>NC_134531.1:130748406-132055906 GCF_050624435.1 Tenrec ecaudatus | reverse complement strand
GCCCCTCCTTATTTCTTGTTATGACTTGCACCTTGAGATTTATTTAGTCAGAAATTAGGATTGCAACTCCTGCTTATTTTGTATTGACATTTGCTTGGTATATTTTTCTCCAGCTTTTGATTCTCAGCTTCCCCCCCCCCCCTGTAATCTTGAGATGTAGGCAACAGATCAATGGGTTGCATTTTCTAAACCAGTCTGCTACTCTCTGTCTTTGAATGGGCGAATTTAGTCCATTGATATTCATTGTTATTATATCCATCTGTGGCCTCTGTGAGGTCATCTTTTACCTTTTGTGTTGTTATTTTCCTACTTCTGATCTTATCAGTGAATTTTGCATGTGTGGTTCTGTCTTGCCTTTTTTTCATTGTTAAATCAGTTCTATCTTGGGGACTGTTTTTGATTTGTTGACCTCTGGGTGATGTTGCACTATGTGGTGTTATCTTATTTGTGCTCAGTGAGTGTTGTTCTTCTACCCATACTGGATTGGCAAGGATGTTTTTTGTAGAGTTGAGTTTCTTTTAATGGATTCTTTGAGTTTTACCTTTCCAGGAAGACTTTTACTTTTCGATATATATTGATAGATAATTTGGCTGGGTAGAGTATTCCTGGGTTTGTGTTATTTTATTTCAACTTTTGGACTATGTTACCCCATTCTTCCCTCTTCTTCATAGTGCATGCAGATAGATATGAGCACATTCTTATTTGGGTACCATTATAGGTGATGTCTATTTTTCCCCTAGCTGCTCTTATAATTTTCTAATTTTCCTCAAAGTTGGATACCTATATGCTTTGTTGAATTCTTCTTGATATGTAGTCTAGCTGGTGTCCTTTTGGCTTCCTGAAGAGTTACCTGATTTTCATTCATTAAACTGGTGAAGTTTTCCTTTAAGAATATCCTCTTTATTTTTGCTGTTGACTTCTTCATTTTGTCTTCTTCTGGTAGTCCAATTATTCTAATGTTGTTCCTATTCATAACGTCAGACATAGCTCTCAGGTTTTCTTCAGCTTCTATAATTATCTTGCTTGACTGTCTTTCTTGCTTGTTGAAATCTGCCTGGTTATCCATTAGGTCACTGGCATGATTCTCTGCTTCTTCCACTGTGTTGTTGAAGTCTGTGAAGTTGCTACTTGCTTTTGTTACCTCGTCCCTTAATTCTTGTATTTCCCTTTGGTGTGTGGAGGACACACTATAGTTGCTCAAGATTCTAAAGGTTCAAAGTCCAGTCCCAGAAGATGAAAGAAACTTTGAACTAGCAAAGTGATGCCTCTACTTCAGATGGGCACTGACAAGTGTCTTGCAGTGCATTCACTTTTCCCTGGGCAGCAAATTTATGTTAGTGAAGAAATTTATTTGCAGTGAGTAAGTTATTGATTCTACAAAATTCTATCATGCTATTGACAGCTTCAAGTCTATTACCAAAGCTATATTTTCTAACAACTGATCTTTATTCTTTGTTTCTAATGTTCACATCCCAATCACCTATAATCATCAATGTATCTTGATTACATGTTTGATTAATTTTAGATTGAAGATGTTGGCAGAATTCTTCAATTTCTACATCTCTAATTTTAGTGGTGCAAAATAAATCAAAATCATATGGCTTACTATGCTAGGAATGATAGAAGAGAGATGGAGTTGGAGTCATTGTCAAAAAAGGACATTTCAAGATCTATCTTATAGTGCAATGCCATCTGTGATATGATAATATCTATGTGCATTCAAGTAAATACAAGTTATATTCAAATGTATGCACCAATCACTAAAGATAATGATGAAGAAGTTTCAGAATTCTGACAATATCTTCAGTCTGAAATTGATCAAACATGCAATCAAGATTTACTGATAAATGTTAATTATTGAAATGCTAAACTTGGAAACAAGAGCAATAAAAGTTTAAAAATAACTATGTGGCCCTGTTTCCCACCTCCCTGACAAAATATTTTATTTGTAAACCTGCCAATTTCCCCCAAGCCCTACATTTTATTGAGATGATCTCATTGTTTCTAGAAACTTCTTAATTTCAACTCTGATCTAGGCCAGAACTCACTCCTTTTAAAATACAGAGTTATTCATTCTCTAGTTGTTTGCCCTTGTTTTCTTAATCATCTTTTTGTTGATTTCTAATTCATTATGTTTTTATTTTGCTATATCTCTCCTCAGTTTTGCATTTGAACTGTGGTACTAGTGAAGAATATTGAAAACACCCAGGATGACAGTCAGAATGCTCTTTAGATGCAAGGATGGTGAGACATTGTCCAATGTTTTTTAGACATGTTATCAAGTGAGATTAGTCTCTGGAAAAGAATAGCATGCATGATAAGAAGCATTAAAAAAGGCCCTTGAAAAGATGGATTGACACAGTGGATGCAGCAATGGCTACAAAATGTGTAAAATATGGTAACACTTATGAGGATGGAACAGGCCCAGGCACTGTTTTGTTCTTTTTTACATAGAGTAGGGGCCAACTTAAGGGCCCCTATCAACAACTCTTCAATTTAAGACCACAGTAATATTATTGGCTTACAATTAGCATTAACTGAAATTTCAAAATTCAGTGTCAGTCTATGTTTTTAGTACCTTTGTCTTTTTGTAAAGAGTCCTGCTGGTGCTATGAGTTAAACGTCGGGCTGCTAACAGCAAGTAGTTCACACTATCAGATACTCCAATGGAGTAAGATGAAGTTGTCTATTCCCGTAAACATTTACAATCCTGCAAACCTTAAGAGCAGTTCTACTTTATTGTAGTACTGCCATTAGTGGGAATCAACTCAATGACAATGAGTTTGGTTTTGTCTGTTTCTTCCTTGAGATCTTAGTTCTGTTTTAATTTCTATTTAGTTAAAGTATGTCTTTAGGTGACTTTTATCGTTAAGTTTACGGTTTAATATTTTATGAGTTCTTGCAAATTCTGAAATATCTTTTTTCTGCTCTCTCATCAGAATAACATCTTCATTGTTTTTTCTCTAATTGTCATTTTTGTCTTGATCGTCTGAAAATTCTTCTGTTTTTTAATCTTCTGAATTGAAGATAAAAATTTTATATAGGTTTAATTATACATCGGACACAATCATATTTTAATTCTGCTTAGATGATTTTAAGTTCATTTTTCCTAATGTTAGCACTCAGAAATTTTATCAGACTGAACCACTGAATAATTTTAAATTAATTGTTTCTTGAACCCAGTAAATCTTCCCATATTTGAAAGAATAACCTGAAACTCTGAAAGATTCCCATGTGGAAAAGCATACTTAATAGCAGTTTTATGCTGCTATCTCTGTTTACTGCTTCTCAGTGTCTTCCTTTTCCTTCTGCTGGACCAACAACTGTAACAATGGTGAGTTTCTTAGACTTCTTTGATTTTTCTCTTGATTACATTCCATCTTGTCAAATAGGATATCAGCCTCAACAATTACTGCTATTTTTAATTTTTAAAATATTTTTACATTTGCCCACTGAATTTCTAACTTGGAAATTATGATTTTTTTAATCCTAGAAACCCTCCTTGGTTTTATAAGTATATCCCTATTAGAGTTTTAATTATATTTAATATAAGCCCCCCTTACTTTCTACACACCTTTCCTACAAAAAGTGAATAGAAACTTCCTGTAGTTTTTTAGTTTATCTTTTTCTCTCTGGTCTGTTTTAAAAATTACATTACAGGTGGCACGCGATGTGTCTCTGTCTATACATACCAGCAAATATAGTTAGTATACTGCCTTCCAAACATCTATATATCTATCTGGCCCTTGTGTCAGGGTAGGCATTATTCCTATGTGAGTGCCTAGTGGGCCAGTGCCCTCTGGGACAGTTGTCCGAAGAGAGCAATCCCTGAAGAAAGACATCATGCTTTGTAAAGTTAAGGTGCAATGAAAAGGAGGAAGATTGACCCAGTGGCTATAGCAATGGGCTCAGGCATAGGGACAATTGTGAGGATGTCTCAGAACTGGTGAGTGTTTCATTCTGTTGTGCATAAGGTCACTGTGGGCTGGAATTGACTCGATGACACTTGACAACAACAACCTATTTTGGGACAATAAGCTTCCTCCTGTGCTGCATAATGTAAGCAACTTAGAGATCTCACCTTTACTTTCTCTTTGAGAATCTGCTCAGATGAATCAGCTACAAGCATTTATTTATAGTCCAACCCTCCATCAGCTCCCATTTACATTTTTACTCCCACTCACCACCGTCTTACAAGGACTTGATATCTCCCTGTTTGTGGATTTTATTCAGGGTTCCAGTGTCAGATCTTGATATATTTTTGGATGGCTGTGTTTTCTAGGATGGAATGTGAGTTCACGTTCACATATTCCCCCAAACCCACATTGATAGGTTTCCAGGAACTCTTACTCCTCAGGAAGATAACATGTAACTGTAAGATAAAATTACATTATTAGTGCTTTCCAAAGTTACTTCTCTAGAAATAAAATATGTATGGAATTTTGCACTAATACAAAAATAGATCAGATATAGTCAAACACATAGCTTTTATCATATTCATTACGTGCTCACTTCTGAGTTAGCAGCCTCATCACTCATCACTTATTGCAAACTGGCTCATGTTATTAGCTAATTTTTCATAGTCATAAGGAGAGCTAACATTTACTTTGTTTACTGTGACAAACACTGAAGTAAGTGTTTTGCATGTGTAAAGTTATTGAATCTTCACAAAACCCTATATTATTTTCCAAATATGGTATAAATCTGAAGACTCTGAGAGGTTAAGTAGCTTGTCTAAGTCACACAGCTAGAAAGATGCTTTGCTTTTCTAACTAAAAATGTTGTTGTTAGGTGTCATTGAGATCCAATGCCCAACGGACTGAAACACTGCCCAATCCTGCACCATCCCCTCTTCTTTTCCTCTCTTAAGCCCATTGTGACAGACACTGCACCATTCCATCTGCCTGGGGACCTTTCTCCTTTTTTTGCTGCCCCTCCACTCTACCAAGCATCATGTCCTTCTTGCTGAATAGCCCTGTGAGCAGACAAAGGACATTAGAAAGCCAATAATGCAGATATAGGTTAAAATGTAATCTTTCATCATTTGAGCTCCCTTTTAACCCATTTTAAAGTTGTTTCTTTCTCTTTTTTTAAACGGAGGGAAAATATATGTGGATTCAGCCCTGGTGAGTCCTGTCTGTCCAAAGAACAGAGCTGTGAGTACCCTTGCTACTGTGCAGAGTGCCTGGGAACGTGGATGATTGCAGATGCAGCTAAGTTAGGTTAAACTTTAAAGCTTTATCACTTGATCTCTCTTTTGATTCATTTTAACACTCTATTTTTTAATCTTTTCTGTTTTCCCTGTGATTAAGTTTTTCTGTTTCTCTGTTGTCTTTTTTTTTGGGGGGTGGGCAGTGTATGTTTTTCTGTGTATGAAATCCAGGATAGGTAAGTCTATAGATAGCAACTGGATAAATGGTATCTTAGGGGTATGGGAGGTGAGATTGGGGTGGTGAGGGGGGAATGGATAGTTAATAAGCACAAGGAAGAAAAAATGTTCTAAAATTTATTGTGGTGATGATTGTATAACACTTTTTACTATGATTGAACTATTGAATTGCATGCCAATAAAAATGTTCAAATATAGTGGATACTTGAAAGTAATGTCTTATCTCTTTTACTTTGGTACAGCCTCCATTGTGCTTGACACTCAGGCTCTTAGTACATAAACATCCAGTACAAGAAGCAGCAGTGTTTTATTCATGTTGGATTTCCCAGAGCCCAGCAGAGTTCTATAACGCCGCTGTTTAAAAAAATGTTTTCACTTTTAAGATAAAGAATTAACAAGCCTCTGAAACTTATGGAATTCATAAAAGATAACCTAAATCTGTCTACAGAAGACATGACTCTTGGCCACCATCCTGGATCCTAGGGATCCAAATATGTACACAATGTCATTTCTGTCCTGAAAGAACAGGGCATCTGAGGGGCAAGTGGATACCCAAGGAACTGTGTAATACACTATCATTGTTTTTAAACGCAAAGTGCTAGGGAACCCCACTTGAGAGAACTATTAATTTTCCCAGTACAATCTTAAGGTTTTCCTTTTATTAATGAACAATAAAAATAATATGTAGAAATAAACACTTTAGAATTTTTTATTAGAAAGCTTTATTGCATTAATCTACAAGCTCATTTGGTGATATAAATGACAGTGCAGGCTAATAATGATGAAGGTTTATCATCTTTGGAAAATAGAGATATTTCAACAAAGAAAGCATTTTTTGTTTCCAAACAACCAAGAACATCCTATTGTAGTTTGGATTTCTTTTCCTTTTAAAAATATATATTGCCATTCAGTCATATCAAAATGCAAATATGCTAAATATTGAGCTGGAGTCAGCAGACCCAGGTTAGGAACCCATGTTAACAGCACCCTAAATGAGCAGTTGCCTACACATCATTAGTTAATAAACAAACACCCAGGCACACCATGTAACTCATGCTTGCATATTTATATACACTTCCATGACATAAAACCTTCAGATCACATGATCTCTTAAGCATCTCCTTTGAATAATGAACACATGTCCCCGAGGGATAGAAAATTCATTTTTTCCCAAAATATAACTAAAAATTATTTACTTGTTATGTCATCATTTTACATGCAAAATGAACTTACCACTTAATATTCTAACATTGACATGATTTTAAAATGGTATTGTAATACTCGGTTAAACTTTTGAAATATCTACTATTAAGGATCCCCAGTGATTAAGACCACTATAGTGACTCTTCGGGATCGAGATGATCACATTGCAAGAAGTTGCTTGAACTTCTAACAACATGAAGCTATTACGCTGACGTAGTTGCAATGGATTAGACCTGCCCTATGGTAAAATTCTATGGGGATTATTTTCCCTAGAATCAGTGAATATTGTTTTTTATACATGTGATGCTAAATGTATTAAATTGTTAACATTACTACTATGATATGGGAAAGAAATTGATACCAAGCATTGAAAAAAATTAAAATGTATTCTTTATCATCATATAATTAACTATGCATAGCATTCACCTTATTAAAGCAAGCATGTGAGTTATGATTTGGGCCAGTTTCAATGTGTGTGTTCATCAATTATAAATTTCTAGATGCATCATCCCCAGGAAGAGAATAATAGGTTGGTTGACATTCCTGGCTTTTTCTGGGTATCTCCAAACTCATTTACTGCTTTAACTGCTATAGGAGAAAAGGAAGCAGTTCTTTTTTGTGTCCAAAATTATGGGTTCAAAGATCAGATTCACTAGACGTGAAGAATGACCTCATCACTCAATTACATTTGAGATCCTTGGAAATGTGCCCAAAGGTAACACTTTCAAAGGGAGACATTTTGCAGGGTTATTTCATGTTTTCTCTCCAAAAAACAAAAACAAATGCTTCAAACAAAAGCATTTTTTCTTCTCTCAAATCCATATCAAAATATCTAGAAAAATGTGCCTCTCAACTAGATGTGCCATGCATAACATGTAGCTTTGCAACATCCAAAATGCTGTTTGTGTGTGTCCTGACATGTAAGAATCCCCTCAGGTACAAATGTTGCCCAGGACAACCACTACACTGAGCAATTATTTTTCAAGAAGAAAGCACAGCCCGGGCTCCTTTGGAGGCCACATCTGTTACCCAGGTTTGGTGTTTGTAGATCAGGATTTCATTTTTATTTTTAATAGGAGTGAGAAAAGAAACAGATTTTTTTGGTTTGTTTTTTAACTTATCTCCAGGGAGTAATGGGAAAACTCACTTATCCTAGAGCCCTGACATGATGATCCATAAAAGGGAAGAGAAAAAATATATGCTTTACTTCTTCTGACCAAAGGGACTCCTTTTGGATCATGACCTACACAGGTCTCCATGAGATACCCACCCCTGACACTCTCAAAGGTCAGACAGTAGTTGAATCCTGGATAAATCAACAGATTGGAAAGTATGTGATAGGCAATTCTGCATTTCCGTGAATTGACTTGCAAAAAATCAAACCCAACTCACTGCCATGGAGACAAGTCTGACTCATAGCAAACCTAAAGGGCGAGGTGGAGTTGCCCCTGTGGATTTCCAGACGTGTAACTCTTTCCAGAAGTAGAAAGCCTTGTTTTCCTTCTGACGAGCAGCTGGTGGTTTCAACTGCTGATCTTCTAGTTAGCAGCCCATGGTGTAACCACCATGTCGCCCGACTTGAAACAGCTTTGCAACCACCAAAGGAGTAGGTGTTCCGAATGTGTTTGTTCTGCAATCCCCACCTACTCAACCTGCCGTCACTAGTGCAGGCATGTGTCCTGAAATACCTGGACGAAACACCTGTATCACCAGTAGGGGCTATGCAGTCTCCTTGCAGAACAGGTGTGCAACATGTATGGGTCAATTAGCATAAGGAGGGCTTTAAAAGATTGAAGAGCAACAGTTTCTCATGACGTTGCTTCCACCTTCCGCTTTGCAGCCCCTCTGCTTGCTCAGAAGTTAGAGAAAGAAATTGGCTTTCTTTGCGATATATCAGTATTCATGTGGACCCCTACTTGGAAGGGACAGCATGACAAGTATGTGCATGATGACCAGATAGATACTCTGATTTGTCTCAAACGGCCCTGAGTCAAGTCCACTGCTGCATAATGATTAATAATGCCCTCATTTCCTCTTAAAAGTGCCCCAGTTTGACAGCAATTGTATGATCACTTGTACGGGTGTCTCATTCAGTAATGTCTCCCCTCCTCCCACGTCCTAGTCCTCAGTTTCAACAAAGGGTTTCTCATTGATCCATCACAAGTATACCTTCTATCGATGGGTTCTAAGAAAAAAAGGATACAGCTAACATAGTTATCGCTCTTTGTAAGCAGGCTTGAAGCGTGCAACCTATACAGTCATGTGTCAGTATCTACCATGGGTGTGTTACCTCACTTCAGACCTAGTAGGCTGCAGACACAGGTCTGTAGCTTGCTAGGTCAAAGAGAACTCCACTTTTGCAATATAAATAGCCTTCTCTGTTTCAATCATAAGCCATCTATGATTACTATACTATTTTCAGAATGATCAACGTTAGTAGATTTGTATTACATGTGTTCATTTCCTCCCTCCAAAAAAAATTACAATGGTTTACCAAGCCAAACAAATGAACCAACAAAACGAGTAGCAATAATACAACAGTGAACATATAATAGTGTTTTTCATTAACAACCCAAACACTAGAAAACATAGAATATACAACTCAAAAATGGAAATACAAATTAATGTAAAACAAGGTACATGTCATATTAGCAATGCAAAAGACCAGCTTAAGCATACTTTATCTAATTCGACAATTAATAGAAGAAAAGTGTCCTTTTCTCAAATATGCACAAAAATATTTCAGTCACCTCAGGGGAAAACTTAAAACTTCTCCTAATTCTATATTACAGAGTGTATTACTCATGGTTTATGAAATGTAAGCATCTTCTGACACTTAACATGTACACCTTTTACCAATTATTTTACACTTATTCGATCCATACTGTCAAAAATAAATGTATTTCATTTCTATGTTCATGAAATAAACATCAATATGTGACAGATCTCTAGTGATGAATGAGTATGTGGTAAGGGTGCTCAGAATCGTGTCACTGAACCACAGTGTGCGCTACGGATCGCTAGTGGTGTGTGTGTGTAATGGCCAGGTGCTCAGGACAGTATCACCGATCTGACGTGTGAGCCCAGGCCAAACACCAAGAAAACCACTTCTGGGTGCATGGACTCCTGAAATACTGACTCTACCTATTTCTAAAAGAATTCCTTTTTTTTTTTCTAAAAGACAGCCACAACTAAAGTTTTTATATATAAATTTGCTACCCAGATCTAGAATTTCATCAAAGTCTATTCAGTTATGCCAGAGCCAGAACGTATCTTTCTGGTTAATGTCATCCCTACACTTCGGAGTCTCATTGAGGAAAACAAGACAGTAAAGACTCATACTATGCCCCCCTTCTTCTATAGGTTTCATGATTCACACCACTTTGATGAAGCCCATTTTCTGGTAAACTGCGCAAGCCTAGGTGAAGCTCTAAATGAAAATGAGAAGGACAATATTTAAAATGTAATGTTCAAGAAATAATACCAAAGTCCACTGCAACCCGTGTCTCCGAAGGAGTCCTGCAAGCTGTGCCAGGCTCATGCCAGGGACTTACAATAAGTCATACTTCACAGGTGCAGTTCTACAACTAACAGCTAGGAGAAATCACACCGAGATCTCCTTCCAGCCACCTGTACAGAAAGCACCTACAGGCAGAGTCAGCCTCGGCTTGGAGCAATCTGGCTCATGTCCAACAACTGCCTACCACATCCATTAACATTCATGTACGGTGGCACACTGGAGTATGGAGAAGAACTGGGGTGCAGTTCTGGGAAAGGTTCCAGAGGCTACTCAGTCCTTTGGTGTCATTCGCTGCTGCTGCTGCTGCCACCGCTGCCGCCGCCATCACCCTCTCGCTTGGGGGAGGATGAACTGTCCCGGACAGGCAGCAGGTCATAATGGCAAGGAATGTGACTGTTCTTTGGGAGGTCGTAAGGATCCTGGGTGGGATGCCCGTTATTGCTGATTATCCCTTGGACAACACTCACTGTAGGTTCTGTGATAATCAAGGACACGTTAAATTATCAGCATGGGGAATTAAAAAAATAATATGTAGATGGCATTTCTTGAAAATATACAGAAGAGGAACTTTCATGAAACAGTACAAGGAAACATATACATCTTAAGACAAATGGCATCCAAAGCAAAAGGATGACCATGTGATTGGGAGTAAAGACATTAAGGCAGCGATTCTCAACCTGTGGGTCGCGACCCCTTTGGGGGGGGGGTCCAACTGCCCTTTCACAGAGGTCGCACAATTCATAACAGTAGCAAAATGACAGTGATGAAGTAGCAACGAAAATAATTTTATGGTTGGGGGTCATGACCACAATATGAGGGACTGTATGAAAGGGTCACGGCATTGGTAAGGTTGAGAACCACGGCATTAAGGGAATGTACAGAAATGCTGAATTTGAGTCATTGTCTGAAAAACATTTAAAGGAACTTTAGTCTAAACCCCTTGACCTACAAATGAGAAGACAAAGAGGACTTAAATTCATGGGAACATTTAATATAGTCACAAATTTAGGACTTTGGTTTTAGGTTAAAATATTTATTTATACACACCCTTTCAGTAACATGTCCTGAGGATTAAAAAATGCTAAATTAGTCACTTCATGCACAAAGAGTAGAGGATTTTTAAAAGTTAAAATCTTAGTTATTCAGAAAGACAGATGGAGGAAAGAAAACAAAAACAGAGAAAAGACAGAAACGTTAGAATATATTGCTCAGCCAATGGAGACTAGACAAAGTTAAAATGTTTCTAGTTTGCCCAAATTGTATTTGCAAGAAGAATCAAAGTAACTCCCATTTAAAATGGAATCTTCAGTCATTTATATTAGATCTATTTCTGAGCTTATCTCTGGTATATTACACACATTCAGAAGTGAAATGTTCAGTTCCTGCTAAAAACATTACACAACATAATGAATCTCACCAGGAAATGGAACTAGCTATTTAGTCCACTCGAACCATTTGTTTTGGCTAACTTGACATATTAGTTAATATGATGCATATATTATTCCACCTATGTGCTAAAATACTTCACTATGGTTACAAGACAAAACATGAATGGCCAGGTGGGAGATAAGGAGAACTTAAATTTTTCTAAATGACATTTTCCCTGAAAAGTCCATCTGATTGACATAATATGATTAAATTAATAAAATCACTCTACAGGGGATTGTCCCCGAAATGATTTTCTATGAGGTTTAAATGAATCACAAATATTGCATCCACAACTATTTTTAAACTGTTTTGTTTTAAAACCCAAAAGAACATTGCTGTACTTTAGGTTGTTTGGTGGGAGAACTCACCAACTTCATAGACGTTCTTGTTGGCTGAAGTTGAGTTATTGATCTCTGCATATGGGGAGTCCCTCCGTGCCGGGGACTTCATCTCCACATAGCCACACTCGGAGGTTTTGGGGATCAGCACAGGCGGGTCCTTAATAGTGGCATAGGGGTTTTCAGAACTGCTTAGGGAGCAGGTACTTGAATTATACCCAGAATTCTTTCCCAGGTCTGTGAAGGGAGAGGGGAGGAAGAGCAAATGCTATTTCTTGGCTGCACCATTCATTTTGTTGGTGATAATTTCCTTGGGCAAGTTACAATGTTTAAATATATCTATCGTATATGTTTGTATTTTCCACTTACCCTGGAGAAAATGTGTTAGAAAACCAATCACCGATCAAATAAGTTTAGTTCCATCATAGACCTGATTTCAGCTTTATCACCCTATTCAAATATAATTCATTCCATTCTATTTTACCAATGTGAGGAGTCCTGGTAGGGGTGTGGCTACACTAGAGCTGCTAACTACACGGTCTGCACTTGAAAACCACCATTGCACCTCTGGGGAAAGACCAGACTTTTACTCTGGAAAAGAGTTGCAGTCTCAGAAATTCATACTGGGCAGTTGTACTCTGTCCTACGGAGCCACCATGCATCAGCATCGACTCCATGGCAGTGCATTTGGTTTTGGGTTTCGACCTCTGAATTCATAAAGGCTTCAACCATGGACCCAGCTGATGCAGCCTAGTGGCTAGGGAGGGTTCTCCTGGAGAAGAGGGCTCTATGATACCGGTGACAGTGCCACCGAGTTCATTATGAGCCCTGGTGACCCTGCCTGTGCCAGAATAGAACTGCACTGTCTAGAGTTTTCAGTGGCTGAGTTTTGGAAAGACGACTGCCAGGCCTTTCTTCCAAAGTGCCTGTGGGTAGACTCAAACCACCATCCTTATGGTTGGCAGTCAAGTGTGTTAAATCAAAACCCCAAGACTGGATAAATACCTATCACTCAAACCCCTCCTGAAGAGAGAGCCTCCTCCGACATTGAACCAGGTTGATGTCTTCTGACTTTTGCTGCTAGTTCCTTGTGTACTTTGCTCTCTCTTTGTAATTCCCATTGCTTCCTTCTTAAAGGAAACAGAGTGTTTCCCCAGCAATATGAAACCTGACAAGATTCATTGATGGTCTCCCTCACTAACTGTCATACAGATTCATTGGTTTGTTTAATTTACCACACCCAAGATCCTACTTTTTTCTACACTGCAACACATGCTTAATAAATTAATTTGGTCTCCATTTTTATAAAATTATATATGTGTGTGTATGATTCTAATAAATGGATTTCTCTAGAATTAGCACCATACCTTTTAAGGATTTTCCCATGTAACTTCTGTCAAGTCCAAAAGCACCTACGGTAAAGAAAGGACGAAATACTCAGAATTCAAAGCAAGAGAAAGGCCATCTAATGTTTCCACGCCACAGAGGAGGGCGATTTGGGTGCGCACTGTTCCAGTGCAGTGAGAACACTGCTGCAACGCGACAGAAGAAGAGGAACAAGGGTAAGGAGGCACAAGGGGACGCTTTCCTCATTAGTGGCGAGTCGTGTTTTACTGAGTACTTCTGTGAGCTAGATAATTCATGATTATTAGCATTGCTTATCTTCCTTAATCTTACACTATTGTACCCACAGGCACATTGCAAATCTGGTATATGAATTAATTGGACAATAACTTTTAGAAATTCATATCCTATTACTATGTTGACATGGAGAAAAGATAGTGTAAGATTATTTTATTCTTTCTTTTTTCTACCTCGCCGTTCTATCCTACAGCACGAGAGCATCCCAGAACACAAAAGAGGCTCAGGGAATTTGACGAGTGGAGTGTTCACAGAGATCCAGTGATGGGATGTGCGTGCAGCCAGAAGACTCATGTTGAGATCTGGCTTTACTGCCACCTTTCTCTAAACTTTGCCCAAGAGTTTTCCATGCACTCTGCTTCTCAGTTTCTTCCTCAATAAAACAAGGATAAATACAGGAAGGCCAGTGAAGTTTGAACTTCAGATAGCAAATGATTTTGAGTAAAATAAGTCTTATGCCGTTTTTGGGACATTGTTAGGTGCTGTAAAATTCCTACTCCTAAAGACCCTGTGGACAATAAAATGAAATACTATCTGGTCCTACGCCATGCACACAATCGTTTCTATGATTGAGCCCATTGTTGCAGCTACCGTGTCACTCAGTCTCATGGTGAAGCTTACTCTTCATGGCTGACTTCTGCTTACAAAGCATGATGTCCATCCGCACATACAGGTCTCTGCTGACAGCAGTCCAGCGTAGATGGGAAGAAGTCTTGCTCACTTTTAAAAGAAATCATTTTACTGGGAGCCCTTACAGCTCTTATCACAATCCAAACATATTTCCATGGTGTCAAGCACATTTGTACATTTGTTGCCATCATCATTTTCAAAACATTTTCTTTCTACTTAAGCCCTTGGTATCAGTTCATTTTCCTCCTCCCCCACTTTCCCTCCCTCATGAATCCTTGATAATTTATAAATTTTTTCATGACTTACACTGACCACTGTCTCCATTCACCACCTTTTCTGTTGTTCATCCCCCTGGGAAGGGGTTATATGTAGATTATTGTGATTGGTTCCCTCTTTTTACCCCCACCTCCCTCTCACCCTCCTGGTATCACTACTCTCATTATTGATCCTGAGAGGGTTATCTGTCCTGGATTCCCTGTATTTCCAGTTCCTATCTGCACCAGTGTACATGCTCTGGTCTAGCCAGATTTGTAAGATTGAACTGGGGTCATTATAGTGGTGGTGGTGGTGGTGGGAGGAAGCATTAAAGAACTAGAGGAAAGTTGTATGTTTTATTGGTGCTATACTGTCCCCTGACTGGTTCGTCTCTTCCTTGTGACCCTACTGTGAGGGGATGTTCGATTGTCTACAGGTGGGCTTTGGGTCTCCACTCCACACTCATCATTCACACTGATATGATGTTTTGTTCTGGGTCTTTGATGCCTAATACCTGATACCATTGACACCTCATGATCTCACAGGCTGGTGTGCTTCTTCCATGTGGGCTGTGTTGCTTTTCCTTGCTCACTTTTAAGAAGCATTCTGGCTGTACTTCTTCCAACATAGGTTTGTTTGTTCTTCTGGCAATCCAAGGTATATTTATAGTTTTTGTTAACACCAAAATTCATAGACAGTAGAGCTTCTCTGGTCTTCCTTATTTGTTGCTTATTAACAATCTGAGATATGCAGAGGACATGTCCTTACTTGTTTATAGTGAGGAGGACTAGAAGCATTTGCTGATGAAGATCAAGGATTGCAGCCTTCAGTATGGATTACAACTCAATGTAAAAAAAACCCAAATCCTGACAACTGGGCCAACAGGTAACATCGTGATAAATGGAGACAAGGTTGAGGTTGTCAAGGATTTTGTCTTGTTGGATCCACAACCAATGCTCATGGAAGCAGCAGTTACGAAATCAAAAGACACATTTGCTACACAAGACCTCTTCAGAGTATTGAAAAACAAGAATGCTACTTTGCGGACTAAGGTGAGCCTGACCAAAGCCATGGTATTTTCAGTCACCATATATGCAAGTGAAATTTGAACATTGCATAAAAATGACCGAAGAGTACAGAGAAAAAGAAAATGTTCTAAAATTGGTTATGGTAAAGATTGTACAACTCTTTTTGATATGGCTGTACTGTTCAATTGTATGATATGAGGATGAAGTGCAAATAAGACTGTTTTAAAAAGAGAGAAAAATGAATAAAGAAGACTGATGAAGACCTGATACATTGGAATCATCTTGCTTAAGAATATTGAAAATCTCATGCCTCCTCAAAGGACAAACCCATCTGTCTTGGAAGAAGTGCGCCAGAGGGCTTCTAAGAGGCAAGGATGGCGACTTCATCTTACACATTTTGAACAGGGTGTCAGGAGAGCCCAGGCCCTGGAGAAGGACATCATGCTTGGCAGAGTAGCGGGGCAGGGCAGGAGAGGAAGGCCCTCAAGGAGATGGATGGGCGCCATGGCTGCAACAATGGCTCAAACACAGGAAGAGTTGGTGCAGGACCAGGCGGGGTTTCTTTCTGTTGTGCACAAGGTCCCTGTGGGTTGGAACTGACTTGAGGGCACCTAACGAGAACAACCACCACAATAACATTGTCACCCAGATTCACATGCAAATGAAGCAATGGAATATCCTGTGATTTGAATTAGTTGCATCTTAGTTTTCCAAGTGAAAGCTTTGCTTTCAAAGGTCTTTTGCAGCAGATTTGTTCAAGGCAATAACTTCTTGACTGCTGATTCCATGGGCATTGATTGTGAACCCAAGTGAAAAAAACTTCAATCTTTCTGCTTTTATCATGTTGCGCATTGGTACAGGCGTGAGAATTTGTTCTTTATGTTAAAGTGTCATCCATACTAAAAGCTGTATCTTTGATCTTCATCGATAAGTGCTTCAAGTCTTCTTTCCCTTTCAGCAAACAAAATTGTGTTATCTACACATCGTATGTTAATGAGTCTTTCTTCAATCCTAATACAGACTTCTTCATGTATTCCAGTTTCTGAGATTATGTGTTCAACAAACAAATTGAACAAATAGAGTGGAAGAATATAACTGACACACACCATTCCTGATTTTAAACCACTCAATAGTCCCTTGTTCTATTTGAATGATCATCTCTTCTTCTAGTACAGATTCCTCATGAGCACAAGGAAATGTTCTGAAATTCCTATTACTTGAAGTGTTATCCACAAAATGCTATGGCTACCCCTGAGTGTCTTTGCCTAGTCAATAAAACATCTTTCTGCTATTCTACGCTTTCTACCATCAGCAATGATACCTCTTGCTTCATATCCTCTGATGAATCTGTCTTGGCTCATCGGCAGTTCCTCGTCAATGTCATGCTACAACTCTGCGATTGTTCTTTTGGAGATGTCTGGTTTAATTCGCCTCTTTGGCCCAGGCATGCACCTCTGACTATTTCAGGCAATTGAGAGGGTTTTTTTAGTCATTGTTGAGTCTGTGTGGGTTCATGGTAATCATGTGTGTGCAGAGTAGATCTGCTCCACAGAATTTCCAAGGCTGCTAGGACTTTTCAGAAGCAGATGGCAAGGACCAGTTTCCAGGGCCCCTCAGGTGGGTTTAAAGTGCTAGTCTTGCAACAAGTGTCTTTGTGTCACCCAGGAGAGGGGAGGGTTTGAAAGCCCAAGGGGCAGAGGGCGGGGGAGACCTTACCGAGTTCATTAAGGTAGCCCCCATGTTTCCAGTCTGCAGGAAGTGTCCCCGTGCAGTCCACCACAGGGCCTCTTTTCCCAGGATTCACATTTTTAAGATTCACAAATAGCTGGTTGTTCTTGGACTGCTAAAAATATAAACAATAATAGATTAAAAAGAATACATTGTGCCACACACAGCCCGTTACCACCAATCTGGGGAAAAGCAGGCCCACAACAACATTCCAAGGACAGGTCTTTTAATCAGGCAAACCACACCATGAGAAGAAAGGATCTTTTCTGACCCAGTAGACCTTACAAGGGAGCAAGATCTATGTCTCAAAGCCCCCAACTATTACCCTCACAGCTTCACATTTGTCTTTTCACTCTGTCCCACTAGACATACTAACAGGCTTATGTACTGGCATGGGGGGATGGGGGAGCCTTTGTCTGAGTTCTGTCTCCCAAAGTGTAGGGATTTGTAGGAGTGACAGTCAACTCGAAGCAGGTTTCCTGGTCATCCAGATGAGAATAGGATCATGTGCTTTGCTTCTCTCTCTGAATTAGTATGAGAATCAAATGGAACGATGAATATGAAAGTCTCTGGAGAATGCGGAAGGCTGTTGAAATATGAGGCACTCTAATAAAAATTCAGCTGCCTTAAATGAATTACTGATGGATTAATTTCATTAGCTTGGTTTTCTTTTAATACAGAAAGGGAATTTGATGATGGAGACTGGGTATATGATTTGGAGCAATTGAAAGGGTGAAATGCTTGGGAATTCCCACATTGTTGGCAAGGCTTGGAGGTGAGTTGAGTGGTTGATCCTCAAGGGGTAGCGCTGGGATGTGGGCAGCTCCAGGCCGCTAACTGCTCTGGGCATCATGGTCCTCATTTACAAAATGGGGCAGTAATCACTTGACTCAAAGCGTTGGTGTTAAGGGTAAGTGAAGTTGTCTCTCTAAAGTGCGTATTCGTTGACCATGTTAGACCCACAAAAATAGCAGTTTCATGTGGTTCAACCCAAATGAAGGCCTAATATTGTTACTCAAGTAATAGGTAGCCAAGAACGGCCAAGAAAAGGCAAGCTTAAGAAAACTTGGTAATTTTAACCACAAATGATTCGGTCATTATACTAACATGAGTGCATTCATGTCAGTTTGAAACATTATTTTAAATTCTTATGCCAGAGTAGACACTTTTCCCCCAAGGAAGTAGACACAGAAGTCCTTGGTTCACTTGAGTTGCTTCATTCACTGGCTGTTTCCAAACCAATTTCAGTGCTATTGAGTCGATACCAACTCATAACAACTCAATAAGACAGGGTAGAACTCCCCCTGTGAGTTCTTGAGATTATAACTCTTTTCAGGACTAGAAGGCCTTTTCTTTCTCCTATAGAGTACGATGGCAGTTTCGAACTGCTGACCTTGCAGATCACAGCCCAAATTCCTCAAGGAGCTCCGGGGTGTAGAGGAGCCCCTCGCCTTCTCGATGGTCATTCTGTCCCTGTTGTCGACATAAGGGGGCATGGAACACTGGGTGTGGTAGCTCGGGTTGCTGAAATAATGACTGTTAGCATTTACACCATTGCTGTGAGGCCAGCAACCATTCCTTGAGAGAAAGATGGGGCATTCTACTTCCATAAAGGCTGACGTCTCATGAGCCCACAGAAGCAGCACTATCCCATCCAATAGGGTTGACATGAGTCAGAATGGACATGATGGCAGAGAATTTGTTTTTTGGGTTTTTAAATTCATCAAGCTTTTTGTCTGTTAACTTAAGATACTATTACACTCCCCCTGGATGGTTTACAGTACTAAATTAATGCATGAATATGTCAAGGGCCTAGAATGGCATGTTGTCAACAGGAACCCTTAATAAATCCTTGTCTTCTTCTCTTCCCTGCCCACCATCAAAGCTCGAGCCATTTCCCCCTCACCTTGACGATGGTCATTCTGTCCCTGTTGTTGACGTGAGGGGACGTGGCGCACTGAGTAAGAGTGTGGTAGCTGGGGTTGGTGAAATAATGGCTGTTAGCATTTCCACCACTGCTGTGAGGAAGAGTCTCTGCAAGAAGAGCAGGAAATGGTCAAGACAGGAAGGCTAAGTAACAAGAACAAATGGTTGGGCAGCCTCCATAACACAAGCTGGGCAGGGTTTCCTCCTGCCCAGAAGTACCCAGAAAAGCATCTAGAAGCAATAGACACCTGCCTGCCTCCCTGCCGCCTGGAGAAGTGTGGAAGTTTCACAGACAATTGCTCTTTGCTTTGGGCATGTACAACATGGAAAGGCATTCTTTAGGAACTACTTTGGCTAGATCTTTTCTTTTAAGATGCAGAGTTCTTGGTGCAATAATTCTGTACCAGAAAGGTCTTACTGAATAAATCGCCTTATTCACATATTTCCCGAGAACCAGTGTATTTATAAACACCCAAGTGGAACCTCTTTAGCAATTGCCCCCTAAATAATATATATTTAAGGTGTTCAAATTCCTCAGAATAGGTGGTGACTTCTGATGACTCAGTCTATTACTTATAACATTCTTCTTGGTTTTTATGGAGATTCATGAGAGGAAAGAAGAGGCAAAAGAGCTCTTTGAAGAACATCCTTGGTTCCCTCTCGCACCACAGCTATTTCTCACCTAATCCAATTGTTGTTGAGCTAATGACTCAGGTGGGCCCGGGGTGGGGCAAGGTGGGGCTGGGAGGCACATTAGAAAGCCCTCAAGGTCAAGGGCAGACTGGTCCCCATCCCTAATCTGCTTTACAACCTTGATAACATTGTTCCCCCTCTTTAATGCCTCCCACACACTCAAAGGAAAGCTTCCTCTGAGTTGAAATCCCCTGTCTAAAGAAACCAGGTAGTGAACCCAATTTAAAAATCCCTCTTCTAAGACAAAAGAATGGCGCTTTTCCTGCTATTGAGATGCAAAACACATCTCCGACAATTTATATGGTTTCCAAACAGACGGCTAATTGATGAAAACAATCACTAGCAGAGCCAAACACCTGGTTGCACAGATAGGAAGGGGCTCTTTCTCTAAAGGCACAACCTGCATCTCGAGCCTTACCTGAACCGGTGTAATCCGCATTGATGACCCTCATGGCAGGGGTGTAGGTTACTGCTGGCATGCGGGCCTCCTTGCCCTTCTGCTTGTGTCTGTAGATCATGAACAATGCCAGGAGGAAGAGAACGACCAGCACAAGGACGAGGATGCCCGCAATGGCCCCGATCTGGTAGGAATCGGCAGGGAGAGCAGTACTGGTTCGGCTTAGGCTGTTCAGATTTCCCACTATTATAACTCCAACTAGAAGAAGAGGAAACAGACACCACGCTAAGGAGGACCATTGGCAGGACAAATGTTTGCTCTCTCCTGACAAAATCCTCACACGGCACTAATGCCTGCATATTTCATGAAATATTAATTTGGGAAACTGAGTAGGGGAGGATAAAAGCAAACATTCCTCATTTTTCAGATGTCTGGGCTTAGCTGTGCTTACAGAATCGTTGCTCTGAGACTCAAAAAAAAAAAAAAAAAAAAAAAAAGACAGTCTTTCCTGAACCCAAAGATTCAACCGTAGGGTTTGGAGGCTTCTGACATAATTTAGATTGAGCACTTTGGCAATCCGTTTGTTTGTTTTAGTTTTGCTTTATGTATTTAATATTTATTTTGTTTTTGATGAGCCATTACTGAGCTTATGAAAGACTGCAGGAAAACTGAGGCATGTGGATTATGGTGCTGGCACACAATACTGTAAGGACCATGGACTGACAGAAGAACAAACACGCCAGTCTTGGAAGAATCACAGCCACGGGCTCCTTAGAAGGGAGGGTCATAGGATCTTCTCTCCTGTACCTTAGCGATGTTCACAGGAGAGACCCGTCCCTCAGGAAGGACATGTGCTTGGTAAAGTCGAGGGTCTGTGACCAAGAGGAAGACCCTCAATGAGAAGGCCTGACCCAGTGGCTGCAGCCAGAGACTCGCAAAGGGCAAAGGGCAGGAAGACGGTGCAGAGCCAGGCGGGTTTCCTTGTGTTGCACAAAGGACTGCCTCGAGTCAGAACCAACTCAACCAGACCCCCCACCACGAGCTTCCACCCGACACTAGCGAGCCTACAAAGGGGCCCTGGTGGGTACTGGTTTACACACCGGGCTCCTCACCGGTTGGACTTCATTAGCTCCTCTGTGGGAGAAAGATGAGGCTTTCTACTTCTGTCAAAGATGCACAGCCTCGGAAACCCAAAGGCGCCGCTCTACCCTCCCCTCTAGGGTCCTTATGAGTGATGACACTGAGTTTATGAAGTTGTACATGTCCCAAAAGACTGAGGGAACTTTTCCTAACATTACTGTTCATGTTTCTAACAGTAACGCTCTTTTCAAACAAGCATGTTGCTGTTAGGTGCCATTGAGTGGGTGCCCACCCCTAGTGACCCGATGTGCAATAGAATGAAAGCCCGCCCAGCCTGGCACCACCCCAAAATTGTTCTGGTGCTCGATCCCATTGTCAATCCCTCTTCTTGATGGTTTCCTCTTCTTCGCTGTCTGCCCCCTTTACAAAGCTTGATGTCCTGCTCCAGAGACTGCTCTCTCCTTCTGACATTTTCAAAGTATGTAAGACGAAGTCTCACCATGCTTGCCTCTAAGGAGCACGCTGGCCGTACTTCCTCCAAGACAGACTGGCTTGTTCTTTTCTCAGTCCAGGGCACTGAGAAGCATAATAACTTCATTATCAATTCCAAGAACAAGATCTGTCATTTCAACAGGCCTTTTGCCTTGAAGAGATCGTTCTGTACAATGTTATTTGGTAGGATAACAATTTGTCCTCCTACTGCCTAATGACATCACTCTAAAATGTTACTTGAATTCAAAATTCAGCTCAACAAGGTTCTTCCTCCCAGTCCATCCTCCGAGGACACTAACGATATTGATCAAGAGCCAAGAAACCCAGCATCTAAAGGGAATGCTTTTTGTGACCTTGGACTCAGATATTTTGAACTTTTCCTTAAACTCTTGGACTGTACTGTCATCCTCTGTAAATGAGGAAACGGACACGCATGAAGCTGCTCCCTGTCGAAATGTTCCTATGATTTTACAGCTCCAAGTGCTAGCAGGCCTTCCTATCAAAGTGTGACCTAAAACACACGCCATCAAGGTCAGAGGAGTGAGATATAGTAAAACATGCATTTGCAATTGTGATGTGGTCAAAAGCTAGCACGTCAAATTATTATGACAGGCAAACGAATGCACAAAACCCACTTTCTGAACAAAACTAAAAGTTGTGAATATGAACGTCTAAATGATCTGTCATTGAAGATAATGCACCCACCACCGTCAGAACTTTCTATCACCTTTGGTAGCCCACCTGCTTCTTATTTGCCAAAGAGCACCACGGGAACTGCGAGCTGGGCTTCTTGGGCAGGCAGGCTCTAGGACCATCAGAAACACCCCCTAATCCAAATTTCCCACGTGAAGCCAGGCATGTGTAAACCAATAAGGATTATGATACATACCCTTTTTAAGTGTCTTTAAAACATGAGACACACACCTACATGACAACCAGTCATCCTGCTTGTACGCATTTATTTACACAAGAGAAAAATGTTCATTTTATCCATCATAACTTTACCAGCAATTCCCCCACCCACCTCGGAAGCAATCCGAATGTATAGCAACAGGAGAAAATATAACGGACTTATGGGACATATATTCAATAGTATACTAGTCAGCCATAAAACGAACAGAGCTGTTGGTGCAAGCGATACCCTAGATAAACCTCAGAGGGTATGTGCTGAGTAAATGGAGCCAGAGCCAAGGGAAGGTGGTGGGATTCCATTTACTGGATATGCCATTCTGGAAAATGCAAACTGGTCTACTGGGATAGAAGTAGTCTGTGCACTGCTTGGGGTCTAAAACTGAGAAGGACATAAGGAAATGGTTGGAAGTGATGGGTATCTGTTATCACTATTGTGGGGGTAGTTTATCGGGTATATACCTCTGTCAGCATCTACCAAATGATACAGTTTAAATGTATTTTTATTTTGAAGGCAAATAACATTCAAATAAAGCTGAAAAAAATATATACCAAACCAAATAACTCACTGCCATTGAGTCTATTCCAAATCATAGTGACACTATAGGACAGGATAGAATTGCCCTAGTAGATTTCCAAAACTGTATATCATTATGGTAGTAGATAGCCTCAACTTTCTCCCACAGAATGGCTGTGGTCTCAAACCATTGATCTTGTGGTTAGCAGCTCAACACATAAGCTACTGTGCCACATGGAAAATATGCAAGTTTTATATTCAGATAGACCTGACTCTGACACATGAGCACATATTAGCTGGGTGATTTTGAGAAAATATATATCCTCTCTGACCTTTAGGTTCTCTATCTGAAGGTTGACAAGAGGCATCTGGCAACTAAATAAATTACAGATATGATTTGCAGAATCGTGGCGAAGATTACATGAAGTAATGTGACAATACCACATGTGGGTGTGGTCACACAACAAGAGGCAGCTGTTATTATTTACTAGTATTGTTACCTTGATCACATCGTGCCCCCTTCCATCCTGGGCTGCAGTAGCAGGTCCCGGTGATGTGGTCGCAGGTGGAGTTGTTCAGGCAGTCACAGATCTGGCGACAACCATAGCCATATGTGCCCGCAGGGCATTCTGGAGAGGGAGAGCAAAGTCAAATGTAGCTTGCTAGGCTGGAGAATCTGGAGTAAGGCTGTCCCTTACTGTGCATAGTCATATGTGTGCGGGGCCAAGGCTTCTTTTGGGGCTCCCAGTCCGGGCTGGAACGGCACTCCCTTAATCATGGTGGGACTCACAGTGCAGGCTGTGCATGGACAGAGGCTGAGCTGATCGTCGTTGTAGCTCTTGACTCACCAGGGCCAAAACTGAAAGAGTTGGTGGTACACTGGTGAAACTGATAAAGGCAAACACTAAGGGCTATTTGAGAGGCGTCTTCCATCAGAAGTATGGAGTGAAACTATAAAGACTGAAACTATAAAGTAAGAGATGGTTCCTTAAGAAGATCCACTAAGGGCATGCGACAGAGCAGCAAGGGGAGCAAAGCAATGAAGTCTCTGAGGAATATCAAAAACAGACTTTGGGGCCAGGGCATAGCACCCCCTCAGACTCAATCAGAAAACACTCATAAAGGTAAAAAAGCAGACCTGGAACTATTTATAGGCTTTTCTTTGTTGTTGTCGTTTTGTTTTGGGGATTTATTATTGTTTTTGCATGTCTAGATAAGACAGGCAGGATAAACAATCCAGACGAGAAAACAATGGGACCGATGGCTCCAGGGGGATGCAAGAGAAGGAGAGGTGGGAGAAAGGAAGGTGGTGGTGGGGAGCCAACAAACCCAGGGACAAGGGAACAACAAGTGATCTAAAATCAATGGCAAAGATAGCCTAGGATCCCTGGTGGAGCTTGATCAAGTACAATGTAGCCAAGAGAAGTTTCTGAAACTTGAATGAAGATCAAACATGAAAGTGGGACAAGAGGAAAGTAAAAGGAAATAGAGGAAAGAACTAGGAGGCAAATGACATTTATAGAGGTCTAAATACAGGCATGTACATATGTAAATATAATTTTTAGATAATGATGGGGAAATAGATCTATATATACATATCATATGTTAAATATTAAGGTAGCAGACAGACATTGGGTCTCTACTCAAGTGCTCCCTCAATTCAGGAACACTTTGTTCTAATGACCTGGCATTCTGTGCTGCTCACATTGCTGACATGATCACTGAAGACAGAATGGGTGCATAAGAAAATGTGGTGAAGAAAGCTGATGGTGCCCAGCTATCAAAAGATATAGTGTCTGGGGTCTTAAAGGCTTGAAGATAAACAGGCAACCATCTAGCTGAGAAGTATCAAAGCTCACATGGAAGAAGCACACTAACCAGTGTGATCATGAGGTGTTGATGGGATCAGGTATCAGGCATTTAAGACTCAGAACAAAATCATACCAATGTGAATGAGGGGGAGGGCAGAGTGGAGACCCAAAGCCCATTTGTAGACAAGTGGACATCCCCTCACAGAAGGGTCACAGGAAGGAACAAGCCAGTCAGGGTGCAGCAGAGCACTGATGAAAGCATACAACTTTCCTCTAGTTCTTTAATGCTTCCTCCCCACCCCACTATCATGACCCCAATTTAATTTTTCAAATCTAGCTAGACCAGAACATGATACTGGTACAGATAAGCGCTCAAAACACAGGAAATCCAGGACAGATAAACTCCTCAGAACCAATAACGAGAGCAGCGATACCAGGAGGGGAAGAAGAAGGTGGGGGGAGACAGGGGGAACCAATCACAATGATCTACATATAACCCCTTCCTATGGGTCCTGACAATAGAAAAGAGGGTAAATGGAGACAGCGCTCAGTGTAAGTCATGGAAAAAATAGTATAAATTATCAAGGGCTCATGAGAGAGAGAGGGTTGTGGGGAGGGAGGAAATGAACTGATACCAAGGGTTCAAGTAGAAAGAAAATGTTTTGAAATGATGATGGCAACATATGTACAAATGTGCTTGACACAATGGATGGATGTATGGATTGTGATAAGAGCTGTAAGAGCCCCCAATAAAATGATTTTTTTTTAAAGAAGAAGATGCATTTTTAACTGCATTCAGGCAGCCCCCAAGGGTTCTCTAACTCTGACGGGCTGGGAGTTGGCATGGAAAGAATACACTCTGTTAATTTCCCAGATTCATGATGTTGTTGTCAATGCTTCGCTCATCGCTTCCTCAGACGACAGAGCAGAACTGCCCCCGCTGGTTTTCTAGGTTGTCAACCTTATGGAAGCAGAAGGGCAGATGTTTCCCCCTAGAAACCCTGGCGGGGAAGGGCCGAACTGCCAACCTTGCGATCAGTTGTGAAGTGCTTAACCCTGGTGTTACAGGGATCCTCATCTTTACCACAGACTGGCTCAAAATTTGGATTTGTGGGTTGAAGGCTGAGAAATGAACACATGCTTCTGACACATCTTAATAGCAGTCCGTTTGGGCATAGATTTCAGGACAGCATCTTGTTACCATTGAGTCAATTCAGACTCCTTAGGACTCTGGAAAGCCGAGTAGAACTCCCCGACACAGTTTTCAAGATCGTGACCTTTATGGAAGCAGCCTGTCGCACCTTTCTCCCCGGAAGCAGTTGGCAGGTTTGAGTCTACCGGTTTTCAGTTAGCAGCTGAGCTCCTCGCCGCAGGGGTCCCTAGCTAACTGACACCGCCACTCCTCTCACGTCCAGGGCTACTTCTCACAATTGCTGAGAGTCTACATCTTTATGGAAACAGGCTCTCTTTCACTTTTACCCCCTCAGAGTGACTGATAGGTTTGAACTGTCAACTGTGCGGTCAACAGCCCAGCGGCTTAACCCACTGTGTCATGCATTTCAAACCGCAAACAAAAAAAACCCCAAACCTCTTGGCGTTGTTTTTAAAGCCAGCAGCAGAGGGCGATGTGCTATTACTCCCAGAGTTTTCTGTCAAACAGGGCGTTTCTGCTTACAAATGAGCCTTGGGAGAAGTCTCCAAAAATAGAGACATTTTAATTTGGTGTTCAGAGTAATCACGGAAGCACTTAAGAGGCTGTTATTTAATAAGAACTCCACCAGGCTGGCATTCAAGTGAAAGTCAGTTTGGAGGCTGCGTTGGTTTCCATGTCTGTGTTTAGACATTCAGACATGTACACACAACAGTTATATACACGACGGACGAGCATGCCGTCGTATGACTCAGTATCTGTTGCATGCGTAAACGAACCGGCAGCGCCAAATTAACTTTGGGCCATCTCTGTCCCGGGGGGTTGGGGGGCTCTTGCTCATCACTCTCATCTTTGCTAGACTGGGGCAGATGCAAACCCAGCCTAGAGCGTCACAAACAGGATGGAGGTAAACTGGCAGTGCAGGGGTGATGGCGAGCTACCAGTGGAACCCAGGGCGGGAGATCCTTTGTTGACACTGCCCTGCTGTGTTGACCAGACTTTGGAGGGCAGCTTCTGCATCCCTCTGAAAAGACCCCCCACCCCCTTTGATGAGCAGGAAACACCCCGACCATGTCCCGCCTGCATGGCGTTTACTGTACTGCAGTGAGCGCCATCCAGCACCAAGCCCTTATTTATCCATCTTGGCTTCGGAATGAAAGCCACAGAGGAAAGGCATGAGAAGCTGATTTGAAAGACTCAGTTTTAGACTATTGCTCTTTCAAACCTAGCCGCAGGTGCGTGGCTGCTGGGTGGACATGGAGAACAGGGCTGGCTAATTCCAACAGAGCATAGTCTTCTCCAGTGGAATTTTTACAGAAAAGGGATTTTTAAGGCAACAGATTCACAAGCGTTAAGGCTCAGTTGAAATGATGGTGGAAACGGTGGAAAAGTACTCCGCAGAGGATGTCAAAAGGGTGGGAAAGTTAACACAGCTTGCTTCTTCACCCTTGGTGTGTGTGTGTGGGGGGGGAGGGTCTGAAGCTCCATTTCTTCCTCCCCCACCAGCCTGGCCTCATCACTCTGATGTGAGCCCCAGCGCTGTCTCTACCCACAAAGAAAGCAGACTGGTGCTTTTTAAAGCCCCCCCCCCAACCACATAAAAGCCATGTTCCAGAAACAAGAAGGAGAGGACAGGGGTGCCAGGATGAGGGGAATGGAAAACTTGAGTTCTGTCTACATTCCTGTAGCCACACTGCCTCCACCCAGAGGGCTGGGCAGTTACTCAGAAGAATTTGCAGGGAAAAGATTGCCAACAAGGGTACCCAATCTCTGGAGTGGTGCCGATGAGGCTGGTGAATAGCCAGCCACTTTCTCAAGTCACACCAGGTGGAAAGTTCGGCTTTGGCATTTTCAGGACTCTAAGAACACTGTTTCTAGAGGGAGACAAATGGCACCGAGTGATGTCACAGAGTCCCCGGGTGGTACAAACTGCTAAAAAGCTTGGCTGCTAACCGAAAAGCTGGAGGTTCCCATCCACCCAGAGATGACTCCAAAGCCAGGGTTGGCATTTTCCTGTAAAGCAGCGATCAAAAACCCTACGGCGCACAGTTCTGTTCTGACACATGTGCGGGTCAATGGCAACTGACAAGTGACAGCACCCTCTCGTACTCACTCTGCTCACAGTGCTTCCCCATGAACCCAGTGCGGCAGGTGCACTGCCCAGAGATGTGGTCGCAGTCGGCTCCGTTCTGACACTGGCATATCAACGCACAGTCCTTTCCATAAAATCCCAGAGGGCATCCTGTATGGGGAGGAAGGACAGCTGGAAGTCAAGAGGATGCTGGAGAATCAACTCAAGTCCTGTCTCCCACAGGTTGGGGTTTACATTTGAAGTTCACCCAGCCATGGGCTCAATGCCCAAGAGTCAATGCTGATGCACAGCGACCCTGTAGAGCAGGGCAAAACCGCCGCTGTGAGTTTCTGACACTGTAAGTGTTTATGGGTATAGAAAGCCCCCTTGTTCTCCTGCTGAACGGCTGGGGTTTCAAACTGCTCACCTTACAGTTAGCAGCCCATTGTGTAACTACTCTGCCACCAGGGCTCCTACTTAGCCACGAGGGAGTGAATACAGACAGCAATGCCTATCTCAGTTCATCACAGAGGTGTCTGAAATCTAAAGACAGCACTTTGCAAAGAGGTTATAATTCATGATCAGGAAGCCGAACCATCTCCTATCTGTCAATCTCCCTTTTACTGGGACTCCAGGCGGGCACGATGCACATCTTCTTACAAAGCAACCTAGAACCCTGCAGGACTAGGGGCACCGTAATGTGGTCAGCCAACCAGAATCCTGGACTACACTGTCATGGGATGAAATGGGTACTTTGTATCAAAATTACTCAGATGTTTTCACTTGTACATATTGTCTCTACCACTAGAGGTGCCTGCTACAGCCACGACTAAGTTAGAGAAGATGATCTCCTATAGTAAAACTGTGTGGCAGGATGTGTAACCCACAAAACTGTACCTCATGGATGCATTTTAAGAAAGCAAGGAGCCCTCACATGTCCCCACAATTTCAAGTCCCAGATTAAGAGACTCTTGGTTGGAGGCTGTGCCCAAGTCCTGTTGGCTCACATGGGCTGGCAGCTGTCGGGCTTGGGTGCGTCAGGGCTGTCTGGCGAATGAAAGCTGGGGTCAGGCTGGTTTTAGAGTTGCTCCCAAGTCCTGCATGTGCTTTTCATCCCCCCTTTGTCTGATGATGGGTTTTTAATGAGAGTCAAGCTGTAAGAAGCCAAGGCACAGCACAGGTGCTCACACACCAACACAACTACCATCACCAGGCAGTATTGAACCCCAGTTCTGTGCAGCTTCTCTCAGCCTATCATTGAATTCCTACCCCAAATGCCAAACTCACTGCCTTGGAGTCGATGATGACTCACCGGCGACCCTGTAGGAGATGGTAGAAAGGTTTTGGACATTGGAACTCTTCTCAGGAGTAGACATTCTCCTCTTTTTCCCTTGGAGAATCTGGTTTTGAACTGATGACCTTGTGGCTAGCAGCCCAATGGGTAACCCACGATGCCACCACAGCTCCCTTTAATTCCTACTGATGTCTGAAAGGGAGGGGGGATCTTCCCATTGTACGGAAGAGAGGCGAGGCCCAGCGTGCCCTGCGTCACACAGCTAGCCAATGGCAGGAGAGAGTCAAATGCAGGTGAATCTGACTCCAGACCCATGGTTTTCCTCCTAAATTGTGTTTTATTTTTCCTCCTTCAAAAGAGCCTCTGCTGAAAGCAGATCCTAACTGCAGCAACATTAACAGTAGCTTTTTGGTACTTGTCTGTAAGGAACACAAACCCTTCATTAATGTATGAATGCTCTGCACCTAGGTGCTGGAGACAGCTGCCCTCCTTCCAACTCTCTCTTTAAATCACAGGCCTCAGTCTACAGCCCGTTTGAGAAAGGTCCGAAAGATTGGTTCAGTCTAGTCTCTAATTGTCATTAAATAAGAACTTCCTTAATTAGTGACTCAGCTTGTCTCCTTAGCTCATTTCTTGATCATAACATTATTCGTTATTAATGATGATCATAAATCATGCTTTCTTCTCTTGTCTCCTTTAGTCAATGGAAGGCCATCCTTTTTGTCTTTTTGCCCCTGAGATGCTCAATCATGGAGAATTTTGTCCTTTATATCTTATGATGGGAAAGGCCTCATAGGAAAAAGGAGAAACAACGAGAAATCTCTGTGGTTTGGACACCATGGATGGAAGGGCAAAACAGAAAAGGGCGAGAGTGGCGATTCTCACAGGGTGGGCCCTGGACCACAGCAGCAGCTTCACCTGGGAAGTTGTGAGAAATGCAGATCCTTCAGGTTCATCAGGTACGATGTGAGGGGATGCTGTAGGGGTGAGGCTTAGAACTTTGTGTTTCAACAATCCCTACAAGATTCTGAAGCTTGGTAGCACCTGAAACTCAGGGAGCTGAATCTTCTCTAAGTATGCCGGACATTAGGCAGGGAAGCTTCTTTTCTTCACTGTCTCTCTAACCATTATAATTATCCTCACTTTTGTGCGGTCAGAAGAAATGATAGGGCATTTGACCTACTGAAATGGAATCTGGTTACAGGAGAGAGGATAGGAATTGCACACCCTCATGCTATAGCATTGCTCCGGCGCAGTGTCCTAATATGATATCGAGACACCAGAGTTGAAATGCGACAGCAAGCTCTTAGCTCTCTGGAGACATTTAGCTATCTAGACCTGGGGTGAGTTTAAGTCATGCATGCAATGGGCAAGGCTGTTTCCTCCTTGAGTGTGACCCTGGGGGGTGAGCCGCACGAGGCCTGGCACTTACTCTGAGTGCAGTAGAGCCCCGTCCAGCCAGGAGTGCATTTGCATTCCCCGTCGTAGGCACTGCAGAAGGCCCCGTTGTGGCAGTTGCACGTATGGATGCAGTTCGGACCCCAGTGAGCAGGTGGACATGCTGAAACCACGATGTGCACAAAGAGGTTGGTTAGAGTTCTGGGGCTGGCACCGCCAAGACCAAATCCAATCCCCTCCATCCTATACAGCTGCCTGCACTTGAGAGGTTAGCATTGGGTGCTTGAATAAGGAGGGCACCCTGCCCAGCTCTGTACTGAAACCCCGAGGCAGTGTTGACTACACCACCATCACTACACACACACACACACACACACACACACACAAACACACACACACACACACACACACACACGCATCCACAGGCTGCAGAGTAAGGCAGGCAGATGCCAAACGATCTCACATTCACAGATTTTGTTATTTAATCAATTCGTATTCTGTGTATAGTATGTACTTAGCATTGTTCTCAAAAGAGGGCAAGATGAAGTTTAAACCACCCTAGGAAACTTATATTTTAAGTAGAAGAGGCAGGAGAACCAGCCAACCAACCAGCCCTAAAACACAAGGACAATTTAAAAACTAAACAAAGCAACAAAACCCCCTACAATCAAGTTGATTCCAACTCATGGTGACCCTGTTTTGGGTTTCCAGGCTGTGGATCTTTACAGGAGAGCATTGTCTCATCTTTCTCCCCCAAAGCAACTGGTGGGCTTGAACTGCTCAGCTTGCAGTCAGCAGTTCAATGCTCACCCAATCGCTCCACTAGGGGACAGGTGCTATGACAAAAACAAAATGGGAAAAGGCAGACACGAATGATGCAAGAAGAAGCTTCTCTTAGGGACACGTTTCTCTAAGAAGAGGAGCCCCAATCCGATGGGGACAACGATTAGACTCCAGAAAGGTCAAGTGATCCAGTTTCATGTAATGTGTATCTTTGATCTCCAGACCCTGCACGGTTCACCCTTCTCTAGAGTTGTCACTGCAGGCCCATGTTAAATGTTAAGACTCCCAGTTGTATTTAAGAATTGGCTTACCCATAAAAAGCTATAACTAGAAGAAGCAGGAAATAATAAAAGTAAATCATTAGGGGTTACTGCCAACTGAAGAATAATCAGAAGCTCAGATAAAGCATCTGTGAAATAATAGCCCAAGATGATGGAGTAAAATTATTTCCTTTACAAAAATTGTTTTTAATTCATGCCAGTGCATCAGGGGCATTATAATGACTTCAAAATAGGACCACCTATAACTACTATAACCTATAGGACCTATAACTACTATGACCTATAGGACCTATAACTACTATGACCTATAGGGCCTATAACCTATAGGACCCATAACGACTATAACCTATAGGACCTATAACTACTATAACCTATAGGACCTATAACTACTATAACCTATAGGACCTATAACTACTATAACCTATAGGACCTATAACTACTATGACCTATAAGACCTATAACCTATAGGACCCATAATGACTATAACCTATAGGACCACCTATAATTTTTATGTGGTTATCCAGCAGGAAATAAAGACCATAAAGACAATATATAAATCAGAAATAATGAAAAATAATTTTCCCGTAATGCTGAACACCATTTTTTGCCCAAGAACAAAGGAAAAATAATAGCTGATAATCAAGGTCTGGAATGAACATCCTGATTTTATATATGAGAAACCAAGGACTATGAAAGGTTAATAGTGACTTGTTCAAGGTCACATATTAAAAATAGCATTTGTTATAGGTTATGTGAATACTGCTGCTTGCTTTTAGGGACACAGAAAAATTCAGGTGTAAAAATGATTGACAGACCCAATCCATGTGACACTCAATGGAACACCCTTGACCTGAAACAACCTATTGCTTAGGTTGTACTTACCATTCAATGGCAAACCCCTTTGCACACCCCTATGCACTGATGCATAACTGTATCTGTTATGGTGGAACACCCCCCCCCTCCACTTTTTGTTCTTTCCAGTCCATTCTGCCTCCAAATTAGGAAACAAGTAACTTCTAAAATACAGGAGCAAACACCTTGAAGGGCATAAACCCCTGAAGAGTCCCCAAAATAGACTTTAGGCTAGGAGGGACAACTCCCAGAATCCCCCCAGGATCCCTGGAGAGACAGTCATAAAGGTTAGCAGACAGATCTGGAATTGTGTTTGTTTGTTTTTTTGTTAATTTATTTTTTCAAACTTTTGTTTTCTTTCTGTTTGGTCTCTGCCATGTTGGGTTGCCTACTTATATAAGATAGGCATGGGAAAAAGCTTAAGGAGAAAGCAATGGGACAGATGGTCCTGAGAGACTGGGGGAAGAAGGAGCTTGGGGAATGGAGCTGTGATCAAACAATGCCATAGACAGGGAACAACTAGGGAATTAAAATCAACAATAATAAGGACGTAGAGGTCTTAGGGGTGCTGGAGCAACAGCAATCTAGCTGAGAGGAATTACTAAGAGGCTGAAGTAGGGTGAGCATGATGGTTGAGCAGGAGGAAGGTAAAGAAAATGGAGGAAAGATCTAGGAAGCAAAGATAGAGATAGAAGCACAAGCATAGGTGTGTATATATATTAATGAATAACAATAGAGGTATTTGACCATGTACATATATTTATATGGCAATACACTGAGGTAGTGGACAGATTTCGGGCCTCGGCTCATGCCCTCCCTCAATGCAAGAACACTTTGTTCTAGCAATCTGGGACTGGGTGACAGGCATCAGAAGACCCAAAACAGACAAGCAAACAAACAAAACCATATAGTTGAAAATGAGGGGAGTCTGAGGAGAGACCCAAAGCTCATCTATAGACAATGGGACATCCCCTCAGGGAGGGATCATTGGGAAGGGATGAGTCAATCAGGGTGCACACAATAGACCTCTGGTTCCTTGAGGCTTCCTCAACCCCCACCCCCCATCCCCACTATCATGACCCTAGCCTGCCTTTCACTGCGGGCTAGAGCGGAGCATGTGCACAGGTACAGGTAAGACATAAGACCTCAACACACATGGAATCCAGGAACAGGAATGGGAGTAATGATACTAGGAGGGCAAGGGGAAGGTGGAGAGAGGAGGGGAGGAAGGGGGAACTGATTGTGATGATCAACACATAACTGAATCCCCCTACCTCAAGCAGGGTGAGGAAGGTCTCCACGCAGTTCTCGAATCATGGGGTGCCCATATGGTAACTTCTGAAGGGATCCCCCCCCCATAGAATGAAACATACTCCAAGGATGTTGTGCCTATTAAGACTTCCCCCTAAAGAGCTTCCTTTCCAAGATCTATGCTGGTTTCCCCAAAGCCTTTGCTTTTTTATTCTTCAGAAGGGGAATGCAGCATTAACTCCTAAGGAAACATTCACATTTAGGGAGCAAAACAAACAAACAAACAAACAAACAAACAAACAAAAGAACTTCTGGTAAGATGTATTGTTCATCAATCATTATTGCAGGGTGACTCCAACTGTGATGTCTGAATTAAAAAATAAATGCAATAACTGCCATGCAATTTGAGTGTATTATCATTTAAAAATATCTCTTATGATGAATGTGTACATAAGCAAGTGTGGTGAAGAAGGATGATGGTGCCCGGCTATTGAGAGATATAGTGTCCGGGGACTTAAAGGCTTGAAAGTAAACAAGCGGCCATCTAGCCCAGAAGCAACAAAGCCCACACGGAAGCAGCACACCAACATGGGTGATCATGAAGGGCAGAGGGGACAAGGTTTCAAACAACAAAGGCAGAGGGGGAAAACAATCACATCACCGTGAATGAGGGGAGTGCGTGGTGGGGACCCAATGCCCACCTGTAGACAACTGGACATCCCTTGCAGAGGGGTAGTTGGGAGGAGATGAGTCACTCAGGGTTCAGTGTAACAACAATGAAACTCAAAACCTTCCTCTAGTTCTTGAATGCTTCCTCCCCCCAATTATCATGATCCCAATTCTGCCTTGTGGACCTGGTTAGACCAGAGGATGCACAGCGGTGCAGTAGGGATCTGGAAACATGGGAATCTAGGACGGATGAACCCCTCAGGACCAACGGTGGGGAGTGGCGACACTGGGAGGGAAGGGGGTGTAGAAAGGGAGAACTGATCTCAGGGACCTACGTGTCGCCTCCTCTCTGGGGGATGGGCAATGGGAAGGTGGGTGAGGGGAGACGCCGGGCAGTGTAAGATAAGATAAAATAATAATTTATAAACTATTAAGGGTTCGTGGGGAAGGGGGGAGCGGGGAGGGAGGGGGAGGGAAATAAAAAGGAAAATGAACTGATTCCAAGTGGAAGGCGAATTTTGAGAATGACGAGGGCAACGGATGTATGAGGGTGCTTTACTCAATAGTTGTATGTATGGATTGTGATGAGAGTTGTATGAGCCCCAATAAAATAATTTATTAAATTTTAAAAAAAGAAAATAAAAGAAACTAACACAAGAAACTCCATTTTAGAGAAGTAATAAAGTGTGACACTGGGGTCCAGCCAAGAAATTGAACCATTGCAAAGAATCAATAGACGATCCAATGAGCCACCTCAAAAAGTGTGGAGAACCCCAATAAGACTTGGCTGAACCTGGCTGGTGCCAAAAAGCCAGCCAAGCCGCCTAAAGTGTGGGGAACCCAATAAGACTTGACTTGGACATTGGTGACATCAAAAAGCCCGCCAAGCTGTCCATTTAAACTGGGGTACAGACACTGACTTTTCAGAGAGCTAGGAACCAAGGAGACATCAACTCCTGCTCTCTCCAACTCTACCGGGGTGAGTACACTGATGAAGGCAATGCTTACTGGGACTACGATGCTAGATTGATATGTGTGAAGAATGCTGTTGTCATGCCCTTATGCTCACACTTGCCCTGATATTCTTATCCTTAGTAGTTTGAGTTAATTTTAAGATTTTTAGGTTGTTTGATGTGTATTTGTAGTGAATAAACCGATCATTCGAAAATGTCAAAAAAATATCTCTTATGTTCTTGATGGGCAAACTCCACATAGACTGATATGAATCATTAAATTTATAAGCAAATGGTGCAGGTTCTATTAGTGTATAATAAGTTATTCCTTGGTCAAAAGTTGACTGCGTTCATAAGTTGAACTAGCCCTTCCAAATGATCGAATCAATGATTTATAGTAAATGTTATCTCTTCATGACATGGGTAAGCTCAAAGTCATTTATAAGCTTCATAAGCTTGCTCAACTCCAGTCAGAAAGATGGTGAGTGGGGTGGCGACTGGGTAAAGCTGAGGTGACATTTAGCATGGGGGCCATAGATAGGTGGGGACCACTGTTGGCTCAAGATCCCAACCAGTATCCAAAGCTTATGTCTCTGAAATTCTATTTCTTCGTTTCCCTATCACTGACTTTCCAGGCAAATACCAGGAAGAAACAGACTTCTAAATGGGCCTATTTTCATTTTAAGTCCATGGATCATGAGTCACAGGAAAGTGAATAATGAAAATGCTACAGATTTAGGTCATTTCCTGGAACATGATTTGGATCTAGATACAGAACATAAATACATAGAGCCTTAATGGAAAATTTTTTGTGTGTGTGTATATACCAAAGTTTATGTATCCATTCCTCCACTGATGGGTATTTTGATTGTTTTCATCTTCTTGCTATTGTGAATATTGCTGGGGTGAACATGGGAAAAATTTTTTAATGAAAGTAATGTATGCATATATTATAACTAATCCATATGCTTTCTTAATTTGTAAATACTCAGACTTCAATACAAAAGAAGTTGACAACCAACATGCAAAAAAGTTTGATCAGTTATTCTGAGAGCTTTGATAATTAAACCAGACTTACGTTGGGAGCAGTCACTGCCAATCCAACCTGGGTAACATTGGCAAGATCTGTCGATGGGGTTACAGGTTCCATTGTTGGTACAGGTACAAATACCTGCACAGTTTTTCCCAAATCTGCCACTGGGACACACTGTGGATAAACTAGAGGTCAGTAACATGCAATCCCCTCCTACTTCACAGAATCCTAGACTCTCAGGACAGAAGGGACTTTAAAGGGTGCCAACCCAGCTAAGACTCACTTCCCCACAGAAGTGACCTCAGTTTCCATTGGGTTCAGTTTACAAACACGCAAAACCAACGACCTTTACTTAAGGCACCACAAACAATGAGGTATCATCTCATTTCTAGACATCTGACTTCCGGGCTTCTCACTCAAGCAGTCGGTCTCCTTCCTCCTAGTGAGTTTTCGAGGGAGGACGCTTCCAATTAAAACTGAAGAGCTGCACAGCTCAGAAAACAGAGACCTTGCTGAGCGGTAAAGCCAGCTTTTCCAAAGCTCAAAGCCTTACTTTCCGAAGCATACCAGGTGGCACCGAGAGCTGGTAACTGAAAACGTGTTCTTTGGGAAGCCTGAGAGGAAGCCCGAGGACAGACTCCATGGGCTTGCTCCTCATCGCCCCCTCCCAACTTCTGTGCACCTCACCTTCATTGCAGAGAGCCCCTGTGAAGCCAGGCAAGCAGTCACACAGGCCTGTGATGTGGTGGCAGGGCCCACTGCTGTGCACACACTGTGGGCACGTCTGGCTGCAGCGATGCCCGTAAAAACCAGGGGAACAAACTGGAAAAGAATAAACATGCACAGTGATGCTTCCCGAGGCACGTTTCTCTCATATTCCACACTGGGGGCTAGTTAAAGTTTCAGGCAAGGCCTCCAATAACCATATGAGAGTGAAAAACGGTAAACCTTTTTAAAAAAGCAATACTAAGTAAAAGAGTTAGGTTTGTATCAGTTTGGCTACTCAAGGATTCCCAGTGGTTTGGCAGTTAACATGATGTGACCTAACACAATGCAATCACCTCTCTAATGGGAACTGCTGTAATGGGATCAGCCAATCAGCTGTGGGATTAGGATATTCAGATTATAGCCATAATGCAATCAATTAAAAGGAATTTTCCTCAGGCATGTGGTCTCTTTCCAATCTTAGTTGATATTGCAGAAAAGCTCGCCACTTTTTGTTAGTCTGGATCCTGCCTCCAGCTCATCAACTTCTAGCTCGTTGCACTTGAGCCAAAGGCTTACCATACTGTTGTTCAATCGTGGAAGTCATTACTAACCTGCCAGCCCTGGATTCACTTGTTTCTGTAGCCACCAGCCTGACCAGCTAGCCCTGGAGTTATTCGCCTCTGAAGCCGCCAGCTTGTAGACATCATGCTGATCATTGGCTCCCACAGCTACTCAATTTAGAAGAAGCCTCCAGCCTTGCATTTGCCACACTTGGCACCTACTCAGACTTGCCTACTTCTAAAATAGAATAAGCCTGCATATCCAGCCATCCATCCACCTACCTATCTCTGTAATCTTCACTCTTTGTCTTCTCTAGAGAATTAAGATGAAGACATGAGAATTTAAAATTTCCCCATCGTAAAACAACCATCACAAAAGAAACAAGGGGCCTCTTTAGTCATGCAAAGGCCCTGATAGCTCTGATTGCTTGTTGTCAGACAAATGCCTGGACCTTTTTTATCTTCCAAAGTAGTCTCTTATCTGCAGGCATACACCATAGGCTCAAAACTGCATTCATATTGCTAAACAAATGAATGAATGAAATAAAGTGAGAAATAGCAACAAGTCTCAAACAAGAACTCTCCCATCATTTGCTGATCCTTTATTTAGTTTATGTGTCACTCCTGATAATAAATAGACCTACAGTCGGAGTTAGAAGGTGTTTCTTGCTTGAGATGGCCCGGTTAATCATGGTGATTAGTGTCATTTTAAATAAAAGATTTAGTGAAATCTTATGAATCATTTCCCAACTCAAAAGCTCTATTGTAAAATGTCGACAACTTCTGCTTTTAACTCTGCAATTATTTTTCCTCCAAGAATTGACTTTCAGACTCCTAGCAGGATCGTGATTTGCCTTAAGGTTTGGCTGATGTTGACTTCTGGTAATTGGGGTAAGGCAAATGCCAAATTGCTAAATAAAATATTTACAGGTCATTGGATTTCTGGAACACCCTTTCCAAGATTTAAGGATGGATCAAGAAATAGATCGGGATGATTGTGCCAAAAGGGTAATGAAATCATTACTGAGAAGACTTAGTCAAAGACCCATCTGTTAGGCTAGTGCTGAAGGTCAGAAGGAAGAGAGCTCATAGGGAGGCACTGTTGAGGTCAATTCTGCAAAGGGCAGGGTGACCAATTCCACTCCTGTCTGGTCGCAATTGCAGCAGCACATCATTGTGTACCACGTGACAAGACACCCTTTACACGGGGCCAGGGGAGGGAACATGGAAATTAGCACCTCGTGAAACACTTACTTCTCTGACAAGTGGTGCCTCTGAATCCGGGTGCACACTCACAAATACCATCGTCAGGGGAGCAGGAGGCCCCATTTTTACAGTAGCAAGGCAGGGAACAGTTGGGGCCCCATCGACCCTCGGCACACACACTGTCACAGTGCACACCTGAAACAATACAGAGGGGAGACACCTGAGTATGAGGCCAGGTGGGACCTTGGAGGGTTGTAAGCCAGAGAAGATGACAAACTCATAATACTCAATCTGAGCTATCACTGGGGGCAGTGAGCAGAACTGATCAACGGTTCAAAATCCAGTTACCTCACACACACTCAAACACAGTGCCATCATAACATGAAAATGCTACCCACCGAGAAGTCAAGAGAGACAAACAAAATGTTTTTTTCTCAAGAAGTCAAGAGACAAAAAATTACCAATCTAGTCAATAGAATTTTCTCCTTTAGGAGAAAGTGTAGAGGTCCTCTGCCTATTAAATGTCTAATTTATTTTAAATGGATCCAAAGACTACTGTATAATCCCCAGTGATTTCTCCACTCATCGATCATTTTTCTATACACACAATGGACAGTGAATAAATAATTACACACAACACAAAGTGGCTAATTTTGTTCACATGACCAAAACCCTCCCCTGGAGGAAAAAAAAGTGGAGTGCTAAAACGCTTTGATGTTATATTATGTAGAATAAAAGAATACATCAACATGGGTCACTGAATTCTTCTTAAAGAATTTATTTTTGTATTAGACATCTATAGGCAGAATATCACACCCAGTATTATATAAGTTATTTAGTCCTGGGAAACCACATAGTAATGTATAACTCATTCATTGTTGCTTACTTCACCCTGGAAATCAAGACATTGGAATCAGCTACAAGTAAATAAACAGATGCATAAAAATAAAGAAAGAAAGGAAATACGGGTAGCAGAAATGAAATTAAAGCCAGGCTTTAATTAAAGCAAAGGTAAAGCTCTTTTGTAAGTCCCTATTTGAAATGCACAAATTCAGCGAAATGCTCTTTGCATTGAAAATTAATAAGAGTGATTTATAATTAGCAATGGACCAATGACTGCTGGCCTCAGGCTAAATACAACATAGTAACTACAAGCACCTACCTTAAGGAGTCCACAACTCACACGACACCCAGCACCAAGGAGGCTGAGAACTCTGTTTTGTAGGATGGCATTTTGCTTCTAATTCAATTAGAACTAAAAGTCACTATGCTGAGACGAAAACAAAAGCTGTCCCAAACCATAGCATGTATGAAGCTAACAGACAGATAGCCTTTTTCACTGAACTATAACTGAGGTAGTTAGTTTATTGTGCCAACCTGGCCGATAAACATGTGGGGTTAACTGAAGGGCGTAGAGATAAATGGCTCAGTGAGCCTTGCCGTTCTAGTTCTCAGGTCTCTTGCTCTCTGTTGGTCGGACCAGGGTGCAGCTGCCTTAGCCAGTTCCCTGCTTCAGCTGGCAAGGCTCACTTCCTGCAAGACATCCCTGAGGAGAAGCCATATGGCCCTGCCCCAATGCAGCCCTGGGTGCTGGAGCAGCCGTGTGGAGACTCCTCACAGTGCTGAGATGCTTACATGTTCACTGATTTAGCTTTCCTCCTGCAGTTGGCATCATTGTGTCTGTTTTGTGAGATGGAGGAGGACTTTGTGGATTGGTGTCGGACATATGGGTTAATGTTGGACTTGTGGGCTTGGGCAGCACTGGGTTGGGATGTTTCTTGATGTGCACTTAACCTTTATATAAAGCTCTCTCTCATACATGAATTTCTGTGGATTTCTTTCTCTAAAGTACCCAGACTAACACAATAACTCTCCACTATTTACTGCTTCGCTTTTTCTTTTTCCTTCTGTAACTCTCTGACATGTTATTGTTGTTAGGAGCTGTGGAGTTGTTTTAGACCTGTAGCAACCCTATGCATGACAGAATGAAACACTGCCTGGTCCAGGGCCATTCTCGCAATTGCTCCTATGCCTGAGTCCATTGATGCAGACACTGTGTCAGTGCATATCTTTGAGGGCTTTCCTAACCCTTGCTCTCCCTCTACTTTACCAAGCATGATGGCCTTTTCCAGGGACGGGACTCTCCTGACAACATGCATGTAAGTATGTAAAAATGAAGTCTTGCTGTTTGCCTCTCAGGACACCCCAACCATACTTTTTCCAAGACAGATGCATTTGGCCTTCTTGCAGTCCATGGCACGTTCAATGTGCCTCTCCAGCACCCCACTTCAAATGCAGCGACTCTTCTTTGGCGTTCCTTATTTACTGTTCAACTTTCATGTGCATAAGAACCAATGGGAAATATCTGGGTCAGGAGCATCTTAGTCCTCTAAGTAACATCTTTGCCCTTTGATATTCTAAAGTGGTCTTTTTCGGCAGATTTGAACTAGGCAAGTATGTATGTCATATGATTTCCTGACTGCTACTTCCAAAAGCTTAGGTTGTAGGCCCAAGAAAAATGAAATCATTGTTAACATCAACATTTTCCCAATTTATGTGGACAATTGATCAAGTTGTGAGGAGTTCGGGGCTTTCTTTACATTGACTTTCAATCTGAACTGAAGGCTGTAATCTTTGATTTTCATTACTGAGTGCTTCAACTCTTCTTCACTTTCAGAAAGCAAGACGGTGTCATCTGTATATCTCAGGTTTTTTAATTAACCTTTTTTCAAACCTGATGCCCAATTCTTCCTTCTATGGTTCAGCGTTTTGGATTATTTCATCAGCCAATAGATTTAATAAGTATGGAGAGAGGATACAACCATGACACAAACCTTTCCTGATTTTATAACATGTAAAATACCCTTTCTCTGTTCAAACAAACAGATCTTGGTCTATGTACAGGTTAAAAATGAGCAAAAGGCAGTATCTTGGAATTCTGATCTTTCCAAATATCTATAATTTATTATGATGCACACCATTTAATGCCTTTGCATAGTCATACATCACAGATACACATCTTTCTGGCATTCTCTACCTTCAGCCAAGATCCATGAGATGTCAGTAATGATATTCCTCATTCCACATGCTCTTCTGAACAGGGCTTGCATTCTGTCAGTTCCATGTTGATTAAGTGCTCCAACTGTGGTTGAACCATCTTCGATAAGATTTTACTTGCATGTGATATTAATGATATTACTCAATTTCTACATTCTCCAGGGGCACATTTCTTGGGAATGAGCACAAATATGGATCTCTTCTAGTTGGTTGGCCAATTAGCTATCTTCCAAATTTTGGTCTTCTTTGTATTGAGTCATAATCCATATTGAAGGCTGCAATCCTTGATTTTCATCAGCAGTGCTTCAAGTCCTCCTCTCTTTCCAGGCTGTGCCATCTGCATACTGCAGGTTGCTAACAAGCCTTCCTCCAATCCTGATGCCACATTCTTCTTCACATGATCCACCTTCTCTGAAGATTTGCTCAGCATACAGATTGGATAAGTATGGTAAGAGGATACAACCCTTTCACATGCCTTTCCTGATATTAAGCCATTCAGTATTCCCTTGTTACATTTTCACAACTTCCTCTTGATCCACGTACAAGTTCCATATGAGCACAATGAAGTGTTCTGGAATTCCCATTCTTCTCAAGGTTTGTTATGAGCAACATAGTCAAATGCCTTGATTAGTCAATAAAACACAAGCAACTATCTTTCTGGTATTCTCTGCTTTGAATCAAGATGCATTTGACATCAGCAATGATATCCCTTGTTCCACGCCCTCTTCTGAATCCAGCTTGAATCCCTGTCAATGTCGTACTGCACCTGTTGTTGGGTGATCTTCATGTATGTGAAATTTTACATGCATGTGTTATCTACTACACTACAGTTGTTCTCAGCTATACTACAGGAGTTGGCAACCTTTCTAATGCCGTGGCCCTTTAACACAGTTCCTCATGTTGTGGTGACTGCCCAAACATAAAATTGTTTTCATTGCTACTTCATAACTGTTATTTTGCTTGTTATGAGTTGACCAACCACTGCGAAAGGGTCATTCGACCCCCGAAGGGGTCTCGACCCACAGGTTGAGAACCCCTGAACTATAGGGTTCTATAGTTTGAGCATTCTGTTAGATCACCTTTCTTTGGGATGAGTACATATATGGATCTGTTTCAGTCAGTTGGCCAAATAGCAATGTGGATTATAACAAATTATGAATAACCTTGAGAAGAGTGAAAATCCAGATCACTTCAATTAGCCAAGTAGCTGTCTTCTAAATTCCCTGGCCAGACAAATAAGGGCTTCCAGTGCTTCATCATAATGGTGTCCATTGGTCAACTAGGCAATACTGTTCTCTTGCACATGGACGGCATGAGTTGTAGCTACTTAATGGCAACCAATAGTAACAATACAAGGAAAATCATTAATTGAGTTAAAAATCCGATGCAAACTTAATTTGAGGAAAGTTTCAAGAAGAGTAGCCTGTTAAAGGCTTCTGAGTATTAAAATCCAAATCCCAATTCTTATAACCCGGAGTCACCACTCCTCTTAAAAGACAGCCAAAAAGAGATACTAAACAGATTGGACATCTGATCTGGAGCAATACAAGCAAATCCCAGTAAGGACCTGAGTGATGTGCAAGTTGATTAATCATAGTAATTATCTGATTAATTTGATTCTCATCTTATAAATTGACCTGATTTTTCACACTCACAGAGTGAAGGCTTAGGAATGTAAAGATAGCTATTTATTATTTTATCAGCTCCTTGCCAAATCTCTTCTTCACTTTATACTTAATAAATGCTATTAAGATGAGATGGAGTATAGTTTAGGTCAAACAGTATATTCTGCTTTCTTACATTATAGTTGTAATGATTTATGTAAGACTTAGTAGACTCTCAATCAGAGCATATTAAGAAAAATGAATCCAGATCAGATTGATAAATCTGAATGATGCGATCCTTCATTTCCTCTCCATTCCCTCTTACCTCAACAGGCTTGTGCAGCTGGTTACATAACCAACAGTCGTAATTAGCTTTATCAAGATAATTTTGATATAAGTATTAAGGTCCTTAATATAACAAGAAGATCCATTGTAAAGATAATCTTGTTTCACAAAACGTATCCATCATTTCCATAGACTCAAGACCTTCTAGAGCTCATCTATCAAACCACCTGTTTCTAATAATGTAAGCAGATTTCAACAGAACCAAGTTAACTTCTAAATAACTTCCACTTCAGGATTTCAAAAAATCTTACCTTTGAATGGAAATAACAAACTTTCTACTCTCAACTTCCCTCCCCCCAACCCAACTAAAAAGAAAAAAAAAAAGCATCTCTTTTAGTTTTTTTCTGTAATCAACAACATAGAGTCATCATTTTGTGGATATCTAGGTGACATCTATTGAAGACAATATAAACTGTATCTCCATCAGGGAATAACACCAGGTAAAAGTGGACAGCTTTCTCCTTTTGATGCATCCTGTCTCCTATTGCCGCTCCTCCCCTTTCAGCTGTTCTGAAAAGCTGCCTGTCCTCTTACCGTTCCCTTCATCTTGTAGTGAGCAAAGTACGAGAGGAACAAATTCCTGCAGACTTGCGATCTTCTTTTGAGAATTTGAATTTTTGAATGAAGCACACATTTTCAAAGCCTGAGAAATGCACCTCAAATAGTCATCGTCGGTATCTGGTTCTTAATATGATCTTTGATGTAAGGGCAGCTCTGCAATAAAACTGTCTTCAGACTGAGGAGTTGTGTGTTTTAAGTGTTCTTGTGTGTGAGTGTGTGCGTGTCTATCCATTAATGATCTCCATCGATGTCATCGTACTCTTGGCCAGCTTCACTAGAGGCCAAGAAGACGGGATTTTGCTTTTGTGTTGATCAAAGAAGAAATAACTCAATGCCTGTTCAAGAACTGTGGTGGGTTATTACCCTGTTGGTAGCCATCCTGATAAGGAGTTGTCCAAGAGAAATTGCTTTCGATGCACTCAACCGTGTATCAGGATCATAGTCATGGAAGGAGATACATAGAAAGGGGGAGGGGTTCTACAAGGAATAGTTGGTGCCACATTCAGAGACCCATAGAAGCATATGTATATTCTTCAGGAATCACATGAGTTGGGTTTGGCTGAAACTCAGGGACGGTCAGCAGCGAGGTATGGGCCTCAGGTGCTGGACAGTAGACCTACCAGGCAGTAAGCAATAAGCATGCTCTTGGTGTTAATTAAAAAAATAACATTTACTCAATTTTAAAAACCCTGCCATTGAGTCTATTCCAATTCATAGTGTTTGCAGAAGACAGAGTAGAACTGCCCCTGGGGGTTTCTGAGACTGTGAATCTTTCCATGAGTAGGAAGGCTCACCTTTCTCTCAAGGAGCGTTTAGAAATCCGACACATGGCACACTAGATCACCACGGCTCCTTTGGTGGTGTTGTTAGATGCTGTTGAATTGATTCTAACCCATAACGACCTTGTGTACAACAGAATGAAATTCTGCCAAGTCCTGCACCATGCTCACAATCGCTCCTATGCTCGATCCATCATCGCAGCCGCAGTGCCAAACCATTTCCTGTAGGCCTTCCTCTTTCTTGCTGTCTCTCCACTTTACCAACCAGGATGTCCTTCTCCAGGGACTGGTCAATCCTGACAACATGTCCGAAGCATGTAAGACAAAGTCTCACCATCCTTGCCTCTAAGAAGCACTCTGGCTGTACTTTTTCCAAGACATATGGGTTTGTCCTCTGACAGTCCATGGTACTTTCAATATTCTTCTCCAAAACATTGATTCTCCTTTGGTCTTCCTTATTCAATGTCCAAGCTTGGTTTTAACAGGGACCAAATAAACAAATTTTTTTTTAAGTTGAAGAGGGATATAATTATCTCTTTGTGTTTAAAGAGGAGAGAGATGTTTTAATGTAGTTGATCCTGGAAGACAGAAGACCTTTTTAACTATTTTCCGTTAACCTGCCAGTGAAATATGATTAGAATGATAAGACCTTGAACCAGGTCAGGGGCAGTTGGGATTCAGGGAAATGGATTAATTCTGGGGATATTTATGAGAGTGCAGAGACAGGGTCTCCCCTTTTCCCCTTTCCACCCAGAGTATTTTATGATTTTTGACAACTTTGTGTGTGAGAGAAATGATGCTTGCCTGTTTTTGCTCACTACAGTGCTGAGCACAGGGAAGACATTAAATATTGGTTGGATGAATCAATAATAAAAATTCTTTTCAGAATAACATTTAGAACAACTTTCCAAGTGGATGGAGCTGCCATATCATTCTCAGTGTCCTTGGAGAAGGACATGTAAGACAGGGAGCCTAATATCCATGTATCTTGGGGCTTCTGTAATACTGAAAATGTGTCCAGGGGAAGACAGTCTATCTTTCTCCTTTAGAGTGGCTGATGGGCTTGAGGCCCGGACCCTGCTGTCCGCAGCCCGATGCCTAACCCCAGTACACGGATTTTCACTGTGAATTGGGGGAAGGTTTGCCAACATATCAATGTTTCCCTCTACTAGTCATGCACATTGTGCTCCATGCATTCATCGCCATCCCCACAGTATAACATCCCTCATCCCACTTCTTTGCTGTTTTCCCCCTTTCCATTCTTCCTTCTTTTCTGTGCCCTCTGAACTTTGTATTTGGGAAAATGCTGCTCGTTTGATCTTTCTTGTAAGCAGTCTGTGCATCCACAGTGTAGCTGTTCACCTTATTGACCTGCTACTGTTTGTTTGAAAGTTGAATTGTGGGGTGAGTTCACTCCAGCCTGAAGGATGACTATAGTCTTGGGGCTTCCACTCTAAGGAAAATCCTACTAGGGAATTTTAACCATTGGAAAAGAAACACAGTGCACTGCTTCACCCCAGGTACTTCCTCATTCCTGAATGCACTCATCCCAGGACCCACTTCCTCCTTTACTAAGGACCATGTCTGTGCTAGAAATCCCTGCCTTGCTCCTGCAGATAAAATATAAAAACCAAGCCTACCGCCATTCCAGTTCCGGATATTCCACAATGCTGGTTCTGCTGGGTCGTCAGTTAATAAAGGTTTCCTTTTTCCAGTTCTCCAACAGTGCCTCCTGGTCACTCCCTAGTCTCTGTTTTGCTGTCACACCACCAGTTTTGTTCTGCACTTGTCCCCAATCTGCTTAGGACTTTCTAATGCATTCCCCTTCAGAACAGTTGGTAGCGGTAGCCAGGCACCATCTAGTGCTGATCTCAAGATTGTGGAGGCCGAGTTGTGCAAGATCCATTATTAGATTTTTCAGACAAATTGTTTCCCTGTGTTTTTGAAAAGTTTTTCTTTACTCTCCTTTGCTCTGGATAAGGAAAGACTACTAGTTGTCTTGGCCACTCACGAGCTTTTAAGATCCCTTTTGCTGTTCACCCAACTAGGATGTAGAACATTCTCTTTGTAAAGTATGTTGCTCCAATTGACCTTAATCTCCCCCTAAGACTCTGGTCATGAGCTCCCAGGCCCAGTAACTCTTACCTCAAGGTGTTTGGTTATACCTAAGATGTGTCATGGTTTTGCTCCTTGTAAGGTATATGACACTCTTGGACATGTTTGCAGCATATGTAAATACATGCGGAGAAAGAGCCTATCAAGGCAAAGGAAGCCACTGGAAGGAGCACAAGAGAGACAGGCAACAGAGGCAAATACTATTAGATATCCAATCCGGAAATAACAGATTAACAAGCATCTCTAAGTGGATACAGAGAGACAGGCAACAGAGGCAAATACTATTAGATATCCAATCCGGAAATAACAGATTAACAAGCATCTCTAAGTGGATACAGAGAGACAGGCAACAGAGGCAAATACTATTAGATATCCAATCCTGAAATAACAGATTAACAAGCATCTCTAAGTGGATACAGAGAGACAGGCAACAGAGGCAAATACTATTAGATATCCAATCCTGAAATAACAGATTAACAAGCATCTCTAAGTGGATACAGAGAGACAGGCAACAGAGGCAAATACTATTAGATATCCAATCCTGAAATAACAGATTAACAATCAATCATCTCTAAGTGGATACAGAGAGACAGGCAACAGAGGCAAATACTATTAGATATCCAATCCGGAAATAACAGATTAACAAGCATCTCTAAGTGGATACAGAGAGACAGGCAACAGAGGCAAATACTATTAGATATCCAATCCGGAAATAACAGATTAACAAGCATCTCTAAGTGGATACAGAGAGACAGGCAACAGAGGCAAATACTATTAGATATCCAATCCGGAAATAACAGATTAACAAGCATCTCTAAGTGGATACAGAGAGACAGGCAACAGAGGCAAATACTATTAGATATCCAATCCTGAAATAACAGATTAACAATCATCTCTAAGTGGGTACAGAGAGACAGGCAACAGAGGCAAATACTATTAGATATCCAATCCGGAAATAACAGATTAACAATCATCTCTAAGTGGGTACAGAGAGACAGGCAACAGAGGCAAATACTATTAGATATCCAATCCTGAAATAACAGATTAACAAGCATCTCTAAGTGGGTACAGAGAGACAGGCAAACTGAACAGAGAGGGGATGCGAAAATACACAGGTTTGATAGAGGATATTTCAACCTATTTATATTTTTATATTTATATTTTGTGTATCTAAAATAATGGGCAGCCTCAAGTCAAGTATAGACATGCTTGCCTCGCTTCTTTTTGAGAAGATATACTTTCACGAGCACAGTTCTTTATGTTTTAATGTCAGTCCCAATTACAATAGAGCAATAGAAGAATTAAAACACTACTTGAGGAAATTCATCTGGACTATTTACCAAAGAATAGATAAATACTTTAATACTCACTTCAGGAAATAACTCCCTAAAATATTTGGAGCAAAGGGTAAAATGGGAAGGAAGTATCTTTAAATTTGCAGCAAAGTCTAGTTCAATGGCAGTATTTTCCCTGATAAATCCTCTAATGCTGATAAGGAGAGCTGGCAGGGGCTGTTTTTGCCAGGGCCACGGACAAAGAGCTCTTTGACAGCCTGCACAAGTTGCCAGGCAATGGCTGAATGATCGTGATAAACTTCAGTGAGGCAGCTCGAGAGAAACGCTCGTGCATTTAATGCCTGATGCAGTATGCCAGGGGCCCCAATGGGAGCTAAGCATTCACTGGGCATTTGTGATCACATGAAAGCGGTAAATCAATCGTCTGGGGTGTCGTTAGTTTTCCTCCCAGAGATATAACCCAAATTCCTTTTCCTGTTTAATTGCTAATATTCTTTATGCCACTATCACAACATTTGGGGAGTCGATGGAAGAAATGAATGGTTTGGAGTGCATAGTATTTGCCTGGGCAACAAGCGATGACACATGTATTAGAGCAAAGAGAGGGCTTTGTTCGTAATAATTGGGTTTGGTAAGTGTAGGCTTTAAGTCATAACGTCAGAACATTTTTTTCCTGCTTTTAAATTTTCCAACCAACAAAGTGCCACCGTATTGCCCTGTACAGACACAAATCCCTAATGTGTCCATCTCTGCTGACAGGACCGGCTGCTGTGAGTGGACGTGAGCTTCTGTGGTTGGGATCTTACATTCCTCTTACTTTTTGTTCCCCATGGCCAAGCACTATCGCCGCACAGGACATGGGGATACTCAGTACATGATTGTCTATTCGACTCTTTCTGTTTGGACACTATGAATTTTAGAAGCCCTTTAAGAGTGAATCTGCTTCATCTAAGCAGGGCAGGAAATAACCTTGATCAGTCAGCCTTTCGAATCAAAAATGTTTGCACCTGCAGCTGTAAAACAGAAATATACCAGAGAGCCTGACTTGCTTAAATCCAAACCCTTAATAAAAAAAACACCAAATAGACCCTTAGATTGGGAAACCTGGGAGATTTGGGGCCTTTTTCTACAACTTTCTTTTCAGGAAACAAGCCCCTCCCTCTACTCTTGCTATAGAGGCTCAGCAGTTGGCTATCTGAGTCCCTTCCCCCAGTGCTAAATAGACAGACAAATACACAGTTGTATGTGCGTGTGTGCGTACATAATCTAGATTCCTCTATTCCAGTGATTCTCAACCTTCCTCATGCCGCGATCCTTTAATACAGTCCCTTACATAGTGGTGACTCCCCCAACCACAAAATTATTTTTGTTGCTACTTCATAACTGTCATTTTGCAACTGTTATGAATGGGGCGACCCCCAAAGGAGTCTCGACCCACAGGTTGAGAACCACTGATCTATATCTATACTTCAAAGGGTCAGTTACTGAGTCATTTACATTCATTGATGATTGAATGTTAATCAAACTCATCAGCTTGGCATAAGTTCCCAAACTAATTTGGCTTACCACCCCGCCCACTTTTAGGAGAAAAAAAATTACTCAGTGCCTTCCTAGTAATTAAAAACCTTTGTATTATAACCCTTAATCCAGGAAAAATTGCAGGCCTCTACTTTCGCAGCCCCCTTGGATTGTTCCAGCGCCGCCCCCCCTCACCACCACTTTGGGATATACTGCTCTAAAGTATTCCTGCCCCCCTTATACATGCAGATTCTCTAATAAGCAAGGTAACTGTGGGTTTACTTGTGCTTAAGAACTAAGCTGTGATGTGAAACTGTTGGATTCAGATTATGAGGTAAGCACAAGTAAACACGAATAAAATCATGCTCATAGTACTTAAAGGCTCTTCCGACCCTGTCAGGAATGATACATATCAGAGGAGGTGTTGGTTCTATAGGAAAAGGCTGTTGGGTTGGGAGAGGGACAGATGCCAGCCCCCGCTAGAAGCAGACTCTTTGATGTAGTGAAATAGATGTGGAATTGTTCACTACTCGTTACTAAGTAAGCACAAATAAGCCTGGGAGTAGGCTTTACCTTGCTTAGTGGGTAATCTGACAGTCCCTGGTTTTCCCTTACCTGTCACAGGCCAAAGAAGCAGGTCTCCCATCATCATCACAATTGGGGTAACATTAAGCCTTGAGGGACTACTTGGAGGGGAGCAGTTCCTGGAAAAGCCCTTCACTCACTGCATGGACCAAACTTGCTCTTTCTCTGAGGGCGGTTCCTTCTGAAGAGGACGGCCCACATCAAGAGGGGATGTGCTTTCTGGGAAGGATGGAGATGCCCCAGTCTTCTTGTGGATGTGCCTGCAAGCCTCCTCCTTCCTTCCAACCTCCCAACTTCTGGTCTAGGCTCTGGTAAGCACTCACATCGCCCACACTCTCCCTTCCCCTCCTGACCTTCCCACCGTGCCTGAGAGTAGGCCCGGTCCCTTCTCCACAGCCCAGCTCTATTTGACATCCTAATCTACTTTTCATGAGTTTAGTATTCAACTTTTACAATTTTGGGATGAATGCATCCTAAGGCTCCTCTACTCTTTTGCCGATGGGAATCTGTCTCTTCAAAGAACTGTTCCCCTGGACCCCACCCTCCTCAGTAACCAAAGAAGCAAGTCTTCTAATTGCTACCACATAAGCCACCAGGAAATTTTCAGATTACCAAGGGCGGGGTGGGTACGACCCAAGAATCAAAAGCCAAAGTCAGCATAGACGTTCAGTCTGAACTCCACTGATCAAGGAGCAGACTTTGAGAGATTTCCAAACCTTTTCTAAATATGTGGAAAGGGGTTTGAGGTGTTGGGTGTGGCTCCATCTGTCACCTCACCCACTCTTCACATTCGCATTTGTGTGGAATGGAGACCCAAAAGATGCAAGCGAAAGAGCTCCCAGTCACTTTGATTTAGGTAAAGTCAAGAAGGAGAGAGCCCTGGTGGTATGGTGGCTCATGCACTTAGCTGATAACCCCAAGGTTAGTGGTTCAAGCCCATCAGCTGCTCCACAGGAGGAAGAGATTAAAGTCTCAAGTGGAATAGAGCCAATGGCAATGAGTTTGGTTTGGGTTATTTTGGAAGAACCAAATTGGAGACTGTACATGTTAACAGACAGTTTGGGTGAGATCTTGGTAGACTACTGTTGGACATGGTTGACTTGCTTCTAAGTCCTAAGGAGCCTGCCCATCCTCACAATTGTTGTTATGTTTGAGTCCATTGTTGCAGCCACTGTGCAATCCACCTTGTGGAAGGTCTTTCTCTTTTTTGCTGACCCTCTACTTTATCAAACATTATCAAACATGATGTCCTTTTTAGGGACTGTTCTTTCCTGATAACATCCAAAATGCGCGGGACAACTTGCCATTTTGACTTCTAAGGAGTATTCTGGTTGTATTTTCCCCAAGACAGATTTGTTTGTTCTCCTGGAAGTCAAAGATACTTTTCAATATTCTTCACCAACACCATAATTCAAATGCATCAATTCTTCTGTGATATCCCTTATTCATTGTCCCAGGTTTCACATGCATATGAGGCAAATGAAAATACCAAGGCTTGGGTCAGGTGCACCCTTGTCCTCCAACTACCATCCTTGCTCTGTAATACTCCAAAGAGTATTACAATACTTTTGCAATACCTGATTTGATTTCTTGACTGCTGCTTCCATGAACATTGAGGGAGTTAGTTTATTGTGCCAACCTAGCTGATAAACACATGTGGGGTTAATTGAAGGGCAAAGGGATAAATGGCTCAGTGAGCCTCGCCTTTCTAGTTCTGGGTTCTCTTGCTTTGTGATGGTCACACCAGGGTGCAGCTGCCTTAGCAGTTCCCTGCTTCAGCTTGCAGGACTGACTTACTGCAAGACATCCCTGAGGAGAAGCCACATGGACCTACCCCAATGCAGCCCTGGGTGCTGGAGTACCCATGTGGAGACCCCTGCCAGCACTGAGATGCTTACACATTCACGGATTCGGCTTTCCTCCTGCAGTCAGCATCATTGTGTCTGTTTTGTGAGATGGAGGAGGACTTTGTGGACTGGTGTTGGGCATATGGGTTAATGGGTTAATGTTGGACCTGTGGGCTTGGCCAGCACTGAGTTGGGATGTTTTCTTGGTGCGCACTTAACCTTAATATAAAACTCTCTCTTATAATGAGTTTCTGTGTATTTTGTTTCTCTAAAATACCCAGACTGACACAAACATTGATATGGATTCAAGTAAAATTAAATCCTTCACAATTTCAATCTTTTTTCCATTTATCGTGATGTTGTCTCTTTGGTCCAGTGTAAGGATTTGGGTTTTCTTTCCATTAAGAGGAAATCCATACTGAAAATTATAGCCTTTGGTTTTCATCAGCAAGTGCTCCGCAAGCAAGGATGTACCACCTGCGTATTGGAAGTGGTTGATAAGCCCTTTCTAATCCCGATGCCGAGTTTTTCTTCATTCAATACAGCTTCTTCTATATGTGTTCAGCATATAGACTGAATAAGTATGCTGAAAGGACATAACCCTGATGTGCACTTTTCCTGACTTTAAACAATAAGGTATTTCCTTGTTCCGTTCCCTTAGTCTATGCATAGGTTCTGCATGCGCATAATTAGGTAAACTGAATGTTCTTCAGTTTGTTGTATTGCTCAGCAAATGGGTGTTCTGGTTGGCAGATATTATAGCAGAAAAGAAGAAAGAAAATACAAAATATATTTTCTTTATAAGTAAAGAAGAAATGCTTCTACTTTACTCAGCTATACTAGAGATGTAAGTGTATATATTATATTTTACTGATAATAGCTGTGTGTATGTGCATCTATGTCTGTGTACGTGTGTGTAACAGAAATCGAGAAGAAGGGGCATAGGACACAGTTATATTCTACCTCTCGATATTTTTTTAACATTTTTTCTCATTTTTAAACTGCAAGCTGCCTCTTTTCGATAGCTAGTGTATTGGCTAAACCTTCCAATAAGATTTTAAATAACCACATATAATAATAGTACAGACATTTTGAAAAATAGTACATTTATTTCACTAGTATCGAGTATTCCATCTCCAACTTCTATTTATATTCATCTTAATGTCTGCATTTTGAAGACAAACTTCATGAACAGGAAAAATGAGACTGTCAATTGTAGTTCCTTTAACAGGAACAGGCAGTCGAGCAGGAGGCAGCAGAGGGAAGTTAAGAGAGTGTTGAATATCCCACATGGTAAGACTCCTGCATCATATCCAGCTGGGGCATGGTTTTCTGTTTAGTGCACCTCTTTGAGAGAGGTACAATGCTTTCCTGACTCTTCTCTCTGGCTCCAAACTAGGATGCCTAAGCAGCTGCTCCCCACAGTGTCCTCAGTAACCAAGCCATGTCGCCATCTTGGTCTGTTTACTTGGTCTAAGGAAATGCTCCGGCCCCTGTGTTAGATTCCACTGATTACTTCATAGAAGTTCATTGTTACCACACACATGGATATGTAACATCTCACACAGAGCAATGAGGAGAGGAAACAGAATTACTTGCTTTCCTCAGCTTATGTTAGTTATTGGGCCTCAAATATGGTGTCTAAATGAAAATCAAAGCAAAGCTTTTGCTACATTGAGAGAAGTGCGTACAAGCTATTTACTCAAAACAAGAATAATCATGAAAAAAACAGCTTGTCTATCCAGTGTTATAAATGAACTGGCATTCTGTATAAATCATACACAGAACCTGCTCCTGTTTTCTGTTAGAAAAACAAGGCATTTCTTGGTCCTTTTATAGAGCGTCTTTTAGAAGATCCATAAACATCTTTCCCCTATTCATGTTTGCTTATATGGAGTTTGTTTTTTGAATGTGTTGGGTGACCTCTCTCAACATGTTCACAGTAGGTTTAGATCAGTTCAGATGTTGATCGACCACTAGCCAACGCAGGAGACGCACAGAATGAAGTCGGTGAAGTGACCTGGCTGCCTGAGGGCAACAGAGTGTAGAGATGATGATGTAAAAAGAGTGTGCACAAGACATACTAGGAGCCACGTGAGACAGCCAAACCTCCCCCTCCCCGGAGAAGCAGGCCAGTCACAGACCACAGCTGGAGTGCAAGATTATGGTGTGTGACAAACGTGCTGCATCCCCACAGGAGACCAATGGGTCTAAGGCCATATGTGATCATTTGTCTTACCCCGTGACCCAGACTGTGGAATGCAACTAACATATTTTCCGGCTGGTTCCCGGGCAAATCATAGCTCCTGCTTTTTTCATGTATGCTAGAGTATGTCTTTCCCTGGTGTGCTCAGTGTCCCCTTACATTCTTTCTGTGTTTACAAGACAAGTGGAGATTTGGTAGACCATGATGCCAAGCAAACTCTGTGCTGTGAATTCACCAGGAGTAAAACTGGACTTCACCTCCCTTGGGTCATTTCAATATGCTGCCCACTCTAAGGGAGAACATCAAGAACCCTGGTGAAGTCCCCTACTCTGGTTTGGTCTCTGGTGTAATCTAATGTTAATATTTAGTAAATGAACACAAAAGAAAAATATAGGAAGGTGGAATTTCATATTTTGAAGTGAGCATTGTCAGCTTTTCCAAGTCAAGGGAGAATTACAGTGTCAGGATGGCTTGTATCTTCTAATATCAGAAATATTTTCATTTACAGAATTATTGACCTACTTCCCAAAGAAGTTCTCAGAAAGTGGAAATCAAACAGTGAGAGTTTACCTCCATCTTCTTGGTCAGAAACTAAAAGGCTCTCTGCAACGTCCGAGAAACTAACACTCACTATGAAAAGACTCTGGTGATATTCCATGTTAATAGACTGGGAGATTTAATATTCTTAACATGACAATCATTCCCAAATAATCTACAGAATTCCATAGAGTTTCCAGCTTTCTCCTTTTCAGAAACAGACACACTGGTTCTAAAATTGATATGGAATTTCAAAGACTCTTACAGCAAAAGCAATTCTGAAAAGTGTAAAACTGGAGCACTCAAACTATGTGATTTTAAAAGTTACTAAAAGCATGGATAGTCAAGGCAGTATAGTGCTTGCATAATGACAGACAGATCAGTGGAATATAATTGATCTTCCAGAAGTAAGCCCTCACATAAACCTATGTTCAATAAAGAGGTCAAGATTATTCAATAGAGAAAGACTGGTCTTTTCAGGAGATGGTGCTGGGACAACTAGCTAGACACATATGAGAGTTGGGCTTCTATTTCATACAATATATGCATACTAATTCAAAATGAAATAAAGTCTTAAATATACGAGCTAAGATTATAGAACACTTACAAAAATATGGGCATACATCTTTCTGACCTTGCATTAAGCAATTATTTCCCAGATAGAACACCAAAAGCACACGCAGCCAAAGAAAACAATTGATAAACTGGACTTCCTTAAAATTAAAATGTTCTCTGATTCAAATGAAAAGATAATCCACATAATGGGGGGGAGTTATGAATCATAAATCGAATAAGGAACCTGTCTCTAGACTATATAAAGAACTCTTACAACTCACAAACAAATAACCCGATTTTAAAATAAGCTAGGGAACCACATGCATTTTTTTTCAAAAGGTGATATATAACTGGTCCCTGTGTACATGGAAAGGTACTCTGCAGAATGCGCTACCGGGAGAGTGCAAATCAAAACCACAAAGAGATGCCACTCCGCACCCCTAAGATAGCTACACGCCAAAGGACAGGTACGAATATGTGTTGGAACTCTCATGCATTACTGGTAGCTGTGTAAAATGGCACAGCTACTTGGGAAAAGAGTTCAGTAGCTCTGCAAAAGATGTGAAGTACAGGTAGCCAATATGGCCCAGCAATTCTTCTCCTCAATATACGTATCCAATATTTATACAGCTACACAAAAACTTGTAAATAGATGTTCAAAGCAACATTATTCATCACAGCTAAAGAGGAGAACAATCCAAATGGTCTTCAGTTGATGGACAGATAAGAAGAGATGTATCCATACAATGGAATATTATTTGACAATCAAAAGGAACGAAGTACAGATGCTAAACTATGGGAAAAATCTTGAAAAAACATTTGCTAAGGAAGCTAGTCACCAAAGACCACATCCGGTATGAATCCACACTGTCCAGAAGAGGCCAAATTTTAAAATCGCAAAGAAAGGTAGTTGCTCATAGGCTGCGGGGAGATGGTTTGGGAGTGAATGCTAATGGGTAACAAAATGTCATACAATGGATTGTAGCAATGGTTACCCACTACTGTGATTATACTAAAAATTATTGATATGTCCACTGTAAATAGTTATGCTACACAGTGTACAGTTATTTCCATTTGGGTTTTATTTTTAAAAGGAGGTGGGTGGCTGGGTACCAGCACTGGTCACTGTGGCCTTCTTCTGCAATTTACAGAGGTCTCGGTTTCAGTAGAACCCCAGCCCTTTCTGAAAGACGTCCATGGGTGACAGTAGTGTGCAGTGACATCTGGCTCTACTGGGAAGAGCATGCTGGTATAAAGCTGCCTCAGTTGGGAATCCACTCAGTTTGGATTGGTGATTGGGATCTTGCCTTGATTTCCTTATTTGTAAAAAATGAGAAAATAAAACCTCCTATATGTAAGAAGTATTGTGAATATTTAGTAAGTACTCAATAAATATTGTTTATTACTATTTCTCTGTAGTCTTCATTGTATAAATATATATTTTTAAAAATAAAATAATATTGTCCTCACTCCATAAATTCCAATATGTGATCTCTCTGGTATTAAGTCATACGATTTTTCTCCTGAAAGATTTATCTTCTTAAAAAAATGAACCATCACATGCATAACTCTTCTTAATATATTTTAACCATTGAATTGCATGGTACATGAATTATATGTGAAAAAAACTGTTAAAAAGTGAGCTTCACAAATTATTCTATGATTAAAACTGAAAAAGCATTACTAAGTATTCTGTGTGGTCTGGTGCAAGAGGCGGCTGTGAGCATTATTGCACTGCCCGGTGCCAGCTCTAGTAACAGCACATACACATGTGTGCTCACACCTACATAAATGTAAGCAAGCGGTATAGTAACGGCTATATTACATGCATGCGCACATGCTTTAAAAATAACTTTAAATGGGAAGATTTTTTAACATTTGATTCATTTTTCTATCTCTCACCCAGTGTCTAGTCTAACAGACTTTCACTGAAAGTAGCTATCTCAGCAATAAATATCGTAATCACTATTTTACATTTGGTAGAAATAGTCAGGACTACCTGTAGTTTAATCATCCCAATGTTCGATAACTCCCCTAATGCCTATTCATTTCCCCCTGAATAAGTATTTTGAATTAGAGTGGGTTTGCTTTGTCCCTTTTGGGGAACCCGACTGCCACATAGAAAGAAGAGCAAGATGCCAACGTGCCTGCACAGTTTGTGTCATCCTCCACCGCATGTGAGGGCTTCTCAGTCTGAGGACGTAGCCCGTCATCATTTTCACAGAGTCTGAGGACGTAGCCCGTCATCATTTTCACAGAGTCTGAGGACGTAGCCCGTCATCATTTTCTCAGAGTCTGAGGACATAGCCCGTCATCATTTTCTCAGAGTCTGAGGACATAGCCCGTCATCATTTTCACAGAGTCTGAGGACGTAGCCCGTCATCATTTTCTCAGAGTCTGAGGACATAGCCCGTCATCATTTTCACAGAGTCTGAGGACATAGCCCGTCATCATTTTCTCAGAGTCTGAGGACATAGCCCGTCATCATTTTCACAGAGTCTGAGGACGTAGCCCGTCATCATTTTCTCAGAGTCTGAGGACATAGCCCGTCATCATTTTCACAGAGTCTGAGGACGTAGCCCGTCATCATTTTCACCGAGTCTGAGGACGTAGCCCGTCATCATGTTATTCAATTTTCCTGGGAACTTTTTGAAGTCCCTTTGTGCAAGATGGGAAACAACGGCAGTTGTTTATAATATATATAATGTATATAAATAAGGAAAAACTTCCACTCTGTGATTAGAAAATTGGTACTAGTGTGTTTTATGAATTTGTCATGACTTAAATGTTATTGCAAGAAAAAGAAACTTCAAAATCGTTTCTCGCACAGAACCTTTTAATATCTACATAGTAATCATATTAATATTCTGTGCCTCACTAAGTGAACCTAGTTATGTTCTTATGCTTTTTTGGCCAATGATTCTTTCTTCAGTGTTCAAAAAGTACCACAGGAGTCTTGCTGAGATTCTCAGAGCAATTTACACTGTCAGTTGAATAGCGACAGTGGGACCTTTTGTGTGGGCTCAGGGGGCTGTCCCTGCACAAATCCACAATGGCCACCCCCGGCTTACAGATGAACTGAACTGAGCAATGCTACATCTTCAATTAAAAAAAAAACAGGCCATAAGTTTATAGGAGACATTACTGTATTTTCTTTTCAGAAAGGTAGACCTGGAAGTGTTTCTCTGGAATTATAAGGAAGAGTATGTGTTAAGTTGACGCCTTTCTACAACCATCCCAATTGTGTCCTAGGATCTCACCTGACCATCCAGGGAGGCAGCGACAGTGGCCCGTGGTGGGGTGGCAGCCGTCCGCGTGGCTGCAGTCACAGCGCTCAGCACAATTCAACCCATATGTGCCATCCTGCACGGAAGACAACATTGAATACAAGAATGAGGCACACAAAATCCCATGACGGGAGGCAAAAGGCCCCTTTCATAGCCAGTGCAGACACAGGCTCCTCCTCTCCCCAATTTATACCTCCCAGGAATACCAATGATAATCCTCTCTTTCCACCCTTTGAACTGTAGGCTCCAGGAGGCTAGCATTTTAAAATCACCATACTTGGACACATGGTATGAATGGTGAAACAAAATGCTTATTGTTGTACCTTCATATACAAGCTAATTAAAAGAACACTTGGTTATCTTACTGTACATTCCAACCGACATACTTATTTTTTGTTTTGTTCCTAGAGATTTGTAAAAATAGTTCAGAGCTCCCTAACATGCATTATCCTCTTCTGCCCTTTGGTAGAAAAGGAAGGCCATGCGCTGATATGAAATCTCTTAAAATTAATAGAAACATCCATTTTATGTATATACAACTCAAATAAAATTAAGTTGATTTATGAAAATTCTTTGGTTTATTTTTGGCTCATTGAGTATTCTCTTTTCATGGAATGAGTGCCCTGGTGGTGGAGCAGTTTTGAGTTACACTGAGATCCACAGGGTTGGCAGTTTGGAACCAGCAGCAGCGATGCAGGAGAAAGAACAGACTTTCTACTCCTGTAAACGGTGACAGTCTCAGAAAACCACTGCAGGTCACTATGAGCCAGCATGGATGTGAAAGCAGTGAGCTTGGTTTTGGCTTTTTCCCAAAGAGAAGTCTCAACCACATGAGCTATCTGGACTCCCAGGAGGGAGCATACTCCTCTTGCTCCTCCCTGCCAGGTCTTCCCATTGCCACATGCACATCAGCTTGGGTGGTCCAATGAGAGGAGACTCTTTGTGAACATGACAGCTTCTCTTGAAGGGGAGGAATAAAGAACTCTGCGTTCATAGCCCCATTCGTTTAACCAAAGCCCGAGGAACTACGAGGAAGTACTACAGACCCCTCACCTGGCCCAAGGACTAAGAGAAGCATGGGGTGTCCATACCAAGAGGGGAAAATAGCAGAACAGGAGGAGAAGAGGTTGTCGGGGCTTAAAAGTATTCTCAGTTGTTGGAAACTTTTAAATGAAAAGAACACAAAAATAAATGTCTTTTTGGACTGTACTAGTGTTTGATGAGAAGTAAAGATTGCTAAGGAAATAAAGGCGTGTGAAGAAGCACAGTAGAGTTGGAGGAAAAGAAAGCAGCATTTCCCATCTGGGGTGGGGCCAATGAGATTTCATCGCATGCTCTTTGGTCATGTTTGTATTACCAGGAAGGACCAGTCCCAGAGAAGGACATCCGGCATCCTTGGTCAAGTGGAGGGTCAGAGGAAAAGAGAGAGACTCTCCTTGTGGTGGATCGACACAGTGGCTGCAGCAACTGTCTCAGACATGGCACTGTTTGTGAGGAGCGGCACAGGACCAGGCAGGGGTATGGTCTGTTGGATGTAGGGTTGCTATGAATCGGGGGCCACGTGGTAGCACCTAGCTACAGGTGGTGGGTGTGAAAAGGCATTTGGATCAGATTTGGCTCTGCCACCCTGATTCCACCCAGGCACTGTGGAATGACGTGAGCCCTTGCCGATCGACTAACACATGTTCTATACAAGCAAGAAGAAGATTGTGCCAGGGGGTTGTTTTGTTTACATTTAGACGAGTGAAAAGACCACTTCTAAGTACTGATCATGTATTCGCTGCTCAGGGGTGGGACACAGCAGAGCTGACATAACTGTTGTGGAGAGCTGGAGTGGATGGAATGGCCGAGGGCAGGGCCCTCCCAACACCTCCAGAACCAGGTTGCAGGGACTGAGGAGGAAGGGCAGGGACAACAGAGCCGGTGCATGGAAGCCTTCACCTCTGGCCCAGGTGACTGGGGTCATGGAGTCATCTCCCTCTCAGAGCGCTGTCCAAGGAAGAATGAATGGGCCCAGAGAAAAGAACTGTGATCGGAAGAAAGAGTGATGGAAACACGGGAAAGAAGCAAGCCAGTGGTCAGCGGGAGAAAAAGTGTACTGCCCATCGGTGTCCTCAGCCAGCCTTCGATTAGACACACTGTGGAATCGCCAAATGACTGTAAGACTCAAAGGAGTCCAATAAACTGGAGGCAGGTGTGAAGTTGTGAAATCTTTGGAGATTCTTGGGACTCTAGAGATATTGCCAGTAAGACACAGCTGTTTCCCAAACTCCTTTCGTCACCTCACTGAGCATTTCAGTGACCCCAGTCACCAGCCCCCTTTTAATACCCTGACACTGTCTACCCCGAAGGACAGGCGATTTCCATTATAATAGAAACACAATATTTGGAGAGATGACATACACTGGGTGTTTGACAAATGCTGTTGAGCAGCTGCCACCAAGAGATGGGTGTGTTCAGGACAGGAGGCATAGAAGGGTGTGGACGAACAGGGTGGAATTGAAGGGGGGCAGAGAGAAGCATTTCCACATCTAATTTCCATAATGATGCATCATTTAATTGCAGTAAAAACATCGTAATCCTTCTAATAGTTACTAAGGTTTTGTTCACACTCAGGCACTTTAAACCACACACACACACACACACACACACACACACACACACACCCCTGCAAAGAGCAGCCAACCCTACCATCAGCCTCCCACAGGTATTCCCCACTAGTGCATTGGTCTGGCGTACCTGGCAAATCAGTTCACATTTCTCCCCACGCCATCCAGGTGCACATGTACAGGTCCCATCCAGGGTGTTGCAGGCTCCCCCGTTGAGGCACTGGCAGGTTAGGTTACAGCCAAAGCCCCAGGTGCCACTGGGACAGCGGATGGAGCAGTCCACGCCATGCCAGCCTGTCACAAGATGCCAACGCCCAGGAGAAAACAAAGGGAGGAAGAGGTTTTGTAAAGGCTGTCCAAACCGCATTTCCCTTTCGAAACATCGTGGGGATACAACGGCGTGCCCCTCAGCTTCAGTGGTCATCGGCTCTGCCGCTCAAGGTCCCCATCAGAAATGACCAAAGGGGCACTGGAAGCACCTGAACCGTGTGGGCCAACATCGAAGCTCTGCTAGGGAAGAGCTGAGGGGCTTGGCATATGCACCGGCCTGCAGCGCGAACTGCTGCGCTTTGCTCACATCAGGACAGTGGAGTCTTCGTAGGGCAAAGGTGAGGAAGGTTTTTCCTGAAAGAGCAGCCCCATCTTTGAGGCAGGATGCTATACACATATATCTGGGTATCATGGCTGCCACAGCACCTACAGAGAACACAGTCTAGCCGAAGAGAACATACAAGTGGAGTATGGCTATGGTCTTCGGGATGCCGCTAAGCCAGCACATTTAGGGGCATGGGCACATGCCTCTTCCCAAATACTCAGAGACTCGCAGACTTTTGCAGCTGACAGCAATTTCAATGACCATCTAATCCAAGCCTCTCCACTTGACCCTAGAATCGAGTCCGTACTGGATGAGGGGCTTGCCGCAAATAGATAGCAAATATGGCTGGAATAAACTCTGAGTGAGGGTTTCTTTCCTGCGACTCGGGGAGAGCACAGGGCAGGAGCAAACCCAAGGCTCGGTCACCCACTCTCACCTGCCTTGCAAGTACAAGAGCCGTCGGCAGGGGAGCAGACAGCATCGTTGTTACAGCCGCAGCGGGAGGAGCAGTTGATCCCATAGGTTCCCAGAGGACACGGAGCAGAGCAGTCACTCCCCTGTGGACAGTGCAAGGAGGGAAGGGATTTGCTGGCTGAAGTAAAGTTGTACAAGATACAAGGATATGGCTTGGCGATGCTGCTTAGATTTCCTCTCTCTTCAAATAGATTGTACTCCGAAGAGGTGTGACAATGTCACCGTTCTGCAAATCTTAGACTTTCAGGCACAGTGGCAGCAGGACTATGTATTGTTGTTACTGTTAGTGGCTGTTAGGTTGCCTTGGATCTGTGGTGACCATGCAAAATACACCCCCACCCCCATGATTGTTGGGGATCAGACTGCTGTGATCTACAGGGTTTTCATAGGAAGATTGTCATGCATGTAGATAGCCACACTTTCATCCTAGTCTGTCTTGATCTGAAAGTTTTACTGAAACCTATTTCATGTAATATGCACTCTCCATTGACGTTAGGGGGTAACTGTGCATGGGGTGCATTGTTTGGGAATCGAACCCAGGCCTTCTGCATGGAAGGCAAGAATTCTATCACTCAGCCACTAACGCCACTGAGAGAGCATTAAGTGGGACTCACCCCAAACTGCTGCTTTAATTCTTTCTTCCTTGGTAGCAAAAATGAAAGCTTTTGTGTTTGCGCAAACAAATAATTAAGTAACCATACATCGTTAACTGTGGTTTTAAAATTAGACAACCAGTAACTATGCATCAAATCACAATGGGGCATCCTCAGCTTCCTCGCCTCATAGGCCATATTGTCAAGGTGAGATACAAAGAAGTAACACCTAGCCTCAGCCAGCACCGCCACCCCATTGGTTTCCTGGCAGTGAGCGTTAAACAGAGAGTTGGGCTCCGCAAGGTGACAGAGGCCGTCTGTGAAAACAGAAGCAACTTCTTTAAGAGCAAGTCGATCCAAGTGGGGCCCAACGACAGGGAAGGGATGTAAGTTAGGGTCGTCTCCGCTCTGAACCTGACGATCCGCCCATCCTGCATGATGCGCTCTGGAATTCAGCATTCTTCACAGTTCAGCATTCTCCCCGTTTAAATGGGAGAAAGTAATTCAAGAATGACCTATTTTCCTTGAACACATGGTTTCCAATTCTGGGGTTAAGAAATTCTAGAAAATATAGCCAGTGTACTCTATTAGAGTCCCATTTTTAAAAAAAAGATCTGAAAACACATATACAATGAACCATGTAATGGAAATACATACCAACTTATACTAGCTATTTTCATATTGCAAAGAATTAAAAACATACATGGTTAACAATAATACCTACCACACTCTAAAAAGTAATTCCTTTTAATAAAGCACAGTAAAGCCATTACTTACGGAATCATTATAGTTCAGCACATATATTTACATTAAAAGTTAATGCTGCACACATATTTTTACCAGCTTTATCAGGAACCACTCTAAGGTAATTATTTCTATTTATACTGGTACTTTCCCCTTTATTCTCTTTCACATTAGCCATGGGATAATGTTAGCACATCCATTTACTTCCAAAAAGATCATGTAGTCGCAGCCGTATATTTATAAACCCCAAACAAGTCACCCCTTCATCTGTTGATGGAACAACCAAAATGGGGTTGATGCATACAATGGAATATTGTCAGCCGTGAAGATAAACGAAGTCCTGATGCACCATCAGTGTTTCTTGAAAATGGTACGCTGAGTGAAACAAACTACTTACAAAGGACCAAATACTGTCTGATCCCACCCACCTGAAAGAAGCCAATATCTAGAAACCCAAGTTTGTTAGTGGTTACCAGAGATACAAGGGGTGAGGAAGCGCTCTTGCTGGGGGTGGGGGTGGCACAGCGTAGAGGGTAATGGTCTGCGTGGGATGCAGGTGTGTGATAAAAGAAGTCAGGAAAAGGTAAGCGTGGGGTTCTGCAACCTGAAAAGGATCATCAGTGTCCTTGAACTGTACCCGAAGAACCCATCAATCTGGCAAAGGCTTTGCTGTGCATGTTTTCACCACAGAGCAAATAAACAACCATCCCGTGAAGCGAGGTCATGCAACTTGAGGTGCTGATGTGTTCCAAGCCCAAGTCACTCACTTTGAATCCGGGGGCACAGGTGCACTTCCCGGTCACACTGTCACAGTCAGCTCCGTTCTGGCAGCTGCAGATCTGTTGGCACGAGTCCCCATAGAATCCAGGAGAGCATGTCTCGTTACAGTAGGGTCCAGACCAGCCTGGCTTGCAGGCGCACTCTCCAGACATGGGGTGACAGCTGAGAGACAGGGATGAAAGGAATCAGTCACTGCGGGGTCAACGTGACACCCAAGTCCTGTGCAAATGCTGCTTTTGCTATGATCACTGCAGAGGCAGAGACGTCCATAAACGATCATTTAAACTTCATTCCCAGGCTTGGCATGGCTTCACTAATTAGCTGCAACCCGATTGATCCTGCAGAATGTTGCATGAAATCAGCATCATGCTCTAACAGGATGACTGTTATAGACACAGCCTTCTGCCTGAAATTAATTTTAATTATCTTAAATAAAAAGCATTCACTTAATAAGGTTCCAACTCGATGAGAAGCCCTAAAGAACTTTACCCAGGGACTGATATCAAAGCCGTTAGCCAGAGTGGTGTCTAAAGAACTACAAAAGCAGACCCTGGCTCACATACTTGGTGGCAGAACAGCTGTTTCTACCTGAAACAGCAGTTGCATTGTCAGCCAGGCAGCCAGCTGTTGCTCCATGGCAAATGGACACATCAGCTGCACGGCGATGCACCCATTAGTGACGGGAACACAATAGGGCCCTCTGTGGCCCGCTGTCTCACATCACATATGCTTCTCCCCAGAGCAGAGACAACTCAGCCAGCTCTGCTGACAACTGGAGGGCTGTTTAAGGATGGTCTTTCCTGAAAAAGACAAAACTCTCCCCTTAACGAGGCCCAGGACAAATTCCACTAGCAGCCCTGGTACAACATCACAGCGATGTTCATATGTCTCCTCCTTTTGAGAAGAACAGAGAGCTAAGAGGACTAAAGACTGAGGCTATCTTGCCCTACCTAGGTGACCTTAGAGACCACAAATCTTCCTGGGACTGATGCTCTGATCTATCAAGCAAGGATCTAGCCATACGATATATATATAGGCCATGATGTGCCCAGGTGGGCCAGGATGTGCTCCACTCTCTCTTCCTCCTCCTTCATTTGCTCCTGTGTGCTTTGAACAGACATGTCCCTCTCCCTGAGCTGCAGCTTCAGTGTTGTCCTCTGAAGTGAATTCTTCTGCAGGGAGGGAGGGATTGGAGCTGGCCCCTCAGACCTCACTATTGCAGACCCAATACTCTTACTATCTATCTATCTATCTATCTATCTATCTATCTATCTATCTATCTATCTATCTTATCTGACATTCTCATTATACACACACTCACACATATATATATTGGATGGTTTGTTCCACAATTTCAGAAAGGTATTTACATGCACATTTAGGTCCCCAATGCCACAAACTGCCCACTAGCACATGCTGTAACGTCCATTGCAAGCATCCATCACAAGAGCCGGGCATGAAGTGAAAGTCAAGCATAGCTGCATGTTCTAAATGGTGCCTTGGTAACAGAGGGCTTGAGATTCAGAAAACAGAGGTCTGAGCCACAGGTCTTCTATCTATCTGCTCCCTTTCACTGCCATCCCGTCAACCGTGATCCCACAGCAACTGCATAGAATAGGGCAGAACTCCCTCCTGTGGGTCTCCAAGACTGTAATTCTTTATGGGAATAGAAAGCCTCGTCTTTCTCCCTCTTCTGCATCCTTACCTTAGATTAATCACTTATCCTTGAGCAAAACACCTGCGATTTCCTAGGCATCTCATATTGAGCAAGCCCAAAATCAAACACTTATTTTCCCCTTTCTTCACCCAGTGCCTGCCCGCAATTGAGACCATTTCCATCCATGGCACCAACAGTCACCCAGGTGAGGTTTGACTTGCCAGAAACCGAAGGGTTATCTATGCAATTCCTCCCTCTCCTCGCATATCTAATTCATCACTAACTCAGTCTAACCCAGCCTAACTCTGCAATCCATGTTACATCCATTCACACCTCTTCATCTTCACTGTCACCGTCCTTGCCAATGGCGATAGCATCTGTCTTCCAGTCTCCTAATAGCCTCCAAGCTTTTCTTCTGGAATTCATTCTTACCACGGCGCCTGAAACTTACCACATCCCTCTCCTCCTTAAAACTCAGCACATTTCAAATAAGATGCAAGAAAAGATTATCCTTTAAAACCTCCGCAGAGGCCCCCTCATTAGGTTTAGAATAAAATTCATTTAATTATTAAACAATATTAAATAATTTAAAATATTTAATGTAGCTTCAGTCTCCGTATAATTTATTGGTGAAATCAGGACATCTTTAAGAGTAAAAGGAGACTATTAATAATTATCTAGGACAACAGACCTGAACCAAACTATCCTGGGGACACTGGGGTTACATGATCCCCTTCAGTGTAGCCAGAGGCCCTCATCACAAGGTCACTGGTGACTTCTTCAACTTCTGCATTCATCATCACTTTCTATTAATACTGTGCTGGAATCCACTGGATATCTTTTAGTTTGAAAAGCCACAACTGTAGGGCCTTCAGATAGGCTGCTCCATAGGAGCCCTGGTTGTATGGTGGCTGCTAGTTGGGTTTCAATAAGCATGGTCAGCAGTTCGAAATCATCAGCAGTCCTGAGGGAGAAAGACTGGACTCGCTACTCCGGTAAACAGTCACAGTTTCAGAAACCCACAGGAGATCACTGAGTCAGCATGACTCCATGGCCATGAGTAGGCCTAGAATGCTACTCCCCCTACTCGTTCTTAGCTTCTTCCTGTATTTAAGTGTCAGCTTAAATGTTCCTTCCCCGACCAGCAATCTTTAGAAGAGCTCTCTCTTATTCTCTCTCCTCGCACCATGTTCTTTCTTCTCATCTCAATGGGCACGCTCTGTAGTCATATTGGATGACACATATGGAAGACAGAAGAATCTTTGTGCTTGAATTATGGTGCTGGCGAAGAATGCTGAGAGTACCATGAATTGCCAAAAGGAAAAATAAATCTGTCTTGGAAGATGTAAGGCCAGAGTGCTCCTGAGAGGGAAGGGTAGCCAGACTTCATCTTACATATTTTGGACATGTCACCAGGAGAGACCAGTCCCGGGAGACATCATGCTTGGTAAAGTAGTGGGGCAGCAAAAGAGAGGAAGGCCCTCAAGGAGCTGGATTCACATAGTTGCTGCAACAATGGGGTGAAGCCCAGGGACAACTGTGAGGATGGTGAAGGATCAGACTGTGACTTGTTCTGTTGTGCATAGGGTCACAGTGGGTCAGATTCAACAGCACCTATTAACAACAATATATTCATAGAAGGAGCCCTGGTGGCATGGGGGTTACATGTTGGGCTGATATTGTTAAGGTCAGCCGATCAAAGCCACCAGCTGGCCCAAGGAAGAAAGACAAGGTTTTTCTACTCCCATAAAGAGTTACAGTTTCAGAAACCCACACAGGCATTTCTTCTCTGCCCTATAAGGTTGCTATGAGGTAGAATTGAGTTTGGTTAGTTTTATAATAAAATATGGAAGCTCTGGTGGCAGAGAGAGTTGTGTGTTAAGGGATTACTCAAAATGTCAGTAGTTTAAAACCATGAGAAAGAGAAAAATGAGGCTTTCTACTCCCATAAAGAGTTCTAGTATCATTCGGCTCCCACTGAAGTACTCCCTCAATGCAAGAACACTTTGTTCTATTAAACTGGCATCCCATGATGCTCACCTTCCCCATACAATCGCTGAAGACAAATGGATGCTTAAGCAAATGTGGTGAAGAAAGCTGATGGTGTCCGGCTGCCAAAAGATATAGCATCTGGGGTCTTAAAGGCTTGAAAGCAAACAAGCGGTCATGTAACTGAGAAGCAACAAAGCCCACATGGAAGATGCACACCAGCCTGCATGATCACAAGGTGTTGAAGGGATCAGGTATTTGGCATCAAGGAACAAAAAAATCATATCATTGAGAATTAGGGGCAGTGCAGAGTGGGTACCCAAAGCCCATCTCTATACAACTGGACATCCTCTTACAGAAGGGTCATGGGGAGGAGATGAGCCAGCCAGGGTGCAGTGTAGCACCAATAAAACATTCAACTTTCCTCTAGTTCTTAAATGCTTCTTCCCTGACCCACCTCATCACGCCCCTATCATGCTTTCAATTCTACCTTACAAATCCAGCTAGACCAGAGGATGTACAATGGTACAGATAGGAACTGGAAACACAGGGAATCCAGGACAGATGAACCCTTCAGGACCAGTGGTGAGAGTGGTGATACTGGGAGGGTGGAGGGATGGTGGGGTAGAAAGGGAGAAATGATTACAAGGATCTGCATATAACTCCCTCCCTACGGGACAGACAACAGAAAAGTGGGTGAGTCAGACAGTGTAAGACATGACAAAATAATAATAATTTATAAATTATCAAGGGTTCATGGGAGTGTGAGGAGGGAGGGGAAAATGAGGAGCTGATACCTAGGGCTCAAGTAGAAAGAAAATGTTTTGAGAATGATGATGGCAGCAAGTGTACAAATGAGGCTTACACAATAGATGTATGTATGGATTGTGATAACATTTGCACGATCCCCCATTAAAATGATAAAAAAAGAGACCTAGTCTTAGAATTCCACAGGGGCACTTTTACCCTGCCTTGTGGGGTGTCTTTGAATTGGAATCAACTTAATGGCAGTGAGTTTGTTTCTTATACAATCATATATTGATGTGTTTTTATAGTCATTTCATATTGTCCTTCCTTTTTTAACTCTACGTTCCATGAGGGGAACATTCAGTCTGGTATATTACCAGTTCCTGACACATGCTAGCCCGCAGGACAGATTTACTGAGCAAATGAATGAAACATCACCATTCACATGGAGCCAAATCTCACTCCAAGGACCTTGCTTTCCCACATGAATCTGTTCTTTGTGATTTCTCTGAGTTAAGGAGAGACATTGAATTGTAATCAGTTTATCACACTTTGGGCATCAGGAGGGACCAGTCCCCAGAGAAGGACGTCATATTTAGTAAAGCAGAGGGTCAGCCTGCAGGAGAAAGCCAGTCCAGGAGAGTGATGAGCACAGTGACTATAGGCTCAAGCAGAGGTTTGGCTAGAAGGCTGATTCAGGATCCTGCAGCATTTCTTCTGCGCACATAGGGTCATTATGAGTCAGAACCAACTAATAACAATAATAGCAAATCTATATTCAGAGGCAAGATTTTCTACACAATGACAACTCATACTTTCTTAAAGTCTTGGCGGAAAGGTTCCAGCCATTACTTGCAGCCATTATACAATGCTTTAAAAACAACAATAACAAAACTCCCTGTCATGAAGTCAATGCCAACTGAGACTGTAATTGTTAACAGGAGTAGAAAGCCTCATCTCCCAAGTAGCTGGTGGTTTCAAACTGCTGACTTTGCAGTTAGTAGCCCAATGTGTAACCACTACACCACCAGGCCCCCCATGTGATGCTTCTCACTGCCATCAAGTCTTTGCTGACTTATAGCAATCCCCTGTAGGTTTCTGAGACTAACTGCTAACAGGAGTAGAAATCCCAGTCTTTCTCCATACAGTCACTCGTAGTTACAAACTGTCTGTCGACTGCTCAGATCCCAGGCCAGCGCATAACCACTATACCTCCCAAGCTCCTACGCATGATGCTTAGGGTGCTTTTTAAGTGAATGTGCAGATCAGCTGCGAGCAGAGTCAGGAATCTGATGTGCATTACTTATTTTAATCCTCACCAAGAGCTTCAAGTGAGGCGCTATTCCCCTCTTAGCAAGGAGGAAACAGAGCCCCTGAAAGCAGTCGCACACAAATAGTGACAGAATCAAAGTTTGCTTCTTTGATTGATTCTATCTCATTCTCTTTTACAGAGAAGAAAATGAACATTTGATAGCTGTCTGCTTGGGGGATGAGATCTAGAAGAAACATTTTCAATGTAGAATTTAACACAAATCAAAGTGCTAGTAATTCAGGACCAGTAAAAATGAAATGTATAGTGTATGAAGTTTTATTTACTATAGTCTCTAAGTTTGAGAAAAGGAAAAAGAAATATTTGAAGCAGCAAAATAGCTAAAATAGTTTAATTAGCTCACTGTTAAGTAAAAGACAACTACATTATAAAGCTATTTCTTTACATTAAAAGGAGAAAATAATATTCATGGCATAGACATAAATATGAAACAAAGTACACTGGGGGCAGCTGATTAGCCTAGACAAGAGGAAGACAGAGGCACTGCTATTCAGTGCTCCGCCCCCACCCGCCCCCAGCCCCTTGAATGTTAGTGCAGCACACTGGTTCTCAGATTGATTGACACACAAATTAGTATTGTGCCATTTGTAATTAGATGTAGGAAGCTGATGCACTTTAGTGGTATTTGATGGGTTCTCATGCAGACAGCTTAATTGGTAATGAAATTTACTTATTGATGTAAGAGCAACAGATTGAAAGTTGAAGGGCGATGTGTTTTATCTGTTTCTTTCTACAGAATGGATTGCTTTGTGTATATGAATATAGGATTACACAGATAGAAACATGCATTATTTTGCACCTACATATATGTGAAAATGACACAAAATATTCTAGTTAAGTTTTCAGTTTGGAGTTAAAATTATGACACGTGCGCTATATTATGCAGAATCGGCTAAAATAGAATGAGTCATTGAACATTCTTTTATTTGTTGCCTTCGATGCTGCTAATGCTCAAATGCAGTGACAAGTAGGTGACATTTGCCAAGGAACACATAGTTGTTAATTGTCCTTATTAACAACACCTACCATGCATTTTCCACATGGGCTCTTATTATGCCCCCGATTTCATTTTCTTGTTCAAAATCACTTCTATAGTAAAAGTTAGCAATATCTGTTAGGCTCAGTAAAACCAAGCTCAGTGCCTTTGAGTCAATGCCAATTCCTAGCGACACTCTAGGACAGGGTAGAACTGCCCCTGTAGGTTTCCGAGACTTCTCTCCTGATGGGAGGAGAAAGTCTCATCTTCCTCCCACGGAGTGGCTGGCGGTTTGGAACTGCTGACCTTTTGGTTAGCCACACACACTTCCGCAACATGCCACCAGGTAGGTCCGGTAGAGTGCTACAAACGAAAATCTTCGCATTGCTCACCTACGTTCTCAGTTGCCATCCGGTCTATTCTCACTGGTGGCCACCCCTTGGGTTACCGAGGAGAAACGCTCCACGGAGGTTTTGTGGCTGGCCTACCGTTTTCTTCTGAAGTACTAGTACCACGGGGGGTGGGGGGTGGGGTGGGGGTCGGGGGAGCTGGGAACAACCCACTTTTAGGTTAGCAGTTGAATACAAACTATTTGTGCCACCCAGTGACCTAATTTTATTCATACTTACATTTAAGTTTGTTGTACCTCCATGGTACATTGCAAACTCTGTAGTTCCTCCCATCAACAGTGAGGTATGTGGAAACTGAATTTTGTTGTGTAACTTGCTTTGACCAAAGGGACATGAGCAAATATGACCAACCAAACACTTGGACAAGGAAGGGAAAACTGGCGCTTTTCCTTACTCTGGCTGCTCTTGTAAGCCAGCTGCCGCATGCAGAAGTTCAGGCGCGGTCGCTAGATGTTGGAAATCTGTGGCTTAGTTGTCCCCCTCACCAGCCAAATGCCAAGCATTGGAGCGAAGAGATCCAAAGCCAATTGGTCTGGTGGATCTGCTTTCTGTGCACAGGGAGATAGACCAGAAAGAGAACCACCAAACTAAGCCCAGCTCAATAGGAAAGGGGGAAAACCCATCAGCTAATAAGCACATTTTGTTTATATATGTAGTTTGAGATGAGCTTGTTTGTCACTAAAGACTCCAAGGCCACAAGTCCATTTCAATTTTTACTTTTTCTCCTTTTCTAAAAGGCAATCAAACCATTATTTAGATTTGAGGGATAAGGAGTCTGAAGGGTTTTTGGTATGGCTGTTTGTTTTAAAAGAAACATACTATACATATGCAAATAAAAGTAACCCTAGTAATCTCTGAACTGTGTAAAATATATATTACACAGCCCATCTCAAGAAATGAAATCGGCAACAAGATCCTGTTAAACCCTCCATATTTTGCCCCCCATCTCTCCTTTTTAAATTTTAAGCTACTAGAGTTGGGGTACGTTTTAAGAGAAAGCTACTTTATATAACCCCTACTCACTCTGATATATAGCTGCAAAATATGTCCATTTGTACATTCATAAATTCAACATTTACCTAAACCTTGCTTTTTATATTGCATTCATTAGTTACCTCATTAGTAATATTGAAAGATTTTAAATGAGCAAACTTTTGAAATAGCAAACTTCAATCTACTTGATTAAATGATAAAATGAAGAAGTATATCTTCAACTAATATAAAAATTATGTCTTTTGATTCAAAGGGAGTTTATGTTCCCAGGAATTTTACATGTAAGTTCAAGATACAAAAATTAGCTAGATAGCCCAAATTGAGATTCAATGAAAATGAATAAAAAATTATGCTGTCTTTAATAGGATACTTTAAAAGCCAGTAGTTAAAAACAGCTTTTATTATTTAGGAAGATACTTGATAGGCTAATAATCCCTACATTTTCTGATTAGTTAATATATATTAAGTATATTTTAATCTACACAATTATCAAATAATCATATACTCCATCAAAGCATACATGCTTATGTATATGTCAAAATGATCACAGTACTGGTGTCAATTAAATAACTACTGATTTGCGCTCTGCCATTGACATGGTTTCCAATTCCAACGAAATGAACATTTCTCGGCCTATCCAGTCCTTCTCACAGCACAGCTCTTCCTTCGCACAGATTTACTCTGCTTGATTTTTAAAAATTATTAAATCCTTTTATTGGGGGCTGTTAAAGCTCTTATAACATTCCATATATCAATTGTATCAAGAATATTTGTACTTATGTTGCCATTATTATTTCCAAAATATTTTCTTTCTACTTGAGCCCTTGGTACTCTGTTTGATTTTAAGCCCAATCTGCATACACCAATAAAAACAAAAAACAATAAAACTACTTTATAAAAAGTTCCAAACCCATCTGTGACCTTAATACTAAATCTATAAATAGATGCACTTAGATCTATTTCCCCATCATCATCGCAGATGGACATTGGGCCTCCAGTCAAGTACTCCCTCAATGCAAGAACATTTTGCTCTCTAAAACTGGCACTCCATGATGCTCACCTTCCCCACACAATCGCTGAAGACAAAACAGGTGCATAAGCAAATATGGTGATGAAAGCTGATGGTACCCATTTATCAAAAGATATAGCATCTGGGGTCTTAAAGACTTGCAGGTAAATAAGCAGCCGTCTAGCACAGAAGCAACAAAGCCCATGTAGAAGAAACACACCAGCTTGCATGATCACCAGGTGTCAAATGGATCAGGTATCAGGCATCAAAGAACAAAAAAATCATATCACTGAGAATGAGGGGCAGTGCAGAGTTACAGAAGGGCCTCAGGGAGGAGAAGAGCCAGTCAGGGTGCAGTGTAGCACCAATGAAACATACAAATTTCCTCTAGTTCTTAAATGCTTCCTCCCCCTCCACTTTCATGATCCCAACTCTACCTTACAAATCCAACTAGACCAGAGGATGTACACTGGTACAGATAGGAACTGGAAATACAGGGAATCCAGGACAGATGAACCCTTCAGGACCAGTGGTGAGAGTGGTGATACTGGGAGGATGGAGGGAGGTGAGGCAGAAAGGGGGAACCGATTACAAGGATCTGCATGTAATTCCCTCCCTGGGGGATGGACAGCAATAAAGTGGGTGAAGGAAGACGTTGGACAGTGTTGGACATGACAAAATAATAATAATTTATAAATTATCAAGGGTTCATGGGGGAGGGGAGGGCAAAAATGAGGAGCTGATGCCAAGGGCTCAAGTAAAAAGCAAATGTTTTGAGAATGATGAGGGAAACAAATGTACAAACGTGCTTGGCACAATGGACGTATGTATGGATTGCAATAGCAGCTGTACAATCCCTGAATAAAATGATTTTTTTTAAAGTTCCTATCCCAAGGTGAAAGGGATGGGTCGTGGAGTGAAGACCCAAAGCCCATCTGTAGACAAATGGACATGCCCTCACAGAAGGGTCGCAAGGGAGACATGAGCCAGTCAGGGTGCAGGATAGCACCAATGAAGCACACAACTTTCCTCTAGTTCCTTAATGCTTCCTTCCCCCCACTATCATGACCTTAATTCTACCTTACAAATTGGGTTAGACCAGAACATGCACACTACTACAGATAAGAGCCAGCAACACAGGGAAGCCAGCATAGACAAACCCCTCAGGGCCAACCATGAGAATAGAGATACCAGGAGGATAAGGAGACGGTGAGGGTAGAAAGGGGAAGTTGATCACAAGGATCAACATATAACCCCTTCCCAGGGGAATGAAAAACAGAATAGTGAGATGAAGGGCAGCAGAGGATGATTTAAAATATTAAATTAATAATCTATAACTTATTAAGGATTCATGAGGGAGGGAGGGGAGGGGAGAGAAGGGGAAAATGAGGAGTGGATATAAAGAGCTCACGTAGAAAGAAAATGCTTTGAAAATGATGATGCAGCATGTGTACAAATGTGCTTGACACAATGGATGATTGTATGGATTGTAATGAGATATGAGTCCCCAATAAAAGTATTTAATTAAACAAAAGATTCCTATTTTGTTACATGAAACCTATGTTCAGTTATGATAAACCTTACACTGAAAGAAAGACAATCAAACTCTTAACTTTTCCTAAATTCCTGCTAGTCCTTATTTTTGGAAAATTGCTCTGTTTCTCAAAAGTAATCCCACAGAGATTCTTCCTCTCTTCTCCCTAGTGCTTCTCTAAACTAGGTATTTCAAGAGTTGCAACATTTTCCAGTGAAGGTAATCCAAAGTTGCCTAACTGAAGTGGCTTACAAAGTGGAGACACATTGAAAATGCACTTGTGCACGTCTTTGATCCTCACTGACACTCATTTCAACGCGCGTGCGCGTGCACACACACACACACACACACACACAATCCATTCTTCTTTTTTTTCTTTCTTAAAGCAAAGACCAAGCACACACTTCTGTTTACATTTTAACTTCTTTGCATTTGGGATTGGCTGTGACCACAAGCTGTTGTTTAGAAGTCTAAATGAAGTAACATCTGCGCTGAGTGCAAATGAAAATAACTCTGACATCTGGATTGCACTCCAGTTTGCCACACTCCCGTCCCCAGCAGTCTGCGAAGGGCAGCTGCCTTCTGTGTTGGAAGAGGTAGGCATCTGGTCTTGGGGGAGGAACAGAAGGGAGGGGAAGGAAGGAAGATCTTTTCAGTGGCAGGCCAGGTGGGATCAGGATTTCCTGTTCTTAAATTCTTGGAGAGGTTTTTGAGTTACAAGGACCCATGTGAGTTCTCGGTCAGAGTAATCAATTCTGAAAACGTATTTCACATGTGACAGCCACATGTAACTTCCCTTGATACACTTCCTCGTTATGACCTTTTCTTCAACAGGTGGGCTGTCAAGTGAAGAAATGCGGCATTTTATTTGTACACGCTCAAATTGGAGTAAGCCCTGGTCTCTTGCTGCATCTTTGCTTGTAAGAGAATGTCGCAGAAGATCGCTCAGGGAAAAAATCTATTAACCTCAGCAAATTTAATTTGCACCAACAAAACCACCTTCAGCCATCCAGTGGACTCGGTCTCATAGCCACTGTCAAGGACATCAAGGAACCGCCCCGGGGGGGTTCTGAGTCCGTAACTCTCCATAGGAATAGAGATCGTCAGTGGCCGTGAATAGAGAACAGAAGTTAGTATCTGCCAATGTCCCGTGTTGGACCTTCACTCAGGGCAAACGTCTTCTATTTCCTCGGTGGGCCTTGACCATGAGGACCCAGGAACAGGAAGGGCCTCGACGTGGGAATCCCCCTCTCTCTTCCCAAATAAATACCGGCCACTGAGATGACACTTGGATGGGGTGCTGAGGGGAGGCTGACGCTCACCTGTGGGTGAAGTCCGGGTGGCAGGGGCACTGCTTGCCACACTTGATGCCGTAGAGCCCCTCCGCACACAGGCGTGCCTCGCAGCGCTCGCCCGCAAAGCCTGCTTCACAGAGGCATGCCCCACTCACGTGGGAACATTTCCCACCATTGGCGCACCGGCAGGTCTCGCTGCAGCGAGCCCCGTATGTCCCAACTGGGCACTGGTCCTGGCATCTATCGGCAGGGGGCAAGCGCAGAAGACAGGTTAGTGCATGCCGGATGAAAATAAGCGTTCATTCAGAATGGCTTCGTCATATATCACTTAGAAACTATTTTTGGACTTGATCATATTTTAATAACCGTCCAGCTATAGGTAAGAAAAGCAATAAAATTAATTGCTCCCTGAAAACACGATGCTGCGTGAAGTATGTCCGTCATAAAAGAACAAGTATTGGGGAAGATATCTAGAACAGGTGAGTGTATGAAATCGATCAAAGTTTATTCGTGGTGGTCAGGGGTTCGTGAGAGGGAGGCCGGGCGAAGCACTCAATCCTTAGGGGACACGGAGCTGCTTCTGTTCAGGCTGATGTCATACTTTGAGAATGAGTATGAGGGATGGGGGGACAACATGATGGACACAATGGCCCTACACGGGACATGCGAAGATGGTTGGAATGTCATGTGGTTTCTTACACATTGATTTACAATAAAAAACCGTTTAAAATGCAATGACTTCTGATACTTCTCTGTGGTAGTAATAGCGTGAGACCTGAAAGAAAACAGAACACCAAAAAAACCCAAAATAAAATCAAGACAAAACCAAAATAAAAGACAGTGACAAGCTTGTGGATAAAGCATCTTGATGCTGAATGCATGACCCCAAGAAAAAGGGACAGGAAATTACCCCAACATTAGTGGCAGTCTGTAATTTGTCTATACTTTCTCCAGTCATGGAAATATAACGCAAATGCGAAGCTGTAGCTTTATTTTCTTGGCTTTCATGTTGACACTCATGTTTAATCTTGGCTATGTTTCTGTTCCTTTGCATGCTAAGGTTTCTTTCACAGATTTCAGACATTTTAACATATTATTGAGCCCTGGTGGGGTTGGTTTGCTTACCAAAAGGTGGTGGTTGCAACCCACCAGCTGCTCGACCTGGGAAAGAAGAGGTTATCTGATCCCACCAGAATTTACAGCTTTAGAAACCCTATTTAGGTATTGGGTCCTATGAATTGGAATCAACTCAAGGGCAGTGGATTCAGCTATGTTTGTTCCAAGAGACAAATTCTCCCAATCGACTCTTGAACCAACCATTACAAAAACTTCGGGAGTAATTGAATTCATTTTTAACATAAAATTAAATATATGTGCCTTAAATTTCAGAACAGAAATTTGTATGTGTGTGTGTGTTTAAAGGCACTCTTTCTATTGAACCTGTCAGGAGCTTTATGAGGCCAAGTCACTTAGTTTACTCCTTAAAGATGTAACATTTCAACAGAGGAATGCTGAGGTACAGTAATTTGGTCTCCTTGTGGTTTTTGCTGGAGGCTGGCAAGGCAAATTTTCAAACTCTGTATTCAGACCTTCTTACAAAGCAACGCCAAAAAAGAAAGAAAATGGTAAAATAATCTCACTTTCTCTCTCATACAGGGATATAAAACAAACCCAAACATTACGCTCTGGCTGCCTGCATGATTTTAAGGCAATTAAAAGCATGGCCCTAAACGTGGTTTCGTGTGGTATAAGATGGGAAGTCTGGGAGAGAACCTGCTACTAAATTACAGAGAACCATTGCGTATATTTTATCTGTATCTTGGCAGAGAAAAGGAAAATGCATATTTACCTTTTTAGCCTGTACTTAAACATAGTGCTAATTTGTGTTATAAATGGCAAAAAGTCATTTGAATTTTACTTTCAAGGACTAAAATAGCCATCATGTGAGCTCTAGTCAAAATATCTCTTTCTTCCCTTCGCTTGCTCTCTTTTTGAAAATGTTGCATTTGTAAGGGAATCCTAACAATAATAGCTAGGTCCATTTCCACCTACTAAACCAAAATGGTAGGATAGCTTTCTAGAAGTAGACATTTTTATCTTGAAAATAAATATAATTATGAAGTAGCTTATGCCTTTCTGATCGACTGACACCAAAGTCTCTGTCAAGCAGACCCATCTCCCTTTCAGCCCCTTTCTCTAAAAGAAGCACCATTTCCTGATGAATTTTTGGAATTTTTGGCTTTTAATTAATGGTGATTGTGTAACTTGAAGTTTGTTTATTAAAAAAACAAGCTATCTCAGGAATCAGTGAAATGGAAATACATTTTCTTCAGAGATGGCTCAGAGCCATAAATATACAGCAATAAATACTGGTCACAGGCGAATTATGGAAGTTCTGGGTTTATTGTTTGTTGTTGTTTGAAATAAAGTCCCAGAGTCGGGAAAAGGATGAGCATAAAGGGGAGAGGAACTAATAAAATGAGGCTCCAACTGCCTCACTGATGAGAGCCGCCCACTTGTTTGAATACCATTCTGGTTGTTATCTGCATCGCACTGTGAACTCAAAGTAAAGGAAGCAAGTTAGCATGGGGGTGGGCGTGGTAGACAGCTCCCTCTTGCACCCTTGCATGTACATGTCTGTCACTAGAGGAAGAGTAATGGTTGGCCTAAGCCATGATTTAGTGCAAACAAATCACATTCTTTGTTAAACATGGGGTCGGTGGATCCACTGCCTGCCATTCTCACATCCAGGACTGCTGCTCTGGGGAAATACAAAAGGCATTGGGAAAGATCCAACTTTTTAAGTTACAGTTACAGGAAATAGTTTTTTCTTCCATTGTAAACCAGTGCTGCCTTCTCTCAATTCCCTTGACTATTTCTTATTTTTGATGCTTTCCCCCCATTTGCTTTCACTTCTGGAGTAACACAGAACACAGCCGTTTTAAAACGGCCTCCCCTTGAGAGACCCTTATGCAGCAAGTTCCCTTTCTGCAGCAACACTTGCTGGACCCCATTCTGCAGCCCCCAAAGGCCAAGAGCGATTCTACCACACCACCACTCACATTAGATTCATAAACCCATTTTTAACGCTCTCATGTAGGATATTGTTGAGGACCTAGAAAACTATCCTCTGCTTTCACCCCTCCTTGAGACACACTACATTTCCTAACCATAATGCCCTTTCCACAAACCCCAAGTCCTTTTATTTGGGCATCTTCTGGGCTGCTCTGCCTGCCTACAATGTTCCTGTTTTGTGTTTTCCCTTTCCTCTGGTTGGTGGGGTCATTGCCACATCCGGGCAATGTTTTGCTGGCAGCGGCCTGTGGTGGTACCTGTTTCTTAAGCAGCAGCCCTGCAGCCTAACCTCAGTGATCAAGTTATGCTGATTTCTCAAAACAGCGGAAATGTTAAGACCCCAGCCTCTCCAGGCCTCTTTTTCCACATGGTCTGCCACAAGCCACTCACAGCCAACTCATTTTCTTCCATCCAAAGTTGTGTGTGTGTGTGTGTGTGTGTGTAACTCTGCAACACAAATGGAGAGGACACAATTAAAAACAGCATGCATGTGATTGGCTCATCAGAAAGCATGAGCTTCAAGAACTGCAAATCAAGAAGGCACGTTCCCCTGCCACGTTCCTTCTCTCTCTGATTCGTAGGCTTCCTTGGCTGCATTCTCAAGTTCACCTGAAATTGTGTTGCTTGTCTGTTTGTGTTGCCCCTAAGTTGAGGCTTGAACCCCTAGAAAGTAAGAGAAGTATTATATTTAAATTCTAGTGTCCTAAAATGCTATCTAAAAATGTTATTTAGGATGCTCCTTGGCCTCATGCCTCTCTGTCCTGACTCATCATCTCTAACAAAATGTTAATGGCAAAGGGATTCCGAGTTCACCGCACATTCTCATCTATCCAAATACAACCTGAACCAGCAAGTCCATCAAACAGAGTTTTGAAGTAGCCAATTACATATCATATAAATCATGTACTAAAAGTATCAAGAATTTATAACATCCAAACACTAACGGAAATATGAGGAAGCTTCAAAAGGTTCGTGGTAAAATGGAAATGAAAAGACAATAGAATTTTCCATGAACATTTTTTTAGAAGCCATGTTCTTAACCACTGTGTCACCAGAGCTCTTTTTTCCATGAACTTTTTGAAACAATATATATGAGGACTGGGGACACAATGATGAGTTACACATTGCGTTCCTAACCACAAGATCAGCGGTTCAAACCCTCTAGCAGATTCATGCGAGAAAGATGAGGTTTTCTGTTGCCATAAAGATTTACAGATTCGGAAATCCACAAGAGTGGTTCTACTCTGTTGTATAGGGTTGCTTTGAAACAGAATTGACTTGATGGCAAAACATACACACACACAGACACACATATACACACATACGCACATACACAAACGCACGCAATGAGAGGTCTTTAAGTAAGTTGAACAGTGCGAGCAAAATATCCTAATAAAAAATAAAAATAAAAACTACATAAGCATGAAGAAGTCAAATCAAAATCAATAGCAAACATGAAACTACGGATATCATTTCCATTAACAGTAGGGACAATATAAGAATTTCCTTTTTTGTGGGGAGACTCACCATTATCCAACATAAACTTAGAGATTAAAATGAATACTAAATGATTATCAAAATATTGAAAAGAAGGAATTGAATTATATTTCCTTATAGATGACATGATTCTATATTCAAATACTTCAAGTATTGCTAAAAATAATATTAGGATTAACTAATAATTCAAAAATTTTTAAACAATTCCCAAAAAATTTTAGTTAAAATAAGAATCTAGTCTCATTGTGATTTTTAATAACAAATCAAATTTGACAAGAAAGTTCAAGAAAAACCAGAAAGAAAAGTACTTAGCACCTTATGAAAATTCATAAAATTTGAACAGTTTTATGAAAGAGGGGAAAATGTTGAAGGCATTCTTATTTCACAGACATCCCTCATAGTTATTAATTCTTAATATTTATACAATTCATAGCCAACAATCAAACATAATAGCTAATATGTGTAGGCTCTGACACTGTTCCAATTGCTTTAGTATACTCATTTATTAAATAACTGTAACCATCTGCTTTCAAAGACATATATAGAAAGCCTGGCTCCAGAATATTTGCTCTTAACCATCAGATTCTTCTATCTCTTGAGTCTCATTTCTTTAATTTTACACAAAGGCCCAATGAGCTTAGTTATCTAATCTCCCAGGACACAAGGAATCTATATTAGAAATATTGAATAAGGATAAGTAGCCCCAAGACAGCAGTTTATCATCTAGTACAGAACAACCAAAACAGTAGATGTAGGACCCATGGGGGCACCGCCATTTGCTCCTATTTCTTGAGAAGCCAGTGAACCCTGTAAGACGTGGTGGATCATGCTACTATCACCTACCACGTGATACACTGTCTGGGAAAATTAATAGAAAACTGAATCTTACAAAGGCAACCTCATGTCCCAAATATGTTTTCCTTCCACTGTGGTAAGTACATATAACAAACACATGCCATTTCACCAGGCTTTCATGTAGAATACAGTGACATTAATTGCATTCATCCTGCTGTACAACCATCACTACTGTCCATTTATCAATAGTTCCATCACACTTACCAGAAGCTCAGTGGTACTTGAGCATGCATGCCATTTTTAAATAATTGTATCCAAGATGTTTAAAATAGAAAGGCTTTTAAAAATTATTATTTATTTACTTTTTTGTCGTATCTTACCCCATCCAACTCATCTATTCACCTACAAGTCTGCTATTCACTCCCCTTGAGTGGGGTTATGCAACCATCCTTGCTAGAGCTCCTCCTCCCACTACCCTTCTTCCCATACCCTCAGGGAGACATTACCCCCTTTACTGTTTCTGAAGGGTTATCTATCTTGACTTCTGTGCATTGAAAATCTTAATCATATGAATGAGCCTATGCAGGTCTAACAAGATTAATGAGGCAGAACAACAACCATAATAGTACGGGGAGGAAATGTTAAAGAACTAGAGGATAGTTAGGTCTTTCATCAGTGCTAAACTGCACCCTGGATTTATCAACCTTTTCATTTGACCCTTCTGTCAGGGACTGCCCAATTGTCTTAAAGTGGGTTTGGGGTCTCCACTTTGTCTATGCTCCTTCACATCCATTTGATTGTTTGTTTTTGAACTTCAGATACCCATTCCTGTCAACACCTCATGATCACACAGACTGGTGTCCTTCTTGCATGTAGGCTTTTTTGCTTCCTTGTAGATGGCCTCTTGATTAACTACAAACATTTAGGATCCTAGACACTGTATCTTTTAATAGCCAGACAACATCAGCTTTCTTCACCACATTTGCTTATGCACCCATATTGTCTTCAGTGATCATGTCAGGAATGTATCATACAATACCACATTATTAGAACAAGCCATTTTTGTACTTAGGTAAGATTTAAGTAGAGGTCCAAAGTCCATCTGCTTCTATTGCTGTGTTTACACATATATAGACAAATACAATTACACTTACATATCTATATCTATACCTATATGTAATTTTTACTTTCTTCTTCTTCTTTCCTCTTTTCCTTCCTCCTGACCCACTATCAAGTTTACCCATCGTTCACCCTCAGTAATTCCTCTTGGATACATTCCAATTGATCAAACACAACCAGGAATGCTACACCCTCCTCACTGTCAATTTTAGAACCCTTGCTATTCCCCGGTCCCTGTTGTTATTGGTTCAGTGCTTCCCCACCCACACACACACTCCTTCCCTTACATCTACCCCCTGAAAACTCTTAGTCAACCATCGCTATCTCTTTGGGATTGCTTATCCTGACTATCTTGTATAGATAGAGGAGAGAGATAGAGAGAGATATCATACAAATAATTCTAAGTCTAAGTGGAGACAAACTTTGAATACTTGAAGTGTGCACCCTAAACACTCAATTATGTAGAATGTCTCGTTCACCATAGCTTCTGAACAGTTGCCATTTCAGGTTCATTTATTTATTTAATAACCCTTTGCATTGTTGCTTAGAATTTCATTTTTGTGCATTGAGTTGGAATGGAATTGGTCACATACACTGATGTCCTACAGATAGCAGATGATTCTGGAACAGCAGTTCTCAACCTGTGGGTCCCAACCCCTTTGGGGGTCGAACAACCCTTTCACGGGGGTCACCTGAATCATAACAGTAACAAAATTACAGTTGTGAAGTATCGATGAAAATAATTTTATGGTTGGGGGTCACCACAACATGAGGGACTATATGAAAGGGTCATGACATTAGGAAGGCTGAGAACCACTGCTCTGGAATATGGTGGAACCATCACAGACACAGATGTCAAATGTGTTTCCTGGGCCCTCCGACTTTGCTTTCATGTCTTTTACAAATGATCAGAGAAATACAAGCATGCCCCTTACCGTTCCCCTGTGTATCCTGGACTGCAGTGACATTGGCCTGTGGCAGCATCACATGTCCCTCCATTATGGCACTGACATTCCTGGGAACAGTTCTTTCCAAAGCGACCCTCAGGGCAAGGCTGACCACACACTGTGCCCTGCATTCAAAGAGACTTGGAAAATTAGATGGGCTGCCAGCCAAGAAAGGGCTGGAGGAGGGGGAAGAATAGAGGAAACTGAAAGGAGAGGAGGTTTGGGAATAAGACTGGAAGAAAATCAGATTACGAGGACTTTTGTTTATCTTAAAAATGTTGACATTTTTACTTAGCAAGCCTATATCTCAAGATAGATTGCTAGAAAACCAAATCGCAATCTTCAGCAGTATAGCAATTAAAAATAGAGGCATAAAGTTACATGGAATCATTATGGTAACTTAAGGAATTTATAAATCCCCCTAAGTGTTCTTCCTTGTGTCCTACATGCACAATAAGTCAACAATACTTATCGAGCATCCGTTACAGAACTGGCAACATCTGGCCCAAACGGAATATCCAAATGTTTTACCATATGTTCCAGAGACAAGACTCATTTGCATTGGCGTTACTTCTTATAATGCACACAACAGTAGACTGAGATTTTGTGTGCCCGAATTAACAATGACATTTCCTAAGAAATACAACACAGAATGAACTATCTAAGAAGAAAAATGCTTTTGTCAATAAACATTCTTCAGCCAAGATCAATAGGAGAGCATATTTCCTAGGGATAAAAATCAAGAAAGTTATTTGGTCATGTTTCCTCACCCTCGACGCTGTCCATCTTTACAGACACTATTATGACAGTTATTCCAATTTTATGTGGAAAAGAATAAAATACTGTTCCACTAATTCAGTAAGATACACGTTTCCACTTCTCTTGGCTACATAACGTGTGTGTATAGCTTTGACTCTTTTTTTATTAGGCTTATAAGTTATAGAAAATGGCGTAACCCAAATTGTTCTCATGTTTTTTAACCATTGGAAGCTGTTGCTTCATCTTCCCTCTAAAAAGGCAGACTGTGGGCATTCTGAAATTGGAACGCCAGATGGTTTTGTAAGTGTTTATTGTGGATAACGTAAGAAAATGTATTTCCCCTAACTCCCGGCTACCCACGAAAGGCAGTTGGTGGGCTAATTAAGTTTCCTCTTTCCTCTGGTGGTTTCTAGCTATCTACAAACAGGGGGAATTCTTCCACAGACTCTTGGAACCAAAAACACCTTTGAGGGAAGATTCAAATTCAGACTTAATGGATAGCCATCTATGTTCCAGGCATAGTCCCAAGCACGCAGAACCAAAGATGTGGCCCCAACCCTTAGTTAGCTCTTGAAGTAGTCAGGGAACAGAAGTAAAAAAAAACCTGCAAGCCATCCATTCTAGCACAACATTTCACACTTAAAGAAGTATGAAAACACAACTGAAGGGATCATGTGCTAATGCTCATCTGTGCTCAGGATGTGTGGGGTGAAAATCCTCACCCTCTCAAGGCCTCGTTCCAAGTACTCACACAACATAGTGGCCGCAGAAGCGGCTGAGATGCTGTAGGCATGCTGTTTGTATGTGCAATCAGCTTGAATAGGACATTATTTCTGTTCCCTTAAATGCATCTGGGGTTGTGTCGGTGACATAAAAAGATGTTTCCATCCTTGAAAAGCACTTAGGATGAGAGAAAAAATAAAATGTAAAGTAGACATGTAAATCGAAAGCTCAGTTGGCACACAAAAGAAGATACAACCTGAAGCATGGACAAAGAAATATCTGTCAAGGTAGTGGCACAAGAGCAGGAAGAGAAAAGAGGGCAGGATATGGTCCATCTGTCCCCTTACTGAGGCTCATGGGCCAAGTCTATGGTACCATGATCCTGTGTCAAGACTATCCCAAATGAGAAAAGCTTCCACCCCAAGATGAGTCCTAGGTGTAAAATGTCTACAGTTCCTTATCCAAAGGACACAGATCTCTTGGGACAGCCTACAAATCCAGCTAACTCTTTTCCTTGCCAAGGTCTAAGTAATCTGTGTTGGCAACTGTAGAATATAGGAATTGGAAGTTGAAAAGGAGTCAAGATAGTGCAACATTTCTACCATGAACAAAAGAGCAGTGTTGGCTATAGTTACATTTTTTTTAAGGTAGAAGAAGAGTAGGCTAGAGAAAGGTCTGTGCAGATAGCAAGATAGATCTTATTAAGATTGAATTTAATGGGCCTGATGCAACCAGTTCATTATGCAATCGCTCCCTTGCTTGCCTCATCTTGGGGCGCTTAATAAAGGCTCATCTTTTGATTTTTCAGGGATTTCTCCAGGCATTGCCTTTACATTAGAGCCTTGTCATACATATTTACCATTTCCAACATTAACCTTGGATGTGATCGCTGTTTTCCACCTATCTTTGTGGTCTTCACACCTTGACATCTCCACAGTTCCCAGACTCCCTTTAGACAGTGGACCCCCATTCTCTTTCGCTCCATGAACACAGCAAAGAGCCATTCATGTCTAGGTCCTGAGAGTAAAGTTTGGGTAGAGCCCAAAAGACAGTGGTTCTGTGCCTCAACATTTTATGGGTTGGAGTATCTAACAGGATACTGAAAAATGCATGTCTGGGCTCAGGTAAGATTAGACGTCAAAAAGTGAGCAGATGATTGTGAAGGCCAGAAATCTTGATAAAGTGCCTCAGGGAGACCGCAAAATATGAAAAGAGAAGAAAAGAGGGCCCAAGACTGACCCAAGAAATGCTGCTAGTTAAGTGATGTGTAGAAGAAGGAATCTCAAGAAAAGAGATTTCAAATTAGGAGTCAGGGTAGGTAGGAGAGAGTGTCATTAGCGGAGTGGAGGATCCTCTTTTACAGAAGGGAGGTGGATGGTCAATATTGCCAAAAGTTTTAGCAGAACATAGTGAGAACAGGAGAGCAGTCACTGAATTTGGCGATGAAGAAATCACGTGTGCCATCTGCAAAAGGAGCTTCATTACAATTAATGGAGACAGAAGGAGATCGTGAAGGGATCTGCTGTTTAAAGTAGCTTGTTAGTGAAGGAAAGGAGACAAGGGAGACACTTGATCATCCATTCTTTTGCCCTCAAGTGTACCTTGGCCGCCATCATCTGGAAAAGATAATGGATGTTATTTTCTAATTACAAGCTATTTAGTCACTAAACTAGCTTTGACATTATGCAGTCCACATAACTCTAGACGCGTGATATCCTTCGTGAAGAAAGGGTCATACTGTCCAAATTTGGGAAGTATGATGTCTTCCAGCGCCATTTTGCCACAGGAAAGGCTCTAAGGAGTTTTGTGACAATTGGCAAATTTGGCTTCACCTCATTGTGACTCCAGATTTATGTGACCAAGGAACACAACTATGACAATGCTTATTTAAATAATTCCACTAGAGGCTAGCATGTGTGAATCTGGACATGTCCCCCTTTGTGCCCCTGAAATGAAGGCCAGGTGACCACTCTTTTTTCCATAAGGAGCCGTAATGTCCTTCCAGTAGGATTCAGTGCTCTTTTGCCTTCTCTAGATGGAGGCAGTCGAGCTTTCAGATGACATGAGCTCCCAGCTGCAGGGTCACTAGCTATGTCCGGTGTAGCTTTCTGAAACTAACCATCACCACATGCCTATCCACGCATGTAGGGTGGGGCAGGAGGCCTCATGGGGAACAGTAGCTTACCATCCAGCCAGAAGGGCAAGAGCATTCGCCGGTGACATGATGACACACTCCTCCATTTTGGCAAGGGCATCTCTGCTCACACTGTGGACCATGCTTGCCAGGAGGGCAAAGATCCTCGCAGCTGAGGGATTAATATGTGACACAGGACACCGTTATTTACTGCACTCCAAGACCCTCGGATTTATGAACAGTGCTCAGGGCCCTAGATCATATAAGCATTCTTTGCTCAATAACTGTCCATTAATTCACAAGTGCAGTTTTAAATCACATTGGTAGGAACGGTCTTTGAAGGGTCAACTAGCCCTTCCCTTTCTTTGGGAGTATTTCAAATAAAACCATTCCTGTTTGAGGATCATCTGTCCTACCTGGGAGAACCAGGGAAGAAAACTGGACAAATGCTCATTGGTGGCAGGAACTTTGCATGTAGACCCTATGTGTTACGTTGAAGTCCACTTCTGCGTGTTTGTCTCTCCTCAAGGAAGATGGAAACCTTTGCTTGGCATTCTCCCAGCACACGGATTCTGCATCACCAATCGGGCCATTCTCCTCTCTCGATGGGAGCGTTTCGGTTCCTCTAACCTGTGCCATACTGAATGAAGCTTCTGCTCTAAGCCTTGGGTTACCCTTTTTTCCCCTCTCTGACATCACGCCAAGTTTCCCACAGCCCCGTTCAATTATAGCCTTATAAAATAAATAAATAGATAGATAGATATATAGATAAAGAGAGCAATATTAACAATTAAACTGTCTGAGACGATCATCCATTATTCTGAGAATCAGGACTTTCTAGGTTAATGCCGTGGTTTTTGTTCCCCTTCAGCTCTATTGTACAGCCGCTCACACTGACGGCAGGAAGTATTTACCTAATCAACTCAATTTTCTCAGGTTTCAGTTCTGTGATTTACAAGTGCAATTTTCTCAGTGAGGGAATGAATAATATGTTTTCTCTCGCTCACTTGGTGGGGGCCAGTTCTGACGGTTTGGATCCTGCTTGCTGACACGGGCCAGCCAGAAGAATGCCCGCTCCCTACAGTGCAGTCATGGAAGTTCCCTGGCTGTTCCGATGCTGGAAGAATTCGACCATCGGTGGGCACACAGACTACATGGATGTCATGGACGTGCTTCCTTTCACAATAGCGCACATATCCTGGAGCATTAAATACCCCCACTGCATCCTTTATCATGTGCTGTTTCTCACAGGGGTTCCCTGGGAGGTACAATTGCTAGCTAGCTCAAAGACTAGAAATTCGAGTCCACCCAAAGGTGTCTTAGAAAAAAAGGCCTGACTATCTACTTGCCAAAAACTAGACCTTTACTACCTTATGGAATAGTTATTCTCTGACATGCCTGAGTCAGAACTGACCTAATGGCAATTGCTCTTGTTTGTTTGTTTCTGCCATCTCCTGTTTCTCGTCTAAGACCCTACATCTTCATCTGGCTCATTAACTGCACGCAGGGCAGAACCATGAGGTTCCTGCTTGCCATGGAAAAGGAAGACGACTGCAAAGGACTTCGAAGGCCAGATCTGTCCCAATAAATCCGAATTATCGCTATCCACAGGTCATCGTGGATCTGCCACAGGAAAGCGTGGAGGCCAGCCCTTCAGCCCGGACGAGCTCTGATGTTTTATGGGTCACTCAGCAAGAGCCCCGAGTGACCATGACTGCTGAGGTCCACACACAGGCTTGCAGCCCAGCCCTGTCAGGCAGCAACAGAGACAGAAGCAGCAGACTGGCAGTGGCGGTGGCAGCCTGAAGGGAGAAGGTGGGTGGGCCATGTTGAGCTGCCTGGCAGCATGTCACTTACAAGGCTCCGGTGTAGCCTGGTGGGCAGCGGCATTCTCCGGTGACGTGGTCGCAGGTGGCTCCGTTCTGGCACTGGCATCTCTGGTGGCAGTCATTACCGTAGGTGCCCTGTTCACAGCGGTTCTCGCAGCGCCAGCCCCGGAAGCCCGCCGCGCAGTGGCAAGCCCCAGTGATGGGGTTGCACCGAGCCCTGTTTTTGCACTGGCATCGGCTGCTGCAGTGTGGTCCCCAGTGATCCCCATCACAGGCTGAGGGGCGGGAAAGAAAAGAGGAAGGCATCAGGTGGTGGGCCTGGGTAACAGCTAGCCCTGGAGAGCCAATTGCCTCCCTTCTGTCACCATTTCTCAGCTGGGCATCAGGGCACCCGCACCATCACAGGGCTGTGCTTCATACATGGCGTTCTGCATGCTCACCGTAACCTAACAGGTAAGCATCGCGTCCGCATCCACACACTCTCCACCCCCTTGGCTTTGTTTGGCCAGTCCCTACACCAGGAGTGTTGAGTTTGATGTGGCTGGAGGCATGGTGTGGAAGTCCAGGTAGACTAGAGAAACAAATCCATAGAAACTCATATGTGCATAAGAGAGAGTTTTATAGAAAGGGCAATTGTACATTAAGAAAGCATCCTAACCCAGTCCAGTCCAAGCCCATAAGTCCGATATAAGACCATATGTCCGTTAGCAATCTATAAAGTCCTCTCCGGACTCATGAAACACATGCAATGACACTGAATGCAGGAGCATCCACAGGCCAGTGGGTAGAAAGTCTTTGGATCCCGTGGTGGTGTAAGCATCTCAGCACTGGCAGGGGTCTCCACGTGGCTTCTCCAGCGCCCAGGTCAAGGGGTCTATCAGCATAGTGCCAGGTGGCTTGTCAGTAGAGCGTCTCCAAGGGAGTGAGCAGAGGGGAGCTAGTGTCTCCCGCCTCCAAGGAAGAAAAACCAGATTTCCTAGAACTCTCAGGAGAAAGCCCTGCCCACACAGAGGCCTCATTGGTTATATCTTGATTGACAGGCCAGGCTCCACCCCTTACCCTGTAATCATCGCAAGTCCTAAACTGACACCGAATCCCTGTAACTACCACAGATGGTCTAGGTAGGTTGTGCGGGGTTGCTGGGAACAGGGGTTGGTCAGGTAGTTGGGAATGGTCACCTCAGGTAAGGTTGTTCATGCCATGCTAAGGAGTTGAGATTTCATCCATACACAGGGAATTGGCAGCACAGGCTTTTAAACATGGAGAGAGTACAGACTGGCCTCCTATGAAGGCAGCCCAGCCACAGTAGGAGAAAAGGGCCAAGTGGTTGACTTTGGGAGATGGGGAGGCAGAGCAGGAAAAACTGCAATTTTTCAGGACATCAGTAAGAGGCCCAACTAACGGTCTCTCAACCATAAAGATTGAGTGGGACCCAGACACTAGGCTATTGAGAAGGGGACTACCGGCCATAGGTGTGAGCTGAGTACGCAGAGATGGAAACCACTGATCTGCTGGGAGGATATCAATCAAAATGTGTGTGGTTGGGAGCTATAGAAATGACTGGGGACATTTTGGGAAAGTTTAAATATACGGACCGACAACAACAATCATGATGCCATGAATCGGGAACTGAAAATGAGTAGCCAGTGACTATATGGCAGGCACATGAATCCAGGTATGCAAACACTAGGCTAGCTCGTTTGAGAGACAGACTTAAAAGAGCAGTTTTAAAGAAAGGAAGAGCGACTGCGACGAAAAGCACAAGGCGAGGAAAGATGCAGGAATCGAGAAAGAAACCACCAATCCCACATATGGCAAAAATTCTAAAAAGGGGTGATCAGAAAAGACGAGGCTTACTATGAACTGCCTAGCCAGCAGTATTTTATTTTTTATTAGATGCTGAAAATAAACCACTAGGGAAGATGTATCCTACCTAGAGCCCTTAGGATAAATAGCAGCATTCATGTTGGAAAATGCTTTTATTGCATGGAGATTTTGTGACTTTAACCTAGAAAAATGTATTCCAAAACAAAAAGGAAACGCTAGACACACAAGAAACAGTGTATTAGACTAGGAGACATCTTCTAATCTTAGATGCTACCTTTGATTTCATAAAATCAAAAGAGATTTGAAATGAATAATTCTATTTTTAATCAGCCTGACTTTAGTCTCATTAGTACCTTAATAAACATACTTTAACACAATTAACAACCACGAGAGGAAATTATTGAACCTAAAGCAGATCAAGAAAGCAATTACCTTGGAAATGCAATCTTCCTTCACAAAATAAGATTACATGGCAGTTTCCAGACAAGATTTAAGTCTAATTGTTATTCAGATAAGTCTGGCTTTCTTATTTTTTAGTAATTGCCTGTGGACACAGACAAAGAATTTTTTTTCAATCCTAACTCTTTTTACTAAGGATCTATGCTACCAATAAAAGGGCGTGTTTTTTTTTTTTTTAATTCTCTTAGCTATTCCAGGTAGAATAAAATCTCTCCTGCTGGTGAGGCTCTTCAAAGTCATGACACAGCCTTTTGTAAGTGGTTCCCTGGCTCATCAGTCCTCAAGAGTTAAGGAAATCTTCATTCCATGAAAGCCAAATCCATTATCCTGTAATTTAATCCCTTTTCCTCCTGTCTTCCGTGCAGTGTAGATGATCCAGTTCATGACTGTTCACTGTACTATAAATGATCTTATTTCTGAAATATGAATTCCTTGTTCACCCTGCTTTTCTCCAAAGATGAAAATCCCAACATTTTCAGCTTGGTTTCAAAAGGGCCTATTCAGTGTTTTCTCAGCTTCTTCTCCAAATGCTCTTCAAAATGTCAATGTTCTGTAGTAGCTGATGACTTCTAAACTATTCTGTAATGTCAGCACACTTCCATGTCTCTTTGAAGTTCAGGGAGCCCCAGATATTCAATTAAATCTCTATCTTCTGTCTATGTACGAGGATTGGTTTGACACACAAAGCAATTCCAGCTAATAAAATAAGCCCGATAAAGACATCGTGAGCAAGTCCAGAGTATTAACACACTAGACTGGAGCAGTGAAGGCCTCCTTTCCCCAGTGGGAGAAGAGTGGGCCCAAGCACGTGTGCTGCACGCAATGGGCCACATAACAAGAGAGTCGTGGGGAAAATGCAAGTGCGGAGGGGACAGAATGGAACTCTCCTTTGAACCCATTTCCACACCCCATGCAAAAACTTCTTTTCCAGCAGAGCAGCCAGACACAGGATAACCTCTGTTTTCCTGGGGTCTGACCTGCCCCCCAGGCTCTAAAAAACTCTCAATGCATTTCCTCATGATAAAAAGGAATTTCCAGCAGAAACAGATAGCTATCAACAGAACAGGGTCTCAGGCCTTTAAAGAAGTACGATTATGCCAGCAGGGTTAATTTCCTGCCTATCTCTAAGGACAGTGGCATGCTTTTGATGTGACTGCCTCCCCTGTCTCAGCCACGTTTTCCTAAAAGGCCAATGATACCCAGACAACAGACCTCACAATGTGAACGCTGGGCACCAACAAGGGGAATGGGGGGGGGGGGGTTTGAGAAAAAAACAAAATCCACATACAGAAGCTTCCAGACAGGACACAGGCCCAGAAGGACGCCGAGGCGGGACCGCACTCAGGAATCACTGCAGCCTCCTTTTCTGTCTCCACCGGTCACATCTCACCCCCTCGGCACACCCATTTCTAAATGCATCCCAGCGAGTTACCTAGTACACAAAGGCCACCTTTTCTCCTTGGCTGCTATAAACGCCGGGATACGGTGACTGTATAGACACGAGGCAGGGTTGTTGCCTGTAGGTTAGGTTGAGTGCAGAGCTTGACCAATTATCTTGAATTTGAGTGAATTCAGAGAAAAGATTTGGAGAGTCAGAACCCAAACCATCTGACACCTTCTCGCTCTGTCCTCCAGGAGCAAGTGCTTCCCTTGAGAGTGACTGCTTGCTTACTCCTCCCACTGACAATGTAGGCAGGTGAAATATAGTCACCATGGAAGCAGCATGAGTATCATGTTTTTAAAAAGAAAGGCAATGGGAACCCCATGGAGCGGGTCCACTATGTCCCACAGGGCTGCTATGAGTTAGAACTGACTCTACGGTGATGGGACTGCTGACTTAAAGCTTGTTTACAATTTGCCTAGCAATAAATGAAAATAGCTCAAGCAATGGATATTTCTACTTTACAAAAAGGAGTGTATTTATGTTAAGCGAGGTAAGATAGACTCAAAAGGACAGGTATAACACGAGTCCCCTGAGGTAAGTACAATCAGCATGACAGAAATAGAAGAATAAACATCTATCTCGCAATAAATGGGTGGAAGCATAGATAGTTGGAGGGAGGGCAGGCCACACCTAGGGAGGTACATGAGAGCCCAAATAAAGAAGGGGAAGGGGGGCAGGGGGAGGGAGAAGCGAGGTGGGGAGAAACCGAGTAGATGGTAATGGGGGAACAGGGCACTAACCCACCCAGGGGAGAGTATTGGTTGTGTCCCCACAGAACTGGAACATGCATATACACCCAACCATGACACGCCAAACTAGGAGAGCAACATAAAGTATGGAGGAATACACAAAGAGACTGGACCATACGCCAGTCCCAACCAGAATTAGCCCGACCCTCACCATGGAAGGGAGTACCACAGAAAATGAAAATAGATCATCTGGTGTGGGAAAGGAACTGACCTACCACACCCCACCTAGAAGAAAGCTGAAGCAAAGGAAGGAGGAAGAATGGAGCAGAGCACACCTGGGACCACCAACCTCAGAGGACGATAGCCCGGCTTAAAGGGCCCATCGTACAGAGAGGCCCATGCAGCTGGCCCCACGGCAAGATGCGACATCCTGCACCAACACATGGCCCTACACGGGACAGCACTTGAGACACAGTGGGGGATGTGCGACTGAGCTGACCCACAACACTGAGGCAAACACTGGGGTCGTGCAATGGAGTAGCAGGGGAAGCAGAGCAAAGAGATCTGAGGGAGTATAAAGGATGGACTTTGGGGCCAGGACGTGGCACCACACAAGACTCATCCGGAAAACGCTCCTAAAGGCCAACAAACAGACCTCGAACTACTAACAGATTTTTTTTTCTTTTTTGCTATCTTTTTGTTTTTTCTTTTTTTTTTTATAATCTTGTAAATTTTGTATGTCAGTGGCTTTTTTGTCTATTAGGGTGTTGGTGTTGCTGCTGTCGAAGCCATGTTCTTATGTGCCACTTGGGTGCTGTCAAAGCCATCTGCATTTGTATGCACATATTACTATATCAGCAGGTCCACCTAGATAAGATAGGCTGGACAAACAATGAGAGAAGAAAATAATGGGACCAACAGTCCCAGACAGACATGAGAGTGTGGGAGGTAGGGGAAGGGAGGAGGTGTTGGCTAACACAGGGACAAGGGAAAAGTGAGTGGTTCTAAACCAATGCCAGGGAGGGGAAGGGAGGACTGGTAGGGAATGACCAAGGGCGAGGTAATTGAGAGGAATTACTGAAACCAGAAGGAAGGCTGAACATGGTAGTGGGATGGGAGGAAAGCGTAAGGAAATAGAGGAAAGGCGTAGGAAGCAAAGGGCATACATAGAAACCTAAATACAGACATGTACACATGTAAATTTATTTATGATTATGGGGGAAATAGACTTATGTACATATATTTATAGGTTCAGTAGTAGGGTAGCAGGTGGACATTGGGCCTCCTCACGCACACTTCCTCAATACAAGAGCACCTTGCCCAGCTAAATGGTCACTCCATGATACCCACCTTCCTGACATGATCACTGAAGACAGACGTGTGTATAAGCAAACGTGGTGAAGAAAGCTGATGGTGCCCGGCTATCAAAAAGATATAGCATCTGGGGTCTTAAAGGCTTGAAGGCAAAAAAGCGGCCATCTAGCTCGGAAGCAACAAAGCCCACAGAGAAGAAGCACACAGCCTAAGTGAATACAAGGTGTTGAACGGACGAGGTAGCAGACACCAAGGAACAAAAACCATCATTGTGTGATCACCTTCCTCACATAAACGCTGAAGACAAATGTGTGCATAAGCAAGTGTGGTGAAGAAGGCTGATGGTGCTCGGGTATTGAGAGATATAGCGTCCGGGGACTTAAAAGCTTGGAAGTAAACAAGCGGCCATCTAGCACAGAAGCAACAAAGCCCACATGGAAGCAGCACACCAACATGTGTGATCATGAAGGGCTGAGGGGACCAGGTTTCAAACAACAAAGACAGGGGGGGGGACCACATCACTGTGAATGAGGGTAGTGTGTGATGGGGAGCCAATATGCCCATCTGTAGACAACTGGACATCCCTTACAGAGGGGTAGTGGTGAGATGAGTCACTCAGGGTTCAGTGTAACAACAATGAAACTCAAAACCTTCCTCTAGTTCTTGAATGCTTCCTCTGCCCCAATTATCATGAACCCAATTCTGCCTTGTGGACCTGGTTAGACCAGAGACTGCACAGTGCTGCAGTAGGGATCTGGAAACACAGGGAATCTAGGACGGATGAACCCCTCAGGACCAGCGATGAGAGTGGCGACACTGGGAGGGAAGGGGTTGTGGAAAGGGAGCACCTAGCTCGGGGATCTGTGTGTAATTTCCTCTCTGGGGGATAGGCAATGGGGTGGTGGGTGAGGGAAGATGCCGGGCAGTGTAAGATAAGATAAAATAATTATTTATAAACTATTAAGGGTTCATGGGGGAGGGGAGAGCGGGGAGGGAGGGGGAGGGAAAAAAAGGAAAACGAGCTGATTCCAGGAACCCAAGTGGAAGGCGAATTTTGAGAATGACGAGGGCAACGAATGCATAAGGGTGCTTTACTCAATTGATGTATGTATGGATTGTGATAAGAGTTTTATGAGCCCCAATACAATTATTTATTAAATTAAAAAAAAGAACGGTGAAAGGTAAATAAGCTTGTTTCAGATTAAACTGGAAAGAATGCAAATGCTATCGGAAAGGGATGACGTATTTCGCGTCTGAATTGCAGTTCTTGTGAAATAGGTTGTTAGGGGCCTTCGAGTCCACCCTGACCCAGAGGGACCTACATACAACTGAACAAAACATGGCCAGCACTACACCACCCTCACAATTGTTTTAGATGCTCTCTGAAAATGAAATTATTGTTCATGTCACACTCATTTTGTCCTTAGATCTCAATTTTTAAGTTTTTCTTATTTCAGACTTCCTAAGCAAAATTGAATTTCTGGACCTCAGCAATAGTCAATTGCAGGGTTTTGTAAAACCACACCATGCTTGGACTTGGCTGTACAGTTGGCTGACCGTGATCGCTAAGTGCATTCCCTGGGACACCGCGCACCTTGATATCATGAAGTAGAATGGTAACAGCGGTAACCACTCCCCTTGGGGGGAAGCCACTCTTCATACACTATAATCTGAGTACATTATGACCTCCACGTTCGATATTAGGCTGTCAATGTGTATATCAAAAGCATTTTACTCAGAAATGTCTTTCAGGTATTTTGTTCAAAAGAGAGAAACATGTACGCATATAATAATAACAATAGTTAATTCATTAATAATACTGCGTGCCTGCAGACGCTCTTCTAAGTACGTTAGAGAGATTAACTCTCAAAGTAACTCTGTAAAGCTGGTGCTGTTACTATCCCTGGGAGCCCTTGTGTTCTACTGGGTTCTGCATTGGGCTGCTTGCTAACAGCAAGTTCAGCACTTTGAACCCAGCAGCCACTCCATGGCAGAAAGAGGCTTTCTAGTCTTCTAAAGAGTGACAGTCTCAGAAACCCACAGGAGCAGCTCTACTCTGTCCCATCAGGTCAATATGACTTGATTCAACTCGATGACAATAAGTTTTCATTTGGTTATTATCCTTATTTAGAGATGAAGACGTATTATGCTTATTTTAGAGATGAAGACAGTGAGATTCAAGGGAATGGCTTAAGTTTACAGAGGTAGTACATGCCAGAGTCAGTGTACTAAACACTATATTAATTTTTTCCCTCCAAAACAATAAGAATGTTTATCTCAGCATGTTTGTAATAACAAACAATTGAAAACAGCATAGTGTTCTAGTAATGAGAGGACAGTACAGATTTGCAGGCACGATCCTGTAATGAAAATGGGCAGTGCTGAGGACTATTAAAAGACCTAGAAAGATATTGGTACCTCACAATTGTAAACAGTGTACACCATATTCTCTGTACATTAGAATGAACCAGGTGAAACCATCACTCATTTAGATCAAAATGCCCATAGTACCCACTGCATAGAGTTGAACCCAGTACCTGTGAGAGGGAAAGAGATACCCAAGGGAAACAGAGGCAGAGAGACAGCGAAAGTCCTATAGCTCAATAGCACAGCTGGGGGTTCTGGATTTTTGTGAGAGTGCATAGAATTTAAAATTTCTTTTGATTTAACTAATTTTTCTAAAATAGACATATATATAAAACCAAGTAGTCATTTATTCCTGTTTTTAATGGTCCTATCCTAATCCCCAGGACCCCTGATGGCATAGTGGTTTCAAGTTGGGCTGCTAACCACTGAGGTCAGCAGTTTGAAACCACCTGCCACTCGGAGGGAGAAAGATGGGGATTTCTACTTTGATAATGAGTTACGTCTTGGAAACTCACAGGGGCAGTCCAACCTTGTGCTATAGTGTCTGCTATAAGTTGTCATTGACTCGCTGGCAGTGGGTGAGATCATAGCACTCAGGGAAGTGGTAATCAATAAGTCAAGGATTGTTTATTGCATTGGGGAAGTCTGCTTCAGAAGACCTCATTCGAAATGTGGTAAAGAGCAGATGTGTCACTTGACAGACTAAGGTACACCGGAGCCATCCCGAGGTAGTTTCAGTCGTCTCATATGCATACAAAAGCAGGGCAAGGAAGAAAAAAGACTGAAGTAGAATCTATGCCTTTGCACCACGGTGTTGGTGAAGACTTAAATATACAAATACCATGGACAGAAGAACCAACAAATCTGCCTTGGAAGAAGTACAATGCTCCTCCGAATAGAGAATGGCGAGACTTGGTATCAGAAGAGACCAGTCCCCAGAAAAGGAGAGCATACTTGGTCAAGTAGAAGGTCAGTGAAAAAGAAGGAGACTCTCCACCAGGTAGATGACTAGAGAGGCTGCAACACTGGGCTCAAGTGGAGTGGAGATGGTGAGGCTGTCACAAAGACAGACAGTGTGTTGTCCTATTGTACAAAGTGCTGAGATGAGTAAGAATTGGCTCAATGGCACCTGGCAACTTACAACCCCCTTCTGAACATTTCCATTGAGCCAGGCTCTGTGGTCCAGGTGGTCTACACCTCTTTCCAGTCCTCACAACAAGGATCCCAGGAATGCACTCAGCCCATTTCACATTTAGGAGGATATGAAAGGTTCAAACATTTGTGCAAAATGCCCCAGGGCACCAGACTGACAAATAGTGGTGTCAGTAGTCAAACTGCCTGAAAAGGAAAGTCCAAGTCCTTTGCCGCATTACCATCTTGCTTGGAGGAAATATTGGCCCCTTCTCACTCACAATTGATATGTCCGAGCCTATTGTCGCGCCCCTTGCGTCCATCTCATTGAGGGTCTCTCTTTTTGTGTGCTAGCAGGCATGCTGTCCTTCTCTAGGTTCTTGTCCATCCTAACAACATGTCCAAAGCATACGAGGCAAGTCTTTGCATCCTTGATTCTAAGAAGCTTTTGACGCTGGCGTGTAAGTGTTTTGAACCATAAGGTTGATGGTTCAAAACCACTGGTAACTCAAGGGAAGAAAGAATAGACCATCTGATCTCATAAAGATTTATAGCCTCAGAAGTCTTGTGAATCAAAATTGAAATTCTATCAGTGGGAATCAAAACACTATGAATGGGAAACAAAACACTGTGATTCGGCATCAACTTGATGACAGTGAATATTTGAGTTTGTGCTACATAATGCACCATTATTTTATATAGGATGATTGAGACAGCATTTTTATGGCAACCAATTTGATAAAACCTTATACCAAGCAAGCCTATGGAGTCATCTAATTATTTGGTATTGAGCATCACTGAGAATAATCATCTCAGTAGTGAAAATATAGAACAATTCTCTAAAAATAGAGAGGGTTGAGATGTAGATTAAATTTTAAAGTTGATAATAAACCAAACTCACTGCCATCACGTCGATTTGACTCACGCTATGCAAAAAAAAAAAATTAAAATACACACACACGCAAACACACCAGACAACTAAAGCTAGAAAGCCCATTGTAAACATCGCTTCAGGAGTACACTAACCTGGAAACTGGGCCTTGTGCACTTGACACAGCATAGGGCTGCATTCAAGAAACATTTCGTTCATGAATGAAAGTGAACATGACTATCGACAGGTACCCCCAACTTTCACAAGCAGAGAAACTCGTAAAACCATCATACTTATGGGAACATCCTCCTCTCTTAACCCCCCTCAAGCGTCCAGTTCCCTTTGTCATGCCAAGGAAGGGAGACCAGAGAGGGAGTTCTAAGATAAATGGAATTTTCTAACATGTGCCAGGATGTTATTAGGGACATTATTCAAGCTATCTCATTTAAACCTAACATCTCAATAAAACAGGTGTAATGATTCCAATATTTCATATGCCAAAATGGCCCCAGGTGGTAATTTGTTCAAATTTACGTAGCAAATGGCAAGAGTGCAGGTTCAAAGAAAAACTGATCCTTCTCAACAAGGCACACGCTTCCTCTGCACCTCGCTGACCATCCACACGATCATTTGCAAATATGTCTTCTCTACGTGGTGTCGTGGTTGCACATCAGCTGCGATCCATAAGGCTGCAAGTTTGAAACCACCAGCACTCCCCGGGAGGCAGGCTGGGCTATCTACTCCTTTAAACAGTTAGTTTTGGAAACCCACGGCGCGCTGTGAGTCAGCATTGTCTGCATGGCGGTGAGATGTTGAATACCCAAGTCTGCAGTTCCCACACAATGTTTGCAAACGACACCAACATTTGAGGCGAGTCTGCAAACAAGGCCTGTGTAACACTAATAGAGAGGATTGGTCTGTTTTCATTACCAATCCCCCTGGCTGTAAGCGTGAGCCATCTTTGAAGCAGCAGTAGAGAACAGAGAAACTCCAGGGACCTTGGAAGAGTGTGTTCGAGATCTCTAAAGGGACAGAGACAGCCAAGAGCAGATGCCTCTCAGACTGTGGCCTGGAGCCTCAGAGGAGCATTGCTGAGACTATGGGGTACCCTCTCCTTATTTGGCCCCAAACCATGGAACTGTGGGACAGAGTGACAAGCCAGCTGGACTACTGGCCCATGGAGACAAAGGTCAAGAATCAGTGTGGCTGAGAGGCTGAGAAGCAGAGAGAGACTTGGCCGCTCGCTGAGGAGACCAATGACAGCCCCCTTACTATTTGCCGATCCCTGACTGGCAGTAATCAAGTGACTTACCTGGAAAACCCTCTGAATTGTCACTACGGCCGTGTGGCTGTTGCACTGAATGATCCAACCCAGCATCGATGCAGAGTGATGTGGAAGGAATGGTTGGTGTCAGAGTAGATAGAGAAGGATCAAGTGTGGAGGGATGGCTGTCTCTAGTCGTGTGGCAATAAGGAAGCCAGAAGAGGCCAGACATGTCCACCTCCATTGGCGTTTATGGCAGAAAGACAAATGTGGCCGTCAGCGCCCATACCGATGACAGCTATGGAAACCCTGAGGGGCAGTCTGCTCTTACAGGATTGATATGAATCTAAATCGACTAGATGGCATTTGATTGGGGCCTTGACCTAATTTTCAAAGAGGAATACGGTAGAGCTAAACCTCACAATGGTTCCCCTGAGAAACAGTACTTGCTGACCGAAAATGACAGTTCACAGACTTTACTTAAAAGTGTTAGCAGCGAGTCCATCAAAATTGCTCTGATAGGGAACATCTTAACATTTCCACAGTCACATATGTGTTGGCAAGAACAACAGCAACAATAATAAGGTATTGTGAGTGGTCTTTGAACACAAACAGGAGAACTTTTGTCTTCATGAGTTTTTATAAAGGACAAAGTACAGAACACATTGGAGAGAACAAATGCCAAATTGAGAGGTGCCCGGGCAAAAAAACAAGAGCACGTTAACACATTGTCTCATGCACTTGACTCCTTTAATAAGAACAGAAGAACAGAAAGGATGAAATCATTTTGTCCTTATCACCTTCTCAAAAAAGTCATCAACTGCCAGCTGGCTGGGGGAGGGGTATAACCGGCTAGCATTGCATGGCCAGGACGTCACCACTTACTAGCTAGGGAACCTTGGGTAAGTCCTTGTCCTTTGTTATACTTAATTTTCTTCTTTGTGAAATGGGTTGGAAGGCTGTCCTGATGACAGAAAAAGTGCTTGTTGCTATGAGCCGTAACAGTTAAGATGTTATTCAGAGTAGTGCACATTGTAACCATCTAGAAACTGGAAGAACTGGCTGGCCTTGATTTATATGGCAGCTTGAAAATGTCTGACGTGGGCACCAGCTGTGGGTAGGGGTTAACTCCACCCCCACCCTGTGAAGTCTATTATATTAAAATTCTGAAGTTCAAACACACTAGTCAGCAATAAGGAATGGGACTACTTTGTAACTTGCACGATAGCATTCTAATTCTAGTTAAAGTATTACCCGGCTAATGATGCTAAGGGTATAAGGAAGTGTTTTTTAAAATATATTTTTAATGCATAGAAAGGTACACTGCATATTAAGACAACATTTGATTAACTGGCATAAGATAAGCATCATATCCTAAATAAATGACTTATATACAAATTCAATTTAAAGACAGATGTATGAATTGAATGCAGACTCAGTTGAAGTCATGGGACTGCCTGTATTTGTTTGTCTTGCATGAATTACTCATGCCATAAAAGGACAATATGCTTCTCACCATGTGAATTTCAAAAACAAATTACCTAATAGTGTACAAAGGAAAAAACAAGTCCTGGCATCATACCTTTGATGCATTTTTACACAGTCAATTTGAAAAATGCAGTGAAAGACAGCATTATTCTACATTCTTAATGGCCAATTAAAAACTGGATTTACAAATTTTCCACTTATTAAATATTGTTTGTCCAGAAGATTAGGGATTGCACATGAGATCAAAAAGTATAGAGAAACTCAGAAACAATCACATTAATGTCTCGGTGATGTGCTTTGACAGAAAGAAATGTAATATGTTACTTAAAATCTTGAAAATCTAGTCAATTTAGTAGGCACTAAAAGAGTCCTGAGGCGCTCTAGTGGCATAGTGGTTAAGTGTTTGCTGCTAACTCTAAGGTCATCAGATTGAAATCACCAGCCACTACACAGGAGAAAGAGGAGGCTGTCTGCTCCTATAAATTATCAAGGGTTCATGAGGAAGGGAAAAACGTTAAGGAGAGCAAGTAGAAAGATGATGATGGCAACATATGTACAAATATACTTGACGTCAGGGATGGATGGATGGTTTGTGAAAAGAGCTGTATGAGCCCCCAGTAAAATAATTTTTGTTTAAAAAAGAGTCTCAGAAACCCACAAGAGCAGTTCTACCCTGACCTATAAGGTCACTATGCGTCCAAATAGACTCAATGGCCATGAGTTGAGTGAGTTGAGTTGAAAAGGAAGCTCTGGGTGGTGCTGATGGGTTAGCATTGGGCTGCTGCCTGCAAGGTAGGTGGAGGTAGCTTTGAGGGAGAGAGATGAGGATATAAAATTGTACAAACACCTCAGAAACACCACAAAGGGCTGCTATGCACTGAAGCAGACTTGATGGCAGTGGGTTTGGGTGGTTTGGTTAAACTAGTACTATTGGTTTGATGTACTTTGGTTATCTATGCTCATCCTTCATTAACATAATAGAAAAACAAAGGAATCAGTTGCTGTGGAGTCAGTCCATTCCAACTTGAACCACCAACCTTCTGGTTAGTAGATGAGCTCCTGTTTTCACCAACCAGGCAAAGATCCCAGAAGCTTCTCAGAAAACACACGTCATATTATTAGATGATCCTCCAAAGATACTGGTTCTGTGTGCATGTGTTAGGGCTAAACAAACCTTATTGCCAGTTGTTGTCTCTTACCACTTAGAGCGACGCCCTGTGGCCAGAGCAGGACCGCTCCAGAGGGTGTTCAAGGCTGTAAGATTTTATTTTATGTTTTAATATCCGTGTGAATGATGTTTATTATCTATAATATTTGGGCTTTTTCTTTTTTGAAATTAATTCATCCTTATTGGGTGCTCTTACGGATATCATAATATTCCATAGTTCAATCACATCAAGCAGTAATAATACAATTGCTACCACAATCAGTTTTAAACCATTTTCTTTCTTCATATCAGCTCCCCTTTATCTCCTCCCTCCCCAACCCTACCTACCAGGAACCCTTATTACTTATTTTTTCCCTACAATACTTTGTTTTTTGCCATATTTTACACAATCCAATATATCCATTCACATACAATTCTGTTGTTGATCCCATGGAGTGGGGCCATACAGTCATGAACACTCCCTAATCCCCCTTCCTTGCTCTCAGGGAACCATTACTTCTATTACTGTTTCTGATGGGTTAACTCTCTTGGCTTTCATGTACGAATGATCTTAAATATGGTATACAAATGTACATATGCAAATCTAACATGAGTAATGAGGTAAAACGAATAAAAACCACAATAGGAAGGGGAAGAAGGGCTGTGAGATTTTAGACGAGGAGTTCAGGCCTTGTCTTCCAAGCCACCTCTGGTGGGTGGGGATCTTTCAGCAAGCTGGACACTGGCACTCACACCACACAAACAACCCTTGACGAGCTAAACAGGTAACCCTTTTGTTTTGTCTTGTTTTGATGTGTTTTTTTCATCTCCTTTCAGTACTTCAGGAGTGTAAAAAAATTAACCGTAGAACTATACGGGTTTCAAGAAAGTTGGGTGGACATCTCCACCACATCCTTACTATAGGATAAGGCACAGAGCTTGGAACTCAAGTTAATCATGGAAAGACCGATGTCAATTTATAATTCTGCTTGAAGTAACAAGATTGTGAGTGCCCTTAACCTATAAATGTCAAGTATCTATTAGGATACAGCAAAGTGCCATCTGTACTCAATTGGGGGGGCGGGAAGTATTTTTACTCGAAGTTTTGCTGTCACGTGCTATGTTGCTTGTGAACACAAGCAAATTCCTACCTGTGAGAGAAATCAAGAGGGAGGAAAATTCAAAACGCTCCACATTCCAACATATACGCAAGATACAAATAAGTCACTTTTGAGAGAAGGAATCTACAGATTTTTAGAAGAGACCACAATAAGTCTCCCAGAAAAACCCAGTTCTTCCCGAAACACACACTCCCTTCAAAACAGCAAAGGAGTGACCCACCACAGCGCTGGTAGCCTGCCGCGCACACACACGGTGTGGAACCTCAGGGCGCCCTGTGTTCCCTCAGGGTCTTTCCCGGCCTGTGGTTCCACACCGTGTGTGCGCGGCAGGCTACCAGCGCTGTGGTGGGTCTCTCCTTTGTGAAGGGAGATGAAGACTCCCCTTCAAAACAGCAAGCGCTTTAAAAATAAACCGACTTTGGAAAGATTCTCCATCCATGAAGAAGAACCATCAAAATGTATTTTCCAGAACACTGAAAGCACGGACACGCCATGTCCTTCACATGTCCAAACCCTCGGCAGAGCCGACAGAGTGCCAACAGTCACCATGGACAACCACCAGTGCTTCAGATATCAGTTTATTCTGTGGCCAAGAGAGAGCTTTTATTTTTCTTAAAAACTAAAAACAAAACAAAACTGAATTTGCCAAACATAACCTGTCAATAATATCAGTGTATGCTTACCTCAAATGATGAACCAGAAAAAAAATAGTTGTAAAACATTTATTCTTTAATGCTTCTAAATACTCTTATGTTTGATATCTTATCTTTGAATGCATTTCAACAACGCTACTTATGGTAACAGGAAAAAAAAAAACTATCAAGGATATGAATTTTGGCCTGGGATTAAATAAAGGATTTGCGAGGGATTAAGTTAGTCAATGAAGTCAAAAGAGTAATAACATCTGTTTTATCTATTTTCTTTTTGTTATCCATTCATTCTTTCCTTAAAATTTACTAAGCATCTCCTAAGGCCACTAAATTCTATTTATTGAGTACATCTTACTTGCTTAATTAAGACATGTTCTAAAGGCAAGGTTTCTTAATCTAATGGGAGAAATAGGATGGCAATGAGATTTATCACAAAAGAATGTGATACGCGTTCCAATGCACAGCTGTGAGTGGTACTGTAGGAGCCAGAGAACTTGTGTCAACTGTGTCCTTGGGTAGCGAAGAGAAAGGAAGGGCAGCGAAGGAAGACTCCCAGAGCAGATGGTGTTGCCAGCAAATATTGCAGGATAAGTACCCAGGGTCACCAGTTTACAAATGCCCCCTCCCCCATCTTTATCTTAGATGTGCCAGGCTGAACGGCAAAGAATACAAACAATTGGCCCTAAAAGCCCATGGTAACATGGGAACAATTGTGAGGATGGTGCAGGACCATCCCGTGCTTCCTTCTATTGTGCGTAGGTTGCTGTGAGTCAGAACTGACCCAATGGCACCTAACTGACAACCATTCCCATTTCACTGGATGGGAGTTACAAAGACAGTGATAGAAGAGCCAAATTCAGCAATTTCACTTCACCACATGCAGTCAATTTGATTCCTATGCAGTCAATTTGATTCCTATGCAGTCTCCCTAAAGGGCTCCATATGTATTTCGCTCATGTAGTTGATAAAAAAGGTTTTTTGGTCAAGAAGGCATTGGTCTCGCATCATGAGGTCATTAGTACCACCTTCTGATCTTTCCTCTTCAGGTGCCGTGGTGGTGTGGATGTTCATGTGTTGGGCTACTAACCACAAGACCAACAACTTGAACCCCTCAGGCTCTCTGTGGGGGAAAGATGAGGTCCTCTGGTCCCATACAAATTCTCCGTCTAGGACATACAAAGGGGCAGTTCTACTCTGTCCTACTCTGTAGGGTTGCTTTGGGTCGGACTTGACTTGATGGTAGCATGTGAGATCCTCTTTGTTTGAAACTTTCACTTTCCAGTCACCACTAATTATCAATGAATGTATCTTGATTGCATGTTTGCTCAATTTCAGATGAGAAGTTGATAGAATTTTTTAATCTCTTCATCACCAGATTTAGAGTTGGTGTGCAAATTTGAATAATAGTTATATTAACTTGTCCTCCTTGTAGGCAGATAGGAAGTATCCTATCACTATAGCATTGGACATTAAGGTAGGTCTTACAATGTTTTTTGTTGCTGTTTTTATGATGACTATGAGGCCATTTTTCTTGAATTTGTTCTTCCTAATCATGGTAATTAGGGATTATGTCAACTAGACACTCTTGGCTAGGGGTGGAATCAAGCCTGTAACTCAAGTTACAGCCTGATGACGCCTCCTTGATATCATAAGCCTGCTGTATAAGAGTGATGGACTCTGGGAACTTCTTCTCTCTCTGTCTCCCAATGGGTGGCTCCATGGGGGTACCCTGGCGTGTTTCCACCAATGTTGCATCCACAGGAATCTGAACCCACTGACCTGTGATCTTCCTTCACCATTCTACATCACTGGCATCTGGCTACATAAGTTAAAAGAGGAACTTATGGACTAGCATTGGGCCTTTGGACTTGAGTTGGACTGGGTTGGGATGTCTTCTTGATATATAATTACTTCTTAATACAAAATTCTTTGTTATATATAGGTAAATGTTACTAGGTTTGTTTCTCTAGACTACTTGGCTAAACACACCTATATAGTAAACAATATGATTGTCTGTTTCAAAATTACCAATACCAGTCCATTTCATCTCACTAGTGTCTTGGATATTGATTTTTATGTTATAGATTATTGGAATAAACCACTACATAGAATTCAACTATCTTATCAGTCCCCAATAAATTTATCTATTTCTATATTTAGAATTATTTTATTGTTTCCAAATTTTCACTACCATAGAGATGCAAATAATATGTGTACAGGGGTTCTCCAAGGAATATAATTGGAATATAATACATCAAGGTGCTTACTGCAAAATCGGCAGTTTGAAATCACCAGCCACGCCATGAGAGAAAGATAAGAATTTCTACTCCTACAAAGACTTGGAAATCCACAGTGTCAGTTCTGGTCTGTCCTGTGAGTCATTGGCAGTGAGTGAGTGTGAGAGATAAAATCGCTGTAGCATATGGCATGCCCATTAAAAAGTTTTTACTCTTTCCAAACTCATTACCATCTAACCAATTCCAACTAATATCAACAGAGTTGACAAGCTCCATAAGATTTCCAAATCTGTCAATGTAGATGAAGCTGAGTGTTTTATCTTTCTGCTGTGGAGAGCTAGTAAGTTTGAATCATTGACCTTTTGGTTAACAGCCAAATGCTTAATCTACCGCACCACCAGGACTCTTGCTTTTATTCTTAGAGGAGGTCCAAATGGATCTTTAAAAGTACTCCACCAATTTATTCTTATGAGAGTAACATATGGACACTTTTTAAAACATATTCTTCATATTTTCTATTACCAAGCCTTTTAACTTTCACCAGTCTGATGGGGCAACAGTTCCTATATTCTGTACTCCCGTGGTTATACAAAGATATGGATATGCTCATGTTTATTGAACGGTCATGTGTTCTTAGTCAAAATTGACACAATGGCAGTGCGTTCAGTTTGGGAATTTTATTTTATGTATGAACAAAATTCCTCAGTTATATATTAGCATTAAGTTCAAATCAATTCTATTAAAATTTACACTTTCTTTGAAAGATACTTCTGGTAGTTTTTGGCAGCATTCGTGAACAGTTATATCATTAAGCTTTCACAGAATTTTAAGATTACCCCATTCATTTTGGCACAAGAGCTATGTTCTAATACCTTCTGCAATTTCCCCTATTAGAATAATTTTTATAACTGGGGCATATGTTATATATCTTTCTAATTGTCATTGGTTCTGAACATCAGCAAATGTGTTTGCCTTGCTCCAGGCTATAGAAACAAATGTTCAAATGCTAAAATCAACCAGCTTTCCAATATATTGGATACTTAAAAGGATAAATTAAAAGAAGGAAAAGACAGACTTGCTCTTTTTCGTCGTTTGCCATGAGGAAATGTTTAAGTTTTTAAAACAACTTCTGTCCCAAACAATATATTGTCATGAAAGATACTGTATGATAAGATAAAGATATGCACTTTATTTCAACCAATTAACAGCAGGACTCTGTGGAATAAGATGTGCAAGGCTTTCCTAAAACAGGGCATGAATCTAAACCACCGAGGAGGCATGGTTTGTGAGTCCCCTGTCTAATGCAGATCATTGCACACTAAGAGCAGCCAGGAAGCCACCAGAAAAAAATGGTTCTTATATGTTTATGTGAAAGAAATCATAAAGATTTATGATCTAATATTTCTGTTCCCAATGTGAACTGGGATAAGTTATTCCCTGCTATTTATTTGATGGAAAGGGAGACCAAAAAGGTTAATGAAAGTGCTTCATTGCCATGTGATTTGAAATCATTGTTACTCTCAATTTCTTTGCCTAGTGTCTTACTGCTCCTACTCGAATCTGGTATGAAATAACAGCTATGTTCTATATTCTCTTATAAAATGTCCACTTTGAGAAATATTTCACAAATGTTTAGATAGTAAACTTGTTAAGTCGCCTCCTTTCAAATAAGAGTTGACTTTCAGCTAGCTTTCTTAATCACGAGGTCACCATTTCAGAAGACAGTTGGTAGGAATTGGTAGGAATTCCCATGCCTAAACTTCAACCTTATCACTTGGGCGAGGAGCTCCCAGGTCCTAATGGCTCTCAGAGTTCACAGGGACCATACATAGTACAAGTTGTTGGACGCCTGCAAGTTCACTGCAGCTAGGTCACCAGAGAAGAGATAGTCTGTCACACAGCTAAGGCCAACCCTTCACTTCGAGGAGCCTGAGATATCTTAAGGGCACTGAAGAAAAACTTCAAGGCTGTGCATTTCCTCTAAAAGATCTTTGGTCACTCCCTCCTTGACTCTGCAGAATGTGCGACCTACATGTGCCCACCCTCGCCGCTTCACATCAGTTTATGCCATTTCAAATCACTGACAGTGCTGATAAGGGCAGGATGTGCAGTCAGGGGGGGCTCTCTTAACCCAACCCACACAGACTTTTTGCTCTCCAGAGAAATGGCCACCTACCTGGGACCGTAGCCTAGGGGTCCCAACATATCCACCCTCTGGGGCCTGCCTACCCTGCTGTGTCACCTTCTGCCACTCAGTCTGGGGCACAGCTCCTTCAGAAGTCAGGATAGCCGCCAGCTAGCTAGTTTCCAGATTCTGAAAAGCCACAGGCCAGGCAAGTAGGTTAATGGCCTGACCCTTGCCACCCCCTCGGCCCTAGTCTGGCCTTTTCTTTTCACATCCGAGACTTGGGAGAGGAGAAGCACTGGAGAGATCAAGAACTTGGGGCCTAGAAGAAAACTATTCTTTCACTCAAAATACATGGGTCCTTACTTGGCATTAAGATGGTTTAAGTAGACTTTTTTTTTTTTTACCATTGTTGCAAATGAGAACTATTGAGATAATGAGACCCAAACCGCTACATTTCCACATGCATGTAAAAGTTGCACTGTGAATAAAGAAGACCCCAGAAGAATTGATGTATTTGAATTACAGCAGTGGCGAAGAATATTAAAAGTACCATGGAGTGCCAGAAGAAAAACAAATCTGTCTTGGAAGAAGTACAGCAAGAAGGCTCGTTAGAAGTAAAGATGATGAGACAAGTCATCACGAGGGACCAGCTCTTGGAAAGGACATGATGCCTGGTGAAGCAGAGGATGAGCAAAAAGAGGAAGGCCTTCAAGGAGATGGATTGACATAGGAGTTGCAACAACAGACTCAAACACAACAGCAATTGTGAGAATGGCTTAAGACCAGGGCATATTTCATTCTGTCATATGTAGGGCCATTCGGAGGTAGAACTCACTGGTTAGCAGCTAACAACAGGTACAGTGTGCTCATACTTTTTGTCCCCGATTTAACTAAAAGCACGTTGAAAGAAGAGTCAGAGTGCCACTCATCCCTCATGTCTCTGTATCTTACTGCTCCCAGCATATTTACTCCTCATTCCTTCTGTCCACGGACTTTTACTGACTATCTACTTGTGTCCAACACTATATTAAACACTAAGGATACATCATGGAATAAAACAGAATATTCACGTTTTTATTGAGTTTATATTCTAGCTTGGAAGACAGACAATAAACAAATATGCCAAGTGTTTTCAGAGAGAGCCTTCAGAAATCCTAACAAGGAAATTTGGGGAGGAGTAATGTGAAGGCATTCTGAATATGAAGGTCAAGGAAAGATTCGTATATTGGTGACACTTAAGCAGAGATCAAATTGACATAAAGACGTCAACCATGTGAAGATCCAGGGAGAAGAGGATCCCAGACAGAGGAAGTATTACATACAAAAGCAGAAATAAAACTAGTGTGCTCCAGAAAGGAAGTTGAGGCTAAGTAGATATCAGGAAAGCTGGGGGAGTGGGATGTAGTCCAGGAATCGAGAAGGACAGATCATCCAGGGCATGGTGGATCAGTCAGGGCTCTAGATTTAACTGTAACCACAATGTGGCTAGATTTGGCTTTATTTTGGAGTCAAACCAATAGGATTTGCTCAATCAATATGGGAGCATATTCTGGAAAGTAAAGAAAAATTCAACAAATGATTTGATTCAGTAATCATGACCCGCCCTTGTCTCTACAGCTCTCCCGGCATGAAGAGTACAGATGTCTGTGCTCTTGCTGTGCCAGAAGCAATCGAAACCAGATACAAGGTCATCTGGAGATGGTAAATAATGGGAAAAATTTTTCCCCAGAGCTTCTGTTGGAGGACTCTTGCTAGGAAAGCCTATAGCTGTGGGTCAAATGGGCAAGAAATATCCACAAGCACTCCCCCACCCACTGCCCAGTTAAAAGGCTACACTTTGTGCAAAGAGGAGTGATGGAAGTTAGGTTTTTCACACAAGGAAGTGGAAGTGAGTACCTGGGCACTTACGACATCACCACGCACAGTGCTAAGCACCCAGGGGCATATGTCGATGAAGAAGATAGTCCCTCTGTTTTACGCACGAGGAAAGTGAGGCACAAAAAGGAGAGCAGTGAGGGCAATGGCAATTCCATTCTAAGGTAAGGGTGGCATGGTTGGTGGTGATGGTAGTGCTTGGGATTTGCAGTCCCCCTACAAAAATGCCTTCACCAGCCTAGATTTCAGACTCTTTCAGCAAGGCAAAATCGGCAGCTCCTGCTTATGGCTACTATCAAAATACTTAGACTGTCCCCCAGGGAAGCTGTTGCTGGGCATCTCTGATGAGTTGTTTGAGCTCATTCCTGCTCACCTCGCAGCCATGGGCGGCCCCTCACTGCAGTGAACCCAAATCATCTACTCTTATTCCTGCCGCTCCATTAACCTGGCTGCTAAAGTAATCCTGGCAGTGCAACGGATATGTTAAAGGCTGCTGAGAGGACTGCCCTCCGACGGGCTCTCTCCTCAGACAGCATTGATCTGTCTATTATGTGCAGTCAATAAACCTTTACATCACCCTTGGCTCAGAAACATGTGTCCTTTTGTGCCCCACTAGTTCTGACTTGTCATATTCTTTGAATGGGGTCTCCCACTTGAATATACTGAAAACAAGCTCTATTACTTATTCCATACTGCACGGAGAACTTTTTTATGTTAAAGTTCACCAATGTTCACTACATTGTCCCTGTGACTATTGGGGCTAGTCTTGCCTTCTGGGCATATCTTAACTATTTCTCAGTAATTCGACCGGAAACACTATTGGTGACTAAACAAAGGCCCAGTTTGGGTTTTCTAGGCCAAATTAATTTCCAGTTGAGCCTCCACTAATGTCAACTGCAGAGAGCATGGGGACCAAGCCTTTAAAACCATTTGCTGGCTGCTGTCTGATTTAGGACTCTCCTGTTTGTTTTGAATGAGCTCTATAGCCATGGGAGAAAGGAGTTTCTCTAGAGATGTGTAGAGAAATTATAAATGGGGTGTTGCAGGTTAAGAAAACAAACGTGGCATTGCAACCCAGAAAAGGATTCCAAAGTTTCCAACATGAGAAAAAGAAAAAGGTCTTAGGTATTTCAAACACATGCTTGGGAGTGAAATATAGTTAGAATCGCAATCTTAACAGGCACTCTAAGTAGAATTTGACCCAACACTTGTAATATTACAAATAAAGGAAGACCCAGATTGATAGCATTACAAATACATCGTCTCTCATGCTAGAGTGTCCTCTGCATCTCTTAGAAATTTCATTTTAACATTTGCTGGGTATTATTGTTGACTACTATACTCCGTCATTTCATGAACTCTGGCCCTTGTTACTATCACCAAACCTACCGCCACCTACTGGAGGTGCCATATGGGATGGTTACAATTACTGGCTCGGGGTGAGATGCGGGTGTGCCTCCATTTACTACATATATACTGTGTGTTAGTCAGTTGATTGTGGTTCTTAGTGATCCTATAGGGCAGAGGAGAACTGACCCTGTGAGTCTCTGAGACCATAAAACTTTTCAGGATCAGAAAGCCGAATCTTTCTTGTGGAATTGCTGGTGGTTTCAAACTGCTGACCTGATGGTTGGAAACCTAACTCATAATCCACCCTTCCACCAAGTCCATAAACCTGGGCCAAACATGCCATTGCTTTGCGCCTCCCTGTCCTGATCTGATGTTGGTGTTAATTGCCTCTGACTCATAGTGGCCCCATCCAAAACCAAATGAAGCCATGCCCAGTCTCACGCCATCTTCACAACCATACGGCTTGAGTCTTCTGATGGGAGGGCTTCTTAGTTTTTTGCAGATTCTCTACTTTATTGCGCATGGTGCTCTTCTCCAGGACAGGCGCCTCATGAGGTTCAAAGTACACGAGTCTAAAATACTCCCTAGCCTTGCTTCTAATGAGCATTCTGGCTATTGATTCTTCCTCCAACAAAGATTGGTCAGTGCTTCTGACCAAACTCATGACCATCAAGTCCAGTCCTCCTCATCGCGCCCCTATAAGACAGCATTGACGTGTCCCTTAGAGTTTCCATGACTCCAGCTCCTTACAGAAGTAGGCAACCGGATCTCCCTCAGAGCTGCTTGGAGGCTCAGACTGCTGCTCTTGCGGAGAGCAGCTCAGTGCTCAGTGGACCGGGCCATCACTGCCCCTCAGGCCTCTGGGAGTCCATGAGCCTTTTGATGTTCTTCACTGGCACCATGATTCAAAGTCCTCAAAGGGACATTTTGCTCTGTAATACTTCACAGGGTCTTTGCAGCAGATTTGCCCGATGTAATACATCTTTTACGTTCACAACTGCTGCATCCATAGGCATTGACCATGGATCCAAATAAAGCGAAATTCTTTACAACTGCAACTGTATCTCTGTGCACAGTGATATTGTTGACTGGTTCCGTTGTGAAGATTTTTGTTGTATGGACACTGAGGGACTCTGTACTGAAGGCTGTATGTAGCACTTGACCTTCCTCGGCAGGTGCTTCAGCTCCTCTTCCTTTTCAGGCAGCAAGGCTGTGGCTCTGGACTTTTCCGTTTGTCCATGGGCCTTCTTCCAGTCATGGGGCCATGTTCTTCATGACCCAGTCCATCTTCTCAGATTGCTTGCTCAGCATACAGAATGAATAAGTAGCGTGAAAGGACACCTTTCCTGATTCTAGACCATTCCGTAGGTCATCGATCTGTCCAATGACTGCCTTTGTTTATGCCCAGGTTCTGCGTGATCACAATTAAGTGTACTGGCATTCCTGTTCTTCTTAGTGGTCTCTTGGACCAACACAACTGAATGTTTTTACAGAGTCAATGTGACACAGCGAGCATCGTTCTGATATTCTCTGCTTCTACGCAAGACCTATCTGATGTTTACAATGATATCCCTCCTTTCAGGCTCTCTTCTGAATTTCTGGAAGTTCTCTGTAGATGTTCTGCTGCGACCATTCCTACAAAGATCCTCAGCCAAACTTTGCATGCAGAGGCTATTATAAAAGTCCTCTTTCAGCATGACATCAGATAATTATTAATGTTTCATTGGTGATTATAAGGTTTTTGTGACTGATTTTTAGAAGTGGTCTACCTTCTTATTAATCTCTTCATTTAGAAACTCCTCATCGGAAATACCAATATTTCCTGAGTAGAGCAGCCAGTCCACAGAGAGAACAACATGGCTGGCCCCACTATGAGACATGATGCCCCACAGTGACTAAGGGCGATACAGGGGACAGCACCGGAGACACAGTGTGGGAATTGCACCTGACCTGATCCCACCACACCGAGGCAAATCACTGGGGGAGTGCAGCGAAACAGCAAGGGAATGGAGTGGCAGGGTCTGCAGGGAATGCTGAAAGTGGACTTTGGGGCCAGGGCGTGGTGCCCCAACAGACTGGACTGGAGAACGCTCCTAAGGGCCAGCAAACGATCCCTGAACTAACTACAAGCTTTTCTCTTGTGAACTGTTTTGTTCTGTTCTTTGTCAGTGGTTTGATTTTGTTGTTTTGTTGTCTGGTTGTATACTGTTGCTTTGTTTTCCTCTGTCTAGTTTTCGTGCATGTTGGTGACTCCACAGGTCTGTCTGAATAGGACAGGCTGGATGAACTATCTGGAGGAAAAACAACGGGACCGACAGTTCTGGGGGGACTTGGGGTGGGGGATGGGGGGGTAAGGAGGTGGTGTTAACAAACCCAGGGACAAGGGAAAAACATGGGACCCCAAATGGTAGAGAAGGGGGAGTGGCTGGCCTGGTGGGAAATGATCAAGGGTAAAGGTGCTTAGAGAAGAGGTATACTCTAGCCCAGGTGGTGATGAAGCATGGTAGTAGGGCAGGAGGAAAGTCAAGGGAGATGGAGGAAAGAGCTAGGAGTCAAAGGGCATTCATGGAGATCTAGACAAAGACATGTACATGCAAATATATATAGGAGGATGGGGAAATAGATCTATGTGTCTATATTTATAGGTCAAGTATTAAGGTGGCGGAAGGACCTTGGGCCTCTACTCAAACACTCCCTCAATGCATGAATACCTTCTTTTATTAAATTGGAACTCTATGATGCTCACTCTCCCGACACAACGGCTGGAGTCAAAGTGGGTGAACAAGTAAATGTGGTGAAGAAAGCTGATGGTGCCCGGCTATCAAAAGAGATAGTGACTGGGGTCTTAAAGGCTTGAAGATAAACAAGCGGCCATCTAGCTCAGAAGCAACAAAGTCCACATGGAAGAACACACCAGCCTGTGTGATCGAGTGGTCCCAAAGGGATCAGTTACCAGGCATCAAAGAACAAAAAATCATATCATTGACTGCACACCTCCATGATACGATCGCTGAAGACAAATGGGTGCATAAGCAAATGTGGTGAAGAAAGCTGATGGTGCCCAGCTATCAAAAGAGATAGCGTCTGGGGTCTTAAAGGCTTGAAGGTGAACAAGCGGCCATCTAGCTCAGAAGCAAATAAGCCCACATGGAAGAAGCACACCGGCCAGTGCGATCACGAGGTGCCCAAGGGACCAGGTATAAGGCATCATGAAAAAAAAAGATATAAGTGTGTGTATGTATGTGTATATATGTGTATATGTATATATGTATGTGTATATATGTGTATATATCATATTAAATGAAGGGGGAAGTGCAGAGTGGAGACCCAAGGCCCAAGTGTCGACTAATGGAGATCCCCTCATAGAGGGGTTTAGGAGAGGAGATGGGTTAATTAGGGTGTGAGGTAGTATCGATGAAGAACACAGCTTTCCCCCAGATCCTGGATGCTTCCTCCCCCCAACTACCATGATCCGAATTCTACCTTGCAGGGCTGGATAGGACAGAGGCTGTACACTGGTGCATATGAGGGTTGGAGGTACAGGGAATCCAGGGTGGATGATACCTTCAGGACCAAGGGTGTGAGGGACGATGCTGGGAGAGTGGAGGGTGAGTGGGTTGGAAAGGGGGAACTGATTACAAGGATCCACATGTGACCTCTTCCTTGGGAGAGGGACAGCAGAGAAGGGGGGAAGGGAGACTCCGGATAGGGCAAGATATGACAAAATAACGATGTATAAATTACCAAGGGCACATGAGGGAGGGGGGAAAGGGGAGGGAGGGGGGAAAAAAAAAGAGGACCTGATGCAAGGGGCTTAAGTGGAGAGCAAATGCCTTGAGAATGATTGGGGCAGGGAATGTATGGATGTGTTTTATACAATTGATGTATGTATATGTATGGATTGTGATAAGAGTTTTATGAGTCCCTAATAAAATGTAAAAGAAGAAAAGAGAAAAAAATGATTAGGGCAAAGACTGTACAGATGTGCTTTATACAATTGATGTATGTATATGTATGAACTGTGAAAAGAATTGCATGAGCCCCAATAAATTGTTTTTAAAAAAAAAGTCCTCTTTCAGCATGACATCAGATAATTATGAATGTTTCATTGGTGATTACAAGGTTTTTGTGACTGATTTCTAGAAGTGGTCTACCTTCTTATTAATCTCTTCATTTAGAAACCCCTCATCGGAAATGCCAATATCACACCATCTTCCATCATCGCAGCGATGCACAAAGTGACAGACAAGTGGCAGTCCTCCTTTCTAAACTAGAAATAAGAAGGGTACCTATCCTGGTCTTTTGTGATCAGTAAGTGAGGTGAAGTGCTACAAAATCCTTACCATCATGCTTGACACTTTCTGAATCAGTGGTTCTCAACCTTCCTAATGCTACAACCCTTTAATACAGTTCCTCATGTTGTGGCGACCCCCAACCACAACATTATATTTGCAGCTACTTCGTCACTGTAATTTTGCTACTGATATGAACAGTTGATCCCTGTGAAATGGTCATTCGACCCCCAAAGGGGTCACGACTCACAGGTTCTAAATGCTCAGTAAGAGTAAACTATTTCTCCACCGATCATGATCCTACTTCTGTTTCCCTTAATATCAGCAGATTATCTCTCCTCCAGCTTACCTATCAAATATAAACCCAAGTTTCTCCATTCTATTGCATCCCAGCCCTCTAGTATCCAGAAACCTGTCTATATCCCAGGCCCCACCCCACCCCCACCACCTCTCTATCTTCCCTCATTCTATCAGGACTGGTAAATTGTCCTGTATCCCAAATGCCATCCAATCTCCCTCCTGCCTTCTCGGAGCCTTGTTCCTTTCTTAGATAACCCCCTCTCTCAAAGGGTCTCCAGCTTCTCTCTCCTTTCTCGCACTGCCCCTGTGCCTTAACATCTTTATTTTATCTTAAAATACAAACAAAATCAAGCAAGCCAATAACAACAATGGCTCTTTTGCACCTATATTTAGCTATTTATTTACTTCCTTTTCCTATCTTCTCTGCAACACTTCCAAAGAGAGCACCATAAACTTCACCGTCTTTTCCCTACCCCTCCCTATCTGCTTCCTATCCACAGCCTCAGACTGAGACCTTCTGGCCCAGTCCATGGAGAAAGCCTCTCACTACGTCACCAGCTACGCAACCAGCTGCTGTCTGGCAACTGCACCTCACAGTGCACCGGACTGCACAACCTGCCAGTGGGCAAGTTTTCCAAAGTAGACAGCTAGGCCTTTCTTCACAGGCACCTTGGCCTGGATTCAAACCTCCTATCTTCTGTTTAGTAGCCAAGTGTACTCATCATTTGCCTCACCCAGAGACCCCTCTCACTACCTCACCAAATCCAGTGAAGCCTTGTCAGTCCAAGTCTTTGTTTGGCAGTTCGAAATCACCAGCTTCCCAGTAGGGAAAAGGTGAAGCTGTGTAGGGCTGTAAAGATTGAGTCCTGGAAACCCCATCTAAGGTTGCTGAGAGTCAGAATCATAGCTCCAATGGTGTACTAGCTTATAGTTTGCTAACCACTAGGTCAATGGCTCAAACCCTCTAGCTGCACCAAGGGAGAACGAGGAAGCTTTCTGCTTCCATGAAGATTCACAGCCATGGGAACCCACCAGGACAGTTCTGCTGTGCTCAGAGAGTCCTTGTGAGTCCGAATTTTCTTGATAACCCTGGTTGGGTTTGGTTTAACTGAGGCCTCTACTGATGCTGTTCTCTTGCTCCGTGGTGAGCTGTTTCTTTATACCTCCCTCAGCTATCTTCCTAAACTAAGAGCTCTGTGAGCCGAGTAGCCGGTCTTCATTTGTTTCTTTGCCCCAGCATCCCATAAAGTACTTTCACTCCAAGGAAGTGTGCTCCATGAACTCATGAATGACTTTCTCAGAATCCTACAGAACCATCGAGTTCGTCACTCACTCCAGGGAACACAGCATTTACTGTGCTGAGTCACCTGGCAGACATAACGAAGGCTTCACTCCAGTAGTTGTTCGTCATCCAGTCAAAAAGGAAAAGAAGATTGCTGAATGGACGGGACAGAGTGATTGCGAGGGAGCGACAGAGCGAGAGCTCGAATGAGGGAAGGAAGGGGCTTAGAGAGGAGACAGAAAAAAGAGCAGGGGATAAGGCAGACTGATGTCAGATTGACTTATACAGGTAGGGTATCCATTAGGATGGCAATAAATGTAAACTATATGTATGCTTTCTGAAAAAAATCATTTTGATCAAATTTTTAAAGAAGCAATATGTTTAAGTCTAGTGAAATAAATCATGATTTCTCTCCAGGGGAACAAACTTTGCATGCACAGTTCTCTGACACACCTGGTCCTTAATACACTAAGTACATTGAGATCCAGGAACTATATATCTCACATAGGAATCCTTTCCGCCACTGACAAGGTAAATAGTCATTGGGTCTCAAAAAGAAGCCTTTGTAAGCCTGTTCGTTTACAGGTAGTTGGAGTCCCTTCAACTCCCATGTATTTTAGGAAGGACATAAAGTACAGAGTGACCGTTGAGGGTGACCATTACTAGCTGAGTGCCATCTAGCCATTGTAGAATCCTGGGGTCCATTAAAGAAGTGACCACCTGCAGTGACCGACCCTGATAATCCAAGTATAGTTGGGTTGTCGCTCCACAATAAGGGAAAAGAGAGTTATTTCTAGAGCATCGCAGAGTCTCTGATTCTCTGGGGTCCTTGTTAGTACTTTCATGTCCCGGAGTAAAGGTGAGTAGGAAACTTCAGTCACAACAAGAACAGTAGATATCCGAGTCATTTCGCCAGCTAGAGATCCCCAAACAGCTGAGGTTTATCTGACGATAGGTGAAGTATGGAGTGGGTAGCCTAAGACGGAAGCTATACACAGCTGTTATACTGACCAATTATAGAAATGAGATCTGTAGTCGTTTTGCTATGGTATATTTTTGTATGATACACATACCGTAACAATGGAGTTCATTCTCTTTGATTAAATGGAACAAACATTTACTGTGCTCCAATCATGTCAGACATAATAGAGGCTGAAGAGACTGCTTTTGTGTGCATGTGATCATTTATTTATGTTATTTTCCTCTTTCTTTCTTTGTATCTTATTTTATGTGCAAGCGGTTGGCAATTAACTTTAGCCTTTAGGTAGCAGAATGTTTTATGGAATTGTGACAGGATGTGAAGAAAAATTAATAGAATCACAATATGCATGCCAAGACCACGAGTGCTGGCATCTCTTCATTGTGGGAAGTCAGACCACCTGGACTTTTATGATGGACAGCGTGGTAGGGGAAATACAGAGCTCTTTTGTTGACTGTGGGAGTCAATGTGGGCTAAAGGAGTGCTTATGAAAGCTGAGTTGACAGTGGTAGACTGGGCTAGTTATCAATGGAGTGCCTCCCACCTCCACATTCACGTTTCATTGCCTGTTCTGCAAAAATGAATCTCAGCCTTAAATATTTTCCTTTAACAGATGGTCTAATGTTAAGTGGTTTCAGTCAAAGATGCAGGAGAGCTATTTATTGCAGGAGGAAGAAGTTTTCCATTCTGCCAGGAGGACGCTTGCTCAGCAGGGTCCTACAGTGCACATGGCTTCTCAATCCAGGTTCCTACTCCATAGACAGGTTTTCTAACATCCAGCTGCTGCACACACTTGGGCCAGCTCCACCCATTGGCCAGCAACTTTCCCCGGCACCCTCCAATAGGTGTTTGTATCTGAAGACCTCTATCGAGACACTTCTCCATGAACAGCTTTCCAAAAGTGCCCTATAGTTCATAGTTCAAGCAAACTCAATAGAGATTTCCATAAAAGTCTGCTAGAGTTTTGTCATCCTGAACTCTCTGCCATTCAATGAGCCATGCCTGTGTCCTTGGATGTGAGCCCTAGACGAACTTCCTCACCTGGCATTCTGTTTCATTATTAGGGATAGTGGCTACTTCTGATATCTACTATTGCTTGATCCATTAGAGTTTTCTTTAGTTATTAACCAATTCCTCATAGCTCTGGTCTCCTGCTATAGTTAAAAGTGATTTATATTAAATTTCCCTCATTCAAAATGCTATATGTTATAGTATCAATGAACACACCCAGCACCCGGATCTTGGTTTCTAAACACCATTCTTTAATGAGCACACGCATGGGTCCTTGAAGCAAAGGCTGTTTTATGACTGGTTTGGAAAACATACAAGATTATACTGGAGTGCATTGTGGCACGATAAAGTAAGGAAGTGCTCAAAAGCCAGAGCATTGGCATATCAGAAGCCCACAGAAGAGAACTGTGTGAGAGGCATGTGAAAGCTCTTGTACTCTTCTTGAGAATTCTGTGTAAATCTAAAATTGCTCCAAAATAAAATGTTTACCCCAAAATATTGCTGTGGTTTGTGTCTCTGATGGAACCCTGACTGATCCAGGGATCTGGTCCAAGTATCAAAGTAATCCTTTTTTTATGGCTCTGATCTTCAAATCTACATACATAATAACCAAAAAGGAGACAGAAAAATCAAACTCTTGGAATTCAGGATATTTTAGCTGTGTCATTTAGTATATTGCTTGAGAACATATTTTGTTTGAAGAATTATGTTGCCAACAGTAAACAAAAAGATAAATTTGCCAGCAAGGGTAGCTGCCACAGACAAACCCCTAGCAACAAGACTCGGGATTTTGGTTTCTGGCTCAGAATAAAAGGGTTTTACATGCTTTAAAAAAATTGTCAGGAATGTTTTTCTCAAAAAGCCTTTACAGATTGCAGATAGCTATTCAGGTTAATTTGTTTGGGGTTATTATGAAGCCAAACCCTGAATCGTAGAAAATAAATGAGAGGTTGCCTTACTACCACTTTAAAAGGCTGAAAGAGCTTTCATGCTCGGATTCCAGACACTTCATTCTAAAGTCAGTACCCGAAAAACAAACCACTATTTTATTTTCTAGAAAGCCTGAATTCGTGCTGAAGAGTCTGAAGCCCAAGTGAGATTTATTTGGGCTTTGACCACACTTGGCAGCCTGACTCCGTAGCTTGAGGTGGGCTGCAGGCCTTCTGGAACACAGGATGCAGGCCAACGGAGGGCGTTCTGCAGCATACGATGCCCTGGGATTAGAGACAAACTGTGTTTTCCAACGAAGAATACAGCCCCCTCTTCCCTTTCCCACCAACTAATGATAATGTTATTTTTCTTTAAAACGTCCAGGCACAACTGAATTTTAAGCTGGAAAAATTCATGAAAGCAACATTTCATTTGAGGTCAGTCTGCCAGAAAAAAAATGGACACGAGCCAAATCCCACATCCCAAACATTTTGCCTCAATGGCATGGCATGTGAAAAGACTGCCCACTCTCTTCCCAATCTCTGACAGAGCCAAACAAAACCCCCGCGAGACAGTTACCCACTGAAACCAAGAACCCTGACAGGGACAGAAAGGAACACACACACACACACACACACACACACACACACACTGTTAGAGTGAGAATCACAGTGTCTTTCTTCAGGAATCTTCTTTACCCGGAGAGCCTCCAGGTTTTCCCGGAAGCTGTAGGTTCAGGAGCTCATTTGACTTAAGTTTGAAACTAGTCTTTTTAACAAGATGTGGCATAAACGCCTCAATTTCAAATGTAAGGTAGCAAACTTGGGGGTTGGAAATCAACATACTTAGAAAGCTGAAAATCCTTTCAGGCTAGTTATGAAAAATGGCACAAAAATCTGATATATGATACATGTGTGTGCGTGTATGTGTATATGTCTATGTATACTGGATGGATATTTCAAGTGTGTGTTTCATTATATATAAAAGGCTATTTCCTTTTGTAAAAGTGATGTTTCATTAATTACATTTTAGCTACCCTTCAATTTTCTCTGATAATTTGGAAGGCAAGGAATTAAAAAAGGAAATATAGAGGAATAGGAAGTATATGCAATGAACAAGTGTAGCAATGCGTGGAGTCAGAAGACAAGTTTGATCTGTGGAATTTACAAAAGCTACTGTACTGCAGGCAATGTCTTCACTGACCCTTCATAACAATGAATATTACCTATGAGCTGTGGCCTGGTTCTATTTAAAAATGACATCATTTCAGGGGTATAATTTTAATATATTGGAGACAAATGATATACCATTTTGATTTGGTTATAAAAGAACCCAATTTCTAAAATTTACTACAAATATGTCTATTTCCCCCAAATTATCCCAGCAGGTTCTCATTACTTGCATATCAGAATTCCCGGATAAGTAAATATGTTAAGCATATCAATTTTACTTCTTAATGAAAGCCAAAAGACGGTAAATTTTAATACCCAAGAAAGTATCTTATTAAATGAAACAGGTTGAACGAAATGCTATGCACTACAACTGTCTTAGAAAAGTCAGGATATGGCATTCTGGACCCTCTCTGGAAAATGCATGTATAATCACAGAAGTATCAGATTCTTACAAGCTTTCTCTAAGTAAGTTTTTTTTAAGCTCAATGGACAATAGCTCTGTATGTTCATATGTAAATGGGGCTGTGCTAATGAGTTGGGTTTAGGATCAACCCCATGTGTTGTGCAGGGATGAAGAGGAAAACTCTGGGTCTGGGGCAATCTGCAGACAAGGGAGCCCGTATAGTAGAAACCATCCCCAGATAGACAAGCGCAGGTGGGCACTTACCACTTGAGCAGTTGGTTCCCCCCCAGCCAGGCTCACACTGACAGGTGTTTGGAGCAATACAGCGACCATGGACACATTTATCAGTGCAGTGGGCTGTCAGAGAGAAAAAGGATCAAATAAAGAAAGTTGGCAGGAAGAAAAAACCCTCCACAACACAGCTGTTTCACATCCCTGTCTCAAGTATCACTTAAAAACAACATGCATGCTTGATAATTTTCTTCAATCCATTCTGCAACCCTATCATAGTCAACTGTGTAACCAAGCAATTCCTCTTCTTACTTTGGTATTACCAAATAAATTCCTTCGTTTCTACTGCTTCATTCTACTTCGTGATGCATTAGGAAAGAAATTTCAAAGAAAATTACTTAATCCATTAAAATATATATTGTCAATCCAATAGATCCTCTTTGTGTGTTTCAGGAGCAGCATACATGGAAATAGCAACATACCTCAGGACTCTAGAGCCACCGAGTGTACCAAGCGGGGATTCTGACCCGGCACTTTCACCAGAAACAATTGGCAGGTTTTTTAGTGAAGATGTTAATGTCATAGGAGAAATACCTGCTATTTTACTTTGAGGAGACTAAGAATCTAATGTCATCCAGTTCTTGGGAAATTATAAATCTCAATTCCTCTTCCATTGGCCTACCATCTTAGGGATGATACTACATTTGAAGGCAAGGCAGCATTATCGCAGATAAGAGTGGACGGACAGTCTGACGTCTTCAAAGGGCGTAAAAACATGCTGCTGGGTCCACTGACATCACCTTAAAACTTCAAGTCCCTCACAACCTTTCAAATATTTGGGTATGCAATTAAATGTGAAGAAGCTTGGTGGTAAGGCATTGGGGTGCTAACTACAAGGTTAGCAGTTTGAACCCACCAGCTGCTCCATGGCAGAAAGAAGAGGCTTTCGGCTCCCGTCAAGATTGACAGCCTTCGAGACCTCCATGAGTTAAGTCTAATCTGTCATATTGGGTTGCTGTGAGTCAAAATTGACTCCAGGATATCGAGAACAACATTGTGAGAACAGCTGGGAAGGAAGAGTTTGGGCTTCAGATGCTCCAAAGTTGTGTAAGGGCGAATTAAGAGAACTTGGGCTTAGGTATAGGATGTTAGCCACAAAGTCCATAATTCAAACCCACCATCCGTTGCAAGGGAGGAAAGTAAAGCCATCGGCTCCATAAAGACCCATGGTCACGGAAGCCCTGTATCAAGGCTGCTACGAGTCAGAATTCACGCTCTGGAAGCTAGCGTGATTTTGAAGAAGATAACCCATGCTTTAGAGATAACTTTTAAAAATCGACTTATTATAACAATAAAATCGGCTATTAGGCACCACCTATGCATTTGAGGAGGTTCTCAGCACAGGGACCCTGAGGTCCAAAGGACTTGTTCTGCTCCCAACTCGTCTTTCTAATCTCTACTCTGTTTCCTTTCTTTTGCATGTCCAAAGAGATTGACTAAAGACACAACTTAATTCTGTAGCGTACGTCCTATTTCATTGACCTGATTGCCTGTAGTCCTGTCAACAACATCCTGTTGTTGTTGTTGTCAGGTAGCATTCCATTGGTTTAGGCTCCTGATGACCCTGTGTGGACCAGACCAAACCCTGCGTGTTCCTGTGTCGTCTTTATCATTGTTCTTGCGCTTGAGCCCGTGGGGGCAGCCACTCCGAGCTTCTTGTCCAGGACCTTCCGTCAGATTGAGTGCTTTCTGGTCCAAGGAGCTCCTCTCTGGGCCCGGTCTCTGGCACGGCTCTGTTTCTGTTTGCAGGTCCTTCAGTGCCTAGTTTCTCTGAAGCGAACAGCCTATTCGGTCTTCGTAGTCTGTTCTTAGTTTGGAAACTCTGCTGAAACCAGTTATAGTCGTAAGGTTTTAGTAGCTGATGTTTCAAGGCTATCCATATGGTTTTTAGTGCCTAGTTCCTTTGAAGTGCACAGCCCAGTCCTCCTCTGCAGGCTGGTCTTGGTGTGCAAGCTCTCCTGAAACCTGTTCCTTTGGGGTGACTGGCATTTGGAATACCAGCGATACCACAGCAGCACACAACCTCAGAGAGGTTAGCATTTTCAACACAGGGCAATTACATGCGATCACAACATGAAGGATAATTACACAATACTAAGAATCATACTTATTCACCATACTCATTCAATCTGTATGCCGAGCAAATAATCAGAAAAGCTGGATTATATGAAGAGAAATGTGGCCCCAGGATTGGAGGAGGGCTTTTTAATAACCTGCGATGTGCAGTAGATACAACCGTGCTGGCTGCAAGTGAGGAGGACATGACGGATTTATGGATGACGATGAAGATTGCAGCCTTAAGGATGGATTGCACAGGGCCACATCCTCACAACGGGACCAACAGGTAACATCATGGTGAACGGAGAAAAGATTCAAGTTGTCAAAGATTTTGTCTTGCTTGGATCCACAATCAATGCTCACAGAATAGCAATCGAGAGATCAAAAGACGAGTTGGATTGGGCAAATCTGCTGCACAAGACCACTTTACAGTGTTGAAAAGCAAGGATGTTACTTTGAGGACTACGGTGCTCCTAACTTAAGGCATTACATTTTCAGTGGTCTCACATGCATGTGAAAGTTGCATAGTGAATAAGGACAGCAGAAGGACAATCGATGCATTTGAATTGAGGTGCTGATGAAGGATATTGAAAGTACCAAGGACTGCCAAAAGGACAAATAAATTTGTTCTGGAAAAAGTATGGCCAGAGTGTTCCTTAGTGGCAAGGAGAGTGAGATTTGTCTTACACATTGAGGGCATGTTGTCAGGAGATTCCAAGTCCTGGAGAAGGGCATCATACTTGGTAAACTAGAAGGACAGCAAGAAAGAGGAGGCCTGGCAGAGATGGGCTGCCACAGCTGCAGCAAGAAGTCCAAGCACAGGACCAACTGTGAGGGTGGTGCAAGGCCAAGCAGTGTTCCATTCAACTGTGCACAGGGTCACTATGAGTTGGAAAAGGGACTCAATGTCACCCAACAACAGCAACAAAAAGAATCACTCAGGCATGTTGATGCATATTGGGAGCAGGGACCATAGTTCAACCCACAGTAAGATTTCTCCCAAGAGGTTCTGAGCTGCCTCCTAACATGCAATTTAAATAATTACTTTTTTTTCAAGTTAGAGAAAGATATGCAAATGTCTGCCGCTACCCTTTGGGCCCACTAGTTCTCTACAATGCTGACTTATGCTTCCAGGTGGAATCAGAATGTGCCAAGCTCAGGGCCCCGTTTCCCCTGCCATGTCTATGCATGCGCTCCAGCAGGTGGATGCAGCATTCATGCAGCAGGTCATAACTTGAAGCACTTCTTTGTCTTACATTTAGGTTTGCACCTGTGTACCCATGTAAACCTTGTTTTTGGTCCTCAAGTCAATTCTGACTCATAGGAACCTTATATGATAATTTCTCACAGGGTCTTGCAGGCTATAATCTGTAGGGCAGCAGGTGGTGGGGTCTTTATTCTCTGCAGAGCTGCCAGATGGGTTCAAATCATAGACCTCTGGTCTAGCAGTCAAGTACTTACCCTTACCCATTGTACCACAGGCAGGCCTAGGAGAAAGCATACCAGTTAGCGCACTTCTCTGGTGGAGTGTGCAAGGTTCAATTACAGGCCACGGGAGGCTCAGGTCCAACAGCACAGTGCTTACGGTAACACACAAGCACAGAAGTCATGCCAAATTCTAAACCATGCCCAATTGTGAAACTCCCATCTCACAGAGAGAGCTAGCAGCCACTTTAAGTTTTTTGCATCTTATCTGATTATCTTATGTACTGATGATATTGTCGGCGCTGTTGTGAGTCATCTTTCTTTAAATCCAACTCCTGCAAGATGAGAGAGAAATGCAAAGTTCTATTTGTATATCTTGGGAATTTTAATAGTTCTAAATGATTTGCCTTTAATGTGGAACAAGACCGCTGTAAAACTGTGCATTTAAAACGAGATACGAGAGTCAGCTGTGGTGCGGATTAAGAAGTGTCCTGCATGTGCATCAGGTCCAAATCTTTGTGCTCGTGATCTTGCCAGTCCTAACGTTCTGTTTTTCCAATTCACTTAACACTAAGTAAATGTTATAAATGATGATTGATAAAGTAGATGCATATTTTATTTGTTTTTATATATTGGGACTCATATAAGATTTTATTTGATAAAAGAATTCCCCTCTTTGAGAATTTGAAAGCCTCTGCATTCCCAGGAAGCTAGATCGACTAAAAGCAGCCTTGGTTTCAGAGCTACCTGGGATGGTGCTGGCCATGAGAAGACAAGGTGTGGGGTAGTCTGTGAATCTGTGAACTGGTCTCAATTTTTTGCTCTGATTTTCTTCTCTCCTGCTCATATTTTCACTCCTTGTGTTTCTTTTTCTCCAATCCCTCTCACCTCTTCCCCCATAAACTATTTTATATACAAAGTTACCTTAGAGGTTTCAGATTAAACATTAGTTTTAGTTGATGTTTTGCTGGCTAATACTCCCAGGACAACTGTGATGGTTAGGTTTTGTGCCAAGTTGGCTACATCTGCAAGAAGAGATGAGTTGAGTCCAATCTTTCAATCAGGTCACAACCAGATACTTCCTTGGTGGTATGACCTTTTTATAGGAGATGTTGTGGAGAAATGGTATCTCTCTTGCCAATTGTTTTTCTTTCTGTATGCTTAAATTCTGTGTCTGGCTTCTCAGGCTAGCTCTCCATGTGGTCCTCCTACCCTGGGAGCTACTGGAGTGCTGCCATGTTCCTGCGGAACTTGGACCCACAAGACTGCATCCACCAGGCTGAGATCGCTCAGCTTTCCAGTTTGCCTTCCTGCTTCATTGGCTGGAGTGACCTCCAGCTAGCATCTGATCCATGAACTTGAATTGGACTAGGCTGGGCCACTTCTTTGATATAAATTTCCTTCATGATGTAAAGTTTTTCTTGTACATACATGAGTGTCTCTAGTTTTGTTCCTCTAGAAAATCCAAGCTAACACTATTCCAAAATATTCCCATTGTATTCATTGAATAGGAATTGGATTGTGTCCCTCTAAAATGTGTGGAATCTTAACCCCTGTATCTATAAATATGACCATGCTTGGAAATAGAAGTTTTCTATTGTTATATTAATGAGGTCATACCAAAGTAGGATGGGTTTTAAACCTAATCATTTCTGAGTAATAAAAAATCATAGACAGATGCCAAGAAACACCAAGGAATTCATGGGGCTACCGATACAAGAGTTGATTCCTTGGTTTTGACGTCTGGTCTCTAAACTTCTGAAACAATACATTTCTGTTCTTTAAAGTCACCCCTTGCCTCTTCTGCTACGGCAGCACAGCATCACTAAGACACCACCCGATGTCCCTGTTAAGAAAAGTACAACTGAGCAGGCCGGCCTATGACTTTCCTCTAAAATAAAGATAAAATGCATTCACTGGGTGGTGCTACACCCTGTGCTGGTCTCATGTTTGTGTACTGCAGTTGTTAATGTTCTGACCACAGACATTGGGTTAATATTTTTTGTGATGCGAGATTCATTTTTATGAATTCTCTAAATATTTCCTTGTTTGAGAATATTTCTATTTCTCCTTCATATTAGAGGGCTGCCTTTGCCGGATTTAGGATTCTTGGTTGGCAGTTTTTGTCTTTCAAAGTTTGACATATGTTGCTCCATTTTCTTTCTTGCATGGTTTCTGCAGAGCTCAGACTTTATTCTTATCTGTTTCTCTTTGTAGGTGACTTTCTGTTCTCTCTAGTTGCTCTCAAGATTGTCTCCTTTTCCTTGCAGGTGAAAGTCTGACTACCATATGTCTTTTTCTTTGGTGGGGAGGGGACGGGGGCCAGTCTAACCTATTTGGTCTTTCCTCTAAGCGAATCCTATTAGAGCCTAAATTGTGATATGTTGATGTGTAGAAGGTTATGGACAACAGTGGAAACCCCAAATCCATCTGTAGGATTCACACAGGGATTAAGTCTCTGCTGATTTCCCTCTGTCCATAATCAAGGGATGGGAATAGTCTGGTTACTAGAGACTATTGGAGAAATTACTATAGTAGATTAAAATGACAAATCTGATGTGAACAGTTAAAACCTTGTCAGCTTTTCTCTCTTCTGATATACTTTGTGCTTGATCTCGTTTTTAATATTTCCTGTCTTGTTTATTTTAAAAAATACATTCAGTTGGATAAGTAAATAAACTAAGCATACTTTAGGAAGGGGTGAGATGCAGAATTCCATAAGTTTAGATCCCAATTTATTGTTTTCTGCTGCTCCTGTTTATTAGTTCCAAAATATGTTAATAAATTACTATATGTAGAATAAAATGGATCTGCATTAGAGTGCTGAATAATCATACAACTGCTCTCATATTTTATTACGAGAACCCAAAATTTGTGTCTTATAAAATAAATTCCACGAAGTCTAGTCAATTATGACAAATGAAAATTAATCTTGTGATTGGACTATAAAAAATCTGCATTGTTTATATGAAAACCTTGAACTAATAACATCTGAAACAATATGTGAAGAGGTCATTAGCAGACAACAGACAAGTTGTAAGTTAATCAGAAATACAAAGAATCTGCTTTCCTAATTATTTTTCCTCTGCATATTGCTGACTATACTCAAATAATAGTCTAAGTTATAAAAATTATCATTGGGATGGATTTTAAAAGGAAAAAATGCAAACATTTATTGCCACGATGAAGACTCTCCCAACTTCATATCTGTCATAGATTGTCATATCTCTGTTCTATGTCTTTCTTTCCACTCAGGCTGTCCTCTACATCTAGCCATTGCCAACACCAAGTACTTTCCAGGGGGCCGGGAACAAAAAGAGGGCACAGTGGAGCACAGAGTAAACTATCGCACCTCTGTGTTCTCTGATGCGCCAACTCCTCCAAGTGCAAGGGCGCTCACGCTGACACAGTTGCCAAGCTGTTGCAATACAGTAACAAATATAGACTCTCCGGGAGATTAACTGAGCCTCATCTCTCCTCCTACTTCATCTCTCATTCCACTTTGGATCTGACCTACTCTGGTGCTGAGCTTTTGGGGACTAATAACTTCTATATGAGAAACCAAAGTAAGTTAAAGTCATGAATTTGTCATGCAGAGCATCTCAAAGTAAACTAGAGAAGAAGAAATGGAACAAAAGAGTAGTAAACTGTCTACAGATTAGATTTCAACAATGAATACAAGAGACTCATCCCAAGAGTGACTCTCCATCAAGGGAAAGGTATTTTCTTTCTTATTCATATCTTTTCTTCTTGCTTTTACAAGGCACTTACAACCAATCTAACCCTACCAAAAATGAACTCGCGATGGTTTATTTTCCTCTCCTCTCCAAAACAAGTCACTAAACACCAAATTTCTAGTTTACAGTCACTTTTTGTAGAGGACAACTACAAGCACAGTCTCTGGACCCACTTGGTGCACTGCTGAAGACACAAGGTCCAAAACACAGCAAAGGCAGCCTCTCAAGAACTGGGAGGCGAAGGATGCTGATGAGAAGACCATGCCATGTCCCTGAAGTTAAAGTTGTGGACAGACTGTCTGGCTGATGAACAGGTGAGATCTGACATGATAATTACATCAGTAATTAGGCTCCTGTTTCAAGCTCAGTTCCGAAATCCACTTAAATCCCTTTACCAGTGCCACGGACTACATTCCTTTCGCTTGTGAAGACGTGACTTTAATACTGACAACCAGGAAGGAGACTCAAAGTTTTCCTATTATGATGTATGCATGTCCCTTTGGAGAAAATTGTGCATTATAAAGGGGAGAATCAGTCTCTTTCTGATTAAAAACACCTTTTGAAACCAATATATCCTAATAATCTAATTATATCTCTGTTGTAAGTCCATTCTAATGTGAGTCAAAACCCTGCTTTAATTTGTTTTCATTTCAAAGCACCATCATGTTTTAAAAAAGTATATTATAAAATTGAAAGCTCCCAGTGAACATCTATCTGAGAATGATAATATTAGGAAATCAAGCACTACAATATTATATTTAGTATGGTACTAATGGTGTTGTCAGTAGATATACTCAAGACAGTCCATAGTCATAGCAACGCTTGAATTCATTTCATAGAATGAAATGAAACACTCCTCAACCGGCTTCACAACCACTGCTATCCTTGAGCCCATTGTTGTAGACACTATCAGTCCTTCTCCGTTAGTCTTCCTCCTGTTCACAGACTGCTTTCCGAACCACAACGTCCTTCCTGATGACATGTTATCTCCTGAAATAGTTGAAAGTCAGCGTTTCTTTTTGGAACATCTAACGATAGAAGAGGAGCCCTCGTTGTGTAGTAGGCTGTGTGCTGTGTGCTAATCGCGGAGGTGATCTGCTTAGACCTACCAGCTGCTCCTCAGGAAAAAGACGAGACTTTCTGCTTCTGTAAAGGGTTACAGTCTCAGAAACCCTAGGCATTGGTTCTACTCCGTCCTATAAGTCAAATTTGGTTTGATTACACTGGGTTTGGTTTTGGATTAAGAACAAAACTTACATACATATACAAAACTAAAACAGGTGATTATTCAATGTAGTTCACCATAACTCAAATCTGTCATAAGTCTGTGTCTACCTTTACGTTGTCTACCTCCACATACTTTGTCATAAAGGATACAATGATTTGGAAAAGTTTTTCTTGAACATAATTGCCCAACATATACAAAAAATCTTTGCATATACAAATCCATCCATCTTTCCTCAAAATTTTCCTTTATTCCAATGTCTTTATGAATAGAAAGCATAAATCACATATTTCATTGTTTCTCATTTAGTCTATGGGTAACTATAAAGCATAGGTTCCCAAACGTATTGGACCTACCAGCTCCTCTTCAAAAAAATTGCTCAGAGCCCATCTGGCATTTAAAAACCTTGGTACTGTGGCTCACCATCCAGGACAAAGAGTAGACAACTGCTTTTGCATGTTCCCCTGGGCCATTCCAGGATCACCCACGTGGGGAAAGATTGATCTAGAGGAACTTCAGACAGTTTGAGCTAAAGGTGTCTTTAATGAACAACATTCTTTTCATTTTGAGGACCAAAAAAGAAAGCTCTGACACTACAGGGGAAACATGGAGCGATTTTCTCAGTCTCAGTTGCTTGGGTCAAAAGCAGAATTGGAATTAAACTCTGGTCACTGACTCCCATTCTGGCATTCTTTTGACCACGTAAATTATGGACCCAAATATGTGATAGGTTTTAATGGTGGGGAGGGCTGAAGAGGTGAAAAGGCTGGGCGTAAAATGTCAGAAGAGTCAAAAACAATGCTAATGGGGAGAAAATAGACGGAGTTGGCTTCCAACATGAACTTGATGCCCACCACATTGTGTTTGAGATCAATTACACGTAAATTCTTCCTAAAACTGAGTTCCTACTAAAAGGTTTATTTAATACAGATAAATAATTATGTGTGAGAGTTTTTGTTTTTAGTGGAATTTTGACTTGTTTATTGGGTTCCCCCCCCGCCCCCCATCAAACATCACATTACTCCATATCCTATTGTGTTTGATTTTAAAAGGAAGGAATTCTCTTTTCTCATAAATTGAAATTTTACTGATGGAGCAGGCACGTAGCGAGGCACTGGTGTGGATGCAAAGGTGGAAGCTAGAGGTCTTGTGTTGGCAGGTGCCATTGAGTTGCTTCGATCCATTGTGATTCTCTACACAACGGAACAAGACACCCCACTAGGTAGATGTAGTCCCACCAAACATGATAGTGTAAACTACTAGAATAATCAGAGAAATCAAAATGACTGTGAAAGCGTAATAGGTAAATCCATTATATAAAATAAGCAATTTTTTAGGGAAAAAAATCGAAATCCTGGTGGCGTAGTGGTTACACATTAGGTTGCTAACCCCAAGGTGAGCTGTTTGAACCACCAGTCACCACTCTGTGGGGAAAAGACAGGACTTTCTACCAAGAGGCACCGCCCAGAAACTCCACAGGAGCAGGTCTACCCTGTCCTATCGGGTCACTCCGAGGCTGCATTAACTCAGGGACAGTGAGTGGTTGCTTTGGTTTTGTTGCAGAAACAAAAGTAGATCAGTGCTTACCAAGGGGTGATGCGGGTAAATGGGAATAGGGAGTGATGACTATTGGGAATGGAATTTTTTTCCTTCAAATTGTATTGTGCTAAAATGTACATAACAAAAACCTGCCATTTTAAGTGTGTCATTATTTATATTCACTTTGTTGAACAGCCATCACCACTATTTATGTCCAAAGTTTTTTCATCACCCCTGTGCTAGTTACATAATCTGATGTTAACTTGTGGGTGGGTGGAGTCTACCCTGCCAATCAGGTCGCAGCTTGAGGACCTCATTTGGAGGCACTAAGGAGATAAATCGTTCACTGGAGGCAGGACACACACACATTCCCTGGGAGACATTCCTGTTGACAAGACACATGGAGACAGGCTAATGGCAGCCAGAACCCTGGAGCTGGAGGAGCCATGTGGAGACCCATGCTAGTGCTGAGATGCTTCTACCACCACTGGATCCACAAGACTTTCCACCCACTGTACTGTGGTCTTCCTGCATTTGGCATCATTGTATGGCTATGTGAATCTAAAAAGGAATTTATGGACCAGTACCGACATATGGCGTAATATTGGACTTATGAACTTTTTGATCTGGACTAGGCTGGAATGTTTTCTCAATACACAATTGCTCTTTTATATAAAACTCTCTCATACAAGTATGAGTGTCTATGAGTTTGTTTCTCTAGTCTACACAGACTAACACAGCACCAAACAGAAACTTAGTAGGTGATGAAAATGTTCTAAACTTGATTGTGATGATGGCTGCAAAATTTTGAGCTGTAAATCTTAAAATGGATAATTTTATAGTACGTGATTGTATTATGTGATAGCTATAATTATATATAATATGTGATATACATAATATATAATCACACACTATAAAATTATTAATTTATATATGTCATTCCATTCCTAGGTATCTGTCCACTCAGGAGAAAAGAAGACATAAAACTATACAAAGACTTGCACACAGATGTCCAGGTAGCTTTATTTCTAACACCCCCCTAACTGGAAGTAACCCAGCTTGCTGTAAACAGGTACAACAATAAATACTGAGTAGTGTACTACTCAGGAATAAAAAGGAATGAACTGATGATACATAAAAGAACATGGATGTGAGGGGGGAGTGGCAGGCCTGGTGGGGAATGATCAAGGGTAAGGTTGCGTAGAGAAGAGGTATAGCTGTAGTCCAGGTGGGGACGGAGCATGATAGTAGGGCAGGAGGAAAGTCAAGGGAGATGGAGGAAGGAGCTAGGAGTAAGGGAGGTCTAGACAAAGACATGTACATGCAAATATATATATGAAGATGGGGAAATAGATCTATGTGTCTATATTTATAGGTTAAGTATTAAGGTGGCGGAGGGACCTTGGGCCTCTACTCAAGCACTCCCTCAATGCACGAATACTTTCTTTTATTAAATTTGCACTCTATGATGCTCACTCTCCCAACACAACTGCTGAAGCCAAAGTGGGTGAACAAGTAAATGTGGTGAAGAAAGCTGATGGTGCCCTGCTATCAAAAGAGATAGTGACTGGGGTCTTAAAGGCTTGAAGGTAAACAAGCGGTCATCTAGCTCAGAAGCAACAAAGCCCACATGGAAGAACACACCAGCCTGTGTGATCACGTGGTCCCGAAGGGATCAGTTATCAGGCATCAAAGAACAAAAAATCATATCATTGGCTGCACACCTCCATGATACGATCGCCGAAGACAAACGGGTGCATAAGCAAATGTGGTGAAGAAAGCTGATGGTGCCCGGCTATCAAAAGAGATAGTGTCTGAGGTCTTAAAGGCTTGAAGGTGAACAAGCGGCCATCTAGCTCAGAAGCAATAGAGCCCACATGGAAGAAGCACACCAGCCTGAGCGATCACGAGGTGTCAAAGGGATCAGGTATAAGGCATCATGCAAAAAATATATATGTATGTATATATATGTGTGTATATATGTGTGTGTATGTATATGTATATATACACCATAGTGAATGAAGGGGGAAGTGCGGAGTGGAGACCCAAGGCCCAAGTGTCGGCCACTGGAGATCCCCTTATAGAGGGGTTTAGGAGAGGGGATGGGTCAGTCAGGGTGCGATGTAGTACCGATGAAAAACACAGCTTTCCCCCAGATCCTGGATGCTTCCTCCCCCCAACTACCATGATCCGAATTCTACCTTGCAGGACTAGATAGGGCAGAGGTTGTACACTGGTGCATACGGGGGCTGGAGGCACAGGGAATCCAGGGTGGATGATACCTTCAGGACCAGGGGTGTGAGGGGCGATGCTGGGAGAGTGGAGGGTGAGTGGGTTGGAAAGGGGGAACTGATTACAAGGATCCACATGTAACCTCCTCCCTGGGAGATGGACGGCAGAGAAGGGGCGGGGGGGAGACTCTGGATAGGGCAAGATATGACAAAATAACAATCTATAAATTATCAAGGGCTCATGAGGGGGGGGAGCAGGGAGGGAGGGGGAAAAAAAGAGGACCTGATGCAAAGGGCTTAAGTGGAAAGCAAATGCTTTGAAAATGATTAGGGCAAAGAATGTACGGATGTGCTTTATACAATTGATGTATGTATATGTATGGATTGTGATAAGAGTTGTATGAGCCCCTAATAAAATGTAATAAAAAAGAGAGTTGTAATTAAATATTAAATGCACATCAAGAAAAAAAAAAAGAACATGGATGACTGCTCTCAAGATGATCGTGCTGAGGGAGAGAGACCAGACAAAAGGGGGACCTATGGCATGATTCCATTGGCATAAAGCTCTGGAAAATACAAACTATTTGAAAGTGACAGAAAACAGGGTAGAGGTTCCCTGGGGCAGAAGCGGGCTGAGAGGATGTCATGGGAGGAATGAAAGTGGGACATGAGTAAGCTTTTCAATGTGATGATCATGTTCACCGTTCTGATTGTAACCGTGGCTTCATGAATGCAGAGCATGCCGTCTAGTAATACTGATACCACCAGGCAGTTAAATATGCACAGTTTATTGGATGTCTACTATGCATCAATTTAGCTGATTTTTATAATGCAATTTAGAATGTGAGATGAACTTCCAGGAAGGGGAAGAAGCTCTCTCACTCTGTACCAAAGAAAAAAGTGAAGAAAAAAAAATTCAAATTCACACTAAAATATCCCGTATACTTGGCAATGTTCCTAAGACTCTCTGGTCCCGGGTGAGTCTCCAAATACCTAGAAAGGGGTTGACTTCAGATCCTCACAAGAAATATGAATTTGGAGAAATGTTAATAATAGTGATAACTCACAATGCAATGTCCTATTAAGCTTTTCCTCTAGAAAGTAATGCCTTAGACAGAAAAGAATTACACAATACCGGTTCTATTGAAATAGACCCTTGTAATGGAGCTAGCACAGGAGATTGACATAGCACCTATCACATGTGGTACACGTAATCCTATTCATGTATTTGAAAATGAAAAGACTTCTGAGCTTAATCCCACACTGTCATAGACATGATCTGTTTGGGCCACACCTCCCACAGCGTGTCCCTTTAAGAGGATACCCATTGAAGTAACATGAGTAACATGATCCTAATGGACCATAGTTTCAAAATGTTAACAAGTCCGGGGCAGGGGAGGGGCACTAAGCAAAGCAAAAACAGTCCTAGTTTCCCTAAACACAAATTCCTGGCAACTCAGCCCACAACACATCTGATGGTACAACTGCAAATTGATTTAATTTGAGGATTTCAAAATCATCAGCATATTGGATTTAAATAGTGTCTTCCCAAAATCCAAGCCCTTCCCACAACCTCAGCAGTGATATTATTTGGAAATGGTTTATTTTTAGATGTAATGAATTAAGGTGAGTCCTAATGGATCCATGCTATGTCTTAGAAAAGGTACAGGCAGAGTGCTTCTTAGAGGCAAGGATAGAAAGACTTCGTTTCATATACTTTGGACATATTATCATGAGAAACCAATCCCTAGAGAAGGACATTGAGGTAGTTAGTTTATTGTGCCAACCTGGCCAATAAACACATGTGGGGTTAATTGAAGGTTGGAGAGATAAACAGCTTGGTGAGCCTCGCCTTTTGAGTTCTCAGGTCTCTTGATTTGTGATGGTCATACAAGGGTGCAGCTGCCTTAGCCAGTTCCCTGCTTCAGCTGGCAAGGCTCACTTCCTGCAAGATATCCCCACAGAGAAGCCCCCATGTACCTATGCCAATGCAGCCCTGGGTGTTGGAGCAGCTGTGAGATGCTTACCATGCTCATTGACTAGCCTTTTCTCCTGCAGTCAGCGTCATAGTGTGTGTTTTGTGAGATGGAGGAGGACTTTGTGGCTTGGCGTTGGGCATATGGGCTAATGTTGGACCTGTGGGCTTGGTCAGCACTGGGTTGGGATGTTTTCTTGATGTGCACTTAACCTTTACATAAAACGCTGTTATCCATGAGTTTCTGTGGATTTGTTTTTCTAATGTACCCAGACTAACACAGACATAATACTTGGTAAAGTAAGGGGCAGTGGAAGAGAGGAAGGTCCTCAACTAGATGAACTGACAAAGTCACTGTATCAATGAGCTCAAGCATAGGAACCATTGTGAGAATGGTGCAGGGCTGGGCAGTATTTCGTTCAGTGTGCGTAAGGTCCCTATGGGTCAGATGACACCCAACAACAACACCCATGAGGGGTCAGGGTGACGCCTTAATCCAATGTGACTGGTGTCCTTATAAGAAAATGATAAGAGACACAGGGACAGAAACACGAGAAGAGAACATGATGTTGTAAGTTTTAATACCAGTCCCTTCTCTAAGTTTGGATTTATTTATTTACGATCTTTGGATCACACATGCTGGTGTGCTTCTTTCATGTGTACTTAGCTGATGCCACCCTAGATGGCTGCTTGTTTTTAACACAAGCCTTTAAAAAAATCATAAAAGTGGGGGGAAATGCAAGCCTTTAAGACCCCAGATGCTATTTTCTTTAATAGCTGGGCACCATCTGCTTTCTTCACGATACTTTGCTCCAGCACGTTCTCCACCTTGATCCAAGGTACTTAAGGGTTCGATATCATCTACTTCATTTTGATTGAGGCTTTTCTTTCTCTCACTGTGTCTTTACTGTTGATCCATTTGTATTCTGTCTTGATTTTGGATGATTTTCTGTATATGAATGTATAAGCGTGCTTTACACAATTGATATATGTATGGATTGTGATAAGAGTTGTATGAGCCTCAATAAAATGATTAATTTTTTTTAAAATAGAAAAATACTAATATTACTTTAAAAAAGAAAGGCACGATATACTTGTACGTTAACATCACTTTGAGAAATGGGCCGCAGTATACTGACTGAATATCACTGACATCCAGGATTGTGGTCATTTCCTGTAGCGTGTTTCCTACAGTTCTTAGAGATGGTTCACCATTGCTTAGGGTTAGATGGCAAGAAAACTACCACTTAAATAAATGCATTTTCTTGTTGTTTTTTTTTTAAATGCAAGAGAGAACATCATGTGATGATGGAGGAAGAGAACGAAGTGCAGAGTTTATAAACATCAAGTCAGTTCCAGCTCACATTGACCCAGGTGTCCCATGGCTGAACTCCCCACAGCGTTCTCGTGACTGTAATCTGTACAGGAGCAGAGCTTCAGGTCCTCCTGCTATGGGGCTATTGGGTGAGAGCAACCTTCAGGTTGGCCGTGGAATACTTAATGCCAGACTCCCGGCCCTCTGAAGAGCTCATGGAAGGCATGGAACAGAATCTCTCCTAACGCCTTCCAAGAAAGCAGAGTCCTGCCAACACCTGGACTTCTGACTCCTCTTTTCCAGAACTGTAAGAAAATAAATGCTGTTTTTCAGTCTTCTCACTTTGTGGTCACTTGTGAAGGCAAGCCCAAGAAATGAAAACCATCCATGTAAACCAGACGCAAGTACATTCCTTTGGGGCAAACCCTGTCCCTGCTGCTCCTGTCATATTTATGTCTGTGTGGAAATCTTGATAATTCTCGAAGTGTCCTACCAGGCTCTTCTCTTTTGAGATTGGCATCCCCCCCACCCTCTCCCCGGGTGGTGCTGCTCTCTGTGGAGCCATGCAATTCTTTCACAAATATTCTTTCCCACAGCATGGTTTTGACCACATGGCATTTCCCCTGGCCTGGCCTAGTTCATCTTCTTGACACTTGTTTTCAGACACGTTGCTGCTGGTTGCCCAGTGCATCTGAGTCATGGGTTCAAAATGCAAGCCAGTCTAGGGAGAGCCATGAGGGAGAGAGCGAGATTTACCACTTTTCCACCCTCCTTCCTGCCCAACCCAGTTTGGGAGTCAACGGAGTCCTCCTGCACAAAGGTCAATAACTGATGGCAGCTAAATCAGATTTCCTTGTCAGGAAAAAGAGAAATTTCTATTTTAATATTCAAGCCAGAAAACAAATGTATAAATGAAGGGATACCATGTCTTCAAAAGGAGAAGATGACATTTATCTTGTACAGCAGGTTAAGCATTAGGTTGTTAACCAAAATCCAGCAGTTCAAGCCCAAAAGCCATTTCTCATGAGAAAGAGGAGGCAGCCTGCTTCCATAATGATCTGCAGCCTTGGAAACCCACTGCAGCAGTTCCACGCTGTCCTGTAGTATCACACTAGGGGCCAGAATTGACTGCACCACAGTGGGTGGGTGGGTGGGTGGGTGGGTTAGGTGGTTTTTGGAAAGAGCCCCAAACAGCCCCACAGAAACTAGGGAACACAAAGTTCAAATGCAGCCAGGAGGCAGGCAGGCAATTTAAAGGAATCATGCAGACCAGGCAGGATTTGGGGTAACCAACGGAGCCCACTGATGGCCACGTAGGAGTGTTGCCAGTGGTCTCCAGTCTCCTGACGTTTTCACAGAAGCTGAAAACTCCAAACTTTAAGTGCAACAATATTTTTAAATGTAAAAAAAATACTATGGAGACCAAACAAAATCTAACTCTATGTGAGCTCATCCAGTCTGCCAATTTGCCACCCCTGACATAGGTCCCCTGACTGCTTTCTAAGACCATCAGTGAAGATCAAAAATACAAATAAAGGGCTCTTAACTTCTTAGGTCACATTTTCAAACTAGAATGAGTTTCATTCCTCAGTCTGTCTTTCAGTTGAATTGTATTTGTATTTAAATCAGAATAGTGAGGATCAAATAATAATCAAATGTTGGTTTTAGAATCTAATGCCATTCCACACATTAAAAAAATTAAATAAGATACAGTAAAACATGTTCATATAATGATACAGTAATAATAATAATGTTTTGATCTGTATCTCAGTGTAGCAGCCATTTGTAATTAAGAATCATTATATAGACCTTGAATTTTTAATAAAATCGGCTTGGGAGGAATTGGTTTATAACTATGGGTTGCCTGTAAGTCAGATGTTCATAACCCTGGGCCTGCCAACATAACTGTCTGTTTTCCTCCGTTTCAGTTTAAGACCCTGGTTCAACTACCAAAGCTGCCAGTCATAACGCTATTTCAAATTTAACATTAAGGCTACTTCCAATGCGCACCTGCTGACAGCGCTTTTGCTCTGAATTAGCTCTACTGACAAGGCTTCACAATCTGGCGGAGCGGCCCTTCTTCATGCCCTGGTGAAGGGAAGGAGGCATCTGCGACGCCCATGCAAACCCTAATCGAACAGTTCTCTTCCTTGAATGATTAGAAATGACATTACAATTATCCTTAAAAGAAATGAAAGCTCTAAGTCTCTGATAAAGTAAAAATATTTATGAATACCCGGTCTAAAATGATATAAAAATGAAATGAATCATGTCCCTGAAACACTTGGGGAGTGGTAGCCTTTTGGCGCTCTGTGTAGCGGAGCAGAAGGAGGGACGGCAATAGAGAATTGCACAAACCGGCTTAGACGTACACGGTTGCAGGCTAAGGTCATGTCCAAGAGAAGAAATACAGCACACAGCCTTCCAAGCATAGTAAAGAATATGTTGGGAAATCCAATAGGAAGAATGTGCAAGAGTTTACACTAAGGCAGCGTAACTACAGGTGCCCAGGATCCAAGTCAGGCAACCCATTCTCCTCCTCGGAACAACAGGTAAATTTCATCCCCGGGGGACACCACTTATGTACATGTCCTTCAACTCCAGGCTGAGTACAATCCTGTCACACATGAGCTCCATCTATCTAATCTGAGGTATCGGTTTGGCTGTCCCATCTCTCAATTTTCCCTTCTAATCCTGAAGAAGTCTGCTTTTCTGTGGCGTACAGCTCTAATCCAGGAAGAAAAGCCAGGGGCCCTGGTGGCTCAGGCGTTACGAGTTAGCTGCTACCCCAAAGGCTGGTGCTTCCGCGACAGGAGAAAGACACGGTAGGCCACTTCTGTCAAGACTGCAGCCTCGGAAAACCCAGGGCCAGTCCCACTCTGTACTACGTTGCGGTGCAGCAAAATCGACTCGATGGCAGTGGTCATGGAGAAAAATATATGATCAGAATATATGGTATTACTTCCAATGAGGACCGGTGTCTTCCCAACGGGATTGAACAACAGAATTGTATATGAATGGATATATTGGAATGGGTAAGATATGTCACTAAAACTCTTTTTGAAAAAAGGAACAGAGACTTAGTGTGCCAACCTCCCTCTCCCTCTAGTTAGTCTGTGGGTGGCCAGAGTTATGCAATGCATTTTTCACTGGATTATCTGAAGAAATTCTGCCAGTCCCTGCCCCAGGCTAAAAAGTACACATTCTAGCACCACCTAGGGATCCCTTTTGTCGCCATAGGCTGAACATGGGGTTGCTAAATGCAAGGTTCCTGGCTTAAACCCACCAGCCACTCCTTTAGAGACAGATGAGGCTTTCTATGCGCATAAAGATTCAGTATCTCGAAAACCTTCAGGAGCAAGTCTGCTCTATCCTCTTGGGTCATGATGAGTGGGAATCGGGTTATAATTAGTCAACTGGAATTGTTTGTTTGCTGCCCATTCTTTACACATTGGGCTGCTAGCTGCAAATTCAGCTGTTCAAACCCACTCGCTGCTCTGTGGGGGAAAAGATGCAACTCTCTGCTCTCACAAGGATTTACAGCTTCTGAGACCGGGAGGGGCCGGTCTCCTCTGTCGTGGAGGATGGCTGGGTCAGGAACGACCCGGTGGCAGTGAGGAGGAGAGGTTTGAGCCATAATACGTGTATGTTGCTCTTCAGTTCTGGGTCTCACTGTAGTTATTTCCCATTCCTGCTAAGAGAGCACATGCATTCTCAGGTCCGTGACAATACTCGCTGCCTTATAAGGACTGCAACTCCCAGCACTCATTTTCTGGAGAGAAATCAAGTGTGGATGGCTGTTTCTGACTGCCCTTGTTTCCACGGGACTCAGGAGTTACAATGTTGAAAAATCCAGAGGAGGCATCTCTCTGAGGGGAGCAGACAGGATTACCAACTGTTGAGATTGTGGCAGTCTTGAATTCAGAATGCTTTTGTTGCTGCTGCTGTTTTTAATTACATCTGTGGTTTCTATGTATGAACTCCTACATCGTGTGCAGCCACGGGCTCCCAGGCCGGCACCAGAGGGGCCCTGTATTGCATATTAGATTTACCATTTTCCGTACTAGCAGAGACCAAAAAGAGAAGTTTACATCCCAAAAGATGCGTGGGAAAATGGAAATTCCTGCTTGGGTGGGATGTGGACAAAAGGCCTTTGCCCGTATTGACTGGTAGGTTCCTCTGAACCAAGTCAGACTCCGTAGCAACAGAGTACTGAGTCCCTATGGAAACACGAAAATATGCCCTGCATGCTATGCAGAGTGAGGATTCCGGGTAGGTGTACTCAGAAATACACTGCCTGGTTGTTCATTCGGGGTCGCTGTGCCTCACCCGCCTAACAGGATTGTCTAACTTTGATCTGTACTCCAGAGTCTGCCTAAAAGAGGCTATGAATGAAGGTTTGTGGGGGGATATTTGATATAAACCCACAACTTTCTTATTAATCAAGCCCGTGAAAATCAAATAAATCCATAGAAAGTGTGGCCTGCCTTGAACTTCAGAGAGAAGTACCCCTCCTCTCCTTAAGTATTCCCCTGGCTCCTTAAATCCACCTGACAAACCCGTGTCTTCCATACATCGCCCTCCACCAGGACCTAATCTTCACAGCCCAAAGCAACTCATCTTGCCCCGTTCTCCAGCTCCTCGCAACCTGAAACATCTGCTCAGAAGTCATCGTCTGGGAAAGACTAAACTGATATGCACCCTGGACAGCGGAGTTCATGTGCCCTCGACCATCACCCAGAGACGGGGAGAAGTGCCTCAACACGGCTCTTCCCAAAAGCTTCGCTATAGTGGCCGCTGTGCCCACGCCAGCCAACCCTCCCGTGGCTGACACTGATGGAAAATGTGGCCATTCGAACTGATTTTTCTGTCACCCAAACACAACTGTGGGGGAAGTGGTGGTTTGCTGGGAGAATTCTTGTCTTCCGTGCAGGGTTTGGTTCCCAGCCAAGGCACGTCAAGTGCAACCACCACCATCTGTCGGCATTGCTCTGTGGGGAAAAGATAAGGCTTTCTACATCCGTAAAGGGTTACCGTCGACTCTACCCTGTCCTGTAGGGTCTCCGAGTCAGAATTGGCTCAATGGTAGTGAGTGTGATTTTTTTCGTGCTTGTTAGATTTCAGTTGAGCTGCCCAGTACAAGACAAGCCAGATGAAAAACCCGGGTGATCTATTTCTGAAGAATCAGCCAGTGACAATCTTATGAATCACTGCAGTTCAACCCCACTGTGCGTGGGCATGGTATGAAGTCAGACGTGGTCTCAGCAGTAGCTAACCTTGACACATAAGCAAAATGTTGACCCCTGGGTCTTCAGTTATCCTGGCACATTCCACATCATCAAGTAATATGCCACATCACAAAGAAGAAGCCAATATTTCCCCGGGGACACTAGCAGGAACAAATAAAGATGTTGTCTCCTTTCAATGGTGGAGCTAGGTAGAAGGAGCCTATGACTGGGCATGAGATTCAGGAGCCTCAACTACTAACACCAGGAAAGCTCAAATCCCATGTCATACAGGGTGGCTACGACTGGCTGTCAAGCCACTTGCTGCCACTCCTGTGTCCCTGGCAGAAATGATTGACAGGTTACTTAGCTCTTCCGAACTTAGTTCAGACATGGTCTCAACTTCCTTCTAAACACACGTGTCCAGCAGCCATTTCCAAAAGGAGGACCCTCTCTCCAAGAAAAGGATGCTGTTTCTAATGTCTGCCTCATATCGCACCGAGGAGCCACGGTGGCATAATGGACTACCCACAGAGCTGCTAACCAGGAGCTCAGCAGTTTGAAACCATCAACCTGCCACAGGTAAAAGATGAGTCTGTCGGCCCTCATGAACACTTAGATCGGAAACCCAGAGGGAAATCTTCTCTGTCTTATAAAGTCGCTATGAGCAAGAAGCAACTCAACGGCAGCATATATAATATAAAATTCTATGCAAAATTAGAAAAAGGGGGTGGATGGATTGTGTTCCAACTAGTCTAACGTGGCCCCTTGGGTAAGTGATCTGCAGATGGCTTTTAGCTTTTAACCTCAAATTGGGGTTACAAAGCCATTGTGTGTTGAAGCATGCCATCCAAACAAACGCAGAGCTCAATCGGGAGAACTATTTCACATGTAAACACCAACCACAGCTCCAACTCTTTATCTCCCGATGACCAGCTTAGTTTTACACAAAGTCGGCCAAGTTAAAATCAGCACTAATGTTGATTCGCTGCTTTGGGAATCGGTTGTCACACTCCACTCTGCTCAGAACAGGAAATCACATAGCGTTCAGTGTGTGAGAGCCGAGTCTTCGTATTGACGCGCCCGAGTTCTCTGAACTAGTGCCAATGACAGGCGGGGCACATCCATGGGAACTGATCCTCCACCATCAATGGCCAGTCCCCCAAACTTTCCCTGCTGTCTTCCCTACAAGCCATGATGCCTGGGACGCTTTCATTAAAGCTTTGGTTTTAGGTTAACCTTCGACCTCCTTCAGCTAACAAATTGAGGGCAACGGAGTTAAATCTACTATAGAGGAAGCATTCATCCAACTTGTCCCTCCTGTTGGAGCGGCATCCAGCAGGAGAGATCTGGGCAGCGAGGGCCTAGAAGAGGAGCTAGACTGGAGGAGGGCCCCCTGGCTCTCCTCTTTTGTTCCTTCAGGACAGTGCTGGGAACATTCCTGCTTACAATGATCGGCTTTCTCTGCCGCCCGCCAAGGTGAAACCAAGGGTATCTGCCAGGGAAAATGCACGGCCTTTACTCGCCTTGCCATGCTGCCCTCAGAAATAGTTGCTAACTGCTCACTCGCCTGCTCTCTCTAGGGCTTTCCCAGTGAGCTTCTCCAAGATTCCCGGCACCAATTCTGTGGGCAATACCCAACTTGCCAAGAGGTCAGGTTCCAAAAGTGTTGGGGAAAGAGTCCTACTTTGTTCCAAACACATCCTCCTGAGGGATGATGCTGCAAATAAAGGTGAGGTCCCTCGGTCATGTACTACAAAATGTTTCAGGCCTCACAAGCTCATGTACAAAGGAGACTACTCTGGTGATCCAGTCTCTCAAATCCTCCTCTACGACTGGTTCATTCACAGGAGGAGATGCCAAGAACCCCTGTCCCCTTGAAGGATCAGGATTCCCAAGGCTCTTTCATAGAGGCAGGAAGACTCTGGCAGCAAACCACATGGGTTGCAGACAGTGGGGGTCTTGGGAAAGGAGAATATGGTGGAAGTTAAGACTGAGTATGGAGTGGGCATCACTGAAGCCCGGGAGGGGAAGGGGCTGTGTAGGCCTGGCCCTCCTACAGGTTTAATCAGGGAGCTATTTGTTAGGCATTTGGTCTCCTGTAGAAGGCCTGCAATTGGCCCTTTTGTCTTCCCACTGCTGCCTGTGGTTTCTAGTCAGTGCTTCCTTGGCTCTCTGAGGAACAAAGCACTGTTCCTTCACCTTAAACCCAGCTCTTAATGCCAAAATGCAAATGGTTAATGAAAACAGCATTGTACAGCACAGATTCACTAGGAAGTAAGGAGACATGAAATACAGCTAGACAGAGTGGCTGCAAGGAGTGAGGCATATAAATCGTCACAAGCCCTCAGGACAACAACTTGGTGATCTGTATCAAAATGCCTAAAAATGTGGCTCCGGCTGTCTCCTTAGCATCCATTCGTTCGTTCCACCGAAATTGTTTTTCATCCTGGATCTCAGAATCCTGATGAATGAGGATGGCCTTGCAGCTTAGGGAAGCCATGTGAGGAAGTGAGGAGCCTGGAGGTGTTTGGGATGACATGTTGGGCTAGTAAACACAAGGTCAGCTGTTCAAAACCGCCAGCTGCTCCTCAAGGGAAAGATGAGGCTTCCTGCTTCTATAAAGGTTGTTCAGTTTTGCTTGCCCAACCACTGTAGGCAAACTCTGCAGATGTTTGTCTGACGCCTATAGAAAATGATGTTTTCTGGTGCACCTCCTTGGGGATTTCCTGATGCAACGCTACTTTTAGTATTTATCAAGGGTTTTAATCTCTAAATCTGGGAGAATCAAAAGTCATATTTCTACTAAGTGGCAAGTGAGACAGACAGCCAGATCTCCCACAGGAAACCTGTAAGGGCTGTGAAAGACGGGTGGAACAAGTCAAGGGTCGCTGCGTGTGAAACATCACACATACATTCCCGAACACTTTAGCAGAAAAAAAAAAAGTTATACTACTACCCTGGCAAGTAAAATCCTTTGTACGCTAGTCCATAATCCAGGATAAAGTTTCTCATTGAGTGGATTCGGACTCATAATAACCTGGTTGGACAGGATAGGCCAGCCCTTTGGGGTTTCTGAGACTGAATCTTTATGGGAGCAGGCAGCCTCTTCTTTCTCCCACAGAGCTGAGGGGGAGTTCCAACTGCAGGCCTTGCGGCTAACAGCTTAGTGCATAGTCTACTAAGCCACTAGGACTCCTTTGGATTAAGTGTAAGTATTTATTTTTGAAGGCCCAGTAGATTGTTCCAGTGCCCCCATCCCCGGGGTGGACAGGGTAGGGGGGTGGGGGAGGGGAAGCCTCTCCCACTTTAGGAAACCCTGGTATACAGTGTGATTGACAGGGCAGGGGGCAGGGCTGGATGGGGTAGAAAAGTGGAACATCCTCTCTAGAAGGAGCTATTTCAACTATATAAAATAAAGTGTGTATATATATGCACACACACACATGCATATACATATGCATAGAACTGCTATTTTTGTTTGTTTCCCCCAATAAACTGATGGCGAATAATTAAACTAAAATCTTAACCGACTCCTGTGATTCAATTCCTTTTAGTAACAAGAAACAGTTAGCAACAGTGCCTGTGCCACCTGTCGGGCAGCCAAACCTGGCAGAAAACGGGATTCTGAAGACAGAGCCAAGAATCGTGTCTGCTCCTTCCTTCTCTAGCCACAAGGGTGCCTCAGGAGGGCCAGCTGTCTACAGGGCATGAGAGTAAGTGCGAGCATCCTCCAAGAAAGAGGACACATGGGACGCTCTGTGTGTCCTCTGGGAGTCCAGCTCTGAAGTCAAGAGCTGAGTGGAGAGATGCCAGATAACCTAGCAACAGCTCCTGGGCCTGTGAAAATAGGTAGTAAACTGATGAAATCGATGAACATATCTAAAGGAAAAACACCCATACCCAGGGGTAGTTGGTCAGTCAAGAAGGCTCAGAAAACCAGAACTTCAGAAAAAAAAATGTGGTTGCTGGTAGTTGCTATGGAGTGGACTCTGACTCGCGGCCCTGCAGGTTATGGAGTAGAATTGCTTCATGGGTGTAACCTGGAAGATTGCCAGGACATTTCTTATGCGGTACCACCGGGTGCATTCAAACCACTACCCCTCAGGCTAGTAGTGGGCACAAAGACATTGAGCCACATCCAGACCTCATGACAAATGTGTTCATGGGAGCAGTTCAGAGGGTGCTGTACCATCTGTCTGCTGTGAAATGTAAAAAGATTTATTTCTACCACTGTAATTTTCATGTAAGATGTTGCTAGCAAAATGTTCCAACCCTTTGAGAGAGGCTGGGCTCTTGAATAAAGTGACAAGGGTATGAGGCAAGGGAGGCTGGTGGCATCAAACCCCGAGGCCTCTCCCTAACAGACCTTGCTTGAACCACACTCCCCACAAACGCATGCCAGTAAAGTCTGGCTTCCCACATCCTGGGCCTTCGTGGCAGGAGGGTAGGCTAAAAGTCACAAAGGCCCAAGCATCTCTGCAGGCAGTGTGTCAGGCAGTGAATCAGCCCAGGAAGCTTTTTCCTCCCGTAAAGAGCTGCCATCTCAGAAACCCACGTGGACAGTTCTATCCTGCTCTCTGGGGTTGCTATGAGTCGGAATCAACTTGCTGGCAGTGAGTCTGGTTTTGACGCTTATGCGGGCTGTTGTAGTTGGACGCTGTTTTCTGTGGATTACAGGCCCATGCGGATAGATTAAAACTGTGCTCCATGTAGTTTTCAAGGCTGTGACTTGTCAGAAGCAGATCACCAGATCCAAGCTGCTTATAGTTGGATTTCAACCACCATTCTTTCGGCTAGTAGTCAAATTTAAGTATTGCCTTAATACCTAAGTCCTGCAATGTGGGTGAATAGAAATGTGTCCTGGAGATAGGAACACTCTCACTGTGATGGTAAACAATGCCTGAAGGCTGAACACAAGCAAGACACATGGGCATAATGGCTCCTCGAGGCTTCTGGGAAGTGGCTTGTGCAGGCAGCCAGTCCTCTGGACCCACCAGTATCCAGCCCCTGTCCCGCCACCCACCACTGGGTTTTCACTGTTGCTCTCTTTGAAACTTTCCCATCAGCCTGGCCACAGGGAACAGTTCATGATTATTCTCTAAGATGTTTGATTATAAACATATAGTTTTCCTTATTCAGCATCATAATTAATCAAAGAAATGCAAATTATAAAAAACTTAGCCAAGAGAAAATTGGCAAAGGGGCTAAGCAAAAAGGGCACTCTCGTAAACTGCTGATGGGTGCATAAATTGGAAACTCACCCAACGTCCTTAAAATATGCACACTTCAGACCCACAATTCTCCCTTTGAAAAATGACCCCGGCCTCTTCATTTAAAATGTGGAGATTTAACCACAATGATATCTTTTAGAGTTGTTCGTAATGGGGAAGCTGGGGGGAAACTGTTCAGCAATTGCGATTGGTCAGATTATACCAATAATACAATTTTATACTGGCATTTGCAATATACTGATCAGAAAAAAATTCACATTTTCTTCATGTTCAGTTATGTTTCTCGCTTGTCAATGAGCATATATTATCCTCTAAGGGCTTGGCTGTGAATCAAAGCTGAGCAAGTGTCCCTGTCTACATCTGGAACAGAATCCAGGGATTGGAAGGTAGCCCTTTCTCGACATGAACAAAGGAAGCTCAAAGAAAGATGCATGACTTATCTGAGGTTACGCAGCTGGGGTTGGCAGAGTCAACCTGACTCTGCAGATTCTGAAAGCCTTCTATCATTCCTAGTGCCTCCAAATTTGTGCTACTCAACCCTGATGTCCTGACAGGGAAAGCAAATATGCTCTTTACCGGTGTGCTGAACCACAGTACTTGAATAAAATATTTTTAAATGATCATTATTCAGGTATCCTCTACGTAATAGCAAAGAACCTTGATTGAAAATAGCATCCCACATAGTATTCCAAGATATTCTGAATTGCATCATACAGTATATTTCTCTCCAGACATCTCAGAATCAATTGGTGAAATGGGGAGAGGATAAAAGAAGGGAATGACAATGAAAAAGAAGGTCTACCTTATGACCCACGCTTGCAGTCATTTTTTTAAAAACAAGAAAACTCTCCTTTTAAACAACTCCATCATTCTTTGAATAAGAAAAGAACATGATCCCTCTCAGGAGTTCACCCAAATCAGTTTTCTGTACTCTTTCTGTTCTGGGTCCGACAACTCCTGAACAATTTTCAACTCAACATTCATAAAGAGGCAATACTAACATTGTTGCATCAGACCGTGAGTCATCTTTGGGAGCACCAGCTTTCTCTCCAACAAGTCACTTGATGGTTTCTTGGTAAGCTAGGAGACAGTGGCCAACAAGGTCGGAGCAGAGAGTGATGCTCCCGTATGCCCAATGATCTCCCCAGGCCTCTATCTCAATGTGCCGCCATTACCAGAAGCAAATCAAGCAAGACAAGTGAACCTCCAAAGTTTAAAGAAAAAGCCTTACTTACGGACACACATCTCCCTGCTTTCATAAAATCCGGGGCAGCATTGGGATTTGCGTCGATACATCGTTTTTTCCCCATGTCGATAAGCTGTTCGATAACTGACTCTATATCGGGGGGAGGGGGGAGAGGGGGGAGAGGGGGAGGGGCAGTGAATCACATTGTTACTACTTTGGCACTACAAGTTGATTAGAAATAAAGAATATTTTAACACAAAGTTGCTGTAATATATATATCTAGAAAGCAGATACTCCAAAATAAATAAGAAACAATAAATATATATCTTGACCAATATTAACTCTGAATGATTTAGCTAAGACTATATTAATATACCCAATTTTAGCCAACCTGTAGTCTATGTCAAGGGAAGTTGCATGGCTTTCCTAGCTTAGTTATCTTGCGATATCTCCATATGGCATCTTCATCTGATACTGTTCTATTCAGCATTCAAGTACATAGGTTTTAAAGGAAAATCATTGAGACTCTCTTTAGTCTGGCAGTCTCATCTCAATATGAAATAGACAGTTCATAGACAAAAGGCCTTTCCTTTCAACTAAAGCTTTAGAACTCACTGATTAGTAAACGCGTGCTTGTTGAGCGTACACTACACCGTGTACAAAATGGAGGCCTCAAGGAACCTACATTTCCTACAAAGACAATCCCAGTAGCATTTGTTTAGGCCAAGTCAGGCATTCAGAGACCAAAGATATTAATGCATGACTGGGAATATTGAACTGCTATGAAGAAAATTAAAGCCCGAGTAAGGGAGCTGAAGGCGAGGAGGAGGGTCTCAAGAAAGGTCATTGGAATGGTATCATTTGGTGGGATCCAAATCGACAGTGCTGCTCTCCTCCCTCAACTCACACGATAGCAAACCTTGTCACTATAGCAAAATTAGGCTATCAGGGCTCCCTTTCATAGTAACTTTAATCTTGAATCACATTGTTTCTCTTTTCTGTTTTCACATTCATAGGGGAACAACATCTATGACTTTTTTCCCTCCAGGGTCAAATTTCAACCAACCCAAATTAGTCAGATGTTCAATTAATTATGCTGAAATTTCTTGATGCCTGGCAGCATCCATTATGCATAACACAAAAGGTGTTTACGTTATTTCTAAAACCGGAAGCTGGAAAGCATTAGATCTTTCATCCCCAGTTGTACTGTAAGCTCTCCGTAACTACACACTGAATGGATAGACTTTGCAAGCATTTAGCGTATCAGACTCCATTCTCGGTTAGCCAAGTTCACGTGCCCATTACCTGTGCCGCGTGCATTTGAACCAGTTAAGAATGTCAGTGCAGCTGGTGTAGTAGATTTGGTCAAAGGGATGTGGATATGACTCCTGCACAGTCACCGAGTAGCTGAAAAGAAGAAGGACACATTAGCCCGGCTCATTCTTACTCAAAGGAGATCCTTACTATGTGTACTCAAAGGGTGATGCAGCCTGAATCATCTCCATTTAAAACTTCATACTGAATTTTAACAGAGAATCTCGGTTTTTGTTTTTTGTTTGTTTACAGTTTTTATTTTTAACCGGAACTCAATATTACCAATATATTTGGAAGACAATGGATCATGCCATAAGGTTCAAAAAATCTGATCTGCCCACTCACCTGAACCTTGATAGTCTCCCATTGTAAAATGTATTTCTCTCTCTCTCTCTCTCTTTTCTTTGAAATCTAATTTCCTCCCCTTGCCCTCAGGCTCCAGAGTTAACAAAGTTCTTTGACACAAAAAAGGTTTTTAATCTAGGTCTGCATACAAATAACAAGGAGAACCACTCCATTTTATTTTCCTGAAATTTTTCAGAATTGGTAAAATGTACTCTATTATGCGCATTTAAATGGTCTTTTTCGTGCTTAACCTTGTTACTGGCAGGTAGACTTCTCAGGCAGTGGAGGACCAGCTCTAATTTCTAAATAAAAACCGCAAAGAATATTTGAACATGCGGTGGAAACAATTAGCCTGAAACCACACCAACAGCTTGCTTCTACAGGACAGCTGGCTTCCCATCCATTGAACTGCTTTTGGTCCATGTGAAAGTATGCCTTCCTGGAGATCCAAGTCAGAAGGTGAAAAAGAGCCCTGAAAGAACATCCAACCTGCCATCACACACGTCTTCATCATAAAGAGACAGGTACATGCTCTGCAGCCCAGTGTCTGCATACAGGGAAACTGGAGAATAACGTTTTGCAAACAAATCCTTCTGTTTTCTTTAATATTCTCATGAAGATTTCCACTAAGATGTTCGCCCCACGCTGATAAGAAAACTGGGCCACAATCATAGACATCATTGCTGCAAATCAATGACCCCGCTCATTAATGCAAACCCTCAATTGGAGCAGGTTAGCATTTCCACAAGTCCAGTTAGACGTAGGGCAAAACCTTCTGATTTGAAACAGTGCTGGCTCACAAAAGGTGGAAGTTCTATCGCTGGTTTCTGATAGTTCTTATGTAGTTAGACAACCATCAAATAAGTAGTTGTTTTAATATGCTTGTGCAAGGAAGTCCCAGTTTTGCACACATCCAACTCACAGACGACTTGTGCTTCCCTTAAATGCTATGTAAATGTGACCTCTGGCAGGTAAACGTTGGGCTGCTAGCCGCAAGGTTGGAGGTTCAAACCCACCGCTCCTGGGGAGAAAGCCGAGGCTTTCTGTTGCCATTAAATTTTATAAAGCCCGTGAACGTCTCTAGAGGGCAGCTATAAGTAGGACATGACTCATGGCAATGGGTTTGCTTCGGATGGAAACAATTAAATCAACCTGTTCCTGATTTGCAAACATGTATACATTTACATCCCTCCACAATCGCCCCACCGGCAGCATGTACAGCATTTAAATAATGACCCAAACCTCGAGGCAACAGCCCAAACCCACTGCCCTTGGTTCCGGCTCTCACCAAGGGTAGGAAGTTGGAGTGCACAAAGGTACCTTGGAATACGGTCCAAGCAATCTATCACGGGAAAATTCAGCCAGTGAAAAAGGCAGAATCAACAGAAGGGCAACTGAAACAATAATAAGCCACAGATCTTAACCATGAAGCCAGCTTTATTACATAATCCACCGGACTAGAAAAAGCCAGTTTTATAATCTTGATGTGATACTGAGACACTGGGGGACTTTGAACAGGTAACTTCTCTTCCGTGATTCATGCTAATTAAACCTAAGAACATAGGAGTCTGTGGTGGCCTTGAAGAGTCCTCTCACTTGACAGTCTGACTCTCTAGCATACAATTGAGATGACTATTTATTTCTTCCCAATAGACAGCTGCTGGTGCCTCCAGGAGCAGGTACAGAGGAGGGTAAAGGGTGTTACTACCTACCCGCTGTAACATAACTCTTTTTGAGTAAAGCAGGAGCCTCTGTTAAAATGTAAGTGTTCCAGGGCTAACAGGCCACATTAAGCTATTAAGATTGTCTTCAGACCCCCAAGTAGTGCCTGAAGGCAGAAGTTAATGTAAAGTCCCAAGACCTTCTTGCCAGGTCCCCCCTTCCTGTGCAGCCGCTTGTCAATAACTGAATTGCAACGCCTGTAGCATTATTTATTCTTTTCCATTTCAAGTGGAGCACAAAGTGAATGAGTGTCTCATGTGAACGGAACTGCCACATAGGTAGAGTACTACATCACCCAGGAGCAAAATAGAGCAATGTCCCCAATGCGCACTAGGAATGAAAAAGCACTCTCAATTCACTAGGCAGCTTGGGGAGAGAAAGTTCTGCTAGCAGGCTCTGCAGTACCAATTTAACGGAACCAAATTAGTTTGTTCAACTAGGCCTGATGCAGCATTTCCAGAAAATTGGAAAAGGCCTACGTGCCCTGGAGAGAAAAAGTGATCATCAACTAACACTTCGTAGCTGGTTCTATTGGATGTGGACAAATAACATATGACTCAGAAGCGATGAAACCGATTCCACACAAACACACACACACAACACATGACAATCGTCCTACACCTCTACAATTTTCTAGTAGTCTGGAAGACTCCAGAGTAAGAGGAAATGTTAAAAGCACACAGAGTTCTCTGCTTCGCACCCACAGCATACATTTTCAGGAGACCTCCCTGATCTGAGGCTTGCTCTTCTCTACCAACCGCCATCTGACTGTACATCGGTGATGCTACACTGATCTGTGTGTTGCTATGATATAATAGAATAGAGAACATGGGGTCAGGGTTGGAGGTAGACTCGTTGAAAAAGTGTTGCATGCAGATGACATTTATGATTGAAGGGAAGGAGCACTGGCTACTGGCAAAAATCATAACTGCAGTCTTCTGCATGAATGGTATCTCCACCCAAATGAAACAAGTCCTCACAACCGAGCCCGTAAGAAATGGGGCAACCAAGGGAAGGAGGAAAGTGGAGCTGTGGAGGATGTCATTTCACTAGGAGCCAGTCGATGTCCACGGAAGCAGCAGCTAAAATGGCAAACTTCCTTGTGCAAGTCTCCTGCACGAGACCTCTTTAATGTGTGAAAGATGTCATTTACAGGATGAAGATGCCCCTGGCCCAAGCCATGACACTGTCAATCAATCACCTCACATATGTGCAAAAGCTATCTTAATGAATAAGGAAGACTGAAGAAGAATTGATGCCTTTGAACTATTGTTTTGATGAAAAATATCAAATACACCATGGGCTGCTGGTCAAAGGAACAAATCTGTCTTGGAGATAGAGCCAAGATGCTCCTTGGTAGAGAGGAGGATGAGACTTAGTCTCACAAACATTTGATTTACATTCATGTGGCTCAGTCTGGAAGAAAGCCATCAACCTTGGTAAAGTCAAGGGCCAGGGAAAAGGAGGAAGAGCTTCAGTGAGATGGAGCGACACACTGGCTGCAACCATGGACTCAAGAACGGCCCGGGGCCAGGCACTGTTTCATTTTGTTTGGCATCAGGTCGCTTTAAGCGAGAACCGAACAGATGGCATGTGAGATCATGATGGTGGAGGTATGCAAGTGATGTTTCAAACACCAGCAAGGTCACCCATGATAGGCTGATGTTAGCGGAGCTTCCAGACCAGAAAGAAAACTCTGGCAATCAAATTCCAAGCATTTACCAACGAAGTCCCTATGAATCACAATGGAATATAGTTCAATATAGTGCTGGAAGATGAGGCCCTCATTTGGAGGGTGCTCGTGAAAACGGTCCAGAACTGGGTGGGTTCCGTTGTACATGGAGTTGACACAGAGCCAACCCAATGGCATGGGAACTAACAACCACTCTATCAAAGGGCAATCAATCCATGTGACATTCCAATTCAGGTGATATTTATTGATCAACTTCTACATCTCTCAGATGTTCTAGTGAGAGGGACAGATACATATATAACTAAGCTATAATGTGTTCTAGCTATAATGGAGAAACATATAGAATTTGAAGAAAATGAAATACAGTGAAATGTACAATGGATACAGTGAAATGTACAAAAGTGGAGATTTGCATAAGGCAGAACCCTGTCATAGCCAGAACCCTAAAATCTTTTCCTAATGAGCAACAGAGAAGTAGGAAGGCAGCATAAGAGCCGACAAGAGTGGAAAACTTACAAGACTCAGAAAAACAAGGCAGTTTCAAGAACCAGTTCTCACAGAGTTCACTAGATTCTGAGCATCTCTCTTCAGCCTTGAGTCTTCCCATGGCAATTATTCACAAACTCAAATTTAACTGAAAATACTATATAATATTTTGTATCATGGTGAGATCTTCTTTTTTACAATAATCTGAAATCAAGTTTTCACTAGTCTTTACAAGAGAAGAAATTAAACCTGTTCACATTCACATCTCTTTTTTTCTTGTTCTTCCTAACACACCCTTCTCTATTTATATTACTTTTACATATGATCTTCTTCTTTCTTCCATTTTTAAAGGTATGACCATTGCATTGCAATATAGAGAAAACAATTTTCTTTAAAAGAGAGCAAGAAGTTCACAACCTTGACATAACACTTTGCTGTGCTGCCTCGCAGTTTCTTGGGGTTTGCCGCTTGCGTCTTTTGGTCATTCTGCGAACATGATCTCACAGTCAACCATATGCATTTTTAATGCTAGTAACTCGTTTCTGAACTACGATGATCTCTGAGTTGCTGAAAAGCCCTGGTGAAGCTGTGGGTCAAGTGTTGGACTGCTAACTGCAAGGTCGGGGGTTCAAACCCACCAGCTGCTCCAAAGGAAGCCGATGAAGCCACCTGCTCCTGTAAAGATTTACAGCCCCAGAACCTCTCTGAATCAGAAGTGTTTTGATGGCAGTGGCTTTGTGACTTCTTTCAGTGTCCCTGGGGGACAAACAGTGAAGCACTGAGCTACGGGCTCAAAGAGGTTGGTGGTTTGAAACCATCCAGACGCATCTCAGAAGACAAGCCTGGCAATCGGCTTCAGAGAGTCCATAGGTCTGAAAGCCCTATGGGACAGTTCTGCTCTTTAATGCCTGGGCATTACTTACTTCAAAAGCAAAGCCACCCTGATGTTTGCATATTAAGTTGTCTATTGTTACCTTGTCTCTTTTTAAGAGCCTCACTTTTCTACAAAGGGAACTGTCTGCAAGAACATGCCCACCTTCCCTGGTCTTTAGCACCTCTGCTGTGGCCAGCGGGTGGGCTGTGGTGTGAACCTAATTAGCTCATTATAGCTCCACGTGCACCAGCAGCTGCTCCCACGGTCACAAAGTGGGAAGGAACCTTCTCCATGATCTCGTCTAATCCTTTTATTTTTGGCCCAAATGAGCGCCACGGAGCTCCAGCTAGTGAAAGCGCAGCGTCCGCGAATACTTGGCCGCCCTCTTGCCTCTTTGCGCCCTTGCAGATCCCACGGACACACTCAGAGGTCCAGCCTTGAAAGCAGCTCGAGCACGCTGTACTTTCAAATGGAATTCTAGTCCACGTCTGACCTGTTTTTGTCAGTGTGGAGATGCAAAACTTCCTATTTCCTGCTTGTTTGCTTAATCTTCTTAAGCACACAGAAAACATGTCATCACCGTGATTTTAGCCTATGAAGTATCATCCGGGGAGAACCCCCCAGCAAGACTTAATTTAAGGTCAAAGAGAAGGGGTGTGTGTGTGTGTGTGTGTGAAAAAAAAAACCAACTACTGTCACTTGGACACATTCCAAAGTGGTTAATTACATTTCATCTGCTAAATTATCTTGTTACTTTAATCAGATATGGTAATAATTACCTTTTCCTATCTTTGCTTGATTCTGAACTACTAGCTAAATTACTATCACTACTGTGCCCCATCCCCAAGGGGGGGGGCAAAGAGTGCTTTCTCTCCACTGGTGCCTTCTTTAAAAGAACCCCCCTAGGTGGAAAAGCTTAAATTCGTAGAAAAGGGAAATGGGACGAGGAGTCGCTTATTCACCAATACACTTATTCATCTTTCAAAAGGATTCTCTGAAGAACTCCTTTAAGAGCCAACAGCCTCCTGTATTGTAAATGATTTTATTCTCTTGAATTCTGTTTTATGCATGGCTCCCAGAATCACAATCTCTGGGGTCCACTGAGGCACCCGCTTATTTGTGTGTAAGCATTCAGATAGGAAGAGGTTGTGCCACCAGAAGGCACTGATTGAAGCATTTCAGTTCCGCGTTTCTCAGACTTACATAAGCAGATCTTGTTCAAATGCAAATTTAGATTAAGCACACCTGGGCGGGGCCCGAGGATCTGTATTTCTATCAAGCCCCAAGTGATGGTGACGCTGAGGCTCCACCGACCCAGGTGCCCAGACATAGGCTCCAGGTGAGTGCATACTTCACTGGATTCAGGGGGCTTTTAATAGGAGGCAAGCCTGGACCGGCATCTCCTCAGCCCTACCACCCAGAACTGTGCCAGGGGAGTCAGCATCATCACCACGCCCCCACGCAAGCCCAAGTCAAACTTCGAAAGCAGGGCAAGTTCTGCCTGTGCCCGTCTATTTTTATTTATTTCTCAGTCTCTCGACATTTTGACTTTTCCTGCCGTCCCACCAATAACACTCTCCCAGAAGACCAGCCGACCAGCAGTTTCTCCATGTTCTCAGTTTGATACGGACACATCCAATATTCACGTATCCCTGTTTATAATGTAACAAATAGCAAGCACTTCCGATTAAGTGGCTTGCTTAAACAGAAAGAGCTCTGGGATGCATGGTGTAATGGGCATGCATTGTTCTGTGATCCACAGGTTGGCAATTCAAAACCACCAATCGCTCCTCAGGAGAAAGACAGGGCATTCTACTCCAGTAAAGAGTTACAGTCTCAGAAACCCACAGGGGCAGTTCTACTCTGTCCTGTAGGGTCACTACGAGTGGGTATTGACTTTGAGTTGTTTGTTTTTTTTAATTATAAAGATGAATAATGCCTAAGTTCCTTAATGTTGTTTAATCTAGTTAATATCACAAGTATATAAAAGTTTCTACATACACATATTTTCTCGAAAGTTCATGCTTCATAATGATTCATAACTCATTGGTTGATCAGGGAATTCTGGTTTGCAGCATCCTGCCTGGAGATGGGATTGAACCTATCACCTAAGGCTATGAGTGAGGAACCCAAGATTCCCTTAGAATAACTAATACAGCTCCTCGGCTTGAGAAACAAGCCTTGGGCTTTAGGGATCCTAACAGTGGGTGACAGAAGTTGTTAGAATGTGTGTTCTCGCATGCTTATCACAGTGGATAGTGCTGGGAAAAAGAGACAAGGGGCTTAATGTAATCAACACTCTGTTCATAGACAATACACATTACTCTCTAGAACTTCGCACCTTTTGTTTGCTTGAAATACTTGAGGTTACAAAGAGAGTGTCTTAGGAATAGAAGTGCTTAATAGAGCAGAGCAGGCTGTGCCTGATTGCACTGCAGTGGCCCTGCAAGGCCTGTGCTCCTTCTGAGCCTCGGGGGACAATGAGATCCCATAGGGGAATCACCTTGCTTTGGATTCTGTAAGGGCTACAGCAAACCACCCAGATCTGGACCCTACAACCTCGATTTTCTAGAATATAGACAACCTTTCCCTTTTCCGTGTCTTCTCGTTGGCCAGAGCCCACAGTGTTCTGCAGGGTACCGATTCCAAGTTATCCTGTGGGCGAGGAGCCCTCCCGCCCCTTCCTATTCACTCCCCTGGTACCCAGGTGATACTACCCCTAGGCAGCCTTGCCAGTTCCTCCAGGCAGAATTCATGGTTCTCTGTCAAGGCTACCAGACTTCTTTTAGATCAGGCATCTCGACGTGTTAGTTGAACACGCAGCCTTGTACTACATAAATCCAGCTTCTCCAAATGATTACAGATAGAGTTAGTGCGAGGAAAAGGCCTAGGGAAGTCTTAGCTGTCACTGGCTTCCCTGGAGATAAGATGTACAACAACTTCCCTGGCATTAGAAGCCGATAGAATGGCTTTCTTGTTTTCTTGCTTTATTTGTGACATAAACTGGGTTGAGTAAAACCATCCAATGTTTTGGTAATAGCTAATGAGTTTTACATCAGAGAAATTCCCTTCTCAAATTACAGTTTCTACACCAGCCGGCTACTAAGGGTACGCAAGGAACTTATCAGAAGCCATTTCAGAGGCTTCCTTCAGAACTATTACCTTTCCCAGTGGCTGCACACGTTGGGGTCTTCCAGATTCAGAGGGAAGGCAGTCCCGATCCAGTGGCATAGCAATAGGCAGAGAAAGCCCAGGCACGAGTTCGAAGAAATAACCATGTTTTTTCCCTCAAGAAGAACCTAGGAGAAGAAGAAGAAGGTCCAGATTAGTGACACATGGAAATGACCCAAACGGAATTCTTCTCAGTCCAGCAACCACTTGTACCAGTTGTCAGTAAGGCGGAAACATGCACAGTATGCTATGTATTTAAACAGAAGGATTTCATGGCTCAAAAGAAAGAGGTGCTTCTTATGTTTGGAGAGTGCCCGCAGTTCTGTAAACTACTGAAATGTGAAAATCATCGTCCATTGCCACCGCCACAAAGCCCCTCTCACCGCTGCCAGCCGACAGCAAAGGAAGGCACTAGAGGGACACAGGCTTCCAGATGCCCTCCCCGGGCTTATCCCCCTTGTGGAAGAAGGGGGCTTGCGAGGAATCTGGCCTCATTTGGCCAAGAGAATAAACAATGAAACAGAAGCTCCATTTACTGGAGACAGAGCCACCCCGGGCTCAAACTGAGATTCATTCAATAATTCATCCTGCGCTCGATCGACAACTACCTACTCAATCCTAGGCACTGTGCTACACCTGGAGAGATCAAGTTCGAAACTCATCCCGTCCCTGATCCACGAAGATGAAAACTTCCTTGTCTTGACATAGGAAATTTAGTGTTCTAGTTTCTTCATCTGCTGAATAGAGTTGAAGGCTGCTACCCCACCCCGCTGAGGGGGCCGGGAGGGAAGTTGGGGGTGGGGGGAGTCAACATGGTCTTTTATTATACATCTTAGATTTGTATATTTCATGTATGTCCTTAAAGCTTCAGTTATCAGTTGAATACAAAATTCAAACTATAGAAGCAGCTGTGGTCTGCAGGCATAAGATTTAGGAGGAGGTTGGAGCAAGTTACTCCCTAGACTTTAGTGAATTTTATGGACCATAATGGCCGACTGAATGGTGACTGAGCTGCCTTTTCATTTGAACTTTGGTTCAGTGAATGGCGTTGTTATGTGTCGAATAGATTCTGACTCCCAGGGTTTCCCAGGTTGTCATATTTTAAAGATCATTTCACTGGGGACTCTTACAGCTCTTATAACAGTCCATATTTCAATTGCATCAAGCATGTCTGTACATATCCTGTTATCATCATTTTCTAAATATTTACTTTCCATTTGAGCCCTTGGTATCAGCTCCTCTTTTTTCCCCTCCCTCCCCAATCCTCCCACCCAGGTGACACCTTGATAAGTTAGTTTCATATCTTACACCTGCCATTCTGCTTCCCTTCAACCATGTTTCTGTGGTTCATCTCCCATGGGAGAGGGAGGGGTTATGCATCGATCTTTGCAATCAGTTCCCCCTTCATCTCCTGCTCCCCCCACCTTCCCCCTACCCTCCTGGTATCACTACTCCCATTTCTGTTCCGGAGGAGTGTATCTGACCTGGATTCCACGTGTCATGAACTCTTATCTGTACCAGTGTACATGCTCCAGTCTAGCCAGAACTGAAAGGCTGGACCGGGGTCATGATAGTGGAGGGTGAGAAAGCCTCAACGAACCAGAGGAACATTGTGTGTTGATCCTGACAGGAGTAGATCACCAAGTCTTTCGCCTGTATCAAGGGAGCCCTCCTCCGGAGGCTCGTTAAGAAGAGAGATCTATAGAAAAGAGTACAAAGCAAAGATGGTGAGCCATTGTCTCACGCACTTTGGAGATAGATTCAGGTGGAACCAGTCCCTGGAGAAGGACATTAAGCGTGGTAAAGGCATCCTTGCCAGTGAGAAGAAGACTCTCAATGAAGTAGATGGACACTGTTGGGCCTAAGCATAGCAACAACTGTGAGGATGGCCCAGGAGCAGCCCGTGGTTCTCCCTGTTATGCATAGGGTGGCCATGAGTCAGAAGTGACTTGACAACACTGAACGGCCACCATACGGCTGTCTACAGGCTGGTACTAAAGAAAAAGAATGTGGTGCTAACGTGACAGAAGCTACAACTACGATGAAACAAATAGGAGTGTACCTAGAAGTTAGGAAAAGTGTTAGGCAGGCAAAGGAAACAGGGAAAAGGAGTAGGAATAATATTCCACACAAAAAGAGCTGCAGATGCAAAGATCAAGAGGCAAGGGACAGCCAGACACATTTAAAGAGCTCCAATCAATTCACGGTAAAAGAATGAGAGGGCTGGAGAAACAGAGACTATCATCACGAGTTTCATAAGCCCTGATAAAGTAAGTGAGCCCTACCTGCGGATACCTAGGAGCTAGTAAAGGCTGTGGAGCCCTAGGACGCGGCAAACAGACGCATGAAAATCGGCCATGGAGAACCCTGAGGGGGGCACAATGCTGCTCGGTCACTCACGGGTCCCCAGATACCAGAGGCTCCCTGGAGGCACCTCGGGGAGTTGCACCTAGGACACTGAGGCTGGCAGACACCTCAGAAAGGCCACTCTGGTTGGAGGGAGGGGAATGGGAAGGGGAACTAGCGCCGGAGATCAGATCACATATAACTCTGGCTGAACAAGGACGTAGCACTGGGGTTGCAAGGAAATTGGATGGATTTGGGGAAATTTTAGCTGGAGCCTGAGGTAGTTCGTTTATTGCGCCAACCTGGCCGATAAACACATGTGAGGTTAATTGAAGGATGCAGGGATAAATGGCTCCGTGAGCCTCTCTTTCTAGTTCTCGGGTCCCTTGCTTTCTGATGGTCGGACCAGGGTGCAGCTGCCTTAGTCAGTTCCCTGATTCAGCTGTCAAATCTCACTTCCTGCAAGACATCCCTGAGGAGAAGCCACATGGACCTACCCAGATGCAGCCCTGGGTGCTTGAGCACCCGTGTGGAGACCCTGCCAGTGCTGAGAGGCTTACACATTCACTAACTCAGCTTTCCTCCTGCAGTCGGCATCATTGCATCTGTTTTGTGAGATGGAGGAGGACTTTGTGGGTTGGTGTTGGACATAAGGGTTGATGGGATAATGTTGGACTATGGGCTTGGGCAGCACTGGGTTGGGATGTTTTCTTGATGTGCACTTAACCTTTATATAAAACGCTCTCTTATACATGAGTTTCTGTGGATTTGTTTCTATAAAGCACCCAGACTAACACAGTGGGGATTAAATGAAGAATTAAGAGAGATGAGGGACTCAAGGTTTGGGGTGCAGCGTGAGCATACTTCTGTGGAGATGGGAATCACTGAAGACACAGCTCTGGGGAGAGGAAGCTCTGGCTCCCATGTGATAGTCACTTGCCACCTCTGCAGGCACTGACTGAACACCTATTGTGCCACCACTGCACCAGCCCCTGGGATGGCATGTGCCTGGGAACCATTGTCCTTTCTTGTTTCCTGGGAACTTAATATGAATATCAATATTAATATTGATTAATATTAATCAAGAAGGACATGTTTAGCTGTCAGACAATGTCATCTGATCATTATAAAAGATGGACCTGTAAACAAGTGGCCATCTAGCTCAGAAGCAACAAAGCCCACATGGAAGAAGCACACCAGCCTGTGTGATCACGAGGTGTCGAAGGGATCAGGTATCAGGCATCATCAGAACAAAAAATCTCACCATAGTGAATGAGGGGTGGATTGTGGGATGGAGACCCAAAGCCAATTTGTAGGCCACTGGACATCCCTTTACAGAAGAGTCTTAGGGAGGACATGAGCCAGTCAGGGTGCGATGTAGCAATGATGAAAAATACAACTTTCCTCTAGTTCCTAAATGCTTCCCCCTCTCCCCCAACTATTGTCATCCTAATCCTACCTTGCAAATCTGGCTAGACCAGAGGATGTACACTGGTACAGATAGGAACTAGAAACACCGAGAATCCAAGGTGGATGATGCCTTCAGGACCAGTGGTGTGAGTGGCGATACTGGGAGGGTAGAGGGAGCGTGGGTTGGAAAGGGGGAACCAATTAAAAGGATCTACATGTGACCTTCTCCCTAAGGGGACGGACAACAGAAAAGTAGGTGAAGGGAGACGTCGGACAAGGTGATATGACAAAACAATAATTTATAAATTATCAAGGGTTCATGAGGGAGGGGGCAGTGGAGAGGGAGGGGAAAAATGAGAACCCGATGCCAGGGGCTTAAGTGGCGAGCAAATGTTTTGAGAATGATGAGGGCTTTACACAATTGATGTATGTATGGGTGGTGATAAGAGTTACATGAGCCCCTAATAAAACCATTAAAAATAATAATAATAAACTAAAAAAATAAGAGATGGACCTGGTGTTAAAAATATCTGACTCATATACTAATCACAATAACCTACACATTCGCCTGCTTGTTGGTAAATCAATCAAAGTAGTAACAATGGGTCAAATTATATGACGCAACCGAGAGAGCTCATTTTCCATACCAGGAGATCCCCATCTGCCCCTGCCCCCGCCCCACCTTGGGAAGTGAATTTACTGAAGAATAACCTTGCATTTCAAAGAATTAGGTTTTTCTTAAAGCAAACAGGTGATTAAAAAATAACAATAGCTCAAAGCCTATCTTAGGGAACAATTTATCCTATCAATAAACAGAAGAAAAATTAAATTCTTTAAAGTAAGCTATTTTAGAAGGACCCACTTTAATTTTCTTTTCTTGAACCTTATGACAAGTTGCTATCTCTAACTCCACAAAAGCTAAAATGAAAGAAAATGCTTGATTTTATAGAAGAAACAAAGTCATGAGTATGGAATATAATTAAAGGATTATGGCTGTTACTGGAAGAGGCCTTGCAAAGTGGATTTCAATTACCACTAAATCATTCCAACATACAAAGCCTACCTGGGTAGCCAAAGTGTAGCTTACAGATGGATTCCAATCACCTAAGTTTCTCACAGGCTCGCTAAGGAGAGGTTGTAAAATCCCAAGGTTAATGTGATATAACTAAAGAAGTTGTCCCACTCAGGAGGAAGAAACTAAAAATAATAATTACAGTAATAACGCTAAACAACACAGCTAACATCTCTTGACTGCCCATCGCGAGCCTGTCACGTTGCTCCCCTTTGAGCTGGGTCTTCTATTGAGCCTCGGTGATTCACCCAAGAAGAAAAGACGTTCACAATCCCCATTTTACAATGGCAGGCATGCAATCTCTTGCTAAGGAGCCTGGTGGCACAATGGTTAAGTGCTTGGCTGCAAACCAAAAGAGTGGTGGTTCGAACTTCCCCAGCAGCTTTGTAAGAAGAGAAATGCCAGGCACTCTGAGGCTGCAAAGGTCACAAGGAAAGACCCAGTTTGACTTTGTCACGTGGTTCCCGGTGAGTCAGAATCATACATTTGCTTGCAACAAATCAGCATGGCAAGTACTGCTCCATCTCATTGCTTTCTCTATTCCAGGATAAGTATTTTGTTTCTGTAAAATGTGGAATATGTATACTATTGAAAGAATGAACTTTCATTCTTCCTTCAAAGACAAAAGGATGGCTGGTAAACTGTATTTTTTGATCTATTCACAAACAATTACCCAAATGGGAATGTTTATATCCTGAGTCAACATCTCAGACCAAACCATCCATTAAACAATTAGAAATGTTTAGTCTATAAAGTTGGAAATTGCAATGAATCAAACTGCCCAGAAAGAGAGAGAGCCTGTGTTCTCTTTAAGGTAAACATTTAGCAGTCATCTTCTGGCCTCCCCTCGTGCTTTGCACCTGATGCATGGCCAGATGCGGGATCTAACCTTCCCATCAGAGTGGCAGAACGAAAAGGAGAGTTTGGTCACTTCTTGTTGCTTCTGCAATTTGGCTCACAGGAAAAAATAAAATTTCACTGAGAAGTTGAAAGTGACATTTGTGGAAGGGTATTTACGAACATGTTGAATACATCTATATATACGCATAGATGCTTGGTACTTAGGATTATGTCCACTGGACCCTCCTGGCTGGGGGTGGAGTGCAACCTGTCAATCAAGTGGTAGCTTGATGACACGTCCTTGGAGGGGTGGCCTTCTGTCTAAGAGTGAGAGACTCTGGGAACTGGCCTCTCTCTGTCACTTTGCCTTCCTCCCTGTGATAACTCTGCCAGCCTTACGGGGTGGCCTCACGTGGGCTACCCAATCCTGAGAGCTGTCAGCACCCTGTCATGTCTCCACTGACTTTGGATCCACAAAACTCTGCATCCCCCGACCTGTGATCTCTCTGCTGCCCAGTTCACCATGGTGCGTCACCAGCATATGTGGCTGCACCAGTCTGATGAGGGACTACATTGTACCTAGGGACTTAGGCTTGACTGGGCTGGGGCTCCTTCCAGATGTACAGTTGCTTCTTGATATAAAGCTTGTTCTTGTACAGAGATGAGTGTCACTGGATTTGTTTCTCTAGACAACCCGGACTAACACAGTATGTGCGCATGTCGATCACCTGGTCTCTTAGGTCCAAAGCATTTTCACTATTAAGGTTTAAACCATTAACTGAGTTATAGACTAATTTACATTAGAGAATAAAACAAGTAAAAAGAATTGTTAGATCAAGAGGCAGGGACAATGTACACTCACATAAGCTGGCTGATTTGGTTACCTGGTCCTGCTATCAGGGCAATACCCTAAGACTTAGGGCCTAAGTGGATGGCGTGAACTCAGACATGTCTTGTCGCGTTGTTTAAGAACCTGATCGCCCACATTCTGGTGGCCAACAATAGCGGGAGTCCTTGCTCTCTCAGTCACTTCTGTAGTCAGCTTCTGCTTCCTGGCTCCTTAGCATTGCTTCGGGTTTTGGCATCAATATCCCTCCAAGGATAGGAGCGTGTCAGCCCAGAAACCCCAGGTACAAATTGCTTCACTCCTGGTTTATTTTTCTTGGTAGTAGTTAGCATCCTCTCCTCTCTGATGGATTTTTTTTCTTTTTATGTTTTCTAAGATAAGAGCTGTGACTTAAGCAATGGTGACAACTTGAGTTAAGGTGAGACTAGACTGGAAGTGTGGCTTGTATCATGCTTTCTTGGAGGGTTGTGACATAGATGCACCCCGTACTGGCCATGCCTCAATAACACTTCAGTTCATGACATTCCAACTTTTGGCTCCCTATGATTCATGTCTTTGCCACGTATATTAACTCCCATTCGAACCATTCCAAAAGGCATAATTGACTCTTAATTTTAAAATATTGCCTCCTTAATCATCTAAATTAAATATATGTGAGACTTTAGGTGTATTAATCATGGGGTAAATTCCTCTTCATTTGTGAATCTATGAAACCTAGACTAAAAATTATCTGTTTCTGAGGCACAATGATGCAATCGGCACAATGTAGACATTTCCCTTACAAATGGGAATGAGCCTCAAGCGAGTCCAAAACTAGGCAGAACAATTTTCATTGGCCTTGAAAGCATGCAAATAATCTTCTATTCCCTGAGACAATCTAGGCAATGGCTCTGCCTTCCAGAGCCTGGGTGTTGTTCATGCTTTCTAAATTTTAGATAAAGGCCCCTAGCCCCAGGCTTCAACTCCACCTTCATGCAGCCAAAGTGGGATGGCAACTTGCTGCCTTGGCTTTGAACACCTTCACTCTCCTAGTTTCTATATAGGACAACCAACCCCTTGATCCCTGAGAAGCTGGTAGGTTTTGAATCACTGACCTTGCGGTTAGCATCTCAATGCATCATCCACTATGCCACCAGAGCTCCTTCCACTGAGTGTTTACAATAGCAACAACATGGAAGATAATTACATCTGATCATAGCATGGAGGACAAACACACCATGCTGGAATCACGGCCTAGCTACGTTGATACGTATTTTATGGGGCACAATTTTATGCAAGGGTTATAACCCTCAGTATGGATTACAACTCAATGTAAGAAGTACCCAAATCCTCACAATTGGACTCTAGGTAACATCATGAGAAATGGAGCAAAGGTTGAAGTTGTCAAAGGGTTTTGTCTTACTTGGGTACGTAATCAATGCTCATGGAAGCAGCAGTCAAAAGATCAAAAGATATACTGCATTAGGTAAATCTGTTTCACAAGACCGCTTTAGAGTATTAAAGAACAAGGATGTTACTTTGAGGACTAAGATGCACCTGACCCAAGCCATGGGATTCGTCATTGCCTCATATGCATGTGAGAGTTGGACATTGAATAAGGAAGACCATAGAAGAATCGATGCAGCTGATTGGTGGTACTGGAGAAGAATATCAAAAGTTTCCTGGACTGCTGAAAGGGCAAACTGATCTGCATTGGAAGAAGCAAGGCCAGAGTGCCTCTGAGGGGAAGACGGCAAGACTTTACTGTACATACTTTGGACGTATTGTCAGGAGAGACGAGACCTGAAGAAGGGCATCATTTTGATAAAGTGGAAGGGTGGCAAAAAAGAGCAGAGCCCTTGATGGGATGCATTGACACAGTGGCTGCATCAATGGGCTCCGGTCTGGGGACAATTGTGAGGATGGCATGGGACCAGGTGTTGTTTCATTCTGTTGAGCATAGAGTCTCTATGGGTTGGCGCTGACTCGATGGCACCTAACAACAACAATGTTATCCATGATAATGCTTAAAAGTATTTGAGAAAATATTTCAAATGTTAAATGGTGTTGGACGTGATGACAGTTTCAAAGACACGCCAAGGAGAACTATAGAAATACAGGATGTCACTATACTCAGAAATATGAATTGTCTTTTGGGGTTCATCTTTTTTAACCAAAGCACTGATATGCCACCATAATAAAAAAAGCTAATTAGGTATTTCAAGGGAGAACGAGGACAAGACATTTGATCCCTCATGTCCATTCAGACTCAGGTCGCCGCTGCAGGACAGGGCAGAGCTCCGCCCCTGAGGGTTTCCAAGGCTGTAGTCTTTGTGGCAGAGGCAGACCGCCACATCTGACTCCCACAGAACAGCTGGCCCATGTGGGCTACAGACCTATCACTGGACAGTTGAGTGCTTCAACCACTGGCCCTTTGGGTCGGCACATCTTATCCTATCGTCTACCTTGGCTCTGTGATGAAAAAAATCAATACAAATTTTGAAAAATAACATTATTCCTATGGGGAGAAAAAGATAACATAGTAGAGCTTTGCCTCATTAAAATAAACCTTTGAGTATATTCACAACTCTAAATTAAGTATTGGGCTCCCTTCCCCCAAAGTCTTCGTTTGCAAATAGCTTTCCTTAGGATTCTATTTAACAAAATTTAAGATGTAAAAAATAAAGATTCATTTGCATGAACCCCCTAGTGCCTAACTTGATTGCATTCCATATCATTCACTTAATTATTATGGAAAAATCAAAACAGAAAATCAGTACGCCTGATTAGCATTGCTAAAGTGCTCCTATTAGGAAGCAGGAAGGCAACTGGCATAGTTAACTCTTCCTGCCTATGTGCTGGAAGCTCCGTTAGGAAGCAACCTCGGCTCATCTTACCGCAAGTGCCTCGATAAACAATCAGTTGAATGTGATCCTTACAAGAGATCAGCCTAGTTTGGAGGCAGTTTTTTTTCCCCAAGGTGTTCAAGAGAAATAATAAGGTGTTGATTTACTAATTTAGTTCTGCAACAACAGAAGGATTAAATGTTTTCAGACAATTCCATCTTTAAAATCTACTCCCTTTCTGGAATCAGTAAATGCACATATAAAAATTTCCTGAGTGTCCTCACCCAGAGTTTTCTCAAGTTCATTTCGATCTCTAAAACTCACTCAATATCCTTTAAAGTAAGGTTAATTTTCTGATTGGAAATAGCAACATTTCCACATGTTTCCTTCCTAGATACCAAATGCCACCGATTTCACATGATCACTATCATGTTATTGATAAAGGTTGTACCTTACGGGACACACTTCTGCAGGGTTTACACAATAAGACAGAATAGCATAGAAAATCCTGGTAAACTACTTCCGGAAATCAGTCAGTGAACTCCTATGGATTGCAACAGAAAGTTGTCCTCTCTAGTGCTGGCAGGTGAGCCCCCAGATTGGAAGGCATTCAAACCCAATGGCCACAAACATGAACCGAAGCATACAACCAATCATGAAGAGATTGCAGGGCTGGGCAGTGTCATTCTGTTGTACAGCGTCATCGTGAATCAGAGTGATGGCAACCAATGATGACAAGCTCTTCCTGACCTACTTGGATAGGTGGCCTGAGGGTGGCAGAAGGCAGTGTGGTTTCTTCTATGAGCTTTGGGCCTGTGAACAGTGCACCAACAGTCTAGTAAGAACAACCTCTGAGAGGACTGGCATGGAAGCTCTACTTGGTGGATAAAGGGACACCTTGTGGCACCAATTTTCACCAGCTAAAGTATGTTATTCTGATTGCACATTACATCATCCAGACATGAATATTCATCTTAGGCAGTAAAAGTGCAATATATTTGGTGGCGGGTGGGGGTAGTGTCATGTTATTTTACGAACATCAAATACCACAAGGAATTTAAGTCAAATTAATTCTGGTGATAGCAGATACCCATTTCCATTCAATGGAAACTTGAAAGAATATAAGTAAGAGGATGCACATGGCCACCAACATCAGTATAAGAAAAAGTTACTCTCAATTTTCAGACTATCAATTCATATGGCTCTAGAAGCAACAGCGAACACACACAAATCCCTAAATATGAGCACAAATATTAGCACAAACAAGTATTCAATAAGGATAATAATGCTCACTGGACATTTGCCATCAAGCAAAAATTGTGTAAGGCCTGAGAATGGCAGTCACAGATAGGAAGGAGTTGACAGCCGGCATGGAGGGTGACCACAGAGAGATACTTTCAATACAGAACCAACATTAGAAATGTGGGTAGTACTGAATGACAGAGGGGTAAGCACAGGCATAGGAGCCTCTACTAATTTATCTTGTAATGGAAGACATTTGAAGTCTTTGGGCAGGGGACCCTATTTGGTCAAAGAGATGTTTTGGAGAATAACATAGTAAAAAGTTGCAAAATTCTATCGAGGAATCAGTGACTGGAGCCAGAGAAATTCTGCAGAGGCTACTGCATTCAGGTGCCAGATAAAACCTGCGGCTTACGGGGGTGGCCCAAGGAGCAGGATACCTGAAAGAAGCTACTATGAGACAGAAATTAGCAGGACTTAGCCTTGGGGCCCAGGGGTTAGCATTAGGCTGCTGCCAATTCAAAACCACCAACAGCTCTGAGGGAGGAAGACGAAGCTTTCTCTTCTCTAAAGAGCTCAGGCTCAGAAGCCCCAGGGGCGGCTCTACCCTGTCCTACAGTGTTGCTGTGAATCAGCTAATGGTAGTGAGTCCATGTGAGTCGGTGCCAGAGGGGAGAGTGACATCTGAGACAGAAGGAAGGTGTTAAAATTGACTGGGAAATAGTAGAAGTTAGGTTGACATGGGGAAATGTTGCTTGGGGATTAAATTATTCTGAATCCCAGTTACATTTTCTGGGTTCAGTCTATTTACCTCCTGCTGGGAAAACAATCTCTTTTTGATTAGAAAAAGATGACATGAACACTCTTCCACCTTCTATTATTTGATGAAAAAATTAGTACTCTCCCCCACCCCAACCTTCCCATGATTGTAAATACCTCAATAACTTTCCAACTTATTTATCGTCTCAATATAGAGTCCAAATGTCCTTGGTCAGGCTAAATTTTTTTTAAATCATCTTCTCACCTTTGCAATACATACTCGTTTTTCCCCTTTTCCAATAATAAGCTTTTTCAAATTTAAGTATGTTCTTGGTTGTAGCAACCAGCCTTCCAAAATGACCTTTTAATTCTGCTTTGTGACTCCCCTCCCTCACTGCATAGACAGTGCGTGTATAACCGGTAGGAAGAGACTACAGAAATGAGAGAGTAGAACTGCCGGGCATGGAAACTCGTAGGCACTGCAGCTTTTATCTGACTCTCCTGGATCACCTGCTCTGTGGGACGCCAGCTGCCTTGTCCCTGGGACACTCGGACAGGCCTGTGGACAGAGCATCATCGTGAGGAACTGAAGCCTCCCGCAACTGGCGTGTGATTTATCCATCTTGGAAGGAGATCTTCCATGTCCAGGCAAACCTTCAGATGACCCTAACCTTTGCCAACATACTGACAACCACCTCATGAGAGACCTTGAACCACTCGGCCATCCCCATTCTTGACCCATAGAAACTGTGATGGAATCCATGCTAGCTGTTTTAAGTCACTACTTTTGGAGTTGACTTTTCACACAGCAATAGAGAGCTAATAAACACATATATAGTTACGTCTATGCCCAAGTTTGTTCATGGAAATGCTCCTGATTATTCCTCTCATCAAGCAAGGGCACGGTTGTGAGAGTTTCCATGGCAAATCATTACACTCACACCGTACAGTTCTGATTTGGCACCTTCTGACTTCTCTTAATTTCCTTCAAAGTATTTAAAGGACACTCAGTTTTCTTCCATTAATAAAGTAAAATAGACTGCATTGATATGATTCAAATTCCCATGTCCCTCACTTCTAAATGAGCAGGTATTATAGCTTATAAAATGTTCTGATCTTGGTGCAAACAGAAAGATAAAGTTTATAGTCTATATTGTTATCTTTTAACTCCATTTCCCACAGACCTTTTGAAATCCCTCCGTAGATGTTTTTGATCTGATCCACTAACCTTTTGCCACTTTCACTTTCTCACTCTTTAATTTATGTTTGCATATATGTGAAAGTTGGACACTGAAACTGGAAGACCAAAGGAGAACCAATGTATATGAAGTATAGTGCTGGGGAAAAAATAGTGAAAGTACCATGGACTGCCAAAGAACCAACCAATCTGTCTTGGACGAAGTACATTGGGATCCTCCTTTGATGCATAAATGGGGAGATTCTGTTTCATCTACTTTGGACATGTTATCAGGAGACACCAGTACCTGGGAAAGGACCTCACGCTTGGTAAAGGAGATGGGGGAACAAAAAAAGTAAGTCCCTCAAGGAGATGATCAGCAATGATCAGAATGATGCAGGCCCAGGTGGTGGCTCATTCTCGTATGTAGGCTCAACACGAGTTGAAACCAACTCGATGGCACTTAGCAACAACCTACAACCTACAGTATATACTCGTGGATAAGCCGAGTTTTTCAGCACAAGCGAACTGGGGTTCGCCTTATACACAGGTCAGTGGTACCCCAGTGAGGTGTGACATCTCGCGGTGATTGCTGTTTCTCTGCTGTTCATTCAAAGTCCTGCTGACACTGCAAGGCTTTGAATGTTTGTTTACTCACATCTCACCAATCAGAGCCATCCTATGACATGGACGCCTCCAATTCACAGAAGCACCTGTCTGTGGCTGCACCCCATCCCTCCCTTTGGTCTCTGTGTTAATTCACATCCTGCATTTCCCGCCCTAGGCTTATACTTGAGTCAATCAGTTTTTCTGGTTTCCCAGGTAATAATTAGGTACCTCGGCTTATACTCGGGTCAGCTTATATTCAAGTACATACAGTATATATGCAAATATATATACTCCTATGTGCATTCGAAGACAACATCCTTAAAAAGGAATAAGTAAAATTATTATAAGGAGGAAGAGGATAAATAGGATTTTCTGATGACAAAGAAAGAGAAACTTGATACTTGAATGTTTCAGTGGTGTAATGGGTTGTGAGTTAAACTGCTAACCACAAGGTAAGCAGCTCAAACCCACTGAGGCCACCACACATTCCTTGGAGGAAAGATGGGCCTTTCTACTCTTGTAATCAGTTACAGTCTCGGAAACCCACAGGGGCAGTTCTACCCTATCCTACAGGGTGGCTATGAGTCTGAATCTACTCAGCGGTAGTGAGTTTGATTTTATTTTCTTGAAGGGTTTTTGTTTGGTTTGGTTTGGGGTTTGGCCCCTTGAACTTAGGTGTGGGACAGGGGACAATGGTGGGAAACGTTCAAATGTGCTTAGCCCTTCCATTAGGAAGGTTCTTTTCAGTTGTCTATGCAGCTGTAGCAGTAAAGATGAGGGCACTCATTCTGCCCCCATCACTGGGGTGACAGAGGACACAGACAAGTCACCAGCCCTCCTAACTTAGCTCATTAAGTGAAACGTCCATTCCTGGGACAGTCACCCTCTGTTAGGACAGCTGGGCAGTCCAAGTCAAGGCTTTCAATCCCCAGAAGGTCATCACTTAGAGAAGAGACTCCCTAGCGAAACAAAGATACGCTCAGGAAAAGAATTTCTAGACAAATTCCTGTCAATTAAATCTCTCTTCAGATTCCATTTAGGCAAACACACAGTTATGCATGCAAAGGGGCTTCAAAAAGTTCATGAAAAAGGAGAATTCAAAGGTGATGGAATTTTCCCACCAACTTTTGAAGTTCCTTTATGTTTGAGTTAGCAGGGTATATGCTTTATGCTTTTATTTATTTGGCTCCCAAAATTTCCTGCGGACTACACGTATCCAGGATACCATAATGTCTTTGTACTAAAATCATAAAACATCATGCCTGAGCTGAAAGCCTTTCTGACACCCCACCCAAATCCTTTCAATTTATGGATGCGAACCTAGGAACCACAAGCTACGGTTGACTTACCCATAATCACAGAGCTAGGTTTTTGGGTGGGACCCAGCTTCTAGTCAAAACCGCTTTGCCTGGCATAAAGCGGTAGTAATCTTGGGTAAGATAATATTCCACCTGTGTATCAGACCAAAAAATCCTTCTTGAAAGACAAATTCACTAAACATTCCTTTCTCCAGGTAAACTACTTCTTGCTTCCAACGGAAGATCTCAAGTAGAAAGTACGTAAAGTATTTCCACATTTATTCTGGACAAAAGTTTAAAATAATCAGGGACACAGCTGCCATTTTTCCCAGTGGCCTCAGCTCTGACCACGGACCAGCCCAGGATGTGAAGTGGCCACAGCCAGGCCGCACAGCAGACATCACCACAGAGGCATCTAAACACTTTCGTCATTGGGGTTTTTCAACCCACATGGCCAAAGTCTTTGAAGTTTTGAGACAAAAAACAAAACAAAACGTGAGGAGCTGCTGAGGAAATGGAAGTAGGAGGGGTAATGTAATTTTATTCAAAGCTGCTTTTTAGCCAGCACATTCAGGAGACACCCACTTCCTCATCAAGTGCAGATATTGGTAAGTCTGACATGGCCCAACCCAAGCCCCAACCGGATGGCTCTTAAAATCGGGCCTTGTTTTAGTGGACAATGTGCCACAGACTGAATTAGCAACACCACTTCCTGTGGCATCTGGACAGCTCTTTCATTCAAGAAGTGACCCTGTCTGACCCTGGACAATAGAGAACAATCTCATGTTGAGAGGAAAATTAATAACTATTCCCCATGCTACTGCCTTCATTTATATGATCCATAATTCTTTCCTGAGTTCCCTGGGTCTCCCAAATTGCCCTACTCTACAATTTATCCATCCATCCATTCATTTATTTTTAGGGGATGCCAGGATCTGGGTGTCACAGTGGGACAGGATAGAGTGACTGAGATCAATTCCAGTATGACCGGATCACCAGTTTCTATTACTGACAGATCACTCACTCTCCCGCTGGTTTATTTGCCTCTCAGAGAAATCAGGCAGTAAAGTGGCTTCAAAGTCAAAGAAACATACGAGGGCTGCCTTTTCCCTTGTGCTTTCTCATAAACCTCCAGAATGCTGAAGATTCATTGACATTGTGTGAGCCGCAGCCTCGATCAGCCGTCTGGTCCGATACTCTAATTTGACACAGAGGATGCTGAGATCCAGAGAAATTAAGTGTATGTCCAAGGTCACAAAGCTCTTCCCCAAGTAGCATTGCTTTACACCAACATTGGGCTAAAATTCAAGATCCTGTCTGTTTATCTGGCCTAGTGATATGAATTGCTACCCACAAAGATAATAAAGATGCAATTACTTTTAATCTCCTGCGTCTAATGTCATTCTTAATAAGTACAAACACAGAAATAATAGGACCTAGGGAGCTTATAAAAGTTTAGTACTAAAAAATTGATGATATGGCCAAATGCTTCAAGAGGGCAACTTGTGAATACAGCTTTTCGTTTGAAGGAAGAAGACCTGGCAGTGTTTGACGTCCACTCCAGCTGTGCACTGAAGTAACAGATGCGACGTACCAGTTGCCATTGAGTCGATTCGAATTTTTGGTCCCCCTGTGTCTGAGTTGAACTGAGCTTTCAACAGCTGATTTTATTGACTAATATGTATTTTAAGTCACAGCTTTTTCAGGGATTAGTCATTTTTTTATTTAGTATAGTATGTGTGTACACGTATTTTTCTTTCATAAGAGCTCTGACTGAGGACTTTGAGTTAGCTTGAAATTGAACATAGTTTTACAATGTTAAAAGGCTTATGGGCATATTAATTTTTTCTCTTTCTTAGTCCATTATACCTAGTCTGCTTATTCAAAATACTTTTCATTACTTTTTTCCAGACTTAATTCCGTATTTTGATGGTGAACTTCTGCAAACATTCTCAACTCTAACCTCATATATTTATAAACTTTCTACACTCAAGGATGATCTTACAACCTTTGAAGACACATGGTTGGGAAATTTTATATGATTTCTAAATATTCTTTAAATTCATTTTTAGCCAGTGATAGTAACTATATATACATATACCTCCATCATCTCAATTATTTATCACTTTTATATTTTAGCAAAAACTTCTATTAGCAATGATAGACTAGCCCATTTTTTTAGTTGACTGTTCCTAAAATAAACTTTAAAATATTAGTTCCACTTTGGAATGCAAAAAGTGTTAAGCAATATTTGCCTCTACCATTTCTTATTAATTTAGTGTTATTCTTCATTCTAAAACCAGAAACCAAACCCACTGCCATTGAGGCCATTCTGATGCACCGAGCCCTACAAGGGCTTGTGATGTCGTAAATCTCTCCAGGAGCAGCCAGCTTCATCTTCCTCCAATGGAGAGGCTGCAGAGTTTGAAATGTGGACTTAGCAATTAGCAGTGCGACACAGAAGCACAACAGTAAACAGTTCACTGTTCCTACTTCCTTCATGGGCAATAAGGTGACCTTGACTGGGAGCACGCTCTTAAAACCAAAAATAAGAAACACTAACTTCTGGCTAGTTTTTCAGTTTGACCAATTTGTTCCTTTCACGAACGCAGTCTACATAATCATTGTACTCCTTTTCATCTGTTCACTGTAATCTCTGTGTAGATGAATCCAGAAAGTTGGATGATCCAAACTTAGCCCATTTTCCTCTTTCCACCCCTCTCCTCATTCATATTTCCTTTCTCATTCCATGGAATTATATCTACCATATTACACCAATATTGTTGTCAATCAGGAATGAGACACTCAGAAGCCAGCCTTAGTATTTCACAGTCCTTCCTGCACATGCAGCTCAGAAATCGGAAAGGACCTCCTTTTCATCCTTACCAGTCCAGGCAAGACGCATCCTTCACTTAGGCTACCGCAGTGCTTACCGAGATCCAGGTTCTGGACTTCCCAGCTGGCTTCCACATTGCTCTCGGTGCTTCCAAAACACAAATCAGAGCACGTCTCTTCACTCCAAACGGAGGATTTCAGAATGAATTCTAGCTACCCAATGCATGCTCCAGATTGTGATTTAATCAACATAAGGTCAGTGTCGATTCTCTTGCCTTCCAAGGAAAATTCAAATTGGCATCTGAGGCTCCAGCCCCATAACCCAGGAAACTCACATGTGTACACCATTCAAACAATTCTCATTGACTTTGATCTGCCATGTCACTGGTCCCGACTCATGTACATCTTAACCCATGTTGTTCCTTCTTGGAATTCCCTTATCTGGCCAACTTTATTCTGACTTATGCTTCCAGGACTAAATGACACTCCTTCTTTGAAGAGCTCCTAGACTGAGCTAGGTACATTTCTTTGCTCTCATAAAACGCTAGGTTATCTTGGGAATAGAGGGTGTGTTCTTCATCAGAGTAATAACGCACATAATCATATTGGTCTTCACCCCTCCAGAACATCACACTACTAATTTCTATATGTACTTGGAACATATAGAAATGATAACACTTTCTTGACTACTGATTGACTAATTGAATTAATGGCCAATTGTGAAAATAGAGCTCATTACATATGTACTAGAGGGTCCCTGATGGGTGGTGTAGTGGGTTACACATTGGAGCGCTTAACCACAAGGTTAGCAGTTCGAACCCATCAGCCACCCTTCAAGAGAAAGATGAGGCTTTCTGGTCCCATAAGGATTTACAGCCTTGGACACCCAATGGGGCAATTCTACGCAGTCCTATAAGGCTGCTGTGGGTTGGCATCAACTTTATTGCAGCAAGCTATGTACAAATTAGCTGCTCTGGACTTTGACTCATCTTTCCCAGTTTAAAAAGAAAGCAATGGAAGGTCAGCGTTAAATTCAAAGACAAGAGCAATAGCGCCAAACCTTTCATTGCAACCTTTTGCCATGATTAACTAGTCAACTGCAATGAGATATCCTGAAGCCGAAACAAAATGATTGCCATGTTAGTGAAGATAAATGCTGGAAACAGCAATAAAAGCTGTGCTTGATACATTTTTGCTTTAATAAGAGCAAACAATGACGCAGCTTCTGAAGGAACCTATATATTTTTTCAAGGACTTAGTGAATAGTTAATCATACCGACAATTCACATTCTTCACACTGGCAGTGCTGAGCCTCTGGAAGGAGGTTTGCTCAAACACGGCGGCATTTGCATTGTGGGCCAGGTATGCCTCGCAGCGGCAGGCAAGGTTGGGTCACCTTGCCTATGTATGTTTGAAAGTGTCCAGAACCGGTGGAGAATCAGGTACAGGCAGCCAGCAGGAAGTAACCAAGACAAGCCACGAGAAGCATGTCAAATGATTAATGAAGTCAAACTTTTCATGACAGCCTTTTGCCATGCTAGGAATGGTTGTGAAGTGTTGAGTCCCATGACTGAGAAGCATGAGTGCTTGTACATTACCCATGTAAGGCAAGGAAATGAAATCACAGGTGGCCATAAATCTGATGCTGACAGTAAATAAGTAAGTAAACTACCGCAGTAATATTAACATACCTACACCTTTCACAAGCAGAATCCGTTTGACCTTTGAGGTAGGTTATGATAACTTTTGAAGGGGAATTTGAGTCAAGAAAGCTAAGCGTCTTGGAACTGAAGTGATGAGCCTGCAGTATTTATAAAGGATGGCGGCTCTCTTAATCTCTTCCCTTCTTCCTCTTTTAAAATGCCATTCTTCTTTGCCTGCATTCAAAATTCAATCCCTTGACTAATTCTCTCTCTCTTTAATTTCAACGTCTCTTACAGCAACACCTTAATGTTGCTGTCAATATTAGAAACTAGGCAGCAGAAAGCATTCAAGATTAAGTTGACCCATCACATGGAATCCATTAATTTTCTTCTTAGGAAGAAGTAATCCTTTATAAGAAGTATTGCTGTCATCAGTTTGAGGTTTTAAACTTCATAATCATTTAATTTAAAAGGGAAATTAAAAATATAATGAATTTAAACTGTACACAAAGACATCTCAATTGAAAAGTTTATGAAAGCTGGAAACAGCTGTCTGCATGGATGATATTTTTCCCACCTTGACAATTCAAAAGAGCCTAACACTTATTTATCTGAATTCCTTCAGGACACCATGTAAGCATTCCTAATTGTTTGAAATTTCAAGCTTTATATAAGCTTCTTGTCTCTATGCAATGACTCACTCTTTCATTTTATATCTCATTAATGGTGTGTTTAGAACATAGAACATAAACATATGCCTCAGCCTTTTCATTAGAAATCTTTGATGAAACTAACCCTCCATATCCTTCATCAGATACTTGTGTGTGCTCTTGGGTTTCTTGACATCTTTTGATGCCACCAAGTCCATCTCTTCAAGTCGACTGTATGCTCCTGGGAAACAGAGTAGTTAGGACCCACTCAGAGGCATCTGCTTGCAAAGAGTCACAACCTTCCAAGTCCTATGGAACCATTCTACTCTGCATATATGGGGTCTCCATGAGTCAGAAGAAATTGGTGTCCACTAAATCCACCAACAACCTCTAAAACCAAACCTACAGCCATCAAGTCAATTCTGAGAGTCTAAGTGAACTTCTAAGGCAAGATGGAACTGCACCGTTTGAGTCTCTGGGGCTGTAAATCTTCATGGGAGCAGTCTCATCTTTCTGCCATGGAGTGGCTGAAGGGTTTGAACTACTAACCTAGAGGTTAGCAACCACCACAGTGCCACGAAGACTCTCGGTGCTAAATCAAATCTTGGAATTATGGGGTCATGCAGTGATCTGAGAGGTTCATTGAAGGGCAGTCTGGGGATTGTATCCTGTCAGTCTCAGAGTTCATGTCTCAGAGGAGCAAAGAGAAGGGTAAGTGGCTCACGAACAGATGGCTCTGCTGACAGTCACAGGTACCTCTGGGGGACAGTGATCGAACATGCCAGCAAGTGGACCTTTCTCTCAGAGCTGCTCTTCCCTGGCCAGGGGAAAAACAATAAGCATTGTCATCAGGTAGATTCCAACTCGTAGTAACCCAGTAAGACAGAGTAGAACTGCCCCAGTGGGCTTCCAAGACTGCAGGTCTTTATGGAGGTACAAAGCCTCGTCTCTCTCCCTGGTGCCATATGGTGACTAGAAGGTCCATAAGAGTTACAGTGTTGGTCTAGAAGGTCCACAAGAGTTACAGTGTTGGTCTAGAAGGTTCACAAGAGTTACGGTCTTGTAAACTCACGGAGAAGTTCTGCTCAGTCCTATAGGGTCATTATGAGTCGACATCAACTCAATGGCTGTGAGGTTGTTGTGCATGCATGCTTTGTTTTTCTCACTCAGAGCAGCTGATGGTTTCGACCTGCTAACCTTGCCTGTTGCAGCCTAATGTGTAACCACTACGCCACCAGGCTAATAGTTCTTAAAGGGATGTGCCTGAATTTAACAGAAAAAATGTCTGCCAACAATAAAACTGGAACTATAACATGAGCAGAGCTATTACACACTGGTGGCATCACTGCAGAGGAACTATTTATCCATCAGAAAGCATAAGAAAACTATACTGCATTGTATCTAAAGAAAAACTGTGCTTTTTCACCCACTGCATGATCCTAAACAATATATATATATATATATTGAGGCAGATTTTAATGTGGAAAGAGCTTAGTTTGCACACGCTTGTGTTTGGTTCAGACTCATGGCAACCCTATCAGACAAGACAGGACTGCCCCTGTGGGTTTGGGGGCTGTGACTCTTGACCGCAGTAGGAGGCCTTGGCTCTCCCCAAGGCCTACGGTGGTTTCAAACTGCTGACCTAGCAGGGAGCAGTCCGGCGCCTAAGCCACTATGCCACCAGGAAGGCTAAATATAAGGTAGTCTAATCAACTAGAAACTGTCTGAAAAAAAGCAAAAGTATGTATTAGGAAGCAAGAAAGTGAATCAATAATTTTACAAAAGGAGGTTCTTTCCAAAGTACTGTCAAACCAAACCCTCTGGCTAAGTCTCCATGCCTATGGCAACCCTGGAGCAAAATCAATTGACTCTTCATTAGCTAGCCACTGCCTGCTTCTGAGTCTACACTACCCCCTGGAAAGCAATTTAGAGATGCGTCAGACATGGGCACATCTGGGCAACCTTTCCCAAGACCCACATAATCACATAGACCCATCTAGCAGCAAGCACAAGTAGACGTTTAAGCCATATTCTCATCCTATGGAGGCTATATATACCTTTTTATCTGCCCCAAACCATTACATTCTTAGATTCTTTCCCTTTAATGATAAGCCAGGCCCATGCTCACCATTAAAAAAGAATGAAAAACAAACGTAATAAAGACATGTACCTTAGAAACTGTCACAAGGACAGACTTTTTCAGATGTAATTAAATTTTTCCAAGATAACTTATCCTATTAAAATATGGTAATTTCCTGTGGTTTCTGGCTGAAATTGCTCTGAGATTGAAAGCTAAAGTTAATTTCTTAGAATAAGCAGTATAATTTGAACTTAAGAAAATCAGGAGGTATTCCCACAAGCATGGAAAAGCGAAATCTGTTTATTCACACTTAAGGCCCCTGTCGAAATCGTATTGTACCCCAGGCATCGCCACATGGCTTGGTACGGGAGCACACAGTGCGCCCCACAAAGAGCGCACAATTTCTCTCGCCAAAGCTGGGGCTCCCTTCCCCAGCAACATCTTTGGCTGCTAAGGACCGAAGGAGAAGCCCTTCTAGAGCTGTGATTTTTGACAACGCTAGTATGCCCAATTCAAAAATCAGCATGATTGGGGGCTTAATGAGGCACTTTGTTATTCTCTGCAATAAAAACGAAAAAATAGAGACCGAGTTCTTCAAGCTTAATTACCACATCTGTTATTAGGCACTTTAGCGTGATTGACTGGAGTGTATGTTGGACACGGTGCCAAGAACGGCTCCCCATAAAAGCAGCTTCCCGCTCACTGTCTGAATGACATTGGTCTCTGTTACAACCAGGATTTCCATGGCAAACAAGCTGAGCCTGGCACCCACACGCCCCAGTGCCAGCTGAAGGCACTTCTCCTGGTGTCTATTAAGATGGAAAGAGGGTCTGGGCTGCTGCTCTCTCTGACCACTGCTTCCCACCCTCCTTCAGACACAATTACAGGTCCAAGGAGCCCAGGACACTGGCTCAGTATGATCGGGAGGAGCAAATCAAGCCAAAGACATTCTGACCTAAGCAGAGACATGGCTTTGTTATGGTTTCATTGGGGATGATGAAAATTAGGAGTTATGATGGGATATTGCTGATGAAAAGTATTTTCTGGCTTCTGAGCTCCCCTGGGAAAAGATGAGGCTTCCTACCCCTGAAAAGAGTTGCAGTCTTGGAAACCCACAGGGGCAGTTCGACCCTGTCCTTTATGCTCACTATGAGCGGGAATCAATTCAATGGTAGTGAGTTTGATTGGAGGGGGGTGGGTGGGTGGTAATTATGACTTCACATGGTAGTCACCTGACAATATCACAGAACCCAATATTCAAGGACCTAATCCCTTGGATACCGGGGTCCGATGACCAAAATGATAATTCTGAACACTGAAAATGATATAAGATTTCAGGAGTTTGATATCGCATTGTGCAATTTGTTACCCATCGCCATTGGTTCTGTCCCTGGTAAAGTTCCTTCAATTCTTTTATCTAGAAAGGTGGAGATCAACTAATTAAGCTGTAGATCATTTAAAAAAAATGATAGCCTTTATAGAAGAAGACCTTGCTAGGCATTACCAATGTTGTGCTCAGCTGCTAACCCTAAGTCTGAATCCACTCAGGAGTACCTTGGAAGCAAGGCCTGGTGATCTGCTTCCATAAAGAGAGTGATGGAAAACCCTAGAAAGCACAGAGCTGTGGTGACATCCGTGAGATAACCGTGAATCAAAACTGATTCAATGGCAAATAGGTTTGGGCTGGTTTATCAAGAATACCATGATTCAACTTGTAAGACTGCAAAAATCTAATGTCCTGTACAAGCAATAGTAACACAGGGACCCAATAACAAGCTCACCCAAACAAATGCTATTCTTCAGGCCAGAAGGACAAGCATAAAGCAGCAGCAAATAACCTCACATCCAGCGTAGGGAAATAAATGAATCCTCCTCTAACCCGGCTTAATCTAAAGAAAGCAACAGCCCAGAGGTGCAGATGTTCATGGTGGTGACATAAGTCATTAGAAAACATACATACCATGTACATACATTCTTCTAGAACCATCGGGTATAAAGAATGCCCTTCAGGCAATCTCTGCATTTAATTTTGCTCTTGGAGAATGTGGTTATGTATATTTATGATGCCTTGTCTAACTGCTCTTGTATACCGACCATCATTTATAGTACTTTGACTGTGTGACTATCATCAATGTTGATTTCCTGCACAGACAATAACTCAACATGTATAACTCTGCCGCTCATAATTTTTCCAGAACACAATGAACCCAATCAGAGTCTACAAAACAAATAAGAGTGGAAGGGGACTGGTTATAAATTGGGGAGCAGGGAAAGAATTTTCCAAGCTACAATAGAGTCTTACTAACATTTGATAAAAATAGTCATGTATAATGTTCATTCTCTAAAAAGGAATGAACATTTGTGAAAGTCGTTGTCTATAGACTTGGAGAAGGATGCACTTTGGAGCAACTCTTTGTCCTTGGGATGGAGACTGAAGGTCAGATCCCAGAGGTAGGTCCCTTAGTCGGCCTGATCTACAACCATTTTTCCAGTCTATGAAAAAGAAGGCAGCCTTCTCAGAAATATGTGAGTCCAGTTTGGTAGCATATCCTTCCTCCTAGACATGATTTCTGTTGCCCCACATTGGTGCAAGTTGTTAGTACTCTCACCGCCATTGAGTCGAGACCAACTCAAAATGGCCCTATAGGACAGGGTAGAACTGCCCCTGTGAATTTCTGGGTCTCGAACTTTTTCTGAGTAGAAAGTCGCATCTTTCTTTCTAAGAGTTACTGGTGGTTTCAAACTGCTAACCTTGCAGCTAGCAGTCCAATGCATAACCACTAAGCCACCAGGGCTCCTTAGTTAGGCTCCGGACTACTGAAAGATTGGTGTTTTGAAGCAACTCAGAGGGGTCTTGGAACACAGGCCTAGTGATCTGCCCCCCAAAGCGAACAGCCAGGCAACCCTATGAAGTGCACTCCTACCCTGAAGGACACAGAGTCTGCATCAGGGGAAATGGACTCAAACATGACTATCATCATGCTTGCTAAAGGATCTCCCATAGTCCCCGGGTATTTGGAAACCTGGCCTTTCTCTCCTTGGTGACCGTAACATAAATGATTAAGACTGTTTTAAACCTAAGCCTTTCCCCCATCCTCTCTTTTCGCCTTATCTGAAAGTGAGTCTTTGGGACCCACTTGGGAAGAGAAGAGTGCTGGTAGACCCTGGGCTAGTTCCCAAGTTACACAAAGGCCACTCCCCAAACAAGTAAAACGGGGCCCCTGGAAGCAAATCCCTTCCAAAGATGTATTTCCACGAGTCATGGTGGCTTTTGTGCTGTTACAAGGAAGACGCTTTTCTTTAAAATGCCTGAAAACAAGCCAAGTTCTGTGGAGTAACTAACAGTTGGCCACCCAAAAAGGAGAGGCTCCTTGTTTCTTGTTATGACCTACATACATGGTTAAAATAGACCTTCCTGTAGTCCTCCATAAGCCACACATGCATCTGCAATCCAATGGCTGGAATTTAAGGTGGAAGGAGGGAAATGTCAACAAAACATAGCAAGACACGATTCCATCACAGGCTCCCATGAAGGCTATCGTTCCAGAATTCTACCCAGGTTTCAGCCATGGACCTCACTGCTTCTCCTAGAAAGCTCTGAACCAGGTGACAAATCCCTCCAGAACCCAGACACGGGAACCCAAATTGAACCATTTACCGTTCTCTCAACTATTAGTGCAAAGAGACACGACGGGGAACAGACCGACGCGGTATGCTGAATTCTTTCTCCCCACTCTCGTCTTCCTGAATTCCAAACTGGGATTTAATTTTAGTAGTTTAACTCAGAATGAATGATTTTCGGCATTTGGCCCAGTTTGCCTTTGACGGTCTGAGACATTTGAGGTTTTAAAGGAAACACCCTTCCTTGATTTCAAGTCTTGCTGCCTTGCTTCGGAGTGTCTGGGTCAATACAAAGTCGCTTTGGCTTGGGGGTTTTCATTTTCTCCCCCTAGTTGCTAGTGCAGTAAAAATTACTCTTTTTGAGTAGAGATCCCAATCCCTTCTGGCAGGTACTCCTACAAGAACAGTTGGTATTTATAATACCTATAGGGAGGAAAGAGATTAAAAGCTCAGGTCACACGGTCCTTCCCAACAAAGCAGGCCACAGTTGTACAACCGACTCTGAAGCAACTGCTCCTTGAGAAGACAGTGAGCCTTCTGTTTTCCGGCTGGGTCTGCTAGGGCTGCCGCACGGGGCACGGATTAGAGTCCTGGTGTTCTGTCAGAGCGTCCTGGTGATGCAGCAGTTAACACTGGGCTGCTAACAGGAAGATTGGCAGTTCGAAACCACCAGAGTTCCCATGGGAGCCCAAAGTGGCAGTCTGCTTCGGTGAATAGGTACAGACTTTTAAACCTGGCGGGCAGTTCTACGCTAGCCTACAATGACACTATGTGCTGGACAGGACTTGGCAGTGGTGGGTTTGTTCTCTGTTACCTCTTGGGCATGAGGGCTCCAAACGCATACCTCTGAACCACGGCCTTGGGCCATCACCCGACAACACTGTTTTCAGATGCCCTTGGAGACCAGAATCAGATATCCACATTCGACAAACTCTTAAAACGCTAACAAATTCATTTTTCCATTGAAACGCTAACAAATTCATTTTCCATTGCATCTTCATTCAAAAGAAGGGAAAGAAAGAGCAATTCATTTTTATACATTTCCCTAAAAAATCTGTTAAAGTGAAATGGAAGAGAATATATATATATTTCAGAGGTTAAAAAATGTAGTTAGGATTTGGTCTGCACTTGCCTTAACTCTGAGACCTGTCTAAATGGATTTAACAGGAAAGAATTCCACATGTCAGTGGTAGGCCTGTGTCCTAACCATGAGCCAACAAAAAGGCGGAGCCGCCTTCCTAAACAAAACAAACAGAACAGCTGTCCCAAAATTCATACTTGGCTTCTCCAGAGCACAGAAAGAAAATGGAGCGAGTGAGCTCTCTGAATCCCGCTGTTGTGCTTCTGACAGTTGGGGTCCCGCTGGGCAGTGTGCCGCCAGCCTCTCTGGTGCTCTCCTGAGGTGTTTCCAGGGGTGAACCTCCACCCCCCCTCAGCCGCACCCCTACAGCCCAGGACATTGCTCCAGAGGATTCCTCATTCTGCAATGAGCCCACAGAGCCTTTCTGATGGAAAGGGCCTTTCTGACCCCTTCATTTTAGGAACAAGGAAACTGCCATGCAGATGAGTTTTCTTAGGGATCTAAGATGAAAGTGCAGGCATAGCTTAGACTGAATGTCAGACTCATTAGCGCCCTTTCTACGACTCTGGGCTACAGCCTAGAGCTCGACAGGGAGAGTATGCTCCCTTCACTTGGGAAGCACCTCTTTGTTGGATTTAAGACCTTGTGACAAATCTGTCTTGGAAGAAGTACAGACAGACTGCTCCTTAGAAGCAAGGATGGTGAGACTTCATTTCACAGACTTTGGACATGTTGTGAGGAGAGACCAGTCCCGGGAGAAGGTCATCATGCTTGGTAAAGTGGAGGGGCAGCACAAAAGGGGAAGGCCTGTGAGAGGATGGACTGACACGGTGGCTGCAACAATGGACTCAAACACAAGAACTTTTGTGCGGCTCGCTCCAGACCGAGGAGGGGTTTTGCTCGGTTCTCCATGGGGTTGCTATGAGTCCAAACTGACTCAGCAGTACCTAACCACACCGCGGCCCTGTCAGGAAAAAGAGTGACTAAACACAACAACACTCGAACAAATCAGTGACAGTGACATTGAGACCCACATTTTTTTGTACAAAAAAAATTTGCTTTTTGCCCAAAACCCAAATGGACAATTTTTGTCGCTATTTGCACTAGAGTTAGAAAATATTTCAAAGTTAACTCAAATCCAGGCAATTCTAACAGTGGACAGTGATGCTCACGACTAATGCCTGATGGAATTTCAACCACCCAGAATACAGTACATTTAAGACAGGCATCCTCAAATGACGGCCCACAGGCCACATGCGGCCAGCCAAGGACATTTATCTGGCCCACCAGGTGTTTTCGCCCCATCTGTTTTTTACTTCAAAATAAGATATGTGCAATGTGCATAGGAATTTGTTCATAGTTTTTTTTTTAAACTATAGTATGGCCCTTCAATGGGTCTGAGGGACAGTGAACTAGCCCCCTTTTTAAAAAAATTGAAGACACCTGATTTAAGATAAAACTTGAACTGACTCACTGATGTGAACCCCTCTGTGGTAGTTACATAATCTGGTGTCAATTTGAGAGGATTGCAAGTGAAGGGGTGGAGCCTAGCCTGTCAATCAAGATATAACCAATGAGGCCTCTGTGTGGGCATGACCTTCTGAGATTTCTGGGAACTATGTATTTTCTTCCTTGGAGATGGGAGGCACTCTCTCTCTCTGCTTACTCCCTGGGAGACATTGCAGCTGATAAGCTACACTGATAGACTCCATGCCCTGGGAGCTGAAGAAGCCACATGGACCTACCCTGATGCAGGCCTGGGAGCTGGAGAAGCCACGTGGAGACCCCTGCCACCACTGAGATACTTACAACACCACTGGATCCACAAGACTTCCCACACACTGGCCTGTGATCTTCCTGTCATTGCATATGTTTCATGAGTCTGGAGAGGACTTTATAGATTGGTATCGGCCATATGGGCTAATACTAGACTTATGGACTTGATCTGGACTGGACTGGGATGTTTGTCTCAAAATTCAATTATTCTTGTATATAAACCTCTTTCTTATATACATATGTGTAGTTATGAATTTGTTTCTCTAGTCTACCTGGATTAGCACACCTTCCTAAATAGCTTTGCTTTACCTGAACATCTTTGCTCCACTGAAGGACCCCCACTAGAGCTTCCTCAATGATTCTGAGGCCCGAAGCTGATCATCCACACGCGTCTTCATTCTCCCAGGCTGTCTCAACTGCCAACACTGGTAGGGCCCAAAGCAGAGGTGCATGGCCACTACCCAGGGATTTTCCTTCATGGCACAGCGAGAAGCAAAGAGCCCTGCCTGGTGTCTCCTCGGGTCTCTGAGATGGCAGGACTGCAGAAGCAACCCTGGGACTCCCAGCACACACTAAGGGAGTTTTGCTCTGCCTGGTGTTTTACTTGCAATGCATTCAATCTGAGAGGGCGATTGGGAGGCTGCTTTTGTTTTAAAGAAGTGGTTCTTAGAACTCAATGACCAAGTCCACCCACCATCCACAACTGTGGTTCTCAACCTTCCTAATGCTGAAGCCTTTTAATACCGTTAGTTCCTCATGTTAGGGAGATTCGCAACCATAAAATTATCTTTGATGCGACTTCATCACTGTCATTTTGCGACTGTTATGAATCACCATGTAAATATCTGATATGCAGGACTTTTCATTGTTACAAATTGAACATAATTAAAGCAGAGTGATGAATCACAAAACAATATGTAATTACATATTGTGAAATATTTATTTCTAATGCCAATAAATGAAATTTTGTCTTGAAGCATGTTGTAGCATGGGTAACAGTCTTCACACCGGGTACTTCTATGTGGGCATATCTGCATGTGGCCGGACGGGGACCAGCCTGGAGACAGAGGAGCGGTGTCTCGGTTTCTCAGACCATCATCAGAAATATGTGTTTTCCAACAGTATTAGGCAACCCTTGGAAAAGGGTTGTTCGAACCCCAAAGGGGTCACGACCCACAGGTTGAGAACCACTGATCTACAACCCTTTCTTCACTCACTAACATTCTGTCTGAAAATCTGCCTTTTTGGCTGAATTGCAATCGTTCTCAGCTGTGACAGGGCCTGACAGACATAGTTGCCATCAGAGGCAGAGAGCACTGTCAGCCACTTACCAATAACAGCGCTGAGGCCTCCTTTATGGACCAATGGCTAAATCCATCCCCACTGAGCCTCCTTCTCACAACCTGGCCAAGAACTGCAAAATGCTTTTCTCAATTCCCCACCTAGGCAGGAGTATCCTCAGGCCAGGCTACCACTGTTCCAGGCGCAGAGAGTTAATGTCTCCTCCTGCCACACCTGAGCTCTAGAAAATTGAAAGTCTGCACACACTTGAAATTCAAAAGCTAATTTAGATGATCGCTTCCAGTCCGCCACACCCTCAAGCAAAAACTTCTGTTCTGTGTAAGGACACCGTGCGTTACAGGGTTAGCTTACAGGATGATCCTCCATCCAAAAACTTAATCTCGACAGCAGTGACAGGCTACAACGAGGCTTTCTGAATGGTCTCTCGCGGCTGCACAAACAGAACCACAAAGCATCATTCACATGCTGCCTTGAACGACAGGCAAGGGCTTCTTTGTGCAGCTCTCTCTGGGCAGAGCTCCATCTCACGAGCTCGGTGGTTTGGTTTTGTAATGCCCGAGGAAAGTGCGAGTCCTGGAGGTGGGTCTTCGCCACAATAAATGTCAACCATCTGACTCAACTACACCCAGGAAGAGGGGCCCCGAGTCCTCAGCTTGGCTCAGGCACAGCAAACAGCCTTTCGGAAAGGGACTCTCCCCTCCTCAGTGTGAGGGAGCTCCGTGGCTCTCCTGGTCTAAAGGAAGGTGCTGTACCTGTCCTGACTCAGCCACCACTAATGACCCTCCCCTTCTGCGCTCACCTGGCTGTTTCCCCTGACACAACAGCTAGGCAGCCAGTTGTTCAAAAACTGCAAGTCCAAAGTATAAATCGACCTGGCTTTTCTTACCTCATATCCTTCCAACAACGATTTTCATGAGCTTTTGACTATTTGGTGGCTCATTAGCTCTTCTGCACGAGGAAGTACAGGGATTTGAGGACATTTTAATCGGGCAGCAGCCTCATTGACATGTAGTGGGAGACAAAGTCCTGATTTTCCATTTAAATGAGGATGAGTAGTGGCCAAGTTCTGTTTTTCATTGTGTTACTATGTCTTCATAGCTCTGAAGAGGTATAAAAGAATTAAACTCAAACAGTCTCTGTTGTCATATATCGGCTTCGATCCTTTTCATGCATCTCAGTTAATCCTCATAACAACCCTAAGAAAGAGCTATCACAGGACCCCATTTTACTGATGGAGAAACTGAATACCTGGCCCAGGGCCATGCATTTCGTAAGAGGGGAGCAAAGCAGGGCTCAAATGCAGGAAGCCGGGTTCCAGAACTCACACTTGGATCCACTACATTATGGCCCATCTGCGCCTAACTTCTTCGACTACATCTGTCCACTGAACAGAGCCTTCAGTGCTGAAACTGCACACGACCATCTCAATCCAAGGGAGTCGGAAATGTGTTCATCTGTCTAAGCACAGACGAGCACAGACATAATAACAATCGATCACTGCCAAGTCAATTCTGATTCATGGCAAAACCAACAGTGCTCCACAGGGCTTGCAGCGATTAATTTTTTGAAATATCAAGCCTTTCTTCTGAGGTGTAGCTGGGTAGATTCTAACCCCTAGCCTTCTACAGCTTGGCTGTACCCTACACTTCCAATCTTACCTCCTCATTTTTCATTATCTGAACCCTCTGGTCATTTCTGCCTGCCCCACCCTCCCTATCTCACCTGGTCCTGTGTTTTCCTACTCTCCATACATTTTCAAAATCTGAACATACATACACACGTAACCAGCACTGAATCAAACAGAACATTATCAGCATTCTAGAAGCCCTCTTCTGTCTGATGCAAGTTTTTGCAAGTACCCTATGCATTTAAGAGAAAGCATCCGGTATCTGAGGTACTATCGGTGCCACGAACAACAGTGGAAACCAACTTCTCAATTGCCCAGTTTTTGAAAAGAGCGTCACCCCCTCGGCACACGGAGGAGTGAGACTCTAAAACACGAATGGTGCCAAATGAACAGGCCTAATGACAATGAATTGAACATTAATTAACTCGTCAGGGAAATGTTTAGCAGAATCCTTTGTCACCTGCAAAGAACAGTGTCTTCCTCCACTCCCCCTCTTCAGGGGCATCTGCATCATCGGTAAAATCAAATATGCACTTAGTAAAGTGTAAACAAGCTGCTCTGTGGTGGGAGCTGGAGACATAATGAAGACAATGAGGCCACATGCTCTCTGCAATCCACGCTTTCCCCTTCTTTAAGGACTTCAAAATGAGCCTCTATAATCAAGGTGTGATGAGAGACTTAATTACAAGGCACGCTAAGTGACCGCAAGCAAAGCATACATTGCCTTCTCCTGGGTAAAAACCCTTCTAAAGCTTAATGCTTCCAGTCAGGAAACCTCTTATCTCAGAAACAAAAGGATTCCTACTGGTCAATGAGCGCCAGCTGTCTGAAACACCGTGTAAATGGGCTCTCCAGAGCCCATTACATCTAGAAAAGGCTTTCCCTGTCCCACATGACTTAAATCAGTGCCCTGTAACTGAAAAATAAATAAACAACCCACCACTCTGCAAAGGAACTAAGAACTAAGGCTCCCTTTGAAAGAGACCCGGAGGCACAATGAATGACATACTTTTTCATAAAAGGAGTAATCAGGCTAAAGGAACAATGGTGTGTGAAAAGTCTGTGACCTCTGCGAAGAATGTGACCTTGAATTTGAATCCTCTTCTGGCACCAAGAATGTAGCCCATTGTGGAGCTCAGAAGTGAATCTTCACAGGAAGTTTGCGACCCTTTCCCTCCGGGACTAGAAGTCAGCTTGGAAGTTGGGGGTGGCATCTAGAGAGCTCCCGATGCCATAACTGTCTTTCAAACTCAAGCCTTCCTCTGCTTCAGAACTGCTGTCTGAATCCAGATTTGGAAGGAAGTTATTGCTACATTAGGGGGACTATTCCACAGGAAACAGACTCCTTCTCAAAGGCCATGGGACTTACCTAGGTGCCCCCTCGGGTTTGAATATTCGTCTTTGGTGAGCCTGGGGGAAAAGGAGTGAGGATTGTCTTTGCCTCCCATGGACAGAGGGGGAGCTTTTATTTTTGAAACCCACAATTAAACATGTGTAAGAGAACTGAGTTAGCTGTGGGAGAACTCAGCTCTATCTACCTGGCCAAAAGTAAGCTGGGCGTTCTAATAGCCTGGCGCTCTCCAAAAACCGTGCCTTAAGCTCCCAAACCAGCAGATTAATGATGCTTCTACAGAATTGCTCTTTCTCCCTCCCAAATCCTATCTCCAACACATTGCTGCAAGTAGTTTAACTGTGGAAGGCCTTGACCTCCTTTTTTTGTCTCTTTGATTCAAGTGTGTCTGTTTCCTCGGGCTTCCAAGCTCCGCTGGACGGCTGGCCAGAGCAGAATGGAGCATCGGCCAAGCCCAAACAATGGGCCTCTTTCTTCAGCTGTCACATGAACAGCTTCGGGTTACAGCCATTGTCCCTTCCCAGCAGAGACAGAGAAGCACAGGTTCTCACAGACCAACGACTCTCCATGTTCCCTTCTGGCCAAGGCACTGTAATTTTTTTTTTTAAAGAAGAAGAAGAAAACAAAACATACATTTTGAATGGCGCACTAAAGCTTAGCAAGGATGATAGCCAATCCATGGTCTACCTATATCAGAATACCTTGTTTAAAAAGGCTCACCCCTGGGCCCAGACACACCTATTGAGTAAAAAATCACAGGGTGGAACCAGGATCTACACCTGATTCTCCTGTCCAGATGCCCACTCGGCTGATGCCGCGAGCATTGGGCCACCAAGGTCCAATGCTACATATTTGTGCAAGAGAGCTGCAGGAAGTGGAGAGGGTACTGAGAGGGCAATCCTTGATGCCGACGAATTTTGGTGTGAGGGAAAGAGATGGGTGGGAAAGAGGAGGGCACCAAGCATGTAGGGAAGAAGATGAGAAATTAACAACAAAGACAACTGCTGGTCAGCATGTGGAGGTGAGGCGGGCAAGGGGCGAGATGCGGGGAGGGCAGGAAGAGGAGCAGGGGGGCACTGAGACAGCCTGGCTGAGCTTGTACCTTCAGAGGAGGGAGGGAGACAGTTCTAGGGGTGGGATGAATGAATGGCTTTGACACGCAGGCATGCTCAATATTTAATGTTTCAGCTTTAAGTCCCATAAAAGTCAGCTGCTCCGAGCCACACGTTTGGCCGCATTTTATGAATTGAAGGAGCCGGAGGCATACCCACAGTGGGCGGCTTCCCACTAACAGGGAGAACACAGTGGTGTGTCAAGGTCATCTGAACAAGAAGCCTCTCCGGGGAAACCATACATTCTGACCCAGACAAGGCTAGAGGAAACAAAACCTGCCCGACCCCCAGCCCCAAGAATCCTCAGACTGCTTGAAAGAAATAACCACTTTCTGATCTTGAAATTTCTCATGGAATGGGAGCGCAAGTCATTCTTTATTTGGGCCCCAATAAGGTGCCCCAAACCACTCTTGGTGTTGATAATAAAACACCACCAGTGTAGTTCAGTGGCTTCCAGGTATGCACAGCGTGTCCTGCAGGCAGGCAGGCAGAATACATCCTGGAGTCCCATGCCTGGCTGCCAGGAATGGTTTTCCATTTTAATTGAGCACTCCTGCTGACTGGTTTAATCACTGTTTCTTGAAGTGGTCTTCAAACCGCTGCTCAGTCTATTTCCCTCTCTAGACCTTCTGATCCGCTCAAATCCCCTCTCTTCAGGGCTCCAAACCAACAAGAAAGCTCAGGTCTTCTCACAGCGCTCTCTCTGAGGAGCTAACAGAAAGGCTCTCAGAACTGCCCTTGGCCTTGACCACACCCAGCCTCCCAGGTCCAAGTGTGGCTTGTTAGTCTAGAGTGTGTGAAGGCACACATTTCTTGGTGATTCTACAAGTTCACATCTTCATATACCAGGTACACCTAGGAAATATCTGACTGAGAGGAAGGGAAATTCAAACCAATTACTTTGTGGAAGAGCAAAAGTAATATTTTATCATCAATTCTATGTCAAAGCACACACTCTCAAGATATTGATACAGATAAGCAAAAATTTAATGTTTGCTCATTTGTTTTTGATTGTAGGATTAATCCTCTGGGCCCCAAACAAATATTTCATGGTTCTATATTGTTCCATGTGCTGTAATTTTCAAATAACTATCTTTTTTTTTCAAGGTACAATGATCATTTTCCCCAAAGACATTTATTTAAAAGATTCATCACAGAGACAACCACCTGTGGCTAGATTTTAGACTGAATGGAATCTACACAGCTCATGGGGTCAGACAGGATGTTAACAGCAAGACACTGAGTCTGGCTCTGGGATGGGCCCCTACTCCCCAAAGATAAGATGTTTTTAACAGATGCTAATGTCCTGCACATGTGCCTATCAAGATGAGGCATTCCATACCGAAAGAGAACTTTCTTTCTTCATCTTAGAAGGAGGAGGTGTAATTCCTTGCTCCCTAAATAGGAAACTGAGGCAATTTAAATGCTTTACATCATTTTTTAAATCTAAGAGTATGAATCATTGGAAATGAAACAGGAGAGGAAATTTCTAGTAATGAACAGTAATAATAACAGGATGTATTATCCCATCACATTTTCCAGACTTGCTAATGGCACACAATATGAATTACCAAGTAACTGCCACACCTTGACCAGCAGTTGACAAATGAAGTTCTATGAAAACTAACATTGGTGGTGTCTCGTTGTCTTTCCTTTCATAGTGTGGAAAAATGCCTTTTTGAAGCGCTGTAAATTGATCTTCTGCAATAAATACTTTAAAGGAGTTAGAATGGTCACAGGTAAAAATAATCTTATATGGTGAAAAAAAGAGAGACAAGAGATAGATATAAAATCTTGGGAAAGGGAGATAGAAAGACTGAGGCAGAGAAGGAAAAGTGAGTGAGTGAGTGAATGACTGAGTGACTAAGTGAATGAATGAATAAGAATGGGAAACTAATTAAGAGACAGTTGCGAAAGTTCTGACAGATCTAGAATTAAAATAAGGTAGAGAACATTCATCTTTTTAAAAAATAGAATTTAAAAGAAAGACAAATCAGCAGATCCCAAAGACTGTTTCTTTTTAAAATAAGATAATTTTTCCAAATTAAAACCTGGCTACCTATTTTTGAGAAGCTGAGATGACGGGTGGTCGTTTTTATTGCGTTGTTTGAAGATATTTGTATTCTGCATGCCTGGGCCCTGCTCTCAAACATAAGTCCACCAATGGGCACATGCTGGCATTTATTCTGTAGTGAAGCTGTCCTTGAGTCAAAGTTACACGCCTGAGGCACCACCATCTTTGCATTACCTTGGAATGTGCTTGGTCACTTACTCAGATTTTATTGCACATATTCATTATTTTCAAAATGAGCCTACATTGGAAATTAAAAGCTTGATAGCAATTATGGGACGTTATTTGCCTGACCAGTTGTGAGGATGACTCAGGACTGGGCAGTGATTTGTTCTAGTGTGCACTCAATGTTCTGCGTTGCTTAGTATATTCTATATTGTCATTTGTCCAGTGTAGGTTATGAACAATGCAGACAGGTCTACAAGACAATTTATAAATTCCTGACTGGCTTCTCCATGACCCTCAATATGTACTTATTTAGTGATTGTCCTCAGCCACTTTGTGTGCATGTTTGTTCAATGTCCATTATCTTGAGTCTTTCTTCCACACACTCTTTAGGCATAGATTACCTACCTCCTATGTTGCTGACCTATGTAACTAGTAGGTGGCTGGACCGACTCCACAGCACCTGACAACAACAACAACAACAACAACATGTAGCAGGAGGTTGAATTGTAGGAGTCAAGGGATTGCAGTAAGGGATGAGGAACTCACTAACCAGTTGAAGAGACAGTCAAGAAACGTACACAGTGGATACAATCTGATGGATGACATATTAAAGCCGCCTGAAAAGGATAGTGGGGATTCCCATAAGTTTATGGTAGAGAATGAGGAAAAGTATCAGAGAAGGGTTTTGTTTGATTTTATCGTACAGGATGAATGAATTTTAAGTAGTTTGTTAGACAGAAAAGAGAGACACAAAGTCTTTTCGCCAGAAGGAACAGCATGTACACAGCTGCTTAGAGAGCAAGGAGGTTGTAATGCATTGAAAGGACAGCAGCAAGATTCTCATCTTCTGTGCGGGAGACCTGGGCTTGCTTTCTGGCCATCCCTCCATGCACAGTCATCACCCCATCTGTCAATGGAGGCTTGCTTGTTGCTACGTTACTGACGGGAAACTTTCAACTAAGACAGCCCAGGAAGAAAGACCTGTCAATCTACTTGCAGAAAATTAGCCAATGAAAACCGTATGGATCACAATGAGTCTGACCCGGATGGCAGCTAACAAGAAGAAAGTCAATGTCACGGGAAGGCTGGGGAAGAGAGAAGTGGTCCAGGGGAAGGGAGTGCTGAGGGGTCTCGTGTGCTGTTAAAGGGGTTGAGCTCTATGTACACCGGTGTGGCTCCAAATGTGATCTGAAGTCCACTGTGAGCAGTTTCACTCGAGGATTTGCTCAAAATGCAGATTTCTGCTGCTTACGTGTGAGATGGGGTTCTTGGAGCTGCAGCTTCTGCATGCATCCAGGTGGTACTGGTGCTCATTAGCTGGGCAGCCAACAACGATTTTTAAACAGGGGATGGTATGATAAATTTTGTAGTTTAGATATATGCTGGTAGACTAAGTGCAGAATCCCGAGGAAGGTAAATCCACTGCCGTCGACTGAGCATTTGTCTTTTGTCTTATGGGAGAATCACTTGCAAAATTTGTACAAAGGCAAGCTTCTCTTTTCTTTCTTTCTTTTTTTTAAGCATTTTATTGGCGGCTCATCCAACTCTTATCACAATCCATATATACATCCATTGTGTCTAGCATATTTGTGCATATGTCATCATCATTCTCAAAATGTTTGCTTTCTACTTGAGCCCTTGGTATCAGCTTCTCATTTTTCCCCTCCCACCCCGCTCCCCACTCCCCCAACCAAGGCAAGCTTCTCACATCCCACCCAAGACTTCCTGAGTCTGAGTCAAGTGAGAGGAAGTGAGATACAGCTGGCTGAACTAATTGAAACTGTCATTTTATATAGGTTAAGAAAGGTCAGGTATCAACAAGTTCTTAGAGTTCAACTTAATATTTTTAACAAACCCTCCCAATAATATGAATATACCTCAAAAATAGAATAACCGATGAAGAGGAGGTGGGGTTAATTGCTTTTCCTTTACATCAACTATGAGTATCATTATTCACTTTGATCCACATTCAAAAACAGAAATGACTGAAGTCATATACCTAAAAAGGGGTCCTCAAACTTTTTAAAGAGGGGCCAGTTAACTGTCCCTCAGACCCATTACAGGGCCGGACTATAGTTTAAAAAAAACAAAACACTATGAACAAATTCCTATGCACACTGCACATATTTTGTTTTGAAGTAAAAAAACAAACGGGGCACTCCCAATTATCATGACCCCAATTCTACCTTGCGGACCTGGTTAGACCAGAGGATGTACAGCGGTGCAGTAGGGATCTGGAAACACAGGGAATCTAGGACGGATGAACCCCTCAACACCCGCGGTAGGAGTGGCGACACCAGGATGGAAGGGGGTGTAGAAAGGGAGAACCGATCTTGGAGATCTATGTGTAACCTCCTCTCTGGGAGATGGGCAATGGGGAGGTGGGTGAGGGGAGACGCCGGGGAGTATAAGATAAGTTATAATAATTATTTATAAACTATCAAGGGACCAGGGGGAAGGGGGGAGCGGGGAGGGAGGGGGAGGGGGAAAAAGGGGAAACCAAGCTGATTCCAGGAACCCAAGTGGAAGGTGAATTATGAGAATGACGAGTGCAACGAATGTATAAGGGTGCTTTGCTCAATTGATGTATGTACGGATTGTGATAAGAGCTGTATGAGCCCCAATACAAAATTTATTAATTTAAATAAAAGAAAGGGGGAACAGATTACAAGGATCTACATATAACCTCTTTCCTGGCGGATGGACAACAGAAAAGTGGGTGAAGGGAGACATCGGACAGTGTAAGATATGACAAAATAGTAATAATTTATAAATTGTCAAAGCTTCATGAGGGAGGGGAAATATAAGGAGGGTACAAGGAGGGAGGGGAAATATAAGGAGCTGATATCAAGGGCTCAAGTAGAAAGCAAATGTTTTGAGAACGATGATGGCAACAAATTTACAAATATGCTTTACCCAGTAGATGTCTGTATGGATTGTGATAAGAATTATATGAGCACCCAATAAAATGATTTTTTAAAAATATTACACTGAAATGATTAGTAATGTGTAAAAAAATTAAAATGTATTTCCAATGCAAAAAACAAACAGGGCAAAAACACCTGGCAGGCCAGATAAATGCCCTTGACAGGCCACACGTGGCCCGCGGGCCGTCGATTGAGGATGCCTGGCCTAAAACAAAGGTGAGAAAGAACCATCAACAAGGCAATGATTTTAGAGCCACAAAGGACACTGGAGACTTTCCAGTTCCTTTCTCCCCTCCCAACACAAGCTTACAGATGTGGAAGCTGACTCCTGAATGAAGAAGCCACCTGCTTTGCTCAATCCCTCAATGATATTATTGCGACAGGTATTGCTATCACTAGAGCTAAAAAGGATTGGGGACTTAATTTACAGCGTGCCAGCATCACATAAAACCCTAAAAAAAGGAAGGCAGGTAGCAAATACTCCCTCATGTTTCCTCTAAAAATGAAGTCAAATAACTTAAATAAGATAGGACCTTGAATAGTGCCTGGGATGTAAGAGATTCTAGATAATTACTTAGTGGATGGTCTTTTAAAATAGCTTAAAGAAAGTATGTAAGTGGGCATTTCTTACCTGCTAGGTGTGGGCTAAGGAGATCTGGTCATCTAGTGGGTTACATGTTGGGATGTTAACTGCAAGGTCAGCAGTTTGAAACCACAGGAGAGGTGAGGCAGTTTCTCCACAGGAGAAAGGTGAGGCAGTCTACCCCCATGGAGACTGACAGGAAACCCACGGGGGCAGTTTTACTCCATCCTATAGGGTTGGCAGGAGTCAAAATGGGCTCCATGGCAGTGAAGCAGTGGGATTTGGGTTTGGGGTTTAGCCAGTCCCAAGCACCATTGAGTGCTTCATCCTGACCCTTCCCTACCTGTAAGTCCCAAGCACACCCACATGCATCTTCCTTTCTACAGAAAATGCCTCAGAGGGCTGTACAAAAATCATGCCTGAGCTAAATTAGACAGCGCGTTACAACCTAGGTGGGAGTGAAACCAGAAGAGGAGCAAAGCGCTCCAATCCCTTCTAAACAGGAGGAATAGTCGGTATGTACTAATAGCTAATCTAAGGCTATCTCATGAACAAACAAACAACCCAAACTCATTGCCATGAGCAATTCCAACTCATAGCAACCGGTCTATGAGTTCCTGAGACTGTAACCCTCTATGGGATTGGAACGCCCCATCTTTCTCTTGTAGAGTGTCTGGTAGTTGGAAATGGCTGACCTTGGGATTAGCAGGCCAGCTGTAACCACTATGCCACTAAGATGCTTTAAGCTGTATCATAGTCATATAAAAATTGGCTGTATTTAATACTAAGCTTCATTAAGGTTGATGTTGCTAGTTATAGACTAATAATGCCAACAACAGTGTTGCTGTAGTTGGCGATTGTCAATATTATCGAGTCAGCCTCCAACTCTTGGCAACCCCACGTGCGCTGTAATAAAAACGCTGCCTGGAAGGGCGGTGGGTGTGCTGAGGCCCGCTGACCAGGAATCAAACCCAGGTTTCCCTCACGGAGCGCCAGGGCCCCACCACTGCAGCACCCACTGAACCACAGAGGTTTCCTTCCCAGGGTAATACTGGATCACAAAGAGATTGGCAGTTTGGATCTACCTGCCGCTTTGCAGAGAAAGATGTGGCAGACAGCTTGTCAAACTGACAGCTTTGGAAACACTGCGCGGAAGTTTATACTCTACTCGCTGTGAGTTGGCATTGATTGACTCAAAGGCAACGGACGGGCACACGTCATGGGCATCGATTCGCTTAACCACCTGCAGTAAACACTATGCTGTTCACTTGGATTTTTTAGATGTCCACAGAGGGAGAGTAAGTAACTTGTCCAAAACAACACAATTGGAAAGTGGTCACATTGAGAATGAACCCAGGCTGCCCGATCCCAGAGCTGTCACTCTACGCCACTAAACTCCAGGACCTTTTCGACTGCAAAACAGAAAGTACCAACAAGCTGACCTCTTAGAGCGGACGTCAGAAAGTCAAGTTGTGGGAAGTGTCATCTCTTGGAACAATGTCCTGATCCCATAGGGTTTCATACACAAAAGCATAATCCCCTTGGTGGTGAAGGGCAAGTACAAGGGGAGCCCACAGGAAGACCAGACGAACCAAGCCAGTTGGCTATTCTCTGCTTTGGCGTTGGATAGCTCTCCCTTGTCTAAGGGGGTTTTGTTGTTGTTTGGCTAATAAAATCCCAAACTCACTCTTTAAGCAGAGACGGGCCTTTTCTAAAGAAGTATCAAAGAAATCGCCATATTTTTACATGCTCTTTAAGCAACATCGTCTCAGAAAGGAAAATTGGGACAAGACGTATCTCTGAGTGAAGAAGGGTCAAAGACAAAGACCAACCCAGGAGAGATCTTTATTAAAGGGGCATCTGCAGCTTGAAGAACCTGGCCCTCAACATTCCGTGTGGGAAAAGACTCTGGTACTCCTAGCCAGGAAGAGGCCCATCTGACTTCATCACCAAAGTAAGCTAAGACTCTCATCCTCCTAAATGACCCTGAGACTCAGGGAAGCCGGAGAATCTTGCAAGTGGAAAGAGCTACCCATACAATTTGAATATTAAGTACATGAGAGAGAAAAGTTTCTAAAACAAAGTCTCAGAGGGAGCCCAAGCTGGCCTGGAAAGATCAGCCCCTAGGGAACTGCTTTACATTCTCCGTCTGATTTCCCAAACCTCCTTCCCCCCAAGCTTTGTCTAAGGGCAGCAGGGCAATATGAGAGCAGAAAGTACGCAACATAAAATGCGAGGTGAAGTGTTCTCGCCACGGGCTCTCCTCCACAGAGTCCAGGTAGCAGAGTTAAATACAAACAATATCAGCAACAAACTCCCGAGGCGCACATCCACAACCCTGAAGGAGCCCATCTCACGCGAAGGAACACGGGATCCCCAGCCCAGAACAACCTGCCCTGCGTCCAGCCACGGTCCACTTTACCACCCAAGCTGAGTTTGCCCTTCTCTTACCCAGTACGTGCGATCTTGAGATTTCGCAGCAGAACCTATAGTCACTGGTCTTCGCCCAATGCCAGCGGAGAAACGAAATCGGTTCCAAATGCGCTGTTGTCCTACCAGCAGTGTCCCAGAGGCGAGCAATACTCCGGAGTCTTGGGTTAGGCTCCCAGGTGGAGACGCGCGAAGGGAGGCAGGTCTGGACGCATTTACAGTCCCGAGTTCAGCGCATCAGGAAAGTACTTGAGGCAAACTTGGGCGAGGTTTTCCCCTTCTGGCCCGAGATGCTGGAGGAGGAGGGGAGTAACCCGAGCCAGCGACGGGATGCCCGCAGTTGCCGCTGCAGCAGCTGCTGCCACCCGGACAGTGGCCGCTGGAGGGGCGGGAGGCTGAGGAGGGGGGGCGCTTGGCACCGAGCACAGTTCGGGTGCACTGGACAGGACCTCCGCGGCCCGGGGCCTGAGCCGCGATCGCGGATCGGACCTGCCCTGCCCTGCGAGGCTTCCACCTCTTGAGGGCGACTTAGTCAGTGGCCAGTTCATTAAGTTGGGGACCACGGGGGAGCACCCCAAGGGTGGGGTAGTGGGCACACCTCTGAGCGGAGCAGGAAGGACCCTTCGCGGCTCTGGTTCAGGGTGAGCCCCCTGGTCAGGGTCCCCTGTGGTATTCCAGACCCCCTGCAAAGATCTAGCAAGGGATTGGGGGTGAAGGGAGGGAGGTTCTGCACCAATGCAGCTCACTAGAGGGGTGGGCGCGTCCCCAGGGGAGCATCCTTGGCGTAGCAAAAGTGCTTGGGGAGGCGGGGAGTGGGGTGTGGAAAGGGGGCTGGAGGGGGCGGGGGAAGCGGCATTGGCATTAAGGAGGCGGGACCGAGAGAGGGAACTCCCGCGACCGTACACCCCCTCCCTCCCACCCGTTCCCCCCAGGCCCTCGGAGAGGCCTCTCGCCGCCGGGATTTGTTGGAGAACAGCTCCCTCTGCTGACTCACGGAGGAGGCCCGGGGCGACCCGAAGATCGAGCGTTCCCACGGAGAAAAGACCTTTCTCCGTTTGCGCCTGGGGCAGGACAGGGCTTAGATTCTGGAATCCGCCTCTGGACTAATTCACCCTTTCCTCCAGCTGGCGCCTCAGGGGCGAAAGGGTGTTCCACTCCCATATACAGGTACCGTCTCAGAAACTCTCATGGAAGTTGTACCCTGTCTTGCAGGGTCGCTATGAATTAGTATCGATTCAATGACCCGTGAGTTTTTGGGGTTTCCCTGCTAAACAATTCCCCACGTCTGAATGCCTGCCTCATGGAGACCTCTGCTCTCTAAGTGCTAGAAAAGCTTTTCCTTTTTGAACCGAATTCTATTCCAAGTATCTTTAATAAAGGATAATAATAAAGGGCCTGGTGGGCCCGCTTATCCTACCAAGGTCTCTTCCTGGAGTCAGCGTCCTTTCTGAGACAGAGCTCAGACATGTATCCAAGTCAGTCCCTGCACCTGGCTGACTCCACAAAACCGAGCTTGAAGGGATGGATGGGATGGGATGGGATGGGATTAATGGACCTGTATATGTTCACTCGGGAGCCCTGGTGGCGTACTGCTCACCGCAAGGTCAGCAGGTGGACCTCACTAGTCACTCGAAGCGTGAAAGGTGAGACTGTCAGCTTCCGCGAAGATTCCTATCAAGAAGCCTCTGAAAACCAAAGACACAGTTCTGAGTCGGAATCCACTGGATGGTCGTGAATTTGGGTTTTACATGTTAAAGGCCCCCATTATCCACCCCGTTCTTCTCCCCACCTCCTCCCCCAAGGAAAATTCTTTGTTCAACAGGCATTATTGTTGCTAACAGTGGCGGAGTTCCCGTGGCTTAAGTGGTTATTCGTTGGACTCTGATCCGCCAGGTCCACAGTTGAGGCTTGCTCAGTTTGCGTTAGTCTCAGAAACTTACAGGGGCAGCTCTACCCCTGCCCTATCAGGTGGCTATGAGTCGACATCTGCTCTGTGGGCAGTGAGTTTGGAGTTGGCAGCAGTACCGCTATTTTCATTCCGGAGCCATCCGGCACACTGGGCGCAGTCTGAGTGGGAAGGTCACTTAGGTTGCTCCAGCGGTTTCTTCCCAAGGGATGGGCACCAGACCTAAGCTGGGCTCCTCAGGCCCTCTCAGCTAGTAATTTATACTTTGATCAGAGCAAGATAAAGACAAATAAATCTACAGCTGACTGATCTATGCGGCATTGTTCTAAAGAGATTGGCCATTCGTTTCTGGGACTTAACTTGCTTTATGCTTTTTGGTTGCTTCACTTTGATTTTTTAATCAACTTGATGGAGACATAATTTACGTTCCATAGATTGAAATTGAAAAATGTAACCACGGCCTCAATTCAGGGCTTCCAACTTGGTCAGTCTACGCCAAAACGGTGGTAATCGAATAGACACCCCCCCCCTTTTTTTTTTAAGGTGATCTGAAAGGTTAAACGAAGCCTTTCCAAAATGGTGGACTGCAGCCCTGGAAAGGGTGACTTGGAAGAAACGGTGAGCCTTTTCAGGACCCCAGTGGAAGTTACTAGATTAATGTCAGGAGAGCAACATACTTCTGAACGGCCTTAGTGGACCAGACCTGTTATGATGTTCTCGGGTCAAGAGCTTTGGTTGCTATGTACCATGCTGCTGTTGTTTTCTAAGAAGGTGATGATGTTTACATCAGGAAGTTTTCCTGATCCTGTCGGCATTCTGCCTCATCCACATATGAAACATTTTGCTCTGTTGCACAATCGCTTTGGCAGCCGTGACTGAACTGAGTAGAAGCCGTTTGAAACCCTGCTGTACAGTCAAGATAACAAAGGTTTCCATCACCCTAGAAAGTTCACTCACCACTCTCTACAGTCAATCCCCCACCGGTCCCCGTTCCCAGACCCACTGCTCTGCTGTCTCTAACTTTAGGGTCATTATACCTTTTTGAGAATTCCCTATGTATAAATGCCAAAACTAAACCCACTGCCTCCAATTCCAATTCTGGTGTATTTTTCTGCGCCCGTCTTCCTTCACTTAGCATTATGTTTTTGATATTCATCAATGCCCTTGCCTGCGTGAGTAGCTTGTTCATTTTTATTACTGAAAAAGATTCCATTGTATGAACATACACCAATTTTTATTCATCCATCAAGTGTTGACACCAGAACGCTAGGTTGTTACCAGTCAGTTGCTAGGACCATTATTGTGCAAGGCCTATCGTGGAATATGTTGCTCATTCTCTTATTACATAAACTGGGATTAATTAGTCATACAGTAAGGAGTCCGGGTGGTGTAGTGGCGACAAGTTGCACTGCTAGCTACAACATCAGCAGTTTGAAAACACCTGTCTCTCTGCAGGAGTCTCTCTGAGGCTTTCGATTCCTGTAAAAATTTATAGTCTCAGAAATCCCGAAGGTAGTTAGTTCTACCCAGTTCTCTAGGCTTGCTGGGGGTTGGAATCCATTCGATGACAGTGAGTTTGTTCTGTGAGTACATGAGTATTCTGTGAGTATCTGCGTGTTCAACTGTGCAATAAAACTGTTGAACTGCTTTCCAGTGATTTAGATGTAACATTCCCACCAGTAATGAATAAACATTGCTTCTCATCAATAGTTGGCATTGTCTGTCTTTGCATTTTAACCATCGCTCTGGGTGTATTGTAGTATCCCATTGTGGTTATAATTTACATTTCCTATTGACTAATGGTGGTGACCATGAAAGATATTGATCACCTTTTCCAGGGCTTTTGTGATGTTTTTCTTTGGCAAAGTGTTCGAATCTGTGGCCTAGTTTTTAAGCTGGCCATTTGTTTTCTTGTTGGTGGGTTGCAGCTCTCTCTGTATCTCGAACACCAGACCTCTGTCAGACACATGTAGAGAACTGCACTGTCCCAGTCCAGGCGTGACCTGAATTCCTTACTGCAGACCTTCAAGGAGCAGGCTTTGCATTTTGATGAAGTATAATTTATCATTTTTCTTTTATGATTGCTCTTTTTATGCCTTCTCTAAGAATCGTTGCTTACCCTAAGGTCAGAAGATTTTTGCCTGTGTTTTTTATAGTTCTAGACACTTCTAGTTTTAGCTACTATATGCGTGTCCATAATCTACTGAAGCTCACTTTGGAGTGAAGTCTGAGGGAAGGGCTGAGATGAAATGTTTTCCATATGGGTTTCCAGCTATTCCAGAACCATTTGTTGAAAAGATTGTCTTTTCCCATTGAGTAACCTTAGTGTTTGTAATGAAAATCAGTTGACCATGCAGGAGTAGGTCTCTTTCTGAGACATATATCCTTTTATATTTTTACCAATACTTCACTGTGTCTTGATTACTGGAGGTTTTTAAGACTGCAAATGTATCAAGTCCTCTGTTCTTTTTTTTTCTTTTAAAAATTGTTTGTACCTCTATGTAAATTTCAGAATTAATTTGTCAAGATCTTAATTAAAAAGCACCTTGGAATTTTGAATGAGTAACCCTTGAAGTTATTGATCAACTTAAGAAGAATTGATACCCTTATAATATTGAATCTTCCAATAACTCTATAAGATAATAGAGTTCTTATAGCTCTCCATTAATTTAAACTGACTTGCTCACTGCCATCTGGCCATGCTGACCTCCTGTTGGTTTCCAAGACTGTAACTATTTATTGGAGTAGAAATCCCAATCTTTTTCCTACAGTGCTGCCGGTGGTTTTGAACTGCCAACCATGAGGATCACAGCCCAACACATAACCACTATGCCACCTTGGCTCTCCATTAGAACTCTCCCTTAATTTAAATCTTCCTTAAATTTTCTCAGAAAAAAATATTGTTTTCATTCTACCAGTTTCGTACCTTCAAAAATATTCCTGAAATTAAAAATGAAATTATTTTGAATTTTAACTTCCAATTGTTCATTGCTAGTATCGGTAAAGACTTGGAAATTTCATGTGGTAGTCTCAAATTTTACAGTGGATTGTAAAACCTAATAAACTAGTTTATTAGTTCTAATAGTTTTATTAGTTCTAATTGTATTACTAGTTCCAATAGTATTAATGCCTATGCTTTTTAGGATTTTCTACATGCATTAAGGACTGCTTTTTCTAATCTTTATTCTCAGTGTTTTTGCTTTTTCTTCCCACCTTATTGCGTTGGCCAGGATGTCTAGTATAATGTTGGCTAAAAATGATGAGAGTGAATGTCCCATCTTAGCAATGTTATCCATCTTAGAGAAAAAGCAATCAGCCTTTCAGCATTAAGAAGAATATTAGTTGTTCCTAGTTTACTAAGGATTTTGTGATCATTAGGTTTGTGTCCACTGGTTTGGACCAGGATCCTCAATGGTTTAGCAGGTAAGACCTACTCTTTCCTCATGATATTATCTAACACAATGTAATTGTCTCCATAATTGGATCTGTTATGAGCATTCCATCAGTTGTAAGATTAGGCTGGAACTCAACATACTTATTCAGATCACAGCACTGATGTAGCCCATTGAAAGGCTGTTTCCTATGGGAAATAGCTTGCTTCCAATATCAGTGGATGCTGTGGAAAAGCTCACTTGCTTTTTGCTGGTCTGAATCTTTCATCTGGCTGATCAACCTTTAGTTCTTCCTCCCAATTGTATCAGGGCTGTGACCTGATCTAGGGGCTATCACTCTACCCTAATTTTGTCCCAACTATTGGACTGCTCACAACAGAGCCCACTATAATAAACAGCCATAGAAGTGGGCGTATCTGACCCCCTTTGGTTTTCCTAGTGCCACAATGCAGAGGTTAAACAAGTTCCCACGATCCATTCTTCTTTACCTATTCTGACACCAATGTTTCCTCCCATGACACTCTTCATCTATGTGGGGCCTGATAATCTGTTGCAGTGGCCACGTAGAATTTACAGAGACAAGATTTACAACTAAGGGGGCTTAACAGGGAAGTTAATAGGTTCCCAAGAGTCATGATCAGCAAACAATAATTGGTCTCCTCAGCCAGCAGCCAAGTCTCTCTCCAGTTCTCAGCCTCTTGGCTCTATGGGAGCCAAAACCCTCTCTGGTTCTGAGTCTCTCTGCCGTATTTCCCCTTAACTTTTGCCTCCATAAGCCAGGAAGGCAAGCCATCTTTCACTCTGTCCAGAAGGGATGGTACCTCATAGTCATGCCACTATTCCTCTGACTCTCCATTTCAACGTCTCTCATGTGTCGGGATTCAGTGGCCTCGTCACTTCAGAGATCTTAAGCAGGCTCTCCTAAGGTCCTTGGGGCTTCTCTCTCTGCTTCTGCCTCAAAGATGATTCATCCTTCTAGCCAGAGGAGTGCCCATGAAAACTGACCACCCTCCTCTAGCAGTGTTAAGCACCCTGTTGGCCCAGTGGCACCCAATCATTTGGTGGGAGTCATATAGACTTGGGTAGAAGAGCCGTATTAAGGAAGTTTACTCCGCCATATCCATCAAGGAGCTCATTAGATTATACTCGATCACCTCATGAGGGAGGGGCCCCGTGCCAAACTGAGACTCCTGGCCCAACAAGTGAACCCCAAATCTAACTATCAGATGTGCTCTTCTCAACGACAGCCTTGTCCCACTTTCAACTTTTGAAGAGTTAGTTCAATGTTTTAATAGCAGGAGAATAAGAAGGGAAGAGACAGAGCAACTGATGAGAGAAATTGTATTTGGAGTCTTGACCCTATATTAGAAGTTAGGTGTTGGCATTATAAAGCTCAGAAGTTCGGTGCATTTTTGTGTGTGTGTCTCTTTTATATTAGATGCCTTCTTCAATTAAATGTCTTCTGATATCCATGGGAAAGGGAGCAATATAGGAATTCAAAATCCAGCTGGGCTTTTCCTCCCCTAGCTTATTGTATTTCATTTTATTTCTCTCCTTTTTAAAATAATATGATCAATAACAAGAAGTACATTTCCATCATGCCCCAAACTATGTCGTTAGTATGTATATAATTGAAACAAACTTCATTACAAAATATTTACCCTTATATATGTAATGCCTCAGATGTTTGATATCCTCCAAAATTCACTGATTTAAAGCCAATTCTGACTCTTAGTGACCCTATAGGAGAGAGTAGACCCACCCCTATGGTTTTCTAAGACGGCAACTTTACAGGAGCAGAAAGCCTCTCTTTATCCTGAGGAGCTGTTTGTCTTCCAACTGCTGACCTTGCAGTTAGCAGCCCAAATGCATAACTCCTATGCCGCAGAGCAGTTTTGCTGATACATAACTCATATGCCACAAAATTCAATAGTTTGAATGTCTTAAAAAGTGGTGCGCAATCACCCCAATTTTAGAACTTTTCTTCATTTTTGTACTCTTTATTATTAGCTTCCCATTTCCCCACAATTTCCCCTACATAACACTAAAACTATTATTCTAGTTACTGTATCTGAAGATACACCTACCCTGGATTTCTATGAAGAAAGCCATACTAACTCCCCAAAGAACCCCAACAATAACCAAATCTTAATGCAGAAGGCCTCAATCCAAAAGCAATCATGAAATAATAAAAGCTAGACCAAATTTAAAATGATTCAAAAAGAAATGCAAATGATACCAGGTTACATGTTAACACAACTATACCTGTAGTGGTTCACTTTCTGATGTACTGTGTGTTAGTATGGGTACACTAGAGAAACAAATTCGAGGACACACGTATGTCTATAGGACAGAATTTTATATAAAGGATAATTGTACATTAAGAAAGCATCCCAACCCAGTCCAGTCCAAGCCCATAAATCCAATATTAGCCCATATGTCTGATACCAATCAATAAAGTCCTCTTCAGACTCACGATGTACATGCAGTGATGCTGAATGCAGGATGATCTACAGGCCAGTTGGTGCAAAGTCTCTGGGATCCCATGGCAATAGAAGCATCTCAGTACAGGCAGGGGGTTCCACATGTTTCCCCCAGTTCCCAGGGCCCAGGGTCGATCAGCATAGTGACATCTGTCTTCTCAGTACAGTGTCTCTCAGGGAGTGAACAGAGAGTCTCTCCTGCCTCCAAGAAGGAAAAATCATATTTCCCAGAATTCTCAGGAGAAAGCCATGCCTACACAGAGGCCTCATTGGCTATGATCCAATTGTCAGACTAGTGACACCCCTTCACTCTTAATCCTCTCAAGTCCCACATTGACACTAGATTATGTAATCACCACATACATACTGTCTGAAGACAAGTTTATTCATATCCTTGATGTGCTAATAATTTCTTTTATAGGAATACCAGACTAGACCCAAAGAGTTATAGATTGTCTCAAATGTCCAACTCTTCCAAGATGCTACTTTGCTGAGCATCATCTCCTTCACTCCTCGCTTGGGTGTCTTCCCTCACTTCCATGGATTCTGTGACTTACTGCAATGTCCCACAGAAACCCATATAACTTTGAGGGAAAATCTCATGTGGTGGTGGGTGCTGTTCAGTCCAAAACCCAAGGGTCACACAGAGGTGATCCAAATACAGGGTCTAGAGCCAGAAACCAAGAAAGTCCAATAGCCATCTTGCTTCTACCAAAGCTCCGTCCATCAAGAAATAGAAGTCTGGTTTTCCAAGTGATTTTTGCTAGACCCAGCATTTCTACTCCACCATCTTTTGATTTTGTCTTAAGTCATACTCACTACCAAGGTAAAGTCAAAGATGCCCCCAAGGAAAGAGCTTTGAGTAAGTAATAAATTTGACTCTGTTTCTGTTTGTTTCTTAATACTTGTTGTGACTCACCAAATTACCTTTTTTAACTCCCTAGCGCATATTAATATGTTTTGTATATTAATGTACAATATTAATATATTTAAAGAGCTGAGAGTTCTTAAAGCAGTGCTCATATATGTCCTGTGTACACTATGCTTGTGACAGCTTTTGAGCTGAGCACATATCCTGTAAGAGACTCTTGTATAAGTAGACCTCCTATGGTCTCAAGATTGGGCACGGGCTTCATCTTCTCTACACCAAGATCGAAAAATCCCCCAAGTAAAGCAGACCATACTGTCGCCTTCTCCCCGCCAAGTACTACATTTTAAACAAACAAATAAATAATATATTCCCATTTGGGATTGATAAAGCTAGCCATTCTGTATCACGAGAAGCCTCGTGACTATGTTTGGGAAGAAAGAAGATGAGCACAGCAGGGACATGACTATCCAGAAAATCCCGCATCCCTGCAGTGTGGCCCCTCTTGGTTTGCAATACAGATGTCTGTGGTGTCAGGATTCTTGTTTTCAAACAGCAGAAACTCACCCCAGTTAACTTAATAAAGATCAGACAGGAGGTTACTGAGAGGCTCCAGATGAGTGGGCAGCTGTGGTGCCAATGTAGAATGTGAGCAGAATTCTCTCTGGAGCTCTGGGGCAGAGAAATCAAAACCACGATTCAGAGCAGAAACAGCCTGCTCAGGCTGTCTCCGCTGAGATTAATGAACTTGAACTATTTCCTTCCATAGTCCTCACATTATGCTCTCAAGATCAAAGTAACAGCCATTTGGCTGAACTTAGGTTCTGCTTTCTCTCCTGGCTGATTTGAAATAACAAGAAAGATTTGGCTCTTCAAGTTTTTATAAACGCATTGCCATCTAGTCAATTCTGGCTTGTAGGGACCTTCTAGGACAGTGTTGAACTGCCCCTCTGGATTTCCGAACCCTTAAACCTTTATAGAAGCAGTCTCTTCTTTCTCCCATGGAGAGACTGGTGGGTTCAAACTGCTGACCTTGTGGTAAGCAGCTCAGTGCATAGCCAGCCCACTAAGCCTTTCAAATTTCATAGGGTGGCAGAGATACCATCCTTCTGAAAGCATAGAAAAGTAGCTAGAGAAAAATGTCCCCCCCACCAAAATTGGGGTGCCCTTGGGCAGAGATAATGGATATAACACTGCCAGTAAGTTTCATAGAACAAAATACATTGTGAAGCAGTCAGGACCCTTATCGCAAGTGTGGTAAGTTGGTGAATGGAATGTCCTGTTGGTTGGAATTTGTGGCTGTAGCCTCAAAGCCAAGGATAATAAATACTAATCAACCCACCTTCTCAAACGTATATCCAACCGCAACTCTTGTAATAGTCAATAAAAGACAAAAGAAAGTTGCCATTGATGCCACCAACAACCATTTCCATTAACCCCAACCCCCATGGGGGTGGGGGTAGACAGAAGCAACAAAATTGTCAGAAGTCCTGCAATATGGAAGTCATCATCCATCCAGAATGCTTTGACTTTTACTCTTCTCATATTAGTGGGCATGGGAGTATTTTCCCCCTGTCTATACTAAGGTAAGAGTCCCTCGTAGTACAGTTATTACGAACACTCAGTTAGGGTTGGAAGTTCAAGTCCACACAGAGGCACCTCAGAGAAAGGCTTGACAGATTACTTCTGGAAGTTGACAGTCATTGGAACCCAGCCAGAGCACAGTGCTACTCTGACACAATGTAATTCGCTTTGGTAGAATAATGAGAGATAAGATGCATGGAGGATAAAACAGTCTTCAGAGAGTAGGTCCACCCACAACCAGGAGAAGCTGGTACCTTCTCTTCTTGTTAGATTTCTGCTGTGTGGACCGGGATGCTCTGCTCCCGGTACCTTCATGAGTGAGAGGAAAAGAATTAGGGAGAACGGTGGGAAGCTTCCATTTCTATGTTTGAAGAGGCAAGAACATCTCAGATCCCTGTGGACCAAATGGACATCAGTGGAGGTATCTGAGTGTAGGCAATAGTACTACCCTGCCTAAGAGAGCTGTCTGCTAGGGCGGAACCGAGTGAAGAGAGGCAAGCCAAAGGGGGAGGGGCATAGCGTTTGATTGTGGTACAGCACTCAGAGTCCTTGCCTCGGCAGCCCTTCCAGACAGGGACTCCTGAAATGCCCACCATGCGCTGCACGCTGCAGGGCGGCCAGCAGCCAGACATCTGCTCACAGACAGGCCTGGCGACCCAGCAGCAGCTGAGCATGCCTTTGCACCAGGCCTTTCTGAGCTCGAGGCTGTTTGTCTAGAAGAGGCAGAGGACCCCAAAGGGCCAGTAAGAGAAGGATGTGCAGGAGGAGGAAAGAAACAAACGACTGAGGATTCGCCCAGGTGGGTCCATTCGCACACAACAACCCTTCCTCAAAGCATGCTGAAACACAATGCTGGAGAAAGAAAGTGAAAAAACTTCGTGTTAGCATCCCACCGAGTACAGAATCTCCAATAATCTGGTTACACCAGCAAAAGAAAGGGATTTGAATCATTTACACAGAAAAAGAATGTGTTGGGTAAACAAGGAAATGCCAAGAAGACTCACGAACCAGGCAGGGAAGAAGCACGGGAACGGAGTGAGCAGCGCCCAGAGACAGGATCGCACCTCAGAGCCATTCGGGAGCGCCCTGCCCGTCACCACACACTAGACGCCGGAGTCCTGACTACCCGAACCGCCCGCCCTGGACACTGACGCGAAGGGAATCACACTCTCTGGAAGCAAGACGGTGCTGCCTCCAAGGGGCTACCAGAAAAATTCTACATTGTCCCTCATTCCAGTCCAAAGCCACCAGCAGCTGCATTAGGCTGCCTGGGTCTAAAGTCACAGTGCCCAAAGCCCAGTAGAAGACGAGCCAGTCAGGGTGCAGTGTAGCAACGATGAAACATACAACTTTCCTCTAGTTCCTAAATGCTTCCTCCCCACCTACTACCATGATCCCAATTCTACCTTGCAAATCCGGCTAGACCAGAGCATGTACACTGATACAGATAGAAACTGGAAACAGGGAATCCAGGACAGATGACCCCTTCAGGACCAGTGGGGGGAGTGATGATAGCAGGAGGGTGGAGGGAGGATGGGGTAGAGAGGGCGAACCGATTACAAGGATCTACGTATAACCTCCTCCCTGGGGGGTGGACACCAGAAAAGTGGGTGAAGGGAGACATCAGACAGTGTAAAATATGACAAAATAATCATTTATAAATTATCAAGGGTACAGGAGGGAGGGGAGAGGGGGGAAGGAGGGGAGAAAATGAGGAACTGATGTCAGGGGCTTACGTGGAGAGCAAATGTTTTGAGAATGATGAGGGCAACGAATGCACAAATGTGCTTTATACAATTGATGTATGTGTGGATTGGATTGTGATAAGAGTTGTATGAGCCCCCAACAAAATGATTAAAAACAAAACAAAAAGAATCTGAAGAAGTAAATATTTCCCCTTTATTGCTTCTATCCGGTAAAGGAGAGGCTTCCTTCCATCAAACCTCATAAGTAGTGTTGCTATTAGTCTGTACAGTATTGGGGCAAGCAAGACAAAAGCACATTTCTAGTGGGCAGATTAAAAGAGGCTTTCCTTTTTTATAAATTTCTGTCAGGACTTAGGAAGCCCAGTGTGCCTAAAGTTCCACCGCACTTGCTCTCTCTGCTGAGAGCATTTGTGCAGTTCACTGGCTGCACAATTGTACGCTGTAAACCAAAAAGAAACAAACTCGCTGACATTGAGTTGATGCCAATAGCAACCCTATAGGACAGGGCAGAACTGCCCCTGTGAGCGTCTGAGACTGTAACTCTATGGGAGTAGAAAGCCTCGTCTATCTCCCATGGAGTCGCTGGTACTTTTGAACTGCTGACCTTGTAGTTAGCAGCCCAACGCCATTAAGCCACCAGGGATCCTACTGTATGTAGTAGCCCTGCTCATAAGGGGGCTATTTCTCAACTCTAGAAAAGAGATGCAGCTAGGTATTAAAAAAAGACAACCAGCCAAGGAGGAAATACAGCTAACCAGCCATGAGCACGCAGCTTGGTAAAGACCGTGGAGAAATGCTGGCATGAGCCAAAGCTAAGGGAACAAAACTCCGTGTAGGAGAAAACTGTATTTTCTTAAGAAATGACGTATTGTGAAACTGAATTCGCATCACCAAGAGAAGTCTTCTCTCATATCACATTTGGATGAATGACACAGGCACTCAGTGATAGCTGAATAGGGCACATTTGAATCATCATGCAGAGCGACTTAGAACCGGTCAATGTTGAAGTCAGTGCACAGTGTTGATCAAGCTTCACATCAGCATCCTTCTTGGTTCATGAAATAATTTTTTTCATACTTAACAAATTAGTGAAGGAGCCCTGGAGGCATAGTGGTGTGGTAGCCACATTGGTCTACTTGGTACAAGGTCAGCAGTTCAAAACTGCCAGCCACTTCATGGTGCTTTCTACTCCCATAAATATTGACACTCTGGGAAACCCACGGGGACAGTTCTACCTTGTCCTATAGGATTACTATACTGTAGAATCAGCTGGAAGGAAGGGAGTTTGTTTTTTTTTTTAGTTTAACAAAGTAAGGAGAACTTTATAAGGCATTTTAGATATTTCCATGCTACTTAGCATTTATTTGTAGACAAGATGTTCTGAGAGAGAAAAGAGCATTATTTAATGGCTTTAAGTATAATGTAATATACTATTATATAATACTTGAGATGTAAACTCTTTTATTCAAATATGCCTTGTCAAATTAAAAGTCAACACTAAAGCTATTCCCATTTTACGTCAAAAAATAATATAACTAGAAGGGTCTAGCAGAGTAATCAGATAAACCAATACAGACTAATTAGTAGAGGGTAGGGAGGGAGAAGGTCTGATTCAATTTAAAGATTTGTTAGGATAACACGGTTCTATTCAGATTAATTCTGTTGTGCGCACTTCTGGATGAGTTGATTTTCCTGTTGCTGGGTCTGGAGTCTCTTTCTCCAGTGGAGCTTTGGGCTGAACGCCTATTTGGAGGGTGTTTAAGACAGTGTTACAAGAGGAATATCTGACAGAATATTGCTAGCTCTTTCAAGTTTTGCTGAAAATGGAAGCAAAAAATAAGACAGTGGCTAGAAATACATGTTGGATCCAAGAAAGGCTGTCCGAGGTGGGAGGAATTTCTATGCTGGGAAAGACCCAGTGAAGATCCAGTGTAGAGGCAGTTGGTCCCTGCCACTCTCCCCAATACTCTTTCTGAGTTTTGCTGATTTTAGGATCCTCTTCTGGATGATTGTTTCCAAAACTCTAGGTTCTCAATTCATGGCTCGCTCTCTGCCAAGGACCTCTTCTTTGCTCTACTTTATTTAGTTCCCCGTTCCTCTAGAACATGCTAAATTGGCAGCATTTGTCATCGCCCTTGAATATCCTTCTGAACTTGGATAACAGGATACCATGACCGTAATTTGGACATCAATTTCAGACTGAGGAAGTTTGTGGAAGTCTTCGTATTGCCCTAGTTTCCCTTTGTCAGTCACCTTTGTGTTCTTGTCTGTTCAACCTCTAAATGTTGAAGTACTCAGGTTTCACTTCATTTTTTACCAAATCGATAATCACGACCTGTAATATCTCATCCAAGTTCAGAACTGTAGATGCCATCCCTATGCTGACCACTCCTATAACCACGTCTCCAAAAGTGCTGTCTCGCCAACTTCTTCCTGCACATCACCACTGAGTTGCCTAACGTGAAGGTCAAAATTAATGTATTCAAAACACAGCTCCTAAGCCCCCCCCCCACTGTGGATCTCTGGTGGTTACGATCAGGATGACTGGCATTTCAAAATTATCAGCAGCTCTGTGGGAGAAAGATGGGGCTTTCCATGCCAGTAAGCAGTTACGGTCTCAGAAACCCACAGGGGGTCACTACGAGACAGACAGCATGGACTGAATGGCAGGAAGATTTTCCCCCCAGATCCTGTGCTTCCTGGAATCATTCTGCCCCAGTAGATGATAACTTTCACTTTCTGTCTGCTCTGCCCGGACCCTTTGGTCTCACCCCTGAGGTTTCCTTTCTCTCACACCCCCTAGCCGAACTATCAGCAAAACCGAAAGACTCTACCTTCAAATTGCATTCACCACTCTAGTCCAAACCATCATCATTTTTTTTATAAGTTGATTCCTATTTTGTCTCGCTGATTCTGCCCTTGCCTCTCTGTCACCCATTCTCAACCCAAGAGCGATCCCTAGTCTGAAACATATATTAGATCAGATTTACCTCTAGCTCTACGTAAGCCTGCTCCTCTAGGGAAATTAGACTAGTGCAGGGGGTGATTGGGGAGTCCTTCCAGGAACAACACCGTTAAGGAGGTGAGGAAAGTAGAATTGGGCAGGAGAAGTGGCCTACATGGCAGTTTTCAAAGGTCCTTCCGAATTTGAATTGAGACAAGGAAACCTATTGTTTAATAACCATCTTTCCATGAACCAGTTATTGTATAAGACCTGTCCCCAGGGAGCTGGTACAGCTTCGAGTGAAGGATTATTTCCTTGCTAAGGGCAAATCCAGGTGCGGAATTTCACAATGAGCCATCTCCTACCAACACTTGCAGCTTTGAAAATGAGGACTTTTGTTCCCTGTGATACACTGTGACATCTGCTCTATGCTCCCAACACTCTCTGATCTTATCTCCACCTGATCTGGCTCATGCCACTCTGGACACATTGCCTCCTTGTTGTTCAGTAGCGCCTCCCCTCCTCTTCCTGAATATGTTGCTTACTCCCTCACCTCCTCCACGCCAAATTGTGTCTTCTCCGTGAACCATCCTATTCATTATCACAACCCAGCCTAGCGCCTCAGGATGCTTAATCCCTTTAACATGTTCTCCTTTTTCCTTCCATGGATGCCTCTTTTCACCTGCTAGCATCCTAGTTTATTTATTCATTAGGTTTATTTTTGTCATCTGTTTTCTCCTATTAGAATATAAACTTCTTAAAATCAGAGATATTTGCCTATCTTACTTACTGGTATGTCTCCAACACCAAGAGGTAATTATGGTGCATAGTAATTTCTTAAAAATCATAAGATATTCTTGAAAAGTTTTATAACTTAATAGAGGATTTTTAAATCCACTTGGAAGTTAGCTTTTCTAAGTGGGAAATTGTTTTAAGATCAGAGTCTTCTTGAACATGAACTTTAAAAATCCATTTAATACATTTACACACACCACGGAGGTCCACAAATTCATCTTTCAGGAGATGCACGCCTACCTGCATAATTATAATAATTATCTCTCTCCTGCTGCAGCAAAGATAGAAGGGAGGAGCTTCAGATAAAGAATTAAATAATCAAGCCTTTACGTTTCCTTAATGCCCTATGAATTTTTATCAGCCTGCCTTGTGATTTGCATAACATTACTCTCTGGAATATTGATATTATATCAGAGATTATCAACAGCTACTAAGATCAAGATACGTACACAGCAGTGATGAGTAAATACCCTGGGAGGGTTTCTTTATATTCCTTGTACCTTAATTTACTTTAGAAGCTTCCTAGTCAGGAATATAATTCCCATTTACTAACAGAAGATTACTAAAACCCCATATTTCTGTCTTTGTTCACAATTCACTAAGAAAAGATCATTGTTTTTGCTATATGTTGTTAGTTGCTACTTTATAGTTGTTATGCTATATTATGTTGTTACTTGCTCTATCTAAAAGACAGGTAGTTTCTAATTTACAACTTATGTGAGTTAAAACAAATCACACTTGTGAATGTCTTCTTGGGTTTTATACATCTTGTCTTTAGTTATGTGTGCCACATACGATTTTTTAAAAACATTGTTCTTACATCGATGTAACTCATAACAACCCTATAGAACCAGAGTTTTTAATTCCAGGCCTTTTGAAAATTTCATTATAATGCTTAATGTTTTCTTCTAAAGCTGCCCTTTGATTTTTTGTTCAGCTCATTACTTTATTACTACATCCAATTGTTTTAGTTACTCCATGTTCAAGAGCAAACTTCAGAATCTCTTCTGACCTCCACTTTGGTCATTTCTCTCATTCCTCTTTTTGGTGACTTTTTCTTTTTTTTCATGTATGATGTTCTTGATGTCCTCCCAGAGCTCATGAGGTCTTCAATCAATGTTGGATAAATGTTCAATGAGTCAGAGCAACTCTTGAGATAGCCTTTACATTCAGAGGAAACAAATATACTTAAGATCATATTTTGACCCTCATGGACTTGTTTTAATAAAATAAAAGGTCAGTGAGAAAGGCGAAGACCTTGGGTAAGATGAATTGAGTCATTTTTTAAATTGTTGTTGGTTTTTTTCCAAAACCATTTTTATTGGGGGGTAATACAAATATCCTATTATTCCATAGTTCAGTCACATCGAGCAGCGTTGTACATTTGCTGCCACAACTATTTCAAAGCATTCTTTTCCTTCCTGAACTCCTTGACATCAGCTCACTTTTAACATCGCCTTCCCTCACTGTTCCCACCCCTGGACACCCCGACACCTTGATTCTGCTGGTTGTCCCTACAGGCTCATTAATTCTAGGTTTCATATACTGAAAACCAAAAAATATATAACAAAATTCAAGAGGGCAACCCCCAGTGACATAATGCATCTGAGATAAACCCCACTATAAACAAACAAAAAGAAATACAATGCTGAAAACCAGTTCAGTCCTAACTTGCATCCACGGGGCATCAGCTGACAAGGTTTAACATTCAAATCAGGTTTACTCTTCCGATCTTCTACAGTCGTCTCTTTACAGCCCTCTGAGTAGTGACCATTTTCACTCCTTCCCTCTGTTATGGATAGAAGGAAATCGCCGGGGTCTTATTTGCTATGACGATCCCACAAATGTATCTAAGAAGAGCTACATTTGATTTCTGACAAATGCCCTTTAAGCACGATTACAGTCTCTCTGTCAGTGGAAGCGTGTGGGGTGCTATGAAACTTAACAAGTTTCCGAAGAGCTTCCAGGCTAAGGTTATCTAGGAAGAAAAGCTAATTAATCTATTGCTGGACACCAGCCAATGAAAACCCCACAGAACACAATGGTTTATTGGGCATGGAGTTGGCATGCATAGGGACCAACTTGGCCGGACAAAAATGGAAACAGGCATTTTATTCTGCTGAAGCTAGGATGTGCCCCACCTAGTTTAGAGAGTAATAATTTTTGTCTTTGAGTCCTGCAGCCCCAAAGCGTGATTGTAAGTTCATATTGCTTCTCATCCAGGCCAATCTTTTTTTAATAATGTAATGGGGATTTGGTGTTGTAATTGTAATGGGGATTTGATGTTGTAATATAATGGGGATTTAATGTTGTGCAGACTATGGTCATGGAGCGCGGTTCCTTTGCCTTCTCAAATGTAACCTTGTGTGAAACCACCTCTACTGGCACCCAAGATTTATAAGTCTTTTATGATCACACTGGATTTAAGTTAAATAGCTTGATAATTAGACAGAATATAATTAGATTATCATTTACAGGATTACCTGGGCTCAAAATCAAATCAGTAAAAAACAGTAAGCATGAGTATGCCTGTCTAAATCCGTGTACTAACAAAGGTGATCAGATTATACAATTCAAATAAATTTTCAATAAAATATCCTGGGCATAGAGGATTAGGAATATGTTTAAGCTAAATTTATAATTCAGGAAAAGCAATCCTACAGCTTACTTTCCATTATATTTTCCCTACAACTAAGCCCTTAAGCTGAATAAATTAAAGTCTCCAAGCTGTTTAAACAGTTCAGTCCATATTAGTATGCTGTGACTTGTTATAATATACACCTGTAAAATCATTGCCAAGTTGCCCTCACTAACTTCTTAGTCACAAACTAGAAATCTTATAAAGACATGAATGTCTGGCTTACCTATTAATTTTAGTTCCTTATTTATAATTATTGGTCTCCCCTTGGAGAATTCCTCTCCCATCGCTCAAGTCTCATTCTTGCCTCTGAAGCATTTAATCACATTCACAAAGCCATTTCCCAGCTAGGCGTCAAAGTGCCCCTTTCTATAGTATTGGGTTGTTGTTAGATGCTGGAGGCTCATTTCTGACTCACGGTGACCTCATATACAACAAAATGAAACACTGCCCAAACCTGCTTCATTCCCTCGTGCGACCCACTCTGACAAACACTGTGCCAATCATCCTGCCCAGGGTCTTCCTTTTTCTCACGGACCTACTTTACCAACCATGATGTCCTTTGTCTGATCTCTGCTGGTAACAAATGTGTTCAAAGTATGTGGGATGTAAGCTCCTCTCTCAGGTGGTCATACTATCCTGGCTTGGGTTTGATGTCACGATGGAAGCTATGCCACCGTATGTCACACATCAGCAGGTCACTTGTGGGGAACAGATTTCAGCAGAGCTTCCAGGCTAAGAACAGACTGGGAAACAGGAATAGGCTGTGAAATTTCAAGGACTTAGAAGCAGAAGGTTTTATTAATCGTTTACAGAACATTGTCAGCTGTAGCTCTAGAAGATGAGCCCGTAGTTCGGAAGGCACTCGGAGTAAGATTGGGGAAGAGGTTCTCCTCAAAGTAGACTCAGCCTTCATAGCCTGCATCAAGCCAACATTGGGGACTTACAATTGCTGATGGGCCAGGAATCAAATGAGAGGGGTGGGGGAAGAGGTGAAAATTCCAATAATAATCCTTGAAATAATCTAGAAAATTGGAAGGCGTCAAAAAATAATGGGATGCATAAAGATAGATTTCCTAGGTGGAAACAGATTGGTATTGGCAATTTTGAGTCAGACAGTCCTATGGCTTACAATGCCAGGAACGACAAATTCAAGAGGAATGTCGATACATATTCATCCTCAAAACAAATATATATATATATATATATATATATATATATATATATATATATATATATATATATATATATATATATATATATATATATATAAATGAAGATTTCAAGATCTATCTTGCAGTACCATCTGTCTGTGTTAGGATAACTTCTATATATCTACAAGGAACTCTACTGTCTAAATCTATCTAAAGTGATCTCTTGTATGGTTAAGATTTTCTTTCATTCTTTTAAAAGTTTATCATCGCATATTCATTGCAAATTGGTTCAAAGTTAAGAAAAGCAATAGAATATAGTTTTAATGCTAGACAATCGGTAGCATTACGTATATTTCATTTATGGTTTCCTAGTGAAAATGGCTAAACATTCAGATGTGAACCAAAGGTTGGCAGTAACAACCTACCCAGAGAATCAGAAAGAGAAGGATCAATTGTTCCCTTTCTAAGAACAGTACAGCCTAGGAAACCCTAGGTGGAGCCCGAGTGGCAGAATGGGGCTGTTTTATCTGTTATATGAAGTCTCTATGGGTCTAAATAGATTTGACGGTACCTAACCAAAAAATATATTCCTAATATCAGTAAGAAATTTTGTTATTGCTCTTCATAATGTGACTCGTTGTTGTTTTCAGGAAATTATATGAGAATTTTCCTTACCCCATATTCACTTAATTTCCATTTCTACAATGTACTAATTAGCTTTCGTGTTAACTTGTGTTGGGCAAAATTCTCAGCAGCTTGTCAGTCAATGCTCCCCCATAATCAGATCTAACATAGTGCAATCAACTCCGGGGTGGGATCTTCTGTGAGCACCCAATCATTTAGCATAAGATTAGGGTGCAGTGCTACCCTTTAATCAGGTTATGTTGTTGTTAATAGGTCAACTGAATCCATCTGATTGGAAGCTTATGTACAACAGAATGAAACAGTCCCCAGTTCTGACATCCTCACAATTGTTCTTCTCCTACTCCATTGTTCCAGCCATTATGTCAGTCCGTCGTGCCTGTAGTCTTCTCTTTTCCTCTGCCCCTCTCCTTTAATAAGCTTAATGTCCATGTCCTCTTCCAGGGATTGGTCTATCCTAATAACATGTTCAACATACAAGAGACAGTCATCCTTGCTTCAGCGGAGCCATCCAGCTGTACTTTTTCCAAGTCAGATGTGTTGGTTCTTTGGAAGACATGGTACTTTCCATGGTCTTTCTCGTCACCACAATTCAAATGGATCAATCTTTCTTCAGTTTTCCTTACTCAGTGTCCAACTTTCACATGCATAAGACATTGTTGAAAATACTGGATTTAGAACAGATGTATCATAGTCCTCAAAGGAACATCCTTGCTTTTCAAAACATTCCATACATTCTTTCCAAAAAGAGGTCTTTAAAATATTTTATTGTTTTTTTTATTGTTTTTTAAAATCATTTTATTGGGGGCTTGTACAATTCTTATCACAATCCATACATACATCCATTGTGTCAAGCACAGTTGTATATTTGTTGCCATCATCATTCTCAAAACATTTGCTTTCTGCTTGAGCCCCGGTTATCAGCTCCTCATTTCCCCCCTCTCTCCTTGTGCAGCAGATTTATTCAATGCAATGTCTTTTGATCCCTTGGCTGTTGCTTCCAGGAGCATCGATTTTGGATCAAAGCAAGATAACATCCTTGACAACTTCAAACTTTTCTCCATGTATCATGTTACCTATTGGTCCAATTGTGAGGTTTTTGTTTCCTTTACATTTAGTTGCAGTCCACAGTGAAGACGGCAACCCTTGTCTTCATCAGCAAGGGCTTCAACTCCTCACTTCCAGCAAGATCGTGTTATCTGCATATCACAAGTTGTTAATAAGCCTTCTTCCGATCTGAAAGCACATCCTTCTTCATATAATCCAGCTTCTCTGATTACTTGCTCAGTATATAGACTGAATAAGTATGGGGAAAGGATGCAATCCTGATGTTTCTTGATTGATTTAAACCATGTCATATTGCCTTGTTCTGTTCACACAACTACCCTTTGATCCACGCACAGGGTCTGAAGAAGCACAATGAAGTGTCTTGGAATTCCTCTTTTTCTCAAGTTCGTCCATAGTTTGGCATGATTCACACAGTCAAATGTCCTTGCACCGTCAATAAAACACAAGGAAAGTTTTTTTCCTGGTTTTCTCTGTGTTCAGGCAAGGTCTGTCTGACATCAGCCATGAGCTCCCTTGTTTTACATCTCTTTTGAACCTGGTCTGAATTTCTGGCATCTCCCTGCCAATGTACTGCTGCAAACTTTGTTAGATGGTTTTCAGGAAAATTTTACTTGCATATGATATCAGTGATATTGTTCTGTGGTTTTCACATTGTTAGATCACCTTTCTTTGGAATGTTTACAAATATGGATCAAGTGACCAAGAAGCTGTCTTCCAAATTTCATGGCATAGATGAGCAAGTGCTTCCAGTGAGTGCTTCATCGACTTGTTGAAACAGTTGAATTGGTATTCCATCATCTCCTGGGGTTTTATTTTTGCCTAATTCTTTCAATGAGCTTCTTCCTTGAGAGCCATTGGTTCTTACTCATTTGTTAGCTCCTGAAATAGTGGGATGGCAACTAGTTGTTTTCGGTACAGTGACTCAGTGTATTCTTTCCATCTTCTTTGCTGTTTCCTAAACCAGTCAATAGTTTGTTTATAGAATCTCTCAATATTGTACTTGAGGCTTGAATCTTTTCTTCAGTCCTTTCAGTTAAAGATATGCTGAACATGTTCTTCCTTTTTGGCTTTCTAACTCTAGGTCATTGCACGTTGCATTAAAATATTCAACTTTGTCTTTTTTTTTCAAAGAGGAAGCTGTTTATATTGGGAACATCCTCTGATGAAAATCAATACTTTTTCCCCCAAATACTTTATTGTACACACAGCATTGTACTTCATGATTAAATTTCAATGTCCTTTTTGACAATGAATGCCATGCCATTCCTCTAGATTATATCATTTTTGGCATATTAAATCATAGTATTTTCTGATTCAAGATGGCTGAAACCAGTTCACTTCAGCTCACTAGTGCCTAGGATATCAATCATTATGCATTCAATTTCATTTTTGATAACTTCCAATTTTCCTAGAATCATAATTCACATATTCCAAGTTCTGATCATAAGCAGATGTTTGCAGCTGTTTCCCCTTCATTTGAGTCATGCCCATCAGCAAGTGAAGGTCCCGAAGGCTCCACCCTCCTCGTGTCACCATGTTAACTCTACTTCAAAATAGCAGCTCCTTCTCAGTCACATTTTGAGCGCCATCCTCTGGCACGATCATGTTTTGAATCTATGCCTGAGCTTTTCTGTGGCTATTTCCTACAAAGTGAGCAGCCAATTCCTTCTTCATTGTCTATTCTTAATCTGGAAGCTACACTGAAACCAATTTCACTTTGGGTGACCCTGCTGGTGTACAAAATACCAGTGACATAACTTCCAGCCTTACAGCAACACACAAGCCACCATAGGATGGAAAATACAGAAAAGTGGTGGAGACAATGAATAGTCTGCATTTATTTGCTGCTGCCAAACAACAGAAGTTCAATATAGAAATTGTTAAGTCACTGAAAAAGAAGTTATAGATAGCCTCCTCCCTGGGGGAGGGACAGCAGAGAAGAGGGCAGGGGGAGACATCAGACAGTGTAACATATGACAAAATAATAACAATTTATGAATGATGAAGGGTTCATGAGGTGGGGGGAGTGGGGCGGGAGGGGGGAAATGAGGAGTTGATATTAAGGGCTCAAGTAGAAAGCAAATGTTTTTTTTTTTTTGAGAAAGCAAATGTTTTGAGAATGATAATGGCAACAAATGTACATATGTTCTTGACACAATGGATGGATGGATGGATGGATGGATGGATGGATTGTGATAAGAATTGTACAAGCCCCCAATAAAATGATGATTAAAAAAACACCCTAACTTGAAAAGTGTACATACCAATTTTGCAGAACTCAATTTGGGGTCAGCAGGTGGCAGAAGGGGTACAAACTTAGATTTCTTAATTCGTAGCATCAGAGCTAATTGGGCCGTCCATCTTTCATCATTTCCCAGACTCGGAGGGTCAGTGCTTCCTCTGATGTTAGCTTCTGCTCCAAATCACTTTTATCTTAGATCTCCCAAATGGGCTTCATATTGCAGTGGGATCTCAGGTACAATTTCCATTTGAACCGTTATTGGAGAGCTAGAGCCCTTCAATCACTTTCTAATGACTTTTGTCATTTTTTCCTCTTCATTCAAAGGTAAGAGAAAGGTAAGAGACATTCAGAGAAACACCCATACAATCATGTCCTATAACCCAGTGCCTTTGTTCTTACAGTCTTCCTGTCATATTGTTTCAAGATAAAGTGAAAACAGCAGTAAATGCTGATTGTTAATAATCAACTCAAAAGTGTTTGAACTTCAAACATGAAAGTATTTACCACGCTCTTTTCACTGATTGACTTTGTGGAATTTAAGTGGCGTAGTGCTTGAAGACAACTTTTTCATCTCATAATTTCTTTTTTTTCTTTTAAACATTTTATTAGGGGCTCATACAACTCATCACAATCCATACATATACATACATCAATTGTATAAAGCACATCTGTACATTCTTTGCCCTAATCATTTTCAAAGCATTTGCTCTCCACTTAAGCCCTTTGCATCAGGTCCTCTTTTTATTTGTCAGCTTTCTCCTTTTGTGTGTGTGTCCCCCAGTCCCGTCAAGCCTATCTTGTTTCCAAATGTAATCACAGTTACTATACAAGAGACAAACTGACCCTAAAACAAATGTCATTTGGCCTGACCTCTAAAGTAAAGTTTTATTGTCTTTTGTTAAGTCCAGAGGGTGGTTGCTTTGCCAAAGCACAAATCCTGAACGGAGTTGAAAAATCCGCTGCCATCAAGTCAATACTGATTCATAGTGACCCACTGCGGGTTTCCAAGACTGTAACTATTTACTGGAGTAGAAACTCCAGCCTTCCTCCCACAGCTTTGCTGCCAACCACACGATCACAAACCACCAAATTTCCTGTTGAAAGAAAGAATTAAATATCAAATTTAGAAGCCTTTATTTGATTCTCATTCTTCTTCTATTAAGAAACATGCATTTCAATCAATGGATTTGCACAAAGTAATTTCATCTTTGTATTTCACTATTGTTAAAGATATTCTTTGAGTATTTGGTAGAAAATGTTATTGAGCTAGTGAAAACATCTTAATTTTAATATAACTTTTAAAAGTCTGTTTACTCCCATACTAGCACTTACAATTTTATAGATAAGTAATAGTTTATAGATATGTATACATATCTATTACAATGAAATTTAAAGGTTTATTTTGTATATTGTTACCAAAGAGTTGAATTCCTATCTATGTCTATTTATGAAAAATGAACTTTGCTTATAATATCTGAAGGTTTATTTTTAGTATTCCCTGGCAATGTTAGCTTCCAGCTCTGTGATTAGACGTGGTGTTGCAGTATACTGTTTGTTGGAATGATTCAAAACAAAAAACTGTGTATGGTTACTTAAAATGAAAACCTGGGTTTGTCTTCAGTTTGGTTTTACCCACAAATTGATGAGAATTAACACATTGGACATCACCTGTTCTGACTCACATTATTTCAACCTCTATGAGAGAATGGGGATTTTTTTTAATCGAAATGTTTCTCAACATTCAGAAATATCATTCCTTTATTACTTCTTTCCTTTCTGTCTTACACACACACACACACACACACACACACACACACACACACACCACTGATTCAACATAACAGCAAATCTTAAATCATTTCATATTAGGAGGCAAAGCTGAGAATTCTATTTATATAGATATATTAATTTTAACACTAGATACTGAGAGAGCAAACATATTGGCAGTATGGGAAAATAACATTAAATATGTTTATGTGGTTTAGATTTATATAGAAGAAATTTGGTCAGGATTTGAGGGAGACGCGTAAGAAATTTAAAGCCCCCTCTTCTACAAGTCAAAAGTCAAGAGATATTTTTCCAAACTGAAAAAGAATATCCAAACCTCAGTACCAGAATAAACCTCTTATTTGGGAACATGGTTGTATAGCCCAGAAAAAACAGCTGAAATGTTGCCTGCTGTTGACTTTGGGAGAGGGAATCAGAATTCCTGAGTCAGAATCAGACTCTAGGAATGAGGAAGTGAGGTTGAGAACTGCTGGTGGAAACCAGCAGAGCTCATCATATTTAAATTTTAAAATGCGTTAACTTTAACAATAGTAAAGATTAAAATATTATAAAAGAATTTAATGATATATGTATGCCCCATGAGAATTATTTATAATATTCCCAAATAAAATAATATCTCTAGAGCAGACCAAAGAGATATCTAAACAGCAGATAAAGGAATGGCATTTAAACTCATGCTTAATTATAAACCCTAATCTAAGAACAATTAGTTCTTATGTCTTGGTTCTATGTGGTACTTGCTGTCATGAAGATATGAATAGTACAGCAAAGCGTGGTGAATAAACTAGGTGGTGCCTGACTAGCAGAAAGAATAGTGTCAAAGCCTCCATCTAAGTGTCGTGTCAGCTAAGTCTCCACGGAAGAAGCACACCAGGCGGTGTGATCTATGACAGTAAATCTTTAAAAAAAAAAAAAAACAATCTTAAGGAAGGAATAGTGTAAGAGCTTAAGTTGTGAATACCTGGTTTGTAGAAGACTATGAATGACAGTGGAAGCCCCAAATCCAATGTTAACCCCCATTTGTTATCATCTACACAGTCCAAATGTCTTTGCATGGTGAATGAAGCACATGTCTACATCTCTCTGGTCTTCTCTGCTTTCGACAAGATTCATCTGGTGTCAGCAATGAGATCCCATATACCATGCCCTCTTCTGAAGGCAGCTTGAATTTCTGACAGCCCCTTATTGATGTACTGCTGCAACCATTCTATAATTATCTTCAGCAAAATTTTACCTGCATGCGCTATGCATGATATTGTTCATTAATTTCCACATGCTGCAGGGTCACCTTTTTTTTTTTTTTTTTGGAAAGGTCACAAATAATCTCTTCCAGTCAGTTAGCCAGGTAACTTCCAAATTTCTTGGCATAGGTAAGTTAGTGATTCCAGTAGTTCACCAGTTTGTTGAAATCTTTAAGTAGGTATTACAATTCTTGGAAACTTTTTTCTAATACCTCCAGTGAAGATTGCACAACTGTCAATAGCATCAGTTCTTGATCATACCTTGCCTCTTGAGAGTGTGCCTTGAGCCAGAACCACATACTCAGCCACTTTGAAATTCCGCATCCATAAAAACCGAGAGATAATTATTACTTTTATATATGGGTGTGTGACATTATTATTATTTGTTGTCTTATTGCTTTGGTTAGAATGAGACCCTTCATTACAATGGTAAATAGTAACACTGGTGAGAGTAAATTTACCTCACTTATAAGAAGGTATTTAATAGCCATTCTTTCAGTGTTTAACATAAAATATTTGCCGTTTTTTCTTAGTAACTTTGATCAGCTTAAAAATGTTTCCTTTGATTGCCAGGTTGCTACAACTAATTAGATACTGATTTTAAATCAGAGGTAAATTATTGAATTTTTAGCAAATACATTTCTACTCAAATTAAAATGCTTTGACTATTTTCCTCCTTTGACCTAATTATCTAGTGAATTTCATCAGTGAATTTCTTTATTTGAGTCATTCTTGAATCACTAATATTTGCACTTAATATTTTCTTATTGTCTGCCAAAAACTATGCTAAACACAACTATTAGGTGAATAAATATCTTGTCATTGTTTTCTCTTGATAAACTTCTTAATTATTAAGAAATCTTTATTTTCATTCTTGTAATTGTTTTTTCTTAAAGTCTACAATTCTGTATTGAATTATGTCCTCCATACCAGTGGTTCTCAATCTTCCTAATGCTGTGACCCTTTCATACAGTTCCTCATGTTGTGGAGACCCCACCCAACCATCAAATTATTTTCATTGCTACTTCATAACTGTTATTTTGCTACTATTATGAATCAGGCAACCCGTGTGAAAGGGTCATTCAACCCCAAAGGGGTTGCGACCCACAGGTTGAGAACCCCTGCCCTAAAATGTTTTCTGTACCTTGACTTCTCAAGCCACCCTTTGAAATCTTCTGTTGAGAGAAGACAAAGTAAAGTATTATAATGTAATGGGGAAAGCCCTAGAATTATGGAGCAACAAAGGAAGAACAACAGCAAAAAGACAAAGCCAACTGGCAAGGAGTTGGCCCTGATTCATTGTTTCTGTGTTGTTAGGTGCCTAACTCCGCTCTGACTCATCCAACACTATGGACCACAGGATGAAGTACCTCCTGGTCCTGCACTGTCCTCACTGTTGTTTTTAGACTTGAGCCCATTATTGCAGTCACCACGTCCATCCACCTCAATGAGGGTCTTCCTCCTGTGGCTGCCCCTCAACTTTTCTTTTTCGTTTTGTTTTAAATAATTTTATTCAGGGCTCATACAATTCTTATCACAATCCATACACACATCAGTTGTGTAAAGCACATTTGTACAGTCGTTGCCCTCATCATTCTCAAAATATTTGCGCCCCTGGCATCAGGTCCTCATTTTCCCCCCTCTCTCCCCACACCCCCCTCCCTCCCTAATGAACCCTTGATAATTTACAAATTATTATTTTGTCATATCTTGCTCTGTTCTACGTCTCCCTTCCCCCACTTTTATGTTGTATGTCCCTCAGGGAGGAGGTCACATGTAGATCCTTGAAATTGGTTCCCCCTCTCCAACCCACCCTCCCTCTTCCCTCCCAGTATCGCCACACACACCACTGGTCCTGAGGGGATCATCCGCCCTGGATTCCCTGTGTTTCCAGTTCCCATCTGTACCAGTGTACATCCTCTGGTTTAGTCAGACTTGCAAGGTAGGATTCAGATCATGACAGTGGGAGTTGGGGGGGGGCATTCTATGATGCTCACCTTCCCGACACAACCTCTGAAGACAAAGTGGGTGAACAACTGAATGTGTTGAAGAAAACTGATGGTGTCAGGCTATCAAAAGATAGAGCATCTGGGGTCTTAAAGGCTTGAAGGCAAACAAGTGGCCATCTGTCTCAGAAGCAATAAAGCCCACATAGAAGAAGCACAGCAGCCTGTGTGACCATGAGGTGCTGATGTGACCAGTTATCAGGCATCAAAGAACAAAAAAATCATATCATTGTGTGCTCACCTCCCTCATATGACCTCTGAAGACAAATGGGTGTATAAGCAAATGTGATGAAGAAAGCTGATGGTGCCCGGCTATCAAAAGATATAGTGTCTGGGGTCTTAAAGGCTTGAAGGTAAACAAGTGGCCATCTAGCTCAGAAGCAACAAAACCCACATGGAAGAAGCACACCAGCCTGTGTGATCACAAGGTGTCAAGGGATCAGGTATCATCGAAACAAAAAATCTTACCATAGTGAATGAGCGGGGGTTGCAGAGTGGAGACCCAAAGCCTATTTGTAGGCCACTGGACATCCCCTTATTGAAGGGTCTTGGGGAGAAGACGAGACAGCCAGGATGCAATGTAGCAACAATGAAACATACAACTTTCCTCTAGTTCCTAAATGCCCCTCAACTTTTCAAAGTTGTTCTTAAAGGACTGATCTCTCCTGATAACATATCTAAAGTATGCCCTAAGCAGCATTCTAGCTGTACTTCTTCCAAAATAGAGCTCCTTAATCTTTTGATAGTCCATAATTTTTTCTATTTTTTTGCCAGCACCAAAGTTCAAATTCATTGATTTTTCTTTGGTCTTCCTTATTAAATGTCCAAATAGCCCATACCTATGAGGCAATAAAAATACCCTGGCTGGCTGTACAGCATGAAGGATATAATCAATGGTACTGATTTACACCAGTAGAAGTGATGTTCTGTTGTTTATATTTTTGCCACAATTATAAAAAATATTAATTACATGAATAACAATAACCAAAAAGAAGAAGAAAACGTTCTAGAATTGAATATGATGACACATGTACAAGTCTTCTTGATATGATTGAATTATTGAACTTTATGACCCGTGAATGAAGTGCTAATTAAACTGTTAAAAATGAAAAACATTTTTATCTTAAAGCAAAAGGAATAGTTATAATAAGAAAAGAAATCATGTCACTGAGTTATACATGTAAAAGTTGTTGAACTGGAGAATGTTTTGTTGTGTATATTTTTGCCACAATAAAAAAGTACACAATAGCAATGAGTACAAAATATACCATGGCCTGAGTCAAGCGCATTTTGGTCTTCAACATGATACGGAGGTCTTGTGCAGCAGTTTTACCTAGTACGATGCATCGTTTGGTGTCTTGACTGTTGCTATTGGCTCATTTCGGAGGATTTTTGTTTTCTTTAGATTGAGTTAAAATTCACACTGAAGGCTGCAATCCTTGATTTTCATCAGCAAGTGCTTCAAGTCCTCCTCACTTTCAGCAAGGTTGTGGCATCTGTGTATCAAAGGATGTCATTAAGTCATTTCTCCAAATCCCGATACTCTATTCTTCAAAAATCCAACTTCTCTGATTATCTGTTCAACATAAAAATTGAATAAGTTTGGAAAGAGGATACAACCCTGACGCATACCTTTCCTGATTTAAACCACGCAGTATTCTCTTGTTCTTTTAGCTTAACTGTCTCTTCATCCATGTACACGTTCCACATGGCTACAATGAATTATTCTGAAATTCTCATTCTTCTCAAGACTGTCTATAGTTTATTATGATCCACATAGTCAAATGCTTTTGCATAGTTAATAGAATGTATATATTTTCAAATATACTCTTCTTTCGGACAAAATCCATCTAGCATCAGCAATGATATCTCTTCTTCCACATCCTCTTCTGATTCAGGTCTGAACCTCTGGCAACTCCCTGTCATATGCTACTGCAAACACTGCTGGGTAATCTTAAGCAAAATTTCACTTGCATGTAGTATCAAATATATTGTTCTATAATTTGAGATTTCTGTTGGGTCACCTTTCTTTGAAATAGGGACAAATATGCATCAGTTGACCAAGAAGTTGTCTTCCAAATTTCCTAGTAGGCTAGTAAGTGCTTTGAGTGGTTCATCATCTAGCTGAAACATTTTAATTGGGCCTTCATCAATTCTTGGAGCCTTGTTTGTGGCTAATACGCTCAAGCAGCTTGAACTTCTTCCTTCGGCACCATCGGTTCTTGTTCATATGCTCTGAAAAGGCGGAATGCTGACTAATTATTTTTGCTATAGTGACTCCGTGTATTCTTGCCATTATCCTCTTTTTGATGCTTCCTGGACCATTCAATGTCTTCCCCACAGAATCTTCTATATTGTACATGGAGTTTGAATTTTTCTTTAGTTTTCACAGTTATACTGAACATGTTTTTCTCTTTGAGTTTTCTAACTTTAGATCTTTGCATATTTCATTATAATGTTTGACTTTGTCTTCTCAAGCTGCCCTTTGAAAGTTTTTGTAAATATTTATGGGATTAGACAGTCTCATCTTTCTCTTCTATATGGATTCGAGTCTGAACCACCACAGCAGCACAATGCCTCCCCAACTGCACCATCAAGGGTCCACTCAGTCTTCTTCAAGCTGAAAGAACTAAAGGAAAAATTCATGGATAAGTTAAAATACTGAAGGACGCCGTCAGCAAAATGCTGAACGGTGCAGGAAGTATCAAAAAAATCGAAGGAATGCACTGAGAAATCATACTAAAAAGAGCTGGGACACATTCCAGCGTTCAGAAGGTCGCATAAAATCAAGACGTCCAAGCTGTCCTGAAGGCACTGGTGTACAATAAAGTTTCAGAGATGTGAGAACCTAATAAAGTAAGTGATTAGAGAGTGAACATAATCTGCTGCTGAAGAAATAAAATCAGCAGGCCTACACACAGGGCCTTAAAACTGTGTCAAGACTGCATTTGTGAGACACTATATGATAGTCATCTTGCTATGGAATAGTCATCGATGTGACTCTTCCAGTTGGTTGGCCAGGTAGCTGCCTTCCAAACTTTTTGACAAAGATGAATGAGGGCTTCCATCACTGAATAAGTTTGTTAAAATATTTCACTCTGTATATCTGTCCATTCCTGCAGCTTTGTTTTACACTAATGGCACGTCCACCATATTCTGCCTCGTGAAATGGTTGAATGTTGACCAGCTCTTTTTGGCATGGTGACTCTGTATCCCTTACATCTTCTTCTGATACTTCCTCCACCGTTCAATATTTTGTCCATAGAATCCTTCAATAGGACAACTCAAGACCTAAATGTTTTCTTAAGTTATTTCAGCTTGAGGTATGCCATGCATGTGCTTCCCTTTTGGTTTCTGATTACTGATCTTTGAACATGTCGTTATAATTCTTTACTTTGCCTTTCAAGCTATCTTTGGACGTTTTCTGCTCAGCTCTTACTCTACCATTTCTTCCATTTACTTTAGCTACTCTACATGCAAGAGCAAGTTTCTGTCTCTTCTGGCATCTACTTTTTTTCCATTCCGCTCTTTTTGTGAGGACTAAAATTCATTTAAACTGTGGTAGTTGCACAATTTCATGTCAACTTGATAAATAAGTGTGGGATGGAATCTAGCCTGTCAATCTGCTCACCGACTGATGATGCCTCCTTGTGGGTATGGCCTTCTCATGAGATTTCTGGGAACTTCCTCTCTTTTTCCCTGGAGGTGGGCCACACTCTCTCCCTGCTTCACCTTCCTGTTGACAAGCCATGTGGAGCCTCGCTGAGACCTGAGTAAGCCATTCAGTGAAGACCTGCACCAGCCCTGTGATGCTTCCACCACCATTGGAACCATGATAAACTTTTCACCCACTGACCTGTGATCTTCCTGCATTCTGCATCATTGCATGTGATTGCATGAGTCTGAAGAGAGATTTATGGACTAGTATCAGACTTATGGATCAATATTGGACATGTGGATTTGACCTGGACTGGGCTGGGATGTTTTCTTAGTATACTATTACTCTTTGGTATAAAATTCTTTCTTAAACATGTATGAATGTCAATGAATTTGTTTCTCTAGTCAACCCAGCCTAACGCACAAACCAAGCCGTGTTATTTCATCATATGCATATGAAAGCTGGATAATAAATAAAGACTACCACAAAAGAATGAGTACATTTGAATTATAGTTTTGGCAAAGAATATTCAAAATACTATGAACTCCCATAAAAACAAACCAATCTGTCTTGGAAGAGTTACAGTCAGATTGCTCCTTAGATTTGAGGAGGACGGTGGGACTTCATTTTGGGTACTTTGGACATGTTGTCAGGAGAGACCAGTCCCTGGAAAAGGACATGATGCTTGGTAACTTAGAGTGTCAGCAAAGAGAAAACCCCCGAGGAGATGAAGTGACACAGTCGCTTTGACAATGCACTCAAACATACCACCAGTGAGCAATGTGCAGGACCGTGCAGTGTTTTGTTCTGTTGTATCGACAGTCACTGTGAGTCAGAGTTGACTCCATAATACCTAACAAGAATCTTACAGCTATGTAAATTCTGAATTCTTACAACTTGAACAGGTCTTATTTGTATTTAGATAATGGTTTAGTTTAAAATGCAATTCTTGAAACATAATGCTTTCTCAGAAGTTGAATTTTACCTCTGTGTGGTTTTCCAGAATTCGTGTTTCTTTGGCAGCCTTTTTCTTCCCGTTTGGCTGCTTCGGGTGTCTGCTCTTTATCCAGGATATAGTGAAACATCTGGCTATGATTTCTTTTCCATTATTCCTGCCTTTTTCCTGTGAAGGCAGAATCCTTTAACGCTGAAAAATTGTCTTCTCTCCTTTCTCTGATTATTTATTCTCCTCCATCCATACTATTTTCTTCTTCTGGCACTCCTGTAATAACAGTGTCACCCTTTTTGCTTTCGGATTTTCTGCTTCTGATGTTTTTGTAACTGTAGGAGAGTTCATGCGGCACTCTTAAGGAATGCCCCAGAATTGCTCTCCTTTTTATCTCCAAGGCTATTTTTGGGGGTTCCATATTTTAAATTTTTTGTGGCAATCTATTTTGCTTTTTGTTTTTAAAACTTAGTAAAAACTCCTGTTGAATCTGAATAAGAAAATGACCCTTTCTCTCCCCCTAATTTTTGCCCTTTTCAGCTTCACGGGAGGTTATAATTACACTTGATCTCTTTGAGGTGGACCCCTGGATTCCTTTGTTTCCCTGGTGACGTTTATCTTTACAGAGGAAGAGCTTTACAGAGGAAGAGTTGTTTTAGCCAAGGAGAAATAGCCAAATGGGTGTGGGTGGTAAGTAGGGGCCATTTCTCTCCCATCTTGCCATTTCCTGCTAAAATTTCCCCATGTCACGGATATGGATGAAAATTTTCTGATGTAATTATGACATACAAATGACCGTCCCCAGCCCTCTTGTGAGGCTTAGATTGTTCATTTCCAAAATGGGGAAATGGAAGGGCTTCAACATGTGGTTGGGATGTCATCTTGCTAAAAGAAGCTCCTATTTATTTTCCCTATGTTCCAGGAGGAGAAATCTTACATTTGGTTCCCATTTTTAAAAATGAAGTTCATCTTAAAAATTGATTTAATTCCAAGTTCTTTCCTTATAGGGAAGTAGGAAAGTGATTCTAATATTCATATAAAAAGAGCATTGGGTGGAATACATTTTTACGCTACTCTGCCCCACCTCACCCACTACCTTCGCCCCCAAATAAGTCACTTTTCAATACTTTCTTTAAAACCACTATGGAATTCCGGGTCATCTGGCTATACTAGGACAAAGAAATATGCCTATGAGAGTTCATCTCTGATGAATACTACCACGAGGCAGAAAAAAAACAGTGGGAACATCTGTATTTTATCCTGCCAATATGTTCTCTCTTAATCTGAAGCACAGGATGTCTTTACTCTGTCAGCTGCAAAAATATTATCTCTCTGCAGGAATGAAACAAGTGTGGAATATATATTATGCTACCACATTACATGCATACCTAAGCAGAAAACAAAGAAAATAACCATTTACAATAGAACTCAATTTTGCCTCCAGGGACAGATAAAAAAATTTTTTATTATGATACCCAAATGGTACAGTTCATAAATATACATAGGAAATGTGATAGGCCAGTCTCTTTTGACTGGATGCCAGTGACTAACAATTTATGGTCTGACCCTCCTTCTGATCCACTCTTTCCACACATATGTGGTAGGTAATTTTTTTTGTTGTTTTTGAAAGGCCAGGAATTTGGGATAAGAAACACCAAAACACATCACTCTCTTTCAGCAGCCCTGGAATTCTTAAATGTATGTTGAAAATAACTTTTTGCTGATCTATTTATAATGTTTAATTGGAAACTTTATACTATATACGGTTTACTTAATAAATAACCAAGATAGTAAAAAATACAAAGAACAGTAACCAAGTTGGTAATTTTTAAAATTCACATGATTCCAGAGGCTTAGCTGTTGTTTACCCCTTTAGAAATCAATAACTTTTCATTTGGACTCTTAAATCCACTTTAATGAGCATTCTGCTGGCAGCAGTTTTATTTAAGATCCGAGCTCATATGAACAGAAATAATCGTGGCTTTTACCTAGATAGCAATTTCCAGTCAACTTGTGTAGACCACATGACTGATTCGAATGTATAAATCCCTACAATCACATTATACACTTCTAAAATTTTTAAAATGCTTTTAGCCAGAGGAAGTTTTAAGGGAAAAATACTCTTGAGGTATAGAATCTTGATGTTGTTCAGTTATTTTCAACACGTCTGAAAATGGTGGAAGCTCATACCAAGCGGTAACATGATTTCCTTATAAGCAGTGTGGTGTTGTCAATTTGAGACGAGTGAACAGGTGGAGTTTACCTGTCAATCAGGTTCTAAGGAGGTAAATAGCTTGCTGGAGATGGGACACTCGCTCGCTCCCTGTGAGACATTTCTGACGAGAAGCCATGTGAAACTACCCTGATGCAGTCAGAGCCGTGGCTCCTGGAGAAGCCAGTGGAGACCCCTCCCAGTGCTGAGATGCTTACAGCGCCACTGGATCCACAAGACCTCTCACCCACTGGCCTCTGATCTCCCTGCATTTGGCATCATTGCATGTTTTGTGTGAGTCTGAAGAGGACTTTATATATTGGTATTGAACATATGGACTAATATCAGACTTATGGACTTTATCTGAACTGGGCTGGAATGTTTTCTCAATATTCAATTGCTCTTGTATATCAAGTTCTTTCCTATAAACATATGAGTGTCTATGAATTTGTTTCTCTGGTCTACCCAGATTAACACAAGCAGTTAATGAAAGCCATCCTGTGATAATACCAACGACTTTCTAAATAATTTTCATGCTTTAGGGTATTATCAAATTAAAATAATATTATTCAACACTCTATGTCTTCATATTTTTAATGTACTTACCTTGAATTACCTGATAACACTCTGCCTTCCTTGCTTCTTCCTATCTTCTTCCCATAAAGAACCTTTGAGATCCTGTAATCCACATAAAATTAACTAGGAAAAATCTTCAAAATACAAGAAACTACACCCTCAGAGGAGATCACTGCAGATACAGGTGCTATAGCTAAATGTGATGAAGAACTTAGGTGATTCCCAGCTATCAGAAAGAATAGCACCTAAAGTCTTAAAGCCTTGTCTTCAAACAAGCATCCATCTAAGTGAGGCATCAACTAAGTACACCTGGAAGAAGCACACTAACCTGTGGTGAGATCCAAGGATTGTAAATGATAAAATCCATATCCAAAGGAGGGAGTGGTTTAAGAGCTTAAACTGTGAACATTCATTTTGCAGAGGGCTGCAGATGGCAGTGGGAGTCCAAAATCCATTTGCCGGGTCCTCACATGAACTAAGCCTCCAGCGCATTCCCTCTGATCACACATGAGGGATGGGAACGCCTTGCTTTCAGACAGGGAAAATTGTAAAGTGTATTGTGGCAGATGTAGTTCATGTTAAAATATATCTTAGCATTTGATCTCCCTTTTGACCCATTTTAAAGTCATTTCCATTTTGTTTGTTTTTAAGTTAAAAGGAAATGCAGGTGGTTTAAGTGTCAACCCTCTCTGTTCATGGGCCAGAGTGAATAACTTGTTATCATGAAGAGTAGACTGGAAAGTGGATTATTGCTAATATAGCTAGGTCCAAATTTAGCACCTTGTCATCTCATCTTTCTTTTGACTGATTTTAAAGTTGGTCTACTTTTAAAAAATGTTTTCTGTTTCCTTTTCTATTAAGATTTTTCTCTGTTTAACTATGTTATTCCTATTAACTGTTTATTGTTGTTTTTATTGGAATGTTTTTCTATATGTGAAATTCAGTATAGGTAAATCTATAGAGACAGTACTGGATTAATAGTTTCTTGTGAGAATGGCAGGGGAGGTTAGGGCGGGGGAGAAATGGGGAGCTAATAAAAATGAGCACAAGCGTGAAGAAAATATTCTGAAGTGGATTGTGGTGATGATTGTACAACCCTTCTTGATGTGACTGGACTGTTGATATGTGAATTATATGCTAATGCAATTGTTGAAAAAATTAGCACAAGAAAAGTGAAAATGTTCTAAAAGTGATTGTGAGAATGATTGTACAAATCTTAAGGTGATTGAACTATTGAATTGTATATGTGAATTAAATGTCAAAAAAAGTTAAATTTTAAAAATTAGTTTTAAAAGGAACTAAATCTATTGTTACTGTAATGCACATTACTTGACTTCAGTGACTCAAGTAGTTCTGGGAATCAACAATGAAACCACAGTGAAATCCAGAATTCAATGGGACCACCTTGTTTTTCCGAGGAGTCCAGTGATGCTTCAGGTAAATGCAATGTATGCAGTTCAAACCCACCGCTCACTGCACTGTGGGGAAATGACGAGCCTGTCTGTAACCATAAAGATATACAATCTCAGAAACCCTATACAAGGGCACTAACAAATCAGAATTGACTTTATTGCCGTACGTTTGTTTGTATGTTTGGTTTGGTTTTGCTTTATGTTTCCAGGTCTTACAAGTCTTCCACCTTTGTCAGATGGAATGTTGGAGTTATCCTTCCCTAACCTTACTCAGGTTTTACTGTACAGCCTCTGGTCTCATCATTCCCGCTCACTTAGCTGCTGTCCTATCTTGGAATTCTTGTCCTCATTTCACCTCCTAGCATGCAAAGTAATTTCCCCCTTTTTACACCAAAAATGGCCCAGTTGTGCCTTCAGACTGGACAAAAGTCCTCACAAAAGCAAGGACTTCATTTTGTTTTATTCCTACTTTATGCCGGAACTCAAAACTAGTCCCTGGACCATGTGATAGACACAACACCCAAAACTCTTCATGATTCCTCCAACCTTCGCCTGCCAGGCACCTGGTAACAACACCTATCTTTGAGCCAAATTTAAAAAAAATGCTAAGCACACAAACAGACTCTAATACCCATTTTAGAGTCTCTTGTCCCATTTGGAGATATATGAAGGCCACTTGTGTACAGACCAAGAGACAGTCAAATGGAACAAGGGAAATTTTCATGACTTAAAATCAGGGGAAACTGTGTATCAAGGTTGCAGCATTTCACAGTACATAATCTGTAGGCTGAGCACATACTCAGAGAAGCTGGATTGCATGAATCGGAGCACTGCATCGGAATTAGAAGAAGACCTTTTAAGAAACTGCAGTGTGCAGATGACACAATCTTCCTTGCAGAAATTGAAGAGGACTTGAATCACTTTTTCACAAAGATGAAGGACTGCAGCCTTCAGCAGCAGCAGCAGTATCTGGGTTACAATTCAATGTAAAGAAAATCAAAATTCTCACAATGAGACCAATAGACAACATCATGATAAACAGAAAAAAAGATGGAAGTTGTCAAGGGTTTCATCTTGCTTTGATCAATATCCTGGAAGCAACAGTCAAGAAATTAAATGATATATTGCATTGGGAAAATCTGTTTCACAAGATCTCCCTCAAGGAAGAGAAGAGCCAGTCAGGGGGCAGTATAGCACCGACGAAACATACAACTTTCCTCTAGTTCTTTAATGCTCCCCCCCCACTATCATGACCCCAATTCTACTTTTCAAAGCTCTCTAGGCCAGAACATGTACACCATACAGATAAGAGCCCGCAACACAGGGAATCTAGGACAGATAAACCCCTCAGGACCAATAAGGGGAGTAGCAAAACTAGGAGAGTAAGGGAAGTGGGAGAGGAATAAGGGGGAACCAATCACAATGATTGACGTATGGCTTCCTCCCAGGGGGACGGACAATAGAAAAGTGGGTGAAGAGAGATAGAAGTTGGGGTAAGATATGAAAAAAAATTTTATATAAATTATCAAGGGCTCATAGGGGAGGGAGTGTGAGGTAGGGAAGGAAAAAAATGAGAAGCTGATACCAAGGCCTCAAGTAGAGAGAAAATATTTTGAAAGGGATAATGGCAACATATGTGCAGATGTGCTTGACACAGTGGATATATGTCTGGATTGTGATAAGAGCTCCAATAAAATAATTTTTTTTAAAAAAGGAGTTACAGTCTCTATAATAGAAATTTCTCCCCTGGCTTTTTGAATGTTGTGGGGGTGGGGTGGGTGGAGGGCTTGGGAGGGGAGGGGGGCAAGTGGGGTCTTTTCCTTCTTATGCATTATTTGTATTTTTTGTCTGTATACTATTATGCTTTTAAGCCTTATCACCATAGCTCAGTGTTTTTTATCATTTTATTGAGGGCTTTTACAATTCTTATTAAAATACATATATCAATTGTATCAGGCATATTTGTACATAAGTTGCCATCACTTTTCTAGACAATTAATTTCTATTGAACCCTTGGTATCAGCTCATCTCCCGCCCCCCCCCCCGCCCCTTCACCCTTGTAACCGCTTGATAGATTATACATTATTATTTTTGTGTCTCACACTGACCACTGTCTCCCTTCCCCCATGGTTTCCATTGCTGTGTGTCCATCATTATGATCAGCTCATCCTTCCTCCCCTACCCCTACCCCATTCTCGCTACCCATTTGGTATCATTATTCCCATTCCTGCTCCTGGGTTGCATGTGTCATGAGCTCTTATCTGTTATCTACCCCTCTGTACATTCTCCAGTCTAGTCCAAAGTGAGAGGCATCACTGCACTGGGGTTCCAGTGTTTATGGCAGCACAATTCACAATCACAAAGTGCTGGAAACAATCTAACTTTCCATCAATAGATGCGTGGATTAGTCCACTCCAGCACATACACCCATGAAGTACTATGCAGCACTAAAAAGCACTAATGATCACATGAAGCAGGTCGTTTCATGGAAAGAGTTGGAGGAAATTATGCTAAGTTGAGTCATCCAATCACAGAAGGTCAAGTATAACATGAGTACCCTAAGCGGAGTAGAATCAGTACAAGAGGTTTAGAAGAAAAGCCACTTATCTCACAAAATAAAGATTGAGGTACAGGCAGTTGAGCAGAGGTCAGACCAAACCCAAGGAGGTCCATGTGAATCCAGCTAGATTTTGTTTGTTATTGTTTTCTGTTGGGTCTTCCAGCTGTGAAGCACAGGAGGAGTACATGCGTTATAATAATAACAGAGATAAGGGTATCTAGGGAATTCAGGGGTGGGGTGGGTGATAAGGAGGGGAAGGGGATTTGGGGAGTAAATAATGAAGACAGGAGGGGGACAGCATGTGAAAGTTGGGAAATAAATAAGGAAAACCAAAGAGGAATTGATGCATTTTAATTTGATGTTGGTGAAGAATATTTAAAATGCCCCGGGCTTCATGAAGAACAAGCAGAACTGTCTTGGAAAAAGTACAGCCAGAATGCTCCTTAGAATAGAGGGTGTTGAGAGTTCTTCTTGTGTACTTTGGACAGGTTATCAGGGGACATCATGCTTGATTAAACAGAAGATCAGAAACAGAGAAGACCATCAACTAGCTGGATTAACACAAATGCCGCAACAATGGGCTCAAATATAAAACCAGTTGTGAAGATGGGAAGGTTCCTGGCGTGTTCCGTTTTGTTGTACATCGGATTGCTATGAGCCAGAATCGACTCCATAGCACTGAACAACAACGCAGGGTCACCATGCGTCGGTGAATAACGTGCCCTCTTGCTTCATCAACGTTTCCTTGACCCTCATAGAGATTTTATCTGAAAGTGGAACTAGCAAGGAGGAAAACAATTGGGGAGCTTGAGAGACCTCCGAGACCTTTTCGGAGCCATTGAAATCAGCCTCTGCCTTTGGTCTCTCTAGTTATGTGTGCCAATAAATTCCCCTTTTGCTTCAGTGTGGGTTTGGTTTTATATCACTTGTAACTGAAATAATCTTAACTCACATAATAATAATTACCAAATTTTAATGTTATATATCAGTATCATTGCCTTGGGAACTTGAATCAACAAATCCCAAAGATTTCCAGCCAAGAAAACTATGGACTGAGTGCTTAATTATACATGCAAATGTAGATCATTCACTAAGCTCCATATAAAGAAATGAGCAGAGAGGAATCTGAAACTAAGAAGAAGGAAAAATGCTGCCTTTTGAAACAAGGTATTAAGCAGAAGACATCTGCCCAATGTCTAGGGCTGGGAAGATAAATGATTCTATTTTATGTTGTTATTAAATTGTATTACCCTTCATTAAAGTTAAATGCATTTAGAGGAATTAAGCTGATCAAAAACTTGGCAGTGTAATATAAGAGATGATTCTTTGTTTATTTGACAACATCCTCCTGTGAGTTGATTCACAATTTTAATTTTGGAAAACAATATTTCCTTGATGAGGACTGGCAGAATGATGGGAGTTGCCGCATCATTTTGCATGAAGTCGTATTGATTGTGAAAGGAAACAGAAGCCAAGTGGCTTAACCCATTTTTCAGGCAGCATTATGACAATAATGTTTCTCTATTGTCACAGGGGATCACATCAATTTAAGGACTGAAATTAAGCTTCAGTAGACAGCTCCTATCCTTTTTTCAGATAAGTACAGTAGAATACTCCAAAGCAAAAACTGTAATTTGAAAAACCACACACCATTTTATTGGGGGCTCATACAACTCTTATCACACTCCATCCATATATCCATTGCGTCAAGCACATTTGTACATTTGTTGCCATCATCATTCTCAAAGCATTTGCTTTCTACTTGGGCCCTTGGTATCAGTTCCTCATTTCTTCCCCTCCCTACCCACTCCCCTCTTCCTCATGACCCCTTGATAATTTATAAATTATTATTATTTTGTCATATCTTACACTGTCCAATGTCTCCCTTCACCCACTTTTCTGTTGTACATTCCCCAGGGAGGGGTTATATGTAGAGCCTTGTGATGGGTTCCCCCTTTCTACCGCACCTTCCCTCCACCCTCCCGATATCACCACTTTCACCACTAGTCCTGAGGATCTCATCTGGATTCCTGGATTCCTGTGTTTCCAGTTCCTATTTATACTAGTGTACATCCTCTGGTCTAGCCAGATTTGTAAGGTAGAATTGGGATCATGATAGTGGAGGGGAGGAAGCTTTTAAGAACTAGAGGAAAGTTGTGTTTCATCATTGCTACACTGCACCCAGACTGGCTCGTCTCCTTCCTGTGACCCTTCTGTAAGGGGATGTCCAGTTGCCAGTTGCCTACAGATGAACTTTGGGTCCCTACTCCCCACTTCCCCCATTCATAATGATAGGATTTTTGTTGTTTGATGCCCATCGACACCTCGTGATCACTCAGTCTGGTGTGCTTCTTCCATATGGGCTTTGTTGCTTCCCAGCTAGATGGCTGCTTGTTTATCTTCAAGACTTTTAGACCCCAGACACTATATCCTTTGATAGCCAACACCATCAGTTTTCTTCACCACATTTGCTTATGCACCCCTTTTGTCTTCAGTGATCATGTCCAGAAGGTGAGCATCCTGGAATGCAGGTTAATAGAACAAAGTGTTCTTGCATTGAGGGAGTACTTGAGTGGAGGCCCAATGTCCCTCTGCTACCTTAATACTAAATGTATAAATATATGCACATAGATCTATTTCCCCATCATCACATATAAATATATTTACATATGTATGTGTCTATATTTAGACCTTTATAAATTCCCTTTGCTTCCTAGTTCTTTCCTCTATTTCCTTTTACTTTCCTCTTGTCCCGCTATCATGCTCAGCCTTCATTTGGGTTTCAGTAATTCCTCTCTGAACAGTAATTCAGTAATTGCCCTTAATCAAGCCCTACCAGGCCTCTGATACCCTTCTTGCAACCAATTTTGGATCACTTGTTGTTCCCTTGTCCCTGGATTTGCTAACACCACTTCCTTTACCCCACCTCCCCCTCTCCCATGTCCCCCGGAACCTTCAGTCCCATTGTTTTCTCTTCCAGATTGTTTATCTTGCCTGTCTTATCTAGCTAGACCTGCAGAGATAATAATATGCACAAAAACAAGACAGAGCAAAAGAAAGCATTAAAAGAAAACAAAATAACAACAACAACAACAACAACAAAAACCCATGATAGAAAAAAAGAGAGAGAGAAGCCTGTAAATAGTTCAGGGTCTATTTCCTGACCTTTAGAAGTGTTTTCTGGTTGAGTCTGATGGAGTGCCATGCCCTGGCCCCAAAGTCTAGTTTTGGTACTCCCTCAGGACTTCCTTGCTCTGCTTCCCTTGCTGTTCTGTTGCACGCCCTTAGTGTTTTGCGTCCGTGTGGTGGGGTCATATCAGGTGCAATTCCCACACTGTGTCTCCAGTGTGGTCCCCCATAGAGCTATGGGTAGTGAGGGATGTCTTGTCTCGTAGTGGGGTAGGCTATATGGTCCTCTCTGTGCATTGGCTGCTCTGAGCAGAGATATTGTCCTCAAGGTTTGGTGGCCCAGGATGTAAATTTTTTATGCTATAACATTAACTCAATTTTTTATGATATAACATCAACTCTCTCTTGATATCTCTTCATTCTACGACTATGGTCAGTTAGTTGGATGAAAAAAATCAAAGAAAAAGTAAACTCAGTGGAAAGCACAAAACAATTGTCATCTAATATTATGTGTCAATTTCAAGTACCTTCTATGAACTGAATTCCCATAGTCAGCAAAACAGTTTCTGTCATCAGGGAGCTTGCTAGAGAAAAACATTAATGTCATATAAATAATGTAAGATAATGATGGTTCTAGTTGGGAGAAGCATTACCAGACAAATGTACTCACTATGTTAGAAGCACATATTTTGCAGTTTACCCTCAAGCAGATAAGCCAAGGAAGGAATTCTTAAAAATATAAGACCTGACAGATATTTAAAGAATTAACGGGATAACTAGCCAAAGAGAAAAATGAACATGGCATCCAGGCTCAATGAAGGCATTTTATCAACCTGAAATATGCAATGAGATAACTTTGCTTGCTGAAAGTGAGGTGGACTTGAGGTACTTACTGATGAACATCAAAGATGCAGCTTTCAGCATGGATTGTAATTCAATGTAATAAAAACCAAAATCCTCACAACTGAACCAATAACCAAAAACCTAATAACGGAGAAAAGATGGGAATTATTTGAGAGTTTAGTTTACATGGATCCACAATCAACACTCATGGAAGCCGCAGTCAAGAAGTCAAATGATGTGTTGCATTGGGGGGTTTCCAATCACTTTGGAAAAGATGTCACTTTGAGGACTAAGCTATGCCTGTGTGCCTTTTTAAAAATACTTTTTTTGGCGGGTTCTTAAATCTCTAATCACAATACATATATTTCTCCAATGTGAGTGACTTTGCTTTTAAAGCTTAACAATTTCTGGTAACTGTTCTTCGTGGTAGAGCTGAGCTAGGGAAGAGGGGGCATTTCTCAATGCAGAGTCAGGTCCAGGAGGCTTTCCTTGGCCTCACTGCCTTAGGGTCAAAGGCCACCTTAGAAACCTCTTACCAACCCCTACCCCCATTCCTTTCTTTTGCAGACTGGGATCGGGTTGAGGCTTTAAAAAGGATGGCTTGCTTTCATGCTTAATATCAGTTCTTACTAAAGACAGCTGATCACATTTATGCACACATGTTCCTCAGGAGGCCCGCAGTCTTTACGGCCAGCAGCAGAGCCAAGAGGCAGGTGGTAACTCCAGCCCTCAGCTCGGGCATGCGCCGCCTTCTGCTCTCAGGGGGATTTTCTTTTGTCGGTTGCTGCTGCTGCAGCCCTTTTACACCTCCCTCTGTCCAAAGGAACAAGCGGCCTGCAATCCGGCTAGTGTGGCAAAGCTGGACCTCACTGCTGCGGACACAGGAACCTCGACAAGCAGAGTGGGCTTTTGACTGGGGGTGGGGTGGGGGGGAGGTTGAAGTGAAGGGTTCTACGTACAGTTAGTGGGAGAGCTTCCCTCCCTTAGCCCAGTCTTTGCTGTGGAGGGATGCTGTGCTGTTGGACACACTGCTCAGTTAAGCAGAAAACCCAAGAGGACATTGCCCGGCAAGCGGCTGTCACAAGGTCATCAGTCTGAGTCCAGGGAGCTGTCATAGCCGAATTCCTTCTGCACATCAAGAGGGTACTTGCTCCAGGTCTGGGGCCTGTCTCATCCCTCCTCGCTGAGACTGTCATCTTCATCAGAGCCTCCTGAACCCTCCTCTTGACCACTGCTCTCCTCCCCCGCGAACTCATGGCGCCAATTGTTCCCGCGGTTCTCGTCGTCCTCATGCTCGTCCACGTGCTCGGGCGCTGTTCGTCGATCACCAGCTCCAACTCCGGGCTGTAGGGCTGCACAGAGAGCGTGTCCTCAATCCACCCTGGAGTGACCATCTCCAGGCAGTTAATGTCATACCCGTAGTCGCCATCCTTCTGGGGCCCAATGCCTGCTCCCATCTCAGAGATGGTCAACCGCTCATGGATTAACACATGCATGTGAAAGATGGAAGACCCGGGAAGAACTAATGTTTCTGAATTATGGTGTTGGCAAAGAACACTGAAAGTACCATTGACAGCCAGAAGAACAAACAAATCTATTGTGGAGGAAATACAGCCAGAATGTTCCTTAGAAGTCAGAATGCAGAGACTTCGTCTCACCTGCTTTGTACATGTTATCAGGAGAGACCAGTCCTTGGTGAAAGGCATCATGTGTGGTAAAGTGGAAGGTCAGAGAAAGAGAGGTAGACTTTCAACCGAATGGATTAACCCAGTGACTGCAATAATGGGCTCAAACAAAAGAGCAATTGTGAAGAAGTAAAGACCAGGCAGTGTTTCCTTCTGCTGTGCACAGAACCTTCTCTATGGCACCTAACAACAATGGCAACCCCTCTCAGGTTGAAACTGTGCCCCAGGAAGTTCTTAATGCCTGATTTCTGGAAGCAGATCTCCATTTGCACCACCTAGGGCTAAGATTCAGAGAGCTAAAAGAGACCCATAAATCCAGAACCCAGAGAAAGATGTGAAAGAAAAAACAGGCTCTATATAAAACATATTGAGCCCCATCTACAGTTTTTGGTAGATAGTAAAGAATTAAAATAAATCAATTGATTAGTTAACAAGCCTTTTGGCTGCAGGTTGGATATTAGTTGGTGCTAAGGGTGGGGGTTGTGACAGCCAGGTTGTGATCAACCAGTTCAAAGGCAACTGGCTGAAGAAGTGATGGTGGCAAAATACAAAAATAGTGTTTATATAATTTATCCCCACTTAATATTCATTGAAATTAGCACCATCAAATTTGACTGACTCGTTCCCTTTAAAAATAAACAGAAAAATTTCAAATATACATAGAATAATGTAATGAATCTCTGTGCACTCAATACCCAATTCTATTTTAAATTGAGATAATCTTGTTTGATATATACCCTTTTATGCTCCCTCCCCTCATTTCTTCATTCCTATTTTTTAATTATAAAATTTTCAGGAAAGTTGTAAAAATAATATAATTACTTATTTAGCATTTATCTGGATCAGTGGGCCGCAACCCCTTTTGGCGGTCAAACGACCCTTTCACAGGGGTCGCCTGATTCATAACAGTAGCAGAATTACAGTGATGAAGTAACAACAAAAATAATTTTATGGCTGGGGGTCTCCACAACATGAGGAACTGTATTAAAGAGTGGCGGCATTAGGAGGGCTGAGAGCCACTGATTTAGATGTACTAATTGTTAATATTTTGTCAATTTGAACTCTCTCACACACAGCAGGCTTCAAAAAGGTCGTGGGAAAATTCCATGTTTTTAAATCCCATTTTCCACAAACTTTGGGAACTATCCTTATTACCATGTGTATATGTGTACAAACCCACCCCCATGGAGTCACTTTTGACTCACGGCAACCCTGGAAGACAGAACAGGCATGCTTCAAAGGCCTCCTGAACTATAAATCACTATGGAAACAGATTGCTTCATCTGTTTCCCATGAAGTAGCTGGTGAGTTCAAACTGTGACCTTATGATTATCAGCCCAATACTTAACCACCAGGACTGACATAGGTAGATAGATGATAGATAGATAGATAGATAGATAGATAGATAGATAGATAGATAGATAGATAGATAGAGCTAGTTTTCCCTTCCATTCAGAATCCAATCAATGACCATGTCTTGTATTTTGTTGTCATGGTTTTTGGTGTTGGTTGTGGCAGTTGCCTCTCACCAGGCTTGTCCTTTGAGGTGCCTCTGGGTAGATGAGTCACCTTTCATAAAGTAGTGGAGCACTTAACCCTGTGTACCACCTAAGCATTCACTCCCACATCTGTTTAGTGTCCTGTAATCTTAAAGAGTTTGTCAGTCTTTTTGTCTTCCATAACATTGCTGCTTTGGAAACGTCAAGGCCAATTGTTTCTCAGAGCATCCTTTACAGTGTATCTCTGATTGTTTCCTCATGATAAAATTCAGGTGAAACATTTTTGGCAGGACTATCGCATAGGTTATGTTCTGTCCTTCTCAATTGCTTTGGGCATGAAGAATCATACGATGTCAGTGCCACTGTTATTGATGTTAATTCTGTCACTTTTCCAGTGGACTAAATTCATATCCTGTAGACATAGTCAATTACTGAAAAAAAACAGACAAAGACAGAAAAATATAATTCCGGTGTTTCCATCTTAATGCCAAGAAACATTTTCACAGGTCAATTATACAGTGGTGCCTTTATTGGTTTTATTCATCAAAGGTGGATGTAAAACATAATAGACACTGAGAAAAGACATAAATCCTGCAACAGATAGGGGAACCCAGCGCTGTGGGAAATCAGAGTCTTGACGAAGCATGGAGTGGAGAGCACAGCCTGACAGACTGCACTGTTGGCCATTCTACCCGGCTCTGTCACTCATTGGCTGTGTACCTTTGGGCAATTTATTTAATCTTTCTGTCTCTGTTTCCACATGGGTATCATGGGTAATCATAGAACTCATCTTATAGGGTTGCTTGAGTGTTGAGTTACCACATGTGCAATGTCTGGGAAACAAAAAACACTTTCTATTAATGACAATGTTTCTAGTTGAATACAATGTTTCTCAGCTTTTAATACCCATTATTGTTCTTTTCAGCCCCAAATGTCTATCTTATTCCTTTTTATACTATCTCTCTATTGACATCGTTGCTTTGGTGAACCATTATTGTCCTAGTTGACTTTAGTTCTTCATTCATGGTTTCCCTTAGCTCTTTGAGCATATTCAACGCAGCTGGCTCGGTCTTTGTTTAGTAAGTCCAATGCCTGGACTTCGGTTCACTTCTTTCTCCCCTCTGTGAATAGGTCACACTTTCTTATTCCTTTGCAAACCTCTTAAATTGATTTTGTCCTTATAAACTGAACATTTTTAGCAATATAATGTGGCTGATCTGGAAGTCAGATTTTCTTCCTCCCTCATATTTGTTGTTGCCACTTGTTGATGAGATTTATTTGGTTAGTGACTTTTCTAAACAGTTTTTGTAAAGCCTGTATTCTTTGTCTTTTGTGGCTACTGAAATCTGACTTCTGGTAGCTGAGTGTTATGATTGAGGTGTTTGTTTTAATTCATGGAGCCCCTGTGTGTGAGAGAGAGAAGGAGAGGAGGAGGAAAGAATATAATACTCCTTTCTTGGTTTTGTAGGTTGGTCCTCAGCGGGGTGTTCCTTCGCTACTTAGTCAAACTTGTTATGTTTGTCTTAACCTGCATTTCCTACTCATGCAAGGCTTGAAGGTCAGCCGATGATGAAGGCTTCGACTCTTTCAGACCTATTCGGAGCGTACATAATTCAACCTTGGGAACGCGTGTGGTCTTCTCAGCTTCCTAGTGTATGTGGGAGTTTGTAAACCTTCATTTGCTCTGCCATAAATGGCAATATTTGACCTCACCTGGCTTCCCTAATAGGTCAGATATGTCCCTACACTCCATCCTTTTTACCTATTCTGACACAAACCACTCCTCCCACGCCACTCTACATCTATGTTGGTGTGATAGTTACGTAACCTGGTGTTAACTTAAGACTATTAAGATGAAGTTAGCCTGTCGATCAGATTGCAGCTTGACGACCTCATTTGGAGGCACTAAGGAGATAAATAAATCACTGGAGGCCAGATACACTCTCTGTTTCAGCTCCCCGAGAGACATTCCTGTTGACAAGCCACATGGAGCTATGCTGATGGCAGCCAGGGCCTTGGAGCTGGAGGAACCACACGGAGACTCACTCCAATGTAAGATGCTTCCACCCCCACTGGATCCTCAAGACTTTCCACCCATTGGCCTGTCATCTTCCTGCATTCAGCGTCATTGCATGTGTTGCATGAGTCTAAAGAGTGGTATCAGACATATGGGCTAATATCGGACTTATGGACTTGATCTGGACTGGGCTGGGATGTTTTCTTAATATTCAACTGCTCTTTTATATAAAGCTCTTTCTTATACACATATGAGTGTATATGAATTTGTTTCTCTAGCCAACCCTGACTAACACAGTTGGGTTTGATAATTCTTTGCAATAATTACACAGAACTTACAGAATACTCACAATTGAAAGAGTTTGATAAGGAAGTCAATTTTATTAGGGTCCATTGAGTCAGTTGCAAGTCATAGCAACCCAATGTACAACAGTACATACCAGCACGCAGCCCTACACCACCCTCAAAAGTGTTCTTATATTGAGCTCATTGTTGCAGCTACTACGCCAGTTCATCAAGAGACTTCCTTTTAGTTTTCCATTGCCCCTTCACTTTAGCAAGCATGATATCCTTCTGAAGGAGCTGATCTCTACTGAGAACATATCCCAAGTACGTGACACCAAGTCCCAACATCCTTGCTTTTAAGGAGCCCTCTGTGCCGTGCTTCTCCCAAGACAGAGCAGTTCGTCCTTTCAGCAGCCCAGGGCACTTTCAGTATTCGTCTCCAGCACCACAATTCAAGCGCATCAATGTTTCTTCAGTCTTCTTTATTCAATGCCCACCTTTCACTTGCATATGAGACAATTTAAAATACCATGGCTTGAGTCAGGTGCACTTTAATCCTGAAAGTAACCTCCTTGTTTTTCAAGACTTTAAAGAATTCTTGTACAGCAAACTAACCAATGCAATGTGTTCTTTGATGTCTTGACCGCTGCTTCCATGAGCATTGATGGAAGGTCCAAGCAAGATGAAATTCTTGACAACGTCAATCTTTTCTCCATTTTTCATGCTCCTTGTTGGTCCATTTGTGAAGGTTTTGGTTGTCTGTACTTTGAGTTTTAATCCACACTGAAGACTGTACTCCTTAATCTTCATTAGCAATTGCTCCAAGTCTTCACTTTTTTTCAGATGAATCCTTTATTCTCATATCTTTTTAAAAAATCATTTTATTGGGGGCTCGTACAACTCTTATCACAATCCATGCATACATACATTGTGTGTCAAGCACATTTGTACATGTGCTGCCATCATCATTCTTAAAACGTTTGCTTTCTACTTGAGCCCCTAGTATCAGCTCCTCATTTCCCTCCTCCCTCTCCACTCCCCCTCCCTCATGAACCCTTGATAATTTATAAATTATTATTATTTTGTCATATCTTACACTGTCCAATGTCTTTCTTCACCCACTTTTCCGTTGTCCATCCCCCTGGGAGGAGGTTATATGTAGATCCTTGTAATCAGTTCCCCTTTTCTACCCCACCTTTCCTCCACTCTCCCAGTATCACCACTCTCATCACTGGTCCTAAGGCGTTCATCTGTCCTGGATTCTTCTAGTCTAGCCGGATTTGTAAGGTATAATTGGGATCATAAGGTGGGGAGCTGGGGAAGCATTTAAGAACTAGAGGAAAGTTGTATGTTTTATCTTTGCTACATTGCACCCTGACTGGCTCTTCTCCTCACTGTGACCCTTCTGTAAGAGGATGTACAGTTGTCTACAGATGGACTTTGGGTCCCCAATCTGCAGTCTCCCTCATTCACAATGATATGATTGTTTTTTTTCTTTGATGCCTGTTACCTGATCCCTTCAACACCTCGTGATCACACAGGCTGGTGTGTTCTTCCATGTGGGTTTTGTTGTTTCTGAGCTAGATGGCCGCTTGTTTACCTTCAAGCCTTTAAGACCCCAGCAAGTCCTTACTTTTAGAAAGCAAGGTTGTGTTGTCTGCTGATATAGTTAAGGTTTAGTGTGCCAACCTGGCAGATAAACACATGTGGGAGTAATTGAAGGCCGGAGAGATAAATGGCTCGGTGAGCTTCGTCATTGTAGTTCTCGGGTCCCTTGCTCTCTGATGATCAGATCAAGGTGTAGCTGCCTTAGCCAGTTACCTGCTTCAGCTTTCAAGGCTCACTTCCTGCAAGACATCCCTGGGGAGAAGCCACATGGACCTAACCTGATGCAATCCTGGGTGCTGGAGCAGCCGTGTGGAGACCCCTGCCAGTGCTGAGAGGCTTGCACGCTCACTGATTTGGCTTTCCTCCTGCAGTCAACATCGTTATGTGTGTTTTGTGAGATGGAGGAGGACTTTGTAGATTGGTGTCAGACATATGGGCTAATGTTGGACTTATGGGGTTGGGAAGCACTGCGTTGGGATGGTTTCTTAATGTACACTTACCCTTCTTATAAAACTCTCTCTTGTACATATGAGTTTCTGTGGATTTATTTCCCTAGTTTACCCAGACTAACACATCTGCATTTCACATGTTGTTAATAAGCGATCCTCCAACCCTGATGCCACATTCTTTTTCAGATAATCCAGCTTCTCTGATTATGTGTTCGGCATACAGATTGCATAAGTATGATGAGAAGATTAAACTCTGATTCACCTTTCCTGAGTTTAAACCAGGCAGTATTCCCCTTTTCTCTTCACACAACTGCTTCCTCATCCAGTCTGCATACATTCCACATAAGCACAATCAAGTGTTCTGGAATCCCTGTTCTTCTCCAGGCTACGTATAGTTTATTATGATCCAGAGTCAAATGCCTTGACGGAGTCGATGTCACACAAGCAAGCATCATCCTGGTATTCTATGCTTTCAGCCAAAATCCATATGACGTCAGTATTAATACCCCTCGTGCCACGTCCTCTTCGGAATCTGGCATGAACCTCTGGCAACTAACTCCCTGGCAACTTACTGCTGCTGCCATTGTTGAATGATCTTCAGTGAAAATTCACTTGCATGCTATATCAATGATTTTGTTCTATAACTGGTGCATTCTTTTGGGTCACCATTCTTTGGAAAGTGTGAAAATATGGATATTTTCCAGTCTGTTGGCCAAACAGCTGTCTTTCAAATGTCCTGGCATTTGTGTGTGAGTGTTTCCAGGGCTTTGTCAGAGCATTGGGCTGGTGTTTTATCATTCATGGAGCCTTGGTTTTGCCTAATGCTTTCAGTGCAGTTTGGACTTTTTCCTTCAGTACCATTGGTTCCTACTCATGATACCTCTTGTCTGTCAGTGTGTCCTACTGTGGTGGCTTGTGTGCTGCTGTGATGGTAGAAGCGCTGTCACTGGTATTTCAAATGCCAGCAGGGTCACCCAGAGTGGACAGATGTCAGCAGAGCTTCCAGACTAACAGCAGAAATGTCTGATGAAGACAGACTTGGCTCCCCACTTTGGAGGAAGAAACCACTGAAAACCTATGCATGGCTTCAAAGCATTGTCAATACTAAAAACCTAAAGAAAGGACAAAGAACATTGTCAGAGATAGGGCTGGCAGACAGGCCCCTCACGTCCGAGACACTCAAAATGTGACTGAAGAGGAAAGGATATCTTGGAGGGAAATCACTCCTCCATGGTGACGTGAGTCCAGTAAAGCCTGTGGCAGCGGAGCCTTCCTCCAGGTCTTCATTTGCTCATGGGTCGCCACTCAAGAAATAGCTGCAAAAATCTTCTAATGATTGGAACTTGGAATGTGTGAGGCATGAATCTAGACTAATTGGAAGTCATCAAAAATGAGATGGAGCACAGGAAGGATTGATATCATAGGCATTAGTGAGCTGAAATGGACTAGTATTGGTCCACTTTGAAATATACTCAATAAATCATATGATTTACTATTCCAGGAATTACACAATCAAGAGGATTGGCTTGGCGTTCATTGTCAGGAAGGAGTTTGCTCAAACTGTCATGAAATGCAATGCTGCAATTGGATGACATCTATCTGCCCTCAAGGAATCGAATCAGTACAAAGGTTACTCAACTTGACGCACCAGCCACAAAAGCCAGTGATGAAGAAATTGAAGAATTCTCCCAATGACTTCAGTCTGAAATTGATCAGACATGTAATCGAGATGCATTGATAGTTATTGGTGGTTGGAATGCGAAAATTGGAATCAAAAGGAAAGGACAGTCACTGAACCAGAAGGAACTAGTCAACATTCCACCATTGTGGGAAGTATCATATGAGCAAGGTTCAATGGGCTGAAGGAAGACATTCAGGGTATTTTGAATGCTTTAGCCAAAAGCAAGGGCCCAGGAACTGACGGAATACCATTGAAATGTTTCAGAAAGCTTAAGAAGCACTGGAAGCACTCACTCATCTATGCCAGGAAATTTGGACGACAGCCACCTGGCCAACTGACTGGAAGAGATTCCGTTCCCCTGGATTCATACCTTATATATTCCAAGTTCCAATTATGGATTGATGTTTGCTGTTATTTGTTCTCATTATGAGTCATGCCCCATCAGTGAATGAAGATCCTAAGACTTTCCTCCCACAAATCTGAAAGTTCTGTTGAAGCTTGTTCACTTTAGACGCCCCTGATAGTATTTGAAATACCTGTGACATGGCTTTCAGCATCATAGCAGTACACAGGCCACCACAGTAGGACACACTGACAGATAAGTGATCGGGGGAAGTTGGTAGGTTACCACAAGTCAGGATCACCAAATAGTAAGGACATTGTCCTGTTCTCCTCAGCCAGCAGCCAAGTCTCAGTCTCTCAGCCACATGGTCCCTTGGCCGTTTGCTCCATGAGCCAGAAAGGCAGCCCACCAGGTAGGCGCTCTGCTTCACAGTTTTATAATCTCAGGCCAGGCGAGTAAGAGGTCTGGCCTTCATCGTCTACTTGCTTCTCTTCTGAGTTTCCATGGCATAGTCCCCAATGCACCCCGTTTCAGTGGCCTCAGCTGTTACCTACTGAGCCCTTGAACATGCTCTTCTCTTCCAAGGGCCTCGGGTCTTTTTCTCTGTTGGCGCTTCAAAGATGATTCATCCTTTTAGCCAGGGGCGAGGTAACAAAAATCGACCAATCCCCTCCATTAGTGTTACACATGCCCTGTTTACATAATACCACCCAATCATTTGGCGGGCGTTACAGAGATTTGGGTAGAATTATTATAAAGGGGAGCTGATATCAAGGAGTTCAAGAGGAAAGAACATATTTTGAAACCGCTTATAGTAGCAATTGTAAAATAAAGTTTGATGTGACTGAACTATGGACTGTTATGATATCTGTAAAAGCTCCCAATAAAAAATATTTTAAAGACATTTCAGTGTACAAATGTTCTTGACACAATTGGATGGATGTATGGATTGTGATAAGACCTATAAGAGCCCCCAATAAAATTTTTTTTTTCAAAAAAAGAAAGAAATTTCAAACTCCAACACAACTTCACAAATCTCTCCTCAGCCCCTTTATTTCCGGGAGTTTCCGTTGTCTGTTCCCGGTCCCACTGGCGTCCCTTACTGCTTGCTTCTGCCATCAACACTTATCTCCAGGTGCTTTCAGGAAAGGCCCCCAAGATGTCACCCCAAGGCTCATGTCACTGGGAAGGCTCTTGTCAAGTAAACGGAGGCAATCCTTTCAGAAGAACTACCAGAGGTTGAAACACACAGCCGCAATTCCTTGGGAAGGTCCACATTGTTCCTGAGCTGCCATCTTCACGGTCACCGTCAATCTGGGTTGGGTGACATGTGTGGCATGGCAAGCAAACGATTCAAAATGCACTCTCTGACAACAGGACAGAGGTTTCTGACTCTGTTCTTTTCAACCCTGTTAATCTCAGAATTAGTGCCTTTTTTAAATGTTTCTTTTATATCCTGTTCATCAACCCCTTAAATTTTCTAAGGGGGAAATATTTAGGGAGTAGAATCTGACTCTCAACTCTCCTCAGTTTTACTCTGGCATCTACACAGCTTTGCTTGGCTTTTATGTGTTGGCCTCTAGCTCATTGCCTCTTCTGAGATGCTTCCGGTTTCTGGCTACTGCGGGTTGTTCTGGGTGGCTTATTTCTTCCCTCTCCTCGGCGCACTCTCTATCACTTTCAAAACCCCATCAGAGAATACTAGTTATGTGACCACCTACCCTTACCCATTCAGGTTTGTGAGGTGAGGCTTCTCGGATGCATTTGTTGGGGACCTTCCCAGCTTTCTACTCAATGATACCAGATTATGGGGCTTCTATAAGAATCTTATAGGGTTTCCTCGCGGCGACATCGCCGCCGCTCGCGGCCACCCGACGGTGCAAAGCAATGTACATGGATTAAACCCTGGTGAACCCCCTCTGACTATGGACCAGACGGGCCGTCCACTTTGGCCCCAACCCGCAGGAGCAGCTCTGCACACCTAGTCTGGGCGAGACGGTGGCGAGGAGGGGCCAACACAGAGCCTTCCTCAGCACTGTTGGCGGTACCAGCCCTGGCCGCTCCTGGCCTCTCTGCCCGCCTCGTCGCCCATCCTGCCTCCCAGTGCGGTCCTAAAGTGTTTAAAGTGCAAGCCTTCACTCTGTTCTCTGTGAGAAAAGTTATGAACAAGTATGCATTTATGACCAAAAAAAAAAAAAGAATCTTATAGGACCCTCTTCAATCAAGTCCCACAGAACCCACCTCCCTTAGAGTGCCTCAGGGTGGCCTTGCTAGGGAGGAGAGAGGAATATGAGCCAGTTCGTAAACATTGACCACCAATAGACTTTTGATCCCCCCCTTCCAACCTGGTCTTTTCTCCACATCTCATTGATTTTGCCACTTCTTCCAGAGGCAAGTATAGGGGCATCAGGGTCTCTTCTCTATCATCCTGAATCCTGCCACTTCTATGGTATAAACACTAAATTATATTTAGTTCAGAATTTTGGCTCTAAATATTATAAGCCAAGCTTTGGGCATTAAAAAGGTATTCTTTCTCAAATGATTTGCTTTCAAGATTCTTTCTCTCCTATGAGTGTGTGTGTGTGTGTATGTGTGTGTGTGTGTGTGTGTATATATATATATATTTATATATGATATAGAGATAGAGATTTAATGGGATTCTCATTTGTCATCTCTCTTCTGAGCAAGTATGTTGGGTCTTCCAAGACAATTAAGTTCCTGGCTCATCTGGGTAGTGGGGATTGTGGACAACAACAACAAAATCTTGATCAACTCAGTAAAAATAATGTTTATTTGTTTTTATTTCAGTGTGTACATTTTATTTTAATGTATATTGTGTTTCTATTGACTGAACTTGTAAGTTAAGTGAAATAATACAAAGCAGTCTTATAAACCAAGTTCCTCCAATAATTGCATCTTGTAAAATTATAGTATACTGTCAAAGAGTATTGGCATTAATACAATTGACCTATTTTGTTCAGATTCCCATGTATTTGTACTTGTTTGCACAGACACGTTTAATTCTATGTAAATTTTATCACCTGCATCCACTGCCACCGTCGAGAAGTACAACAATTCTACCACCACAAGGATCCCTATATTGTACGTATAACCACTTACTTCTCTCATCACTCACCCTTACCCTTAACCTCTGGCAACCGGTAAGATTTTCCCTTCATTTGTATCATTACGTCTTTCCGCATGTGATAGTTAGCAATTACATCAACTAGACGCTCCTGGGTGGAGTCCAACCTATCAATCAGGTCACAGCCTGATGATCCTTCCTTGGGAGTATGGCCATAAGTCGGGAAAGTCTGACTTGCCAGATTGGACTTACCTTCTTCTACAATGGTGTAGCCATTTATCTGTATGAATGTCTTTCTACATACAAACACATACAAGTGTTTGCGGCGCTACTCTGGAGAAGTCAAACCCACCATGAGTGTACTGTAAGTAAAATCCTATCGCACAGAACCTATTTGGACAGACTTTTTCTGCAGCCCCATACTTCTCCAGCTATTCGTGCAGGTGTTGCCTGGATTCATTCCTTTTTGTTGCTAAGCCATCATCCAAGGTATGGATGGGCCACAGTTTGCTCAATCATTCACCTATTCAGCACTTTTCAGATAGAATCCTTTCCCCTTCAAATTTGTTGTTGGAACCACCCATTTTCAAAAATGGAAACACATATTGAATGAAATGAGGAAAAAACCTTTTTTGAGGTAAAATGCATTTTGTTACAATGGGTGAGATACAAATGTCCCACGAGATCTCTTGGACTGGGGTTGATGGGATGGGGCTTGATTCTTCATAGTCCTGAAGTTATGTAGGCCCACCAGATGGTAGCAGGCATTAAAAGTGGAATAACAGCATCACACTAACCCTACAGGTGGAAAATGTAGATGGGCAATATATGCTGTATGGGTTCTGAAAAGGATGAGGATGTTGGATGTTTTCTACTTTTTTGCTATAAGGATTCATGTGATAGTTTTTGTATAAAGATATATTTCCATTTTTCTGTAATAAATAACCGAGAGTACGTATACTGGGTTATATGATAATTGCATGTTTACTTTTATTAAAAATTACTTAAATATTTTCCCTAGTGGTTTACACATTTTCACTAGTCAAGCATGTGTGAGTGATCTAGTTCTGCTGAACAAATGTTTTAAATATTGATGAGATTCAATTTCTCAGTTTTACTTTTTATTATGCTTTTGCTGTCAGAAAACCTCAAAGATTGTCTCATATTTTTTCCAAAATTTTTATAATTTGAGAAACTGATTCCTTTTAGAGTGAATCTGTATAGTAGGTATGATGTTTAGGTGGGCTTTCATTGTATGCCTACATTGCTGTGGTTGTCATGGCTACATGTTGGCATGGTTGAGGAGACCCTATCTACGAACAAGTGGACCAAACACCAGCCGGTCCTGTGCCATCCTCACAATTGCTCTTATGTTTGAACCCCTCATTGTAGACCATGTGTCAGCCCATTTCCTCAAGGGCCTTCCTTTTTTTCGCTGACCCTCCACTTTCCAAAGCATGACGTCCTTCTCTAGGGTCTGGTTTCTCCTGATAATAAATCCAACATACATGAGACCAAGTCTCACCATCCTTGCTTCTCAAGAACATTCTAGCCATACATCTTCCAAGACAGATTGGTTTGTTCAAGTGCATTGATTCTTCTTTGGTCTCTGATCTTTTTTATTCAATGTCAAACTTTCACATCCATCTGAGGTGGTTGAAAATATCATGACTTGAGTCAGATGCACCTTAGCCCTCAAAGTGATGTCCTTGTTTTCAACACATTAAAGAAGTTTTATGCAGCAGGCTTGCCCAAAGCAATCCATTCTTTTATCACTTGATCGCTGCTCCCATGAGTATTGATTGTGGAAGCAAGCAAGATGAAAATCCTTGACAACTTCAATCTTATCTCAGTTTATCATGATGTTACCTATTGGTCCACTTGTGGGTTCCAATCCTTCATCTTTATTAGCAAGTGCTTAAGTCCTCTTCACTTTCAGCAAGCAAGGTTGTGTCATCTGCATATTGTAGGTTTCTAATAAGCCTTCCTCCAATCCTGATGCCACATTCTTTTTCATATAATCTAGTTTATCAGATTATTTTCTCAGAATACAGATTAAATAAGCATGGTGAATTCTACCTTGCAGGGCTGGATAGGGCAGAGGTTGTACACTGGTACATATGAGGGCTAGAGGCACAGGGAATCCAGGGTGGATGATACCTTCAGGACCAAGGGTGTGAGGGCGATGCTGGGAGAGTGGAGGGCGAGTGGGTTGGAAAGGGGGGACTGATTACAAGGATCCACATGTGACCTCCTCCCTGGGAGAGGGACAGCAGAGAAGGGGGGGAAGGGAGACTCCAGATAGGCAAGATATGACAAAATAACGATGTATAAATTACCAAGGGCACATGAGGGAGAGGGGGGCGGGGAGGGAGGGGAAAAAAAAAGAGGACCTGATGCAAAGGGCTTAAGTGGAGAGCAAATGCTTTGAGAATGATTGGGGCTGGGAATGTATGGATGTGCTTTATACAATTGATGTATGTATACGTATGGATTGTGATGAGAGTTGTATGAGTCCCTAATAAAATGTAAAAAAAAAAGAAAAGGAAAAAAAAGAAAAGAAAATGATTAGGGCAAAGAATGTACAGATGTGCTTTATACAATTGATGTATGTATATGTATGGATTGTGATAAGAGTTGTATGAGCCCCTAATAAAATGTAAACAATAAATAAATAAGCATGGTGAGAGGATGTAACAAGGACACACACCATTCTATGTTTTAAACCGCTGAGTATCCCCTGGTTGTGTTCTCACAACTACCTCTTGATCCAGGTATATGTTCTGAATGAGCACAATAAAATGTTCTGGAAATCCCATTCTTCTCAAGGTTGTCCATGGTTTGTTATGATCCACACTGCTAAATGCCTTTGCACTGTCAATAGGATACAAGTAAACATCTTTCTGGTAGTCTGTGCTTTCAGCCAAGGTCCAGCTGACATCAGCATTACTCCAAGACCTCTTCTAGACCCAGCCTGGACCTCTAGCAACTTCTTGTCAGTATACTTCTGCAGCCATTATTAGATTATCTTCAGCAAAATTTTACTCGCATTGATATGGATCATGTTGTATAATTTGTACATTCTATTGGGTCATTTTTCTTTGAAATGGGTACAAATATAATTTTCTTCCGGTCAATTAGCCTAATAGTTGTCTTCCAAATTTCTTGGCATAGATGAGGGAGTGCATCCAGTGTTTTCTTCGCTTGTTGAAACATTTCAATTGATATTCCATAAGTTCCTAGAGCCCTATTTTTGGCTAATGCCTTCAGTGCATCTTCAGTACCATTGGCTCTTAATCATATGCTACTATGGAAGTAGTTGAGCGTCAGCTAGTTTTTTGGTACAGTGACCCTGTGTATTCTTGCCACCCTCTGTTGATGCTTCCTGCTTCATTCAGTATTTTGCCCATAGAATCTTTCAATATTGCAACTTGAAGCTAATTCATTTTTTCTTCAGTTCTTTCCATTTAAGAACTATTTAGTTCTCTACCTCTAGGTCTTTGCACATTTCATTATATTTTATTTTGTCTTCTCAAGCTTCACCTGACATTTCATGTTCACCTCTTTATCATTTCTTCCATTTGCCTTAGCTACTCTGATGAAAAACAAGTGTCTGAGTCTCTGCTGACATCCAGGTTGATCTTTCCTGACTTTCAACCACCTTCTGCTTCCTTCGTGTGTGATGTTCTCAATGTCATCCCACAGCTCTTTGGTTCTTCTGTCGTTCGTGTTTACTGCATCAAATCTCCTCTTCAAATATTCCAGAAAGTCAAGTGGGATAGACTCAAGGTGATATTTGGGCTCTCATGGACAGGTTTTCATTTTCTTCAACTTCAACCTCAACTTGCATATGAGTAATCGATGGTTTGTTCCATAGTTGACCCTCCGCCTGGTTTTAGCTGCTAATATTGAGCTTTTTATCTATGGTCTCTTCTCACAGATGTAATAAATTTGATTTCTATGTTTTCTTTCCGGAGAAGTTCGTGTGTATAATTTCCTTTTGTGTTGTTAAAAAAGATATTTGCTATAAAGGAGTCATTGGTCTTAATAAATTCTACCACTTGATCTCAAACTTCATTTCTAACACTAAAGTCATATTTTCCAATGACTGTTCCTTACTGTGTTTCTAACTTTTGCATCCCAACCACCAATAATCATTAATGTATCATGCTTGCATGCTTAATCAATTTCAGAATAAAGATGCTGGCAAAATTCTTCAATATCTGCATCACTAGCCTTAGAAGTTGGTGCATAAATTTAAGTAATAGTTGTATTGACTTGATTTCCTTGCATGAAGATAGATGGTCTCCTATCACAGGCAACGTTGTTTGACAGTTTTGAGATAGATGTTGAAATGTCCACTTTGATGATAAATGCAATACCATTCATCTTGAATCTGTCATTCCTGACATAGTAAAGTAAATGATTTTCTGATTCAATATGGCAAATAGCAACCCATTTCAGCTCACTAATGCCAAGGACATCTATCTTTATGTTTCATTTCATTTTTATGACTCCCCATTTTTATATCTCATACATTGCAAATTCCAATTACTAGTAAGTGTGTGCATCTCTTTCTTCTCATGTTGTCATGCCCCAATAGCAAACGAAGGTTCTGAAGGTTTTACTCCTTAAAGTTTACTCCGTCCATGTCATGACGCACAACTCTACTTTCAGAAGGCCATTTTTCCTCGGTCGTATTTTGAGTGCCTTCTCACCTAAAGGACTCATCTTCTGGCTCTCTGACAATGTTGAGTTTCTGTTATGAGATTTTTTCAGTGTCTGACAATATTTCAGTGCTTTCCATAAGGTTCTCAGTAGTTAATTCCTGAGAAGTGGACAGCCTATTGCTTCTTCCTAGTCTGCTCTTCGTCTGGAAGCTCTGCTGGAACCTGTCCATTTAAGGTGACCCTGCTGGCATCTTAAAATACCAGAAGCATAGTTTTCAGCCTCACAGCAACATCGAAGCCCCACACCAGGACACACTGACAAACTGCCCACAGATGATGCCAAATTCCTCTACCATAATTTGCTGAAAATGCTATCCCTACTCCATGTAGATGCTTTTGTCCACTTGTCCAAATTCAGTAGAATATATTTGTCTAGATATAATTCTGGGATCTCTATTCTATTCGGTTGATTCATGTATCTATCTCTCTGCCCGAGCCTCTTGTGAACACGGTAGTATATACTACACATATAGTGCATGTTGAGGAGAGTGGTTCTTTCCACTTTACTCATCTTTGTAAAGATTTTTTTTCTATTTCCATACAGATTTTAGAATAAGCTTGTCCGTGTCTACAAAACCCTTGCTGGGATTTTAATTTAATAGGAGATGTATCAAATCCATAAATAAATTTGAGGAGAATTGACATATTTACTATATTTTGTCTTCTAATCCATCAACACAGTATGTCTCTCCATTTATTCAGAATATGCTTATTTTGTATACAGGTACTTACATACTTAGTAAGATGATGCCTAGTTATTTCATTCTCCTTTAAATGGATACAGATGATACTATTTGTAATTTCCATTCCCAGTTGATCACTGTTAGTATTTAGAAATGTGATTCATTTGTACAAGTTTATCTTGTAAAACTTATACTCGGGAATGATTGGGGGACTAGGAACAGAGGGACTGATAAACCCAGAAGAAAATACGCAAATGTTTCTTGGAAGAAGTGACATGTGAGACAAATCTTGAAATGAGACCAGAAGTCAGCCAAGATCACGGGGTGGGGCATTTAAAAAAAATACATCCTCATGTTCTCAGCGATAAAAGCAGCTTAGACAAAGTCACCGCTGAAGATATAAACAGAATTTTCATTAAAACTTCAAATAATGTATTAAACTTTTCCCTCAACCATTTTTTTTCAAAATGAGTCAGTACTTTCCAATCTTACAATGGCTTGAGCCTAAAAGCAGTCACTCTCTAAATGCCTGAGATGAGTTATAGACTAAAATAGTACTCCATTTTTTTAAAAAACAATTTGATTTTCCAAAGACTCAACAAATGTGGAATGTAGAGCAAGTATACAGGAAGAAGACTTTTTTTAAAGGCAAGGAAAAAGGAGAAAGAGCACTACTAGGAAAGATGGGAGACTGTCTATTTCAAATGTTGCCCTTGGAGAGGACTGGCATTGAGACATAGAGTTCTGGCTGCCCATTTCATCTTCCCCAAAGCACGAGCAGCAGCATCCCTGAGCACCGATCCAACATCCAGGTAGTGTCTTAGACTCAGGAACAGGTTGAGCTCTAGAATTTCTCCATCTTATTCCCAAGTGGTGAGGCATTGAAGGGAGCATGGTGCTTAATGGAAAAGGTTAAAGATCCAGATTTAAAGGTACAGCACCTGCTCCTCTCCTCCAGTAATTCACCAAGTGGTTTCTCAGTTTGAGGTCATAGAAAGAGCTCTAGAGCCGGAAGGCCAGTCTTAAGTCTGCATCCAACGGACTGCCCAACTAACAGTTTGTTGCCTTGGTTTCCTCAAGGATGAAGCAACAGGACAGACTTGTGATTTTCTCCTTTATTTTTTAACCTTGTTTACTCATAAGTTGCATAAACCTTTCCCTTTTGTATGATGCAATGAAGCAAAGGCCTTAACAAACACACAGTTCTGGAGAGAGTCACAAGCCTCCCGTCATAATGTCTGCTTGGAGCAAGAAATCAGAAGGTGAAGCAAGTCTTGCTGCCTGGGAATCTCCCCCATCACACTTGATCTGCAATTTGCATTTTGCTGAAAGTCTTCCTGGAGGGTTTGACATGACTGCACACTCACTGTCAAGGGCCTAAACCCTTGGTTCATACTCATAGCAACCAAATAGGGTTTTCAAGACTGTAAATCCTTATAGAAGCAGACAGCCTATCTCTCTCCTGAAGTGGGTTAACTGTTGGGTTGCTAACTGCACGGTCAGCAGTGCAAACTCACCAGCTGCTCTGCAGGAGGAAAATGAGACTCTCTGCTCACACAAGTCTTACAGTCTCTGTAACCCTGAGAAACGGTTCTATTCTGTCCTTTAGGATTGCTATGAGTGGGAAGCACTTGATGGCAGTGGTTATCCACCTTCAAGTTCACTCAGAAGATAAAGATAATGCATATTTGATCAGATCCAGTCTGAAGATAAAAGAATGATTGTTTAAATATAATTCTTCATTATTTATTGAGCGCCTTTGATGTTTCAGGAACAGGGCTAGAGTCTGTTGTCAGGGAGGATGCCACTAAGGTAGTCATCTAGCAAAGAAGACACACAGTCAGGTGATTCACGACACAGAGAAGTCGCTAGAAAACGCTACGGGAGCACAGAGTGAGCTTGCCGAAGCCCAGAGGGAGCATCAGCAACTCAGCCACGGGGCCCCAGAGAAGCCTCTCTGAAGAGGTACATATGTGTTCTGTTTGAAGGGCACAGGCCTGAGCCCCTGTGAGAAGCTATTGTTGTTATTGTGAGGTGTCATGGAGTCAGCTCGAACTCACAGCCACCTTATCACCACAGAGCAGCCAGGCGCCACCTCACACTGTTCTTGTGTTTCCAGCTCATTGTTGAAGTCACTCAATCCTTCTCGTGAGCAACGTCCTCTTTTTTTCGCTGACTTTCTACTTTTCCAAGCTTGAGGTCCCTTTCCAGGGACGAGTTCCTCTTGATAACACATCTGAAGAACATGAGATAAAATCATCCTTGCTGCTCAGGAGCATTCAGATTGTACTTCTTCCAAGACAGATATTTTTGTTCTTCTGATAGTCTGCAGTCCTTTCAGTATTCTTCACCAGGACCATAAATTAAATGCATCAAATGTTATAGATATATAGAAACCTAAAATTAGATATTGCCATCTTGTGCTTTGTAACTGTGAAACAAAAGTAGGAATTTTAATATTCCATTTAAATAACAAAAAACCCAACAACACTCTAAAATTGTGATAGATGATGTCATCTTTATGAGTACGCATTTCTACTCCTGACATAAGACTGATTCCCTAGACCACCCCAGTCATGTGATCGCTTTACCTACTTGAACTAAGAGAAAACCTTTGCCAAAAAAAAATTGCACTTTATCTATCCCAAAAGCATCATATTTTAAGACAAAGGCCATCTGTCTTTTGTTCAACCGAACTAATGTTAATTATAGTAGCGCCACTGATGCAGTGAAAATACAAATGCATGAACAAGCACGAAAATCTTTTGTCAGTACTCGGCTCTAAGGCAGCTATTAAGGAACTTCACAACTGTTTATGTTTTTCTAAATGTCAGCTAAGTGAAAACATAATAATTTAAAGTTTATTGTAAAAGCTGTAGACACAAAATTACTTGCCAAGGTATTTAAGGACTCAATCAGTTAGATATTTATTGTCCCAACAGAGCGAAAAGCAGCTTGTCTAAACTAGGTGAACTGAAGAAGTGATAATGGCTTCAAGAGAGGACAAATTTGGCAATATTTAAAGCAATGTTTCTGTGAGGCTTTTACATCAAAATTTTGTAGGAAGGGAGAAATATGAGAACAGATCCATAAGGACTCTCAGGTTTCTGCTCTGGACATGTACAACTCACTAAGATGATACATTCCTTCATTTGGGCAGGTTGAATTTAAGGTGCCCATGAGACTAAGTCTTTATTCAGAGTGAAGTTGCATATATTGGACTGCATAATCATTGCCTGGACAGTGAATTATTTAATGTAGCCAAAGTCCCTAACTCACACCAAATAACCTTTTCCTCCATGGGTCTGGTAAGAAGGTTGGGGAAGATACTGATGGGATTCACCAGTGAATAACTGTGAATAGGATTCCTTGGAATGCCAATCGACTCGTATAAAATAAGCCCTCTGAAGGATCTCATTACCAGCAAGAGCCAGGAATAAAAGCATGTTCTCTGGACCTAAGGCTCCTACTCAGTGAACCTTCTGGATCCAGAAGTCAGCTACAATATCAGAGGAACAACCCCAGAACCAGAAGCCAAAGGATGGAGCTGAGTGGTGCACTTTCCAATGCATTGAGCAAGTAGAGTTGGGTGTTTTTGTGAAGGAGACTGCTGTGGGAAGTAAGGTGCCTCTGGACACTTAATTGGGGGAACTGGCCTTGCTGACCTACAGAAGTGGTGCTGAATGCCTTCAGGCTGAGCATTACTCCAGTAGGGTGCCCTGGGCACTAATTCAGGAAGCTGGTTTTCTGACCCACAGAGCTTGAGCTGAATTCCTTTAGGTAGGTAGCATCTTAACAGTGGAGTTGGATGCCTCCTTGGGCAATTACTAGCAGACCTGAAAGGACTGTAATATGTGCTAGTAAACATCTGTATCCTGGGCATTTCTCGCTTGCATTACAACCTGGCAACTTCATCAATAAATCCTAATCATGAATATTGTCTGTGAGTTCTATGTAGCCATTGCAATGGATATTAAAGCTTAAAGGTAAAATAGAGACTACTGTTGAAACAGAGAATGCGAGTGAAGAATGACAACTGATTGAGATAAAAAATTAGGAGTTGGTTTTAAGTGGCCACTGAACTTCTGATACCACTGAGATGGTCCATACAGAAAGCAGAAAGTGAGATGCAGCCACAAATTAAATCAATTCAGGATGTTCTATGCTAATGGAGGGAAATTTAAAATTCACAGTCTGAAAAGCAGTACAAATACTACTTATATGCATGTGAACAGGTACAAGAAAAGAAGAATGTGCGAATTTTCTTACAGTTGATAATTTTGACATTCTCCCAGAAGGCACATTAACTTAGACAAAAAGACAAAATGGTACAGAATCTCGCAGCCAAAACTGCTGTCTCCTTAATATCTATTCTCCCCCCTTCTTTATTCATCAGAACTTAGTTCTTCTCAGGGTTGCATCCATCCTTAACCTAGTGGGAGGAAAGAGTGAAGGACAAAAAATGAGTACTATTATTCATTACAGTTTTGTCCAATGGAAGACAAGTGAAAGTCATGCTTGTTGTTTTGGTAGGGGCCATCAAGTCAGTTCCTACCCATCGTGCTCCTAAGCACAACAAAGGGAAACACTGCACGGTCCTACATCACCCTCACCATCACTTCATCTCCTGGAGGGCCTTCCTCGTCGTCACTGCCCTCTGCGTTACCCAGCATGAGGTCCCTTACCAGGGACTGTTTTCTCCTGACAACGTGTACAAAGGACGTAAGATGAAGTCTTGCCTCTGAGGAGCACTCAGGCCTTCATTCTTCCAAGACACATCTGTGAGTCCTTTACCAGCCCATGGAGCTTTCGATCTTCTCCTCCAGCACCACAATTCAATGAATGGATTCCTCTCTGGTCTTCCTTACCCAACGGCCCACTTTTGCATGCATGTGAGGTGATTGGAAATACCCCGGCTTAGATCAGGGCCACCTTAGTCCTCAGAATAACCTCTCTGCTAATGAGCAGGCCCTACAAGGGACGGGCAGGTGCAGTTATTGGGTCCTTTGCCCCTGCTCTTCATCCTGCCTGGGAACAGTGCTGGAGGTGGAGCTCTCATTTTGTGACCATGAGTTTCCTCCCACAAATGTGCCATAGGACAATTCTGAGAACATTCTGGTACACTAATTCCAGATTTCCAGATGTTCCTAAGAATAAAACATCTCTCTCTCTCCCACTGTCAACCTACCACGTTGTCGTATTGTATTGGCTTATGTTGCTATGACGCTGGGTGCTCTGCTACCGGTATTTCAAATACCAACAGTGTCATCCAGGATAGACAGGTTTTACGGAGCTTCCAAACTAACACAGACTGCATAGGAAAGTCTGGCAATCTACTTCTGAACATTAGCCAAGGAAAACCCTGTGAGCTGCAGCATAATACGGTCCCATAGAGGGCTGGGACATCAGCCCTCGGTGTTGGAAGGCACTCAGAACACACAGTGGGCACAATAAACTCCAGTATAGCAACACTCAAAGCTGCTAGACGCCCAAGCAATAGTTCGTGCTGCTGAACACCGGGAAAGCCAACTCCACAGCACCTGGAGCCGACTCCATGCAAGCTAGATCAAAAACCTCTGTGAAACTCATGGTTGCCTGGGGTTTTGTAACTCCAGGGCCCTAGTCCAATTTCTACCAGCACAGCTGTCCACCTTGAAAGTGGTCTGAGATTAAAACTCATCATGGTTAGCCTTCACCGTGACGATGAGACACAGGAACATGAAGATTTGATTCCCACCCAACTGCAGCCAGAACCCTATCCATCCATAAAGCACCTGCTTCAGCCCTTGATTAAATACAGTGAGAGGGAAAAGGAGGTGGACAGCAAGCAGGCTAGCTCACCCTGGAAAGCGGGCTCCCTCTAAGACTTGTCCACCAAGTCTTCAAAGCCTAGCATTTCCTGTGCTATTTCCCGACCATTCCTTAACCTAGTGGGGGGGGGGGGGAGTGAAGGCTGAAAGATGAGCACTATTATTCATTACCCTTCCTATTGTTCACCTCATGAAGCATTTGAGAGGGTGTCAAATAGTTTGTGGGAAATTTTCCTTTTCTTTTAACTTCATTTTTCCACAAATGTTTTGAGGGTCCCTCATCCATCGGCCGGTGCATTGAACTACTGACCAAGTAGCCAGTCATGTTTCAGGAGAAGTCTGTGGCGGAAACGACGACGCCAGCCTGGTCTTTGGTCTTCAAGAGCTTGAGGGACTGAAGTGGATTGTGCAGGGAGGTAGGGTGGAAGCAGACAGAATGAAGGAGAGGAAGGGTATTTCTCTGCACTGGGAAGCCATGGTGGCTTCCACAAACACCGCGCAACGCTTGTGGTACGAGAGAGCGCCTCTGTGGGGCAGGACAGTGGGGGCGCTGAGGGAGTTGGGACCCTTGCCAGCAGGGCTTCCGGGTGAAGACAGATTTCCTGCCGTGCAAATGCAGCAGCATGCCGCTGCCTTTTCAGGACGTGTGACAGCTTGGAGAAACTAAAATGAACCGAGCACAGAACTTGACCTCAGGGCTTCTCAGAATCTGTGCATGACGTCCAAGGCCCACAGGTTCGTTCGTGGCAAATTCACAGTTGAGACTGTTAACATTTTAAAGCTGAGTTCAGCTTCTCGTGGCTGGTAGGTGCCTTGCGTCGGTTCCGATTAACAGGGACACTGTACACCAGAACCCAAGCCTGTCCTGTCCTGCAGCAGTCCGCAGTATGTGGCCTCAGCTACCTGCAGGAAATTTAAGGAAAATGTGAACGATCATTCTGTTGAGAAAGGGGCTTTCTGACCCCTGGTAACCGTGGCGCTTCTAAGTCAGACAAAAGACCAAACAAAGAGGAATTTTTAAACTGCTCAGAAGTGCATTTTTGATAATTACCACTTTGAACACAGAACATGTGAGATCATTTTTTTTCTTCTCCAAGAAAATGTGCATGTAAACATCTTATTACCAATGATCTGAAATCCATGAAGAAAGTCACTCTCTCCTCCCAGAGCATACTGCCTCAGCCTTTCCCTCCTTTGGGCTGTTACAGCTCTTGGGGGATTTGCTGGTATGTGTAGTGAGACGCCGTCACCAATGTGTGGGGGTAAATCAAGACAGCGCACTGGAGATCGCGGCGAGAAACTCAATCCCTGCTCTCCCTTCCCACGCTTCTCAATCAGAGGCCACTTCCCCCTTTCTCCCCAATTTGTTTCTCAGTCTCCTGATTCCATGCACGAGCTTGTAGGGCATCCTTTAAATGGTCCATCTCCTGAGAGTGCCTGCCGTCTTATTTCCTAGGAGGCGAGGGAGGGAAAGGGTACTAAAATCAAGACAAAGGGGCCCCACTGGGCCGTTCCTTCATTTGACAAGCAGTTCTGAGCATTTTCTGTGTGCCAGGTGGTGGTCTAGGCTCCGGGGAGAACAGTGATTAAACAGGACCGTCAAGCCCCCGCTTTCAAGGCATTTACGTTCCTGTGGAAAAGCTGGTTCCGGAGTACTGTCTTCCCGATGGGCGGCATGCTTCAGTCCATTGACGCAGCCACTGGGTTTCTAACCGCCTTGCCCCCCAGTGGGTCCCTCGCCCAGCGCCATGTCAGACAGTAGTGCATTAAGATCAAGAGAGTTTCCCTGGCTCATCTTCAGAAATACATGAGCCAGCCTTCCTCCTCCGGGAGGCTTCTGCAGGAGCTCCCGGAAGCCAGCCTATTACGCAGGACCCTGCTGCCCTCTGAAACACTGGTGGCATCGCATCCAGCACCCGGCAATGCCTGGGCCACCTCAGCAGGACAAAGAGACAGATGGGTGGAAGCAGATCACAAGTAATGCAACTCAGAAAATAAGGGGAGAGGTGTAACTAGGGGGGCGGCTTGGAGTGAGACTTTCAGGAAAATACTTTTTTGATGTTTACTCCCAAAAAGGGCATTTCAACCATTTCATCCTGAGCTGAAGAGCTTCATACATTCACGGCACAGAAAGGAGGCCAGTGTGGCAGGAGCCAGCAAGCAAGTAGGAAGGGACAGGGATGAACTAAGGATGGTAAAAAAAAAAAAATCTCTCTATGTAAACAGTTATAAGGCCACTATGGCCTGGAATCCACTCAATGGCAGTGAGTTTGGAGTAGGGTCTGTAGCCGCCATGAGGGGTTAATTTTTTAAATCTCAGCGGGAAAGAAGTCCTAAATGTGTTTTAAGGAGAGGGGCGATTCGACTCCGTTTTATAAAAATCAGTGTGGCTACTCCAGAGCTGCTGGGTGAGCACAAGGTTCCCCAGCCACTGCACGGACCACGGAAGAAAGAGGAGGCCGTCTGCTCCTGGGAACATCGGCGAAGCCTGATACAGGGTCTCTGCGAGTCAGAGTCGGCATGATGACCAACGTTCCTCCTCCCCCAAAATACCTTCCTTCCATCCAGGTGATTCTGACTCAGAGTAAGTAACTGCCCCTGTGGTGTTCCAAAACTATAACTCCACGGGAGTGGAAAGCCTCCTCTTTCTCCCGGGGAGCATCTAGTGGTTTCAAACTGCTGACCTTGTGGTTAGCCGCCCAACGCAGTGGGGTATTGTGCTCCAGGGAGGAACCATGGTGCTTCTGTGGTTCAAGTGCTTAGCTGCAAATGGAGCCAGAAACTGCCCTGCTGCACTGGCTGCTGGGACCGAAAGCAGAGGCTGACCGAGGGGTGTCCGCAAGACGGTGGCGCTCTGCTGGTCATGCGGGCTCATTTCTCGACAGGGTCGCCCCTTGTTCTTCCTCTGCTTTCTCCACTTCACTTTGGGGTTTCTTGATTCTGACTGCTCCCCCTTTCTGAGAATGAACTGCCTTCAAGACCAGAGACTGCCACAGGCGAATCCCACCGTTTGCCTTCTCATGAGGATGGCTCAGCCTTCTGCGTCCGCGCCTTCTGATCGGGAGGTAAGGACCGTGGCTTCAACGTCAGGACCTAACTTTGACTCCTGCACTGTCCCTGCCCCACAGGGAAGGGCAGAGTGGCAGGGTCAGAACCAGGTCTGAGGGGGACACGGGGCTGCTGGCGGGAGAGGTGTCCTCGCGTCAAGCCCCCGCAGTTCGCCGCGTTACGGTGAATTGTTTGACAGTTCGTGAGCAAGACGGGCCCCCTGAGAGCGCGACTGCTTCCACCTGCTCTCCAGAGACGTGGAGAGCATTTCCAGGTACCAAACACTCCAGCCACCTTCAGAACTCACTGACAAATTATTCCTTTACCTTTTTTTAAACGTATGCCTCTCTGTTTCCGTTATCTCATTAGCTTATGCTTCCTTCCAGGGAAATCGTTGAAAAATAGAAATGCTCCAAGTGTCAGCCAAAAAAGAAAGGCGTGTTTTTTCAAAGAATTTCTTTTAAGGGCAGCCGTCACCCAGGGGATGTCTGTAGTTCCCGCTGTGGCGGCTAGAGGGCAGTGCAATTCTCCGGCTCCCCTGCCCTCCTCGTCCACTCCCCTACTCGCAGAGGCTTGGACACAATGGAAGGAAACGTGCCCTCAGACCGTAGGCGTAGAGGAAGTGACTTGCGAAGAAACGTGAGGCTCACAGCCTCGTCGGGTCATCTTGTTTTCCTCCTGCTCACGCGGCATTCCTCGAGTTCCCACCCATCGTGCCTCACCCCGCCTCTCCTCAGCCTGTTCCACCTCGGGCATCCCACACCTAATTCTTCCAGCGCCACCCTGAGCTCATCGTAGCCTCGCCCTCTGCGCTTTCACGCGCACACAGACTCACTCCTCAGCGCCTCCTTGAACATGCCCAGGACCCTTCTGACGCCTTCCTGCTCCTCAGCTGGGGCCTGGAGGCCATGTGGGCCTGACTGGAGGTCTTGGTGTGTCAGTAAGGCGGATCGGAAGTAGGAGTCTAATTCCAGCAAGACTAGCTGCTGGAGGGCTGCCAAGTCCCACAGGCAGGGAGGAGTTGGTCATTGGCCAGTGACCCCAATGACTGCTAGCAGCCAGTGCCAAAGCCAAGTGCATCAAGTGTCCAAAGTGCCACAGCGAGTCACAAGAGAAACAGGAGCAGCTGGTTTTCTGTGGGCAGGGTGTGCAATTAGATCAGGGATGTGGGGAACAACAACAACATTATCTTACATACACAGACAGCGCTGGCCCTTCCAAAACACTCAAAGAGACTCTGGCCCTTCTGTTACTTGATGTAAGAAGGGCATATCTCATGATCTCCTTCTTACACATGAGAAGACTGAGCCCGAATGAAGGTGAAGCAGCTGTGCCAGCCACACAGATGCTAACACCAGAGCTGGGTTAAACGTCAATGACGGGTGAGAGCTTTCCGGGAAGCATTGTTGTCCATTTTACAATCACGCTCCTGGAGCACATTTATGAAGGACAGCATCCCTGATATGGTTGAGCTGGATGAAGGTCAGATTACTCACCATCTCAAGTACATTAGACCCTGAACCTGTGGTCCCTCCGTCTGGCCAGGCACCACCAGGGAGAAGCTGAGGCCAGAAGATCAGAAAAGCCGGTGGAGTGTGAGAGCTTCACGGGCCTCTCCCAACAGGGCCGGCTGTGCAACCGCTTGTCAGGAGAGCTTTGAAAGTTGAGATGGCACCCTCTCTCCTCCTCCCTCCACCCTGCGTCTTCCTCCCTCCTCATGGAAATTCAAAACCAACCTCACAGCCATCTAGTTCATGAGGATTCACAGTGACCCTATAGGTCAAGGTCCAACTGCCTCTGTGGGTTTCTGAGACTGTGACTCTTTACTGGAGTAGAAATTTACTATATTTCTCCTCATGGAAGAAGAGTCCTGATTGACAGAATTTCATAAGCCCAAAGCTCCCTGTGAGGAGACAGTAGCTCACCCATCAGAGTTTTCTGCAACTCAATGAAGGAAGGAAGGAAGGGAAAAGAATTTGGTGGGCTTTCTATTTCTTTCCTTAGAATTTTCTTTGAGGAAAATATCAAAAAAGAAAAGATATCTCAGTGATCATCTGTGATGTGGCTCAGGTTGAGATATCAGTGCTTCTGTTTTCCTGCTCGAAAGCATTTCTTTTAAAAAAAGCAATAGATGGTGAGGCACGGTGTGTTCTCTATTTCTAGATCCACTCTACAAGATGTTAATATGAGGTTTTGAGTCTCTTTTGAACTTTCCTGTGGCTCATGATACCTTATTGCAGGCTACGTAGAACACGACTTGTAGTTTCCTCCTACCTCACACACAGAGAGAATGTGGGGTGATGGGGCGGCCCAGCATAAAACCCTATTCACAGAAGGGCCACTCCCGGTTTCTCTAGGTTGACAGTGTGACAGGTCTCCAAACATTGCCTGTGAGCTGCTGGGGTTTGTTTGCTTGTTTTTAATTGGGACTTAATTTTATTTTTTTTAAAGGCCAAATCACTTGCTTCTGGAGCTCCAGCACACATGCTAATGGGAGGTGAGTCACGCAGTGTGTTCCCAGGTAGAGATCACATTTCTTGTTTCTAGGGAAACACTCTATCCATGAAAGCTGCTAAGGGATCTTTTTACTGACCTCATAGATGTAGCATCGAGGATTACAAGTTAGATCCCTGAAGACCCCCCACTTCAAGATGGCAGATTAAGCACCCGTGCCTACTTCCTACCTTTGTAAGATAACGTGACACTTACAGTAAAGAAATAAAGCAGTAAAGAGTTAAGTCATAACACCATTGTGACCAGCACGCAGGCTGGCAGTAGGGAATACCTTGGGTGACTTCCTTGGAGACCAGAAAAGGGATGGGACCATATGACTGGATCAACCAGAACAAAGAAAGCTGGGGCCCAGGCACCTTGGGAAGAAGGCTGCTGCGGGGGGGGGGGGGGGGGGGGTTATGGCGGAATCCTAGAAGACCTTCCATTTGTGATGAAGAGAAATAAAAGCAAAGGGAGAACAGCAATTACGCTCGTTAATTAAAGGGCGGCAGTGTGTGTATGGAGTAGCTGATTCACATGGCTTCTCCCACTCCATTCCTGTCCTCCTGCATCAAAGCAATTGAGACTGTGGAATGTGAGCTCAGGAAAAAGCTGCACAATTGCCACCTCCCTACTCCACACCCACAGCCCGGAAGTACTGCCCTCCCGGCAGCCTGCCCTACGGCATTCCCAGAGCTCCGCTGCCACCCCTCCGGCCTCGTTACGGCCCACCAGAGAAAGACAACCGCCCCATGGCAGGGAAACTCCACCACAGTGACCTGTGGGTCTGATCACTAGACACTTGGAGAAATTCGACGGTTAGGAGGAAGGATTTGATAAAGGTCCCAAAGGAATTCTTTGGAATGATGAAACTATTTCATAACTTAATTGTGGGCATAGTAACACAGCTGTATACATATCTCAAAACTTACCAATCTATATCTAAAAATGGGTGAGTTTTACTGTGTAGTGATAGCTACAGTGAAAAAAAATCACCGTGCCTCAATAAAAGCCTAAATTACAGACACACATGCATGCACAAAAGCCATGAAAAGAAAGAAGTCCAAAACTGTTGCCACCTGATCTGGTTTACAGTATTCTTGGACAGTTTGCTCAACAGCGTAGAGGATAGACAAATGAAATGGCTGGTTTTATCTTAGCAAAGGCATTAAGCTAACTTAATTAACCGAGAAGCAAGGAGGGAGAGAATGCCCAAATGCAAACCACGTGCACACCAGATCTCAGGCATTGCAAGGGATCTTGTTTCGGTTCATCCACAGCACGGTGAGTATGTCGACCTGGGGAGATGGTCCCCCATCTCCTTGGAAATGACTGGGGTGTGGTACTGCTATCAATCTAGGGCACAACACCGGTGCTCAATAAATGTGATCTCACTGTCACCAAGGGAAAGATCAGGAGACGAGACAAGACTGCTGGACCTTAAACATATGGTGACTATAAAATTCATTTAAGTACTAAAAGGACTAGAAAAGAAAATCTATTCAAATATAGAGCAAAAAAGAGGGGCAATTTTTAAATATGAAAATAAAGTTTAAATCACAAAGGGTCAATATAAGAAATCCTACATCTACCTAACAAAAGTTCATCTAGGAGCGGGAATAGAAAGTATCCACAAGAGAAAATAATTAAAGAAACAGTGGATGAATAGATCATCAAAAGGTGATCTAGTCATCTGTTGGAGTTTTATTTGGTGACAAACAAAGGGAGTGAAGTGTTGATATATACTACAAGGAGGATAAACCTTGAAAAAAATTATGCCGAATGAAGCTAGTCCATCACAAACGGACAAGTATCGTGAGCGTTCACTACTACACAGAGAAGCAACACGACACAGACCAGGATCTGCTCTCAGGTCACGTCATCTTCTATTCCACTCGCCTAAGCAATAAGGTAGCGAGCCTGCCCGTGCCCACGATCCATACATCATCCTGTATTTGTACACCTGGAAAGTCACTTCCACAGAGGAGGCCTACCTCAGCCTGGGTCAGTCTCTCATGATGTGGGCGCAGGAGAGGACCAATCAGTTGCCGTCACAAACCATTTTGTAAGGTCGTCCCAGTCAGGAGACACTCCTACTGATTAATCAACCTTCCTGGAAACTCAAGTCAAGATGTGAGGTTTGGAACATGTCAGCCTCACAGACGGTGATGACATTTCAGTTGGTGGGTAAACTAAATGGAATAAAATGCCATTGGGAAATAGGCTTAACAACACTTACATAGGCCCCAAGAGGATCTAATGGCACACTTTTGACCCAGTTTCTATCCAGTTTTTGGTGACCCAGGCCATCTGGTATAGACCACTGGGACTTTAGGTTCTGTCTTTTGCAGTGCACAACATCCTTCATAGGCCTCACCACAAGGATCTGATTTGGAACCCCACTAAGTGAACTGGACTTTACCTTAAACTTACCTGTAGCCATTTGAAGGGACTGACATACCCCTTTGGACTTGGACTTAGGCTGAAACACACTAGTGTGAGACGAAGCAGATTACCGCTCTCCCAAGGTTATGGTCATTGGACTTTGGTTCAGATCGCTTGCTTTAGGGTTGCCTGGTGAATGGTGACTCAGCACAACTGTGTATTTACTGTTGTTTTGCTCTCTTTGCTTTTTCATGACATGTCTTAGGTAGATGACATGACTCTTCCTTTTTGAATGAATATTATTGAATACTTTGCCCTCTTCTCAACATTCATTGTTTATGTAAATAGTGTCTAGTCACTTAAACTTTTAATATGTACAAGTCAATAATTCATGTATTGCATTCTAAAGCTGTTATGTATGTGTAATTTCATTTTCTCAACAGTGTCTGAAATTCTATACCATTGGCTAACTGAATGAGACTATGGATACAATCACCTCATGCACATAGAGATGATTTATAATGTTCTCTATTGTAAAACAATATTTTTTCTAAAGTGAACCAGAGACATGTATAAACCCTACATATATGAATGAGTGTTGGGCTCATACTTAATTATAACCCTATTCTAAGAACGATTAGTTCTTATGGCATGGCCCTACTCAATACTCACCCTCATGAAGAGATTGTGACAGTGAAGGAATCAGCTAGTGCCCAGATATCAGAAAGAAGAGCTTTTCTTAAAACAAGCAGGCATTAAGTGAGGGTTTGACTAAACCCACTTGGAAAAAGCACACTAGCCTGTGTGATCCAAGAATTTACAATAATAAAATCCAGATTCAGAGGAGAGGACAGGATCAGAGCTTCAGTTCTGAACACCTGGTTTGCAGGAGGCTATGGATGATAGTGGGGAGCCCAGATCCATTTGCAGGATTCCCATGTGGATTGACCCTCTGGTGAATTCCGCTGACCACAGGCCAGAGATGTGGATCGCCTTGCTACAGGACAGAGAGCTTTATAACGTCGAGTACAGCAGATGCTGTTAGGCTAAAATGCAACACCTGATCACCTGATCTCCCGTTGACCCATTACAAAATTTCAGTTTTTAATATTGCCTGAAGCTGTTCTGTTTTCTTTTGTTATTGTTGTTGTTTTGTTTGTTTCTTTCTGTCTCTCTTTATTGTTTTTTGTATGATTTTTTGGATATGAAATTCAGGCTAGGCAAATCTACAGAGACAATAACTGCATTAATAATTACCTAGGGTAGAGAAGGTTAGAGGGAAGGGGGAGCTAAGAACAATGAGTATGAGAAAGACAAAAATGCCCTGAAATTGATTGTGGTGCCAATTGCACAACTATTCCTATTATGATTGAGCTATTAAATTATATGAGATTCAAAATTACATGCCAATAAAAAATAGTTGAAAAAAGAAACAGTGGATGAATGGATATCCAACCTGTTATGTAGTCATACATTGTTTGTAACTTTTTTTCCAATAAAAAAGGGGGTGGGTGAAATCCTGATGCATGTGACAACATGGATGACCTTATAAAACAACATGCTGAGTACAAATGGCGAGTGATGAAATGACACATACTGCATGATTCCACTTATATAAAATGTCTATAATAGATAAACAGAAAATAATTTTGTGTTTGCCAAGATGGGGAGGGAATGACTAATGGTGAGTAACTGTAATGGGTACAAAGCTCGTCTTTACTACAATCCAAAATCATTGCCATCGAGACAATTTTGACTCACAGCGACCCTGTAGGACAGCGTAGAACTGCCCTGCATAGTTTCTAAGACTGTAGACTCTTACAGAAATAAGCTGCCACATCTTTCTCCCATGAAACAGTTGGTGGATTCAAACATTTGGGCGCTTAACCCCTGTACCGCCAGGATTCATTTGGGTGATGACTATACTACCGTGAAACGAAGGGAATGGTTGCACAACTTTACAATTTGAAAAGCCCATTGAATTTTATCCTTTTATAGGGCGAGTCTTGTGGCTTATGAATGAAATATTCATTATAATGAAACCTAAAGAAATAAATAGAAGAAATTTACCAGAGCTAAGAGAAAAAAGAGCAAAAGCATAAGTTGAGTCCTAAGCAGAGTAAATATAAAGATGCTCACCCCTGAACTCCATCCTGATGAAATGGAACCCCGAAGGAAAAGTGTCAAGAAAACATTACAGAAATTTTGAAATAAAATTGGTATCAATTTTCCTCATCTGTGATACAGCCAGAAGACAATGGAAGAATGTGTTCTCATAGTTCTGAAAGAGTATATTTTTGGTCAAATTAGAATAGGAAATAAGACACTTCTGAGAATATCTTCTAAAAAGGAGACTTTCATTACACAAACAGTACAATTATGAAAGGAGATGTCTTAGTTCTATGATGAAAATACTTGTGTTTCCATTGTCATCAATAACAGAATAGATCATGAAATTAGTAACTTAGGATAAAATAATAGTAAATTTAGTTCAAGAAGCCAATGTACAAACATGAAAACCTAAAGTATGTTATGATGTTGAAGAATTTAATATGAAGAAATAAAATCTTTTTAGTTCAATGCCTAGAACATGCTCACTTAATTATTTAATAACATAACATTTCCTTTTCAAAAGACTCAACTTATTTACTGGATTCTGTAATGAATACTATTTGTATAATAAGTATATAAATAATGAGATTTATAAAAGTCCCCAATAAAATGATTTAAAAATTAAATAAAATAAATAAAACTATCAATTAACTAGTAGACGAATTTTAGTAAATATGGGAACAGAATAGAAATTGAAGAAAACAAATCTCTCATCTTTCAAAGCATTGTACCGTGTAAATAGTGTCTTGGGAATAGAAAAGGCAAATTAAACTACAGTCATAGACACCAAATGACTAAAAACAGAGGCAATCAAAAATAATTTGCTATAATTAGTCCACCCTCCCAAAAAAATGAATGGGCTAAGTCAACATCAGCCTCTACAACCCTGAGACCAGAAAAACAAAATGATGCCTGACTCCCACAACTGACTGCTCTGAAAAGAAACAATTAGAAAATCATAGAGAGAGTTAGATGACAATATAAAATAAAACACAAAATCATAAAAAAGACTAGGTTCACTGGTCAGTTTGACAATGGTCTAACCCCCAAGGCCTGAAACTAGCCTCATCCTTGTGGCTCCACTCTCAGTCAAACGACAAACAAGCCTATAAGGTGAACAGTGATTTCTCACTGGAAGAACTCGCTCATCTCTGCCAGGAAATTTGAAAGACAGCTACTTGGCCAACTGACTTGAAGAGATTCATATTTATACCCATTTCAAAGAAAAGAGACCCAAGAATATCCTCAAAGTATAGAACAATACCATTGATATCACATGCAGTTAAAGTTTTGCTGAAGACCATCCAACAACAGTTGTAGCAGTAGATTGACAGGGAGCCGCCAGAGGTTCAGGCAGGTTTCAGAAGAGGACGTGGAACAAGGGATATCATTACTGATGTCAGATGGATCTTGACTCAGAAAAATGGCTACTATATTTCTATATTCACAGACATTGAGCCAATGTCAATTCATAACTACCCTATAGAATAGGGTACGACTAGCCCATGGGTTTCTGAAACAACTGGTAATTCCATGTTCTTCAGTGGAATACCTGGTGGTTTTGAACTACTGACCTTGAGGATCAAGGTTGCACACTATGCAACCAAATTACTTGTGTTTTATTCACTAGGCTAAGATATTAGACTATGAACCACACTATAGATGGTTTTGAGAAAACTGGAAATCCCAGAACACTACATTGTGCTCAAACAAGACCTATATATGGATGGAGAACAATTGTTAGAACAGAACAAGGGAATACACCATGCTTTGAAACCAGGAAAGGTGTGCATCAAGGTAACATTCTCTCACCATATTCAATCTGTATGGTGAGCAAATAATCAAAGAAACTCTCATATAAAGATGAATGCAATATTAGTATGAGAAGGGTGCTTATTAACAACCTGCGATATGCTCATGACACAACCTTGCTTGCTGAAGGTAAGAATGACTTGAAGCTTTTGCTGTTAAGATCAAGGATTTCAGCCTTCAGTATAGATTAGAACTCAATATAAAGAAAACCAAAATCTGCACAATGGGGCCAACAGATAACATCATGATAAATGAGAAAAGACTGAAGTTGTCAAGAATTTAGTCTTGCTTGGACCCACAGCCAATGCTTATGGAAGCTTCACCCAAGAGATCAAATGACATATTGCATTGGGTAAATCTGCTACACAAGATTCCTTTAAAGTGTTGAATGCAAGAATGTTCCTTTGAGGCCTAAGGAGCTCCTGACCCTATCATGGTGTTTTCAATCATCTCACATACATGTGAAAATTGAACGTTGAATAAGAAAGGTCACAGAAGACTTGATGCACTTGAATTATGATGCTGGCAAAGAATATGGAAAGTATCATGGACTGCCAAAAGAACAACCAGTGCTGTCTTGGAAGAAGAGAGCCAGAATGGCCCTCCGAGGGTAGGATGGCAAGACTTTGTCTGACATACTTTGGACATATTCTCCAGAGACCAATTACTAGAAAAGGACATCATGCTTGACAAAGTGAAGGTGCAATGAAAAGAGGAAGACCTTCGACAAGATGGATTGACACGATGGCTTCAACAATGGGCTCAAGCATAAGAGCAATTGTGAGGACGGCGTTGTACCAGACAGTGCTTCGTTTTGTTGTTCATAGAACAGCTGTGAGTTACAACCAACTCAACTGCAGCTCACCACAGCAACATAAGGTGAACAATAATGCCAGCGAGGTGCACATCCCTCAGAACAATCATCCATATGAGTTCAAGCCCAGAGAGAGTGTAAAAGGCCAGCAGGGAAAGGACTGATGAAAATGAGAGCAGAGGAAGCAGAAAACATGCAGCTGCATTACGGGGATTGCCATCCTTTCACAACGCACAACGTGTATTCATTTCGGAATGTAAAATCAATTTGCTCTGTAACGTTTCCCCCAAATCACAATAAAAAGTAACATAAATCAATAAATAAAATTCGTTTCCTTTATGGAGTAATTCAAATAGACTCTCGTCTGTTATTTAATATCATTGTACAGTATATATACTATACCTGCTCCTTACTAATCAACTATCACATAAGCTGACCATTTACATTTACTTCAATAGTAAAAAGAAAAACATCTACTGACTATTGTGCACATTAAAGATTTATGTCTGGTAGTAGCTAATGCCCAGTTGTGTGGCAAAAATAACAGTGGCTGTGGTGGTTAAGGTTATGTATCCACTTGACTCGTCCATGATTCTCCATGTTTGGGCAGCTATGTAATGATGTAATCTGACCACGATGTAATCATGTGATCATTCTCCAGTGTGTGATATGCTGTGATCATCCTCTAATTTCACATGCTATTGACTTTTGTATAATTACCTCACCATATTGATAAGTGAAGGGTGGCATTTTGCTTTATGATATTCATCTTCTACATTTATAATGGAGGGGAAATCTCCAGGCAAATGAACTAGCTAATTGTATCAATTGGAAATGCTGTTAGCAACAAAATACAGAAAATTTGACTAAGATTGGCTGAAGTCATGGCATTTTCTCTTTCCTTAAAAGAAATTCAGAGGTGAGCAGGCTCTTCTAAGGGGGTGGCCTGACCATGTCAACAGAAACAGATTCTTTTTTTAAAAAATAAATCTTTTTATTGGGGCTCATACAGCTCTTATCACAATCTGTACATACATCAATTGAGCAAAGCACCCTTATACATTCGTTGCACTCATCATTCTCATAATTCACCTTCCACTTGGGTTCCTGGAATCAGCTCGGTTTCCCTTTTTTTTCCCTCCCCTTCCCTCCCTGCTCCCCCTTCCCCTTGTCCCTTGATAGTTTATAAATAATTATTATATCTTATCTTACACTCCCCAGCGTCTTCCCTCACCCACCTCCCATTGCCCATCTCCCAGAGAGGAGGTTACACATAGATCACCAAGATAGGCTCTCTCTTTCTGCACCCTCTTCCATCCTGGTGTCGCCACTCCCACCGCGGGTGTTGAGAGGTTTGTCTGTCTTAGATTCCCTGTGCCTCCAGATCCCTACTGCACCGCTCTACATCCTCTGTTATAATCAGTTCCGCAAGGTAGAATTGGGGTCATGGTAATTAGGAGGGGAGGAAGCGTTCAGGAACTAGAGGAAGATTTTGAGTTTCATTGTTGCTACACTGAACCCTGAGTAGTGACTCATCTCCTCCCCACTACCCCTCTGGAAGGGATGTCCAGCTGTCTACAGATGGGCATTGGGTCCCCATCACGCACTCCCCCTCATTCACGGCGATGCGATTCTCACCACCACCCCGCCTTTGTTGTTTGAGACCTGGTCTCCTCTGCCCTTCACGGTCACCTATGTTGGTGGGCTGCTTCCGTGTGGGCTTTGTTGCTTCTGAACTAGATGGCCGCTTGTTTGCCTTCAAGCCTTTAAGACCCCAGATGCTATATCTTTTTGATAGCCGGGCACCATCAGCTTTCTTCACCACGTTTGCTTACACACACATCTGTCTTCAGTGATCATGTCGGGAAGGTGAGAAACCCAGGTTTTTTACATAGCTTGGCTCTGCCATCAAATCCCTGGCACCAGTCTATTCGTTATCCTAGGCAACCGCTGTGCATCTAGGCCAGGACTTCCTAACAAGCACCTCCGAAATCAGGGAGGAATGTGGCAACCGCCAAAAGGATACTCTCCAAGGACATGCTCCTTTCACCTTTTCCATTTCTTCCTCCTGGAACCCATTCCACAGCCACCCTCTGACATTTCATTGGCCAGAACCAGGTCACCTTCCATTCTTAAACAGTAGCAGGCAAAGGGGAATTAGAATGTACCCCCTAGGGCTGAGCACACTGTTCCCTGAACAAAACCAGTGTTCTTTGAACAAAGAAGAGGGAGACTGGCTGTTGGGTAGACAACTAATAGGCTCTACCAGGCCTCTGACAGACTGGCACATTAACTTACAAACCGACTACTGCTGCCCCGAGAAGAGATGGCTGCCATTGTGTCTCTCAGAAGCACAAAGCTCAGATTCTCTGATGACAAAAAGCAGTGTGGTCATGAGGCATTAGTCCTCTACTGATTTAATGTGTGTTAATCTTTCCAGATAAAACTGTTAGTCATGTGTTGGCAACGACAAATTAACACTCGCTTCTGAGAAACTCTTGAGGGGGAAAAAAAAAAGATCTCATCGCTGCATTTTTCAAAGGTTCACATCAAAAATTTATCAAGTGTAAAAACCCAGTCTGTTTGATACCGTTAAAATGATTAATTTTACAAATAGCTACTAGAAACAAGGCTCATCTGATAACCTGAAGAATTGGAGGAGGAGGTAAACTTTTTCCTTTCCTGAATTAAGAAAAGTTAGCGCTATCACTTCCATCTTCTCTCCCCTGCATCATTTTTATATCTGCGGCACGTCTCCTATGTCAAAGACTTGGCAGAGGATTTCATTTTTCAGACAAGTATTGGCTCACTTTTCAGCAGCCCTATCCTGGCTGATTTACTAATAGATCCTATAGACTTCCTGTGAAGTCCACACAGCAAAAGCCCAGAGTGCCTCATAATTCCCACCGATTTTACTTGACGGACTTAATGCATAGATGGGATCTGACAGATGAGTATTGCTCGCTAGTTCACTGTCAGAGCAGGTCTGAATAATTAGCACCAGCCGCTCTTCTTTCCAGATATTAATACCTTATATCATAAATGTCAAGCATAGCCCAAGATGCAACTGGAAAACCTCAGAAAGGAAGGGAACCGATCAATCATGAAGGTTTTATTCTATGTTCCTATCAGAAAATAAACCCACAGTGGTGGGTTTTAGAATCTTGACCTCCCCTTATTTATTGCATATCACTGTACCTTCGCTACCCTGGAGGGAGTGCTGAGCAGGGAGAGACATCTGAACTAGGGAGGGGAAATCATGTGGTGGAGGAAGACTAACAAACAGGTCAGTGGAAAACAAAACCTCACGATAACACTGCAGGAAGGTGCTGTGCTCTTTACCCATGATGCTTTGCTGGGAGCATTTGGGACACAGCAGTCAGACTGTTGTAGAATGGGGGGTCTGTTTGAGCCAGGGGTGTCTCTCCATGAAAAACTTAGCCACTGCTCTCCTCAGTGAAGAAAACAATCACTCTTACTGCTAAAGATCAAGAAAGAGAATAAATTCTGTGGTCTAGTTTAATGAGCCCGCTGAGGAAGTCAGGCCCTAAATAAACACCCTATTCAAACAGAGGACTAATGAGAATTATTAAGGCTACATCAGGAACGACTTCCAAGAATAGGTAATAACTCTCCCAACTGCACACATAAGATCTCTGATTAGCCATGAGGAAGTTTCCACTTACAAAACAAAACAAAACAGCCCCACAGGTATTCATTCTTTAGAGAATTTGGCTATTTGAAGGTTTCCTTTATGCTGCGCTGAATGAAATTCATCTCAACTTGGACTCCTACTGGTTCATCCATCTGGACTCACTGGAATTTCACAGAGTAATTCTGCTTCTCTTTTCCTCTAGAAGTTCCTAATGTTGGTTGAAAAGAGCTCCTTCCCAACCTAGGAGCCATGCTGGCATTGCGGGTCACGTTTCAGGGTGCTAACCACAAGGTCAACAGAGTTGAGTGGCTATAACACTGACCTTTGAAGACTAGAAGCTGAGAGGAGCCCAGCATGACAAGAGCAAGGCCTACGAGCTTCACCAACAGGAAGGTAGCCCACCTGAGAGTGGCTAGTATGGACAAAAATCATGGTCTGTCTATGGGCCTGTTCAAGGCGGACCTGAGAGCTACTTTGGTTGGAAGTTGGCCTAATGCCCAAAGACTGAATTCACCATTTTTGTTGGCTCATGGACTTTGTTCCTAAATCTGTGTCTTAAACACCTTATCTGTGTCTTGGGTTCCAGATTATTATGCCCAACTGTTCATTGAACAGCAAAGCTTAGATAGCTCCTGATGGCTTCAAACTCACGAGGTCTCAAATTGGATACATCAGCTTCTCTTTCAGATGTGCGCCTCTCTTGCTGTTCACCCAAATCAAGAAATGGGTTCCCTATTCATGCAGTTCTCCCAGCACAGAACCCCGAGAGTCACCTTTGAATTCTCCTCTCTTGATCTCATGTGCAATTCATCATCAGGTCTTGATCTCACACCTGGAGATTGATCAGCCTAGCCCACTTCTCATCTCCACGGATGTGATTGGAGACCCCCAATGTCTCCGACCTCAATGACTACAACAGTCATTTAGCTTACCACCATGTACTTAAATATACACCCTCCCGAGCAGTTCCATTCTGTTGTACAGTGGGTCACTATGAGTTGAAGCCAACTTGAAAGCCCCTCACAAGAACAACACATCCCTCGCATGTTCTACATTCACGCCGGTGGGAATGATCCACTATGAAAACTTGATTTCAGCAATTCCCTCCTTAACAATATCCAATTTCTTAAAATGACTTGCAAAATCTTTCAAAGCCTACTCCACCTTCCCTCTCCAATCTCTTCATGATACAGTTTTAATGAGTGTGCTCCTATTCCTCCAATATTTATCCGAGGGGGTACCCCCCAAAAAAAACAGAATTGCTCTTGGCAGAGGGGAACCTTCATAGTACACATTGAGCAACTAACTTATGCACCCAGTGGCGTTACCTGTGAAGGTTCTCTCTAGTCACAGTGAAATTTTTTGTAAAGGCAGTTTGGCTCAAACCTTGTTTTATTGTGATGGCTGATTTAAGAGAACAGCATGTGGTGGTGAAATTTTGTTTCCTGCTCAGGAAAAATGCTGCGTACAGCACTATGGGGAAAATTCAAGTTTCCAGGAGTTTTCTCATTTCAAAAAAGGTGCAACATTGATTGATGACAAACCTCATTCTGGACATCTGTCACCTGACTGAACGCACAAAATTGTTGACTCGAAGTGCATTTGGAGTTCATCCCACCAGGTCAGACTGTTAATCAAGCTTTCTATTCAGAGGTTCTGAAAAGATAGCATAACAGTATGGAACTGTTATATGGCCTAATTTGTGGCAGACACGGGACTGGTTTTGCCACCACAACAATGCACCTGCTCATGCAGCCATCTCAGTGAGCCAGTTTTTGACAAAAAACAGCATGCTTTTCTTTCCCCCCTCACCTTACACACCTGATCTGGCTTCATGCAACTTCTTTTTTATTTCTGTGCATAAAGAGGGACATGGATGGACAACAATTTGTCGACATAGAAGAGGCAAAGAAAATAATGAGAGGTGCTCTCAGCTATCCAAAGAGTTTGAAAAACGTTTCTAAGAATGGAATCACAGATTTGACAAATGTACTAAGTGTAATGGAGAGTACTTTGAAGGTGATAAAGCTGCTCTGTAAAAAAAAGAAAAAGTTCAAATACGTACCTTTGAAAAAACTCAGGTTTTGGGGGGGACCCCTTCATATCTTCAGGGGTTACACATGCTGTCCTCTATTATTGGAACACTCTTCCAGTCCCCATTAATTGGCAGACAACCTCGTGCTTGCTGTTCCTGTTTCTGTACTTTCTCAAGAAGAGCTTCCTTGAATGCAAAAGCTGAGAATCCCGTGGGATTGATTCTTTTTCTAACATACCAGTGTTGGGAGGTCATTCTTTCCTGTTATCCTTAATTAATGTTTCCACAAGGAAGGGAATGGTGACTTCTTTGGTTACCATTAAAGCCCCAGCACTAAGCAAAGGACTAGCATGTACTTGAAAAATATTTTTGAATGAATGGAAAATGGCTTTATAAAATCCTGATCAAAGTGCATCTAAGCACATAGTGCATCTTAGCATAGCTCCTCATCTTGTGTGTGAGAGACTTGTATTTTTAATTCCCGAAACAATAGCACATTTATCTCCAAATAGACTTCACATTCTTCAGTTCATTGTTGCAGATTGCTGAGTTATCTTTGGAGGCTGGTTCTCTAATTCAACATATTAACTATCATTATCAATTTAATATTATCTGAAAACTTGATGAGTATGTAGTATGTGTATTTTATATCTTCATTATGCACAAATAAAACACAGTGACACCCATTGGTGAGCACCCAGTGGGTATGCTCATTCCATATATTTCAAATATACTACATATTTTATCTCATACCAAGTATATCATGAGTAAAGTTGTCAAGATCCTTTATGACTTCCAAACAAAGACTACTATATTTCTCTTAGCCGGCTCTACTCAATTTTATTCTGGCCAATTACACTGACAGATAATAGTCAGATACATGACATGTTCCCCTGGATACACTCAAGTTTCTTTTAAAATTCCCAGAAGCACAAATAAAAATCTACCACTTTGTTTTCCATTCAAGAAATCACAAGTGACAGTTCCAGCAGAAGTCTTGGTTGTCCAAAGCTGAGCCTTGCCACTTCCATGACATCTGTGCAATCAGATGCTTGGGTGGACTGTCCTCCCCTCTTCCATCTTCCTTGTCTCAGGATCAGACTTTTCATTAGTCTCCGATGGAACCTTATCTCTTCCTGACCACGTACCCTGGTGATCTCTAAACATATGTGAATATAAAGGACTGTGTGATTAAACTAATGAAATTAACCATGTAGGGACCCTTTACCTGGAGAACTAAATAGTCTACGGAAACACCAGTCAGCACTATAATGCATTGCCTCACTGCTCTAGTTGGCAGCCTCAGACGTCCTAGAATTGCATGAGGTAATTATCACAAGTATGGATTATGTTCATGAATGAAGCAAAGATCAGCACTACTCATAGCATAACATTACGTATGTAGGGCCATCAAAGCAAGTGAGGCAAGGAAAATGATTGTTCTTAGACAGTGAGACAACTTCAATTACTTGGTGCTAAGCAAGATCCTCAAAGAAAACATCAGATTCCCCGAGAGAGTTGGTACATGGAACTGAGAATTTTTAACATCCCATTTGTAAGCGCATCAGGGTTTGTAGACAAAGTCTACTTGTGCATTGGCAAGCATACCAACTGCTGTCAATGGCTGAGGGGAAAACATGCAGAGCAGAGGGATAGCAGATGCCCAGGCAGTGAGAGGAGGAAAAGAGAGAGCTATGGGGCCTTGGACAATACATTAAGGGGGAAAACAGTGAAGAGAACTTTCTCCCATAAACTTGTGAGACAAGGGGACATACGGGTTATGTAGGTGAAACAGGGGAGAACGATGGAGCTTTCTACTTCCATAAGCAGTTACTGTCTCAGGAACTCTGACACAGGGCAGATCTACCCATCCTGTAGGGTCACTATAAGTCAGCATCAATGAGTGAGTGAGTAGGTGAGCGAGCGAGTGAGTGGGTGAGGTAAGGAAAACACTGATTCCTCTCCAAATCCACTCAGTCCCCCTATTTCCTTGTAAAGCAAAACCCACTCCACTTCCTTTGATTCAATTGGAACTCACAGTGCAGTTATTCTCAACCTTCCTAATGCTGAGACCCTTTAATACAGCTCCTCATGTTGTTGACATTTCATGACTGTAATTTTGCTACTGTTATGAATCGGTGACCCGAGTGAAAGGGTCTTTTGACCCCCAAAGGGGTCTCGACCCACAGGTTGAAACCCACTGTCCTAGTGCCTCTGTAGGACAGAGTAGACTTGCCCCTATAGGGTTTCTAAGATCGTAACTCTTTACAGAAAGAGACTTCCACATCACTGTCCCACAGAGCAACTGCTAGGTTTTAACTTCCAACCTTGTGATTGCCAACTGAATACGTTTAACCACTGTGCCACCAGGACTCTCTCTGTCTATATAAAAGACCCTTGGATTTTTGGAAGTTTGACACAATACCATTCACTAAAAGATTTCATTTCCCAGCTTCCCTTCCAGTCAGCTGAGGAAAAGACTAAGTCCTGGCCAATGAGCTGTATAGACGAGTGTTGTGTGGGTGTTTTAGGAAATCTTCCTTTGAAGAAAGGTACACTTTTGTTTCTCATCTTTCACCGTCTTGTTTCCCGGTGCCAGCATGGATTGTGAGACCCTTGAGGATGGTAGCAAGACACGCAATACAACAGAAGACGTGCAATTTCTTAACACTGCTACTGGCCCTCTAACCCTGATGGCAGGTTTCTTTTAAGTGAGAGATTATGTGGCAGTTACATAATCTGTTGTCAAATTGAGTGAAGGGTGGAGTTTAGCCTGTTGATCAGGTCGCAGCTTGATGACCTCATTTGGAGGCGACAAGGAGATAAATAGCTCACTGGAGGCGGGACACATGCTGACTCCCTGGGAGACATTGCAGCTGACAAGCCACATAGAGCTATGCTAGTGTCCTGAGCTGGAGGAGCCATGCAGAGGACCCTGCCAGTGCTGAGATGCTTATACCACCACTGGATCCACAAGACTTCCTACCCACTGGCCTGTGATCTTCCTGCATTTGGTGTCATTGCATGTGTTGTGTGAGTCTGAAGAGGAATTTATAGATTGGTATCGGACATATGGGCTAATATCGGACTTAGGGACTTGATCTGGAGTGGGCTGGGATGTTTTCTCAATATTTAATTGCTTTGTATGGAAAGCTCTTTCTTATACACATATTCATGTCTATGAATTTGTTTCTCTAGTCAGCCCAGACTACACAGATTATAAACAACCTTGTTTAAGTTATTATTTTCAGAACACTGTTTCTTTCAGCCAAGCCCAAGTCTAACCTAGAACAACCCTGTGCTGCAATGTGAATTGTTCACAAATATTAGTGTCATTATTAGATACAAAGCACTTTGACCACAATTCCCTTCTGATTGTCCCATGTCTTTGTTTTCATAAAACCACAGCTGAGAAGCCCTGTTCTGGTAAATCAGCCACTAAATACAAACTATCACCATCTTCTCCTCCAAGTTCTGGCAAACAACCAATGCACAGGCCCAGTATCAGGCTTCCTGGCCTTATCACAGGACTGACTACCAGGCCACATAGTCCAGGCCTCAGTCTTCCAAAGAACCAGAAATGTCGACTCTTAACCTTTCTTCCGAAGGGGATTGTCAACAAAAATGTTTGTGGGTTTCCTGGTGTTAATATATATATATATATATATATATATATATATATATATATATATATATATATATATCGATTTGCCTGACATAACCATTTAAAATGAGCCACAACGTTGGGAACCCTCCTTTGGCCGACCTCCAGTTTTTAAGTATCCCTCAGAGTTCAGGGAAGACCTTGCTGCTACCAGCAGCCTTCTAACGACAGCATTACTGGAGCTTGTCTTGAGACTGAGAGTCACTCAGTTTCCCCAGGCTCCAAAACAGACTCCTGAAGAGAGGACTTTCATATTGGGTTGCTGGAAAACTTAAGGGCTGATCCCTTAAGAGCCTGTGTTTGAAATGAGAATAGAGAAGACAGAATGGCGGTATTGTGACTCGGTTCCATACATTTGAACAGAAAAGAACACAATAAGGGTAGCTCACTTGTGCAAACTTGACCTTCTCTTCTTTCCTTTTATACCTTTAAACAGGGAATATGTGACTGAATGATTTCCTCCTCAGCTCCTTAGTTCTAAGTTAAGTGCGAATAGACACTCTTCTACCCTTAGCAATTCTCCTCAGATGTACATTCTGATCATGTCTCCGGGCTGCCAAGGAACGGTGGTGACTGTTTTCAAGGGAGCCGAAATGCTGTTCAGCTGGAAAACGTATTCCAAAATCTCAAGCAGAAATTAGTTGGCGATGCTTTCACGTCACTCAGTGGGAAAGGCAGTACCAACCGTTGGCTGCTGTCATTTATTATTGAAGCAGCAGGCCTTTGCCAGGGTGTCTCATTCAGAAAGGTTCTCTCTTGATAGATTAATTTTGCCTAGTTATTGTTTTCTGTTAGCATTTTTAAATCTAAACTCATTCTGATTATCCCCCAATTCCATGTATCATAGGCTAAAATATCATCGGAGTGGATTCAGGAGTTTAAGGTTGCTATACAACCTGTCTCTCAAATGTGACCTTTAAAAATCAAACTCACGGCCACCAAGTTTAGTCTGACTCATAGGGACCCTTTAGCACAGAGTAGAACTGCTCCTCAGGCTGTCCCCAAGGACAAATCCCAATGGAAGAAGATAACCTCCCTCACAGCCACTCGTGAACTAGAGCCATGACCTTGCAGTCAGCAGCCAACATTAACCTACTGTGGCACCAGGGCTCGTCAAGCGACCATTAGTTGTGATTATCTTCTGGACTTGCTGAGCAATACTGGGTGGGAGGCATTGCTCCAGGTGCTATAAAAAGGATCCTATTTTTAAAGGGCCTGGCCTTCTACTTTATAAATTAAAATATAAACCGGGAGAGATCTCAGAACTCACAATTAATATTAATTTTTAATGAGCTCAAAGACTCAGTAGAACAAATGTAGGCTTCCGAGTTAGTCTGGGTACATTAGAGAAACAAATCTACAGAAATTCATATATGCATAAATGAGAGTTTTATATATACGGTAAGTGTACATTCAGAAAGCATCCCAACCTCATTCAGTCCAAGCCCACAAGTCCAACTTAGCCCATATGTCCAATACCGATCTACAAAGTCCTCCTCAAATTCACGAAACACACAATGGTGCTGAATGCAGGAGGATCACAGGCCAGTGGGTAGAAAGCCTTTGAATCCAGTGGCAGTGTAAGCAGCTCTGCGCTGGCAGGGGTCTCCACACAGCTTCTCCAGCACCCAGGGCTGCATCATGGTAAGTCCATGTGGCTTCTCCTCAGGGATGTCTCCCAGGAAATGAGCCTTGCCAGCTAAGGCAGCCGCACACTGGCCTGACCATCAGAGAACAAGAGACCAGAAAACCAGGAAGGCAAGGCTCACTGAGCCATTTCGCTCTCCAGCCTTCAATTAATCACACATATGTTTATCAGCCAGGTTGGCACAATAAACTAACTATCTCAGCTTCTGAGCCTGGTCCCTCCTTACATCTTCCCACTTTGACCATCAGGAGACTCCTCATCCAATGCATGTGAGCAGATCTATGGTCACTTGTGGGCAGGTTTCCTATTTAGAAAAGGCATTTTGGAAGCATACATTGGATTTCACTGTACACTGTCATTTTTCTTCTACGCTTTGCATCTGGATATTCTCATCCATACTGAGATTTCTATCCAGGTCTCCCAAAGTAAATTTGAAGTGGTGGATGATTCACAAAAATCCCTGGGTGGCATTTTCATTTTGAATTATTAGAAAAGGTCGCCTTACTTGGCTCCTTCTCCAATAAATACATAGACACACTTCCTTTTAAACCTAAAGAAAACTGTCAAGGGATCTTTGGGATAGATTAATCTGAAAGAATTCGAGAAAGGGCACATAAAGATGGTCTGAAAATTCTACTTGCTCCTGTGTGCTTCCATTTGGTAAAATCTTGCTGGTTTTCCATTTCCGCTTTGTCTTTTCACTGGCAGAACCAGCACAAGATGAGTGATTAGGGAGGTGTCAAGTGGGGAGCTGCTGCCAAGCCTTGCAAATGAGTTTATAGTGAGTGCCAATGCCGGCTAGCTCTCCAGAGGCTTTCAAATAGATGAAGGACACTGCTTGAATGATGAGCTTTTAACCTTGCAGCTGGGCATTTATTTTTCCGATTAGGACATGCCACTGTCTCAGATTCGAGGTGGTTACTCACCGCAGGCAACAGCACCTTCTTGTTTACTAGTCTCCAAACTGTGCTGTGTTTCCAGCTCGTGACAGTGAGTGTCCTGCCTACGAGTGCCAAACAACTGTGGATACTCATTTGTAATCCTTCTCTCCGTGTTGCTGGGAGAAAACCAGAGTATTTAAAATGCTATCGTTTCCCGAGGGAAACACGAAGTGTGTGTGTGTGTGTGTGTGTGTGTGTGTGTGTGTATGTGTGTGTGTGTGTGTAGAGAGAGAGAGAGAGAGAGAAATTGGAAGCTGGATGTTCCAAAACACACAACAAACCCATTCAGCAAAATGTGCTTCCCACAATAAAATCAAGAAAGGTGAAACCCTAGACTTAAAACTCTATTCCTATTTTATGTGAGCAAGTCATGCTCTAAGGGCCACCCAGTCGGACTTCAAAGCTAGGCATTTCATTTGTTGCATTCATAATTTGCTTAATTTCTATCCTCCATCCTCCATGTGAACGTTAATAAAATCAAGGACTTTAGCAAAATCCCCAGTGGTGAGTACTTGCAGAATTGGGCAAAATCCCTTTATTATAGTAGGCTCTGAATAATTGCTTCATGCTCTCAATGAGAGAAAGCCGTGATTTCTAAGTCTACAGTTGCACATAATTTGGTAAATCAGCCTAATGATGTGTGAATAAAACTATATTAAGAAAAAGAAGCTTGTTTCTCACTTTCAAAGGGGGAGTGGAAAAAACAATTCTGGATGCTCCAGGGAGATTGAGAAATCTATACCAGAGTTCTAGGATTTTTTTTTTTTACTTTGGGCTTCAAAGCCTTACAACGGAACATGAGGAAACTGAAGAGGCAGGTTCACGAATACCCATTGGGAGGGGGATCTCAGCCTGGTTTCATGTTTACATGATATATCCGGAAGTTAAAAATTTATAGACCACCAAACAACTATTCTTGATTTGAGGCATGGGCCAGAGAGTGCAAATAATGTAACGGGAGAATGCTTTCTTCCATGTCAACATGACATCCTTGTGCTCACTACAGTTATACTAACAGCGATTTTTTTTACATAAAATTGTATTATTAGTCAAATATTGGCTCTCAGAACATGGTGCCACTGAAAGATCATCGCTTCTTACTTCCATGAAACTAGCTCGTGGAAGAGAGATGGACAATCTCTATGTCAGGGCCATTAGAGGGTAAGGCATCCAAGAAGGCTCCACTGCCCCAATGTGCTTCTCTAATTTTCCATTTTCCTGAGCCATTACCCACCTGGCTCGGGGACTGGATCAAGGACAGGGCAGAGACACTTCAGATGGTTCAAGCTGCTGACATGAAATGGGGAGCCCCAGTAGCTGAGAGCAAGAGAGTTGATTTCAGGAAAACCCAAATCTTGGAACCATAGAGTCATAAAAAAAATAACTAAATTAAAAAAAATCTTCTCATATGTTACTTCAGAAGACTTAAAAATAATGTTGAAATAATTATAATTTTTGCATGTAGATAAAGTTCAAACAACACAAGTGTGAACAAGTGAATCTTAAAATGCTTTCCTTCAGTAAGGGGTGTCTAGTTGCCTTAGGCAACACCCCCTTACTGAAGGGTTTCGGGGGAGGAAATGAGCCAGTCAGGGTGCAGGGTAGCAACGATGAAACATACAACTTTCCTCTAGTTCTTAAATGCTTCCTCCCCACACTATCATGATCCCAATTCTACCTTACAAATCTGGCTAGACCAGAGGATGTGCATTGGTACAGATAGCAACTGGAAACACAGGGAATGCAGGGCAGATGACCCCTTCAGGACCAGTGGTGAGAGTGGTGAGACCTGGAGGGTGGAGGGAAGATGGGGTAGAAAGTGGAAAGCGATAACAGGATCTGCATATAACCTCCTCCCTGGGGAATGCACAACAGAAAGCGAGTGAAGGGAGACGTCGGATAGTGTAAGACATGACAAAAGAATAATAATTTATGAATTATGAAGAGTTCGTGAGGGACGGGGTGGGGAAGGAGGGGAAAAATGAGGAGCTGATGCCAGGAGCTTACTTGGAGAGCAAATGTTTTGAGAATGATGAGGGTAACAAGTGCACAAATGTGGTTGACACCATGGATGGATGGATGGATTGTGATAAGAATTGTACAAGCCCCCAATAAAAGGATTCTTTAAAAAAATTATTTCCTGTCCCATAGACCAGTCCCCTAATGCCTCCCAGAGACAGACCAAATACCAGGTTTTATGCATATGAAAGTATATATATATATTTTTCTTTACTTCTCCTCAAGCAATGCAATTGTTCAGTGCATGTGGTTGTGCACTTGACTCTTTTCACATAACCTATATTTATTTATCTGGAAAATATTCCAGGTCAATAGAGAGATTTTTTTTGTTTGTCAACAGAACTTCATTCCTATTGGTTGATAGCTTAGTCATTTCAAGTATTTGCTCCTGTAAAACTGCAAAAAATGTCCTTGTCCCTTTGTCTTTACTACTACAGCCATCTGTGGTCTCATTGTCTACCATTTTAAGTGGCTCTAGCTTTCTAATCCTTGGCATTGCTGCCAGGGGGACCTACCTAAATGGTAACATTTATCTTGTCACAACCTGCTTGAGCTCACCCACAGTTTTCCCATCACCCACAGACTATAACAAAATTCCTCAGCAGTCCTAAAACCATACATGGGGTGCCTTGTCTACCTTCTTAACCTTATCTGCAGCCACTGCCAACAAACATCCAACATTTCACTCATGCCGAGACAACAGTGCTGAAATGCTTCCAGTTTACACCTGCTTCCATTTCCTTGGCATCATTTATCATTACTCCTTCTAGGGATTTGTTAGCTAAGCCAGGGTTGGTGTTGGAATAGACCTTTAGTTCTAAACCTGGGTCCTCCAGGGAGAGAAGCTGTATTTGACTGCTTGCTTCCCTCTCGGTTTCCACCAACTGATTCCAGGCCAGACTTACCCTAGACACAAGAAAAACATGCCTGCAGCTTGTATGAAATAGCAGGTGACCTGTTGTTGATGTCTATCTCCTAAGACCTTGCCTAGACCTTTAAACTGAATTTCCCCTGAGACACTATAAGCAAATTACCAGACAAGCAAAGGAATACTCCGATAAAATTCCATCTTCAAAGGCATTCTGACTCCTACTCCATTACTCTAGTGCACCCTAGGAAAACACTTGATATGTGAAAAGTGGAAGTATGTTTATCAATGAATGGTTGGACAACCACAAGAATCAGAAATTGTTAATAGTCAGACATCCTTTTGCCTCTCTTCGTAAATATAGAGTGCTGTGTGCCACAGACATTAAATACAGGTACCAACACCCACAACTTTAAGAATCATTTTGGGCTAACTGGTAATCATGTATTACATTCAAGGGTACAATTGACATTGATACAATATGCCAAGAATGAGCAAAGAGATGCTTAATCAATGTCATTTAAAATGAATATGGTGTCTGAGTCCTCCCCTCCCTCTACAAACAGTCAAGGGGAAGGAAGAGACACGATTCTGCTTAAAAAGGGGTCACCCTTCTAAGTAAATGGACCGTCTATGTCTCCATTGTAAACAATGAGCATCCTTATTTTAAGGCATCTCCCACAGGACCAATTGCTAAATTTATTTCCTCAAGGTACGGCATTGTCTACAGAAGATTGATATTAAAATATAAACCTCTCTTGACAGGGACAGCAATATATATTAATGCAAGAAGAAAAAGCTCCTCGCAGTCATGTTTAGCAATTGCTATTTTGTTCAAGTGTTTTAAAGCAGATGTTTAAGAATAATAAATAATAAGACATAATCCCTTTAAGAAGTAGACTGTTATAGAAAAGAATATTAATCATGTACTGTTATGTGGAAAAAAATCAGATTATAAATGAGTGTTTTTTTAAAAATTACAAATGAATGTTACAACCTGCTCCCATCTTGGTAAATGAGAAATTATGCAAATTCCAGACATTTCCCACCTCACCCCCCCAAAAAAGCCTAGAAAAATAGGCTCCATAATATTTATAGTGGTAAACTCGAGTGGTAGAATATGGATGATTTTTAAACCTCTTTTTTTTAAGCTGGCTCTTTTGTTTCAAATTTTAATGAGTCAGCATTTCCCCATAATAATAAAAGATCACTAAAAGATATGATTATATATATATGTATTCATGTACTTTTCTGTATGTATCTTTCTGGGAACTCGGGTTTTACCAATTCTATATATTTCTCGTTTTAATTAAAGATGCCTCATTGGAGTTTAGCATTTAAGGTGAAGGAGAATGGATTAATGGGATTTGAAGGAAGAACGATGCACTGGCATTACACAAATTACCAAATGACCTTCTCCTGATAGCTGAACCATGTGGCCTGAGGAATTCCGAACCATCACTACCCCCACCTGCACCGCTCTCTCAAAGACAAATGAGATGCAGGCCAACTGGGGTGAGTAGAAAGGGCCGTGTGAATACTTAAGAGTATATGGGCACAATGTGCCTTCTACTCAAGGAGCTTCATACAGGTAATAATATTAGATATTTCCAATGAAAGGTCGTTGGTCTTGCACATTTTCCATCATGCAATTTCTGCCATAGTGTCTATAACCAAAGTCATATTTTCCAGCTGCCGATCAATGCCTTTAAAAATGAATATTGGCCTTGAAGATGATGATCCCAATTAGAGCAGCCTCTTCACAGAGAAGACCACATGGCCAGCCCCACTATGAGACATGATGCTCCTCACCGACCCACAGCCCTACAAGGGACAACACCAGAGACAGTGTGGAATCACACCCGATCTGATCCCACCACACCGAGGCAAAACACTAAAGGGGTTCAACAGAACAACAAGGGAATGAAGCAGCGAGGTCCCCAGGGAATGCTGAAGGTGGACTTTGGGGCCAAGCATGGTGCCCCAACAGACTGCACTGGAAAACTCTCCTAAAGGCCAACAAATAGTCCTTGAACTAACTACAAGCTTTTTTTTTTCTTGTGTTTTGTTTTGGGTTTTGTCATTGGTTTATTGTTTTGTTGTATATTGTTGTTTGGTTGTGCTCTGTCTTGTTTTTGTGCATGCTATTATCTCTGCGGGTCTGTCTAAATAAAATAGGCTGGATGAACAATCTGGAGAAGAAAACAATGGACCAACAGTTCCGGGGGGACATGGGAGACGGAGAGGGGTGGGGAAAGGAAGCGGTGTTAACAAGCCCAGGGACAAGGGAACAATAAGTGATCCAAATTGGTGGTGAGAAGGGTTTGGGAGGCCTGGTAGGGCATGATCAAGGGTAATGTAACCAAGAGGAATTGCTGAAGCCCTGGTGGGGACTGAGCATGAGAGTGGGACAGGAGGAAAGTCAAAGGAAATAGAGGAAAGAGCTGGGAGGCAGAGGGCATTTATAGAGGTCTAGATAATGACATGTACATATGCAAATATATTTATATATGAGGATGAGGAAATAGATATATGTGCCTAATAGGTTTAGTATTAAGGTAGTAGAAGGACATTGGGCCTCCACTCAAGTACTCCCTCAATGCAAGAATATTTTCTTCTATTAAATTGGCATTCTATGATGCTCACCTTCACGACACAATCACTTAAGACAAAGCGGGTGAATAAGCAAATGTGTTGAAGAAAGCTGATGGTGCCGGCTGTTAAAAGAGATAGTGTCTGGGGGTCTTAAAGGCTTGAAGGTAAACAAGCGGCCATCTAGCTCATAAGCAACAAAGCCCCCATGGAAGAAGCACACCAGCCTGTGTGATCACAAGCTGCTGAAGGGATCAGTTATCAGACACCAAAGAACAAAAAATCATATCATTGTGTGCTCACCTCCATGATACGATCACTGAAGACAAATGGGCACATAAGCAAATGTGGTGAAGAAAGCTGATAGTGGTGGCCTATCAAAAGAGATAGCGTCTGGGGTCTTAAAGGCTTGAAGGTAAACAAGCGGCCATCTAGCTCAGAAGCAACAAAGCCCACATGGAAGAAGCACTCCGGCCTGTGCGATCACGAGGTGTCAAAGGGATGAAATATCAGGCTTCATCAGAACAAAAAAAATCTTACAATAGTGAATAAGGTGGGAGTGCAAAGTGGAGACCCAAAACCCCTTTGTAGGCCACTGGAGATCCCCTTGCACAGGGGTCTCCGGGAGGAGACAAGTCAGTCAGGGTGCGATGTAGCAACAATGAAAAATACAGCTTTCCTCTAATTCCTAAATGCTTCCTCCCCCCACCACTATCATGATCCCAATTCTCACTTACAAGTCTGGCTAGACCAGAGGATGGACACTGGTGCAGAAAAGAACTGGAAACACAGGGAATCCAGTAAGGATGATCCCTTCAGGACCAGTGGTGCGAGTGGCGATATTGGGAACATAGAGGGAGGGTGGGTTTGAAAGGGGAAACCAATTACAAGGATCTACATGTGACTTCCTCCCTGGGTGACGGACAACAGAAAAGTGGCTGAAGGGCGACGTCAGACAGGGCAAGATATGACAAAATAATAATTTATAAATTATCAAGGGCTCATGAGAGAGGGGGAGCAGGGAGGGAGGAGAAACTGAGGAGCTGATGCCAGGGGCTTAAGTGGAGAGCAAATATTTTGAGAATGATGAGGGCAAAGAATGTACAAATGTGCTTTACACAATTGATGTGTGTATGGATTGTGATAAGAGTTGTATGAGCCCCTAATAAAATTATTTTTAAATTTTTTAAAATTAATATTGAGTCAGAGTCCTGTGTTTCTAGATTTTGCATCCTAATCAACAGCAATTATCAATGCATCGTGGTTACATGCCTAGTTAATTTCAGAGAGCAAAAGTGGTAAAAATCTTCAATTTCCTCACCTTTGGCATTAGGGGTTGGTATGTGGATTTTAAAACCAGTTATATTTACTAGTCTTCTTTGTAGGCACATGGATAGCGCCTTATTATTGGCAGTATTGTACTTGAGGATCGATTTTGGAATATTCTTTTTCATGGCGTGTGCAATGCTGATCCTCTTCAATCTGTCATTTCTGGCTTAGTAGACCATCTGATTGTCTGATTCAAAATAGTCAGCTCCAGTCCATTTCAGCTTCCTAATGCCAAGAATTCTATTTCATTTCTGAAAGTTTCAAATTTTCCTAGATTTATACTTTATTCGATCCACAAACCAATTTTTTTATATATTTCAAATTGCTGCTCACTTTGATTAAATTGGTTAGCCCCAGAATTGTTTTATTTGTAATTTTTCCTTTTATCTGTTTATCAATTTTATTTATATATTTTATGTTAAAATATTTTCCCAGTAGGCTAAAACTTTTAGGCAATACTTTCTGATTGGAGCTACAAACCCCACAGTCAGCAGTTTGAATCCACCACTCAATCCCAGTGGGAAAGATGGAGAGAGACGTCTGTCCCTCTGAAGATTTACAGTCTGGGAAAAAGAGGGAAGTCCCGCTCTGTTCTACAAGATCACTACGAGTCTGAATCAACTTGATGGCTGTGAGTTTGTAGGAGGGATTTTTTTGCTTTGCTTTGGTTATTTTTACCACGTATCATCCTGTTCCAGCTTTATCCTATTTTGTTTTTGCTATTCCAACAAGTAATTACAGATCAGATCATTATGAACCATAAAATTTTCATTAGCTGATTTAGCATAGTGCACTGTGAAGCACAGGGTCAGCAGTTCAAACTCACCAACCCTTCATGAAAGAAAAATGAGGCTTTCTGCTCCCATTAAGAGTTACAACCTATACCATGTTCAGCCTTCATTCTGGTTTCAGTAATTCCTCTCAGTTACCTTGGCCTTGGTCACTCCCTACGACGGATGAACCCCTCAGGACCAGCTGTGGGAGTGGCGACACCGGGAGGCAAGGGGGTGTAGAAAGAGAGAACTGATCTTGGGGATCTATGGAGAACCTCCTCTCTGGGAGATGGGCAACGGGATGGTGGGTGAGGGGAGACGCCAGGCAGTGTAAGATCACAAACCAATTATTAATGGATGTTTGCGCCTGTTTCTTCTCTCTTTTGCAAAGAGGGTTTGGGGAAGTTAGGTACATTAAGTAAGTTCCTTCTCATTTTATCTATTCAGTGGAAATGCCTTTTTTTCTTCTTTTTAATAATTTTATTGGCAGCCCTAACAGCTCTTATGACAATCCATTTATCCACTGTGTTGAGCACAGTTGTACATATGTTGCCATCACACTGTTCAAAACATGTTCTTTCTACTTGAGTCCTTGGTATCAGCTCCTCATTTTTTCCCTCCCTTCCCATGCTCCATCCATTATGAACCCTTGATAAATTATAAATTATTGTTATTTTCAAATCTTACACCATCCACTGTCTCCCTTCATCCATATTTCTGTTGTTTATCACCCTGGAGGAGGGGGGTTATATGTTGATCATAGTGATCAGTTTCTCCTTTCTCTCTCCACCTTCCCCTTACCCTCATGGTATCACTACTCCCATTATTGTTCCTGAGGGGATTATATGTCCTGGATTCCATGTGTCAAGAGCTCTTAGTAGATGCTCTGGTCTAGCCAGATTTGTAAGGTAGAACTGGGGTTACGATAGCAGTAAGGAGGAAGCATTAAAACTAGAGGGATGTTGTATGTTTCATCGGTGTTATACTGCATCATGACTGGCTAATCCCTTACTTGTGACCCTTCTGTGCAGGGCTGTCCAATTGTCTACAGAGGTTGTTTGGGTCTCCATTCAGCACCACCCCACTCCCCATTTCCATTTATATGATTGCTTTGGGTTTTTGGATGCCTGATACCTGATCCCATTGATACCTCATGATCACACAGGCTGGTGTGCTTCTTCCATGTGGGCTTTGTTGCTTCTCAGCTAGATGGCCACTTTTTTATCTTCAAGCCTTTAAGACTCCAGACACTATATCTTTTAATAGCTGGGCACCATCAGCTTTCTTCACCACATGTGCTTATGCATCCGCTGTTTCTTCAGCGATTGTTTCAGGAAGGTGATCATCACAGAATGCCAGGTTATTAGAACAAAATGTTCTTGCTTTGAGAGAGTCCATCTGCTACCTTTAAACTTAACATATATACATATGTTATAGATATATAAATATATGTACATAGATCTATGTCCCTATCATCATATATAAATACACTTACATATGTAAGTGCCTGTATTTATACCTCTATAAATGTTCTTTGCCTCCTAGTTCTTTCCTCTGGAAATACCTTTTCTTTGTTCATCAGTATCAATGGTTACTTTACACATGGACCTTTTGCCAAATGAAATACACAAAAACCAAATCAAATATATCTGTGCAAAGTGGAAATCTCAGTATCATCTGTCAAAAGAAGGTCAGGGGCTGACTGTAAAACAGACCATCAATATCTCATATCTAAGTTCAGGTTGAAGCAGAAGAAAATCAAAATAAGTCACTCAGAGTCAAAGTACAACCATGTGTATATCCCATCATAATTTAGAGACCATTTCAAGGATAGATTTCAGGTATTAAACACCAATGAACAAAGACAAAATTGGTTGTAGGGGGATATACATGGCATCATACAGGGAAAAAAAAGTCATTTGAAAGATAAGAACTAGAGAGAGAGAGAGAGAGAGAGAGAGAGAGAGAGAGAGAGAGAGAGAGAGAAAGGAAGGAAGGGGGAAGGAGGGAGGGAAGAAAAATGGAGGAAAGACAAAAGTGGATGTCAGAGGAGACTCTGACACTTGCTCTTGACTGTAGAACAGCCAGAGCAAGTGGAAGAAATGATTAGCTGAAATAGCTGAAAAGTAAATCTCCAAGCTCAATTCCAGAAGACAAAGTAAAGTATTATGATGAAATATGCAAAAAGCAAGAACACGCTCACCACATAGCAAGCTGAAAGAACTGAAGAAAAAAAGTACAACATTATATGTGCAAAAAATCTTTGGAGACGTATAGCCAGAATATTCTTAGAGGCAAGGATGGTGAGACTTCATCACACTTACTTCAGATATGTTCTCAGGAGAGGCCAGTCCTTGGAGAAGGGTCTCGTGCTGGGTAAAGTACGGGGCATCGAGAAGAGGACGGACCTCAACAAGATGGATGGATACAGTGGCTGTAACAATGGGCTCAAACAGAAGAGCAATTGTTAGGATGGCACAAGACCAAGCAGTGCTTCATTCTGTGGTACACAGGGTCATGATGAGTTAGCGCCAACTCAACAGCATCTAACAACAACAACGTGGGCAAAATAATGAATGACGCAGGAAGTACCAAAAGAAGTTGGAAGAAATGCCCAAAGCCACTGTGCCACAAACCTGGTCAACAACATTTAAACATTTCAGGAAATAGCATACAGTCAAGAACCAATGGTACTGAAGGAAGAAGACCGTGTTGTGCAGCATTGGAAGGATTGGCCAAAAACAAGAACTGAAGTGATACAAAATGAAATGATTCCACAAGCTGATGAAGCGTTGGAAGCACTACTAGTCTATGCCAAGAAATTTGGCAACCAACTGGCAGAGATCCATATTTGTACCATTTCACATAAAAGTGTTTCAACATGGTGTGGAAATGATTGAACAATAATTTTCATATCACATGCAAATAAAATTTTGCTGAAGATCATTCAGTACATTGACAAGGAGCTGTCAGAAATTCAAGTCTGATTCAAAAGAGGACATGGTATGCGGGATCTCAATGCTGACGTTAGATGGATCTTAGCTCAAAACAGAGAATACCAAAATGCTAACAACAAAAAAAACAACAGAGAATACCAGAAAAAAGATTTACTTTTGCTGTATTGACTGTGCAAAGGCATTCGACTGTGTGGAGCATAACAAATGATAGCATTGAGAAGAGCAGGAATTTCCAAACCCCCGATTTTGCTCATAAGGAACCTGTACACGGACAGTCATTAGGAGCAGTTTTCAGGGCCATAACAAGGGAATGGTACACTGTTTAAAATCAGGACAGGTGTGCATCACAGTTTTATCCTTTCATTATAATTCTTCTATCTACGTACTGAGTAAATAATCAGAGAAACTGGACTGTATAAACAAGAGCACAGCACCAGAATTGGAGGAAAGCTTATTAATTTGCAATAAGCAGATGACATAACCTAGTTTGCTGATTAAGATCAAGAGCTGCAGCCTTCAACGGACATTGGGCCTCCATTCAAGTACTCTCTCAATGCAAGAACACTTTGTTTTAGTAACCTGGCATTCTTTGATGCGCACCTTCCCTGACATGATAGCTGAAGACAAAAGAAGTGCATAAGCAAATGTGGTGAGGAAAGCTGATGGTGCGCAGATATCAAAAGATATAGTGTCTGGGGTCTTAAAGGCTTGAAGATAAACAAGCGGCCATCTAACGGAGAAGCAACAAAGCTCACATGGGAAAAAGCACACCAGCCTGTGTGATCGTGTATCAGGCATCAAAGACCCAGTATAAAAAATCATATTGATGTAAATGAGGAGGAAGGTGGAGTGGAGATCCAAAGATTATCAGTAGACAATTGGACATCTCCATACAGAAGGGTCATAAGGAAGAGACGAGCCAGTCAGGGTGAAGTATAACATCAATAAAACATACAACTCTCCTCTACTTCTTTAATGCTTCTTTCCCTCCGTTATCATACCACAACTCTACTTTACAAATCCAGCTAGACCAGAGCATGTACACTGGTACAGACAAAAGCTTGCAGCACAGGGAATCCAGGACAAATAGATCCTTCAGGACCAATAATGAGACTAGAGAAACAAATTCACATACACTCATATGTATATAAGAAAGAGGTTTATATACAAGAGCAATTGAATATTGAGAAAACAACCCAATTCAGTCCAGATCAAGTTCATAAGTCCAATATTAGCCCATATGTCCCATACCAATATATAACGTCCTCCTGAGACTCATGAAACACATGCAATGGTGCCAAGTACAGGAGGATCACAGGCCAGTGGGTAGAAAGTCTTTGGATCCAGTGGTGTTGTCAGCATCTCAGCACTGGCAGGGGTCTCCACATGGCTTCTCCAGCTTCCAGGGCTGCATCAGAGTAGGTCCATGTGGCTTCTCTTCAGGGATGTCTTGCAGGGAATCAACAGAGAGCGAGAAAATGTCTCCTGCCTCCAAGGAGGATAATGCAAGAATTTCCAGAATTCTCAGAAGTCCACACCCACACAGAGGCCTCACTGGCTATTACCCAACTGACAGACTAGACTCCACCCCTTCACTCTTAATCTTCTCCAGTCCCAAACTGACACCAGATTATGTAATTACCACAGTAGGGACACCAGGAGGGTAAGGAGAAAGTGGGGGGAGAAAGGGGTAATCAATCACAATGATTGACACATAACCCCTTCCCAGGAGGACAGACAACAGAATATTTGTGAAGGGAGATAGCAGTCGGTGTAAGACAGGAAAAAAATAATAATTTATAAATTATCAAGGGTACATGAATGAGGGACGGTAGGGGAGAGGGGGAAATGAGCTGATACCAAGGATCAGGTAGAAAAAAATGTTTTGAAAAGGAGGATGGCAATATATATACAGTGGATGGATGTATAGATTGTGATAATAGCTGTAAGAGTCCCCAATAAAACAACTGAAAAAACAACTGCAGCCTTCAATATGGATTAAAAATCATTTTAAAGAAAACCAAAATCTTCACAGCTGGACCAATAGATAATATCGTGATGAATGGAGAAACGATGGGAGTTCTCAAGGACATTACCTTGCCTGAATCCATGATTAATGCTCTATTTCCTTTCACCTTCCTCTAGTCCCACTATCATGCTCACTCTCCACTCAGCTCTCAGAAATTCCTCTTGGATACATTGCACTTGATCAAACCCCAGCAGGCCTCCTCATCATCATTTTTAGATCTCTTGTTGTTCCCTCAAATCTGAGTTTGTTGGCTCCCCACTCCCCCACCCTACCCCGTCCTCTCCCATGCCACCCTCTGCACCCCCTCCTCAGCACCCCCCACAATCCCATTGTTTTCTCCTTGGGATTTTTTGTCCTACTTATCTTATATAGATATACACAGGGCAAAAGAAACATTTACTTTTTAAAATAAAGCACTATGTTTGGAAGGGGATCAGACCAAAAACCTCACTTCCGTTGAGTCAATTCTGACTCATGACAACCCTAACAGAGTAGAACTGCCCCTGTGGGCTTCTGAGACTGTTAATCTTCATGGGAGTAAATATCTTCATACTTCTCTCGCAGAGCAGCTGATAATTTCAAATTGCTGACCTTGCAGATAGGAGCCTAATGAGAAACCCTCCGCCCCTTTGAATGGGGAAAGTGCATTGAAATGACCTAAAACTTTTCTTGATCTGCAAGCCTATATGCACAGCATCCTTCTCTCTCCTGGTCCTCCTGTTTCTCTCCTCCGAAAGGTGAAAGGCAATGGAATTCACCAGGGCCGTGCTTTCCCAATAAGGCTGGGATGGTTTCGTGTCCTTGGGTTTCTATTGAATGCTTTGCTAATCAAATCAAAGCGCTGTTTTTCAAAGCCTTTCATTTCTAAACAGTACAGCAATTAATAAAGAAGAGAATTTCTTAAAAGCTCAACAGTACATTTTTAGCTTTTAAAATGCTTTTATATTTTCTCATTTTATCTTCAAACCAACTCAATTTAAATAGCTATTTCAAGTGATCACCCTGCCCAGTTTTACCTTGCCCAGAAACCACCATCCCCACTTCTTCTAATAACAGACCTCATTTTTCTCTGATAAGATGTACCTCATCCCACTTGCATGTGAGTCAGAGGAAAGGGACTTTATCTCATCTGCAAATTCAAGTGTCAACATATGACTCAAGGTTGGACAATGTTTTCCATCTCCCTGGTTATAGTAATTTGTTTAGAGACAGGCACATGCACTAAATTCTGGAGGTTTCCTTAGTTTGACAAACCAACAGGTCCTAAGCCCAATGCTCCTGGGAAAGAGAGGAGAGGTTGCATGGCCTGACACCAACAGAAAGGCAAGCAGAGGAATAGAGAAGGGACATCCTCCTGAGGAAGCTGCTCAGATGCCTTCATCAGCCAGGCCTGAAGCCAGAGGGACGTTTACACATTTCAGTTGTGTGAGCTAATAGACACCATGTTTTCTTTAGGACAGCGGGGGTTGCATGTGTATTACTCCTAAGAGTTCCAACACAATGTTTCCTGGTCTCTATCCTTGGGAAAAGTCGAAGCCGTTGTTTTCATGCAATATACCATTGGTCCCTTTTAAGCAGCTATCTGAATTGGTTCCTAGTGCTTAGAAGAAAATGAGTATTCTAGAAAGAGATGGCTGATAGTCATAACTCATGAAAGAGTAATTACAAACATATTAGTTTATATTAGCCAAGCTCTATTAATTGAAGTCATAGCTATTGGAAGGCAGGTTCCTAAAGAGTTCACGTTCTAATGGACTTTGGCACAAAGGCAGACTTGGGCTTAACTTGCAGTTTCCAATGAACATTTGTGAGATTTTTGCCTTATGACTTCATTTTTCTGAGCCTGTTTACATATAAGTGAAAGGACTGATATATTCCCTTTGCAGAGTTGTTTTAAAGATGCGGTGACACTGTGATTAAACATTGGCAGCTAACCACAAGATCGGTGATTCAAACCTATCAGCCGCTCAGCATGAGAAAGATGGGGCTGTCTGCTCCCCCAAAGATGTACAGTTTCAGAAACCCTATACAGCATTGCCACGAGTCAGAATCAACTCAATGGCAAGGAGATTTGTTTGTTTGTTTTGTTTGGGGGAGGTGGTGCGGATGGTTTGTCCTTGGCTGTCAAGTGAAAGATGGGCATTTTAATGCAGCTAATGGCCCTGTGGAAGAAAGGGCTGGCAATATACCTCAGTCATGGGCAGCCATTGAAGAGTGTATGGAACCCTACTCTTCCGACACACATGGACTTCTCAGAAGTCAGAATTTTCTTCATGCTAATAAGTTTAATTTTGCTTTTGACATTATAATATAAAACATTTGAATGCAGTGCTGAATATATAGTAAGCCCTCATGAAAGAATGACTTTTATTAAAACTTGGAATGCTTCCAACATTATTAAATAAGTAGTCTACTCCAATGGGGCATTTTAGCAGGATGATCTGTATAACTGGAGAAGGCATAAAGCACTAAAGAAGTTGGGGAGTGGGGTGACCAAGTAAGAAAGTACTAAAGGTTGTACTGAAATTCATCATTCTTCTTGGGGCCAGGCCTGCCAAGGAGTATTCTTAGGGATTTGGGTAAAGCCAGGTTGACAAATTATCCCAACTTGCCTTAGATTACGGTGTTCCATGATGAAGACTATTGAAATTACCATGACCGCCAGAAGTAAAACAAGTTTATTTTGGAGGAAGTACAGCCAATAAGCTTCTTAGAAGTATGGATGGCAAGACTCTATCTAACATACTTTGGCTATATTATTAGGAAAAAAACAGTCCTTAGAAAAAAATATATATCATGCTTAATAAAGGCGGGGGGTAAGCCAAAAAGAGAAAGAGCCTCAACAAGGTGGGTGGACACAGTGGCTGCAACATCGGACTCAAGCGTAACAACAATTGCGAGGTTGGCGGGGTTTCATTCTTTTGCAATTAAGCTCATGATGAGTCAGAACTGACTCAACAGCAACACCACCAACAAGGTGTTCCCTGGCACTTGAAACTCAATGAGCAAGTGGGCCATCCTTAGGCAAGCCTGGAGGAATGGCTCACCCTATGCACCACCACACTGTCACACTCGAGAGAAGGAGTGGCCCGCGCTCAGCACTGTGTCTGAGTGCCCTGTACCTTCCTCAGGAGACCAGTGACCATCACCCTACCATGCTCACCAGGATCAGGAGGGTTGGGGTCCAAAGTGCCAGGCAGGAAGGCTAACGAAAGTAAAGCTAATGCTTACTCCCCTTATTATATATAATCCTTAAATGATTAGCAAACATAATAATAATAATCTAAGATCATTTTATCAACCTCCTATTTCAATTATCAAGTACTGAATTAAAATGAAATGCAAACAGTAAATTTTAACACACTGCTAAAAATGAACATGTCTAAAATATTAATAGCAACTATAAATGATTTATAATGCCCTCTTGGGCATATTTTATGATTTATTGATGTCATTTTAGCTGCTCCATGGGTGATAGAGTCACCTCGCTGCATGTGTGCTCCAGTGGGTCTCCAGGCGAGTCACTCCAGAAACCACAAACTCAGCCTTTGCTGCACATGCAGCCGACGGTAGGTGAAGTAGGAAAGGCAGAGGTTTCGTCTCCTTTTCTCAAAAAATCAGAGCTAAGCAGGCTTTCGAAGTGGTTATTTCTCATTTTCTCAACTGCATGCAAGGCCACACTGCAACCACCTTCAAACGAAGGAAAGTTCACCACTTCCCTTGTTAATTTATAAAGCCAACCTTCGTTGACAAGAAAGTCAGCACTAAGACTTAACTTAGGTCTTTTCTGCATCAAGCTAAGCCAATTTTTTCAGACAGCTTCTGTTTAATTTCTTTGCATTGGTCTACAAATTCATTTTTCAGACTTTCTGTTCATCCCGCAAATATATTCCATCCTCCCATTTCATGAATTGCTTCTGGTCTCTCTGTAAGTTCCCATGACATTCCTTAGCTGTACTACTCCAAATCGACTCTAATCAAATTGGCTTTGTCTTTTCCTTCTTCCCCTGATATTGTTCACTTCACTCTTACTCATTTCTCTTTTATTAGAGACCTAAAAATCTCATTCTTACCTTCTTTTTATCTCCTCTCAACTGACACCACATAGAGTCATGCTGCACACACTGCACAGTTCCTTTTAGGAAACTTCCAGTGCTCAAAACTTTCCATGCCCTTCCAACTACCACCTTCCCCTTTAGAACTCGAAATCCTTCAAGATAGGGATATATTAAAATGAAGGCTGGGGAGGAGCCTTCTGGGAACCTATCAAAATGAACCGCGTTGACCACTCTCTGTATCTTAGACCCAAGATTCTGTGCAGTAGTTACCACACACTCACTGTCATCAGGTCAAGGCCGACTCATAGTGACATCATAGGACAGAGTGGAACTGCCCCGTGGGTTTCAGAGACTGCAATTCTTTTCTATTTTTTTTTTAAATTTTGAAGTCTTTTTAAAAAATCATTTTATTGGGACTCATATAACTCATCACAATCCATACATCCATCTATTGTGTAAAGTACATTTGTGCATTTGTTGCCAGCATTATTCTCAAGACATTTTCTTTCTACTTGAGCCTTTGGTATCAGTTTCTCATTTTTCCTCTCCCTACCTGCCCCCCTCCCTCATGAACCCTTGATAACATATAAATTATTATTGTTTTGTCATGTCTTACACTGTCTGATATCTCCCTTGACCCACCTTCTGTTGTCCATCCCCCAGAGAGGGGGTTATATGTATATCCTTGTGATTGGTTCCCCCTTTCTATCCCACCTTTCCCTTACCCTCCTGGTATCACTACTTTCATTATTGGTCCTGAGGGGTTTATCTGTCCTGGATTCTCTGTGTTTCCAGTTCTTATCTGTACCAGTGTACATCCTCTGGTCTAGCCAGATTGGCAAGGTAGAATTGGGATGATAATAGTGGGGGGTAGGGAGGGAAAGCATTAAAGAACTAGAGCACTGGTTCTCAACCTGTGGGTCGCAACTCCTTTGGGCGTGATACAACCCTTTCACAGGCGTTGCCTGATTCATAACTATAGCAAAATTACAGTTATGAAATAGCAACAAAAATAATTTTATGGTTGGGGGTCACCACAACTTGAGGAACTGTGTTAAAGGGTCACGGCATTAAGAAGGTTGAGAACCACTGAAGTAGAGGAAAGTTGTGTTTCATCTTTCCTACACTGCACCCTGGCTGCCTTGTCTCCTCCCGGCAACCTTTCTGTAAGAGAATGTCTAGTTGCCTACAGATGGACTTTGGGTCTCCATTCCACACTCCCCCTCATTCACAGTGATATGATTTTTTTTGTTCTTTGATGCCTGATAACTGATCCCATCAACACCTCCTGATCACAGTAGCTGGGGGTCTTTGTTGCTTCTGAGAGAGATGGCCAGTTGTTTATCTTCAAGCCTTTAAGACTCCAGATGCAATATCTTTTGATAGCCAGGTACCATCAGCTTTCTTCACCACATTTGCATATGCCCCCTTTTGTCTTCAGGGATCCTGTCAAGAAGGTGAGCATCATAGAATGCCAGTTTAATAGAACAAAGTGTTCTTGCATTGAGGGAGTACTTCAGTGGAGACCCAATGACTATCTGCTACCTTAATATTAAACCTATAAATATATGCACATAGATCTATTTCCCTAGTACTACATATAAATATAATTACACATGTACATGCCTGACTTAGACCTCTATAAATGCCCTTTGCCTCCTAGTTCTTTCCTCTATTTCCTTTTACTTTCCTCTTGTCCCACCATCATGCTCAGCCTTCATTTGTGTTTCAGTAATTCCGCTCAGTTACATTGCCCTTGATCAAGCCCCACCAGGCCTCCTACACTCTCCTCGCCATTGATTTTTGGATCACTTGTGTGCCTTTGTCCCTGGGTTTGTTGACACTCACTTCCTTTCCCCGCCTCCCTCTCTCCCATATCCCCCCAGAACAATCAGTCCCATTATTTTCTCCTCCAGGTTGTTTATCCAGCCTATCTTGTCTAGACAGACCTGCAGAGATAATAATATGCACTAAAAACAAGACAGAGCAAAACAAAGCAACAAAAGAAAAGAAAACAACAACAAAAATCCAATGACAAAAAGAAAAAAAGAGAAAAGCCCATAAATAGTTCAAGGTCTGTCTGCTGAGCCCTAGAGTATTCTCCTGTTGAATCTGATAGGGTGCCACACACTGGCCCCCAAATCTATTTTTAGTATTCCCTCAGGACTTCCTTGCTCTGCTCCCCTTGCTGTTCTGTTGCATGCCCTTAGTGTTTTGCCTCAGTGTAGTGGGATCAGATTGGGCGCAATTCCCACACTCTGTCTCCAGTGTTGTCCCCTGTAGGGCTATGGGTCAGTGAGGGATGTCGTGTCTCATAGTGGGGCTGGCCTCTCTGTGCATTGGCTGCTCTGAGCAGGGATATTGTCCTTAAGGCTTAGTGGGCCATGATGTACTCCACTCTCTCTTCCTCCTCCTTCATTTGCTCCCGTGTGCTCTGATCAGACATGTCCCTCTCCCTGAGCTGTAGCTTCAGTGCTGTCCTCTGAAGTGAATTCTTCTTGGGGAAGGGAGGTATGTCCATGTAGCTGGTATTGGGGCAGGCCCCTCAGACCTCTCTATTGGTTCCCTGCTTAGTGCTGGTATGTTGCATTCACATCTTGGAGCACCGGGTTTAAGTCTAGTCCCTCTTTTCCTGTGGAGATATAAACAATACCCTCTCCTTGGGTGGGTTAGTGCCCTGCTCCCCAGCTGCCCATGTCTATTTTCTTTACATTTCCCGCCCCCTCTTTTTTAGTTGCCTGCCATATGCATCCCTGGATTTGAGAGACTGGGATTCTTTACAGGAGTTGAAAGCCTCTTCTTTTGCCCATGGTGTGGCTAGTGGTTTTCAAGTGCTGACCTTTCAGTTAGCAGCCAAACACCATCACCTCTGTGTGATAGTAATAAACAAGCAAAATAATTCAGAGTCTTTTACTACATGTTTATTTTCCTGTTGATGGTAGTTGACTTACTTTTTAAACTCTAGTTCAGTGTGGCTGACTCATTGTCCCCGTATTTTTTCCACCTCTCCCTAGACCTAACTAGTCACTTCTAATCTTATTTGGTGGCATTTGTTTTCCCCCTAATGTTACAACACTATAATTATGTAGGCAGCACCCAAGGATCCTAATTGCTAAAGTTTAACCTATGGCTAGCAAGTCACCTCAAGAATCAAAGGCTCACTAGAAGCAGGCTATATAAAAGTGCCACATTCCTTATTTATCTCACACATTTAGAAGAGATGACTATTTTATGAGGATGTGCATGCACTCTGTTTATTCATTATGCACCTGTCTTTTTGAGTAATTACATATAATTAGACACCTCCCAGATCATAGATGTCTAGAGAGTGCTGGTCAGTCAGACTGAGCCAGGGTCCAGTTAGGGGTCAATAGCTTGAATCAAGAGGAGTGGGAACTTGAATAATGTGTTGTGTTTAGTTGAAATCTCTTAAAGCAGATACTCACTTGAAGTCAGGAGTTCAAAAAAATTACTGAAGAGAGACGTTATGAAAGAGGAGCAGGTTATTCCCCAGGATTGGGTGTTGGGAACCTTCAGACTTTGATACTAATCTGACAAAATCCCCACTGGTCCAGTGAGATGTTCTGAGTAAAGATTTCCCCATAGAAGGGACCATGATAATCAGAAATAATTAGTCTTGGGCAGCTTGAAAAGATCTTGGTCGAGGGCTTGTTCTCAGAGCTTGTTAGAAATGTGGAAAGTTGAGTCCCATCCCAAAGCTACTGGATTAGCATCTGTATTTAACAACACCCTCACATGATTTGTGTGTGCAAGCTAGGCTGAAAAACATGATACTAATGATATAGTATTCGTCAAAGACTTAAGATGATGTTTGTCTCATAGTAAGTAAAGACACAATATGGATATTCCTTGTTTTGTTGTTGATGTTGTTTCAGTTGTTGTTAATTTCACCCTGAGTAACCTTGGGCTTTCTTATCTGTAAAATGGAGGTCATAATGATATTCACTTGCCTGAGGATCTGATGATCAGTTAAAGTCTATTTAAACTCTAGGAGACCCTAGGATAAGATTATGATTATATAGTGATAGTGACTAATATTTTACCAACACTTATTTTGTCTCACGTGCTGTTCTTAATACTTTACGTTTATCATTTTATTTCATTATCTAGCAATGTGATGAGATAGAAACACTTTTTAGTTTCTGTTTTAGCGATGAGAAACAGAAACCTGGAGCGTTTAAATAACCTTGGAAAACAAAACAAAACACTGAAGTAGATAGATACAGGACTTGAACTTTGGTTCACACAGCCCCTGCTCGGAACCTGACCACTCTGCTGCCCCTCTAGCACTCTAGCAAGACCATCCAAGAGAGAGTGAAACTAACTCCAACATGATAGACATTACCAGATGTAGCATTTGACGCATCATGGCTAGAGTAGGCAACATTCAAGAATCTTTCTAAAGTGTGGAGATTTTTTAAAATACATACTTCTTGAGTCTCATCCCCAGTGATTCTGCTTCAGTTGTTGGGAACTGTGACCTAATCTTCTTATTTACGAAAGAGAAAGCTGTTAGAGAAAAATCTCCCATGCACTCAGGCTGGAGAATGCATGGAGAGATAAACTAACACAGCCACTCCTTCTGATCCTAGGGTATGGTAAGGCAAAGTTCTTCTCAGTTGGTGGTGGAGTGGTAGAAGGAGGGGAAAGGAAAGGTTAAGGGTAGGAGGGTGTGTCAGTCTGGGTACTTTAGAGAAACAAATCCACAGAAACTCATGTATGAGAGAGTTAAATATAAAGGTTAGGTGCACATAAAGAAAACATCCCAATTCAGTGCTGCCCAAGCCCACAAATCCAACATTAACCTATATGCCTGACACCAATCCACAAAATCCTCCTCCATCTCACAAAACACACACTATGATGCCGACTGCAGGAGGAAAGCTGAATTAGTGGATGCGTAAGCATCTCAGCACTGGCAGGGTCTCCCCACTGGTGCTCCAGCACCCAGCGCTGCATCAGGGTAGGTCCATGCGGCTTCTCCTTGGGGATGTCTTGCAGGAAGTGAGCCTTGCCAGCTGAAGCAGGGAACTGGCTAAGGCAGTTGCACCCTGGTCCGACCATTAGAAAGCAAGAGACCCAAGAACTAAAAAGGTGAGGCTCACCAAGCCATTCATCAATCCGTCCTTCAATTAATCCCACATGTGTTTATTAGCCAGGTTGGCATAACAGACTTTAACTTATTCAGAGGGAAAAGAAGGAAATAAGAAGGGAGAGAAATTGGTTGACTATTGCTATTATTAATTGCCATTGAGTTCCTTCTAATCATGGCATCACAACACATGTACACTAGAACTGCTGCATAGGGTTGTCAAAACTGTAACCTTTTGATAGTAGATCACCAGGGATTTCTTCCAAAACACCTCTTGATGGCCTTCAACTGTCAAACTTTGGCTAGTAGTCAAGCACTTAATTGTTTGTGCCACCCAGGGACTGCCTAAGATCAATTCTAGAGCTATACAATTCCCCTTCACTCAGGAACACACATCCTTGTGTCTTTAAGTGTTTTCCTTCCATGTGTTATGGCTGGGACCAAACATCTCCTGAGCCACTGTTACATAGGGAATGTCTAATGGCACTAAGGTGAGAATATCTTTGTGCCACTTAATGGCGGACTCCATTTTCACATGGACTCCACCAGGGCAATATGCTTTCAGGCAAGACAAGGTGAGTAGCACATTTTCCATTACCCCTGGACAAGGGAGCGAAGGCTACACTGCAGTGAGAGAGAGCACAGGGAAGTAGGATGGTGCTCCAGCAAGGAAAGAGAAGGAGGACTGCATAGAAGGCGTGGTCATCCTGGCTGCACAGGAAGAGTGGGACACCGGCATTCTCCAGAGCATTCTTCAGTCAAGCTGATTTGCAGACACAGCTGACAAAACCTAGGCCTGCAGTGTGCTTTGTTGCTGTTTAGTCCCTGGAGTGTCAACTGCAATGTTGCCTATGTGTCTTCATGGTTATTGGTATGTTTGAGTCCCAGGCCTGTGTCTTTGTTATTAAGAGTATATTTGAATCCTTGGTAGTGGCTACTGTGCCAATTCCTCTCACTGAGAGTTCCTCTGCTGATCAAATATGATCTTCTTTCTAGAGATGATGTCTCCAAATTATGTGAGCTGAGTTCTCACAATCTTGCTTCTAAGGCGCCTTCTGGTTGAATTTCTTTTAAAACAGATTTGTTCCTTCTTCCAATAGCCCATGGTATGTTTAATATTCTTCACCAACACCACAATCTGAATGCATAAGTTCTTCTGGTTTTGAATAGAGAACCCAGAAATAAAACCATGTACCTACCTTATTTTTTTTAATAAAAGGCCAAAATACATTTAAGGGGAAGATATAAATGGTGTCAGGAAAATTGGATCTTCATATATACAGAAGGAAGAAACATAACCCATATCTCACACCATGTGCAAAAATGAACTCAAGATAAAGACCAAAATGTAAACCCTAGAACTATAAAGATCATCATTGAAAAAATAGAGACAAACTTGGAATCCTAATATAAGGCACAAACACACTATCAAATATAATGAAAAGCACCTACACAACAGAAGATGAAATAGATGACTGGGACTTGCTAAAAACAAGACACTTATGAGCATCAAAAGATTTCATCATATTAAAAAAGAGAACGCACAGACTGGGAAACAATTTGGCAATGGCACAGCAGATAAAGGTTTAGTCCCAAAAGTCTATAGGAAATTATAACACCTCAACAATAATAACAACAAAGATGAGTAATTAAAAAGGGAGAGATGACATGAATAGACAAAGATGACATCCAAGTGACCAATAAGTATACAAAGAAATATTAACAATCACTAGCCATGTGAGAGACGCAAATCTAAACGATGGTGAGATACCATCTCACACTAGTCCTTTGCAAAGTTAAAAAATAAAACCAGAAAATAACAAATTCTGAAGGATATGTGAAGAGATTGGAACTCTCAAACATTCCTGGTAGAACTGTAAAAGAGTACAAACACTACAGAAAGCAATTGGTGGTTCTTCAAACAAATGAGATAGAAATATCATAAATATCATATGGTCCAGCAATTTCTCTACCCTAAAGAAATAAGAAGCAAAACATGAGAAGATACATGAACACTCATGTTTATCCCAGCACTATTCATGTTAGCAAGAAGATGGGAACAAGCAAAACATCTTTCGGTGGAGGAATGGATAAATACACTCTGGTAAAGCTGAAAGAAAATAAAACACCCAAACTTACTGCCCTAGAGAGGATGTGGACGCATAACGACTCTATAAAGCAGGGTAGAACTGCTCCTGGGAGGTTCTGAGACTGTTATGCTTTACAGAAGTAGAAAGCTTCGTCTTTCTCCCTCAGTGTGTCTGGTGCTTTCAAACTTCTGCCCTTTCTCCTCGTAGTCCAGTTCATAGCCACTATGCAACCAGAGCTTCTCTGGTCCACAGTCAATGGAGTTGTATGTATCCCTAAAGAACCAGGATGAAACAGCCAAACACCTCATGGCATGGAGAAATAGGGAAAATGTTGTGCTGAGCAAAATTAGTCAATACCAAACCACTATTATAAAAGGGAGGGGGGCAATAAAACTGGTTTTCACACCAAAAGACTTTTAAGGGTGTCAGAGAGAGGAACAGAAAAGAAAATAAGTAAAATGTCTCTTTTAAAAAGATACATAGGCCCTCCCCCCAGGAAGAATTTATTTCAAAGGACAGCACTGAAGCTTCAGCTAAGGGAGAGGGACATGTCTGATCAGAGCACACGAGAGCAAACGAATGGGGAGGAGGAGAGAGGGGAGCATATTCTGGCCCACCAGGACTGGAGGATGATATCTCCACTCCAAACAGCCAATGCATAGAGTGGACCATATGGCTGATCCCACTAGGAGACACACCATCCCTTGCTCACCCATGGCCCTACAGGGGACAACACTGGAGACTCAGTGTTGGGATTGGCCGGATTGATCCTACAACTCCATGGCAAAACACTAAAGGCGTGCGGCAGAGCAATGGGGGAGCAGAGCGAGTGCAAAGTATAGACTCTGGGGCCAGAGCATGGTACCCCATCAGACTTGACTGGAGGACATGCCTAGAGGTCAAAAATCAGACCTTGATCTATTTGCAGGTTTTTCTGTCTTCTTTTTATAATTGATTTATTCTTTTCTGGGTCATTGGTTTTCTTTTTTGTTGTCATCGTTGTGTTCTCTTTTGTCATTTTGTCTTGCTATGCCTTTTTTGGGGTGCATATTATTACATCTACAGATCTATCTAGATAAGATAGACTGGATGAGCAGTCTGGAGAAGAAAACAATGGACCGATGGTTCCAGGGAGAAATGGGAGATGGGGAGGTGGAGGTAAGGAGCGGGTGTTGACCAACCCAGCGACAGAAGAGCAACAAGTAATCCAAAATCAGTGGCAAGGAGGGTGTGAGAGGCCTGGTAGGGCTTCAGCAAGGGCAATGTAACCGAGAGGAATTTCTGAAACCCAAATGAAGGCTGAGCATGATAATGGGACAAGAGGAAAGTTAAAGGAAATAGAGGAAAGAACTAGGAGGCAAAGGGTATTTATAGAGATCTAAATACAGGTATGTACATATATTTATATAGAATTGTGGGGAAATAGATCTATGTGCATACATGTATAGGTTTAGTATTAGGGCAGCAGATGGACATTGGACCTCCACTCAAGTATTTACTCAATTCAAGAACACTTTGTTCTATTAAATTGGCATTCCTTGATGCACACCTTCCTGACACGATCACTGAAGACAAATGTGTGCATAAGCAAATGTGGTGAAGAATGTTGATGGTACCCGGCTACCAAAAGATATACCATCTGGGGTCTTAAAAGCTTAAAGATAAATAAGCGGCCATCTAGCTCAGAAGCAACAAAGCCCACATGGAGGAAGCACATCAGCTTCTGTGACCACAAGGTGTCAAAGGGATCAAGTATCAAAGAACAAAAAATCATATCATTGTACATGAGGGTGAGTGTAAAGTGGTGACCCAAAGCCCATTTGTAGGCAACTGGACATCCCCTTACTGAAGGGTTGCGGGGAAGAGACGAACCAGTCAGGATGCAGTGTAGGAATGGTGAAACATTCAACTTTCTTCTAGTTCCTAAATGCTTCCTCCCCCCACTATCATGATCCCAATTCTACCTTGCAAATCTGACTACACCAGAGGATGTACACTGGTACAGATAGGAACTGGAAACACAGGGAATCCAGGACAGACGGCCCCTTCAGGACCAGTGATGAGAGTGGCGATACCTGGAGGGTGGAAGGAAGGTGGGGTAGAAAGGGGGAACTGATTACAAGGATCTACATATAACCTCCTCCCCGGGGGCTGGACAACACAAAGTGAGTGAAGGGATATGTCGGACAATGTAAGATATCACAAAATAATAATAATTTATGAATTATGAAGGGTTCGTGAGGGAAGGGGGAGAGGGAAGGGAGAAGGGAAATAAGGAGCTGATATTAAGGGCTCAAGGAGAAAGCAAATGTTTTGAGAATGATGATGGCATCAAATGTACAAACGTGCTTGACAGAATGGATTTGTATATGGATTGTGATAAGAATTGTATGAGCCCCCAATAAAATGATTTTTTAAAAAGAAAGGATACATAGGTAGTAACATACACCAAAAAATTAATAATTTTTAAAAGGGAAAACATGTTTCATTTTTTCCTTTGTTGTGATCCCAGTTTTGCTTGCATATGAGGTGACTGAACATCTATGGCTTGGATTAGACATACCTTAGTCCTTAAAGTGATATCTTTGCTTTTTAAAACTTACATGAGGGAGACATTAAAAAATGCAAACAAAATTCCACCTTATGCTATATTGTCCAGATTAATACTGAAGTCAATAACCAATCTTAATTTTGCAATTTGGTTTCAGTAATCCACAAAAATGATAATTATTATCCCTATAAAACTCTTAGTGTCATACAGAGATCCCTTGACCAAATAAGCCCCAAGCTAAACATTATACTCAGGGTGTTGGTGCTCAACAGGCATAAACAGGATGTGAAGAAAACACCGTGTTACACTTAATTTTGCTCTCACTAGTAAGACACATTACAGGGTCATCACTCAAAAGCAAACAAGTTAGTTTTTTAAAGAGTGAAAAATTGCTCTATTGATAATTGGGGTATCTTGGATCAAAAAAAATGGTATAAGGTCCTAGACGACAATATGGGCAGTAACAATCTAAGATTTTTTGAGTGAAGTGGGGTGAGATTAAGGAGTCATTTAGGTAAAACAAACAAACCAACTAATGGTATTTCAGCAATAAAGCATTAGTTGATATTAATTTTTTAAATAAAGTATGCCAAGCTTTACCTTCATTCTTATTGACATCCAGAATTCCTCGGGGATGCACCCCCTCCACGGAGTAAGCACGGCAGTGAATAATTCATGGCGAGTATAGAGCCACAGATAAAAAGAGAAGAACAGTTGATTGGCTTTTTCCCAAGAAATTGTTAATGTTACATTACATTTTCTTGAACCAGACTCAAAAATAACAGGGCCTGAACATTATTATTGCTGTTATTACCTTTTCTTTCCAAGTGCCATATCTTATTCTCTCTTGAGTTGATACACTCTGATTACTTTTGCTTGCTTTAGAGATTTGCTTTCTCGGGTAAAAATGCTTCACTAGACCCTCTCATATTAGAATTTCTTCAAGTTATAACCACTTGCTATGGAATTTAAATAATTGCCCCATATCTTTTTTGGAATCAGTGTGTTCATTTCCATACTACACCTTCTGGTTAATATATGGAACTGTTGTTTCGTGACCTTTCTCCCTAAGGACAAATGGGTTCTCATTACTCAGAGTTAGAACTACAAGCCCTAAATTGTCCAAGAAATGGGGACAGCTGACACAACTGTACAAATATGACTGTGGCAGAAATGAGCGTAACTGGAAGGGTCCATGGGTCCAATTCACCTTGAAGTCAGAGAGTGAACTGGTATCTGGGACCTTGAAAACAGCTGCACTGGAGCAGCCAGGCCATTTAGTGAGAGGCACAGATGCGGAGCCCCATTTGCGCTGTTTCCCTCTTTTCATTTCAGGAAAGACTCAGCAGCCAATAGATACCACCCTGCATTTCCTATTGGATCTATTACTGTTCCGTGAAACTGGGTTCTGCACCCTGGTGTACGGCTCTGAAGGACATTCCTGTTCTGTTTGCTGGCCTTGCTCTTCTGTTCATAGGAGAGAAGGTCAGAGCTCTTCGTGATCAGCTGTAAGCTGCTAGGCTGTCTTCCCAATCTTTGAAAAAAGCCAAATTCTACATGGAAGAAATACGAAAATTGGCTTCATATTTATAACTGTGGGTTGTAGAAAGTGTCTCAGTTCAATTAGGGCAACTTTGGGTGGCTCTTAGGATGCAGAAAAATCATGTCAGGTCCAGGCTTCTGAGTTTGTGTGCTTTTCTCTGTCCAACAACTCTTCCTAATCTGCCAACCAATCAGGCAAGTTCAGACAATCAGAGTTGCTCAGGTCAAGAGAAGTTGAGAATGGTACCTGTAAAGCACAATATGTGTGACCGCTACGTCTTAATCCACAGGTGGTATAAGAGGGCTCCAAAAAGTTCACAGAAAAAATGGAGCAAAAAGACAATGTCAATTTTTCCACAGACTTTTAAAAGACCCTCTCATCTACTGATTGACAGAAAATGTCATCCTAGTAATGTCCCTGATGTCTTGAGTACCCAATGTTTTCTTGTTGTTAAGTACCATCGAGTGAGTTTTGACTCAAAGCATTGCTGTGTACAAAAGAAAATGAAATCCCACTTGGTCCTGTGCCATTCTCATAATAGTTCCCATGTTTGAACCCATTGATGTAGCCACTGTGTCATTCCATCTCATCAAAGGTCATCCTCTTTTTCACTGTACCTCTGCTTTACCAAGCAGGATGTCCTTTTCCAGGAACTGGTCTCTCCTGATACGATGTCCAAAGTATAGGAGATGGAGCCTCACCATCCTCGCTTCTAAGGAGCATCCCAGCTGTACTTGTTCCATGGCAGATATGTTGGTACTTTTGTCAGTCTGTGGCACTTTCTATATTCTTTGCCAGGACCACAATTTGAATGCATTCATTCTTTTTTTTGGTGTTCTTGTTCAATGACTTTTTTTCACATGAGTGAGGCTATTGATAACAACATGGCGTGGGCCAGGAGAACCATAGTCCTGAAAGTGACATCTTTGATTTTCAATATTTAGAAGAGGTTTTGTGCTGCAGATTTACCCAATACATTACATCATTTGATCTCTTGACTGCTGTGTCCGTAAGCATTGATTGTGTATCCAAACAAGATGAAATCCTTCACAACTTCAATCTCATCTTCAATTTTCATGATGTTATACATAGGTCTAGTTCTGCAGATTTTTGATTTGGTTATGTTCAGTTGTAGCCCATCTTGAAAGCCGCAATCCTCTACCTTCATCAGCAATTGCTTCATGTCCTCTTCACTTTCAGGAAGCAAATTTGTGTCATCTGCATATTGCAAGTTGTTACTAAGCCTTCTTTCATTCCTGAGAACAATTCTCTCCATGCAATTCAGTTTCTCTGACTATTTGCTCAACATACAAATTGAATAAATATGGTGAAAGGATACAACCTTAACACACATTTTTCTTGATGTTAAAGCAGTATTCCCTTGTTCTGTTCTCACAAGTGTCTTTTTATCTGTTTACAGGTTCTGCATGAGCACAATTAACTGCTCTGAAATTCCAATTTTTCTCAAGACTATTCATAGTTTATTATGATCCACACAGTCGGATGCCTTTTCATAGTCAATAAACACAAGTAAACATCTTCCTAGTGTTCTCGATGTTCAGTCGTGAAGGATCTGACATCAGCAATACTCATTGTAGCTTAAAATCAGCTTATCTATTATGTCCTCCTCCCCTCTTCTACAACCCTAGAAATTCTTGGATGCTTAATAGTCCATTAGGGAGTTCAATGTGTTCCTTCTTCTTCATTATTTTGCTGCTTTGGAGCCAAATGCACTTCCTTAAAGCTGGAGAGAAGTCCCTTCATGGTGTAAACTGATAATGGATTTGGTTGCTAACCAAAAGTTTGGAGGTTCTATGTTCATCCAGAGGGAACTCAGAAGAAAGGCCAGGCCATTGACTTCCAAATAAGGTTTTCATTAAAAACCTTAAGAAGCACAGTTCTGCTTTGACCCACACATCGGGTCACCCTGAGTCCAGCATAATGAAAGTAAGCAGGCTCACATCAAGGCACTCTGTGTCATGAGGACAAAGAGAATATCCCATAAGCTCCTAAACATAAAACCTAAAAAGCAAATCCACTGCCATCATGTTACTCCCAACTCATGATGATCCTAATATACAGGTTTCCCAAGTCTTCATAAACCTTCCCAGGATAGCTCATCTTTCTTCTCCTGTGGGGCAGCTGGTAAGGTTAAACTACCAACCCTGCAATTAACAGTCCGACACAGACTTGTCATTGACACCAGTACATTCACAAAACAAAATGGGAGCCAGAAAGCTTTCAAAAGTCTTACAATATAAATGCTTGAAACTAGCAAGAAATGAAAACTAAAGGAAAATCATCTTCAGGCTAGAACTAACAGCAAGATGGAAAAGGAGAATATTTCAGACATGCAAGATCTCAAAAATAGTGCTTCCCATGCATTCCTTAGTAGGATGACATGCCCCATCAAAATGAGAGGTCACCTAAAAAAAGACTATCCTAAGACAGCCACCGAGGTATTCCAAGGATAATGGTAAAGGGAAATCCCAGGATAGCAGATGGGCACCTGACAGGGCAACCAACCATCAATTCTGAGAACAGGAGGTAGGACATCGTCAAGATCATCTTCTTCAAGATTATTAAGAATATGGGACCCTTAATACAGCTGACCATCCTGGGAGGAGAAGGACACTTGGCAGAGAAGCTGAAGTGAAGCATTGGTCAGAGCACAGAAAAAGCACCCACTAAATAAACTCAAACAAGGAAATTTCTGAATCTAAGGACGATAAAATGTTGTGTAAGAAAGAAAAAGCAATGATCATTTATTAATGATAAATTATATTAGTGAATAGAGACCTCTGATAATCTGGCCAGTTAGAAGGGACCTATTCCTGGAGAGGACACCATCATGCTTGGTCAAATCAAGGGTCTGCAAAAAGGAGGAAGACCCCTAAGAAGATGGACTGACATGGTGGCTGCAACAATCCATTCAAACACAGGAATGATTGCAAAGATGGTGCACGACCAGGCAGTATTTTGTTCTGTTTTGAATAGAAATATGAATGGTCCACGGGAGCAAATGAAGGGGGAAGAAGAGAGAGTGGAGCTTGGACTACCAAGCCTTGAGGACAATATTCCTGCTCAGAGCAACCAACCCACAAAGAAGACCATATGGCCGGCCCCACTATGAGACACGACATCCCTCACTGACCTATAGCCCTACAGGGAACAACACTGGAATTGCGCCTGATCTGATCCCACCACACCAACGCAAAAACACTAAGGGCATGCAACAGAAAAGCAAGGGGAACGGAACAATGAAGTCCTCAGGGAATACCAAAAATAGACTTTGGGGTCAGGGCTTGGTGCCCCACAGACTCAACTGGAAAACACCCCTAAAGGCCAACAAACAGTCCTTGAATGAACCACAGGTGTTTCTTCTTTGCTTTGTTTGAGTTTTTATTGCTTGTGTGTTTTTTGGTCATTGGCTTTTTGTTGTTGTTTGTTTTCTTTTGTTGCTTGGTTTTCCTCTGTCTTGTTTTTGTGCAAGTTATTATCTCCAAAGGTCTAAATAACTTAGGCTGGATGAACAATCTGGAGGAGAAAACCATGGGACTGACGGTTCCGGGGGCCGTAGGTGAGGGGGAGGTGGGGGGAAAGGAAGTGATGTTAACAAGGGATAAGGGAACAACAAGTGATCCAAATCGGTGGTGAGGAGGGTGTAGGAGGCCTGGTAGGGTGTGATCAATGGTAATGTAACCAAGAGGAATTATTGAAACCCAAATGAAGGCTGAGCATGATAGTGGGACAAGAGGAAAGTAAAGGGGTTTAGAAGAAAGAGCTAGGAGGCAAAGGACATTTATAGAAGTCTGAATATGTATATATATAAATATATTTATATATGAGGACGGGGAAATATTTGTAGGTTTAGTATTAAGGTAGCAGATGGACATTGGGCCTCCACTCAAGCACTCCCTAATGCAAGAACACTTTGTTCTATTAAACTGGCATTCCATCATGCTCACCTTCCCGACACAATCACTGAAGACAAAGCGAGTGCATAAGCAAATGTGGTGAAGAAAGCTGATGGTGGCCAGCTGTCAAAAGATATAGTATCTGAGGTCTTAAAGGCTTGAAGGTAAACAAGCAGCCATCTTGCTCAGAAGCAACAAAGCCCAATGGAGGAAATACACCAGCCTGTGCGATCACGAGGTGTCGAAGGGATCAGTTATCAGGCATCAAGGAACAAAATCATATCATGATGTGCTCACCTCCCCGATATGATCACTGAAGACAAAAGGGTGCATAAGCAAATGTGGTGAAGAAAGCTGATGGTGCCTGACTATCAAAAGATATAGTGTCTGGGGTCTGAAAGGCTTGAAGTAAAACAATCAGCCATCTAGCTCAGAAGCAACAAAGCCCACATGGAGGAAATAAACCAGCCTGTGCAATCACAAGGTTTTGAAGGGATCATGCATCAGGCATCAAAGAACAAAAAAAATCATATCATTGTGAATGGGGGGAAGTACAGATTGGGGACCCAAGAAACCCTCTTACAAAAGGGTCTCAGGGAGGAGACAAGCCAGTCAGGGTGCAGTGTAGCAACGATGAAACATACAACTTTCCTCTAGTTCCTAAATGCTTGCTCCCCCCACTATCATGATACCAATTCTACCTTACAAATCTGTCTAGACCAGAGAATGTACACTGGTACAGATAGAAACTGGGAACACAGGGAATCCAGGACAGATGATCCCTTTAGGACCAGTGGTGAGAGTGGTTATACCGGGAGGGTGGAGGGAAGATGGGATGGAAAGGGAGAACCGACTACAAGGATCTACATTTAACCTCCTCCCTTAGGGATGGACAACAGAAAAGTGACTGAAGGGAGACATTGAACAGTGTAAGATATGACAAAATAATAATTTATAAATTATCAAGGGTTTATGAAGGAAGGGGAGTGCGGAGGGAGGGGGGAAATAAGGAGCTGATGCCAAGCGCTTAAGTGAAGAACAAATGTTCTGAGAATGTTGAGGGCAACGAATGTGCAAATGTGCTTTACACAATTTGTGTGTGTATAGATTGTGATAAGAGTAGTATAAGCCCCCAATAAAATGATTTTAAAAAATAAATAATAATAGAAAAAATTTAAATGACTTAACTGATACCAAGGGCCCAAGCAAATGTTTTGAGAATAAGGATGGCAACAAATGTACAAATGTGCTTGACACAATGGATGGATGTATGGATTGTGATGAGTGGTACAAGCCCCCAATAAAATAATTTTTAAAAGGAAAAAAAAGAAATATGAATGGTGAACTCATGTAAACTCCACAGAAGGGGACACAGAAGATAAGGCATGAGAATAATCTGAGAGCCATGGTTGAGGAAGGAGCAAGAAATGAAGCTTCATATTCCAAACTGGAAACTTCATCAAAACATCAAAAGTGGAAAAATCAAGGGATAGCAATACAAGGTTGTTATGCAGCCGCACAGAGCGGGGACAGTCCACAGGAATCAGTGCATACTGGTGAAGGTGGCTGCCTCCAGAGACAAGGCGAGGTGGGTGTGGCTGTATGGAAAGGACAAAGGCAGGAAACAGCTGTTCTTCTTAAGACAACGTATAGAACCCTTTAAGCTCTTCAAAATACGATCATCTGCACACGTCATGACCTAAAAACAACATGAAAATACTACTGTGAGAGAAAGCAAACCAGCTTTGGAAAGAGGAACCAGATCGCAATCCACTCAGAAATGCCTTCCAATTGAACACTAGAAGCCAGAGAAAATGGAGAAATGTTTTCATAATCGTTCAGAAAGTGGTCTTAAGCCGTACATGAGAACACATGCATGTGCAGGCATACAAGGATATTGGGCAGGTTAGCTGAATGCAGCAGGTTAGGCAAACACTAGGCAGCAGGTTAGGCAAACCCTAGAACTAAAATAAAGAGAGCTCATCAACTTGCAGGAGAAGAGGGACATGCCTGCGGATGTGATATCTCAGCATCACAGCCTGGAGTTGCCCACCAAGTCCAGTTACTGAAACCACGGACCAGAAGGCTGCTGCCCCAGGGGCCACTTTGAACCTACTGCCTCTGTTGTTGCCAGAAGTTTGCCAAAATCAGAGCTTTCGTCACACTTTGGAGTCTGCAGCCTAGATCTGCACCAGCAAAGTGAGGCCCGCCTCAGGGTAGGCCTCTTCCCCAGCTAATGCAGTCTGGACTCAGATTTTGAACCTGGTGCAGGTGTTCTGACAGTGACATCAAAATCACACTTCTAGACTCTAGTAAGCTCAAAATAATATTTAAAATCACTCTGTTTACATATTACAGGGTTTATAATGTGGGAAACTCTTAAAATCACATGAACTGAGCAGTCAAAAGTTGGAGGCAGCCTCCATGACAAATAGCCGCTACCCAAGGACGTGAACTTGGACCTCTTTTGAACTCTGCCTTGGGAAGCTACCAGATGATACTATCTTCTGAACCAAAACAAAGGAATTAATCAAGAAAGAGGAAATGTCATTCAGAGACGCAGGAAAAAGACATTCCCAAGATGACTGAAGAGATTGCTGAAACGGCATGTGAAACAAGGAGGAAGTGCCCCCAGATGGTCTGGGAGCAAAGGGAAGGGGAGGAACTGTATGGATTGGCTGATGTTCTCAAAACTGTTGAAAGTATTGTCAGAGAATTACTGGTAGGCATGCAGAATACCGAATAACTGAGCAGGGAAGAAAAATAGTAACCCAAAGCAAAGAAAAATTTATCTGAAAAAGGAAATGGTATCTCATTATGCTACGTGTCTCAGAAGGGACTAGTATTTACATGGGCATGATAGCATAATCGCTGACTATTGATCACTAAGACAGTGATGTAGCTACAGTGGGAGGATGGAGTAAGAAGGGAAGAGGATGTGTGGGAAGGAGAAAATGCAGTGGGCTACATGAGCTGAATCCTCATTTTCTACTTTAGGAAGCCAAAGGCAATCCGCAACACCTAAGAATTAGAAACATAAGTGTTTGTTTAGAAATGTAGACATCAGTGACAAAAGAAAAAGTGGGGGGAAAGGTGAAAGCATTTACCTCTAGGAAACGAGTTTTGCAGTGAGAAGAAGTGGGGATTACTGTCTTCATTATAGGCCTGATGACCTTATTCAACTTTGTCAATCACATACATGTAAGTAGTGCTGTATATGATTCATGTGTGCATGCATAACATACATAGAGACAAAACCCAAAACAAACCCTCACTGCATCAATCCAGTGCTGACTCGTAGTGACCCCTGTGTGTCTCCAAGACTGGCACTGTCTGTGGGAGCAGAGAGCCAATCCTTCTCCTGCAGAGCTGTCAGTGGTTCGAACTGCTGACCATGCCGATCACAGCCCAAAGCACAACAACTACCCTACCAGGGCTCCTATACATAGACATGATTTTTAAAATTAAATGTAAAAAAAATCTCTTGGTACATATTTTAAAGCTCTTTCCTTAAGACTCATACATCAGCTATCTCAAATTTTCTCCCTTTTCTAGCACACCTGCTCATTCTATAAACCATTTTCTCACCCTGTCAAAATGACAAACTACACTGGTTCCTTCCTGAAAATCAACTCTTGAGGAAATATAGAAACCAGAGGGGACTTGGATTTGAGGGACTCATATAATAAATACATAGCTAGATTAGCAAACAAACACATAAAACACTCAGAAATTCCTGGGGAACTTCCAAATGAAGGAAAATGTCTCTGTTCTACGCCTTTCTCCTCTTCCATGTGATTCTGGAACAGCTGTCCTTGGTTTGACCAATTTCCACGGAAACTGACGGCATAGACCTGGCTGAGAGCAGGAGAAGCGTACCGCCAGGGCTGCAGAAAAGTCCTGCCACAATCAGAAGGGATGTAAACGAATACGGTGAGCACTGGCTGCTCAATTATCCCGGGGCTTTCACTGACGTACCCTTGTGTGTGGATTGAATTGTGTCCTCCCAAAAGGTAAGAGTGGGTACTCCCATCCAAAGAAGCACACATTTTTCCCACAAGGCCAGCATCCAGCAACTCGCTCTGAGTTCCTACACACAGTGGCATCACCGGGAAGGCTCTCTCTGGTCACAGTGAATTTTTCCTAAAAGCAGTTTCACTCGAACCTTGTTTTTGTGATGGCAGATTTGAGAAAAGAGCGTGCAGCAGTGAAATTTTGTTTCCTGCTCAGGAAAAATGCCTCAGGATCTGTTGTGATGTTGAGCGTAGCTTACAAGGACAGCATTGTGAGAAAAACTCAAGTGTCCGAATGGTTTTCTCATTTCAAAAATGGTGAAATATCGATTGATGATAAACCTCGTTCTGGACATTAACTTCCCAAATGGCTGAACCTGTTGGCTCGTGCTGTGTTTGAAGTTCCTTCCACCAAGTCAGATTGTTAATCAAGCTTCTATTTAGAGGTTCTGAAAAGAAAGTATTAACAGTTTGCAATTAGAAAGGCCTGATTTGTGTCAGACAGGGACTGGTTTCACCACCACGACAATGTACCCACCTCAGTGCACCAGTTTTTGGCAAAAAAAACATCATGCTTCTCTTGCCCCGCCCACCTTACACACCTGAACTGGCTCCATGAACCTTCTCTTTTGTTTCCATGCATGAAGAGGTATATGAAAGGACAACAACTTGACAATGTAGAAGAAGTGGAGGGAAAATGGGGGAGCCTTCCAAGCAGATGCATTTGAAAAATGTTTCCAAGAATGGAATCACAGATTTGACAAATGTGTTAAGTGTAATGGAGAGTACTTTGAAGGTGATAAGCTTGTTTTATGTAAAAATTTCAATATATAGCTTTGAAAAAATTCTGGTTCTTTTTGGGTATACCCTCATATGTTGAAATATTAACCCCTAGACCCTGTGAACTAAACCTTTGTCAGAAATAGGGTCTTTAAAGATGTTAGCAGTTAACATGAGGTCATAATGGAGTGGGGTAAATCAAACTTCAACTGATAAACCTATTTTTTTTTAAAGGGTGGGGGGCAGGGGCATAGAAAAAGACAGCCATGTGAGAACCAAGGCAGAGCCTGGAGTGATGTGTAAGCAAGTGAAAGAATGCCAGGGACTGTCAGAAACCAGGAACAGGAAAAAGGAAGCTATTTTCCAGTAGGCTTCAATGAAAGTATGTCTGGCTGACAATTATTTTGGACTTCTCCATAACTTCATTAGAACATTCGGTTTTTGTTATTGTGTCTTGTTGTAAGGTGCCATCAAGTTAGCTACAACCTATAAGTGACCCTTTCCACAATAGGAGGAAACACTGCAAGGGCCTATGTGATCCCCACAGCTGTTCCTAAGCCTAAACCTTTCGTTGCCTCCATGGTGTCAATCCACCTCTTTGTTATTTTAACTCAGCTAATTTTGTCACTGCAGCTTTAGGAAACCGGCCTACCCTCCCATTCCAAACCCCTATTACTGAGCGGGCATTCCAGGAAACCGTTACTCCTTCCTGTTGCTGCTTCTACACAATTTAAGAGTGATGCATTGGACAAGTTCTCCATACATTCATGCAAATAAGATAGGTTTCTAGGCTTACTTTTCAATCAATCCTTTCTTCTTGGGAGGTGTTTTTTTTTTTTTTATGTGGTCTGTGCTACTTTTTTATCACAATATGTAATAAAAAAATTTTTTTTTTCCTTAAGCATGGCAGCACTTAAGAAAAGACTGTCCTGGAGGGGTGAGGGGAATGAGGAAACCAACACAGAAGATTTGTGTTGTTTACATAAAAGCACTGTGCTTGTGGAAAGCCATGAATTAGGAATGATCTTCCTTAGTCCTGTGAGACTCTCTGAGTCTCACCATGAGGGTTTCTTCCCAGGGTTCTTAGGTTCAAATTCACCTACCCGGAAACACTAAACCCACTGATACCTAGTCCATTAGGATTCATGATGAGCCCGCATGGTTTCCAAGGCTGTGAATCTGTAGAAGATAAATATGGAGTGGCTGGTGGATTCCAATTGTGGACCTTTTCTCTAATAGCAGATTGCTTTCGTCACTGCATCACATAAGCTGGGCGCTGGTCTTGAGCCCTTTCCAAACATGACCATGCATTTATATCCCAAGTGAAAGAGGAGTTCTTGGGATAAAACAGAAAACAATAGAAGGGGTGCTACGTAGGAGGGACAGACAACTCCAAGACATAGACCATCTGTGAGTTAGGTGTTGTGGCCACTTGGCTGGGCCAGAATTCACAAAGTGTTGTTTTTGTGGTTGTTACTGTTAGGTGCCATTGAGTCACCTCTGACCCATAGCGCCCCAGTACAAATCAGAACGAAACACTGCACAGTCTCGTGCCCTCCTCACAATTGTTCCTGTGTCCGAGCCTTTTGATGCAACTACCCTGTCGATCCATCTCACTGAGAGCCTTCTTCTCTTCACCGCCCCTCCACTTTTACCAAGCATGATTGTCCTTCTCCAGAGACTGATCCTTCCTGACAATACATTCCAAATCTATGACAAAGTCTTGCCATTCTTGCCTCTAAGGAACACTCTGGAATAGTTATTCTAGTATGGATAGCTTTGTCCTTTAATAGCCCATTGTATTTTCAATATTCTTCTCCAGGACTACAATTCAAATGCATGGGTTCTTCTACAGTATTCCTTATCAAATGTCCAACTTTCATATGATTCCATGGAGACCACCATGACTTGGGGGAGGCGCAGCTTAGTCCTCAAAGTAACATCCCTGCTCTTCAATACTCTGAAGAGGTCTTGTGCAGCACATGTACTTAATGCAATACATCTTTGGATCTCTTGACTGACACTTCCATGAACATTGCTTGAGGACCTAACTAAGACAAACTCCTTGATCAATCTTTTTTCCATTTATCATGATTTTACCCATTGATCTAGTTGTGAGGATTTTGGTCTTCTTTACATAGAGTTGTCATCCACACTAAAGGCTGTAATCCTTGATCTTCATCAGCAGGTGCTTCAGTTCTCAATTTCAGCAAGTAAAGTTGTATCATCCACATATAGCAGGTTGTTAGTAAACCCTCCTCCAATACCGATGCTGCATTCTTCTTCATATAATCCAGCTTCTCTGATGATTTTTTTTCAGTTAAAGTGTAGTAATTTAAGGTTTATCCAGCTAAGATGTAGCAATCCCCTATGATGTGACCTAACACAGTATTATCAAGTCCATGGGATCTGCTGTGAGCAGCCAATTAGTTGTGACATTAGGGTAGAATACAATTTCCTTATTTAGGTCATAGTTCTGATACAATTGAAAGGGAGTTTCTTCAATGGTGTAGCCTACTTTCCATATAAGTGGAAATGGTGGAAAAGTTTGCTCACTTTTTGCTAGATCTGGATCCTGCATCTGGCTCCTTGACATTCAGGTCTGTGGACTTGAGGCAATGGCCGGCCATATTGCCTGCTGATCTTGGGAGCTATAAGTGACCTGCCATCTGATCTGCCAACCTTAGTTTCATTCATGTCTCCATTCACAAGCCTGACCTATAACCTTTGGATTCAATCCTCTTTGCAGCCACCAGCCAATCTTCCAGTTTAACATCTGACTCACAGACTTGGAAGCTGCTTGGACTCAAATGAGCACACATCTATACCTGTGCAAGCCATTATCTTGATATAAATTTCTATATATGTGTACATATATAAGCATCACTGGTTTTTATTCTCTAGAGATCCTGGTCTATGATTCCATCTAAGTTATAATTATGGGAGGGATTAAAAGAATGATAAGTCTGATTAGGGTTGATATCAATAATATGAAGGGCAAGAACACATAAAAATGGACAAAGATGGACATTGTTGCTATCAGATGCCTTAGAATCAGCTCCAACAAATAGTGACCTTGTGCACCACAGAACACAACGTTACTACGCTATGATTCATAAAGGATCAAGTCTGTTCCATCCTCACAATTGTTATACTTGAGCCATAGCTGCAGTACCTCACTGTGGTACTGGAGGGTCTTTCACTTTTCGGCTATTGCTCTACTTTGCCAAGCATGACGTCCTTCCCCAGGGCCTCTTATGTTAAGATGTCTGAAGTCCATGAGGCAAAGTCTGACCACCCTCACTTCTAAGGAGCATTGTAGCTGCACTACTCCCAAGATGGATTTATTTGTTCTTCCAGCAGTTCATGATACTTTTGACACTCTGTGCCCGCACTATCATGTATCCATTCTTCTGTAATCCAACTTTCACAAGCAAATGAAGCAATTGAATATATCATGGCCCAACTAGGCTTATTTTAGTATTCAAAGTGACAGCCTTGCTTCTCGACATTTTAAAAGGGACATGTGCAACAGATTTGCCCAATGCAATATACTATTTGATTTATTGACTGCTGCTTCCATGAGCATGAATTGTGCACCCAAGCAAAACCAAATCCTGGATAAATTTCATCATTTCCCCATATGTCATGATGCTATCGTTTGGTTACAGGTGTGAGGATTTTTGTTTGCTTTACTTTGAATAGTAATCCAAACTGAACGCTGCAGTCTTTGCTCTTCAACAGGAAGTGTTTGGATCCTCCTTGCCTTCATCAGCAATGCTGTCAATTGCATATCACAAGTTGCAAATAAAGTCTTACTCTAATCCTGATGCTGCATTATTCTTCCTATAACTCAGTTTATCAGATTACTGTCTCAGTATATGGATTCAATAGGTACAGTAAAAAGATACTACCCTGAACACATATCTTTACTGATTTTAAAACATGCAGTTTTCTGTGTTCTGCATGAGCACGATTAAGTGTTCTGCAGTTCTCATTCTTTGTAACATTATCCATATTTTTTTATGATCCACACAATTAAATGCCTTTACATAGTCAATAAAACACAAGTAGACATAATTCTGCTATTCTTCACTTTCGGCCAAGATCATCTGACAGCAGCTAGGCTGTCACTCATTCCTCACTGTCGTCTGACTCCCGCTTGAATTTCTGGCAGTTCCCAATCAATGTACAGCTACAACCATGTTTTAATTCTTTTCAGCACAGTTTTACTTGTATGTAAATTATATTATTCAATAATTTCCACTGGATCATCTTTCTTTAGACTCTCAAAACAAAACAAAAGAACTACTGCTTTCGAGTCAATTCCCACTCACAGTGACCATGTACAGCATTTCTAAGACCACAATTCTTTATCAGAACAGAAAGCTTAATCTTTCTCCCATGGAACTGCTTGAAGGTGTAAAGGGTTGGCCTTGCAATTAACAGTTCAATGCTTACCCACTAACATGTCCAGGGCTCCTTTCCTCTGGAATAAGCACATATATCGATCTCTCTCGGGCAGTTGGTGTAGACACGTTATAAGTTCCAGTGGTGCATCCATGTTCTGAAATATCTCAATTGATATTCTGTCAATGCCTAAAGACTTGCTTTCTCACAATGTCCTCAGGACATCTTGGAGTTCTTTCAATATCATTAGTACTTGATTATATACTACCAATTTTACTTTATTCACACTTTGTACATTCTACATTCTGGTTATTTAATGGATATTTGTAGCAGTTTCTTCTCATTATTGCTCAGGCCAAATTAACAAATGAAAATCTCATAAGTTTAACTCCATCTATATCACTAGGGTCGACTCTACTTTGAGGAGGCAGCTCTTCCCCAGTCATATTTTGAGTGACTCCCAACTTGAGTTGATCATCATCCTTATTATAGTAGACAATGTTTTTTCTACCCATGAGGTTTTCACTGGCCAGTTTCTTCAGAAGTAGACCACCTGTCTTAGTCTAAAACCCTTCTGAAACCTGGTACTATGAGTGACCCTCCGGGTTTTTGAAATACCAGTGACATATCTTGTAGCATCACAGCAACTAGCAAGTCACCACAGCAGGACAAACTGGTGACAAAAATTAGACAAACTTTTATCTGAACCATATAATAATAGGCTCATATCATTCTTTGTAATTTGAGATCTTGAGATGTATGCTGCAATGGTATTCCTTGATCTGTATAACTTGAGCAACAAAAGAAGGACACATTTTTAGATGCACACACTTATTTACCTTAACATATTAGGCCTATAGAACATCTCTGTAAACTCCCCACAAATGATAGCATACAAACAATATCTTCTAAACATATGAAACAATATTAGAAGTTAATAGCAAAAGAACTTGTATAAATGTCCCGTCTTTTAAAATTAACATAACATTATAAAATAAATAAGCCATAGGTTAAACACAAAATATATAGAATTGAATGACATGGAACACAAAGTGTATGGGACAAACTAAAGCAGTTTTAGAAGGTGTATATATATATATATATACACATATATATATTTCCATAATTTTTTAGGAAACTGGTCAAAGAAGACAAAGGATACAGCAAAAGGAAAGAAATAACAATGCCTTTTTAAGTAGAGAAGATTAAAACACTAAATGCTCTATTTTTGAGATCATTAAAATAGACCTCTGATAGGACTCATCAAGGAAAAAAAGAAAGTTATCACTGAGAAAATAATTAAAGTGAAGGAAATAATGACAGATATAAAGATAAATAACATTAATAAGTGTCTGGAAAACATAAAATGTCAAGCTTGCACAGGATGAAATGGGAGCTTAAAATAGACCCATAAAGATTAAAGAAATTCCATTCTATTGTTCATAGAGTCACTATAAGTCTTACTGGATTCAAAAGCATCTAACAACGGGGAGTTCGTTAGGGCCGGAAAATCTTCAGAAATGAATGCCTTCACAATGGGCCCCATCACACTTTTAAAAAGAGAATTAATTCCTAACTTATATTCCACGAAATGCAAAAAGAAAAAAACACTTCTCAGTCACTTTACAAAGCTAATATAATCGCATTTCTCTTATTCCTTCTGAATTTTTAGTCATAGGTAGGTTTTCCCCTCCCCCAGTGATCCATCCATGTCTTCTCCTAACACCTGTACAATTCCATTTCCTTTTTAAAATTTATGTCTCTGACCCATTTGGAATTTATTTCCATATAAGCTGTAAATAATAAATCTAATTTTATTTTTACCATATGGCTACACAGAGATGCATACTGGAGCTGTCTCATATCCACTCACAAGAGCACAATGTTAAATTCCCAGGAATTTTGTGAGCTGAATGTTAAACACTGCCATTAATACATGCTTTAGGAGCCCTGGTGGTATAGTGGTTATGCATGGGGCTACTAACCCCAAGGTCATCAGTTTGAAACCACCAGTCACTCCATGGAAGAAAGACAGTTCTCTCTACCCCTATAAAAAGTTACAATCTCTGAAAGGTGCATGGGTCAGTTCTACCCTGTCCTGTACAGTGGCTACGAGTCAGACTTGACTCAATGGCAGTGAGAGTGTGCACAGTAACACACACACAGTCATTGAAATAGATCATATTAAAAAAAAATAAAAATTCAAGACTCATCACTTCCTAATTATTTTGCTAAATTTTACTGTTATCAAGCCTTTTCCAAAAACAATTAATTCTCATAACATGGCCCTGCTCAAATACTCGCCTTAATGAAGAGATCACTGAAGATAAGGGAGCTACAGCAAAGTGTGGTGAAGAAAGCAGGTGGTGCCCAGCTATCAATTGGAATTGTGTCTGGGTCTTAAAGGCTCGTATTCAAACACACAGCCATCAAAGTGAGTTGTCAACTAAGTTCACATATAAGAAGTACACCAGTCAGTGTGATCCAAAGATGACAATAACAAAATCCAAATATGATGAAGGGGAAAATATCAGAGATTAAATACTGAACACTCAATTTGTAGAAGGCTATGGAGGACAGTAGGAGCAAAATATCCATCTGCAGATAGGTTGAAATTCCTGCACTCCGTCACCCATAGTGTTATGGGTCAGTGAGGGACTTCGTGTCTCCTGGTGGGGCTGATCCTATGGTTCTCTCTGTGCTTTGGCTGCTCTGAGCGGGAATATCATCTACAGGGCTTGGTGGGGCAGGATGTGTTCCACTCTCTCTTCCTCTCCTTCATTTGCTCCTGTGTGCTCTGATCAGACAGGCCCCTCTCCCTGAACTGTAGCTTCAGTGCTGGCCTCTGAAGTGAAACACTAAGGGTTTGCACCAGAACAGCAAGGGGAACAGAGCAACAAAGTCCAGAGGGAATACCAAATATAGACTTTTGGGGAAGGGCATGGCACCCATCAGAATCTACTGGAAAACACTCCTAAAGGTCAACAAACAGACCTCGAACTATTTACAGGCTTTTCAATTTTTGTCATTTGTTTCTTTTGTTGTTGTTTTGTTTTGCTCTTTCTTGTTTTTTGTGCATATTATTATCTCTGCAGGTATATCTGGATAAGATAGGCAGGATAAACAATCTAGAGGAGAAAACAATGGGACTGAAGGTTCAGGGGGCGGGGTGGAAGGGACATGAGAGCAGGGGAGGCAGGGGAAAGAAAGTGGGTGTTAACAAACCCAGGGACAGGGGAACAAGTCATCCAAAATTGATGGCGAGGAGGGTGTAGGAGACTTGTTAGGACTTGAAGAAGGGCAATGTAACCAAGAGGAATCACTGAAAACTCAGTGAAGACTGAACATGATAGTGAGACAAGAGGAAAGTAAAAAGAAATAAAGGGAAGAACTAGAAGGCAAAGGGCATTTATAGAGGTCTAAATACGGGCAGGTACATATGTAAATATATTTATTATGAGGATGGGGAAATAGATCTATGTACATATATTTATAGGTTAAGTATTAAGATCACAGATAGACATTGGAACTCTACTCAAATACTCCCTTAATGAAAGAACACTTCTATTAAACTGACATTCCATGTTGCTCACCTTCCTGACATGATTGCTAAAGACAAAGCAGGTGCATAAGCAAATGTGGTGAAGAAAGCTGATGTGCCCTTCAATCAAAAGGTACAGCATCTGGGGGTCTTAAAGGCTTGAGGATAAACAAGTGGCCATCTAGCTGAGAAGCAACAAGGCACCCACATGGAAGAAGCATATGAGCCTGTGTGATCACAATGTGTCGATAGGATAGGTATTGTGCATCAAAGAACAAAGACTAATATTGTGAATGAGTGGGAGTGCAGAGTGGAGACCCAAAGCCCATCTGTAGACAACTGGACTCTTACAGAAAGGTCACAAGAAAGAGATAAGTCAGTCAGGGTGCAGTATAGCACCAATGAAACATACAACTTTCCCCTAGTTATTTAATGCTTCCTCCCCTCCACTTCATGATCCCAATTCTACCTGACAAATCCAGCTAGACCAGAGGATGTACGCTGGTAAGATCGGAGCTGGAAACACAGGGAATCCAGGACAGATAAACCCCTCAGGACTCAATAATGCGAATAGAGATACCAGGAGGGGAAGGGGAAGATGGGGTAGAAAGGGGGAACTGATCACAAGAATCTACATATAACCTCCTCCCTGGAGGACAACCAACAGAAAAGTGGGTGACGGAAGACATCGGACAGCGTGAGACATGAAAAAATAATAATAGTTTATAAATTATCAAAGATTCATGAGGAAGAAAGGGTGGGGGGAGGGGAAAGATGCAGAGCTGGTACCAAGAGCTTAAGTAGAAATTAAATGTGTTGAGAATGATGACAGCAATGAGTGTACAAAGGTGCTGACACAATGGACGCACGTATGGATTGTGATAAGAGTAGTACGAGCCCCCAATAAAATGATTTTTTTTTTAATCTATCTGCAGAGTATTTCCTAGTCCAGTTAAGTCTCTGGGAGATCTCTCTGGCCATAGTTCAGGGGCACAAACAGCTTTGCTATCAGAGATTATTGTAAACTTGATTATGGATGGGGTAGGACTACAGTATAATATAGTACTTGGTCAGTTGACCTTGACCCACCCCGAATTTGCTTTTGATTTAACGATCACTTGCTTGCTCCATGACAGAAATTTTCTCTGTGGCCTATTTTAATGTTTCTGGTGGTCTTTTAACTTTTTTAAATCAGTGTTTTATCATTAGTTTCTTTCTGTTTCATTTTGTTTTTTATTGTTTCTGTTAGATTCTCCAGTTTATGAGGCACAGAAGGTGCGGAAGCATAGAGACAAGAACTTATTAAATGGTTTCTAGGGATGGAGAGGAGAGTGAGGGGACTTGGGGAGCAAATTGTGAATGTGGGAGGGAAGGAGGGAACACTAGAACAGATTGTGATGATGTATATACAACTCTTTAAAAGTGACAACTGTGGAAGTGTATGATATGTGAATTTCATATCAATGAACATTTTTTGTTTTTAAAGACTTTCATCTGTGTATTGGAAATACCACGAAATGGTGTGTGCTGCTGTGTTCTCGTCTCAACTTGCATTCAGTGGCATCATATCGAGAGCTTGAAACTGGCTATGGTGGAATCATTTAGACTGTGGAAATTGACAACACTAAAATTAAAATTTGATTTTATTATTTTGTTGATCAAAAGCCTATGGGCTTAAACTTGTCCACCAATTGTTTCTGTAAATAAATATTTACCAAAAGAGCCTAAACTATATGCTCATATTTACAATCTCACTCTTAATAGAAAGCTCTGAATCTCTCATCTAGATTTAAGAAGCTCAGTTGCCTTTGAGTTCATTAGAGTTCCCAAGGGCTGTTGTCAAGTCTTTCTTGCTAGTTTCCCCTAGGTAAACTCAAACCACCAGTTAGCACCAGAGTGTTTTCTGTTTGACTGACGAAAATGATGGAGGAAACATTATCACAACCATACAGTGTGTATGTCGATTATGCTGTGAGTAGTACAAAAGACAAAGAAACATTTTTCCAATATGTACAAAAGATTATCTGATTTAGCAGTTATTCCTGTTATCGACAAACAATTCAAGCCTAACCATCCATGTCATCATCTATGTCATTTCATGTCCATCCTTTTATTAACGTAAATTAAAATATCTAATTACACTCCTGTGAGAATTGTAATCATCAATCACTAACACACATTGTGATGAGTTTTGATGAACAAGGCCAGTCTTCTGTGAGAAGCAGTAGACTATATGGGTTTATAATAAAGAGTATTGTGTATTTTATTAGTATTTGTAAATGATGTATCACGTGTCATTTATGTCAATAAAATGAAGAAGTACACACAGATATATGAAGGTCCTTTAAACGACTGTGGAAAATGGAATTAAAAGATAAAATATCCTTTCCATGGACTTTTTGAAGTTTCCTATATACACACACTTATGTATTCATTGCCCAGAGAATAAGCTGTTAAACATTTATTAGCCGAGCAATAATTCCACAATATCATGATTCCACCTATTAAAGTTTATAGCTCTGAATGAAAAAGAACATTATGTTCAAACAATTATTTATGTTGTTTTGTTTTGTTGTTGTTATTGATGATAGTTTCTGAATGTGCCATTGTTGTTTGCTTTCGGGAGCACTGAGTTGATCCTGACTCATCATGACCCTATGTCCCCCAGAAGGAGACACTGATCAGTTCTGTGTGATCCTCAAAATTATCATTTGGTTTGTGCCCATTATTGCAAGTCTGTGCCATCTATCCTCCTTAGGGGTTTCCCCCTCTTATCCTGACCCTTTGCTTTAGCAAGCATGATGTCCTTTGCCATAGATTGGTGAGATAGTTAGGCTTTTTGTGCCAACATGGCACCTGTAATAAGTTTAGCCTGTCAGTTGAGTCAGTTTGATAACCTCCTTTGGAGGTGTGGCCGAGACAAATGGCTCTCTGGAGGCCAAGCTCCTCTCTCTTTCTGCCTTTACCTTCCTGCAGGCAAGCGACTCTGAGACCAGCCAGATCCCTGTGATCAACTGTGCCTTTGGATCCACACAACCTTGCACCCACTGGCCTGTGATCTTATATTCTGCATCATGTATGTGGCTGCATGAGTCCGAAGAGGTATTTCTGGACTAATATCAGAATTATGGACTTGAGTTGGACTGGGCTGAGATGTTTTCCTGATGTATCAAGTTTCTTGATATAAATCTCCTTCTTAAACGTATATGAGTCTCACTGAATTTTTTTCTCTAGGTATCCCATCCGAACACAACTGATTTCTCCTGATAACTTGTCTGAAGTACGTGAGATGAAATCTTACCAATCTTAAATCTTGGAAGTATTCTGATTACATGTTCCAGAACAGACTAGTTTATGCTTCTGGCAGTCATGGTACTTTGAATATTCTTTGCCAACATCATAACACAAATGCATTTTTCTTACTCGTTGCCCAGCTTCCACATGCATATGAGTGATAGAAATATCATGGCTTGGTTTAGACATGCTGAGTCCTCAGGTGTCACTCTTCAACACTTTTAGGAGGATTTGCGCAGCAGATTTCTCGATGGAATGCATAGTTGGATTGTATTCCTTTTTACTGTGTTGTCCGTGAGCTTTGATTGTGGATCCAAGCAAAATAAATCCTTGACAATTCAATCTTTCCCCCCATTGACCATGATGTTATCTTCTGGTTCAGCTGTGAGACTGTTTTCTTTACACTGAGTTGCAGTGTACACTGAAGGCCCCAGTCTGATTTTCATCAGCAAGTGCTTTACATCCTCTTGGCTTTCAGCAAGCAAGGTTGTATCATCTCTATAGTGAAAGTTGTTAATAATCCTGCACATTCTTCTAAATAAAGTCTAGCTTCCTGTACTATGTGTTCATCCCATGGATTGAATAAGTGTGGGGAATAGTTACAACCCTACTGCATACCTTTTCTGATTTTAACCCTTGCAGTATCCCCTTGTTCTATTCATTCAACTGTCTCTTGTTGCTTGTACAGGTTCCGCATGAGCACAATGAACTGCACTGGAATTCTCATTCTTCCAAAAGTCATTCATAGTTTGTTCAGCTCCACACACCAAGTTCTATGCATAGTCAATAAAACGCAGGTGTACATCTTTTTGGTATTCTTTATTTTCATCGAGGCTCCAGCTCACATCCACAGTGCTGTTCTTTTGCCAGATCCGCTTCTAAATCCTGTTTGAATGTGAAGCCTTTCTCTGTTGATATGTTGCTGCAGCCATTCCTGAGTATCTTCAACACATTTTATTTTCATGTGACATTTATTGTTTAATAATTTCTGCATTCTGTTGGATAGTCCCCACTTTCTTTAATGAACACAAATATGGACCTTTTTCAGCCAGTTTCCAGGTGGATGTCTTCAAAATTTCTTGGCACAGATGTGTGGGCCCAGTGCTTCATCAGCCGGGAGAAACATGGCAATTGGTGTTCTGTCAATTCCTTGGGTTTAAATGTTTGATAATCCCTTCAGTGAGGGATTTCTTCCCTCAATACCATCAGTTCATGATCACATGCCACCTTTTTAATTGGTTGAATGCTAAGCAATCCCTTTTGGTACAATGACAGTGTATGCCTCCCACCCTCTTTTGCTGCTTCCTGTATCTTCAATGTTTTGTACATGGAATCATGCAGTGTTGAAACTTGAAGTTTGTCTCCAGTTCTTTCAGCTTGAGATATTCTGAGCCTCTCTCTCTCTCTCTCTCTCTCTCTCTCTCTCATCTTTCTAATGTCTGTTTTTGTGCATTTCATAAAACTACTTTACTTCATCTCCTCCCTTGAAATATTCTGTTCCATGTTTACTTCATTTCTTCCATTCACTTTAGTGGCTTTATGTTTGAGTGCAAGTTTTGGAGAATCATCTGACAACCATATTAGTTCTTTTATCTCTCCAGTTTTCTTAATGGTCTTTACTTTCTTCATGCATGCTGCTATTGGTATCATCCCACAAACTATCAATTATTCTGCCATTGGTGTTCAATGAATTGAATATCCAAATTCAGGTGGGATATACTCAAGATTGTATTTTGATTTTCTTGTACTTGTTTTAATTTTCTTCAACTTCAACCTGGTTTATATATGAGCAATGATCTGTTCCACAATTATCTCCTGGCCTAATTTTGGATTGTGGTATTAAACTACTCTATCATCTCTTTTTACAGATGTAGTCAATTTGATTCCAGCATATTCTAATTGATAAGGTCCATCCATATGTAGAGTCATCATAATGTTATTTAGAAAATAAAAAGGGATTTTCAATGAAGAAGTCATTGATGGTGTCTATCTGAATAAGATAGGCAGGATAAACAATCCCAAGGAAATGGCAATGGGACCACAGGCTCCTGGGGAGAGGGACATCGGATAGAAGAAGGTTTGGGGAGGGGAGCGATGATGAGCCAAAATGACAGAGACAGGGGAATAGCAAGGGATCTAGAAGTGACAGTGAGGGAGGAGTGGGGTTCCTGTTCGTGTTTGATCAATAGAACTGTATCTAAGAGGAAGTGCTGAGAGGCAAACAATGGCTAACAGGATAGTGGGGAGCAGGAAGAAAAAGAGGAAAGAACAAGAAAGTAAAAATTATATATATATATAGGTATAAATATAGATATGTATATATGTAACTTTATAAATATATAACAATAGGTGTATTTGCATGTACAACACGGAATTAGATGGAACTTTGGGCCTCTACTTTAATCTTGCTTCAGTACAGAATGGTTTGTTCTAATAATGTGGCAATGTATGATACTCACCTTCCCAACATGGTCACTGAAGACAAAATGGGTGCATAAGCAAATGTGGTGAAGAAAGCTGATGGTTCCTGGTTATCAAAAGATAGAGCATCTGGGGTCTTAAAGGCTTTCAGTTAACCAAGTGGCCATGTAGCAGGGAATCAAAAGGACCCACATGGAAGAAGCACACCAGCCTGTGTGATCATGAGGTGTCAATGGGAATAGATATCAGAAATTCAAAAGCAAGCAACCAAATTGGCCTGAGGGAGCATAGGCAAAGTGGAGACCCCAAAACCACCTGTACAAAAATTGGACAGCCCCTCACAGAAGGAACACACAGAAGGGATAATATATCTAGGGTGCAGTATAGCACTGATAAAACACATAATTATCCTTTAGTTCTTTAATATTTCCTTCCCCCTATTATGATGGCCTTAGTTTTATCTCTTTAATCCTATTAGGCCTGGATTTGTTCATTTGTATCATTAAGATCGTGCGATGCATGAAATCCAAGTTGATAAAACTTTCAGAAATAGTAAAGGGAGTGAAAAGAGACAGCAGATGGTGTAAAACATGAAAATAAAAATAATTTATAAATGATCAAGGGTTCACAAGGGTGGGAGAGTGATGGAGGCAGGGGTAAAAAGACAAACTGATATCAAGGGCTCATGTAGAAAGAAAATGTTTCAGAAAAGGTGATGGCAACATAGGAACAAATGTGCTTGATACAATTGATGTGTGGATTGTTATAAGAGATGTTAGAACCCCCAATTAAATGATTTATTAAAATTAAAAAAATAAATGGTAAAGGGAGTAATGATTCCTTAAGGGCACAGAAAGAGAAGGGGAGGTAGAGAGGGAAAGAGGAACTGATAGCAATGATGACAATATAACCCCAATCGAGGGGAATGAATAACAGAATGGAAGGTGAGTGAACATATCAGATAGTGTAAGATATGGATAAAAGGAATAATAATAATAATATTTAATAGTATAATAACCAGGGTTCTGGGGGGGTAGGGTGGGCGAGGGTGGGGGATAAAGGGGAGGGGATATCAAAGAGTGCAAGGAGAAAGAAAATGTCTTGAAAATGAGGCTGGCAACCAGTGTACAATCATGCTTGATCTAATTGAACTATGGGTCACTGGGTTGTTGTAATAGCTGTAAGGGCTCCCAATTAAAACAATGGGAAAGAAGTTATTGATCTTAAAAAATTATGTTATGAATTCTCCAAGCAGCCAATGCAGAGAGGACCATAGGGTCTGCTCCACCACAAGATATGACATCCCCTTAGTGACCCACAGTCACTACAAGTGGTAGCACCAGAGACACAATGCAGGAATTGTCCCAAGTCTGAACTCCCACCCACCCACGAACACACACACAACCAGGGCATAACATGGAGGAAGCACAACAGAGCAGCAAGGGGATCAAAGCAACAGTGTCCCCAAGGAATTCCAAAAATAGACTTCGAGCTCAGTGTGCAGGGCTTGGCACTGCATCAGACCGAATCAGAAAACATAAGGGTCAGCAGACAGACCTAGAATTATTCATAGCCCCCCCCCCGCCCATGTCTATCTATATAAGGTAAGCAGGATAAAAAATCCTGAGGAGAAAACAATGGGACCAATGGTTCGGGGGGTGAGGGGAGAGGAGGAAGTGGGTGAAAAGGAGGAGGAAGCCAACAAACTCAGGGACAAGGGAACACCAAGCTATAATCAATGCTCAGTCAAGTGCAATTTAGGGGTTCAGTCAAGTGCAATTTAGCCGAGAGGAAGTATAAAGAGCTGATTCATGGTCTAACATGACAGTGGAACAAGAGGAAAGGAAAAGGAAATAGAGGAAAAGCCAGGAGGCAAAAGATATTTATAGAGGTATGAACATGGGCATGTACATATGTAAATATATTAATATTTAATTATAGGGATATAGATATATGTACATATTTTATAAGTTAAGTATTAAGTTAGCAGACAGACATTGGTCCTCTACTCAAGTACTCAATGCAACAATACTTTATTCTAATAACCTGGTATTCTATGATGCTCACCTTTCCGATATGATTGCTGCATAAGCTAATGTGGTGAAGAAAGCTGATGGTGCCATGCTATTACAAGATATAGCATCTTGGGTCTTAAAGGCTTGAAGTTAAACAAGTGGCCATCTATCAGGAAAGCAACAAAGCCCACATGGAAGAAGCATACCAACCCATGTGATCATGAGGTGTTGATACGATTAGGTTTCGGGCAACAAAAGACCCAAAACAAACAATCATTTTGATGTGAATGATGGTGTTGAAATAAATGGAGACCCAAAGCCCATCTGCAGACAATTGGACATCCCCTCACAGAGGGGTCACAAGGAAAGGACACGCCAGCCAGGGTACAGTATAGCACTGAGAAAACATACAACATTCTTCTAGTACTTTAATGCTTCCTCCCCACCACTATATGACCCCAGTTCTATCTTGCAAATATGGCTAGACCAGATCATGTACACTGGTACAGATAAGAGATCTCAATACACAGGATCCATAACAGATAAATCCCTCAGGACCAATAATTAGAGTAGTGATATCATGCGAGTAGAGGGAAGGAGGGGGGGACAAGGAGGAGAAACATACAACACCCCCACCAGGGGAATAAACAACAAAAGCGTGGGTAGAGAGAGAGAGTGGATGGTGTAAACTATGAAAATAAAAATAACATGAATGATCAAGGGTTCACGAGGGTGGGAGGGGAGGGAAGGTAATAAAGAGGAGCTGATACCAAGGGCTCAAGTAGAAAGAAAATATTTAGGAAATGATGATGATAACATATGTACAAATGTGCTTGATATGATTGACGTATGGATTATTATAAGAACCCCCAATAAAATTATCTATCTCCAGCTTCATTGCTATCACCAAGGCCATATTTTCCAACTACTAACCCTTCCTTTGTGTCCAACTTTTGCATTCAAATCACTAAAAATTATCAATGCAACTTGGTTGCCTGTTTTATCGAATTCAGACTGAAGAAGCTGGTAGAATTCTGCAGTTTCGGCATCACTTGCTTTAGTGAACAGGAGCCCTGGTGGCACAGTGGACTACACCTGGAGCTGCTAAGCACAGGTCCATGGTTTGAACCCACCACTTGCTCCGCGGAAGTAATATGTGATGTCTGCTCTTGTAAAGATTTACCATCTCAGAAACCCAAAAGGGAACTTCTACTCTGTCCTGTAAGGTCACTCTAAGTCATCATCAAGGCAATGATAGTGAGTCTGGTTTGGGAGAATTTTTTGCTTGTATCTTGGGGAAAGGAGAACTTTAATGTTTGGTGCATACATTTGGATGATAGTTGTATTAACTGGACTTCTTTGTATTCAGATAGATATTATCCTATCACAGACAGCATTGTTCTTCAAGACAGATCTTGAAATGTGCTTTTTGACAATGAATATGATGCCATTCCTCTTGGTTTTGTCATTCCTGGAATGGTAAGCCTACGCAAAATGACCGATACCAGTCCATTTCTTTATGCATTCTGCTGTTTTTTATGACTTTTAATTTTATTACTTCATAAAATCTATGTTCTGATTATTCATGATGTTTGAAGCTGTTTCTTCTTCTTTTGATCATGATCTATCAGCAAATAAAGATCCCCAAACTTTACTCCATCCATGAGTATCTTCCAACCTTAGGGTCTAATGTTCGAACACCGTATCAAATAGTATTCCACTATTATTCATAAGAGCTTCAGTGGCTAACCTCTCAGTCTCTTCTTAGTTTGGAGGCTCTGTTGAGACCTATCCACTCTGGGTAACCCTGCTAGCCATCCAAGGTGATAAGACTTCCTCTCCCATTCTTTGGGTACAGTGATCCTCCGGGAAGGATCATTCCCTGGAGAGGGACTTGTACTTGGTTAAATACTCTCAATGAGATGAAGTAGCGCAGGGGCTGAAACAAAGGACTCAAACATATCAATTGTGCTGATGGTTCAGGACCAGGCACTATTTCACAACACCTACCAACAACAACAATGGTTTTAATACTTGGCAATTTTACATTGAGGCAACAGGATGAAAATTGAATTGGAGGAAGTTACAGTCAATGTGAATCTCACTCACTGCCCTCAAGTAGATACTGACTCATATTGACCCTGTAGGACAGGGTACAACTGCCTCTGGATTTCCAAGACTGTAACTCTACGGGAGGTGAACAACTCAACTTTCTCTGTTCAATGTGAATAGCACTCAGTTTACATTGGAATCTGCTGGGAGATGATATGGTGTTGGGGGTGGGGAGCGGATTCACTTATGGTGAATAATGCTATCCCAGCATAATACAACTCAACTAAGAGAATTAATCAGAAGCCCTGAGTACACAGTAGTAAAATGCTCAGCTGCTAACCAAAAGGCTTGGTTTTTGTTAAAAAGTACAGTGAGCAGTTCTTCTGTATCATATTGGGTCTATTTGAGTTTGAATTTCTCAACTGCACACGACAATTATTTTAGAGACACCGAATCTAGACTTTTGCACTACTGACCACGAGTGTGATGTAGAAAGGTGAGACAGAGGACATTGTTCTGGGCATGAGCTCCTGGGCTGTGCCTCAGACAGGAAGGACAGTGGACATGCTCCACTCACTCCTCTCTTGCTTAGTGTCTTCCCTCTCTGCATTGCCAGCACTGATGTCACCCCTCCTTCCATCCTGGACAACAGCTCTGATAACAGCTCTGATAACAGCAGCTGTAGCAAGGCTCAGAGCAAGGACAACAGCCAAAAGCAAGATCTAGAAGGTTTCATATAAAACTATGATACTTGCAAAATTTTCAAATCACATAATTTCCTATTTTCCAGAACATACTGCAGACTTGCATATATGTGGGCAAGTGGATTTTTTAAAATAATTGAGATTTCCATGAAATTTTTAAGCCCATATAAGTATAGGTGTAGATGTAGGTATAGGTGTAGGTGTATATAGGTGTAGGTGTAGGCGTAGGCATAGGTGTGGGTGTAGGTGTAGGTATAGGTACAGGCACAGATACAGGTATAGTATAGATACATATTTTTTTAATCACTGCCATCAAGTGCATTCTAACTCTTAATGACCCTGTGTAGGGTTTCTGAGACTGTCCATCTTTATAAAACGAGATGATCTCATTTTCTCCCACAAGACAGCTAGTAGATTTGAACCACTAATCTTGGGTTAATAGCCCAATACTTAATCCAACAGTATCACCAACCAGAATCAACTTTGGAGGCAGTACAGGTTTTTTATTTTTTGTTTTAGTACATATACATTGGTATAAATTCATGTGTTCATGTGTTTATAAAATTACATTGAGGAAGTATCGTGGGCTAAATAATAACACTAAAATATAATGTTCTAGTTTCTGGAGCCTATAAATGTTCCCTTATATAGCAAAGACTTAGCAACATAAAGATCTTATCTTGAATTCTCCCATTTTCCAATGGGGAAAGTACGAGTGGGCCATAAATGCAATCGGATGTATCCCTACATGCGAGAGGCAGTGTTACTTTAACACGTGCAAAAGAAGATAATGTGACCATGACAGCAGATATTGGAATGCTGTGACCATAAACCAAGAATGCCGGCAGCCACCTGAAGATGGAAGGGACCTTTGGAGGGAATGTGGTCCCACCAAAGCCTTGTGAATTGTGATCTAGCCTGTGAACAAGACTGCAATCATTTAAGTTCAATCAATTTTATTATATTGCATGGTATGAATGTTTCCAAGGGTTTAAGCACAAATTTCGAATGTTGATTACTATTTGAATCCTGCCTGGACTTGAATTGGTCTCTTCCGCTTTCTCAGGCATTATATAAGATTGTTAAGGAGTGGTCAATTGGAAAGTAGATATCAAGATAATGAATTTTATACTTCTTCTTTAATTTATTACTATGTTTTCTGTACTTAGTGTGTTTTTTGTTTTTGTGTAGCTTGTCTTGTATTTTAAGTCCTGTAGCCCACCTGCATGTAATATAATATCAATAGTGTTAGAAGAAATTACCATAAATATCCCTTAGAAATTAAGATAATTAGCAGCCTTTGTTGCTGTCAATGTTTCCTTGGCTAAGTTCCTAATAAACAGTTTTTCTTTTTGACTGGGAGTGATTATGAATTCAGTTCATCACTCCAGAGCACAAACCCAATATCTGGGTTACCAACCTTGTCTTCAGTCCACTACTACTTCTGAACTCTAGAACTCTGAGTGATTAGATTCCTCTGGTTTTAAACCATAAAATTTGTGATAACAGGTAGTCGCAGAAAACTAATACTGGAAATATCAAGTAGTTATATTTGTAAGACTTTTTAATATGATTGGATAATGACATCAAATGTTCTGCATCTATGGATACAATCATGATTTTTTTTTCTTAGCTCTATGAATACGATGGATTATATCAAAATATTGCCTCAGATTGTTCCTTCCTGGGGAAAAGTCCACTTAGTAATGATGTGCTATGGAGTTTTAATTGCTAATCTTTTATTTTTACATCAGACTCACTAGTGAGGTTTGGTGGGTAATTCTCTCTTAGTGCAACTACTCTGAGGTCTTGAGGTCAATGTTATGTTTGATTCATAAAACAAATTCAGAAGTATTCTTTCATATTCTACTCTTGGGAGTAGTTTAGTATTATGATAACTGATTGTTAAAGACCCAGGACAATTTATCTAGAAACCCTCATTCCATAGTGGTTACGAGTTTGGCTGTGATCTACAAGGTCAGAGTCTGAATCCACTAAGTGTTCTGTTAGAGAAAGACAGGGCATTCTACTCCCAGAAAGCGTGACAGTCTCAGTAACTCACAGGGTCAGGTCTACCCTGTCCTATAGGATCTTTGTGAGCTGGTATCGACTCAATGGCAGTGAGCTTGAGAATTCATTTTTGCAACCATATGAGTCTGATGCTTTGGGGAGAACAGGGTGGGGAAATGGGTCAGCTTTTTAGCTATTTTTCAGGGGGGCGTTCTCCTATGATAATTCATCTATATAGACGTCCCTGTTTCTACCATCATTTTTAGTAGATTATATTTACCTGTATTAACTAGATATTTTTATTAACTATATATTTCAACAGGAAGCCACATTTTTTGCATAGCTTTAGGCAAACTTATTTATAATGTTTTAGAGTTTCTCTTTTTATCATAATTGCTCCCTAAGACATTTCTAATTCTGTGTGTTCCTTCTTGTTTTCTTTGATAAAGTTAATTAATGGATACTTTTTGGATTTATCAACTTCACTGTTTCATCTCATTGGTTCCTATTTTTATCTTCTTTTCTGCTTTCTTCTGAAGCACATTTGATTTTTTTTCATTTTTAAACTTTGGCACTTGACTCATATGTCTTTTTGTTGTAATAAAAATGAATAACTAATGCCATAAATTTTCTTCTGCTCATTGCTATAGTCATAGACCATGGTGCTAGTATACTGTGTTATATTTTCAAGACATTTTTATTGTTGTAATATTTGGTAAAGTGGAGGAGAGGTGAAAAAGAGTAAGGCCCTTGATAAGATGAATTGACACAATGGCTGCATCAATAGGCTCACGTCAGGCATAGGAACAAATCTGAGGATAGGGTGGGACCGTGCAGTGTTTCTTTCTGTTGTGCATGGGGTCACAATTTGTCAGAGCTGACTTGATGGCATGTAACAACAACAAATATATATACAACACATTTGCCAATTCAATATTTTTCAGGTATACAATTTAGCAATATGAATTATATTAATCAAACTATGCAACCATAAACCATGATCACTGTCACATTCCCATTACCATAAACAAAAACCACTGCTTTCTAGATCATGGTTTCTGTTCTCCCCTCTTTTCCTCCCTGAGAGCCACTAATAAACTCTGCTGTCTATACGTATGCATATTCTTATCATTATATATAATTGAGATCGTCCACTATTTGTGCTTTTGTGATGGACTTATTTCAACCAGCATAATGTTTTCAACATTTGTCCATGTTGTAGCATATATCAGAACTTTGTTTATCTCTATGGCTGAATAGCAATCTGATGTATATATATATATATATATATATATATATAATTTTGTTTAACAACTCATTATTGGTGGGCAGGTAGAATATTTTCATCATTTGAATTTTGTAAATAGTGCTGCAATAAGTATTGGTGTACATTTTCTGTTTGTATTGCTGCTTTCAAAACGCTTGGCTGTACACCCAAGAGTGGAATTGGTTAATCATATGATAGTTTTATATTTAGCTTTGTGAGGAATGGCCAAACTGTTTTCCACAATAATGATACCACTTTCCCTATGCACAAACAACGGATAAGAGTTCCAACTTCCCCACATATTTGTTATTTTCCTTTGTTGTTGTTAAGTCTTAGCCATTCTAGTGAAAGTCAAGTTGCATCTTATTATGGTTGTGACTTGCATCTACCCAATGGCTAATGACAGTGAGCTATTGTCAAAACTTTGCAATTTCATTTTGAAATTGCCCTATTAACACAAGAATAACTTAATCATCTGATTTAAATTTTAAATTGGTGGTGTTTCTGGCTGGCACAAATGACTAAATGCTGGACTATAAACCCCAAGGAGATGGATCAAAGTCACAAGAAGTATCTCCAAAGTAGGATCTGTTGCTCTGTGCTGGAAAGGTGACAGTCTTGAACATCCTCTGGTGTGTACTTCTACTCTCCACACATGGGTTCTTCATGAGTCAGAAACCAACTGTCAAAAAACCACAGTAACAGCTAAGTATTATGCGAAAAAGAAAATGACATAATGGATGCAAAAAAAATTCCAGCTTGAGAAGTCCTTTTAAATGTTTGTTATTAATTTCTATCTTTATTACATCATGCTGAGAAATGTGTTTTATTTTTATTTATAAATTACTTAACTTGTTTTTGAGATTTCAGATAAGGACAAATTTTTATGACTGTTCTATGTGTACTTCAAAAGAAGGAGTACTCTCCAGTATTAATGTTCAGCGTCCAAGATATCTATGGAATGGCATTATAATGCTTTGCTTTGTCTTCTCAAGCTGTTGTTCTGAAATTTTCTATTCAATTCTTTCACTTCACCGTTTCTCCCATTCCCTTTAGCTACTCTATATTCAAGAACAAGTTTAAAAGTTTCTTCTGACATCCACTTTGGTCTTTTCATTCACATTTAAATGACCTTCTGCTTTCTTTATTTATGACATCCTGATATCATCCTACAACTCATCAGATCATTAGTATTCGATGCATCATATCTGTTCTTGAGATGGTCTTGAAATTCAAGGGAAATATGCTCAACATCATATTTGGTGTCTTGTTGACTAGTTTTTTGTTTTCTTCAGCTTCAACCTGAATTTGAGGAAGCTGATGGTCTGTTCCACAGTCTGCCTCCAGCCCTGTTTGGGTTAATGATACTGAACTGCTCCTTCCGCCATTCCCACTGATCTAGTCAATTTGATCCCTGTGTTTTCTAGCTGGTGAGATCCATGTGTATAGCCAACATTTATGTTGTTGAAAAAAAAGGTATTTGTTATAAAGTCCTTGGTCTTGAAAAATTCTATCATCTGATCTTCAGTTTCATTTCTAGAACCAAGAGATATTTCATATTTTCCAACTACGGATACTCCCTCTTTGTGTCCAATTTTCACATTCCAATCACTAGTAATTATCAATTAACCATGGCTGTAAGGTGGATCAATTTCAGACTGAAGAAACTGGTATATTCTTCAATTTCTCCATCATTGACGTTAGAGACTGGTACATAAATTTGAATAACAGTTATACTAACAGGTCTGTCTTGGAGATGCATGGATATTATCCTGTCACACGCAGCTTTAACATGAATACAATGCTAATCCTCTTAACTTGGTCATCTTTTGGCATACTAAACCATACAATTGTTGGAGTCAAAGTGGCCAAACCATTTATTTCAGCTCACTAATGCATATGATATCAGTATCTATATTCCAGTCCATATTTGACAATGTCCAGCTTTCCAAAACTTATATTTCCTATAGCCAACATTCCAAGTATTAGTGCATGCTTGCAGTTGTTTATTCTCATTCTGAGTTGTGCCCCGTAAGCAGGTAAAAGTCTCTAAATCTTTGCTCCACCCATCATTGAGCACACTATAAGAAGGCAGCTGGCATTCAGTGAGTCATTTAATATTGGCTCTTCTACAAATAGTCTTTGTTACTCCCATAAAACAATTTTCCTTTTTCTGATGGGTCTGAGTCAGAATGTTGGGGAAGATACTGATTGAACTATATGATTCTACTGTGAGTGACTGTTATCAGGGGTCGTTGTGAGTCCCCTCCTGCTGGGTATAAAATGATCCATCTCAAAAGCAGGAGGGGAGGGGGATTTGATTGCCAGCAAAGCGAGAACAAGAACGGAGCATATCATTTGGCCCCCAAGATCCCCGAGTGTTCTAGCAGACAGCTGAGGCACCAGAGGAGCAGTTTCAGTAAGAGGAGTCAGAGCGTGGGTCAGAGTCCACAGAGCAAGTAAAGTTGAGTGCTCAGGGACAGGAGGCTGGCTTGTGGAGTGGAATGCCTCTGGGCACTAAATTCAGGGAGCTGAGTTGGCTGATCCATGAAGCTGAGATTAAGTGTCTGTTGTTGAGGCATGCAGCAGAGTGACATGCAGTTTGGACACTTGTTAGAAAAGAACCACTCAGTGCATCTAGTCAAGGCTGACTCATAGTGACTCCCCATGGGTTTCCCCGAGAATGTCACTGCTTACAGGCGTAGAAAGCCCGGTCGTTCTCCCGCTGCTGAGCTGTTGGTGGTTTCAAATTTGGGACCATGTGGATCACCGCCCACCAAGTATCCACTCCACTATGTGGGCTCCTTATTAGCATCCCTACAGGAGCTTTGTAACATTGCCAGAGCAGGCCAAAGGCCACGCCAAGTGGCTGAGAGCCAGAGAGAAACAGCTTTCCTGATTGAACAACAATTTCCCGAGGATTTCTCTCCTGAATTGTGTAACCTGTTAACCTCCCTAATAAAGCCATAATCGTGAGCATCACCTACGAGTTCTGGGAGGCTATTGCAATGAATTAGCAAGCCCAGACAAAAGGAGAGAGAACTGGGTGAGACAGCACAGTTCTTCCCCAGTCGTATTTTGAGAGCTTTCCAACGGGAGGAGCTCATCTCCCAGCACTACAGCACACAGTGCTCTGCTGCTCGGCATAAGATTTCCCGTGGCTAATCCCCATGAAGCCTATTAAATCCTTATGGGAGCTCACCGGACAAAGCCCAAGACTGTTTCCACTGCCTACAAGAAGCCAGTCTTGCTAGGCGTGCGATTTCCCTGGCAGGCGCTGTGCCGACATCTGGGTCGTATCTTTGTGCACAGGTGAACACAGCGTGGTGGAGTTGCTCAGGGAACATGGAGAGGTGACTGAAGGGACCCGCTATGCAGGTGCTGGGAGAACAGCTGTCAGTGGCATCCTTGGTCACATTCTGATCATAGGCAGCTGCCAATGGCTGGATTCAGTAGCCTCCAAGTATCCTGGACTGACCCGCAATGCCAGTGCCCACAGCAGAGCCAGGGAGTCTCCACAGGTGCTGTCTTGCACCTACAGTAAAGGCCTGAATGGCTGCTGTACTGGGCAATAAAGTCAGGAAAAGGAGAGGCTTCGGGGACTGGGATGCACCCTAGAGCCTGGTTGCTCATAGGCTCTGGGGATTTGGAGTCTTTCAAAGCATTAAAGGGAATTAATAAGCATGTAGAGTGTTCTTTAAAACAAACTATGGACATATATGCAGACTGATGTTGCAGGAAGAGATGTAAAGTGACATATACATTTATCTGTATGTCTCTTGAATAATTAACCTCTTTTTACCCCCCTTTTAAAAACAATTCTTCTTCCCCCGCCCCCCTTATTCCTCCTTTGCCTTCAGGATGCATTGAAATGAGCCCTTATTTCTGTAATAATTTTTAAATTTTTATTTTTAAATCTCTCCTATTCATTCAGATACTATAATTTCTCCTCCGTGTGAGGTTTTTGTCTTGAAAGGAGGCATCTGTATGTTAATTTCAAGGGATAATGGGATCAGAGGGGAAAAGACAGGGCTTTCTACTCCGGTAAACAGTGCTAGTCTTGGAAACCCACGGGGCCAGTTCTGCCCTATCTTATAGGGTTCCTGAGTTGGAATTAACTCTGTGACAGTGAGCTTTTTGATAGTTTTTTTTAATTGAGTGGGGGCGGGAGAGAGAGTTAAGCTTACATTTTTATCTCTCAGAACGCCAACTGTAATTCTCATTGGAGAAAACTTGGATATTCCTTTTCACGCGGGGATGTGACAGGCGCGTGCATATTTAAGGTAACTCGGATTCTGACCAAAAATATAAAGAAAATGAAAAGTAGTGCAGAGTAAGCCTTGAAAAGCGAAAGTTAACAGTTTTACTTTTCTGACATTGTGATCATCGAGCTAGAAAAATCCAAAAATATCAATGAAATAATTATGAAAGCTATTCAACAGGTTACCTGATACAAAATCTGAAATTTTACAGAATTATAAAAGACTTATTAGAAAACATAAGAGGGAAGATGCCACTCACAGTTCAAAACACTATGGAGTTTCTAATAATTAATTTAGCCAGAGCTACACAAGGCTTCCATGAAGAAGAATTAAAACTTGAGTGAAAAATATAAAGATAATCTGAATAAAATGGAAATGCAATCTCTAGTCTCAGATGAAATACTCTAAAGTGATAAAGGTGATAATCATCCCTACAAAGTCAATGAAATACAAATCAAATACCAACTACATTTTTTGAGAAAGAGATAAATGAGTCCAAAACGTTTATAGAAAATCAAATATTCACAAATAGTTAAATTAATATTTTAATATTTTAAAATATATAGTTAAATAAATATTTTAAAGTATAATAAAGAGCAAAACATGCCATATTAGGTAATGAAATATAAAATGAAACCACTCGTTTTGAAAAACAAAAGTGAGGTATATACCACAAGAACAAATAGGTCAAAGTAACAAGGTAGAAGCTCAGAGTCAGTCTAAAGTCCTCTGAAAATTAGACCCATAATCTGACTTTATTTTTCATTCATGTGGCACTAAAAGTCAAAGGAGAAAATTGATTGTTTTGGAACTATTATTAGAAAAATGCTTTTACTACCTGGAGAAAAATTGAACCACTTATTCAAAGAATTATCAAAAGTTGTTATCAGAGATGCTAACGCTATAACTGTGAGATGAACAGTCATCTCCTGATAACTGTTGATGGGAAGGTAGATTACTGTAGCCATTCTACAGTGCAACTTGCAAATCTGTTTTGCAATTTGGTCCGTTCTATCTAGGAGCCAGCACCTCCATTCCCGAGTGCCTATCTCAATGATAGTTTCACAAACATCTGCATGAGAAGATAAAAAATAAGTATAAGAAAAGTGGAACTGTGAAATATGGTGGATGCTGCGGCTTAAAGGCCACAGAACAGACAGCAGTACATGTTACATGAAAACAAAGCAAGGAGGGACAACATAGAATAAGGTCTAGACCAGAGCAATATTAAAACAAATATAAAAGAGATGTATTCCTACAACCCTTAACCTAGACAGAGGCTTAGGCTAGAAGGAGAAATGACAAGAAACACTGGGAGGAAGTGAGGAAAGCAGTGGTGTGTTGAGGGGGTGTTAGTCCGGGTTGAGTAAAGAAGTAAATTCAGTGACACCCATGTATGTATAAGAAAGACCTTGATATGTTGAGTATATTTCAAGAAGGCATTCCATGCCAGTCCAACTTCAGTGTAGAAGTCCAATACTAGTCCATTCACCCGCAGAGACACAGACTGAAGGAAGATCACAGGCCAGTGGATACAGAGTTGTGTGAATCCAAGGTCATCGGTGGAAACATGGGAGTGCTCCCACAGCTCTCAGAGTGGCTAACAAGCAGGAAGTAAGAAGGAGACAGAGGAAGGAGGGAGGTCCCAGCCCCAAGGAGACAGCCTCAGGTTATGACGGGATTGACAGTGTTGACTCCACCCCTAACCACAAGTGTCTAGTTGACATTAAATTATCTAACTACCCCAAGGGGCTTGAAATGCATGAGGTAAAACAAAGTGTGCATAAATTGTTGATTACAAAACTGGTGATTTTTACCTAAATCACAATAAAAATTTTGATTTTTTTAAAATAAAGAAAATCCTGGAATATAGCACATCTTTTGGCCCCTGAGATCCTCCTATGGTACAGGAGACAGAGAGGTAAGACACCTGCAGAATAACAAAGGAGCCTTGGAAGAAGGATCGACAGAACCACAAGCATGAAACAGAGCAGCGGGCTTCTTGGTCCACAGAACAAATAAAGCTGAATACCTCCAGGCCTGCCTGGAAACTGTTTTGCTTCGAGGCACTTAACTAGGGAGCTAGGTTTGCCAAACCACAGAGTTGGAGCTAAGCACTTTGGGACTTGGATTTAGTATAGAGTTAAGTGCCCTTTGGGTATTTATCACAGCACTAAAAGCAATTTGTAACATTGCCCAAGCAAGGAAGAGGCCAAGAGCGTGTGTAACTAGAGGCTATAAACAAGAAAGAGGTGTGCTTGAGTGAATGAATGAGAACAGGCACTCCTATAGAAGAATTGTGACCAGAACATTTCTGATCATGAACTGTAACCTTTACACCTCATTTATTCTAAGACCAAAAGAACTAGATGCTGCCTGGCTGTCGCTAGGGAGCATTTTGTTCAGAGCTACAGTAGATGGATCCTCACAGGTTGGAAGCAAATTGTGGAACAGAATCACAAATTCTTCAAGAAAGAAGGAAGGGAGAGGAGAGAGAGTTGGGGAAGAAGAGAGAGGAAGAGGGAGAGGGAGGAGGAACGGGTGTAGTGGACCAGCTGAGGCAAGAGGACAGCACAAGAATATTGCCCTGATTCTCTTAAAACCTTGAGCAGAAACTAGCACATGAGGTCACTTTTTGGCAAAATAACATACTGGATCATAACATAGCATCATTCATGAACACACATACTCCTCATTTATAGACCGTCACATCTGACATTTGGCATTTACAACTATAGCAAAAAATTGACTACCCAACCAACAGTGAGCAATGACCATAAAACAAAAATGGGAATGTAGGGGCGCAGGAGATTAGATTTATAAGAACTGAAATAATGATCCTGTGCTCACCTTTAAAAAAAATGTAATCAACGACCCTGAACAATGTGTGCTTTGGCTTGTGTTGGTAGGTGTCTTCGGGCAAGTTCCCACTCATAGCAAGTCTATGCACAGCGGAAGGAGACATGCCCAGGCCTGTGCCACCGCACTTTTTGGCAGGCCACGATGCGTTCAATATTCTTCATCAATGCCATAATTCAAATTCAGCAATTCTTCTGCAGTATTCCTAATTTGTTGTTCCCATGCATTATAAAGTCACTGAAAATACTCTTGCTTGGGTCAGGAGCACCTCAGTGCTCAAAGTGACGGCCTTGCTTCTCCAAACTTGGAAGAAGACTTGTGTGGCAGATTTGCCCAGTGCAATGCATTCCTTGTTTCTTGGCTGCTGCTTCTAGGAACACTGACTGTGGATTCAAACAACATGCAATCTTTACCAACTTCAGCCTTTTCTCCATTTATTATAATATTACCTACTATCCCAGTTGTGAGATTGTTTTTCTCTTTACATTGAGTTGTAACCCGTACAAAGGCTGCAGTCCTTGATCTTCATCAGCAAGTGCTTCAAGCCCTCCTCACTTTCCACAAGCAAGGTTGTGTTGTCTACATATTACAGGTTGTTGACTAGCCTTCCTCCAATCCTGATGCCAAGCTCTTTTGCATATAGATCAGATTCTCAGATTATTTTCCCAGCATGCAGATTAGATAAGTGTGGCGAAAGGATACAACCCTGACACACACCTTTCCTGATATCAAACCAGGCAGTCAGTATTCCTTGTTCCAAAGGATCTAAATCTTCCACATAAGCACAATGAAGTGTTTTGGAATTCACATTCTCTTCAATATTATCTATGGTTTGTTATGATCCACACAGTCGAATAATTTTAAATAGTCAATAAAACACAAATAAGCATATTTCTAGGGACTTTGCTTTCTGCCAAGACCTATCTGATTTCCACAATGATACCCCTTATTCCATAACCTTTTCTGAATCTGGCTTGAGTTTCTGACAGCTCTCTGTCCATATACTGTTGTAACTGTTGGCATATGTTGGCCATGATATTGTTTGATAATTTCTGCATTCTGTTGTGTTGCTTGGAATAGACACAAATATGTATCTCTTCTAGTGGATTGGCCAGGTAGCTGCCTTCCAAATTTCTGGACATATAATAATTACGTATTCCATTGCTGCATCAACAATTTGAAACATTTCTAGTAGTCTTACATCAATTCCTAGATCTTTGTTTTTCTCTAATACCTTCAGTGCCGCTTGGACTTCTTCATTCCACTTCACTGGTTTCTTAATCATATGCTACCTTTTGAAATGGCTGAATGCCAACCTGTCATTTTTGGTACAGTGATTTTGTATTCCTTCCATAGTCTTTTGATGCTTCCTGAATCATTCAAAGCTTTGCCCATAGAATCCTTCAGTGTTATAACTCGAAGCTTGAATTTTTCTTCAGTTCTTCCAACTTGAGATATGTTCCTTTTTGGCTATTTCATCATTGCATATTCACTATAATTGTTTACTTCTCGAGTTGCCCTTTAAAATATTATGTTCAGCTCTTTTATTTTAACATTTCTTCCATTAGGATATCTATCTTTATGTGTTCCATTTCATATTTGATGACTTCCAATTTTCCTAGGTTTTTATTTTGCAGTTCCCACATTCAGATCATCAATGGATTTTTGCAGCTGCTGCATCTCATTTTGAGAAGTGTCCCATTGGTAAACAAAGGTGCCAGATTCACCTTCCTGACACCATCGCTGAAGACAAAGTGGGTGCATAAGTAAATGTGGTGAAGAAAGCTGATGTGCCCAACTACCAAAAGATATAGTGTCTAGGGTCTTAAAGACTTGAAGGTAAACAGGGGGTCATCTGGCTCAGAAGCAACAAAGCCCACATGGAAGAAGCTCAGAAGCCTGCAGGATCACAAGGTGCTGAAGGGATCAGTTATCAGGCATCAAAGCACAAAAAATCATATCATTATGTGCTCACCTTCCCAATACAATAACTGAAGACAAAGGTGTGCATAAGCAAATGTGGTGATGAAAGCTGATGGTCCCAGGCTATCAAAAGATTTGGTGTCTGGGGTCTTAAAGGCTTAAAGGTAAATAAGCAGCCATCTATCACAGAAGCAACAAAGCCCATAAGGAAGAAGCACACCAGCCTGTGTGATCATAAGATGTCAAAGGAATGAGGTATCAAGCATCAAAGAACAAAAACTCATATCATTGTGAATGAGGGGGAGTGCGGAATGGGGACCCAAAGCCTAATTGTAGGCAACTGGACATTCTCTTATGGAAGGGTCGCAGGGAGGAGATGAGCCAGTCAGGGTGCAGTGTAGCAACGATGAAACATACAACTTTCCTCTAGTTCCTAAATGCTTACTCCCCCACCCCACTCCCACTATCATGATTCCAATTCTACCTTACATATCTGACTAGACCAGAGGATGTACACTGGTACAGATAGAAACTGGAAACACAGGGAATCCAGGAAAGATGATCCCTTCAGGACCAGTGGTGAGAATGGCAATACCAGGAGGGTGGAGTAGAAAGGGGAAACCGATTACAGGGATCTACATATAACCTCCTCCTGGGGGATGGACAACAGAAAGTGGGTGAAGGGAGATGTCAGACAGTGTAAGATATGAAAAAATAATAATTTATAAATTATCAAGGGTTCATGAGGGAGGGAGGGAGGGAGGGAGGGAGGGGAAGGAGGGGCAAAAATGAGGAACTGATGCCAGGGGCTTACTTGGAGAGCAAATGTTTTGAGAATGATGAGGGTAACAAATGTACAAATGTGCTTTATACAATTGATGGATGGATGGATTGTGATAAGAGTTGTATGAACCCCCAATAAAATGATTTTTCAAAAATAATAACTAAATGTGCCAGAAGTTTTATTTCATTCATATAACTGTAGTTGACTCTACTTTGTGGAGACATTACTTCCTCAGTCATATTTCAAGCACTTTCCAGCCTCAGGGGCTCATCTTCTGGCAATATATCTGACAGTACTTTGAAATTATCTTTAGATTTTCAGGGTATTAATCCCTCAGAAGTGAGTAACCTATTTCTTCTTCACAGTCTCTTCTTAGTCTGGAAGTTCCACTGAACCTGTTCACCAGCTGTGACCTTGCTGGTATTTGAAATATTGATGGCATACCTTCCAGTATCACAGCATCATGCAAGCCATTCAGCATGACAAACTAAAAGTCTGCGTAGAAAAGACTAAATAATGCAAAACACTTTGGTCTATTAATCCAGCATTCTGAGAGACTCACCTTCTGACACAATCTCTGAAGAAAAATGGGTGTATAAACAAATGTAGTGAAGAAAGCTGATGGTTCCTGGCTATCAAAAGATAGCATTTGGGGTCTAAAAGGCTTGAAGATAAACAAGCAGCCATCTAACTAAGAAGCAACAAAGCCCACGCGGAAGAAGCACACCAGCCTGTGTGATCATGAAGTGTCAATGGGATCAGGTATAAGGCATTAAAGGCTCAGAACAAAAAAATCGTATCTATGTGAATGGGGGTGAGGAGCGAAGAGTGGAGACCCAAAGCCCATCTGTAGACAATTAGACATCCCCTCACAGAAGGGTCACAAGGAAGGGATGAGCCAGTCAGGATGCAGTATAGCACTGATGAAACATACAATTTTCCTCTAGTTCTTTAATGCTTCCTTTACAAATCCAGCTGGACCAGAGCATGTACACTGGTGCAGATAAGAGTTTACAACACAGGGAATCCAGGACAGATAAACCCCTCAGGACCGATAAAGAGAATAGAGATACCAGGAGGGTAGGGGGAAGGTGGGGAGAAAAGGGGGGAACTGATCACATGGAGTGAACCAATCACAAGGGTGTGAACAACAGAAAAGTGGGTGAAGGAAGACAGCGGTCACTGTATGACGCTAAAAAATAATAATTTATAAATTATCAAGGATTCATGAGGGAGAAAGGGAAAAATTTAAGGAACTGATACCAAGGGCTCAAGTAGAAAGAAAATGTTTTGAAAATGATGATGGCAACATATGTACAAATGTGCTTGACACAATGGATGGATGGATAGATTTTGATAAGGGCTGTAAGAGTCCCCAATAAAATGCTTTTAAATAAATAAATACATAAATGGTTGAATAATATTCTAAACTATTATGTAAACCTTCACTGAAAACACAGTAAAATGAAATTTCCCCTCATCGAGTAAGTTCACTCTCAACCCATTTTTACCTTAGTCTTGTAATTAACTTTGAGACTCTTTATAAAATACAACTAGGAAGATCTCTTATTTCAGCATGAAATTATCATTCATACTTCTACCCTGTGGTAGTTGCATAATCTGGTGTCAATTTGGGACTTGAGAGAATTAAGAGTGAAAGGGTGGGGTCTAGTCTGTCAATCAGGTCATAACCAATGAAGCTTCTGTGTGGGTTTGGGCTTCACCTGAGAATGCTGAGAACTCCTCTATTTCCTTCTTGGAGGCAGGAGACACTACTTCTCTCTCTCTGCTCTACTGGCAAGGCTGACTTCCTGTGAAACATCCCTGAGGAGAAGCCACAGGGACCTATCCTGATGCAGCCAGAACCCTGGACCTGGAGAAGCCACATGGAAACCCCTGCCAGCACTGATCTACACTTGATCTACAAGACTTCCCACACACTGGCCTGTGATCTTCCTGCAATTGGCGTCATTACACCTGTTTCATGAGTCTGAAGAGGACTTTATAAATTGGTGTTGAACACATTTGCTAATATCAGACTTAGGAACTTGATCTGGATTGGGCTGGGATGTTTTCTCAATATTCAACTGCTCTTGTATATAAACCTCTTTCTTATGCACATATGAGTGTTTTTGCATTTGTTTCTCTAGTCTACCCAGACTGACACAGACCCTTATCTCCATAAGTCCTCTCCCATTTTCCACACCTTTTGCCGTAATGTCTCCCCTACTCATGACAACCTGATATAAACCATGAAAATGAGAGATGGGGGAATGTATGAGAGGGAAAGAGCATTTTCAACTGCATGGTGATGTATAGGACGCATTTGGAGTACTGTATTTAGAAGCTGGTATGATTCCAATTCCGAGTGAGAAACAGAAGCTGTAGGAAATGAATCCGCAGAGGAAGACAGAGCCAGATCAATTTGCAGATGAACTGTAGTTGGGGATAAGTAATTTAAATGTGGACTGGGGTAACTGAAAAGTCATGGGAAAGCTTTAAGCAAAGAAGAGAGCAAATTGATTGGACTTGTGTTTCAGACAGTTCACCCTGACAGCAGCGCGGAGAAGATGTGGACTGGAAGTAGGGAACCACTTGGACACTGAAGTCCTCCCTGCTAGAATTTTCTTGATAGAGGAAAAGACCATAGTGGACTGACTCTCTCAGTAGATGAGGCGACCAGTGCTGAGGACAGGAGAAACTGTAAAATGGCTTCTACAGGCCCCTCCCAGTTCTATGATTTTCTAATTCCACTAATTTCATATTCAATTGAAAAAAGAAGTGATGAGACAGAAGCAGAGACATTTGAAAATTTGTGATCAATATGCAGAACTCACATGCATCAGACAGAAAGCAATAATGGCTATGCATGATGCTGATTGCCTAGATAATCTCCGTGATCAAGCACATGTTACGACTAATGGTAAATTTCTTTGGGTTAAGGAGAGATGTGTGTTATGAAAAAATTTTAGTGTTTGAAATTTCAAGAGAAAAAATGTTGAATGTAATGCTGAATATTCTGAATAGGGGTGGAAGTGCTTTAACTTCATAGACTCACGTCTGCGTTTCTCAGCCTAAATGAGATTGGATTTGATAAGAAAATCTAGGGCACTGCCATGACAATTACCAGGTTGAGTCTGACTTCCACATAGGCTTTTTTAACTGCAATCAGACTACAAACCAGAGGCCAGCGAGAGGCAGAGGTGGGCACTCACTGCTGCCTCTGGTTATCAGAGCATTTGCACTCCAACATTAATGCAACATGACATGAAGCCACGAGTTTCAACCCCGCTGAAAGTTAGAATCACCTGAGGATCTTCTAAAATGACCCATTTCTTGGCTCCCTTCCTTGGTTTAATTGGTCTGCTCCTCATTTTCCCCCTCCCCTCTCCCCCTCCTGCATGAACCCTTGATAATTTATCATTTTTTCCATGTCCTACACTGACCGCTGTCTCCCTCCACCCACTTTTGTGTTGTCCATCACCCTGGGAAGAGGTTATATGTAGATCATTGTGATCGTTCCCCTGCTTTAGCCATCCCCGCCTTTCCCTGACATTCCTGGTATTGCTACTCTCATGAGTGGTCCTGAGGGTTTTTTCTGTCCTGAATTCCCTGTTTTGCAAGCTATTATCTGTACCAGTGGACATGTTCTGGTCCAGCCAGATTTGTAGGTAGAAAATTGAGATTGTGACAGTGGAGGCTGGGGGTGGGGAGCATTAAAGAACTAGAGAAAAGTTGTATGTTTCATCGGTCCTATACTGCACCTTGACTGGCTCGTCTCTTCCTTATGACCCTTCTGTAAGGGATGTCCAATTGTCTACTCATGGGTTTTGGGTCTCCACTCTGAACTCCCTTTCATTCACATTGATATGATTTTTTGTTCCGGGTCTTTAATGCCTGATACCTGATGCCATCGATACCTCATAATTGTACAGTCTGGTGTCCTTCTTCCATGTGGGCTTTGAATGATAGAATTTTTAATGTATATGCACCCTCAACTGCCACCAAGTTGATTCCAACTCATAGTGTGACCCTCTGCAGGGTTTCTGAAGTTGCAAGTCTTTATAGGAGTGGATAGCCTCAACTTTCTCCCGTGGGACAGTTGATCTAATTGAACTACTGACCTTGCAGTTGGCAGTCCAACTTTTCCCCAACAGCACAGCACGACTCCTGAAGGTTTTCCCATTGTGTGTGTGTGTGTGTGTGTGCATTGCTGTCTGCATTCAAAGGTAACTTTTGGTGATAAGGAATTCTCGGTGGTGCGCTTTCGTGTAAGCGCTAGACTGCTAACCTCAAGGTCAATCATTCAAACCCACCAGCTGCATCTCAGGAGAAATTTAGACCCTCTGCTCCCATGAAGATTTACAGCCTCCTAAACTTTCTGTAGGGTCAGTAGGACTGAGAATTGACCAGATGGCAATGGGGATTCCATTTCCCATACTGTTCACAAAAGGTCCAAAGGTGATGTAATGTCCAAGTTATATAAAAGAAATTTTTAACTTGAAGAGTATCCCCTCAGACAAAGATGTATCTAAAGTATGGCAGGTAGGAGACATGCCATGGGTGCCACTTGACAGGGACACCTCTGAGAAATGTCTATTAGCTGTCACCATGTCTAATGTCAGCTACACGAGATTGTTCAGCAAATAAGAGCTCATTAGAAGGTCCTAGACAGAGGGGGAGGAAAACATGGAATAGAACTCAGGATCGTAGAAGAATACCAGGCTTACTGTAGATTCTCTGACGTTATAGCCCTTAGTCTCCTGTCAAACCTGGAGCTGCTCTCTCTCCCATGGCTCAGTTTTTAGACAAACAAGAGACTATCGTATAAGAGGGACAGTAATTCTAAGGAGGTATCACTCCTTAGGATAATCAACTTTCTTGAGTTCAAAAGGAAAGCACTGACCCAAGGACAAAGTTTAGAAGGGTCAGCCAAGGAAGAGAAATGGGAACACGAAACACAGCTTGGAAGTGGGATACGTGATGTTTCCCCCACTGGGGATTGCTATTAACGACATGAAACAAAATGCATATGGATTGTTGAATAGAAAGCCGACTTACTCTGTAAACCTTCACTTAATTCACCCTGAAATGGAAAAAGCAAAACTAATATGTTTGTGTTTAAATGTCGCAGTGGGCCCAGGCAGATCGGGTAATCCTGCTGTACTGAGTGAAGAATGGGGGAGTGGGGAAAGAAAAGAAGCAAGAAAGCTGAGCCTATCACTGATTAATTTCCATCAATGAAAGCAAGACAGGTGCCGCTGTAATTTTCATGTAGTGCCATAATGTGATAATGTGATAAGCTTAATGAGCTTGATTTGTACTTCTTTGCTGTATCCCGGTAAGGTTATCAAACAGATGGAGGTCAGAGGTTGGCACAGCGGTGTAAGCACAGGTGCTATTCCCATAGCTCTACCTCTGCCCTGGGAGCTAGTCTTTCTAATTAGCCTTATTTCCCATTAGAACAGAAGAGGGAAAATGTAAGAAAACTTCTCTCTCTCTCTCTCTCTCTCTCTCTCTCTCTCTCTCTCTCTCTCTCTCTCTCTCCCAATCATATTATTGGGGGCTCTTACAGCTCTTATAACAGTCCATACATCAATGGTATCAAGAATATTTGTACATATGTTGCCATCATCATTTCCAAAACATTTACATCCTACTTGAGCCCTTGGTATCAGCAACTCTTTTGACTACCCCTCCCGTTCTCCCACTCTCATGACTCCTTGGTAAATTATAAATTATTATTTTCATATCTTACACCAAACACTGTCTCCCTCCCCCCACTCTTTCTCCCCCCGCCTTCCCCACCTTCCCCTTCCCTCCTAGTATCGCTACTCCCATTTCTGTTCCGGGTGGGGGGGGTTACTGACTTGGATTCCATGTGTCCTGAGCTCTGATCTGTACCTGTGCACATGTTCCGGACTAGCCCAAAGTGAAAGGCAGGATTGGGATCATGATAGTGGAGGGTGAGGAAGCCTCAAGGAGCAGAGGAATATCATGTTTCATCGGTGCTATACTGCACCCTGGTTGACTCATCCCTTCCTTGTGGCCCTTCTGTGAGGGGATTTCGATTGTCTACAAATGGATTTTGAGTCTCTTCTCCAACCCACCTCATTCTCAACAATATGTTTGTTTGTTTGTTTGTTTGTTTATTCGTGGTCTTCTGGTGCCTGTTACCTGATCGCGTCAACACCTCATGAATTTAGGTGACACTGTATCGATGTATTCCAGTCCACCTTTACTGAAGTCCAGCAGGATCCTTACATACAGTCACCACCACCATCTGTCCAAAGATGTTTCCAGCCAAGAGCCCAAGTCATTATGAAGGATGGTTCTGGTGGCTGTTGCTAAAAACGTCATTTCTGCCACACGTCATGTCAAACCTCCTCTCTGAAATTACTATAGTCTGCACAGTCACCAGAAAAGTGAATGGAAACCACAGGAGCCAACAATTTTAGTAAAATTGTGGGAATTTTTATCTGATTTCTGCCTGCAAAACATCAATGGTTCAAACAAAGACAAGAGTGATTGTTTAAGACATTCTTTAGGGAGGAAAACAAATTGATATCATGGGCATAAAACTCAGTGAATAAACTAGGTCTGCCAGAAATAAAACCTTATTCTTCTATGTTAAAACTTAATTTCTGTTTATCAGGCCTATCCCCCACCCTGGCCTATCCCCCACCCTGGCCTATCCCCCACCCTGGCCTATCCCCCACCCTGGCCTATCCCCCACCCTGGCCTATCCCCCACCCTGGCCTATCCCCCACCCTGGCCTATCCCCCACCCTGGCCTATCCCCCACCCTGGCCTATCCCCCACCCTGGCCTATCCCCCACCCTGGCCTATCCCCCACCCTGGCCTATCCCCCACCCTGGCCTATCCCCCACCCTGACCTATCCCCCACCCTGGCAACAAGAGGGTATTCTCTTTTCGGTTGGAAACCAACGTTGCCTTAGAGCTCAGCTTTCACATTACAGAGCCCCTTTGGTCTCAAATCCCTGCCTTTCTAGTCTTTGTCCAGTTCCCAGGACTGGGCCCAGAAAGCAGATACAAAAATCTTCTCTTTCGAAGGTGCCAAGCCCTCTTCTTGCTACAACTTCTTGATATCCCTCGCTTCCCAAAATGTACACACATATTCTCGGCTCAGAGACTAATCTTCCAGGGGTGAGCATAGAACTGCCTAGAAATTTGAATAGGGGCCAGGAAGGAAACAGGGTGGGTGAGAGAGGCATCAGTGTATATTACCAAAATATTCTGCCTCCGACACCCCGGGAGTAGTTCCACTCTGCCCTTTTGGGTTACTGTGATGGCAGTGAGTTTAGTTTGGTTTCATACAGATTCTTTCTGCGACCCTGAGAAAAGTCTAATTCAATTCCCCTGAGCCGTGTCCCTGGGTTAGCTTCCCAGTTGGCAGGCCCTGCTCTAAAGAGAATGATGTCCAGGGAGCGTCTTTGCTCGTGCGGATACTGCTGTGCTCAGTTATTTGTACTGTGTATTGTGAACCCGGCAGAGATATGCATTATTTAAAATGTGTGTGCTCACATTTGGGGAAGGGATCGTGTTTGCTCTTCTTTTGGATATGAAGCTCCTTGCGGGCTGGGTCTGTGTTTTACATTCTATTTTGTTCTTGTGTCATTTTATTCTGTGAGGACAACATGGTGATCAGCTTATAGAAAGTGCCTCTAGGTTTACTCACTAAAGATAAAGAATGAATGAAAATCACACATTAGGAAGGATTAAAATATCTTGAACATTTATTTAGCCCTTTCTGAACCCTTCGAGTTGATCATTGGCAAACCAACTCCCCCAAAATAGGAACTTGTTTACTTTTTCTTAAACCTCCAGCAAAAGCGTCTACATCCATTTTGATCAAATAGTATTAATAGGATGTCATTCATAAAACTCCTGAATGTGGCAATAAAAACACACTGGTCTGGGGGCTGCAGCCTGGAGCAGGGTCTGGTTCTGCGGCTCGTGGGGGATGTGGCTTGTAGTGTCACTCACCCTGTGTGGAGTTCACCTTCTTCATCCATGAAATTACTGAAGTTGACCGGTGCCTTGCTGAGCTTACTGTCAGTGGTAAGAATCTATCAATCTTCATCATTATTTTTTGTGTCCAGATATAAATAGTGAGGGCTGTTGGAGTACATCAACTTCACTGTATACTGTTTCTTCTCTTGCTTTGCTGCTCTAGCGTGAAAGGATATATTTTCTCCTATTCTCTTGGGAGGACTTGAAGATTAATAGTTCTTCCTGTCACCGCAGGAAAGGAAAATTAGATTTGGGCATGCTAATGATTCTAGGGTTTATTTTTGAGACACCATTAGAAACTATTTTTAAGAGAGAGAGAAAATTTTCCCAAGACAGGAACTATCTCTGATGAAAACTGAAACTAAGGGGAATGAATTTCCTCCAGACCCAAAAGAAACTAGGACTCTGGGGAGTGGAGGGAAGAGAGAAGAAATCGGTGAAAGAGCCTGGGAGCTCTCTGGAAAAATCTGCGTTCCCGGAAGCCTCAAGAAAGCTGAATCAGTACCCACCACCTGTCTAGTCTTCAGTTAGGCATGAGCTTCCCAAAACTTATGACCAGAGCCCTAAGAGGACTGTACCTTGTAAATGCCTCACCAACTAACCACTCCATGGACTGCTCCCTATCAGTGCCAGATACTTTGTCCGGTCATGACATGATAAACCTTGGGGAGAGCATTTGACACAATACACCAGAATATGAATTGACACAAGATACAAGTGGGAGTTGGTGCAAGAGTGGAGAGGAGCTAAAGGAACTGGGATTTCCTGCTCAAAGGCACTGAGGGGGCCTGTGAAATCCCCCCAAAAGACACATTGAATAATGTTTCTTTTAGAAAATGAACACTCAAAAATGAGCAGCTGATACCAAGGGCTTAAGTGGTGGAGAGCAAATGTTTTGAGAATGATGAGGGCAAGGAATGTACAAAAGTGCTTGACACAATGGATGGATGTATGGATTGTGGTAAGAGTTGTATGAGCCCCCAATAAAATGATTTTTTTAAAAGAAGAAAATGAATGCCGTATTTTATACATATGTATTTTGAATGAGATTTTAAAATCATAGCACATTATATTTTTTAAAGCTGATAAATATCACAACCACAAAATCCAGGAAAATTAAATATGTCTTATTCATGAACCACCTAGCATGCCTCATAGCATACCCATTTCCTACTATTATTGACTATATATTTTTTAGCATATTTTCATTTTAAAGTGATTTTTATAACATCTTCTGTAGAGAAAGTAGAAGATATGTCAGTCTTTCGACTAGGACAGTTGATCAAAATATGTCTTTTGATAGATAAGATGAATAAAATGTGACTTCACACTTAGCTGCTGTTTATAGTATTGCTAAAGATTTATGTCTACAAGTAGAGAAATTTTGATAGATTCTATTCTGTGCAATTCTCAGGGAAAAAAAGAAGAAATCTGTGTATTTGTTGCATTTATAGTAGTATATGCTGTATCCCTTTTTTAAAGTGCTTATGATAAACATCAATCCTTCTTTTAGAATTTTTCCCATGAAATGATTGAAAGACCTTTCAATGGGATAGATTCTGGCTCTGTATATTTCAACCACAATTCTCTTCTGCTTCTCAGATAATGCCTATCTTAATGCTGTTGGGCATGTTTCTAAAGCTCATGACCTCTGCCTCTGTATCTTCATATAGTAAAGCAGGGTCCAGTTACCAGGCGGCAGCAATATTTCAGGGAGTTTTTTCTCCACTAAGTGGATGGCAATAACTTAGTCACACGTGGGAACGAGCCAGAGACCGCCAGAACCACTCAACTCACGGTCACTGAGTTGCTCGCTACTCATAGCAACGCTGTAGAACACAGTACAAACCCTCTTTGGTTTGGGGAATTTTAAATCTTTATAAGAAAAACAACCTCATTTTTCTCCCATAGAGCACAGCTGATGGGTTTGAAATGCTGAGCTTCTGCTTAGCGGCTCAATATGCAGCAAACTACCCTCTAGCACTTCTTCAAAACTAGCTGTATGCCACTACATACAACCTGAAGGGATTCTGAGCTCAATCGCCTCTGATTTACATCCCAGAGATGTGTCCAGTCACTTTACATCACCCAACACAATGGAAGTATGCCGTATGGAATGTCAGCCTGGGACCAAACAATGATCTGAACAGATTGTGGTTAAAGTATATTACTTTTGCAAGTTTTACAAAAATATATAAACATAACTATACCTCGCCTCCCAGGACCTTAGTAAGGGTCCATAAAAGTTAAGAGGGCTAGGGAATAAACTTCCTTGGCCCCTCTGAAAATCTATGTCTGCACCCCCCTTTTACTTTAAAACTCTTTCTAGCCCCATGCCATTCTGTCTTGTTTTGTTTTGTTTTGACAAGTTATATGGACTAGTAGAACAGAATTCTCTGTACAATAATACTTTGGTATAGGCATTTTATATCACTTTTTACATCTTGCCAAATATGCCAGGTCTCGTTAGCTTGTCTTTGCAGCTATTATTTTTCGAATATTTTATCATGCCTGTGTCTGTGATCTATCAGACTGTGAACAAGTTGAAAATAAGAATTATTTCTATCATGAAGTTTAATGGAATAATACAGGATAAATATGTTTGAATGTGCTTATGTATCTGTAGCAGGGTAGGAGTGGTAGATCGCCCCTGAATTATGGCTGGTGGTTGGCCGGGGATTTTTCTGAAGACGGAGTTTTAGATTCATCTTCAGTTGTGGGATCCAGAACTGGAAAACAGACCTCTACCCATGGCGTTTTCATTGTGTTTCATTTTGTCTTGTTTTGGGTTTTTACTAATACACACACATCAATAAGAAATGAAAATCTGTGAATATGAGTAGTAGAGGCCTAAAAAATCATAGCTTAAGTGAAATAGAGATTACTATTTTTCTTGCTATGAGAAATCCAAAGGAGTGTAGTTAAAGGCTATAATAGGAATCTCTCATTGTTAAAATCAAGGTTTTTTTCCCTCTCTAGAGAGGTGTGCTTGTCAGCACGGGTGAGAAGTTGTTCTCTTTTCCATAAGTATATCCTGAATGTTTTTATCCTAAGATGTAATCTATTAGTTTTCCAAATAGACCCCAATAATTATTAGTATAGTTGAATTAGTTAGTTTATTGTGCCAACCTGGCCTATACACATGTGGGGTAAATTGAAGGGCAGAGAGATAAATGTCTCAGTGAGCCTCACCTTTCAAGCTCAAGCTCTCGGGTCTCTTGCTTTGTGAGGATCAGACCAGAGTGCAGCTGCCTTATCCAGTTCCCTGCTTCAGCTGGCAAGGCTCACTTCCTGAAAGACTTCCCTGAGGAGAAGCCACATGGACCTATCCCAATACAGCCCTGGGTGCTGGAGCACCCATGTGGAGACCCCTGCCAGCGCTAAGATGCTTACACATTCACTGATTCTGTTTTCCTCCTGCAGTTGGCATCATTGCATGTGTTTTGTGAGATGGAGGAGGACTTTGTGGGTTGGTATCAGACATATGGGTTAATGTTGGACTTGTGGGCTTGGGCAGCACTGGGTTGAGATGTTTTCTTGATGTACACTTAACCTTTATATAAAACTCTCTTATACTTGAGTTTCTGTGGATTTGTTTCTCTAAAGTACTCAAACTAACACAATGGTCTATGAATTCTGTATTGCCAATGAAATCTATTTTCAAACCCACTAGAGCATCAGAGAGTACCTTGAGAAGGACAATTGATATAAGCACTGGTAAAGAAGGTTGGAGGGTGGGGGTATGTCTGGCCTCTGTTTCATGCCTTGGACTGGTGAGTATGAGTCTCCTCCCCTCTTGTGTACCATGACATGCTTACAGGACATCAAGAAGATGCTTTGTTGGGAACTGGCTTCTTTTAACGAGTTTACCTGTAAATTTAATTAAATAACATGTGCCTGTATTTTATTAGCTATCTTTAATTGCAAGGAGTGAGAGGGAGAGACATGATTTTTAGCTGGATAGATAGCTTTAAAATGAAAATTGAAGCTCTTATAACATAGGGAAGGTAAAGATGGGCAATGAGTAATTTCAGTTGCTATCATCTCTGCCACAACACACAAGAAGAACATGGCCCTAAACTTGGACCGCAAGCTGTCCCTGACCTCATTCTTCTCCCTCCGAAGTCCACTAGGTGCCAACACTCCCCAGTTTCAGAGAAAGAAGGAGAAACTCATTCCTATGTAAGTATAAATGATGAGAAATTATCAAATCTACCTCTCTCTAAAAGTGTATGTTTTAATCAAGAACAAAGCCAAAAACTAGCCCCTTCATACATATTCAAATAGCAATACATGGGACATGAATAATGAGTTTGGGGGAAAGGAGTCTCCCTAACCCCTAAAACTCAAATCACAAGGGACTGTTTTATATTGGTTTTTTTCATAAAAGTTCCCATATTAACCATAATGCATTCTCTCAGCACTAATGGTGAATATGATACCTATCATGTATCTTGATTTTTTTAGTTTTTATTTTCACATAGCTTATCAATGTCCTGATTATAGTATATTTTTCTCCCTAAAATGGGTGAAAGTCTTTTTACACTAATACTAATTGGGCATCAGTGCCTGGGCTTTTATTGGATGTTTACCACCCACACAGTAGTGGAAGAGGAAAGCGAAGTGCTTCTCACTCTGGGCTGTGGTAATTCAACAGCAGGTCTACTTCAGCAGTGCACCCAGAATGAGAGGAGTCTTTTCATTTCAGGAAGTCTGTCAAGTGTACATTAAGCAGAAAGTGAGGTTTCATTTTCCATGCTGCAATAAAACATATGCTTTTTTAAAAAATACAATTGACTTTGAGTTACTGTTGCTTTATTTTGAGAACTATGGAGTCTGCGGGGAAATGTGTCTGCAAACACTCTTTCAAAAAGAACAGTAAAACTGGTGTTTTTTCTGATTCATGAAGCAGTTTTACATTTGCTACCAGTGTCCAACTTCTCGGTTCCTGGCTGCTGGCAGGTGGGGCTCCCAGTTTTGCCACATTGCAATGGCCGCCAGGATGGGCTTTCGATCCCCTTTGTTTCTAGATTCGATACATAAAACACAGATTTCTAGAAGCAGTAGCAAACAGACCATTTCCGAATATTTTTCTACCCTAAAATAATGATACTCCCTTCAAAGCAAATAGTTCTCTGCTGGGGCAAGTTGGTGAGGAAACAAGGGCTATAAATTGAGGAAAGGGGTTGAATAGTAGGGATAATTCTTTTCCACCATACTTTATCATTCCTATTCTCATTCCATGGTAACCTGACTCAATACACTACCCTGAGACCAACAAAAGTACTTATGCGTCTTCATTGGACTGTCAATAAATCAATCACTGAAGCTCAGAGTTGACAGAAACATCATGAAGAAAAATCAGCCAGGAGGTAGACCCTAGATAGTGGACTCGACAGATAGACTGCAGATCCTCTATGACACAGACTCGAAAAAACAAGTGTTACAGATACAGAGGATTATCCTGGAACCCAGGGATACTAAGGAAAATAAGTAGATCAAATACTGGTGAAAGGAAGACACTGAATGAAAGAGCAAATAAGGGTGCATAAAGAGCAGCCAACTTCCAACCCCCACAGCATGGTCATTTTGAATTATGAGAGTCAGAATTCTGATTAGAGCAGAAAGCAGATAATCGGTGATATATTAAAGTTTATTGTGCCAACCTGGCCAATAAAAATATGTGGGGTTAATTGAGGGGCTGAGCAATAGATGGCTTGGTGAGCCTCACCTTTGGAGTTCTCAGGTCTCTTGCTTTCTGACTGTCGGACCAGGATGTAGCTGCCTTAGCCAGTTCCCTACCTCTGCTGGCAAGGCTCACTTCCTGCAAGATATCCCCAAGGAGTAGCCACATGGACATACCCTGATGCAGCCCTTGGTGCTGTAACAGTCTTGTGGAGATCCCTGCCAGTGCTGAGATGCTTACATATTCACTGATTCTGCTTTCCTCCTGCAGTCAGGATCATTTAAAAAGAAAATCACAAGGACATATCATATCATAATCAAACTTTCCAAATCCAAAGAAAGAATCCTGAAAGTAGCTTCAAATAAAACTCATTGCCATTGAGTCAGTGCTGACTCATAGTGACCCCCTGTGAGTTTCCTACTCTAAGTATTTACAGGAGTAGAGAGCTCAGGAGAACCAACAAGACTGAGCTTTGATTTCTTAGCAGAAACTATGCAGTCAATAAAACAATGGGGGGAAAGATAAAAATCTGAAAGAAAAAAATTGCCTACTGAGAGCTATCTATCCAATAAAAAGTCCCCTCAAGCATCATGGTTAAATTAGGACCTTCTCCAATAATCATTATGGTTTGTGGTACTTGACTGGGGCAGAATTATTAGTGGTTTGAAAGTTAAGACTTAGTCCTCCTTCATGAGGATATCTCCTCAAATATGTGGTCTGCTTCCAATACAAACAAATGCCATGAAAAAGCTTGCTTTGCTTTTTGATGGGTCTGAGTCATGTCAACCTACAGTTCTTAGGATTTGAGTCAACACCTGTCATATTGCCTAATGGGTCTAGGAGTTGTGAGTATCCTGCCGTCTTACCTTCCAACCTTAGATCAATGTTTTTCTGTAGCCAGAAGACTCGCCTCTTCCTGAAGATTTGGAGTTCATCAGTCTCTGCAGCCACAAAAGTTTGGAAAAGCCCCCAGCCTAACATCTAACCCATGAACTTAGAAGTTGCCTCTTTCTATACCTATAAGCCATTTTCATGATCCAATCATATATACACATGCACACACACACACAAGCTTCACTGGTTTTGCTTCTTTGGAGAACCACGCATAAGACATCAAATAAACATAAATTAAGAGATATTTTCAAATCAAGTCAACCTTACAAATAATTACATGGGGTCCTTTGGACAGAGAAGTAAAAATGGCAAACAACAAGAGATTAAGGGACAAAATAACATCATCTGGAAATCAACTGAGAAACAGAAGTATCAAAAATAAAATATACTTACTTTACTGAGAAGAGAGAACCAGAGAAATAAGTTGTGAGTCATGACAACTACAAACACATAGAGGAAATAAATTAAGTAGCTTCGGAACTCCCAAATGGAGAGAACGTAAAGATGATAACAAGATAGAATTGATTGCATTAAATGTGGAAAGATAGTAACAAAGTATAGAACAACCAAAATAAAATTAGTAAATCTCACCAAAAGAAATAATGAATTCTCAGAAAACACTAAAACAACAGCAAAGAAAAAAAATCATAAGAAAATCCATAACCAAAATGAACGTAGCACAGAAAATGTATGCAACAAAGAAACCATTAACAGCACACAGATACATGCAACAGCAAAACGACAACAATCATTTCATACTTCTTGGTACTCACAATAAATATAAGTGGATTAAAGGCAGAGTCTAGAGATAGAGAGTAGAAGAATCAGTTTAAAACCATGACTAATAAACAAGCTGTCTACAGGAAACACACCACAGACACACAGACAAAAATACCCGAAGAATCAAAGGATAGGAAAATATATCCAGAAAACGGTAACCAAAAACAACAGACATGGTAATGTTAATTTCTGATAAAATACTCTTTACAATGAAAAAAACAGCAAAAGAAACAAAAGAGATTATATAGGGACTAAACTGTCAATTCAGCAACAGGACATAGCCATCATAATGGACTCTGTCCAATAAATGTGTCTCCAAATACATAAATAAAATTTTAACAGGATTTTAAAAAGAAATAAACAACTCCATAATAATAGTAGAGACTTTAATATATCACTTTCAATGAAGAACCAAACAACTAGAAAGAAACTCAACAAAAAACTCTAAGCAACACCATCAATCAACCTGATCATAAAGATGTAGTCAAAACAATCACACATTCTTTTCTGGTACATGTGGAACATTCTCCAGAATAAACAATATGTTAGGCCACAAAAGCAAGCCTAAATAAATTTTAAAACAGGAAGAAAAAAATAAATACGTGGAGATTGAATTGCACACTGTTTTAATATTATTGGATAATAAACGAACTTTAAAATGAAAATTGTAAATTCCTTTTGTCATGTAAGATTGAAAACACAGCCCACCAAATCTATGGGATTCAGCAAAAATAGTTCTCAGAGGGAAATTTGGAGCACTAACTAAAAACATCAACAAAAAAAAGGAAGACTAACCCACCCAGGGAGAGAGAATTTGTTTTGTCTCCACAGAATTGGGAGTGGGCACGCAGATCCTACAACGGTGCACCAAACCATGAGGGCAACATGGCCACGTGGAGGAACTCATGAAAAGCGACAGCTACAGGATGGCCCCAAACAGAACCAATCTGACCCCTTCCCTAGAAATATGGGTGACAGAGAACATCACTAAACCTACAGGCTGGGGAGAAGGGCCAGCATGCCATGCCCGCACGGAAGCAGACCCAGAAGGAAGAAGAGAAAGGGACAGCCGGTTGGACCCCATGCTGGCACACCAGGCCCAGAGGACAACATCCCTGCTGGGAGTGACAGGGACACAGAGGGGACTGTGGGGTCTACAACGGCTCATGACATGTTATCCCCTTCCTGGAGCAGACTGCAAAAGAGGACAAATCTGGGGCCACACAGACGGAGGTAGTGCAGTCAGAACCTCCCACAGCATGGCAAACCAAGAAGGGAACATCAAAGATAGGCAACTGAGGGTAGGATGGGGGGGGGGGGGGAAAAATGAGGAGCTGATACCAAGTGCTCAATAGAAAGTAAATGTCTAGAAATAAATGAGGAAAACATAGGTTCAAAGATGTCTAATGCAATCAATATATGGAGTGTAACAAATGTAAGAGTCCCCAATAAAATGATCTTTTAATAAAAAAAGAAGGATTCAAAGTCAGTATCTTAACCGAACACCTCTAATAATTAGAAAAAGAACAGCAAAAATGGCCTAGTCACCACAAGAGAGGAAATATAAAGATTAGAGCAGAAGTAGAAAAAATAGTAAAACAATAGAATAAAAAGACTATAAACTGGTTCTTTAAAAAGATTCATAAAATTGACAAATCACTGATTAAATTTAATAAAGGAAAAGTAGAAAAAAATCATGAATAGGAATTGAAAGAGATGATCTCACAATAGAACCAACTGAAATTTTTAAAAAAGATTATAATTGAATACTATGGACCAGCAAATATGAAAGTCTAGAAGAAATTAACACATTTTTATCAAAACATTACCTACCTAATCTAACACAATCTAACGTAGAAAATTTTGACATACCCATCACCAAAGAAGAAATTGAACAGGTCATTAAAAAAAAAATCTCACAACAGAAAAAGTCCCGCAACCAGTAACTTCTTTGGTGTATGCTGCCTAACATTCACAGAAAAGCTGACACCGATTCTCCTCAAACTATCCCAAAGGTATTCCTAAAAATGATGGCATACTTCTGAATTAATTGTATGCAACAAGCATAATCCTGATACCAAAACCAGGCAAAGATACCACTAAAAAGAAATAATAGTATACTATCGCTCATGAATACAGATGCAAAGTATCTAAACAATATCCTTGTAAATAGAATTCAACAGCATATAAAATAATAGTTAATCATGATCCCGTGGGATTCACACCAGATATGTAAGTGTGGTTCTTGCCAGGTGTGCAAGGATGATCAGAAAAACAATTCATGTAACCCACTAAATTTTAAAAAGAAGAAAACACATGATCACATCAATTGATGCAGAAATGGAAATTGAATAAACCCAATACACTAACTTTTAAAATGCTCTGTAAAATAGGAATAGAGGGGAAATTACTCAACGTTTTCAAGGGCATATACACAAAACCAACTGCCAACATTATTCTTAGTGGAGAGAGACAGAAAGTGTTTCCCCTGAGAACAGAAACCAGACAGGAATACCTTTTAGCACCATTACCATTCAATATAATATTGGGAGTCAAAGCCAAAGCAATAAAACAAGAAAGGGAAATAAAAGGCATCCAAATCAGCAAAGAAGTAAAACAGTATCAAATTGTAGATGATATGAAATTTCAGAGACAACACAAAAATACCTGGAATAGAAAGCTGCAGCAATGTCACAGGATACAAGATTAACATACAAAATCAGTCAGATTCCACACTACTGAGAACTCTGAAAAAGAAATTAGAAATATAATATTATTTACAATAATCATGTAACAAATGAAGTACTTAGAAATAAATCTAACCAGAGACACAAAATACCTATTCAAAGAAAACTACAAAACACTACTACAAGAAATCAAAAGCAACCTATATAAATGGAAAATATACCACTTTCATGAATAGGAAGACTTATTCTGAAAATATCAACACTCCCCAAAGCAGTCTACTGATATAATGCTCCCCAAAGAGATCCCAGAGCAGCAAAATTCTATTAAAAGCAGAACATGTCAGAATGACTCATTCGCCCTGACCTCAAAATCATGGTAGTCAAAACAATTTGGTTCAATGTCATAGACCAATGGAATAAAGTTGAGAACCCAGAAGTAAATCCATCAACACATGAACAGCTGATCTTTGACAATGGGCCAAATCCCATTAAATAGGGGACAATCTAGTTTTCTTTACAAATTGTGTTGACAAAACTGAATTTCCGCTTGCATAAAAATGAAACAGAATCCATCTCTCTCATCATATAAAAACACTAACCAGATGATATCAGACTGCTGTAGCATCCTCACACCTCATTTAGGGTTAATTCTGACATCTTTTCAAGATTCCTCCCCACGTTCTCATCCCCGGCCTTCAGATTTTCCTCCCCACACTTCCCAGAGCTAGTTCATTCCATCCCTTGTTTTCTACTGCTACTTATTTGCTGATACGCTTTGAACAGACTCACATATTATATTACTAAAGAACATATCCACTGTTTCCCTGGAGCTAAAAAGAAAAGCTATCTTCTTTTTCTACCCCACTTTACATTTGATGACCCTACCTACCCTCCTCTCACCTAAGCTAGAAAAAAGTTACAGTGTCCTTTTTACTCTTCATCTAATCTACATCTCATCCCCTACATACTTCCTGACCTATCTCTAGTCTCTATTTTTGCAATTATAGCTTTGGATATTAACTTCATCACCTCAAGGAGGTGATTACCCAAAAAGCATGGTAAACAGGTGCTTAGGTCATCAACAGAACAGAGGCACTAGCTGTCTAAAGTAAGATTTATGTTCTAAAGTAAGATTTATGTATTCCAAGCAGACAGGACACAAGAAAAAGTGAGCCCAAGAGTGGATGGGAACAAGCACAGTATTAAATGAAACTGATACTATTTTATAAGCTATATATTCAAGAGCAATTAATTTTTCATTTGAGAGAAAATAGGTACAACTTCCCTTTAGTTCTCTCTCATCAGCCACATAAGAAGGTACAGGAAGCACTAAAATCATCAGACTCTTGAATACATTGTCCTGCACAAAAACACCTCCAAATTGAATGTGCCCTTGTATTTGCAACATGAACTTTGTCATCTCTCATGCCCTTGTTGGGTATCAGCATTAGTCCAAATGAACTGAAGATACATCATCAAAGGATGGAGAGTGAATTCACAAAATTTTAAGCAGTACTTCAAGATTAAAAATACCCATGAAAATCTGTGAAGATTCTGCAAACAGCAAGTATCACACAACAGACTCATAATATTATTTCCAACTGCTTTGTAAGTACTATTTCTTTTGAACAGGTAATTTGCTTTTTCAGCTCAGATCTGAAGAACAGAATCATATGATGCACAGCCATTTCTTAACTTACCATATGTCCAGATTTGAATGCAAATGTTATTTTACAAATTTTATGTATTTTTAATTATTCATATTTATTTTCCACAGTAGAACCAAAATTTAAAAGTAGCATTTTTTTAATTTAGGTAAAATGAAGTAGTAACAACTAAATGGAGCACAAAAATGAAAGTTCGAAAAAATTTATTAAAGGATTTGTGACTTTCTAAAGACAATTGCAAAATTAACTGTAAAATGTAACGAGTCATAAGAGACCTCTTCTATTGAATGCTTGCATCTAATGAGTGTCGATCACTGTCAGGCACTGCAAGTGCCAGAATTACTGCTATCAATATGAAACTAAAAGATGTTCCAAATTCTGCATCCGCTCATGACTGTGGTAGTAATAATAATACTGAAAGTGAGACTATTTTAGAATTTTAGAATCTAAGATTGTCATGTCTACACATCTCATAAATAACAGAAATCAAAAACCTGCTTTGTAAAATACATTTTCTTCCAGTGATCACATGATTATTGGGTCACAAGGGGACCTACTGATGGTCAACATCACAGTAGACCATTGGAAATTTTGTGTTGATATTTTCTGAATGGTAAGCAAGCACGTCTCTGTAGCCATAATGTACTTTTCGAATGCAATGCTAAAGCTAAAAATTATAATAGGAAGTGAGTATTGACTGTGTATACTATTTTGTTTGCAAGCGATTCAATTTTAAATAATTCTAGATATATTTAACTATTGGTGTAACTTGACTATGATCAATAAACATGAAAACAGTTGAATTCTTAGATACTTCATTCTGTCATATTTAAACTAAAGACATCATTTTAGCTTAACCCATGAAATAGAAACCCAAATTAATAAAGAACATCACAATTAAGAAGTCATCAGCAATGTGTTATTTCTGTCATTATAATAATTAGTAAACAAAGTATGTTTTGAGGAAGAAAATGGAAATATTTTAGGTTTACTTAAACTTATTATCCCATTTAATCCATTTTTAGCAGATCACATCTCAAAATATAGTAAGACAGTAATGAGCAGTCCAAATCATATATGTCTAAAACACAATTTGTGAAGAATTAATAAACTTAATAAGTTACCAAGTCAATCAACTTTGTTCAGTGAAATAAATATAACTGGATATATTAGTTTGCCTGTAGATTCTACTCCTTGTATTTCTCATACAGGTCTGACAAGTATTGTTTTAAAATATGTATTTCCAACAGATGGAAACCCTGTCTGAGCAATTTTTCATCGTTCCTTTTTCTTTTAAATTTATCATCTTTTCTAGCTTAAACAGTCAGACGAATGAGGAAATTGCAAATCAAGACTTTCACTATTTATGTGAAGTTTGCAAAATTGATTTTTCTAAGTGCAGAAGCCATCCATACGACAGTGCTGCTAATGTGTCAGGGCATTATAAAGTCATGTATCAGAAAATTTTAGGCCACAATGAATTCCATTTTCATAACGTGCTGAGCATTCATTTAATCTTGCTTGATGTAGTGGCACATAAAATTGTTGTCTGGGGGCAGTTGGGTTTTCTTTCCCCTACTGATCAGTTACTGTACACATTTTTCTCCCTTTATTCACTCATGGGAAATTCTTAAATCATAGTTAGGAAATGATGTAATATAAAAATGTCTTTTTAATACACATTTGGGAGCAAATGCAGTAGCAACAAGAGCAATCTTGAAATCATATTATAGATGTCTTGCAAAGTATTGCTGAAGACCAGACACAAAAAGGAGATACAAAAAGAGAAACTGAAAACACTGCCAATAGAAGCAAACATTAGCGTATGTATTTATATTGTTGTGCAGAATGATATATTGCAAGATTTTAATGAGAAAATATTCAAATAATTCAAGACTCAGAAGTAAATTTAAAGACATGCACACATTTCTACCAGTCATTAATAAGGTATCTCCATAATTTAAGAGCAGACTTTGAAAACACAACAAAAATGCTGATTACAAGGCAGTTTACCATTGTAGCAGCGTTAGAGAGAAACAGGTAAATAACACACATGTCCCAAAAATATCACTGAGTTCCAGAGATCAATTTGGCATAACCACAAACTATTGACACGTTTGAACCTTGAATGAAAAGTGTATAAAGCACTTTCAAATATACTTTCCTTCTTAAGCAACTTGGATAAACCTGATAAGGGAATGCATAATGGCATCTGATAAATTTGTGCAAATTCACACCGATGTCTTTAATACAAACCTTGACAAATGCAACCATTTCATTCATACATGAGAACTAAGTTTACAGATTCATGGAAGAAAAATTTTACTCATATAGGTATGTATGGTTCCAAAATACTAGATAAAATAAAACGTGCATTTTCAAATGTAAAGATTGCAATTTTTCAATGTTAAATTGCATATTTTTAGTTTTAATAAAGATAAACTACACAATACAAGCTCATTTTATCCCTAAAGACACCCCAAACTCCCAGCATAGCACACCACAACGATTCAAGGAAAACTTGATTCATTCTGCTTATTATGCATGGAAGTAAAGATTGTTCAGCACCATACTTGTGATGAAATAATTGAAGAATTTATAAGAGCTAAAAATAGAAAAAAATGTCTTAATGATAACATATAAGAGATGACAGATCTGTATAGAAACAAAATGGAGCAACTTGTGCTATTGCCTTCTACTAATTAAATTTTCCTTTATGGCATATTTTCATTTGTTCATTTATAATTAAAATATTTGTTACAAAACAAGCATCAAATAGAAGTATCGTAAGAGTCAATTTTTCTTTGTGGGAGATCAATAAAATTTTACCTTGATTGTTGAAAAATTAAATTCCCTGACACATTTTTTTGTATAATATATAGGCTGGTCTTTTGGTATATATTTAAAATCCTGATACCCCGAAAGTCCATCCTTTATACTCCCTCGGGATCCCTTTGCTCTGCTTCCTCCGCTGCTCCATTGCACGCCCCCAGTGTTTGCCTCAGTGTGATGGGGTTAGCTCAATCGCACATCCCCCACCGTGTCTCAGGTGCTGTCCCGTGTAGGGCCATGTGTTGGTGCAGGATGTCTCATCTCGTAGTGTGGCTAGCTGTATGGTCCTCTCTGTATGATGGGCCCTTCTAGCTGGTCTATCGACCTTGGGCTTGGTGGACCCAGGTGTACTCCACTACATCCTTTCTCCTTCCTTTGTTTCAGCTTCCTTCTGGATGTGGTGTGGTGGGTCAGTTCCTGTCCCACACCAGACGATCTATTTTCATTTTCTGTGGTATTCCCTTCGAGTGTGGGGGTCAGCCTAATTCTGGTTTCGGCCAGCGTGTCATCCAGCCTCTTGATGTAGACCTCTGTACTTTACGTTGCCCTCCTTGTTTGGTGTGTCATGGTGGGGTCCGTATGCATGTTCCAGATTTGTGGGGACACAACCGATACTCTCCCCCGGGTGGGTTAGTACCCTGCTCCCCACCATACCATCCACTCGGATTCTCCCAACCCGGTTCTCCCTCCCCCTGCCCCACTTCTCCTTCTTTATGCTGGGTTCCCATGTACCTCCCTAAGTGTGGCCTGCCCTCCTGCCAACTATCTATGCTTCCCCCCATTTATTGTGAGATAGATGTTTATTCTTCTATTTCTGTCATGCTGATTGTACTTACCTCAGGGGACCCATGTTGTACCTGTCCCTTACCTCGCTTAACATAATTCCTTCCAGCTCTTCCCATGAAATAACGTGTTTCATGTGCTCATCGGTGCTTTTCAGTGCTGCATAATACTCCATTGTGTGTATGTGCCAAAGTTTACTAATCCACTCGTCTCACAAGCTACATCTAGAAAACACTCCTAAAGGCCAACGAACTGACCTTGAACTACTAGCAATTTTTCTTTTAATATTTGCTATCTTTTTGTTTTGTCTTTTGTTTTGTTTGTTTTGTTTTTTACCTTGTAAATTGTGTATGTTCGTGGCTTTTCTGCTTATCAGTGTATCGATGTTGCTCTGTCAAAGCCATGATCTTATGTGCCACTTGGGTGCTATCAAAGTCATCTGCATTAGTATGCACATATTACTATATCAGCAGGTCCACCTAGACAAGATAGGCTGGACAAATAATGAGAGAAGAAAATAATGGGACCAATGATCCTGGAGGGACATGAGAGCGTGGGAGGTAGGGGAAGGGAGGAGGTGTCACCCAACACAGGGACAAGGGAACAGCGAGTGGTTCAAGACCAGAGAAGGGAGGGGAGGGGAGGACTGGTAGGGAGTGACCAAGAGCAACGTAACTGAGAGGAATTACTGAAACCAGAATGAAGGCTAAACATGGTAATGGGACGGGAGGAAAGCGAAAGGAAATAGAGGAAAGGAGTAGGGGGCAAAGTGCATACAGAGAAGCCTAAATACAGACATGTACATATGTAAATATATTTATGATGATGGGGACAATAGACTTATGTGCATATATTTATAGGTTCAGTAGTAGGGTAGCAGATGGACATTGGGCCTCCTCTTGCATAATCCCCCAATACAATAGCACCTCGCCCTGCTAAACCGTCATTGCAGGATACCCACCTTCCTGACATGATCACTGAAGACAGACGTGAGTATAAGCAAACGTGGTGAAGAAAGCTGATGGTGCCCGGCTATCCAAAAGATATAGAGTCTGGAGTCTTAAAGGCTTGAAGGCAAACAAGCGGCCATCTAGCTCTGAAGCAACAAAGCCCACAGAGAAGAAGCACACGGCCTAAGCGAATACAAGGTGTTGAATGGACCATGTAGCAGACACCAAGGAACAAAAACAATCATTGTGTGATCACCTTCCTCACATAATCGCTGAAGACGAAAGTGTGCATAATAAGCAAGTGTGCTGAAGAAGGCTGATGGTGCCCGGCTACTAAAGGCTTGAAAGCAAACAAGCGGCCATCTAGCCCAGAAGCAACCAAGCCCACACGGAAGCAGCATACCAACATAGGTGATCGTGAATGGCAGAGGAGACCAGGTCTCAAACAACAATGGTGGGGTGGTGGTAAGAATCACATCACCGTGAAAGAGGGGGTGTACATGATGGGGACCCCATGCCCATCTGTAGACAGCTGGACATCCCTTCCAGAGGGGTAGTGGGGAGGAGATGAGTCACTCAGGGTTCAGTGTAGCAACAATGAAACTAAAAACCTTCCTCTAGTTCCTGAACGCTACCTCCCCTCCCAATTATCATGACCCCAATTCTACCTTGCGGACCTGGTTATACCAGAGGATGTATAGCAGTGCAGTAGGGATCTGGAAACACAGGGAATCTAGGACAGACGAACCCCTCAACACCAGCGGTGGGAGTGGCGACACCAGGAGGGAAGAGGGTGTAGAAAGGGAGAACCAGTCTTGGAGATCTATGTGTAACTTCCTCTCTGGGAGATGGGCAATGGGGAGGCGGGTGAGGGGAGACGCCGGGGAGTGTAAGATAAGATATAATATAAGATAAGATATAATAATTATTTATAAACTATCAAGGGACCAGGGGTAGGATCGGGGAGGGTGGGGGAGGAGGAAAAAAGGGAAACCGAGCTGATTCCAAGAAACCCAAGTGGAAGGTGAATTATGAGAATGACGAGTGCAACGAATGTATAAGGGTGCTTTGCTCAATTGATGTATGTACAGATTGTGATAAGAGCTTTATGAGCCCCAATAAAAAGATTTTTAGAAAGATAACAAAAGATAACAAAAAACAAATAAATAAATTCAATAAATGTGCAAGCAATAAAATCTTGATAGCAATCATTCACTAAAATTTTTATACTCCATTCACATATCTACAGTTTATATATGTCCTGGTTCACTTTAGAGACATTTTCATTTTACCGGAAACTATTGTAAGTCATCCCCATGAGGCATATAGTAAATTTTTGATGCTATCATTAATTAAGCCAATGGCATAGAATTTTTTAGGTGTTGAGAAAAACACTTAATCACAGTTGTTATATAAAAATAATCAGTTTTATGATATGGCCTCATAAAGACATTCTTGCCCTCATGAAGAACTCACTGAAGACACAGAGGCTCTAGCATAGTGTGGTGAAGAAATCAGCTGGTGCCTATCTACCAGAAAGCATTGTCTGGGGTTTGTTTTGTTTTTAATACTTTTATTGAGGGCTCTTACATCTCTTATCATAATCCATACATTCCGCAAGTGTATCAAGTACATTTGCACATATGCCACCGTCATCATATTAAAAGAATTCTCTTCCCACTTGAGCCCCTGGTATCCGCCCCCCCCTCATTTCTTCCCCCTCCTACCCCTGCCCACCCTCGCTCACAAACCCTTGAAAAGTTATAGATTGCTTTCTGCATATCTTACATCATCCTCCATCACCCCTCACCCACATTTCCATTATTTGTCCCCCTGGTAAGGGGTTATAGTTGATCCTTGTGATTGGTTCCCTCTTTCTCCCCCCACACTCTCCTTATCCTCTCCTTGCTGGCCCTGAGAAGTTTATCTATCCTAGATTCCCTGTGTTGCAGGTTCTTATCTATAGCAGTGCGCATGTTCTGGTCTAAACCAATTTTTAAAGTAGAATTGAAGTCATGATAGTGGGGGGAAGGAAGCACCAAATAACTACTGGAAAGTTGTATGTTTCATTGATGCTATACTGCACCCTACCTGGCTAGTCTCTTCCCTGTGAACCCTCTGTAAGAGGATGTCCAATTTTCTACAGATGTGCATTGGGTCTCCACTTCATGCCCCCCCGACCCAATTCACCTGTGGTATGGTTTAATTCTGGGTCTTAGATGCCCGATGCCTGATCCTATTGACACCTCATGGTCACACAGGTTGGTGTGCTTCTTCCACGTGGGCTTTGTTGCTTCTCAGCTAGATGGCCGCTTGTTTATCTTCAAGCCTTTATGACTCCAGATGCTATATCTTTTGATAGCTGGACACCATCAGCTTTCTTCCCCACATTTACTTATGCACCCATTTTGTCTTCAACAAGCGTGTCAAGGTGAGCATCACAGAATGCCAGATGTTTTTGTGTTGAGGGAGTACTTGAGTCGAGGCCCATGTCCATCTGCAACCTTAATTCTTAACATATAGACATGAGTACATAGTTCTAGTCCCCTCTCACTATATCTATGTGTACATGTAAATGCCTGTATTTAAACCTCTACAAATGTCCTTTGCTTCCTGTTTCTTTCCTCCATTTCCTTTTTACTTCCCTCTTGTCCCACCATCATGTGCAGCACTCATTAGGCTTTAGTAATTCCTCACTGCTACATTGCTCTTGATTGAGCACCACTAGGCATCCTATGCCCTTCTCTCCATTGATTTTACTTCACTTGTTGTTCCCTTGTCACTGGGTTGGTCCCCCCCCCTTCCTTTCTCCCACCTCTTCTCCCATATTCCGCCCCCCCGAACCATCGTTCCTGTTCTTTTAATCTCTGAAATGTTTATCCCGCCTATCCTATCTAGATAGACATGCAGCTACATTAATAAGTGTAAAAACCAGGCAAAGCCAAATAAAACAACAAAGGAAGTCAAAACCAACAAAACAATAATAACAACAGCAGGAAAACAAACACAAAATAACAATAACAAAAAGAAAGCCACTGACAAAAATGGAAAAGCCTAAAAATAGTCCAAGGTCTGTTTGTTGGCCATTATGAGTGTTTTCCAGTTGAGTCTGATGGGGTGCCACACTCTGTCCAATGTCTATTTTTGGCATTTCCCGCCGGAGTTGATCAGTCTTCTCCCCCTGCTGCTCTGCTGCATGCCCTCAGTTCCTTGCTCCCTCAGTTCCATTATTCCTGTACTGTATCTGTCCCCCACAGCATCATGGTGAAGTTCGGGACACTGTGTCCCATGGTAGGGCAAGCCCTATGGTCCTTCCTGTCTGTTCTCTTCTCTGAGCAGGAACATTGCCCTCATCCATTTGTGTTTCTCCCATGGACGCACCCCTCTCCCCAAGCTGTAGCCCCAGTGCTGTACTCTGAAGCATCTTCTGAGGGGGGGAGGGCATGCACATAGTTGGGATTGGAGTTGGTCCCGCAGATCTCTCTATTGGTTCCCTAGTACATGCTGGTATGTCGTAGTCACGTCTTGGTTCATCATGTTGAAGCCTGGTCTCTTTCTCCCTCACCTGTGGAGATATAAACAGTACCCTCATCTTGGGTAGATTAGTGCCCTGCTCCCCACCTACCCATGTCTTTCTTTTTTTCCTTCTCCTTTCCCCCTTATTTATTTGGCTGCTGTATGTATCCCTGGATTGGGTCTGCCCCCTACGATAGTTTCTGGACCTCACCCCAGGGATGTGCATATATAGTAGCTTTTCCTTTATGTCCCATTTTGTTTTGTTTTAAGCTTTCCTCAGTGGACTCATGTACTTGTTGTACTTGTTCTTTTATGGTTGACTTACTTAACTTAGAATGATCTCCTCCAGTTCTTCCCATGCAGCAATGTGCTTCATGGGTCATCACTGCATTTTAGGGACGCGTAGTACTCCACTGTATGTATACACCACAGTTTTTTGATCCATCCGTCTGTTGATGGAAATTTGGGTTGTTTCCAACTCCTTGTGATTGTGAGCTGTGCTGCAATGAACACTGGAGCACAGATGTCTGACTGGGATTTGTTTCTTGCCTTGTCTGGGCATATTCCCAGTAGGGGGATTGCTGGGTCGTATGGTAGCTCAATTTCCATCTGTTTTAGATAACGCCAAATCGATTTCCATATTGGCTGTACATTCCTACAGGTCCACCAGCAGTGGACTAGAGTTCCTATCTCACCACAGCCCCTCCAACAATTGTTACTTTCTGATTTTTTCAATTGACCTATCTTTGGGGTGTTAGGTAGTATCTCATAGTTGTTTTAATTTGCATTTCTCTTATGGCTAATGATCGGGAACATTTGGTCATATGTTCATTGACCATTTGGATTTCTGCCCCTGTGAAACTTCTGTTCAGGCCTTTACCCATCTCCTCAGTGAGCAATTAGTTTTTCTCTTATTGTAAGCTTGCAAAGTATTGTAAACTTTAGTAATAAGGCCTTTGTCTGATGTGTCATTACTAAAGACGTTTTCACAGTCTGTGGGCTCTTATTACTCGGTTGGTGAAGTCTTTCAATGTACAGGTGATTTATCTTCAGAATATCCCCCTTGTCAATTTGTGACTCTTCTGTATTAGAATCCTTCCTTATTTCCAATAGCCTATGTATTCCCTGTGCCAAGGTTCTCAGCTTTGTCCCAATTCCCTTATTAATGGCCCTAATACTTTTGGGTTTTACTTCAAGGACTGTGATCCACCTTGGGTTTATGCTTGTGCATGGAGTGAGGTAAGGATCTTGCTTTATTTTTCTGCAGCTAGATATCCATTTTTCCAGCACCACTTACTCAAGAGGACATCTGCTTCCAATTTAATATTTTTTGGACCCTTATCAAAAATCAGTTCCCTGGAAGAGAATTTTTGAGATTTAAATAAAGGAATGTACATATGTAAATATGTTTATATATGAGAATGGGGAAATAGATCCATGTGCATATAGTTATAGGTTTAGTATTAAGGTAACAGATGGATATTGAACCTCCACTCAAGTACTCCCTCATTTGTTAAGGATTTTTACATCGATGTTCATTAGGGATATTGGTCTGTAGTTCTCAATTCTTGTGGGATCCTTTCCTGACTAGTGTCACAGCTTGTGGTCTAGTTTTGAGTATGTGCCATGTGGGATTGAATAGAATGTGATTTTTTTTTTGCATTTGGGTGGAAAGCTCTGAAAATATCTATCAGGTTAAGTCATTCAATTGTGCTATTTAGATCTGTAGCTTCCTTGTTCAGTTTCTTTCCCTGTGATCTGTCTTTTTCAGGGAGTGGTGTATTAATGTCCCCTACTATAATTTTTGAGCCTGTGATTTCTTTTTTCATCTTTTGTAGTGTTTGATTTACAAATTCTGCAGGCCTCTCATTGGACATGTTTATATTTATTATGCTCACTGGTTCTTGGTATCCTGTTCCCTTGATCATTATATAGTACCCCTCCTTGTCTCTTGGTATGACTTGTATCTTGATATCAATTTTGTCAGAGGTTAAGATTACTACCCCTGCTTTTTTTTTTTTGCATTACCATTTGCTTGATATATTTTTCTCCATCCCTAATTCTCAACCTGTTTTTGTCTGCAAGCTTGAGATGTGTCTTCTGTAGGCAGAAGATCAATGAGTTATGCTTTCTGAGCCAGTCGGTTAGCCTCTGCGTTTTAATGCCTGAGTTCAGTCCATGGATATTCAGTGTTATTACATCCATCTGTGAACTCTTGTGTAATCTTGTGCCTTTTGTGTTGGGTATTTTTCTACCTAGCTATCTTAGTTTGTGTGTGTGTGTATGGTTCATTCTTGCCTTCTTTCCACTATTGAGCTAATGCTATTGTGGGAGCTGTTTTATCTTTGTCACCCTTTGGGTTGAATTGTTATACGTGATGGTCTCAGTGAGTGTTGATTTTCTGCCCATACTGAGTCGGCAATGATCTTTTGTAGGGCTGGGTTTCTTTTTATGTATTATTTGAGTTTTCCTTGTCTTGGAAAACTCATACTTAATCTATCTTAATAGTTAATTTGGCCAGGTATAGTATTCTTGTGTTTGCATTATTTTACTTCAATATTTGAAATATGTTACTCCATTCCCTCCTCTTCTTCATCATGTCCACTTACAGGTCTGAAAATATTCTAATTTGGGTACTTTTATAAGTGACTATTTGTTTTTCCCTAGCTGCTCTTATAGTTTTTCTCCTTTTCCTAATAGTTAAATTTAACCATTATGTGTTTTGGTGACTTCTTGAGATTCAGTCTGGCTGGTGTTCTTTCAGCCTCCTGTATGGTTGCCTGATTTTCATTTATTAAGCTGGGGACATTTTCCTCTAAGAATTCCCTTACTATTTTTGCTGTTGACTTTTTTGTTGTGTCGTTTCCCGGTTGTCCAATTATTCTAATATATGGCTCTCAGGGTTTCTTTAACTTCTCTCATTGTCTTATTTTACTGCTTTTCCGATTTGTTAAGGTCTATTTGGTTATCCTCTAGGTCACTGGTGAGATTCTCTCCCTCCTCAAGTCTGTTGGCAAAGTCTGTTACATTGCTACTAGATTTTGTTATTTCATGCCTTGGGTCTTAAATTTCCCTTTAGTGGATTGCCTTAGTCTCTGTCATTTCATTCTTTTTATGTATTGCTTCCTTGATATCGTGTATGACTCCAATCAGCATTCTAAAACTTTCTTTCTGTGGCAAGTCAAGGTCTGCTTCTTCTATGCATGTCGTTAGGTTCATGACTTCTTCTGGCATTGTCTTCTTTGTCTTCTGTTTATCTGGCTTTTACATTGAGGCTGTTGGAGCTGGTTGCTCTTTACACATACTTTTAGAGAAACCCAGAACCATCTTCCAGAGTTTAAGAGCACCAGGATTTCTCTTGGGGGACTCATATGAGTGATTCTACAAAACTATTTGCAGGTAGCTTCACTGGGGTCAGGCTACCACTGTATCTTCATGTGGTTTCACTCTTACCCTAACCGACCAGTGTTTCCTTATTTGAAATGTGAGTTGGATAGGCTTCTCATGGGAACCTGGTCAAATGGTTGTGGGTCCACAAGGGTGGCGTTCCACTGTCTGATCTCTCAGTAAACTGTAATAGTGTGTCTCACAGTGTTTGGAGCATATCAGGTGGCGAGTAGTGTTTCCCTCTGCAACTGTAGTGTTGTGGAGGGTGTGTGGCTGTCCCCCTCCTTGGTGTAGAGCACCGTAGATGGCAGGCAGAATTATCCTAGTTACAGAGATCACCATGTAGGTTGGGTGGATCTTCCCAAAGCAGCTTGGAGCACCACAGATGGTAGACAGCATTTCCCCTAGTCACTTGTAGGGCTTTGGGGTGTAGGCAGGATTTCCTCCACCTGTTTGAAGGGGAGATCTTCCAGCCACTTGGGGTATGGTGGAAGATGGGCATGATTTCCCCAGCTGCATGTAAAGCCAACAAGTGTGGGTGGGGGCTACCCCAACTGGGCCGTCAGAGTTGTCCTAGGCGGAGGGGAGTGGCCCGACAGCTGGTAGTGGCTTGTGAAAAGAGAGGGAGAGGAGAAACCAGAAAACAACTACAAGAGCAAAAATAGAAAACAAACTAACGCACACAGAGAAAAATGCAAAGATAAAACAAAAGTAAAAAAAGAAAACAACAAGAAAGGAATTCTGAATCTGCTGAGTCTGTGGTGGGAAATAGAGAAGAGATAGAAGAATGGGGGGGAGAAAAAGAAGAAAAGAAAGAGAAGAAAAATAGATACAGAGATAGCTGAGCTCTGTGCCGTGCTGTATGTAGCACTGTCTCGTGCTGTGTGCAGCACTGTCCAGGAGCAGGCTGGAGCTCTCCCCACTGGGTGGGCGAAGTTGTCTTAGGCAGAAGGTAGAGGCTAGAAACCAGCAGTGGCATGTGGAAGGAAAGAGAGGGAGAGTAACAGAAAGATAAGAAATAAAGAAAAAGGAAAAGAAGAGAAAGAAGGGGGGAACACAACTGTGCTTACTAAGATTGACTGTGGTGGGAAAGAGAGAAGAAAAAATAAAGAGTAAAGAGATAGCTGATCCCTGATCACCTAAACTTGGGGCTGGAGGGGTTTAAACCCTGCCCAAAGGTGGCAGGTTGGTGTAACCTTTTAGTGCAGGATCCCACTGGTGCTGAGTGGAATTTCCTTAGTTGGCAATATCACCAGAGGCCAGACTGAGTTTTCCTCAGCAGCATGGAGCACTGTAGAGGGCCGTCAGAGCTTTCTTGTATAGTATGCAGTGCTCCCATAGAGGGCAGGATGGAGTTCCTCTGATACTTGCTAACATGTGCTAAAATACTCATTCTACCAGTTGTCTTGGAGTTGAACAATGAGCCTGGGATTTGCAGTTTTAACCAAGAAAACATTTTTTTCTTTCGTTTTTATATTGGGCTTATGGGGTGCCCTGATTTGGGGGCTGTTATGCTGACCCCAAATGAGGGAGATCCAGCTTATCAGAAAGGTTGTTTCCTTCTTGGCCAACTGGAACTGAATTCAACCCTGGACTATTACGATCTGCTTATTTTCTGCCACACCTCGACCTGATGCAGGTAAATTCCCTTACCTCTTTTCAATTGCTCCAAATCTATGACTACCTGCCAACCCAATCCCCAGGCTGTGAGATGAAGGCAGCTAACAGTGCGGGGAGCTCTGGTGTGGGGTCCTGTGACCACCTTTCAGAGGTTCTCCTCGTGTCTTGGATTATCTCCCCTTTAGGGCATCAGCCTGAGGAAATCACTACTCCCTGCCAAACTAGGGCACAGGTAGCTGCTCAGCCGGAGCCCATGAGCCCAGCACACCAAACCTAGAGTGATTTAGTGCATTCTCGGCTCACTTTGTGAGTGGAAATTTTTTTTTTAAGTGGGGTTCAGGACAGGCCCTAGTAGCCTGATTCTAATTTCAGGACTCTACCTCCCAGTCTCCATCACCTTACCTCCCAATGTTCTGGTCTGGCAGCAGGAGCTCTGGGCGAGTGATTCTAACAAATGTCATCTTCTGTCTCCTATGTCTGGGGTCTTAAAGGCTTGTCTTCAAACAAGCAGGAACCAAATCCACACAAAAGAAGCGCACGTGTTTTTGTGATCCAATGATGGTAAATAATAAAATCCAAGTCCAGAGTAGGGAACAGTATTAGAGCTTAAAACCCAGCTTGGCGAAGGCTGTGCATGATAGTGAAAGTCCAAAATCAGTTTTAAGGGTCGCCACATGGGTTAAGCCTTTGGAGAATCCCCTCTGACCACAGAGGAGGGATATGTATAACCTTGTTGTCAGAGTGCATTGCAAAGTATGTAATTTCAGATGTAGTTAGGTTAAAATGTAACACCTTATCATTTGATCTGCCTTTCATACATTTTGAATTTGTTTCAGAGTTTTACTGCTTTCTTTTCTGTTAAGGTTTCTCCATGATGTATTTTGTCATTGTTGTTGGAGGAGGGATTTTTGTTTTTATTTTGTATGTATTTCTGTACATGAAAATCAGGATAGGTTAATCTATAGATACAGTAACTAGATGGAAAGCTTACTACAGGTATGGAGGCAGTTGGAGGGAAATGGGGAGCTAACAAAAATGAGCACAAGAAGGAAGAAAATTTTCTAAACTTGAATGTGGTGATGATTATACAGCTCTTTCAAATATGATTAACCTGTTTAAGTGTATCGTATTTAAGTAATGTGTCAATAACCATAAACTAAATTAAAAAATAAAACTAATTTTAACAACCAAGAAATTATAATCCAGTTCCTCATTCCACTACAATGGCATGCACCACTTTTGAGCTCAAATGTTAATATTATAGTCACAATTAAAAAGAAGTTCCATCATGTATAGCTAAGGCACACACACGTGTGTGTATACACACCTATGTACATATACATGTGTGTACACATGTATGTGCACGTATGTGCATATATACACATGTATAGGCACCAGTGTGTATACATAGCTCAAATATTCCTTCAAATGCATGAATAAACAGAAAAGGTGGCTCTCAAATGCCTTAATCTGGTCATAGTCACCTCCTCCCTGAGCAATTGCCACATCTTCTAAGACTTAAAATCTAAGTGATCTCCATACTTTCATAATTTTCCTAGTTTATCTAAGTTCAGAATCTAAGCAACAGGATATGAGGGGGTACTGAAGTAAAAGTGGATTTTTTTTTCAGAGCAATGTACTTGAATTTTTTTTACAAAACAAACTTATCACCTTCAAAGTACTCTCCATTGTAATTTATACATTTGTCAAATCTGTGATTCCATTCTTGGAAACATTTTTCAAACCCATCTGTGAGCATGGCTGACAGCACCTCCCTCTTCTTTCCCTCACGTCTTCTATATTGTCAAATCACGGTCCTTTCATGTCCCTCTGCATTCGCTTGGAACCAAAAGGAAGTCACACAGAGCAAGGTCAGGTGAGTCAGGTGCATGGGGCAAGAGAAGAAGGCTGTTTTTTGCCCAAAACTGGTGCACTGTGATGGCTGGGTGAGCAGGTGCATAGTCATGGTGGCAAACCCAGTACCCTGTCTGGCACAAATCAGGCCTTTTGGTCACACACTCTTATGCAATCTTTTCAGAACCTCTAAATCGAAAGCTGCTTAACAGTCTGACCTGGTTGAACAAACTCCAAATGCACCACTAGACAGCATTCTTATCCATTGGGGGAATTGATGGACATCCAGAATGAAGTTTATCATCAATTGACATTTCACCTTTTTGAAATGAAAAAAAACACTCATACATTTGAGTTTTTCCCATAATGCTCTCCTTGTAAGCTGTATTCAATATCATAACAGTTTCTGCGGCATTTTTCCTGAACATGAAACAAAATTTCTTTTTTCTTTTTTTTACGACAGAGTAGAACTGCCTCCCAGGCTTATGAGACTGTAAATCTTTTTTTTAATCATTTAATTAGGAGCTCATACAACTCTTATCACAATCCATACGTACATCAATTGTGTAAAGCACATTTGTATATTCATTGCCCTTATCAGTCTCAAAACATTTGCTCTCCACCTAAATCCCTGGCATCAGGTCCTCATTTTTCCCCTCCCTCCTCGCTCCCCACTCCCTCATGAACCCTTGGTAATTTATAAATTATTATTTTGTCATATCTTGTCCTGTCCAACGTCTGCCTCCCTTTACCCACTTTTCTGTTGTCCATCCCCCAGGGAGGAGGTTACATGTAGATCCTTGTAATTGGTTCCCCCTTTCCAACCTACCATCCCTCTACTCTCCCAGTATCTCCACTCACACCACTGGTCCTGAAGGGATCACCCGCCCTGGATTCGCTGTGTTCAGGAAACAAAATTTCACAGCTGCATACTATTCTCTTCAATTGACCATCACCAACAACAAGGCTCAAGCAAAATTGCTTTTATGAAAAAATTCATTGTGACCTTAATAAATCTTCCCAGGTGACACCACTGGGTGCACTAACCCAGAGCGAGTTGCTGGATGCTCACCTAGTGGGGGAAATGTGGACTATAAAAACTCAGCTCTACCCCACACAATTCTGATTTTGAGTGGTGTACCCCTCATAAAACAAAATCCTTAGTATGAAGCAAAAGACTTGGTATTTTATTCCTCCGTGTATTTGCCTGAACTCATTGTTTCCCTCTGTTAGTTAATCCCTTCTGTGGTGATCCTCCTGTGTCATTACTGAGGGTTGCAGAAGGCGTGAGCAGCACCAGGTCACACAGTCAGAGGGACAGGGTGACACAAAAATGACACTGTCTGTAAAAAATTTGTGTGACATTTAAGCAGAAATTTATTATTTTCATAAAAATATCCCTATAATTAGTTGCAACCACAGAAACATTTTGTAAGCCCAGCTTACATGTATCAATGTACCTTCAAGGCTAAATGATATGCTAATTTATTTTTTGAACCTGCTCTGCACCCCAGTCACAGCCACCGGCATCCAACTATTATGCTGCATGGAATCATGTGATTTCATCTGCACAAACTACAACAGGCTCTGTTGTTTTCATGGTTGGTGCTGTTTGTACCATTGCTGTTTTGTCAAATTAGCTACTGTTTTAGTTACAACATTATGGTAACTGGTATTTGTGAAGGAACCCCGGTGATGTAGTAGTTATGTGTTGGACTGCTAACCACAAGATGAACAGTTCAAAACCACTAGCCACTCTGCTGAACAATGATAAGGCTTTTTACTCCCATAAAGAGTTGCAGTGTTAGCCTCCCACAAGGGCAGTTGTACTCTGTTCTACAGGGTCACTATGAGTCGGAATTGACTTAATGTCAGTGAGTACTTATGAACCTGTAGCATTCGCTTATTTGAGAGTGAAGTAGTAATTAAAGAAAAAGAGGACATTTTTAAGCCTTACACTTAGTTACTAATATTGTAACTAATTATGTTGTAATTCAACATAGAAAGATTTTATAAAACAGTATTGCATTTAAGAAATGACCAGTGCTATTTATCAAATAGTATTCTATGATTAGAATTTAAAATAAACATCGATAATGAAGCCATATAATCTGCTGCTGGAGGAGGTTCTCAGGGGAGGTGACACCATGTATTACCACATAAAGTGACATCAACTCAATAATGTCATTGCCTGCACCTATTTGCTGTTCCCTTGGAATGTTCTGCCTATCTCCCCCCTCCCCTCTCGTTCACCTAGTTGAATAGTATTCAGGCTTCAAAACTGAGCAGGGGTAACCTCCCACAGGAAGTTGTTCCTAATGTTCAAAAGTGGGTTAACTGCCTTCTCTGGTATCCTCATTGTGTTCCTTGCATGTTTCTACCCTGGAAATTGGCCCCTTTTGCCCACACAGGTGAATTCATGATTGTCTAATGAAGCATCATGCCCTTCACTCTCATGGACTCCTTCTAAGACCCTTACTTAAATATGTATCCATCATTTGGCATTTTTTTCCCTAGTGAAGACGCTCAGATTTCTATAATCCTCAGATCCCACAAAATCTGGATTTATCCTTTTGTGCCATCAAGGCAGTGAATTGTATCTGAGCAGAGCCCATGTCTTACTCATCTTCATATCAGCAACACAACTGCCCATTGTTGGGTTGATTCTGGCTCATAGAAACCCATAGAATAGAGTAGGCTTGAAACATGGAGTTTCCATGGCTGTAAATCTTTCTGAAAACAGACTGTCTCATCCCATCCTTCTCATAAGAAGTAGCAGGTGGGTTTGAAACAGCAACCTTTGGTTAGCAGTCTGATATTTAACCTGCTGCCCCACTAGGTGAACGATGTCACCAAAACCCAAACACGCCCACTGCCATCCAGTCAATTCTGACTCATGGGGCCCTTGTAGGAGAGAGCAGAACTCTCCCTGTGGGTTCCCGAGACTGCAGTTCTTCACGGGAACAACCAGTTACCTTTCTCCTGAGGAGCGTCTAGTGGTTTTGAACTATTGGCCTTGAGGTGAGCAGTATGCCATTGTAACCACTATGCCACCAGGGATCCTTCAAGACATTCAAATGGCAAATATTCGGCGTCTAGTGTGTCTTCTCTTTGTGTGTGTGTGTGTGTGTGTGTGTGTGTGTGTGTGTGAAGACACATTAGACTCGTAATAGTTGGTCTTTGAATGAGTGAAGGACCCGGAAATCTAAAGCAGGATTAGGATGAAAGGAGATCAACGGTAGGAAGAGGTTGAGGTGCAGAAATCCAGAAAAGCGACCTGATCCCTTAAGACCAGCTAGGTTGAGAAGCATTATCCAGGACAACAGAGGCAGAACAATGCATGAATCAGCCCTCATACATTGAGCAAGGGCCAGACGCCAGGCAGACAAACGCAGACCGGGAATATGTAAATAGCACAGAGAGCACTAGAAGGTCCAAGCCCATGCCCACAGCGAGGAAGCCGAGGAGCACGGAGGCAATGCTGGCTGGAAGAAGAAACGAAGCAGCACTTCCTGCATGTGCCCCTATGATTCTCCAGAAGGGCAGCCCAGGTGGGCAAGAATGGAAAGAACCCAGTTAAGTGACGGGGCATGAATGGGATACAGCTGCCAGGTTCTGACTGACAACGCTTGCTCTCTTGGATGGCTGTGTAGGGATTTCTCTTTTCAAACCCGGCACCTACTAAAACCGAAATGAAGAAAGTCAAGTTGAGCCCACAAAGCCCTCTTTAAAAGGGGGGATCAAAATCTGTATCTATCATAGTCTGAGGTATTCCTTTAAAGATTTGCTTTCAGTGATGTGACACTGAGTGGTTGTGTTGTGTCGTAGGAAATCAGGACAGCGGTTATGTAAAGGAGGCAAACATCGCTTCATTAAAATGCATGCAGGGAGAAGCAATGGATTATAGTATAGATCATGCCAGAGATGAGCAGATTACTGAGCGCCAGGCTCACAAGGGAGACAGATTAATGAAAAATAAATAAAGGGGCTGCGGAGACACAGCAGGAAGCTGAATACTGGTCTGCTGCATATCACAAGTAGAAGCACGAACGCGGGTGCAAAATCACTCCTTTTCATTTGGAATGTTGAGCTGTAAGTTTGTGCTATTTGCTCGTTTCCCTCTTGACCGGTTGTGCTTGTTGATTTTTTTTTATGATGATGATTTCTAAAAGCAGCCTGGTGGGTTGCTTACCCCCGGGAAATAAAAAACTTTCAGAGCATGGTGTATACAGTTTGCTTGAAATCATTAATGAAAAAATGGGCCCATCCTGTCATGACTTTCCTGAGTGTTTTGCCAAGCAGCCGCCCTGGATGCTGCCTTGAAGGCGACGTCGCTGAAAGCATTGAGAGGAGAAATCGAATTGAGAGCCAGATGACCAGGAGCCATGTGCCAACTCTAATGTTTATATTGTGTGACTTAGACAAATCACCTAGTCTCTGAGCTTTGGTGTTTGGCAGGGGGAAAAAAATTGATACCTGCCTGACTCAACTCAGAGTTCTCTGGGAATCTCAAATGAGATATCCTAAGGAAAAAATAATTTGTAAAAGCTGTACAAACATAAAGCGTCAACTATCTATGCAAACTCCAGTCCGTTTCAGCTGGGTGTTGTGGTGAGTAGGGAAGCGAATGGCAGTCACCTGAGAATCCCGCCTACTATTTCCAAGTGTCCACAAGGCTGACAGTGAGAGACAGCTGCGGACTGTTTCTCAGAGCACTACTGGTTTCTGATGATGCACGTAATCATTTCTACAGTGCATGAGGTTAAGCAAGTTACTTCTTTTGAATTGAAGGAGCTGCATTCAAGTCGTTATAATGATTGCATCTTATTAGCCTTTATACATTGCAGGAGCCCTGGTGGCATGGTGGTTAAAGCACTCCGCTGCTAGCCAAAAGATTGGTGGTTCAAACTCACTGGCTGCTCTGCGGGAGAAGGATGTCATGCTGTTTTCGGAGAGATTTGCAGCCGTGGAAACGCACTTGGGCAGTGTTCCTGCAGGAACACTGAGAATCGGCCTTGACTTGATGACGGTAGTCTTTATAGTATATGCTTCATAGAGGCTGCCCAGTTTTTAGACACGTACAAATCGCTGGATTGCACGTCAGAACGCTGAAAAATTCTATTGGGTGTAAGATGAAAATGAAATTCGGTGGCAACAAAGAGGCACAGAGAGCACAGGGAAAGATGCTGGAGGGCGAATCAGAGCACCGGAAATAGTCAGAAATCACTCAGCATCACTGTGAATGAGCACAGCTTAGGAACGCATCTTACAAGCCTGAATCTTGCGACTGGGGATGGGAACTGAACACCAGCGTAAACACGCCACACGCTACGTGTTGGAAATGACTTACTCAAGTCATCTCCTTTGGCGGCAGCTGCTCTTGAGAGATACACACTGTCCACTTAGGTCTCCAAGGACCAGGTACCAAGACAGAATTAAACCCAATGGCGACCTGGAGGAACGCAACACCTGTAAATGAAAAAAGAAGAGGGAGACGGGGAGCCCTCAAATCACAATACAGGATTCACAACTGTGAAAGGAAAGAGGGGAGGGAGAACTGGGTAGAACGAGTTTCCAACTTTCTATCAGAGCATTTACCAGGGTGATTTCAAAGAAAGTCTCAATCAGGCTGCCCGGGCCGCTAGAGCACAATAAACCCATTAGAAGGGTCAGACATTGGGTAAAAATGGCTTGGCTTTCTGGTAGCCTGGCTTTGTTCAGTTATGAGCTGAGAGCAGCCTCAGTGTGAATCCAAAGGGGCAGCAGCTAAAAGCGGAAAGCCAGGCTCCCAGGGCTTCCCAAAGCTTTCTGAGCAGCACATCTCCATGGCCCCCACACTCCCAGAGATCACTTCTCCTCCACATCCCCGCCCTTCTCATTCCTAGCTTCCATCTCTTTTTTAATTTGCCCTCTATGTGGAACCTCCCCTCCATGATTCCTGGGCCTCTTTTCACAAGGGGAAACTTCGAAGAAGGCAAGTGGGACGAGTGACAACTGTTGTCGCTGTATTTGAGGCTGCAATTAACACTCATCAATTTTTATTCTAAGTCCTCATTCATCCTCAGATACCACCTCTAAAGGTCGTGGTGGCATGCCTAGTTGTGACCCAAACCTTTTCTTTAAAAATAATAACGTTTTATTACAACTCTTATCACAATCCATACATACATCAATTGTATAAAGCACATCTGTACATTCTTTGCCCTCATCATTTTCAAAACATTTGCTCTCCACTTAAGCCCTTGGCATCAGGTCCTCTATTTTTCCCACTCCCTCCCTGCTCCCCCCTCCCTCATAACCCAAACCTTTTCTTCTGAGGGGTCCAAGCCACTTTTCAGACTGCTCGCGTCTATTTATACTGATAATGGTGCTAAGATTTACCAAGTGGTGCACAATTAAATCTGTCTGAGTTCCACATATGTTCTCCCCTTCTTTCACTTTGTAAGCAGCAGTCCCACCTCTACTTAGGCCAATTACTCCTGCCAAAATGGAGACCACTTGTATTGCCTCCTGGTCCCTAAAGAGAACCCTGGCGGTACAGTAGGACACTCTAGCGGCTTTGGGCTGCTACCTCCAAGGTAAGTAGTTCAAGTGCATCACATGTTCTGCGAGAGAAAGATGAGATTATCTGCTCCTGTGAAGATTTATAGCCTTGGGAACCCTGGGGAGTAGTTCTGTCCTGTGGAGTTGCTATGAATCAGAACTGACCCCATGGCAATTGTCTTTATGTTTGCTGTTTTTTTTTTATCCCTACGCATAAGAAAATCAAAATGCCCATGCCGCCCTCACTTGCAGTACAAATGGAGTCATTGTCGGGACCCCTACCATGAGCGTGCTCCTTTTGAGGACTAGGACATCTGACCCTGTGAGACAGGAAGAAAACATTCTCTCTGTGGGCCATTGAAAGGGATGGTAAGCAGCATCCATCCCTTGATGCCGGGATACATTTATTGGGGAAATAGCCCCATATAAAAGCCTGATACAATCATGGTGCACAGTAGTAGACCTGAGTTCCCTGGTTATGCAGCTTATTCAAACCTTTTTGTTCTTATCACTTCTGCCTTCAGATGTACTGCTGCTAGCCAATATGACTATATAATGTAGTCACTTCATGCCACGGAGTGAAATTTTCCATTTTCAGGGCTCAGTAATATGCAAGGGACTGTTTGTGTAATGGTCATGTAATTCAGTGCTATGGATGATATGCTTTCCCCAGACACCAGGGGCCTGCAGGGCGATTCTCTATGGTTATTCCTCTACGTCTTGCCATAAACTCCACATAGAATCTTTTCCCGCCAACGCCAGTGACTGGATCATGTTGCCATGCAGAAGAACTGATTGCCAGGCCTTCCTGCAAGCTGGCAGCTTTCATGTCAGCCATTATATGGAGCAAGGCAGGATTCTTATAGATATCATGTACTTACAGCTATCATCTGAGTACATATATGAGTACTAGGACTTAAGGAATCCAGGAGCTATAGGTTTCTTTGTTGTGTTCGTTGTTGTAGGGGATGCAAGAGGCAGTAGTGACCACTGGGCCTCTAAAACAACATAACTGAAATTGTAGATCCCTAAACCTTCATAGGGGGCGTTGCCCAATCTCTGGAATTGTATTACCAAATCTCATGGTATTGTCCATGCTCTTGCCATGGCCTCTAGCATAGCAGCACCCTTTGGTTTGTCCTATTGGACCAGCAAGATGCCATCGATGAGATGCATCAGTGTCACAATGTACAGGATGTCCAGGGGGTCCAGATGTCTTCAGATCATATTATGATAGAGAGTAAGACTCTTTTTTTTTTTTAAGGTTGCAAGAGTTTATCAATATATTATTACAGTTAGTTGTCATCCAGGCCATTCTGATTCAATATATTAAACAGCATTGAATCGTACACTTTATTTTTTTTTTCACTCTTAAAAATGGTTTTATTGGAATATACTTCACATGCATTACGTCATACAATAATAGTAAGAATATTGTGGTGCAATCATCGCCACAGTCCATTTTGGAACATTCTGTTCTCATTCACTGTTAGTTCCCCTGTTCTCCCCATCCTATTAGGATCTGTCTAGGTCTACCTATCCTGGATTTCTTTTTTATTTTTTATTTTAACAATTTATTGGGGCTGATACATTTCTTTTCACAGTTCATACATATACATACATCAATTGTATAAAGCACATCTGTACTGTCTTTGCCCTAATCATTTTTTTCTCTTTTCTTCTTTTACATTTTATTAGGGACTCAAACAACTCTTACCACAATCCATACATATACATACATCAATTGTATAAAGCACATCCATACATTCCCTGCCCCAATCATTCTCAAGGCATTTGCTCTCCACTTAAGCCCCTTGCATCAGGTCCTCTTTTTCCCCCTCCCTCCTCATTCCCCCCTCCCTCATATGCCCTTGGTAATTTATACATCGTTATTTTGTCATATCTTGCCCTATCCGGAGTCTCCCTTCCCCCCTTCTCTGCTGTCCCTCTCCCAGGGAAGAGGTCACATGTGGATCCTTGTAATCAGTTCCCCCTTTCCAACCCACTCACCCTCCACTCTCCCAGCATCGTCCCTCACACCCTTGGTCCTGAAGGTATCATCCACCCTGGATTCCCTGTACCTCCAACCCTCATATGTACCAGTGTACAGCCTCTGTCCTATCCAGCCCTGCAAGGTAGAATTTGGATCATGGTAGTTGGGGGGAGGAAGCATCCAGGATCTGGGGGAAAGCTGTGTTCTTCATCGATACTACCTCACACCCTAATTAACCCATCTCCTCTCCTAAACCCCTCTATGAGGGGATCTCCATTGGCCGACACTTGGGCCTTGGGTCTCCACTCTGCACTTCCCCCTTCATTTAATATAATATATATATACGCATACATATATACATATACCCATATATACACATACATACACACACTTATATCTTTTTTTTTTTTTTTGCATGATGCCTTATACCTGGTCCCTTGGGCACCTCGTGATCGCACTGGCCGGTGTGCTTCTTCCATGTGGGCTTATTTGTTTCTGAGCGAGATGGCCGCTTGTTCACCTTCAAGCCTTTAAGACCCCAGACACTATCTCTTTTGATAGCCGGGCACCATCAGCTTTCTTCACCACAGAGAGTAAGACTCTTAACCCAAACCGGTGGCAAACTGTAAATGAGTATTTTTGTCTCTTTCATATGAAAGTAAATGATTTTTTATCCTTTTTTAAAATTGAAATGGAAAAAATGTTTTAACCAAAGTAATGGACACATACCATAAACCTACTTATTAATCTCCTCAAACCAAGAAAATGTAGCCATCACAGCAGTGACAATTGGAGCTACTATTTGGTTGAACTTGTTCTAGCCCAAAGTTATTTTCCAATAACTAGCTAATTTTGACGAGACCTAGACTCTCACTAACTGCCATCAAGTCAATGCCAAATTGCACAGCCCTGCAGCACAAAGTAACTGTCCTTGTGGCCAACCACGACGGCAATGCTTCTATGAGAGCAGACCTTCCCATCTTTCTCCCAAAGACCTAGGCCAGTGGCACTGAAATTTGACTAAGACCCAAAAATAGAGCAAAGACTTTGTACAGGGGAATCACTTTCATCCAATGGCTTTTCCATTCTGGTCTTCCTCTGACTGTACATAGCTAGCAACAATCTTGTTGGCTGTCAGGCCATGCTATTCACTCACTTAGAGATGCCTATTAGCTATTTCCCCAGCTCCCCAACGGCCACGCCTTCTTGACAATACTTCCAACTTTGCTGGTCATTATGGTACTTGTGGACTTCTGACTTCAGACAGTGAAATACCCCTACCACCAAGCTTCTCTACTCATGGTACAGGGCAGCCCAGCTCTGTAGTTACTTCTGAAAACACCATCCCCTTGCTTGCCAAGGGAAACCATCACGTAACTTTGTGATGCTGATGCCATTCCATCAGTACATTGCACAACAGTAAATGCACTAACAAAATGCATGTGAACGTTTCAAAAAGCTTTCGGAAGAATGAAATGAAAATATAATGGAATTTCTCTGTGAGCTTTATTTTAAGACCTCATATAATTGCATAGTAGATAAGAAGACTTGGGGATGGTGGTCCTCTAAGCCTTTCTTTGGAACATCATTCTGAGGTGAGTCTTGTGACCTCATAATATAGATCTATCACATTATGCCCACTTCCCAAAGACAGTCATTCCTTCCTCTACCACCCTTCAGGGAAACTTAGGTCCTGTCTGCATTCATCAGTGCGAGCCATCATTTCTTCCAGGCTTCCAGGGGCAAGTATGCACCATCCTCTGGAGTCTTGGCTAGGGTGTTAAATTCTACATCCTGAGAAAATAACCCAACATCAACGAATTCTTGCTAATCCGGGCTCCTTTAAACAAAATGAAAGAGGGAATGCCTTCAGACAGCATTGACACACAGCGAACATTTTGGCCAGGCCAACTGGGAAACCCCAAGCAGAGGGTGTCATGAGATGAGTCTAGCATTAGTCCAGTTTCAGTAACTCTGTGGAACTCATTGATTGGCTGAGAGCAACCCAGGGAAAGTATGGCCTCACATGAACACCATTCAGATCTGAAGGGTCCACAGCTAGATGCTAGATGCCAACTGCACTTCCCATAACCAGTTTCTGCAAATGCAGATATGAGCAGTACACCTTCATGACCCCTGTGGGGTTTATGACTTTCCCCAAGAATTTGGTTCTGAAAAATAACTTCTTAAAACTTGGATTTCCCAAATGATTAAAGTATCTTAGAAGACTGAATATTTTATACTAATAAGACAAATCAGGTGAGGACTAGCCAGGTCACGAAGGTCACCTGACCTCAGGGAACGTGAGTTTATTCAATCATGATTGTGTAATGAGGTCCCACTAAAGGCTCTGGACAGAGAAATGTTTTGGGTTTCCTGGTTGGTGAAATACATCAATGCATGTAGGAAGGTAAACAAATAATGCATGTAGGAAGGTAAAAAACAATCAAAGTCATTGTCATATAGTTGAAACTCATATTGACCCTGTAAGACAGAGTAGAACTGCCCTTATCAGTTTCCACAAGTGTAACTTTTTACAGGAGTAGAAAGCATCCTCTTTCTCCCTTGGAGTGACTGGTGGTTTCTAACAGTTGACCTTAAAATTAGCAGTTCAACAACACCATCAGAACTATTATTTCCTTTTCTGAGGACATGGAAGCTTCACCTTGGGAACAATCCCAGACCTTATTTTATGCAAAAACCTCTTCAATTCTGACTCATACCTAACCTCTAGGACAGAGCAGAGCTGCCCCAATAAAGTTCCCAGGCTGGAAGACTTTGCTAATGATGGCTGTTATCTTTCTCCCACAGATGGGCTGGCTATTTGTCTTGAACATCCACCTTTTGGTTAGTAGCGGAGAGTTTAACCACTCATTTGTATCTCTCTTTGTTTGTATTAATAATAAAATTATCATTTTAACTATAATGCTTCCTACACATTCTGTGAGTTGTTATGGAAATTTTTAAAACCCAAAGGAGTAATCGGAGCCAGCAGATCAAAAATGGGGAATCCCAGGGGGTGGGGGTAGCATGGAGTGGGTCCAAAACTTATGGCAAGCATCCTAAAGAAGCTGTGGGAAAACCCAAAAAATATAATCAGTAAGTCAGAAGTGAGGATGTGTTGGGATTACCAAGCTAGCAGCTGGCTTCGGAAGTCTTGGGCAGGTTTTGCAGCCTGGACGTTCTTTCTCTTATTGGGTGGGCCCGAGCTTCAGGTAGTTAGAAGTGTTGCCTGTGCAGTTGGTGTCAAAACAAAAGGCCAAATAGAATTGAGTTGGAGTGAGTGAATCGTCACAGCTTAGTGTTCGAAATGGAATTGTGTTTTTACACACAGTACTACGCATGTGCAGTACTCCCAGTGGCATATTTGCAAGGAGGACTTAACTATGATATTCATATTATGGGACAGAAGGATTAAATTGACACTCTGGTGTGCCTCAGATTCTATTTAAAACTTGGCTGTATAAATTAAATGTGCAGGCATTTTATTAATAAAAATTATGATCTATAAAAAATGGCATATGTTCCCACAAGTCAAAAGTTATTAAGAGTCCAAAAAAAAGAGCTAGGGTGAGTCAGTTGTCTTTTTCTGATGAAGAAATTAGAGACCACTGCAGCAATCAATTAAATATAGAAGAAAATCAGATCTGAACTTTTTTTCCTCATTTTTAAGTGTTGTTTGCTGTTCCTACATTAGAAGCACATGCAGTCTCTGAAATGTACATATTGTGACAGAGGCCTAAAATGCAATTCACTAAGGATACAGACACACAACATTTCATCCTGCTTTTACCTTTCCCAAAGGGATAATTCTTTCCCATTGAATAGCTTCTGCTTGTTTCTTTCTTTTTTGCAGGTGACAGCATGTTATAATATGGTGCAAGCAGTTATAAGATGGTTCTCACAGAAGATAATTACAGGTGTGGTGTGAAGATCACATCTACATAGCAATATCATGAAGTGGAACAAGTTATTCAGATTATCTGATCAATATGGGCAAATACTCTGGCTAATTGAAGCTTCAAAGTGTTGTGGTGTTCTTTTTATGGGAAATTATTTTAGTTAAGAGTCCTTTATCTTGGCTAATAAGGCAGATAATCTACCCCATTTTGTGCTGTTTGTATCTAGTCCATATTGATCGCTCTATTTTCTAACGTCCTTAGGAGCTTACTGTCCATAACTTTCATGCAACCTGCATTTGCTTCTAGTAATAATCATTTACTATAGCAAACTACCTTTTATTATTTCATTATATGTCCCAGAGTCTACGTTAATATTAAGAGAAACAAAAATTAACCCTGACCGGACCTTGAGAAAGTCTCTGTCTATATGATTGTGTAAACAAATCATTATAAGACAAATTCGTAAACCCATAATTAAAGACTATTTCAGAAAAGTGGACAAAGCATTCTGGGATTAAGAAATGAGTACCATGTATAGTGCCTATCACGAAACTGGGTATACACAACAGACTTCATTATGTACTTCTTTTCTTTACTTCTTCAATCACGTTGTATTTTTTTTATTCTTTCTATCAGCAATACCCATAATGATATGAGGAAGAAAACAAGAGAATCTGAATTTACTTCTAGTCAAAAAGAGGCCTCGGAATAGATAAAAATCTATGCAAAGTAGATGAATCTTTCCTGAAGGTCAAAAATAAAATTCTTCAGGGAGAGGGAGGAGTCTCCCCCTTCTAAATATTTATTCATTTACAAAATATTGACTATAGGGGCTCATTTACTACAGACACTGAACTAGCCACTGACGACACTGGGAAGTCAGCTACAGGGTGACACACTGTCATTTGGTTCAGCTTTGTGTTATGCCTCAAATTCCCATGAGATATTGAGTGAAGAAAGCAATTCCTGAAAGTGTTCAAAGAGCTAAAAATATTGTCAAAACAATGACTGTGAGCTCAGTAGAGCAGAAAGGGTTTTTTCATAGATCAACATAATATGTTCAGAGAACTCATCTGTTTCTTCAAGCACAATGACTGCTGCCTAATTGACCTAACTCTCACGGAATGGGATCCTCCTCCTACAGTGAAAAGATGGTCAAAGGTAAATCACACAGCCGCTGTATGTTTACTGAAATAACAAACACAAGGGAATAAAAAACATATTACAGAAAAAGTATGAGTCTTATAAATTAAACAAATAAATGGTACAAGCATAGGTTTGTCTAACTTTTTATACCATATACATTGCCAAGGTAGCTTAGAATGTGCACAGATGTTGCGCAGATGAATGTTAAAAAAGTGTAAGGAATACAAATTTGTGATTTTCACATTGGGCGGCTGCCCAGGAGCCCACTTTAGAAAGAACTCGAATTGCAGGTGCCTTCCTAGCAACCAGTTCACTGAACTCAACAACAAAACTTAGGTATCACTTCTGCTGAACTGGTGCAAACTGACTGCGTTCCACAACGGATAGATGCCAACTCTTAGCAACCCTGTGAGACAGGGTAGAACTGCCCCTCTGAGTTCCCAAGGCTATAACTTTTTTTTTTTTTAAGAAAAATTTATTGGGGGCTCTTACAGCTCTTGTAACAATCCATACATCAATTGTAATAAGCATATTTGTACATATGTTGCCATCATCATTTTCTAAACATTTACTTTCTATTTGAGCTCTTCTTTTAACCCTCCCACCCCTTCCCACCCTCATAATCCCTTGAGAAATTATAAATGATTATTTTTATTTTCATATCTTTTTTTAATTAATTAATTAATTTATTTATTTACATTTTATTAGGGGCTCATACAACTCTTATCACAATCCATACATAAACATATACATACATCAATTGTATAAAGCACATCCGTACATGCTTTGCCCTAATCATTTTCTTTCTTTTTTTTTTAATCTTTTTATTGGGGCTCATAAGGCTCTTATCACAATCTGTACATACATCACATGAGCAAAGCACCCTTATACATTCGTTGCACTCGTCACTCTCATAATTCACCTTCCACTTGGGTTCCTGGAATCAACTCGTTTTCCCTTTTTTTCCCCCCATCCCCCTCCCTCCCCGATCCCACCCCTGGTCCCTTGATAGTTTATAAATAATTATTATATCTTATCTTACACTCCCCGGCGTCTCCCCTCACCCACCTCCCCCTTGACAATCTCCCAGAGAGGAGGTTACACATAGATCTCCGAGATCGGTTCTCCCTTTCTACATGCTCTTCCCTCCTGGTGTCGCCACTCCCACCGCTGGTGTTGAAGGGTTCGTCTGTCCTAGATTCCCTGTGCCTCCAGATCCCCACTGCACCACTGTACATCCTCTGGTACAACCAGGTCCGCAAGGCAAGGTAGAATTGGGGTCATGATGGTTGGGAGGGGAGGAAGCGTTCAGGAACTAGAGGAAGGTTTTGAGTTTCATTGTTGTTACACTGAACCCTGTGTGGCCCATCTCCTCCTCACTACCCCTCTGGAAGGGGTGTTCAGCTCTCTACAGGTGGGCATTGGGTCCCCATCATGCACTCCCCCTCTTTCACTGTGACGTGATTCTCACCACCACCCCATCTTTGATGTTGGAGACCTGGTCTCCTCTGTCCTTCATGGTCACCTATGTTGGTGTGCTGCTTCCGTGTGGGCTCGGTTGCTTCTGCGCTAGATGGCCGCTTGTTTGCTTTCAAGCCTTTAAGTCCCCAGACGCTATATCTCTCAGTAGACGGGCACCATCCGCCTTCTTCACCACACTTGCTTATGCACACTTTCGTCTTCAGCCATTATGTGAGGAAGGTGATCACACAATGATTGTTTTTGTTCCTTTGTATCTGCTACATGGTCCATTCAACACCTTGTGTTCGCTTAGGCCGTGTGCTTCTTCTCTGTGGGCTTTGTTGCTTCTGAGCTAGATGGCCGCTTATTTGCCTTCAAGCCTTTAAGACTCCAGACGCTATATCATTTTTTGATAGCCGGGCACCATCAGCTTTCTTCACCACATTTGCTTACACACACGGCTGTCTTCAGTGATCATGTCGGGAAGATGGGTATCCTGCAATGACTGCTTAGCAGGGCGAGGTGCTATTGTATTGGGGGATTATGCATGAGGAGGCCCAATGTCCATCTGCTACCCTACTACTGAACCTATAAATATATGCATATAAATCTATTTCCCCCATAAACATAAATATATTTACATATGTACATGTCTGTATTTAGGGTTCTCTGTATCCAAGGCTATAACTTTTTATGGGAGTAGAAAGCTTTGTCTTTCTCCCACGGAGCAATGGGTGGTTTCAAACTGCTGACCTTACAGTTAGCAGACCAACATGTAACCACTATACCACTGGAGCTCCTGACCCAAGGGTTATAAATAACAAGTCCAGCATCTGAAAAGGAAATTGTTTATAGCTTAACTTCTGAGCCCCAGGTTTGCAGAAGGCTATGGATAACAGTGAAAACCCAAAATCTATTTTCAGAGGCCCCATGCAGACTAAGCCTCCATTAAACTTCCTCAGACCATTGATTAGCGATGTGAACAGTCTTGCGCCCAGAATGCATTAGAAAATGAATTACTACAGATATGTTGATGCTGTGTTGTTATTGTTCTAGCGTGACTCTCGCAATTGTTCTTGTTGATGAGCCCATTGTTGCAGCTATTGTGTCAGTCCATCTTGCATAAAGGTCGTCCTCTTTTTTGCTGCCTCTATTTTACCCAATGTGATGCCCTTCTCCAGGGACTGTTCTCTATGAGCAACACGTCCAAAGTATGTGAGATGAAGTCTTGCTTCTAAGAAGCATTCTGGTTGTACTTCTTCCAAGACAAATCAGTATATTCTTTTTATAGTTGTTGATATTGTCAATATTCTTCACCAGCACCATATTCAAATGCATAGATTCTCCTTCACTTTTCCATATCCAATCTCCAACTTTCACATGCATATAAGGTTTGGGTTAGGAGTACCTTAATCCTCAAAGTAACATCTTTGCTTTTCTACCCTTTAAAGAGGTCTTGTACAGCCCAATGTGATGCATCATTTGATCTCCTGACTGCTAGTCCCATGAGCATTGATAGTGGATCCAAGCAAGATTAAGCCTTGGTTACGTCTGTCTTTTCTCCATTTATCATGATGGAACCAATTGATACTGTCATGAGGATGAATATTTTCTTTACATTGAGTTGTAATCCATACTAAAGGCTGCAATCTTTGATCTTCATCAACAAGTATTTCAAGACCTCCTTACTTTCAACACCAAGGCTTCATATCTGCATATCACAGGTTGTTGCTAAGCTTTCTTCCGATCCTAATACCAAATCTTCCTATAGTCCAGCTTCTCTAATTATTTCCTCAGCAGACATTTTGAGAAAGTATAGTGAGAGGATAAAACCATGATTCACACCTTTCCTGAATTTAAACAATGCATTATTCCCTTGTTCTGTTGGCACAATTACCTCTTGATCCATTTATACATTCCACATGATTCTAGAAGTCCCATTCTTCTCAAGGCTATCCAGAGTTTCTTCTGGTCGACACGGTTGAATGCTTTTGTATTGTCAATAAAACACAAGTGAACACCTTTCTGTTATTCTCTTTCAGCCAAGATCTGTCTAACAGCAATGATATTCCTTGTTCCATGTCCTCTTCTGAATCCAGCCTGACCCTCTGACAGCCATCTGCCATTGTGCGGCTGCAACCATTGTTGGATGATCTTCAGCAACATTTTACTTGCATATGATATTAATGATATTGCTCTATAATTTCAAGATTCTGTTGGGTCACCTTTCTTTGGAATGACTACAGATATGCATCTCTTCCAGTCAGTTGATCAAGTAGCTGTCTTCCAGTTAGCTATTTCCCGTGCTTCATCAGCTTGTTGAAACATTTCAGTTGGCAGTCCATCAATTCCCGGAACCTTGTTTTTGGTTATGCCTTCAGTACACCTTGCACTACTTCCTTCAGTACCATTGGTTCCTGCTCATATGCCGCCTCTTGAAGTGGCTGAATGTGGGATAGTTCATTTTGGTACAGTAACTCTATATTCTCTCATCTCTTTTTGATGCTCCCTGAATCATTCATTATTTTGCCCATAGAATCTATTAATGTTGCAACTTGAGGTTTGAAATTTTATTTTAAGTTCTTTCAGTTTAAGATATGCGGAGCATGCTCTTCTCTTTTAGTTTCACAACCCAGGGTATTTGTACACCACATTATATTTTACTTTGACTTCTTGAACTTCCCTTTGAAATTTTCTGTTTAGCTTGTCAGTGTCATCATTTCTTCCAATTTCCTTCCTTACTCTCCAATTAAGAACAAATTTCAGAGTCTCTTCTGACATCCAAGCTGATCTTTCTTTCTTTCCTGACTTTTTTATGACCTTTTGCTTCCATTTATGACCATGATGTCATCCCACCACTCATCAGGTCTTCTGGCATTAACGTTCAATGTATCAAATTTGTTCTTGAGATGTTCTCATATTTCAGATGGGATAGACTCAAGGTCATATTTTGGCTCTCATAGATTTGTTTCCATTTTCCTCAGTTTCAACTTGAACTTACATGTGAGCAATTGATGGTCAGTTCTATAATCAGCACATGGTCTCGTTTTAGCTGATGATATTGAGCTTCTCTATTGTCTCTTCCCTCAAATGTAGTAAATTTGAATTATATGTATTCCATCTGGAGAAGTATACAAGTATAGTCAGTGTTGTTGAAAAAATGGTATTTGCAACTTTCCTCTAGTTCTTTAATGTTTCCTCCCCGCCCGTCCCCCTCCCCCACTGTCATGATCCCAATTCTACTTTACAAATCTAGCTAGACCAGAGGATGTACACTGTTACAGATAAGAACTGGAAACACAGGGGATCCAGGACAGATAAACTCCTCAGGACCAATAGTGAAAGTAGCAATACCAGAAGGGGAAGGTGGAGGAGAAAGGGGGAACTGAGCACAATGATCTACATATAACCCCACCCTGGGGGACAGACAACAGAAAAATAGGTGAGGGGAGACGTTTGGACAGTGTAAGACAGGACAAAATAATAATAATTTATAAATTATCAAGGGTTCGTGAGAGGGGGGAAGCAGAGGTGGGGCAGGAAATGAGGAGCTGATACCAAGGGCTCAAGTAGAAAGAAAATGTTTTGAGAATGATGAGGGCAACAAATGTACAAATGTGCTTGACTGTGATAAGAGTTATACTGTGGATGGATGGACTGTGATAAGAGTTATACAAGCACCCAATAAAATGATTTAAGATGTGTGTATATGTATGGATTGTGATAAGAGTTGTATGAGTCCCTAATAAAATGTAAAAAAAGAAAAGAGGAGGAAAAAAAGAAAATGATTAGGGCAAAGAATGTACAGATGTGCTTTATACAATTGATGTATGTATATGTATGGACTGTGATAAGAGTTGTATGAGCCCCTAATAAGTTGTTAAAAAAAAAGAAAGAAAACAATTTTTAAAATTTTTTAATGATTTAAGAAAGAAAAAAGCATTTGCTGTGAACAAGTTATTGGTGTTGCAAATCCATGCAATCTCCATTTTCAGTTCAATAACCAAGACCATCTTTCCAACTACTCTTCTTTCCTATTTGTTTTCAACATTTGCATTCCAATCACCAATAATTATCTGTGCATCATGATTGCATGTTTGATCAGTTTTCGACTGAAGATGTTGGTAGAATTGTTCCATTTCTACATATCAGCTTTAGTGGTTGGTGCATAAATTTGAGTAAGTTGTATTGATTGAATTTCCTTGTATGCAGATAGATATTATCCTATCACAAACAGCATTGTACTTTAAGAAAGATCCTGAAATGTCCTTTTTGAGTATGAATACACCATTCTTCTTGATTGTGTCTTTCCTATCACAGTAAACTGCATGATTGAAAATGGCCAACAGCAGTACATCTCTACTTCCTCCTACCTTCTCCTCTCCCGGAGCCATCGTCCCTGTTGTTTTCTCCTCAGGATTGGTTACCCTACCTATCCTATATGGATAGATATGAGAAAAAGGAAAAAAAGAGAAAGAGGGGGAAAAAAGCCTATATATATAGTTCCGGGTCTGTCTGCTGACCCTTCTGAATAATTTCCAATCAGATCTAATGAAGAATTACACAACTCTTTTTAATATATTTAAATCATTGAAATAAAGTAAGGAAGAAAATTAGTATGAGACATTTTGATGACATTTTAATGAGCCAAAAATAAATCATTAATATTTTCTTTTATCTTATTACATTCTAAATTAGATCCTGCCTCCATCCCCAAGCCTTACCTCATCCTTCTCCCTATCTCTTGTGTCAAAATATACTGCTTTGCTCTGACCATGGTCTTTTCCACGTGCTTGCCTGACAAGGAGATCCAAGAACAGTTCAGCATAGGTATAACATGACGGTCTTTTGAATATGATCTATCTCTCCTTGGGGTGAAGTCATTACTTTTCCTGTAATTTGTCTCCATTAGTCCTTTTCTCCAGTCTGACAGTCATTTTCACCTTTCTTGTATAATCTTGTCAAATCCAATGTGCTACAGAACTTTAGGAAAAGTCTGGCCCAATTCCATAGCAATTTGATTGCCTTGCACTTTTGTACTCATTCAATTTCTCCTTAAAAATTCCAAGACATTTTCTGTTTTCATTTTTAAAACAGTACTGCCCTAGCAGAATATTGACTTTCAAAATGTCCTTCCTAACAAACATATTATTTTCCATTTATAGTTATAGTGTTCATGCTCATTTTCCTCTTCAGTGAACTACTTTCCAGAATTTCCTTTCCTCTTCTATGTAATTAGTGCCACATACTACTTGTAAGAGATCAGCATTTCCAGAAAGAAAGAAATCAGAGCAACATACTACACATTCTTGAAGAAAAATATTCCACTATATGAGTTTCTAATATTCAAATGAGAAGTTTATCACCATATCAGAAAGTAAGAAAAAAATACCTTGGAAAACTTACTTCCTTTACAAAGAGTATTAGGCTGATTTTCTAGAGAAGCAAAATCAGATATATATAAAGAAATTTATATGAGGAAAATGGCTTGCAAAGTTGTAGAAGTGGTTAAGTTCAGTACAGTTTCAAGTATGTGAGTCGGGTGCAGACGTCTCCTGACTTAAGAAGCTTCAGGGGCTGATGAAGCCAGAATGGTCAGGACCCCCACAGGCTGCAGAGGCAGATAAATCCAAGGTCAGTATGGAAGGCTTGTGACTGGAGAGGTGAAAGAAGCCAAGGTCACCTGGTCTGATGGCAAAGCAGGGAAGGGATGAGTCAACCAGGGCACAGTAAAGCATCGATGAAACACACAGTAGGCTTCTGGATGCTTTAGGCTTCCTCACTCCCCACTCTCATGATCCCAGTGCTGCTTCTCAATTTAGACTAGACCGGAGCATGTACACAGGCATAGATAAGAGATAGGGGCTCACAACATATTGAATCCAGGAACAGGAGTGGTAATAGTGATACCAAAGGGCAAGGAGAATGGGGAAGAGGGAGAAAATGGGAACTGGTCACAATGATCGACACATAATCATACACCCCTCTTGGGTGTATGACAATAGTCAGTTTAAGATATGAAAATAATAATTTATAATCTATCAAGGGAGTATGAGGATGGGGGGAGTGAAAAAAAGAGGAGCTGATACCAAGGGCTCAATAGAAAGTAAATGTCCAGAAAAGAATGAAGGCAACACATGTACAAACATGCCTGATGCAATCAATGTATGGATTGTAACAAGAATTGTAAGAGTCCCCAGTAAAATTATCTTAATAAAAAATTTTAAGATAACCGACTGATAATGGCTGTAGAAACAGCAGGCAATATGACAAGCCATTGATTCAAGTCTAAAGAACCAGAGGTTGACAAGCGAGACACAGGATCCAGACCCAGCAAAGAGAGAACAAGCTTCCCCACAGAATCCACATATATAGGAATTAGGTTACATACCTGAGAAAATTTTCTTTCAATTGCCTCAAGCCTGTGACCTCTCTCAGCCACTTAGTTGCTTGCATCAGATTCAAACATGGATTTGATTAAATTATATTAGGTCATGTCACGAGAAATTGCTAGTCCAAACTACGGAGACTCGTGCCCCAGCCAAGCTGATATAAAACGAACTATTACACACACATTCGTTTATTGGAGTCTTTTAAGGAGCATAAGGAGGTGTGAAGCCTGTTGAATACAGCTGTAACTCTCCCACGACCCTGACACAGATTCTGACACAGAACTCATAGTCTAGAAGGGAGAAACCAGTTGTGGTTTAAATTGATTCCAACGCATGGTGGCACCATGTGTGTCAAAGAAAAATTGCATTCTGTGGGGTTTCCATTGATGATTTTTCCTCAAGTAAATTGCTGGACTTTTATTCCACCCAGAGGCGCCTGGATAGACTCAAATCTCCAAGCATGCTACCTGTTGTACCCCCAAGGATGCAGATTAGGGAGCAGTTCTCTCCAAGTTGTGAAGAGGTATCATTTGAGTGACAAGAGAAGACTTAGTATAAGATGCAGTGGAGTTTAGATGGCTGAATTGAGGGGTGGGGGAGTGTGAGGAAAAGGCTGTAGGAATGACCTGTGTGGGCCACATGACCTAGGAAAACATCAAGTTGGTGTATCAAGCCAGGAGTTGCTTGATAGGATGCATGAAGGAAAGAGGGAGAAGATAAATTTGGAAAGGCAATTTACACCTGCATCTTAGACAGCCCAGAATGCTACGATGAAGAAGATGGACTATGCCACCTCGGCAGTAAGAAGCCGAAAAGGTGGTTTTTGTTTTGTTTTCAAGCAGAAGAAAGAAAATGTATTGGATGGACTGAAATGAGACAATATTGGAAAGGGAAGCCAATTATGGAGTGTGTGTATTAAGAGCCTGGGTCTTGATGTAGACCTATCGCAGAACCAGAATTAGAGAGAAGGAAGGCTTTGGAGATGTTTCGGCTAGAATTCTTATACTTGGCATGCTTTTGGATGTTGGGGAGAGAGGAAGGCATGTATTCTCTGAGCATGTCAGAATAGTGAACTAAAACGAAGATTATTATAAGACATAAAATTTGGGAGGAAAAATGTGTGTGGAAAAGGCAGTAGAAGATGCCCAGGTAACGGTTGGAAAAATGAAACAGTATTTTAAGAAAGAATGCAGCTCTGGAAATGCAAACAAATTTGAAAATCATCTGTACAAATGTGACAACCAAAGTCATGACTTTGGATGAGGTTTTTAATTGAGAGAGAGCCACAGTTGCTGTCTATACATCACCAAGTCAAATGGTGTTTTGCTAATTATCCACAGTTTGATGAATGTAGACAGTCAATCTCAGATCATTACAGGCTAGATAGTTTGCAGACTGAATGGCCCAGTTTTCGAGTCTACATCAATCATATTAAACAAATAGTGGTCAGCTCTGCCCTTGGCTTTGTGCTATGTCAATATAGCTAGAGGGTACACTCTCCAATTGAAACTGAAAACCTGAGTCAAGACTTTGAAGTCAGCCAGTGTCATATCTCCATGTCTCAAGTCATCTCAACTGTCACCTGGCCATAATGCCTTAGACCAAGTTCTGACCGTGCTGTGTACAGAGCAAATTTCATGAGAAGTATATCTTGTAGAAGAAAGCCTAATAGGTAGGTTTATTTCTATTTTAAAGATACAGGACCCTAAGGGGAAAAAATCCCAACCCAAACCCACTGACAGCAGTTGATTCTGACTCATAGCAACACTTTAAGAGAGAAAGCAAATTAATCTACAATCGTGTGGCTAGTAATAGGTGGGTGTACAACTAGCAACCAAGGCTTCCAACTCAATAAATAGCACAAGGTATTTTTGTGAGTGTTGAAACCTATCCTGCCTGAATTTTAAAAAAGGAATTTTATTATCATGACTAATTAGGATACCTGAACGGAGCACCAGTGCTGGTAGTTCACTCATCCCGTATGGTCACTTATTTTACCAACCACGTGTAGCCTTGGTGGCAGGGTGCTTATGCTTTGGGCGGTGATCCCAAAGTCAGCCGTTCAAAACCACAGAAGAAAACCCTGGCTTTCTAATCACTGAATCAGTTACAGTCTAGGAAACTTACAGGGGCAGTTCCAACCTCTCCGATTGGGTCACTCTGGGTCAGTATTGGCACAATGGCAGTGAGTTTGATTGGTTTGGGGTGAGTTTTCATTTGAGATGTTAAGTCACGGGGAGCCGTGGTGGCAGAATGGCCCCGTGATTTTCACCAGCTGCTCTGTAGGAGAAAAGTGAGGCTTTCTACTCCAGTGAAGAATTCTCAAACTCAATTCACTGCCATCTAGTCAATGCCAACCAATGGAGACCCTCTGCCGTAGGAGAAAGCCCCAACTTTCTTCCGCGGAGCGGTTGGTGGTTTCCAACTGCTGACCTTCAGGACTGCAGCCCAACTAATAACCACTACATCCCCCAAGGGCAGTTCTATCGTGTCCTATAGGGTCACTACGAGCCGGAATCAACTCGAAGGCAATGAGTTTGGTTTGGTTTGGTTAAACCACTGAGTGATTGAGTGGGTCTGAGGAGCTTTCATTCCAAAACAAATCAAACCAGATGCCATCAAGCCCATTGTAACTCACTGGGGTGATACCAGAAGTAGACTGCCCCAACAGGCTTCCAAGGCTGTAACCTTGATGGAGACAGACTGCCTGATCTTTCTCTCCAGGAACGGCTGGTAGCTTCAAACAGCTAACCTTTCGGTTAGCAGTTCCCCTAGGGCTGAACCACAGTGCCACAGTCCCCATTTCTTGCCCCTCCTTCCCCTTCTCTGCTCTCCTTCCAGAAAATCCTTGTTTATTTTTCACACTGATTGATTTAACTATCTCTTTGTTTCAATGCCTCCTTCCAAATCATGCCTGGAGGGCCTCATCTTTGCTAAATAAAAAGGCTATTTACTCCAGAGAGAAATTATGCTACTTCCTTAACAGGCAGAAGCTACTGCAATCACTTGTGGTTTAAAATAGTAATTTCTTTATCTCTAAAATAAGACCTAGACATAGGGCTTGAATATGGAGGGGCAACATGATTAAAGTTACAAGTGTTGGTGATTTTCAGAATTCATGACCACCCAAGGAGATTGATTGTGTTTCCTCCTGGGACAAATTGTGCTAATTGAAAGTTAAAGAGCAAGTCAAAAAATATTGCTACAGGGTTTCAGCTCATGCATGCAAGTTTAGTTTACACGAAGAGTTTCTAAACATCCTGTGATCAGTAGCAGATGACTGCAGACAAATTCTCTCAGTAATACACTGTCTTAATCTCCTTAAAGGAGCCCTGGTGGGTAGCCATTGGGCTGCAAACTGCAAGATTAGCAGTTTGTAACCACCAGACACTAGTTGGGACAAAAATGAGGCTTTCTACTCCCATAAATTTTCAGTCTTGGAAACTCACACAAGCAATTACCTTCACAGTATAGGGTTTACTATGAGTTGGAAATGACTCTATGGCAGAGAAGTGGTACAGTGGGTTAAGTGTTGAAATGCTAACCAAAAGCTCAGTGGTTCAAACCCAACAGCTGCTCTAAGGGAGAAGGATGAGGCAGTCTGCTTGCATAAAGATTGACAACCTAAGAAATCCTATGAAGTCATTGAACTCTGTCTTATAGATTTGTTAGGAGTTGGAAATGATTCAGGGGCAGTAGGCCATTAACAGGCCTTCAGAAAATTCAGGGCAGGGCAGTCAGCTCAAAAGTTTATGACAATCGTCTAAATTTCAAATGGGTAATCGTGATAGATTTCCTTAAAAGACACAGCAGGATCACAGGACTTTTTATGAAGAGGTTGAAGAAATTTTTTTAAGTGCATTGGTCAGAAAAAGGTCAGGAAAGTAGCGCCATGAAATGGTTTCTCTATCATGACAATGCGCTGTTCTTTCTTTAAGGGTAGAAATGGCAGCCCTATGAAAAGTCATGGAGAAACCTTAGCGTATCCACAGAGCCCTGATCATGCACTTTCAGCCTCTGTGTTCCCCAAACTGAAAGAGCACTGCAAAGAAACATGATTAGACCCTCCTCAAAGATGCCAAAACGGATGTTTTGACAGAGATGGCAATACTGCCTTCAGGAGTATATGCACCCAGATGGGGGGTATGTTGAGAAACAAGAACCTCACTTTTTTTTGTATTATTGTTTAATAAATATTTCTAAGACTTTGTGGCAAAATATGTTTTTGCTTACACTTGTATATAACGATGTGCTTCCCTAGTGGTACTGACAGGTAAGCAATGATCTGCTAACCACAAGGTCTGCTGTTCAAACCCACGAGCAGCTATCTAGGGTCAAAGATGAGGCTTTCTGTTCCAGTAAAGATTTAAAGGCTTAAAAACCCTATATAGGAGCACTATCAGTTAGAATTGATTCAATGGCAATGACTTGGTTGGTTGGTTGGTTGGTTGGTTGTGGGGGCAGGGCCGGAATTGACAGTAAATAAACGTTCTGACACTCATTAGGCTCTGATGAACTCAGAGAGTCCTTTCCACTTTTCTTGCTTCCCACCCTGTCATCCCACTCGACTGCCATCCTCGCGGACACGCACACATAGTATAAGAAAAGGAGCACTCATTTCATTTAGGGCCCTCAGGTTCGTTGACCTTGAGCCACAGGGGGCATGTTCTCCATTAAATCGCATCTTCTCTGCAGGAGAATGAGGAAGCTTGCTATTTGTGCAAAGAAGGATCAGCTCAGAAACTCCTGGGCTCGGCCCTACAAGGGGGATCGCTGTGAGTTGGAATCCTCTTGGTGGCAGTAAGAAGAAGATGCGAGAACCCAAGTACAATTCTTAGCCCATCCATCTCCTTTGCAGCTCCTGTCCATCTGTCAGGGGAGGCTTGCACGTTGCTATTGTGCTAAACAGGTTTCAGCAGAACTTCTAAACTAAGATAGACTAGGAATAAACACCTGATGATCTTCTGAAAATCCGCCAATGAAAATCCACAGACTTAGGGTTGGGGCAAGCCTCTTCGGATAGGTATGGGGGCAATTGTGAACGATGAGAAAGAGCTCTAGCACTTCAATTGTATCTCTAGAAATGATTGGGCTTAGGATGGTGACTGCTAGCCTAAAGGTTGCTGATTCAAATCCTTCCAGTGACTTTGAGGAAGAAAAATCCTGGCAGTCTCCTTCTGTACAGACAACAGCCAAGAAAGTCTTTTGTCACAGTTCTACTCTGTAACACGCGGGTTTGGCCTGCGTGGTGGCCAAATCCCCAGCAGCTAACAAGAAGACAACGGAGACCACAGACTTCCGGTTCTTCTATCTATAGTAGAAAGGTTCTCAGGAACTAGAGAGGCCTCGAGCAACTTCACCACACTAGCCCTGCTGCGTGCAGACACATATTTTTAAAAGAAAGATCCTCCTGTTCTTAAACATCAATGAGAATCGTAGGCCTTACAGTACAGCAGTTCCGCTCCATGTGCACAACTCGAGGTTGGTGGGGGCTGGGGTCTCTACCTTCGCTGGCATCAGCAGCAGCAGCAGCAGCAGTGCTGATAAGAGTAGAGTGCAGCCAGGGATCAGCAAGTCTGTGGAAGGGAAGGGGCACAAAGCTACAGGCAAACAGCGGGGAGGGAGAATTTTGGACATATGTGAGCACCCCTGGCGAAGGAGGTTTATGAAAGACTGGGCTTCCTAGAGTAAACAAGAAGCCGGTCAGATGAGGTTTTCCTGGCTGCTCTTAAAATTGGGGGTTTAATATTATTTGACTGCATTTACAATCAGCAGCTGCTAAGTCCCGAGACATTGGATTACATGGCTATAAACGGCTTTTGTCTCTAAGTCTATGAAATTCACAGAGATACACGGCTGCACTGCTGTGGAATTATTCTGTGGACTTAGATTCATTCTGGACTTTGATTCATTCTGCTAGCAAAGATTTTCCAAAATGCTACTAGAGAAATTTCCATGCAAATTACCGGAAGAAGAACAGGTAATAATATCTAAACACTACCTCCAACTACTATGTTAAGTACGCTCCTTCCTTCTCTTATTAAATCCTTCCTAGAGCCCTAAGATATAGGTGATGTCGTACATATTTGAGAGAAGAGAAAATAGACTTGGAGACAAAAATAATCCAAGGTCAGGCACTAGAAAACACTGAAACGAATAAACATTGACACAGCTAATTCAAGATATAAAAATAGACACTAAATGGCCAGTTGCTCTCCGGTCTATTCCAACTCATGATAGCCATACGTCAATGTGGAATTGTGCCCCATGGGGTTTTGAATAGTTGGGTTCCAGAGCAGATAATCAGGCTTTTCTTCTGAGACTTCTAGATAGCTTTGAACCTCTAACGTATTGGATAACATGTGAGCATTTTAACCATTGAAACCAGCCAGGAATTCCAAATGCTAATGTAGGACAGCTAAAGATGCTAGAGCAACGAAATGAGACCCATTTATCTGAGGTTGATGCCCCTAGAAGCAGAAATGGAGATAGTTTTATATATGCGAGTGACTAATAAAGATCTTCCTGAGGACACTGTTAAGCAGGTAAGAGGCGCAGAAGTAGGAAGGGCAGGGAATCAAGCAAGAGAATGAGCTCGAGTAAAGATGCACAGGCAGTAACTTCAGTCAGATTCCGCAAAGAAATCCCGGCGTAGATCCTCAGAGCTGTCCAACTAGAGGCATGCCCACACCTGTCAGGGAGGACAAATCAAACCAATCCAGTAGCCTCCTAGTCTGTCCGGGCCCATGTTGATGCCGTGTGTGTCAGAGTAGAAGTAGGCTCTGTTGTTTTCAATGGCTGTGATCTTTCAGTAGTAAATCACCAGATCTTTCTTCCAAGGTGTCTTTGGGTGAATTCTAATAACCAACTTATCTGTTATGACCCAACTTTTAACCATACTTCATGTGAGAGAAGGGATTAGACACTGACTGCTGAAGGTACATTATATTAAATCCTCTACTGCCCACAAACAATACAAAGGAATCTGAGGAATCTGGCCAGAGTGGGAACATTACCCTTTATCCCTTAAACCCATTCAATGCAGAACTGGCTCTTCAATCTCTTCACAAAACAGTGAAACCTGTCTCTGTTGTTAGATGCCATTGAGTCAGTTCCAACTCATACCTACTCTACATACAACAGAACAAAACACTGCCCTGTTCTGTTCCATCCTTGCCATTGCTCTTGTGTTTGAGCCCATTGTTCTTATGTTGCAGCCATTTTCAATCCATCCTTCCTCTTTTTTGTTGCCCCTCTATTTTCCCAAACACGATGTCCTTCTCAGGGACTGGTCTCTCCAAAGCACTGGTCTCCAGATCCAAAGCACGTGAGACAAAGTGTTGTCATCCTGGCTTCTAAGGAGCCTTCTGACTGTACTTCTTCCAAGAGAGATTTGTTGGTTCTTGATCATATGCTACCTCTTGAAATAGTTGAATGTCCACTTGCCATCTTTTTGGCACAGTGACTGTGTGTTCTTTTCACCTTCTTTTGATGCTTCGTACGTCATTCAACATCTTGCCCATAGAACCTTGCAATACTCAAACATGAGGCCTGAATTTTTCCTGAGTTCTTTCAGTTTGATGTGGTGAGTGTGTGCTTCCTTTTTGGTTTTCTAACTCAAGGTCTTTACACCTTTCATTATAATACTTTGCCTTATTTGTAGAGGCCTGGATGAAGACATGTACATATGCAAATATATTTATATATGAGGATGGGGAAATAGATCTATGTGCATATATTTATAGGTTTAGTAATAAGGTAGCAGAAGGACATTGGGCCTCCACCCAATTGCTCCTTCAAGAATACTTTCTTCTATTAAAATGGCATTCTATGATGCTCACCTTCCCAACACAACCACTGAAGACAAAGCAGGTGAATAAACAAATGTGCTGAAGAAAGCTGATGGTGCCCGACTATCAAAAGATATAGCATCTGGGGTCTCAAAGGCTTGAAGGTAAACAAGCAGCCATCTAGCTCAGAAGCAACAAAGCCCACATGGAAGAAACACACCAGCCTGCGTGATCACAAGGTGTCGAAGGGATCAGGTATCAGGCATCATCAGAATAAAATATCTTATCATGGCAAATGAGGGGTGGGGGAGTACAGAGTGTAAACCCAAAGCCCATTTGTAGGTCACTGGACATCCCCTTACAGAAGGGTCTTGGGGAGGAAATGAGCCAGTCAGGATGCGATGTAGCAATGATCGAAAAATACAACTTTCCTCTAGTTCCTAAATGCTTCTTCCCCCACCCCCGTACTGTCATGATCCCAATTCTACCTTGAAAGTATGGCTAGACCTGAGGATGTACACTGACACAGATAGGAACTGGAAACACAGGGAATCCAAGGAGGATGATCCCTTCAGGGCCAGTGGTGTGAGTGGCGAGACTGGGAGGGTAGAGGAAGGGTGGGTTGGAAAGGGGGAACCGATTACAAGGATCTACATGTGACCCCTCCCTGGGGGGTGGACAACAGAAAAGTGGGTGAAGGGAGACGTCAGACAAGGCAAGATATGACAAAATAACAATTTAGAAATTTTCAAGGGTTCATGAGGGAGCGGGTAGTGTGGAGGGAGGGGAAAAATGAGGACCTGATACCAGAAGCTTAAGTGGAGAGCAAATGTGTTGAGAATGATGAGGGCAATGAAAGTACAAATGTGCTTTACACAATTGATGTATGTATGGATTGTGAAAAGACTTGTATGAGCCCCTAATAAAATGATTAAAAAATATATTTTGCCTTATCTTCTTGAACTAGCCTTTGAATTTTTCCATTTAGCTTTTTTACTTCAACTTTCTTCCATTTATCTTAGCTACTCTATAATTAAAAGCAAGTTTCAGGAGTTTCTTCTGACATTACACACTGTTTTTTGCTTTCTTCTCTGTCTTTTTAATGACCTTTTTCTTTCTTCATGAATGTGATTCTCAATGTCATTAGTGTTCAATGCATCAAACGTGTTCTTGAGTTGTTCTTGAAATTCAGGTGCAACAGACTCAAATCTTATTTTGGCTCTCATGGACTTGTTTTCATCTTTGTCAACTTCACCATGAATTCACTTATGAGCAATTGATGGACTTTTCCCTAGTCAGTCTGTGGCCTGGTTTTAACTGCTGATATTGAACTTATTGATCACCCTTTCCCCCAGATGTCATCAATTTTAATTATATTTATTCCATCTGGAAAAGTCCACATATACAGTCACTGTGTTGTTGAAAAAGGGTGTTTACAATTAATTTGCTGATCTTGTACATTCTATAATGCAAACTCTGCTTTCATTTCTATCACCAAGGTCATATTTTCCAACTACTCTTCCTGTTTGTTTTCAACTTTTGCATCCCAGTCACTGCCTGCTGATTGCATTGATTATCACTGCCTGCTGATTGCATGTTTGATCAATTTCAGACTGAAGATATTGGTAGAATTCTTCTATTTCTGCATCACTAGCTTTAGTGGTTAGAGCATGAATTTGAATAATAGTTGTATTTACTTGATTTCCTTGTATGCAGATAGATATTATTCCATCATCGGCAGCATTGTACGTCAAGATAGATCTTGAAATGCCCTTTTTGAGGATGAATGCTGCATCATTCCTCTTGACTGTGTCATTCCTGGCATAGTAAATTAGATGATTCAAATGGCCAATGCCAGTCCATCTCCACTTATTGTTGACTAAAAAATTCATATTTATGCATTCCATTTCATTTTGACGACTTTCAGTTTTCCTAGATTCATACTTCATGCATTCCAAGTCCCAATCATTAATTGGTGTTTACAGCTGTTTCTTCTCATTTTGAGTTATGCCCCATTAGCAAATGAAGGTCCTAAAGGTTTTACTCCCACAGGCTTTCCTCCATTCACGTCATCATGGTCAACTGTACTTTGAGAAATCAGTTCTTCCTCAGTCATGCTTTAAGTGCCTTTCAACCCAAGGGGCTCAACTTCTGACACTGTCTTCAACAATGCTCAGCTTCCAGTCACGAGGTTTGGGGTGTCTGACAATGTTTCTGTGTAATCCATGAGACTTTCAGTGACCAATTCCTCTGAAGTGGACGGCCTATTCCTTCCTTGTAGTTTGTTCTTAGTCTAGAAGCTCTACTAAACCCTATTCACTTTGGTCATTTGAAGTCCTGGTAACATAGTTTCCAGCACCACAGCAAAACACAAGCCACCACAGTCTGACGAACTGACAGACAAGTGATGGGAAAGCTATCTCCAGTGAGAGCAAAACTAGAGCAAAGCTTCATGATTCGAACTTTTGACTAGATTTTCCCAGGCAGATTAGAAAGAGTTGGGTCAGTCATTTTGTAAATTGATCTGTGAAGTTCCCATAATTCTCAAAATTCCCAGGTTTCTCCAAGAGGGAAAAATGTGTAGTCAGAAAGATAGCATGATGGGAACAAAGGACCCTAAAGATAAGGTGAACTTTTCCATCCAGTCCTCCCCACTCTGTTGTTCTGGGCTGCTCCACAAGCTACTCAACCACAGCGCTGCTCATTTTTTTCAGTAAGAAAAGGGAGACAATTATACACTCCAGAGTTTGCTGGAACTGCTAAGTGAAATTGTGTCTGTGTGAGCTTTTTAATATCAGCATGATATAAATACCGTTTGTTATTGTATTCATATCACAGTGTTTAATACTTGGATTAAACAGAGATCAGGTTGTATTTCCATTTAAATATCAGAGAAATTGAGTTTCTGGGTGTTGTTTTTTTGTGTGCTAGAAGTAGCCAGGCTCTGTTTGCTCCCTAATGTCTCTATCCAAGCCATCATTCAGCTGGAGATTAAACGGATTGGGAAAGACAGCAGCCTTGAGCTTCAGGAAATCCTAGCTTACAATGACACAGCCCAGCTTGTCCCTCTGATGGTGTGGGACCTCACCTCTGGGGTCCTGGAGGTGGGAGGCCTATACTTCACTCGGCTCACACACCCTGTGACCTAGGTGCTCCCTGTGGAAACTGTTTACCTCTCCAGCCTTCCATGAGAATGTGACATGACACACTTTCATGGGGAGGTGAAAATGACATACTTGAGTAAATGCAGAAGTAATGCACCCAAATTGCTCCTTAGATGTGAGGATGGAGAGCTTGGCTTGCTCTCTTTTAACAAGTCATCGAGGAAGACCAGTTGCTAGAAAAGGGCACCTCTCTTGTGGAAGCAGAAGCTCGGCAAAAACAAGAGAGGTAGTCAGTGCAATGAGTCAACACAATATTCACCACAATGTGTTCAAACACAGCCCTGCTTGCAGAGAGGGACTGGCACTGATGAAGGCTTCATTCTATTATACTAAGGGTGCTTCTTTCCATCCTCATGACGATGCTATGAGTGGAAGTCAACCCTATGGCAACTAATAAGTAGAATAATCACTGGACACAGCCTTAATTGAAGGGAGTAGCTCTCAAAGGTGGGTGAGAAGCATGTTGGGAAGCTTGGGTGTGGGGAGCAAAATTTGGGGACCCATAACATTAGTCTGGAAATCACACTTAGTAGGTGTTATGAAGTAGAATAAAGGTCGAATTGTTTCTGAGGTTGGGCCTTCTACAGATGACGTCACAATGCAGGGGCCTAAGACACAGGGGCCTAAGTTATCATGGGATGTTTCTCAACTATATTTTGGGCCACCAAATCAATAAAGAGTAGACTTTGGGGTCAAAAAAACCTGAGTTTTACTCCAGAGTCCCATAGTCACTAGCTATGTGACCTTAAGCATTACCTGATCCTCAATGTTCTCATCCAGGAAATGAGGTAAGATTATCTTCCCTCATGAGTCTACTGTAAGAATAAAATATATGCAAACTACCTAACACAGTTCCTGATAAATAGCTGACACTGAACAAACATTATCACTAAAAATACATTAATAATATGAAAATTGGCATAAGAAAACACTATCGACTGTTGGTATTATTACAACTGTTATTATCATACCCCTCAGAGAACATGTCGATGATTTCTATGCATTAGGCACACAGAAAATACTGGTTAAATTAACACAAACAGTTGTAGCCAACAGGCTTCATAGCCCATAGAGCAAAATAAGTACTTCTGAATCCCATCTCTTAAGTAGCACTTCCCTACTAAAGATCTTTAAAATTGCCTCATCTATCTCAGTTCAAGAAGCCCGGGTCGTGGTAGTTGCTACGATTTGGGGTGCTAACTTCAAGGGCATTTCTTCAAAATCACCAGCTGTGCCAAGGGAGAATGACTGGGCTTGCTAGCAGGGGCAGTTATACAGTACCCTATAGGGTCACTATGAGTCGGCATTGACTTCATGGCTTTGGTTTTGAGTTTATACCCCAATTTAGATTTTGCATGCTATGCTATCAGTGGGGTAATTCTTCCACTGCTTTCCCAGAGGAACTAAGCCATTGAGCAGTGGGAAGCCCACCCAGCCATCCACAATGAAGGGCTGGACATGAGAGGAACTGAGCCATTGAGCAGTGGACAGCTCACCCAGCCTTCCATGGTGAGGGCTGGCCATGAGGCCAGCAGCGTAAGCAGGGTTGTCAGTCACAAACATTTCTGTGTGGAATCTGGTCAAGAAGTGGTGTGACCATGAGGTTGTGCTAATGGACAGGCAGTAGACATGGACTTCGTTTGCTTGTGTTTCATTTTACAGCGCTTCACAGACACTGCATTTTCTACAAATTGAAGGTTCACACCAACCCTGCAGTGAGCAAGTCTATAGACACCATTTTCCAGCAGCGTGTGGTCCCTTTGAGTCTCTGTGCCACATTTTGACATTTCTCCTAAAAGTTCAAACTTTTTGATAACACTATAACATAATAAGAGATGACAGTACAATGTAGTCTATGAACTTTTATAGCTACTAGAAAAGCAAAAGGTAGTGTGACTCACTTTGTTGCCATATGGGCTATATGATGTGCCCTGGAACGAAACCTGTAATAGCTTCAAGGTATGCCCATACCTGGCTCCAAAGGCAACTAGTCGGGGTGGGAACACCACAGATGTTCATGTTTGTAGCTGAGATGATGTCTCCTTTGAGTTCGCCATACCTAACAGGGAGCCATTAGGTGCACAAACATCATCTATGGCAATGTGAAACTTGCAGGCAACCAGACACTGCTAGTATCACAATATTACGTTTTGGCTCTCTCTTTACAACTCACCTCACTATTGGCAGACAGCTTGTCCTTTGTAGATTCTGAAGAGGCAGAAGAAAGAAGATGGACCTGTTCAGGCAGCTAGTTCCAGTGGAATCAGGCATGAATTAAAAACAAACAAACAGGACAAAAAAGCTGGGAAAGACCTGAGAGGGCATCAGGGAAGGAGTGGTTGGCCACTCCAAGATGCGGTGATGTTACCCTCCGTTTTCACAGAGTAAGAATAGCCCTGCTTGAAATCCAATCTTAAACAAATGGTGCATGGCCAAGGATTCCTAGCAAAAGACGACCTCTTTAAAGAGGAAGAGAGGGAGAGAACATTTACTGAGTACCGACATGACCCGAACAACTCTCTGTTATTGAAGACGTATGTCAAGACTCAGGCAAAACTTCCACCACCTGTTGTGAGCTTGTCATACGGGGATGGCATGAGTGTGGCTACAGAGTCTTGCTTCTGAAAACTGTGCCACTGGCAGGGTCATCCATGACCACAGGGTCATCCATGACCACAGATTTCAGGAAAGCGCTAAAGATGAACAATGGTTCAGGAGAAGGTTTGATGGTCGAGCTACACTTGCCCAAAACTGTGGTCTTTTCACTCACTTCCTGCCCATGGGAAAGCAGGGCAATGAATTGCAGTGTTGACAGAAAGTATTCAAAGGACCAAGGACAGTCAAAATAACCATCTGGCTTGGAAGAAGGACAGCCAGAATGTTGCTTAGAAGCAAGGATACCCTGATTTCATCTCACATACTTTGGACATATCATCAGGAGAGACCGGTCTCTGGTAAATGACATCATGTTGAGGAAGGTAGAAGGACAGCTTAAAGGGAGGAAACGTCAAATATGGGCCTGACAACCATGGGCTCAACCGTAACAATGATCGGGAACGCGGCGCAGGAAGGGCTTAGTTCTGTTGTAGACATAGGGTTGATGGAGAAGAAACTGACTTGACCGCACCTAACCATAACAACAACCACGTAACAGGTACTATGAACCCCATTTTACTGATGAGGAGTTACCATGCCTTTACCATTGGTAGCGCAGCTACGGAATGGTAAAGAGAAATTGGAACTTGTTTGGTGTCTTAGTTATCTAGTGCCGCTCTAACAGAAACACCGCACAGGGCAACTTTAACAAACAGAAGTGTATTCTCACACAATTAGGAGGCCAGAGGTCTGAACTCAGGATGCCAGCTCAAAGGCAAGAATTTCTCTCTCTGGTGACTCACAGTTTGGGAAGAAGGTTTTTGTTGTTTCCTTTTAGCATCGGCGGACTAGCTAGTCCCTGGAGATCTCCATCTGTCTTGGCATTAATCTTCCCTGAGGTCTAGAAGGTTCTTAGTGCAGACTTCGGGTCCATAGGACACACTCTGCTCCCAGCTCTTCTTTCTTTGTGTTTTGAGACCCATCCCTCTTTGCTCACCTGCCTCTTTTGCCCTCGTAAGATAAAAGTTGTTGCAAGCTTTGGCCACTGGGACTTTCCTTTCGATTGATCAGGCTATGACCTTAGTAAGGGTGTTTTGTCCCTCCCTACTCCCCTTGCGACTAATTGGCCAGTCACATCAGATCACGCCATGGGGGATGATTACACCACTGCCAAACCATTGAGAATGGTGGGTCAACCAAGTGGACACATATTCTGAAGAAACACAATCCAAACCACAATAGTCTGTTTGACTCAAAAACCGATTGTCTCTGCCATATGAAAGGGCTTCAAAAAGTGAGTGGAAACATGAAGTTAAAAGATAATGCAATTTCTCCGTGAACCTTTTGAAGCCCCTTGAACAACATGGGCTCCAAAACCCAAAAGACGGTGCAAGGAAATGAGACTGAGAATGACTTAAAGATCAGTGCATATTTATGGACTACTGACATGGCTAGAGGGTTTTACTAGGTGGTTTACCTAGAAGCCTGCTTTTAGATGCATAAAAGGAGTGAATCCTGCAGTCAAGGTTTAATTTACATCTTGCTCCATTGTTGCTATAGAAAATTTTTCTAAGCAACAGAAAAATCTGTAATCCCCCCCTGCACAGGCATATACCTGCCCTGGCTAATTATTGAAGACATTGTTCAAAGCTATGCCTCCTAATTAACAGTGTGTACTGCCTACGCCAGAACACGAACCCAGCATCTCACACAGTCTGTAATCCATCTGGCCTCCAGGCCCACGCTGCCAGAGTCAGGTAGGACTGTCGTACGCACCATCACCTCTCCTCCTGCATGGGGGAGGAGAGGGCCCACGGTGGGTAATGAATCAATAATGTGCAGCCAATTCCCTGGACTCTGTTGACGTGTGTGACCAGTTTTCTCTCATGATTAATTACACTTGCTTTTGCCTAGGATTAATTCACTTTTCTGGAGAGCTTTTCTGATTTTCTGCTATTAAAAAGCAAGTCTCAACAATCCTCCTGGCTCAGAAGGAAGAGGGTCCAGCTTAGTGTGGGTGATCCCAATTGTCAAAATGAATAGCATTAAAGAAAGTCTGATTTCAAATAGAAGAAGGACCCGTGTAGGAGTGTGGATCTGTGTGTATACACATAACACGCCTGTTCATGAACATGAGCATAAATCTTGTGTACTTGTGATTTTCTCATCGAAAAATCACATCACCCTTTTGTCATATCACCACGTCTTTCTAAAAACCTACTAAAATCAATGTACAAGAAAATCAGATACTGCACATTTCAGATAATAGTACAGTTAGAAAAGAGGAGCAACTAATGGGAGACACATTCACAATTAGACATAACTCTCTACAAACAAAGAAAGACCACCAGTTAATTAATGTTTGTCAAGCACTTGAAAATCATACAATTCAATGTCCTAGGCATCCCACCTAAAGCTGGGAAGATAAAAGACGAGGGGGGAAGTAGCTTCAGTTGGCTCTGCATCTTGTCTTGCTCAGTTATTCATCAGATTTACCAAAGAGGGAGGGAAAAAACACATGCACACAAAGTAGCTGGAACTAAATTTCCTTAAAAGCTATTGCTCTGTCACTACCTCTCATTTTTCTTTATGAGTGAATGGGGAATAATTCTTCTGGAAATCATTCCACAGGACCAGTAACATCAATTCTTAATTATTAATATCACGATTTGTTATTTATTGAGCATCAACAGTGCATTAGATGTTGTACAGAACACAGGTAGCTCCAAGTCCTAAATCAAACCAATTCACTTAGAAATGCAAGTCTTTAGCCTTTTTCTTTCCTTTTTTTTTCTGATGGGTTTTGAGCAGTGAGCTGGATAATGAGCTGCTGCCTGCCGTGGAGCCTTGGAGGAAAGTCTTTCTGGCACTTGGGTTTTATCGCCAACCAAATAAGAGCAAAGAACTAACCTGAGAACCCAGGGCTTTGAGCTAGGGAGAGAATCTTGAAGGTTGTCAAGTTCAGTGGTCTCCAAACTGGTCTGATCATGTGTCTATGTTAGTAAAACAGTGAAGCATACAACATACTCTTTTGATGTGTTCATTTATAAGTTGTTCACATACATTCATAAATTAAGATTGTTATAAAGTATTCAAAATTTAATAGTTTAAAGATAAAATGATGATAAAATGTTTCAAATAACCTCTGCTTTGATGTATTTTATTAATAACCACTAACTCACTGCCAATGAGTCAAATCTGACTTAAAGTGACTATGGACAGCCTTGAAAAGAATGGGCATTCCAGAGTACGTGGTGCTCATGCAGAACTTTACATGGATCAAGAGGCAGTTGGACCAACAGAACAAGGTAATATTGCATGCTTTAAAATCAAGAAACGTGTGCATCACGGATGTATTTTCTCACCATGCTTGTTCAATCTGTATGCTGAGAAAACAATCAAAGAATGTATCATCCAGACTGAAGGAAGGCTTGTTAACACCTGTGAGCTGCAGGTGAAACAAACTTTCTTGCTGAAAGTGAGGAGGAATTGGAGCACTTGCTGATAAAGATGCGGGACTGAAGTCTTCAGAGTGAATTATGACTCAATGTAAAGAAAACTAAAATCCTCACAAATTGACCCATTGGGAGCATCAGGATAAATGGAGAAAAGATTTAAGTTGTCAAGGATTTTGTCTTGCTTGAATCCACAGTCAATGCTCAATCAAGAGCTCAAATGACACATTGAATTGTGTCAATCTGCTATACAAGACCTCTTGAAAGTGTTGAAAGGCAAGGAGCTTATTTGAGGACTGTGGGTCCCTGGTAGTGTAGTGGTTACGAGTCGGGCTATGATCTGATCGTCATGTTTGGCAGTTTGAAACCACCAGCAGCTCTTCAGGAGAATAACGAGGCTTTCTACTCCTATAAGCAGTTACAGTCTCAGAAACCCACAGAGAGTCACTACTAGTAAGCATTGACTCAATAGTGGTGAGTTTTTGAGAAGGTGTAACAGATCCTTCCATGGAATTTCCAATTACTTCATATGCATGTGAAAGTTGTATATTAAATAAAGAAGACCGAAGAAGAATCAATGCATTTGAATTATGGTGCAGGTGAAGGATTTTGAAAGTACCATGGGCTGCCAAAAGAATAAGCAGATCTGCCTAGTGAGAAGTGCAACCAGAATGCTCCTTAGAGTCAAGGATGGCAAGATTTAGTCCCATCTATTGTCGACACGTTGTCAGGAGAGACAATTCCCTGGAGAAGGATATTATGGATGGTAAAGTGGAAGGTCATCAAAAAAGAGGAAAGCCTTTGACCAGGCGTATTGACACCGTGGCCGCAACAATGACTCAAACATAAGGACAGTGTGAGGATGGGGCAGTATTATACCTAATTCTGTTGTACATAGGGTCCAACAGAGAGCCAACTCGATGGCAACTAACAACATAGGGCAGAGTAGAGCTGTTCTTATGGTTTCCCAAACTGTAAAATTGTACAGGAGCAAATGGCCTCGCCACTCCACCAGTGGAACTACTGGTGGATTTCAACCACTGGCCTTCTGGCTAGCAGCCCAGTGCTTAATCAACTGCACAACAGGGCTTCTATTAGTAGACCAAAGAATTTTGTTTGTTTGTTTTTTACAATGAACTTGGGTTTTGTTTGTTTGTTTTTTCACAAAGGGCTCCAAGTCCATTTCAATTGTAATTTCCCTCTTTTTTAGACCCACTGGGATCACTGTTCAGGTTTGAAGGATAAGGTATCTAGCTATTTATTTTGGGTTTTGAAAGAAACAGACTATGTCTATTTACACAGCCCATCTCAAGAAATGAAATCAACAACAATATCCTGCTAAATCCTCCATACATGTGGTTCTTTCCACTATCCCCTCTCTCTCCTCCCTCCCTCTTCAATCACCTATCTCTCCCCTCTCCCTGATCCCACCCTGTCCCTGGCCTTCTTTTATTCATCAAATTCTTGTCTAGTAACCTATAAACCATGTTTCTTTTTCTTTGACAATGGAGTTATTAAATATTTATCTTCTTAAAGTGGCTGAGCTTGTTAAGCATACTGCTCTCTAGCTTTGTCCGTGCATTGCTGTGTTTAAGAGAGTTGCCACTGTTTTTCTTGATGCATAATATTCCACAGTATGAGTGTACCAGAGCTTGTTTATCCATTCCTCTATAATTGGGGTTTGTGGTTGTTTCCATCTTTTTATTGTAGTGGAAGTTGCTGCAATAAACATAGGTGTGCGTGTCTGTTCATTTTGTAATTTTGATTTCTTTAGGCTTTATAACCAGTCGAGAGATTGCAGGATCATGCAGTACTTGTAGTTACATTTGTTTAAGGACATGCCATACTGATTTCCACAGTGGCTGCATAATTCTACAGTCCCATCAGCATTCCTATCTTTCCATATATCTCTGCAATTCATTATTTTAACTGCTTTAGTGAATCTTGCCAAAAGTGTTGGTGTGAGGTAATACCTCACTGTTGTTTAAATTTGTATCTCTTATTGCTAATTATGGAGACTATTTCTTCATATGGTTGCTGACCAACTGGCTGTCATCTTCGGTAAATTATCTACTCATGTCTTGTGCCCGTTTTTTTAATTGAATTATTCTTGTTAAAATGTAATGTTCTGTAGATTTTGGATAGTAGCCCTTTATCTGATACATGATTCTTCTTTTAAAATCATTTTATTAGGACATAATCCAGACATCATAATATTCCATAGTTTAATCAAATCAAGATATGATGTACAATTGCTACTGAATATTTTTTCCCAGTCTTTGGATTCTCTGTTGGCTCTTTTTTTTTTTTTTGCTTTAAGCATACAATGCATCTTATTAATGTTATTTATTACTATAAAATAATGCAATTGAATATATATTTTTAGATCTTACCTTAATTAGTACTTGATGATACAAGAATTTGAAAATTTGGGATAATTTTAATTTCAGCCAATTTTTTGCTGGTTTTTTAAAATCATTTTATTAGGGCTCTTACAGCTCTTATCACAAGCTATACATCCATCCCTTGTGTCAAGCACATTTGTACATATGTTGCCATCATCATTTTCAAAACAGTTTCTTTTTACTTGAGTCCTTGGTATCAGCTCATTTCCCCCCTTCTCCACACTCCCTCATGAACCCTTGATAATTTATAAATTATTATTTTTGTCATGTCTTACACCAACTGCTGTCTCCCTTCACCCACTTTTCCATTGTTCACCCCCTTGGCAGGTGTAATATGTCAATCATTGTGATCGGTTTCCCCCTCTCCCCCACCTTCTCCTTCCCCTCCTGGTATTGCTACTCTCATTATTGGCCCTGAGTGGGTTATCTGTCCTGGATTACCTGTGTTGTGAACTCTTATCTGTACCAGTGTTCATGCTCTGGTCTAGCTGGATGTGTAGAGTAGAATTCGGATCATGATTTTGGGTGGGAGGAAGCATTAAAGAAATAGAGTGACAGATACTCCTTGCGAGACATTCCAGTTGACAAGTTACGTGGAGACACACTGATGGAGCTAGAGCCCTGGAGCTGGAGGAGCTACATGGAGATCCACACCAGCACTGAGATGCTTCCACCACGACTGGATCCACAAGACTTTCTACCCACTGGCCTGTGATCTTCCTGCATTAGGTGTCATTGCATGGCTGTGTGAGTCTAAAGAGGAATTTATGAACTAATATCGGATATATGTGCTAATATGGGACTTATGGACTTGATCTGGACTGGGCTGGGATGTTTCTCAATATACAATTAGTCTTTGAAATAAAATTCCCTCATACACACAAAAAAGAAAGAAAGAAAGAAAGAAAGAAAGAAAGAAAGAAAGAAAGAAGGAAAGAAAGAAAGAAAGAAAGAAAGAAAGAGAGTAAAGTGGTATGTTTCATAGGTGCGGTACCTGACTGACTTGTCTCTTCCTTGTGACCCTTCTGTAAAGGGATGTCCAATTGTCTACGGATGGGCTTTGGGTCTCTACTCCACACTCCCCCTCATTCACATGTATATGATTTTTTTGTTCTGTATCTTTGATGACTGATACCTGATCCCTTAGACACCTCATGATTGAACAGGTTGGTGTATTTCTTCCCTGTAGACTTTGTTGCTTCTCAGCTAGATGACTGCTTGTTTATCTTCAATCCTTTAAGACCCCAGATGTTATACCTTTTGATAGCCTGGAACCATCAGCTTTCTTCATCATGTTTGCTTATGCACCCGCTTTGTCTTCAATGATCGTGTAGGAGAGGTGAACATCACAGAATGCCGCATTATTAGAACTGCCCTGAGGGAGTACCTGAGTAGAGGTCCAATGTCCATCTGCTATCTTAATGCTTACTATATAAATATCAGTACACAGATCCATTTCCCTATGATTATATATAAATATATTTAGATATGTACATGCTTGTATTTAGACCTCGATAAATGATCTTTGTCTCCTAGTTCTTTCCTCTATTTCCTTTTACTTTCCTCTTGTCCCCCTATCATATCAGATCTCTATTCAGGTTTCAGTAATTCCTCTCGGCTACACTGCACTTGATCAAGCCCCACCATGCATCCTACACCCTCCACCCTATCAATTTAGATCACTTGTTGTTCCCTTGTCCCTGGGTTTGTAGGCACCTCCATTCTTTTCCTAGCCTCCCCCTCTCCCATGTCCCCCTGGAACCATGAATCCCACTGTTTTCTCCTCTGGATTGTTTATCTCACCTATCTTATCTAGATCGACATGCACAAACAATAATAAGCACACACGCACACACACAAAAGCAAAGCAAACAACAACAGAAAAGAAAAGCCTATAAATAGTCCCAGGTGGGTTTTTTGGATGGGGTGCCACACCCTGGCCCCAAAGTCTATTTTTGGTATTCCCTGGGGACTTCATTGCTTTGCTCCACTTGCTGCTCTGTTACACACCCTTAGTGTTTCGCCCAGTGTGATGGGGTCAGATCAGGCACAATTCCTGCACTGTGTCTCCAGTGTTGTACCCCATAGCACTAAGGATCAGTGAGGGATGTCATGTCTCATGGTGGGGCTGGCCCTATGGTACTATGTCTGCATTGGCTGCTCCGAGCAGGAATATCATCCTCAGGGTTTGGTGGGCTAGGATGTGTTACACTTTCTCTCCTTCCTGCTTCATTTGCTCCTGTGTGCTCTGATCAGATGCACCCCTCTCCCTGAGCTGTAGCTTCAGTGCTATCCATTGTAGTGCAGTTTGGGGGGGCAGGAGGTGGGTGTTCGCGAAACTGGGGTTGAGGTGGGCCCCACAGACCTCTCTGTTGGCTCTCTGCTTCATGCTACTTTGCTACATTCACATCTTGGCATACTGGGTTGAAGTCTGGTCCCTCAATCTTTCTCCTATGGAGATATAAACAATACCCTCCCCTTGGGTGGGTTAGTGGCCTGTTCCCCTGCTATTAATGTTGTTTTTATTTAATTACCACTCCTTTTTAGTTGACCGTTATATGTATCCCTGTATTGGGTCTGGCTCCTGCCATAACACCTGGGCCTCACCACAGGAATGTATGCACATAATAGCTGTTTCCCTACGCTCTTTTGTTCTTTAAGCTTACTTCAGCAGACTCATGTTGTACTTGTCCTTCTGTGCTTGGCTTACTTTGCTTAGCATATTTTCCTCCAATTCTTCCCATGCAATGATGTACTTCATGCGTTCATCACTGCTTTTTAGGGATGAGTAGTACTCCATTGTATGTATGTACCATAGGTTTTTTATCCATTCATCCGTTGATGGATTGTTTCCAACTCCTTGTGATTATAAACTGCACTTCAATGAACATTGGACCATAGATGTCTGCCCATGATATGTTTCTTGCCTCTTCTGTGTATATATGCCCAGTAGGGGGATTGCTGGGTTATATGGTAGCTCAATTTCCATCTGTTTTAGATATGGTCATATCAGTTTCCATAATGGCTGCAGACACCTATGGTCCACAAACAGTGGATGAGAGTTCTTACCTCACCACAGCCCCTCCAACACTTGTTACTTTCTGATTTTTTTATTTGGCCTATTTTTGAGGGTGTTAGGTGGTATCTCATAGTTGTTTTAATTTGCATTTCTCTTATGGATAATTATCAGGAACATTTCCTCTTTGTTTATTGGCCATTCAGGTCCTTTGCCCACCTCCTCAGTGGACAATTAGGTCTTTTCCTTATTGTAAGCTAGCAGAGTATTGTAGATTTTAGTAATAAGGCCTTTGTCTGATGTGTCATTGCTAAAGAGGTTTTCTCAGTCCATGGGCTCTCTTATTACTCTCTTGGTGAATTCTTTAAATGTATACAAGTGTTTTATCTTTGGTACATTCCACTTGTCAATTTGTGCCTTCTCAGTGTTTGTGTCCTTCCCTATTTCTGATAGCCTGTGTATATTCCCTGAGCCAATGTTCTCATGTTTGTCCCAATTCCCTCACTAATGGCCCTAATATTTGGGGTTCTACCTGAAGGTCTGTGATCCACCCTGAGTTTATTCTTGTGCGTGGAGTGAGGGAAGGCTTGCTGCATTTTTCTGCAGGTAGATATGCATTTTTTCCAGCACCACTTGTTGAAGAGAGGGCATCCACTCCCCATTTAATATTTTGGGGGCTCTTATCAAAGATCAGTTGTCTGTATGCTGATGATTTTATTTCTGAGTTTTGAGTTCTTTCCCATTGGTCTAAGTTTCCATCATTATACCAATACCACACTGTTTTGACCACTGTGGCTTTATAATACATGCTAAAGTCAGGTAAAGCAACCCTCCCATTTTGTCTTTCTTCATGAGGAGTTCTCTGCTAATTCAGGACTTCTTCCTTCTCCAAAGGAAGTTGGTAATCAGTTTTTCCAATTCTTTGAAGAAAGATGGTGGTATTTGTATCTGGACAGCATTAAACGTATTTAGTGTCTTGGGCAGAACTGACATCTTTACTATATTGTCTTCCAATCCATCCACAAGCATTGGATATTCTTCCATTTGGTGAATTCACTCTTGGTTTCTTATAAGAGTGTTCTGTAGTTTTCCTCTTACATATCTTTTTTTTTAAGTCAGATATATTCCTAGATATTTTAATTTTTGCTTGGCTATTGTGGAGGGTACTACCTTTTGGTCTCCTCTTCCAAGGTCTTGTCCAATGTGTTTAACAGTCCAATAGACTTCTATTTATTGACCTTGTATCCTGCCACTCTGCCATATTCCTCTATGGCTTCCAGCACTCCACTTGTGGAGCTTTGAGGATTTTCCATACATTAGATCATATCACCTTTCGGGAATAACAGTAGTTTCGCCTCTTCCTTTCCCAGGTGACAAGCTTTAATGTCTTTTCTTTGCCTTTTATTGTTCACAAGGACCTTCAGTATGTTGTTAAATAAGAGTGGGTACAAAGAACATCCTTGTCTGGTCCCCTTCTTTAGTGGGATTGTTTTTTACTTTTCTCCATTGATTACCACACTGGCTGTTGGTTTTTAAAATATAGCTTTTATTATAGTGAGAAATATTTTCTTTCCATTACTATTTCTTGAATGTCTTAACCAGGAACGAGTGTTGGATGTTGTCGAATGCTTTTTCCGCTCCATTGATATTATCATGTGGTTCTTATAATTTTTCATGTAGCAAATAATACTAATGGTGTTTTATATATTGAACCATCCCTGCATCCCTGTGAATTAATTATTTTATATACTCTTATATTCTATTGCCAGTATTTTAAGGATTTTTGTATCAGTGTTCATTAGGGATACTGGTCAATTCTTGTGGGATCCTTGCCTGCTGTAAGTATTAGTTATACGAACTATAGAAAGAGTTCGGGAGTTTGCCGTCTTTTTCTCTGCTCTGAAAGAGTTTGTATTGGTGTCAGTTCTTCCCTGAATGCTTGGTAGAATTCTCCTGTGAAGCCATGTGGTCCAGGGGATATATTTGTTGTTGTTGACAATCCCTTGATAAACTTGTCTATTCCTTCTATTGCTATGGATTTGTTGGGATTTTTGTCATCCATCTGGGAGAATCTAGGGAGAGATTGTTTTTCCAAATATTTGTCCATGCCATCCAAGTTGTTGAATTCATTGGGGTACAGGCCTTCAGAGTGCTGTGTAATTATTCTTTTGATTTCATTGAGGTCCTTTTTAATGTTCCCTGTTTCATTCCCTAATCCTTGCTATTGAAATTTGTTCCTTCCTTTCTTTGGTTAGGCTTGCCAGCAGTCTTCCAATTCTGTTCATCCTTTCAAAAAAATCAACTTTTAGCTGCATTAAATTTGTCCATAGTTTTCTTTCTCATGTATCTCAGCCCTAATTGTTATTAATTCTTTTCTTTTTGTATTAGTAGGATTTTCCTGTTGACCCTGTTCTAATTGTTGACCCTGTTCTAATTGCTGCAAGTTTGTTGCTAGCATATCAATCATAAGTCTCTCTTCCTTTTTTATGTGTGCTTGCATTACTATCAAACTTCCTCTACTGTGTCTCAAAGGTTTTGGTATGTCCTATTCGAATTCTCATTGATTTCTAGAAACTTCCTAATCTCATCTCTAATCTGGGACAGTGCCCACTGCTTTTGCAACAGTTATTCATCCTCCAATCTTTTACCCTTGTTTTCTTAATCGTCATTTTGTTGAGTTCCAGTCTTATGGCATAGTGGTTGGAAAGAGAAGTCTGTATGATCTCGATGTGCTTGAATTTACAAAGATTCAACTTGTGTCCCAGAATGTGGTCTGTCTTTGTGTATGTGCCATGTGGACTTCAGAATAATGTGATTTTTTTTTTTTTGTATTTGGGTGGAGAGATCTGAAAATATCTTTCAGGTCAAGTCATCAAATCATAATGTTTTGATCTGTAGCCTCCTTAGTAAGCTTCTTTCCTTGTGATCTAATCTTCTCAAAGATCAGTGTATTAAAGTCACCTGCTATAATTGTTGCGACTGTGATTCCTTTATTTTTTTCTTTTGGAGTGTTTGGTGTGTATATATTTATTATGCTCACTGGTTCTTGTTCTACTGTGCCTTTGAGCATTATATAGTGTCCCTCCTTATCTCTTGCTATAGCTTGCACCTTTAGATCAATTTTGTCCAAGATTATGATTGCAACCCCTACTTTTTTTGAATTGCCATTTGCTTGGCATATTTTTCTCCAGCCTTTGATTCTGTAATTTTTCTCCAGCCTATTGTTGTCTGTAATCTTGAGTTGTGTCTCCTGTAGGAAGCAGAATGATGAATTGTGTTTTCTAAGCCAGTCTGCTAGGCTCTGTCTTTTAATGCCTGGGTTCAGTCCATCGATATTCCGGGTTATTACATCCATTATTGACTCTGTGAGGTAATCTTGGACTTTTGTGTTGGGTATTTTCCCACCTCCCTTTCTTATTGGTGTTTTGTGTTGTGCGTGTGTTTTTGTGTGTTGTTGCCTTCTTTCCCCATTGAGCCAATGCTACCTTGGGGGCTGTTTTCTCTTGGTGGAGTTGTTCTATGTGTGCTTGGTGCATATTGTTCTTCTGGGTCGACAAAGATCTTTTGTAGAGTTGGGTTTCTTTTAACGTATTCTTCAAGTTTATCCTTGTCTTGGAAGACTCTTACTTATCCATATATCTTGCTAGATAATTTGGCTGGATGGGGTGTTCTTGGGTTTACATTCTTTTTCTTCAATTTTTAGAATATATTACTCCACTGTCTCCACTTCTTCACAGTGTCTGCTAATAGGTCTGAGCATATTCTTATTTAGGTTGCCTTTATAGGTGACTGGTTTTTTTCCCCACTAACTGCTCTTATTGTTTTCTCTTTTTCCTCAAAGTTAGATAGTTTACCTACTATGTGCCTTCGTGATTTCTTCCTGGGATTCAGTCCAGCTAGTGTCCTCTCTGCTTCCTGCATGGTTGCCTGATACTCAATTCTTCCAGGAATCCCCTCCCTAATTTATCAGCTGATTTCTTGGTTGTGTCTTCTTCTGGTAATCCAAACAGTCAAATATTGTTCCTCTTCATGGCATTAGACATAGCTCTCAGGTTTTCTACAGCTTCTTTAATTAAATTGACTGTCTTTCCCATTTGTTGAAGTCTGCCTGGTTGTCTTCAAGTTTACTGGATTTGTTCTCCACTTCTAGTCCGTTAGTGATTCCTGTTAGCTTGTTATTTGCTTTATTTATCTTGTTCCTTAGCTCTTATATTTCTCTTTGTTATTCTTTCTTTAACTCCTGTATTTCCCTTTGGTGTGTGGGCTCTAGCTCCTCTGGCGTTTCAACCTTTTACTGTACTGCTTCCCTCATATCTTATATGACTCCAAGCAGCATTCTGTAGATTTCTTTCTGTGATAGATCACCCTCTGCTTCTTCTATACATGTCATTAGGTTCATAACTTCTTCTGGCATTGCCTTTTGCTTCTCCTGTTTTATTTCATTGAAATTATTGGGGTTGGTTGCTGTATGTGTGTAATTTTAGAGGAACCCGGCGCCATTTTCCAGAGAGTGAGTCAAAGAGCAATTGGCAATCTCTTTGGGTAACTTGTAGGAAGGCTTCTTCAAACTGCCTGCAGCTAACTGCACTGGGGGGCGGGGTGTCAGGCTACTGCTTTATCTTCCCGTGGTTTCACTCTTTCCCTAGCCAACCAATATTTTGTTGTTTGGGGGGCAAGTTGGTTGGCCCTCTCAAGATATACTGATCAGGCAGTTGCAAGACCGCAAGGATGGTGCTGCACTGGATGATCTCACAGTAAGTCATGGTGGTGGTGTGGTCCACAGTGGCTTGGAGCACCTCGGAGAATGTGGGATGTGCCTGCTGCAATGGGAGTGCCACGGAGGATGGAAGTGCCCGCTTTGGTGCAGAGCACGGCAGATGGCAGGCAGAATGGCCCTAGTTGGCAAGATCTCTGTGGAGGTTGGGTGGTTTCCTACCTTAGCGTGGAGTGCTAGGAAGGGTTTGCAGGGCTGACTTTGGCTGTGTGAAGCACTGAGGAAGACGAGAAGTTCCCTCAGCCATGTGTACAGCCACAGATGGAAGGCAGGTGATCCCCTAAGCACATGGAACACTGTGGAAGGCAGGCAGAGGTTCCCCCAGCGAGCGGAGTGCCACAGAGGGTGGGCGGGAGTTCCAGAAGCCATTTAGAGGACCTTGTAGGGCAGGCTGGAGTTCCATCACCTGCTAAGCGGGCAGCGGGAATTCTGTCAGTGGAGGGAAATGGAAAGCTGGTGGGGGTTCCCCCTGTCGTTGTCGGGTAGCAGAAGGCAGACAGAATTTTCCCAGCTGCTTGGAGGGCGTGGAGGATTGGTGGGAGTTTTCCCAGCCATTTGGGGGTGCAGCAAAATTTCCCTAACTGCTTGGAATGCGGCAGGGGAGGTTGGGCGGGTGGAGGGTGGGCGGAGTTACCCTTCGTGGAGGGGAGCGCCCTAGAAGTCAGCAGTGGCATATGAGAGAAGAGAGATGGGGAGGGAAAACCCCAGAAAAAAAAAATAGAACCAGTCACAACTGTGGCAGGAAAGAAAGAAGAGAGAGAAAAAAGTAAAGAAACGAATGCGTCCCTACTGCCTGACGTGGGGCTGGAAGAGTTTAAACCCTGCCCAAAGGCAGTGGTAGCTGTGACTTTGTTGGAGTAGAGCCCTTGGGCAGGCCAAAGTAGCCCAGCCCCAGGTGCAGCTGTGGCAAGACTAAAGCTAAGCCCCAGTCAGCCTCCACAGTAGTACGGCCAAAGCCAAAGCCCACAGCTTTTCAAAACCTGGTGGATCTGTCTCTATTTATCTTTATGATGCTCCTCATGACCCGGAATTTCCCTCTCAGTGGCACTCCTGCTCCGATTTCTGCAGAATCACTCTGTTTTGTGTTACTCGGTTGCCATTTTGCCGAAACTTTTGAATTGCTACCATTGTTGAGAAAGATGTTTTTCAAAGATATATTGATCTATTCATGTAGGAAAAATAAATGTGTTGATGACAGGGATTTCTAAGTCAAAGTTTATTTTTGATCCCATCCACCAATTATGTAAGTTTTTGTTGAAAGTTGCCAGCAAATTTTCATTTCTCCTATTCTATCGTTTATTTTTGCAAACAAATCAAATATGCAATTTGTTGTATATTTAATAAATCTATTCAAAATGCATTGAAACTTAATTTTTAAATATCTTTCAAAATTCTGTTACTGATTGCTAAGTCAGTAGTGCTGTTTTTTAAAAGCCCTAACGAAAAAAGTCACTGCCCATCTAGTCGATCCCTACTCTTGTGATCCTGTAAGACAGGGTAGCACTGCTCCTGTGGGTTTCCAAGACTGTAACTGTTTAGGGGAGTAGAAAGCCCCATCTTTTTACCCCCATGGAGTAGCTAATGGTTTCAAATTGCAGACTTTCAGCATCACAGCCTAGTGCATAACTACTATGCCACGAATTTAGCAATAAAATCCAATTTGTGATGGAAACATTTTCAGTCATTATTTACCAAAAGTTTCTCCATAACACAAGTTTCTTTCAGAGTGCTATGCTCAGCCAATGTCAGGCAAATTATACATACATATATAATTTATATGAGATACCTATAATAGGAAAATCCATTGAGGTGCCATGAGAACATAATTATTTTTAATTATATAATATATATAACGTTATAAAATTATGAAAATTACATATATGATAAATTTACAAGTTGCAACAATAAAGCAAGAAAGGAGGAGGGAAGGCAATTGGCAACTGACTTCTCACTTTAGGGAAGAATTGTATATGTTAATTAGTTGATAAAAGCCTTCATTTAAATTCTGCTCTTTCTTTGATGAACAGAGTGGCCTTAGGCAAATCACATCACTTTTCTGTGCCTTGGAGTCGTTCTCTGAAAAATGGAGCCAGTCATCCCTGCCTCCTCAGGTTGTATGAAGAATCAATGACTTAATTCACTTAGAACACTGCCTGATCCATACTACATCCTATAAAAATGGAGCATATTAAGTGTGTAGAAGGATTTTTTGTTTTGTTTGGCGGGGGGGGGGGGGGGGCGGGGGGGTAGTTGGTTTTCATTTCTGCCAAAAGCATACTCCAAAAGGGAAAAAAAACTCACTGCCATTGAGTCAATGCTGATTCATAGCAACCCAATAAGGGTTTCCTCGACTGTGACTATTTACGGGAGTAGAAAGTCCAGTCTTTTTCTCACAAGAGAAGCGTCTGGTGGTTTTAACCTGCTGACCATGCTAATCACAGGCCAATACATGACCACTACACCACAAAGGCATACTACCAACGGTTATTTGTCATCACAAGAAGTCAGCATAATGGACACATGTCTTTAGTTAACAAAAGCACACAACTTTAAGTTTGATTATGCTTTAATTATTTTGCTCAAAAAGAACCTATAAACTTCTCAATGACGCAAAATATCATCATAGTTATTATTCCTCACTCTGCTCAAAATGTTGCCAAGATTCAACTCTTCAAGGCTCGTAATATTTCAGGTAATGACCCACTGCCATACAATTAACTTTGACTCATAGGAATCCCATACGGCATTCTTGAGGTTGTCAATCTTTACAGGAGCAGACAGCCTCATCTTTCACCCCAACCTTGTGCTTAGGAGCCCAGTGCTTCTCAGATAATGAACAAGTGACAATGCTGCAGCCCTTTGGTGCTGAGGGACTCCTGCTCTCCCTGTGGCACCCTGAGTGTCATTCCCGGTGGAGACTGACCCACTAGAGATCAAGTATGAGTAAGATCACTTTCTTTTTGTACTATTTTTATGAAATGTAAATTAAATAAAATAAAACGGTGATATAACTTTTCTTCTGAACTCCATTCAGGAGTCCATTGATCTGGTCCAGTGGTTTTCCAATAGACTCTCTATGTTCCACACAGAGCTACCAAATCAGACTCTCCAGATGATGCCTGCTTCTCCACAAACTCCCAGGCCTTCTCATTCTGACAATGAGCTAGCTCGCTCTCTCTCTCTCTCTCTCTCTCTCTCTCTCTCTCTCTCTCTCTCTCTCTCTCTCTCTCTCCCCCCTTCCTCCCCCACACATAGTAGCCTCCTTGGCAGTCTCTATGACAGATTGCCTTCTTCTTGAACATCTCAGGTGACAGAGAGTCCGTTACCTTTCAGTGCAGACCGACTTCAGAGTTTTTCCATAATTCCCTGTACTTGTACCCACTAGTTTCATCTTTTGTTCTCTGATGTCACACAGAAATGATTGACAACCTTCTTTCCTCCTAGTCCTCATCTCACCTCCTTAAACCCTTCAATCAGTTCCTGTTTGACTTGGTTTCTAGGATGGTTCCCCATCCTGGTCTCCTTCCCTACGCTGTTTTTCTCCTTAAAACATTGCTCAATCTCTGTACAGCCTCACACCCAGCCAGAGCACTGTAGGGGTGTGACCACCTCTGAATGCTGCCAAACAAAGTCATCATTCCCAGCAGAAGTTCACATGTTCTATTTGGGCTGAGTCATATAGATACCAGGAGCCTTAGTGGCTTAGTGGTTAAGAATTCAGTTATTAATCCCAAGGTTAGCAGTTCAAACCTATCAGTTGCTCTATAAGAGAAAGATGTCTGCTTCCATGAAGATTGTAGCATTGGAACATCTGTGGGAAAGTTCTACTCAGGCCTACAGAGTCACTGTGTGTTGAAATCTACTTGATGACAGAGTGATTTGGTTTTTATATGGGTACACCACATATATTCATTAATGACAAAAATAACATAATTGAACTCAGGTGTTTTCAAATTCTGTTCAGGCAGTAAAGTCCTGAAGTTCTGAGGATATTATTAATGCTGGTTATTGTGTTTCTTTGCCTCTCCCATTAAAATAATATTAACATTAGGGAAAACATTGAGCCTAAAGTTGGATCAGCTAGTTCCATCTAGATCCAGCTCTGCTGTGTAACTTTTAGCAGACCACTTACCCACTGTAGGCAGTCCTCGTGGTTATATGCATAGGGCTGCGAGCTGAAAGGTTAGCAGTTCGAACCACCAGCCAATCCTTGGGACAATGATGAGGCTTTCTCCTGCCATAAAGATTTCAAGCTTCAGATACCAATGGAGTCAGTTCTACTCTGTCATGTGGGGCGGCTATGAGTTGGATTTGCCTGGATGGCGTTGAGTTTGTGTACCTGCTCTAATGTGTCTTTCTTCACCAATAAGAGAAAAATAGCAATGCCAGCCCTCCCAGCCACAGAACATTTTAGTGGAAATTAAATGAGTTAACATTTGTGGAAGTCTTTTTAAATGGTTTCAAAAAAAAGGAAAATTATAATATCCATATTGTTATTACTAAAATGCAACCTGTAGGCACTGAATAAATATTAATGAGGAAATGAAACTGATAAATGATAGCGAGCAGACTGAGTAATGACAAGTGGAAAAGATCAGAGGAAAGATAAGACGCAACATCCATTCAGGCTCTTGGCATCTTAAACCAGTGGCTGTTGCTGATGGCAACATAGGAAGACTCGCACTGTGTAAAGAAGGCAGGGTTTTGCTTCTGACAAGGGATCATCTCACCCATGATTTCCACAGCTCTATGCAGTTAATGAGGCGTCTAGCAGCACCTGTTCAGAATTTACCCAGGAAGAAATGTAATGGGTAAGAGGCAGGAGCTGAGAGGTAACACTCACATTCATCAAAGCACATTGCTAGTCTTCCGGGCACAGCAAAATATTTCACTGCTGTGCAGCAAATCCCATTTGACTGTTTAAGTAAGAAGTAATGATTAATATGAAGCTAAAATGTGTGCCTTCCCACATTTGATTCGACAAAATGCTAATGGCATACGTATGGAATAAAATTGCATTTCAACAAGTTTTTCAGTCTCCCCCAAACTAAACATCACAGGGTGTTGGGTCCTGGGTGTTCAGCCATTCATCTATTTATTCAAGAAATTATCTTTTAAGTGAAGATTATGTGCCAATCCTGAGACCAGGTACAGCATAACTCAAAGGGGAATAAGTTTGCAGTCTTCAGATGAGGGGGGGAGAAAGGGAGGAAGAGAGCAAGTTAAATGTAATAGAAGACCATCTGTCACCGGTCAAATCAATGTGTGGTGATTACAGGAAGCCTTTGATCAGCGCATCAGACAGAACTCAGTTCATGATCAGAGAACCCACTCAAATTTAAGTGGAAAGGGATTTAATACAAGGATCTAGGTGCTAGGAAAATGGTTGGGAGGTCAAGTGGAGTAATCTCTATGCTCAGCCTAGAGAAATGACAACGAACACTATGGATATGCACACATACCCCCAGAAAGAGCGCTGCTCTCTTGGCTATGTTCAGGAGGCTTGGGCATCAAGGAGGTGCCAATGCAACTGTTGGCACCAGAAATATATCTTCCAAGCAACAACCCAGGGGTCACTACATGTGATGGCTTCTGCTCAATTCTCAGGAGCCCTGGTAGCACAGTGAGTTATGAGTTGGGCTGCTAGCAGCCAGATTAATGGTTCAAAGTTACCTCCCACTCTGCAGGACAAAGATGAGGCTTTCTATTCACTTAAAGATCCACAGCCTCAGAAACCAACCGGGCAGTTCTAAGTTAGCCTATAGGCTCTCTATGAGTCAGAAACAACCTGATTGGTGGTGAGTTGAGAGCTCGAATCTCATTGCCAAAAAGAGAGGAAAGGCCAATACTTTCCATTTGCTCTTGACCTTTAAGTCAGCTCTGAATTTGTCTTGTGTAAAGGCATCTGATGAGCCAAGACCTGAGCTTCGTCTGGAACCCTTGATGCAAAGGAGGCTTTTCCCAGCCTCTTCCACCAGTGTAGATGCACAAGGAGCTTCAGGTGAGCCCATCTGTCCACACCCAGGCCAGTTGAGAAGGTGAAAATGAAGCACTCCCAGAACAGGCATGGAGAAAGGATGGAGTGTTTGAGTTCCTTTATATGAACGGAATCCGAATGAGAACTGTGCTCTGATGAGCTGTGAACAGAACCAAGGACAGTGTTTTCGATGTCCACATTGGTAACGGTCCTTGCTTATCTGTAGTATGATCAAGTGTCATTATCAAATCCACGTGAGTGTGGTGTTTGGCACTCTGAGTCAGGAGACATCCAGGCTCCTTCTTATGGGCCACCAGCAGTGCTTCCTGGGGTAGATCACTTAAGTCTCTGATTCCATTTCCCCTTGTATGATAAGGGAGAGTTTCGGTGCTCTCTGTTAATAAAGCAGACATTAATAAGTAATCCACTCTGTTTTCAAGTAAATTCTGACTAATAGCTACCATGTAAAGTAGAGTAGAATTGCCCCTGTAGGTTTCTAAGGCTATAACTCTTCACTGGAGCACAAAGCCTTGTCTTTCTTCCACAGAACAGCTAGTGGGTTTGAGCTGCTGATCCTGCAGCTAGCAGTCCAACACGTGACCTGCTGAACTCCTTTTAATATCAATAAACTCAATGTCATAGATTTGATGCCTAGTCATAGCTGCCCGAAAGGACAAACTGCCCCTTTGAGTTTCCGAGACTGTCACAGGGATAGAAAGCCCCATCATTCTTCCTCAGTGTGACTGGAGGTTCTAAACTGCAGACCTTGTGGTTCGCAGCCCAACACATACCCAACTGCACCTCCAGGTTCCTTTCCATCTCACTGGGAACCTCAAAAGTCGTATCACCTTGGTGTGGGGGAGGCAGATTCTTCATGGCATTTGCAGAGGCTGGCTTTGTGATATGTAGATTTCCTATTTAATGACATAGTTTTGCATTAGAATAGGGCACTCGATAAATACTGAGTGTCATAATTTGAAATTTTCATTTTCCTTGGAAAGCTAGGACTCTTCCCAGGTTTCCTCTCATGGCATGTTGTAGAAACCGGTCACCGTGAAGCACCTGTTGACTGGCAAGGAAAGCAAACGAGAGTGTCAGAGATGCCCATTGTGTGCCGGACCTTATGCTCAACCAAGGGGAGTGCTTGGCAAGCAGAGTAGGCTCCTGATTTGCAGCTTTTGTGGACATGTCATTCACCGAGTCACAATGAACGTCTTTCCTGCAGTTTGGTAAGCCTTGTGTTGTTTCCTTGCATTAATGGCATTGCTTAGAGACAAAGAGACTCGGCAGCTGCTGAAGGTCACTCTTCCACCGAGTTACCAAGCTACAGCCATGCCTCCCACTGGCTCAGCCCCCTGCAACTGATTCCTGCTTCCACCTCAGCGATACTAAATCCAAATCTACATGCAAACAAGATCCCCAAGGGGAAATACAAACTCCACCCACTTGGAGACCAGGATGTTAACCACCTCCAGAAGTGCACTTGTCACTGGACACTGACTACCTGGAAACACCGCTCTCTCTTTGAAGACCCAGGGAAACAAACAAGCTATGATGGCCAGGGGAGTACAAATATATGAGCTGTGTATTCCATTTGACTGACACAGATTTTCTTCCTCATGATCCACACCAACGTTCGAGTCATCGAAGATCAGAAAGGAAGCTGGTGCTAAACCAGGAAGCCACAAACAAGCCCAGAATAAGACCTGGGGTGGCAAAAATCAGTGAGTGGGTGTCTTTAAGTCACCACCTACCACACAATAGCAGAAGGGAAAAGTCTTTCTCGGTTTTAAGCTTTTCCCAGAGCTAGTAACTCATGTCTCCAGTCTGTCTCTGCTTCCTCATATATTTCTCTCTCTCTCTCTCTCTCTCTCTCTCTCTCTCTCTCTCTCTCTCCCTTCCTCTCCCTCTCTCTCTCTCTCTCTCTCACACACACACAGAGAGAGAGAGAGAGAGAAATTTCATAAGGATGCTCTAGTCCTTCATCAATTAACAACTACAAAATAAGAAATATGACTGCGCTATAATTGAATTGTCGCCAGCATACAAGAGGGCAATGCCAAAGTTTCCTTGTACTTATAATGAGTTTTGTCTTATATTAAGTTTCTTTTATTCTTCCAAGCTTGTGCCAATTACTACTGTCTTGTCTCCTTGACTAATGAGAATAAGTGATCCCTACTTTTGTCGTGACATTCGTATCTACTGAAGTGTTGCTATCCTTCACTTTTACTGCTTTTTACCAGAAAGTTGCTACTCCTTTTGATATTATAAGAAAACTTTTTTTTAATTTACGTATTGCTATATTGGGAAATTTCTCCTCAATCCCAGCCAACTTTGCTTGCTATCATTTTTTACAAGAAGAAGAAATGTGTAAAACTTGAGCATTCTTTTTGTCTGCGGGGCCTTAAATACCAAGGAGCAGCTGTGTGGGTGCTTCAAGCTGAGATCCCCCCACCCCCTCTGCTTTAGTCTCTTTAGAACAACGTGGTAGCCACTGGGAGTTCGTGAGACCGTGGTCTTAGGCTCGAGGCAGAGTCAAAGCAAGAGTGCTTACTAGACTCAACGCACCGCACTACCATCCACTTGATTCTGACTCATAGTGACCCTGAAGGACAGGACAGCACTGCCCCTCTGGGTTTCTGAGACTGTCACTCTTGACAGGAGTAGAAAGCCTTGTCTTTCTCCCTCTGAGTAGCAGGCTAGTGATTTTGAACTGCTCACCTTGCATTAAGCAGCCAACTTGTAATCACTACAGCTCTTACGCTGTCTGTGAAGGCTGGTCACGGGGACTAATAAAGCAGGGAAGGAATAGTGGATGCAAAAGCACATGTTGGCGTTATAGAAAAGAACTGTCTCAAGGATACAGAGTCTGGTCGAGCCCATTGGGAACCTCAGAACTCACTCCCCCCCCCCCCTGCAGTCTCTGGGGCCATCTCAGAGCTCCTCAGCCTGGTCTGAGCGCCTTCTCCAGGGAGGGCATCTTGCCTTAGCATGGAGACGTCATGGAGACGTGACTTGGTCTAAGAGTGAAAAGGATAACTATCAAGTTCATTAAGAAACCCCTCATGAAGGAGAGTGAGTGGAATACATCCTGGCCCACCAAGCCCTGAGGACAATATTCCTGCTCAGAGCAGACAATGCACAGAGAGGACCGTAGGGCTGGCCCCACCATGAGACACGACATCGCTCACTGACCCATAGCCCTATGGGGACAACACTGGAGACACAGAGTGGGAATCGTGCCCAATCTGACTCCATCACACTGGGGCAAAACACCAAGGGCATGCAACAGAGCAACAGTGAGGAATTACTGAAACACAAATGAAGGACAAACATGATAGTAGGACAAGAGGAAAAGAAATAGAGGAAAGTAAAAGGAAATAGAGGAAAGAACTAGGAGGTAAAGGACATTTATAGAGCTCTAAATACAGGCATGTACCTATGTAAATACATTTATATATAATGATAGGGAAACAGATCTCTGTTCCTATATTTTTATGTGAAATATTAAGGTAGCAGATGAACATTGGGTCTCAACTCAAGTACTCCCTCAATATAAGAAAACTTCGTTCTAATAATCCAGTATTCTGTGATGCTTACCTTCCTGACACAATCACTAAAGACAAAATGGGTGCATAAACAAATGTGGTGAAGAAAGCTGTTGGTGCCTGGCTATCAAAAGACATAGCATCTGAGGTCTTAAAGGCTTGAAGATAAACAAGCGACCATCTAGCTTAGAAACAACGAAGCACATCAGCCTGTGTGATCATGAGGTGTCAATGGGATCAGGCATCTAAGACCCAGAACAAAATCAAGCCAATGTGAATGAGGGCTGGGGGTGGAGGGGAGACTCAAAGCCCATCTGTAGACAGTTAGACATCCCCTTTACAGTAAGGTCACAAGGAAGAGACGAGCCAGTCAGGGTGCAGTGTAGCACTGATGAAACACAACTTTCCTCTAGTTCCTTAATGCTTCCTCCTCCCCAGCCCACTATCATGACCTCAATTCTATCTTTTAGATCTGACTAGACCAGAACGTGCACACTGCTACAAAGAAGAGCCTGCAACACAGAGAATCCAGGACAGATAAACCCCTCAGGACCAATTATGAGAATAAAGATACCAGTAAGGGAAGGGGAAGGTGGGGAGAGGGGGGGGGAAGGGGGATCAATCATAAGGATCCACATATAGCCCCCTCCCAGGGGAGATGAACAACAGAAAAGTGTGTGAAGGGTGACAGCAGATGATGTAAATAATATAATATATTTATAATAATAATATATTTATATATAATATAATATATTTATAAATAATATATTGATAATGTATCAAGCGTTCATGAGGAAGGTAGGGTGGGGGACAGCCAAAAATGAGGAGCTGATATAAAGGGTTCAAGTAGAAAGAAAATGCTTTGAAAATGATTATGGCAATATATGTACAAATGTGCTTGACACAATGGATGAATGTATGGATTGTGATAAGAGCTGTAAGGCCTCTCAATAAAAGTATTTAATAATAATATATTTTTAAAATTTTTAAACCACTCTAATGGTTACCCAAAAAAAGAAGAAGAACAAGCCCCTCATCAGCTGCTGACATCATCCTTCATCAAACAGAGAATACAAGTCTCACTGACGGAATAGTAATGGAAGGGTGGGCCTACTCCTTCAGGGGTAAAGAAGAGCATTATCCAGCTATTTGAACCAACAACCCATGCGAGATTCACCAAGTCTGAGGCAACCGAGAGATTTCTTTTCTCGCATCCAAAGCTAACCTCACATTGTGTTCACAGTCTCTGGATGATCGCGCTGCTCTTTGCTCCATTGAGTCTCAGCAGCCTCGGGGCTCTTGAAGTACCTAAAATGTGAGGTCAAACTTCCACAGTCCAACGATGTTAAAACCACAGCCAATGTCTCCCTGCCAACTGCAGGTTTTTATTTTTCTCAAGCTGGCAGCAGAAAAACAAACACAAAAGCAACCTGCTTTATTCATTATTCTAACTACTTGCCAGTTATTTAGAGTGTTCAGGAGGCCTTGCTGCGCTTTGAAGCCGCATTTGCGTTAAGTGCCAACGTCAATGAGGCACAGAGCTGGAGCTGCGCTGGATGGTAGTTCGTGGAGACGGGAGCTCTTCCCCCATTCCAGGCTCTTTCACTCTGAGAACATTAAACTGTTATGAAGATCGTCTTCCTCTCCAGGCCTCAAGGACAGATTTAATTTTTTACAACTCTCAGACTTGATGGCTAATAGCACAAACATCTGGACTCACGGCGGGAAATCATTTTCTTCATTTTGAGAGTCGAGCCGGGGCCCAAACCTGAGGGAAACCACAGCCCCTCCTCCAAGCCGACCCAGAAATGAAACAAAAATGTCTGATACCTGATCCCGTCCCTGCAAAGTCAAGAAATAAAAACCGCGCTTCACAATGCATTGGCCTGCCTTCAAAACAATCGACTCTTTGGAATTTTTATATTTAGAAAATGGCCGGGCAAGAAATGTAGAACAGAAACTTTTCATCTCCTTTTACAAAACTTATGAACATGCCTAATCTAGCTAAAGTCCTGCACAGTACCCTCAACTGTCTGCCAGCACCAGGTGGAGGGGAGGGGATGTAATGCTTGCAATTGGAACCCGAATCCCAACCTACCAAGACAGAGATATGGTTGACCCAAACTGCCGGGAAGGGTTCTGGCAATCTGCACACTCTGTTTCCACTTCCTGGCCCCTTGCTGACTCACGGTTGTTCTGCAGTGCCTTGTGTTCCCACCCCTTATGTCGGCAATCCTATGGTGAACCCAAAGCCTTCTTGGTGAAGCCACGTGTCCCTTGTCCCTTCACCTCTTTCACCAGACCATCCACAAATCTGGGGGTTACTGCCCAGTGCGGGTGGGGAGGTGTGGTGAGAGGGTTGCACTGCACCCTGTAAAGAAAGCATGTTCAAATTCCAAAATGTCCTTCCTCATGGCAGTCACCCTAACCATTCTCATCTCCTCAGTTTTGCTCAGAACGCCTTCTCACCTCGCTCCCTTCCCAACCCCTTCCACTCAGGACATAGTCAGCATCTGTTATTATCTTGACCCCTACCCTCGGATCTTCACCTTTGACCCACAAGCTGATCGATGTGTGTTCTTGAAGCAGGGCCTGTCTATTCCTGTGAGAAATTCTGGTGCCAAGGGTTAAGAAAATATTTTTTGTTCTCTCCGCTCCCTGTAGTGTATTTAGATTGTATAAACAAACAAGCCAAGTGCCCAGATTAGATCTGTCGGTTTAAACTCTAGAAATCGTCTGTTGCAGACAACAAATAAGCACACCGTTGATCATATAAGCAGGCCCTTGCTCTGAAAGCATTGGCAGCTTCGTGCTGTCAACAGGCATGAAGCCCCACATCCTCAACAGAGCCGGTCCCCTGGCCCGAATAGGCGTCTCCCTCCCTCTGCGTCATCCTGGACGCCTCTCCTTCTCCCCTTCCCCCTGCCTCTGCTCCAGACCTGCTGACTTGGTCCTGTTCCTCACCTTCAACGCTTCCTCCCTCTGACCTCCCAGCCTTTCTCCATCTGCCCACTGGCTGCCTGAAACAATCTTCCCCTCTCCCTGCCTCTCACTGTGCTGGCTCCTATCACCCTGCAGAGCTCGGCTCAGCTGCCCTGCCTTTTGGAGTACCTTGCCTAACACCCCAAGGCTGGGTCATATCTTCCTCGTGTTACCGACTTTTGTGGCACTGGGTGCTTTTCCTCAGTAGTGCTTGCTATTACTTTTCAGTACAGTAGGTGATCTCCTAATGAGGCTCCCCGGGGCATTAAGTGATGTTTTGAAATCCTCCTGTAAGACTTATTGACAGATTGCTGGGAGCACAATAAATGCTTGTGGCTCCTGCCCACTGGGAATCCTCATCACTTCTACTCCCACCGATTGAGCTGTCTACTAAGAGTTGGTTGTTTTCGTTCCCAAACCTGTTTATGGCAATTGTACTGCATTACTATGATCACGTAGTTGAATTAAACAGCACATAAACTGATCAAATATGAGCATTAAAAAAAAGAGAGAGCGGCTGTTTCTATGAAAACCAAGTTAAATGTTTTGGAAAGAGTGGAAACATTCCTGCTAAACCGATCGTGAGCACGGCGAGCGTAAATGATGAAGGAAAATAATAAACGTCTCAGTGGGCTCTGTACTTGAATTAACTCACAGGGTCTTTACTTCCAACTCTGTGAAACTGGACAGGGTAGCTGATGCACATTTTGAGGGTGATTTACACACCAAAGGTGAGGTAAAACTTCTACCACTGGGCTGATTCTCAAAGAATGCATCTAGAAAACAAAAACAAAACAACTCTTAAACAAAACAACTCTTACTGTCAAGTGGATTTCCACTCATGGTGATCTCGTTTGTTACAGAGTAGAACTGTGCTCCGTGAAGTTTTCTTGGTCAGAATCTTTACAGAAGCCGATTGCCAGGCCTTGCTCTCTTGGCACTGCTGGCTGAGTTAGAACCGACAACCTCTATATCAGCAGCAAAGGGTAAGTCATTTGCATCACCCAGGGATAAGTCATTTGCTCCCTAGCCCTTGCAAATTTGGCAAATGAATGCTCATTTACATGTTTTAAGCAATAATAAAGTATTTGTATGTATATATTATACATATTAAGAATGTATGTCTGTATATACCTATATGGATATATATTTATGATTTTCTACTTCAACTGTTTTACTCTTTAATCAACTCTGGTCTTGTTCTTGGAAAAGGTGTTATTCTGACAGTACATATTTATTGATGTAATCACTTGATTAACATTTCTCTCTTTTTTTAGATGAACTTGTTTTTCACTAAAGACTCCAGGTCTATTTCAGTTATACTCTTCCTTTTTTGTTGTTTTTTTTTCACCATTCAAACCACTATTTAGGTTTAAGAGTTTAGGAATCAGGAGGGAATTTTTCTTGTTGTTTTTGAAATAGTACACTGTATATATTTACACAGCCCAGCTCAAGAAATGAAATCAACAACAATGCCTTACAAATCCCTGTATGTGTTTGCTTGTTTGTTTGCTTTGTTTTTCACCATCAGTACCCCCCTCCCTTGCCTTACCCTATTCCTGCCCCCATCCCTGGCCTTCTTCTAGTCATCCAAGTCTTGTCATCAAAGTCACCATCATCTATTGGTACATAAGCCACATTTTCCCTTTATTTTTCCTGATAACAATGGTGATCGTATTTGTCTTTGTGAGATTGACAGGGTTTGCTTAGCATAATGTTCTCTAGTTTTCTCCATGTCTTACAGTGTTTAAGAGACTTGTTGACTTTTATTGATGTATAATATTCCATTGTATGACTATATCCGTGCTTCTATAATTGGGGTGTGGGGTTGTTTTCCATGGTGTTCATGGAACGGGTGGCTCAGAGAGTATATACTTATTTGTGTAATCATTTGACTAGAATTTTTCTCTGTACTTGTCTCTAAGTTCCATTACAAGGACTTTGTCAGCTTGGTTCACTATGGGAGTTCTGCTCCTGGCATACACTAGGTACTCAGTAAGCATTATTCTGAATATATGAATAAAAAAGTAACAGACTCTGATTTTGTACTGCACAGAGACAGAGGCAGATAGCAGAATAAAATATGTAAGTACATTTCTCTAAAGTATGCTCACAACAGTGAAAAAATATTATTCCTCAGAAATTCTTCTGCACAATAAATGTAACTTCACTGTTCCGTGTGCTGGGCCATGTTTGAAGACAGTGCCATTTCTTCCGCCCCCTCTTCTGTCCCCCTGGCAGACTGGTTGCCCTGTGCTGTCTGAGCAAGACTCAATAGGTCTGTGTGGACCTGAACCAGGTACCAGAGAAAGGGCTTTTTTCATTTCTCTCTTGGATTTATGCTTTGAGAAATAGATCCTCCTTCATGATCCAGGCATGATGAACATAACAGGTGGACTTAATCCACAAAAATGAAAAATATTTTTTTCATTTCAATTCCATTTCCTGCTTATTTAGGTAAAACAAAACTTTTGCTGAGGAAATGATGCAAATGCATTCAAATCATCTTCAAAGATCCCACAAAGGCAAAATATCACTATGAACTAAACCGTGTTTCCTGCCACTTACATTTTAAAGAGAAATAGGAGTGGGGTGGTGGAGGAAAAAATTGGAGGGAGGAAATGCCCTCCAATCCCAGTTCCCTTGAAATCTCCCTCCCTAAGCTTCAACGTTTTCATCTGTGAAATGGGGCTGATGAAAATTCATGCCCTACCTATGTTACAGAATTGTGAAGGATCAAATTAAATATCATGTGGGAAAGCTCTTGAAATACTACAAAGGGTGATATAGATGTAAGCTGGTATTGTTGCTACATGTTCCCAATTCCTATTTCCTCCACGGATTCAGTCCTCGCCCTTCTTCTTGCTGTCAGACTGCACACACTTCTTTCCTGTACCACGGACACAGCAATCATTTGTTACTGAACTTGAAGGATTTGGGAGTAGATGGCGATAGTCTTGCTCCACTGAACCTTTGAGGGGAATTCATGAACATTCAGCCCAAGCCTCCCCTCCCAGGCTTTTCAAGACAGATGTAGGAGAGGTATGAGTCAAGGCCCCTGTGAGTAATTTCGTTGCCAGTATGGGCTTACACTTTCACAGCCTCAGTGTCCATCTGTAAAATATCATTCCTGTTAATTCCCATCCTAGTTACCCAAACAATAGGAAATAAGACATCCACCTCCCTCAATGAAAACGTACAAGTCTGTCTCCCGCTCAGTGATGTATGTGCACTCAAGCTATACTAATTTATTATATGATTACTTTTATTTTTTAGCATTTTTATTTGGCTCTTATACTACATAATTAATGTTGTTTACAAGAAAGGTTGTTTAACTAATGTAAATGGCATAAGTGGATTACTGAGCAGGGCTGGAAACAAATAAACATTATTCTCCTTGTAAAATTTTCTTTGCTCGCCTCTGAATGTCGGGTACAAAAGCAAAGTTTTGAAAATGTCAAAGAGAGATACAGAACTCAGGCTTCTGAGATCCATTCTCCCCTAGCGAAACAAGCTTATAATTTCATTTCCTGTAATGGTGACCAATTGACCAACTGACCCAACACATCCAAACTTGGAAGCCTTGTCTTTTCTTCAGGAGGTTGCCCTTGGTTTGCTCCGTGACCCACACATAATGCAATATCTGGGCCTTACAGGGAATTTCCCCCAGAGGGTGCAGTGCTGGGGATGAGAGACTTGTGAGAGAAACAAATAAGTTCACCATAAAGATTGGGGGATGGGGGTGGGGGGAGGGGAACGCTGTCATTCTGCTCTTGTTGTTAGTGCTGTCGGGGAGTTGGGACGCATCTCTGCCATATGTGCAACAGAAGGAAACACTGTCCTGTCCTTCGTCTGCACAAGATTTCAGCCCATTGCCGCAGCCCCCATGTCAACCCAACTCCTTGAGTCGTCCTATTCCTGATCCTCTGCTTTACCACAGGTGCCCAGGTGGTGCGGTGTGTGTCTGTGGGGCTGCTAACACAAGCAGTGTGGTTCAAACCCACCAGCCAGTCACTCTGAGGGTGAAGGATGAGGCTGTCTGCTCCCATACAGATTTACAGGGTTGCTAAGAGTGTGAATTGATTCAGCGGCAGTGGGTTTGGGGTTTGGCATTTGTTATTTTACCAACCATGATGTCCTTCTCTAGGGAATGGTTCCTCTGGATAACATGTCTACAGTCCACACGACAGAGTCTCACCATCCTCAATCCTAAGAAGCATTCCTGCTGGACTTCTTTCAACACAAATTGGCTTGTTCTTCTGGCAGTCTGTGAAATTTCAATTCTTCTTCACCAACACCATACTTTGAATGCACTAATTCTCCTCCGGTCTTTGTTATCCATTGCTTGGCTTTAACATGCAGATGAGACTGGTGAAAACACTATGGCTTGGGTCAGGCCCACCTTCGAACAGGTTAAATAAGTATAGGGAAATGATACAACCCTAATTCACCTTTCTCGCTTTTAAAGCATTCGGTATCCGTTGGTTCTGTTCAAACCTAGGTACAGGTCCCCATAACCAAATTAGGTGTCTGGGATTCCCGTTCTTCACAATGTTTCCATAGCGAGCACTGACACACACACTCAAATGCCTTTCTATAGTCGATTAAAAACACAAATGGGGCAGGGGGAGATCCAGCAGGATTCTGAAGTGTGCCACTTACTGGAATCATCTCCCCTGGTCAAAGTTTGGGTGGCATGTCCTTTCAGTCACCGGGACCTGGTGGTACTGTGGTTATGCCTTGGGCTGCCAACCAAAAGGTCAGAAGCTGCAAACCACCAGGCACTCTACAGAAGAATGATGGGGTTTTCTACTCCCTAAAAGAGTTACAGTCTCCAAAACTCATATGGGCAATTCTTCCCTGCCCTGCAGGGTCACAATGAGTCAACACCAACTCATTGGCCCTGAGTTTGGTTTGGTTCTTTGAGTGACAGCATAGAATCCAAAAACCAGCAGCCACTGAGTGACCTTGGGGAGGACTCCAACCGCTTTAGATGAGAGTGAAGTATGCGAATGTTTGTACCAGCATGGAATCAGGGCACTGTAAAATCAGTTAACACTACGGTCACTACACGTCGGGACTAGCTTACCTTTTCTAAGTTAGTCTGAAGAAAATTTGACATCAAAGGCCATTTCGCTTCCAGAACAAGAGCCCTGGTGCCCATGCCTGGGAGAAAGAAAGATGAGGCTCTGTATTCCCGCAGAGTTACCGCCTCAGACACCTGTCAGGGCAGTTCTACCCTGTTGTGGAGAGTCACTAAGAGGAAGGATAGGCTCCACTCCATCACAGGGGGTTGGGTTTGAGTTCGTGCTTTCAGAGGCTAAAATAGTGGAATGGGCTTGAGGATGCCTTCCTCCAGGTCATCTCTGATCTGAAGGGCACAAGAGCACTAGGAAGAGGAGATAATATGTCCTTTAATATGTCCTTTGAATTATCTCAGGAATTGTACAAAAGTCTGCACCAGCAGGCTTTCTTTAGAACATGATTCAATCTCAGAACTGACCACAAAGCAGCAGGCCAGGTTTTGAGATATCAGGGAACTCAACCTAGGTGAGTTCTGAACCAGCATTCTAGGCCACAGAGATCCCTGCACCAGTCCTTCCTGAATTCCCAGAGTAGGAGTCCAGATAGGGAAAATGAAATGCCTGTCAAAGGTCCATGACAAGTATGTGTTGAGTGAACAACATTGTATGAGACCCAGGATTATATTAAACTTTTTATATTCTCCATTCTCCCACGCCTCCCAAATGTTTTACTGGCACATAATTCACATATCATACAATTCAATAGTTCAATCGTTCAATCTTACCCAGGGTTTTTTTTATAGTCAACACCACATCAACCTTAGAGTAGTATACCCCCCGCCTCCGTGGTTTAATCACCTTTAAAATGAGTTGTGCGATTACATCCCTCTCCAATCTTGCCTTCATTATTTAATCCCTTTTCCCTGCTTATTGCTCACCCCAACCCCTGCTTTCCCTATAACCCCTTGTATAGTTATTTTCATTATACATCCACTCCTGTGCTTCACAGCTGGGAAACCCAACAGAAAATAAAAATAAAAATTACACTAAAGTGCTAAGGCTAAAATCTTAAGAGTATACAGAGAAAAATACAAATAATGTGTAAGAAGGAAAACATCCCCATCAACAACTCGATACTTGGTCAGTTGACCGCCCTACAGACACGACCTGAATTCTATAAACATTCTTACTTACACACTACTTGGAATATATGGGGGAAAAGAAACACAGTCCACGTTATTTTTTGCTCTAAGAAGATTTATATGCAAGGAGGTATCCCCCCAAAACGGATTTTTTTTCAAAACTATGTTTGTTTGTTTGTATGTTTTTAACAAAACAAACTTATCATCTTCAAAGTGCTCTCCTTTACACTTAATACATTTGTCAAATCTATGATTCCGTTTTTTCACACTCAGCTGTTTGGATGGCTGGCAGTACCTCCCTTGTTTTTTCCTTCACCACTTCTACATTGTCAAATGACTGTCCTTTCATGTCCCTCTTCATTCAAGGAAACGAAAAGAAGTCTCATGGAGGGAAATCAGGTGAGTAAAGTGCATGAGGCATGTTGTGTTTTGTCAAAACCTGGCACAATGAAATGGCTCCATGAGCAGGTGCATTGTCGTGGTGGCAAAACCAGTCCTCTATGTGCCACAAATCAGGCCTTTTTTGTTGCACACTGTTACACAAACTTTTCAGAACCTCTAAATAGAAAGCTTAACAGCCTGACCTGGTGGAACAAACTCCAAATACACTTATCTCCTTCACATAAAAAAACAAATGAGCTTCATCTTGATCTTTGATTTCACTTGACAGTTTTGGGGGTGAGGTGACGATGGCATCTTCCACTAGATAGCATCATGTCTTGTCACCAGTAATGACCTTGGGGGAGAGTCTGGGTCAATTCAGAGCTGTTTTTTCAAAGCACAGCATGTTTCCAATCAATGATTTTTCCTGGTCAGATAGAACCTGAGACACATTTTGCAGCAGCCGTTCCCATTCCCAAATCCTCCATTAAAATTCACTGAATTGAACTCCAAGAGAGTCCAGGTAACTGCCGCATCTCTTCAATGGCCCATCATCGGTCTGCGAACACAAGTGCATGAATTTTGCTTACTTTTTTTGTCCGTTCATGAAGTTAACAGACGTCCAGAATGTGGTTTGTCATCCACGGACATTTCACCTTTTATGAAATGAGAAAACCCCTCATACACTTGAGTTTTTCCCATAGCGCTGTCCTTGTAAACTATGTTCCACATCACAACAGTTTCTATGGCATTTTTCCCTGGGTAGAAAACTAAATTTCACAGCCACACACTGTTCTTTTATATTGGCCATCACACAAAAATAACAACAAACAACGAGGTTGGAGTAAAACTGCTTTTATGAAAAAAAAAAGCACTTTGACCAGAGAAAACCTTCCCAGGCAATGCCATTAGCTCAGAGGGAGTTGCTTGATGTTTGTCTAGTGGGAAAAAGGCGTACTATGAAAGCTCAGCCCAGTGGCGTTTTTTGCCCTCTTTTTGTGGCGGGTACCCCTCATAGAATTTCTTTTCAAGTTATTTAGCCAAAGTAACTAGTTTAAAATATTTTGTGTTTTCTTGAAACTTGTGTACATTCAGGAACTCTCATTTGGGGAGAGCATCACATCTGAAAACTGCTTTCAGATCTAATGAGATTGTTAGGACTACTATACCCAACAAGTATTGAAGCTACCACAGTGGGATATTTTGTGCCATTGTTCATCTCTTTCAACTGTGCCACATTCTTTTCTATTTCGCAGGCAACAATTTTTCCTAGCGAGACACCATATACCCTAACAGAAACGTATGTGGCCTGTATTCTGAATCCCATACCTACAAGTTAAACTGGCCCTCCCAGGTATGTGACGCTCAGCCTGGAATTCCCAACATAGATAGGCTCTAGTGAATTCTCAGCTATCTCCCCAGACAACCGCCCACCACGACAATCATGTCAAAGCACTAAGTCTTAAATCATCGCTTTACGAACCCAAGAAATTCTTCTAATTAAATTCAACGCTGACAATTTGTGCATTGAGAGGAATGTACCTGCTGCCAAGGTTAAAAACCTTCACGGGTGGCCTTTCAGATGCCGCCCCCTCCCTTCCTTCACTGGGTGAAACCAGGCTTCATAAAACCATTCATTATGGAGCTTCTCCTTCCCGCAGAACTGGGACTGAAAGCTGCTTTGGAGTTGCACTTCTAGTGGAATCCTTCCTCTCACGCCACAAAATGCAAGTTACACATGCTCCTTCCATGTGCTTATGCTTCTTTAAGGATAGTCTATCGGAGATGTTAGGGGCAATGCACTTTAACCATTGGCTTTTTTTTTTTCTTAAGAAAGATTAAGTCTTATCAGATTGTATCCACTCAGAAATAATCATAGTCTGTTGACAGTCACAAAATCCTCTTTCCAAAGCTATCAGCAAATGCTCAACCGATAAAGTGTGAACTTGAAAACTCTACTTTCTAAGTGTGTCCTCTGGCCATATTATACAATGTGTGTTCTCCTTGGTTTCTTTAAGGGATTCATGCTTGACCTTGGTTGCTTTGTATTATTATTGTTGTTGTTGTTCTTGTTTTTATTATTTTAACCACTGGGTACATTTGGCACAGTAGGTCACAGTTGGTCATTGGGGTGCTAACTTCAAGGGCAGTGATTCCTTTAGTGGGAGAATAATCCATTCCACAGCAGTGGGCTTTTTGTTAGCGCATTTGCTTGCTTGTTTCTATGGTGGCAAGTTCCATGGATATTGGAAGTAAACAGCATGAAAAAGAACCCTGTCATTTCCCCACAATAAGAAGTTGGAGAAGTTAAGAAGCTTCCATCTTTTACATCTTGAAAATAGTATTAATAAATAATACTTGTTAAGAATGTTCGGAAGATAAAACAAGTTTAATAAGTGTAAGGCTTATGGAAAGCAATCAATAAACTTTGGCTTGGAGAATCACCATTATTATCTATGATTATTACCCATCATTTTCTCAAAGTAAACTGCCACCGTGACATTCGCCACACCTCTCACCTGGATTATTTGGTAATAAAAATGGACTTCTCTACGTCTACTTGGCCATCACAGTCCTCCACCCACTTTTCACGGCTTTATTGAAGCAAAGTGATCCTTTCAGAACGGAAAATCAATTAGTTCAACCCTCTGCCCCAACCCCAGAACAGATTACCACAAGAAGCCCTTCAGCTGCCATTAGCACTGCCCTGGAAGGCCCTGCCAGGCTCTCTCACCCATCCCTCTGGCCTGGCCTCTGCACCTGCTGTGTTCTTCAGCTATGCTAGTCAAGCTCCAGGCCTGCTGCCCGCAGCCTCGCTGTTTCCTAAGGTTAGAGGGCTAAGTCACCAGCACCCTTGACATCTCAACTTAACTGGATCACAACCATATTCCCTTCCAATCATTCAGTAAATATATGACCTATTTAAAATATTGCTACCTGATGTCGTCCTGGTGAAGAACGTGGAAAATACCACACACAGATTGCCAAAAGGACAAGCAAATGTGTCTTGGAAGAAGTGTGGCCAGGGTGCTCTTTAGAGACAAGGATGGCAAGACTTAGTCTCACATTCTGTGGATATGTTGTTGGGAGAGACCAGTCCCTGGAGAAGGACATCGTGTTTGGTAAAGTAGAAGGGCAATGAAGGGACGAAGGCCCTCAATGAGATGGATGGACAGTGGCTACAATCATATGACCAGGCACAGAAACAATTGTGAGGATGGTGCAGGACCAGGCAGTGTTTCCTTCTGTTGTGCACAGGGTCACTATGGGTCATAACCAACTTGGTGGCACCCGACAACAACAACAACCAAATGCCTCATTTGCTTACACAATTTTAATTTGGGATGGAGAGGGGACGGCTCTGAGTTTTACTCACAAGCCTATTCCTCATTACCTAGCTCAGCTCTGCCCAAAGGAAAATCCAAAACCCAACAAACACAATAACATCAACAACAAAACCCAAGCCCATTGCGTCCAGTCATTTCCAAACCAAGAGGGGGACAGTAAACTAACAAATAAATCAAGGAATACAAAACCACAACAAAAAAGAAAACAACTAACTGCCCACAAGTCAATTCCAACTCATAGTGACCTGTAGGGCAGGGAAGGGCTGCCCCTGTAGGTTTCTGAGACTGGCACTCTACAGGAGTTGAAGTCCCCGTCTTTCACCCACGGGTGGGTTTGAACTGGTCTTGCCCTTAGCAGCCCACCGCTCGCTTACCCTCTGGAAAGAGCCCATGGAGCACTTCTACTTTGCTTCCATGGGTCACTCGGACACCAGGCTCCTTCTAAACAAATCCTAAGCAAAAGACCCAACTCACACCCTGTGGGGCTGTATACAACTGCCCAAAGGGTTAAGCGGCTCTCACAACAGAGCTCTTTATTTCACATTTATTTCAAGCGACCCCCCTTACACGTGGGGTGCTCTTCTGTGACTCTTGTTTTTTAAAACACGGTTTGCCTTTGGGTTTTATCATGTCATTCTTTCCCGCTTGACAGCCCAGGTCTGGCCGCCTTCAATGGGACCAGGGAGGAATGTGGGGCAAACCCACAGCTGGAGGCCAGCTGGCAGGGCGGAAGTGCAACGTGCGGGGCGCTGAGGGCGGAAGTGCCGGTGCGGGGCGCTGAGGGCGGAAGTGGCGGCGGGCCGGAAGCGGCGGCTCCGTGGAGGGCAGACGCAGGTGGGTCCCGGTAGCCTGGCGCGGACGAGCTGGCGCCCGATGCAGGCGGGGGAGATGGGCCGTGAGCCCTTCCCTGGGCAACGCAGTGCCGGCGTCGATGGCCGTTCCTTAAGCCGCAGCCGTCAATCCCGGCCTGGGCGTGGGAGGGTGTGCGCACGCGCGCAGGTCGTAGCCGTCTGCAAAGTGAACAAACTCTCCGGCGGGAAAAGGCCGCCTTTGCAGCGAAAATTGGAAACGGTTCTTGGGTTTCCGTGGTCAGCCCGGTGAGGTGCCTGTCTTTAAGTACAGTAAACACTGGAGCAGCCACGTTGACCTTTACGTGAGGGTGAAGAGGTGGAAGGTGCAGCAGGGAGCATTGGGCGCGGGGCTCGCTGGATGGGCGCTCTGGACCTCGGACCTGCCCTCTTGGGTAAAAGCCACCCTCTGCTTGCGGAGCGACGGGAGACTGTGGAGCTTGTACCATGTCCTTAGCCTTGTTAGTCAGCCCTGGCAAATACCAGCTCGTGCACTTTTACAGTTACGTCCGAGTAGAAAGCAAATACAGGACCATAGCGATGGAGGCAAGAGCTGTAAATTACTGCTAAGTGACTTTCTGGGGCTCTGGCCTGATGGGAATTTTTTGCCTGGATGAGCTTTATTCTTTTTCCTTCATAGATAGTGTTTTATATCGTACTTTATATTTTAGCACCCTTTGAAAAAAGCCACACGGTGACCTGACTGCAAGACTCTGCTCAAAGACTGGGCTAGGGTGTCGTTAGTAGATGCTGTCCAGTGCAGCAAGGAAACACTGCTTGGTCCTACGGCATCCTCACATTTGCTATGCCTCAGCCCAGTCTTGCTGCCATTCTGTCAGTCTGTCTCACTGCGGGTCTTCCTCTCTTTAACAAACATGATGTCTTTTCACCAGACACTGATACTGCTTACTAACATGTCCAAAGTACATAAGATGGAGTCGCATCATCCTCGAGGCTAAGGACTATCCCCGTGGATCTCTAGTGCATGTCCCAGCATAAGCAGGGCTCTTATAAGCACTAATTGTCTTAGTTAAGCAGCCGTTCCAGCCCTGCCATAATGACAGCATGCACACTGAGGAGGCTGATGGCCACAGTCTCATTAATGATTGTTTCATGATAAATGGAGAAACGGCTGAAGCAGATTTTGTCTTGCTTGGATCCACAGCCAATGCTCATGGAAGCAGCAGTCAAGAGATCAAAAACTGGGTTGCACAAGACCTCTTTGGAGCGTTGAAAGCAAGGATGTTACTAAAGGTGTGCCTGGTCCAAGCCATGGTGTTTTCAATTGCTGCATATGCATGTGAACGTTGGACATTAAATAAGAAAGATCAAAGAAAAATCCACGCGTTTGAACTGTGGTATTGGCAAGGAAATTCAAAGTATCATGGACTGTCAAAAGAACAAACATCTATCTTGGAAGAAGTATAGTGAGAATGCTCCTTAGAGGCAAGGACGGCAAAACTTGGTCTCAAGTACTTGAACATGTTATCAGGAAAGCCCAGTGCCTGGAGAAGGATATCATGCTTGCTAAAGTGGAGGGGCAGCAAAAAAAGTTGAAGGCCCTTGACAAAATGGACTGACATGGTGGCTTCAACAGTGGGTTCAAACATAAGCACAATTGTGAGGATTCAGGTACAGGACCAGGCAGTGCTTTCTGTTGTACACAGGGTCACTAACTATGAGTCAAAACCAACTCGATGGCACCTAACAGCAACACCAGCTTATAAATGCCTATAAAGCTCTCTACTAATATTTGGAACTGTAGACTTTAAGTGGGTTGTAGGTAAATAACAGGGAGACATTTACTATGGTTGGACAAAGAGGTGAACTCTAGAAGCCCTGAATGATTACAGTAATATTCAGGCAAGACAGAACTTATCCCAGAGGTGCAAAATGTCAAAGCCTAATAACCCTGCTCTGCAGAACCAGAAAGATCCTGTTGTAAATTTGAAAATGAACGGGGCTGGTACTTTAGGCAGGACAAATTCCCAAACATTAGCTCTTCCTTGCTTTATATGGTCAGTGGTGGCCACCTGCTAAGGAAAGATGATTTTTTTTTTTTTGGTCTCCATCAGAGGGATATGTATAGACAACAGATAAGTAAATAGAAATGAATAATTTCAAACTTAGAAATCAGTTGGGCTGTTTTTCTATTTTGTTGCTCCAAAATAAGCTGTACGTGTGTGTTACAAATCATTTTTATTCATTTGTTTGTTTGCTCTTTAGAGACAATGTCATTTCAGTGCTTTTAGTCTAAATGTCAGTACAATTGTTTGGCTTAGCAAGTCCACTTTTTCCCCAATGGTCTGAATATATGAAAGAATTGTGCAATTATCACCACAATCAATTTTAGAACATTTTGTTCGTTTGTATACCCATTATTATTAGCTCCTTGTTTCCCCACAACCGCCCTGCCCTAACTATTTGTATTAGTCTGGGTAGACTAGAGAAACAAATCCAGGGAGACTCATATGTGCGTAAGGAAGAGGTTTATATACAAGAGCAATTGAACATTGAGAAAATATCCAGATAAGTCCAACATTAGCCCATATGTCTTATACCAAACTATAAAGCCGTCTGTAGACTAACAAAACACATGCAATGATGCTGAATGCAGGAAGATCACAGGCCAGTGGGTGGGATCAAGTGGCACTGGAAGCATCTCAGCGCTGGCAGGGGTGTCCACCTGACTTCTCCAGTCCAGGGTCTGACTGCATCTCGGTAGGTCCATGTGGCTTCTCCAGCTCCCAGGGTCTATGTAATGCCATGTGTCTTATCAGTAAAGCGTCTCCAAGGGAGTGAGCCAAGAGAGCGGGGGGAAGGGGAGGGGGAGAGAGAGTAGTGTATCCTGCCTCCAAGGAGGGAGTACAGGAGTTCCCAGAATTCTCAGGAGAAGGCCATGGCCACACAGAGGCCTTATCGGCTATGACCTGATTGACAGACTAGACTCTAACCCTTCACTCAATCCTCTCAAGTCCCAAATTGACGCCAGATTATGAAACTACCGCACTATTAGTGTAATTACTGTCCCTGTAGATTGACTTATCCTGCCTAAAATAAAGGATCCCTGGTGGTATATATAGTGGTTATGCATTCAGCTGCTAATTACAGGTCAGCAGTTTGAAACCAGTCACTCTGCAGGAGAAAGATGAGGTTTTCTACTCCTATAAAGAGTTACAGTCTCAGAACCCACTGGAACAGTTCCACCCTGTCACCATGAGTCAGCATTGATTTGGTGGCAGAGTGTTTGTTTGAACAAATGTTAGGGTATTTGTTTGTTTTGTTTTGTTTTTAATTTTAAACAAACTTGTTTCACACACTTGGGTATACTCTAGCTGGCTGATATATTCAGTTGCTCTAATGGCCATGCTTGAGGTCTTAACATAGCAGGACATTGAGGTGATCTAATACAAGGCATGAAGCTTTTTTATGTTCCTTATTTTAAATCAGATTTTTACAACTGCTTTATTCAAGGAATGTACATCAGCGGAAGCCAGAAGCCAGCTGGAACAGTTCCTGCATGTGGTTTTAATCTTGTTTGCAGTTATTTTGAAGGGGAGAAACCATCTGGATCAGGGATGTGTAGCTAGTTACACAGATAGCAGGGATGAGGTGAGCGGTCTTCCTCCTTCCTTGAATACTGCACAGCAAATCTAGGGACAAAAGCATTTGGGGAAGAATGTAAAATTAAAGGTTTTGGCTAAATTGAGCATATACATTATCCCGCACTCCTAGCTCTCCATCCCAGTTACAGCCACGGGGAACAGGAAACCGGACAGCATTGCTCTCTTCTTATTCCAGTCCTCCTCCCTGTTTCCCAAAGTGGAAGCAAAACTCAAGGTACCTTCCATTTTTAGAATGTATCCATTGCCAAGAATGTCAGGGCCTTTCACCAGTAATATCTGGTAACATCTCTTTTACTGCTGTTACCTTCACCGTTCATGGTACTGTATTTGTCTGTAAATCTTTCTATTGCCCAAGATGTGAGTCCTTAAGGGCAGATATAGTTCCTTAACCACTTTGATATTTCTAGCACTTGGCCTGGTGTGTTACAAACATTCAGTACATGCTACGGAAATGAAAAGACAGTGTCCCTGAAGGGAGGCTGGATTTATAATGTGTGTTAAAACGTCACTGAGAATGCAGCAAAGTAAAGGATATTTACCAGGGTTGCTTTCAGGAGGTTACTAGATGCAATTGAAAGGAATGATTTGATGAGCCGCTTAGAGCGGAGAGGGCATAGTTCAGAATCCATTGTTACTGTTAGTTGTTGAGTCAGCTCGGTCCTATGCTTGGCGACCTTAGGTATGACAAAATAAAACATGGCCTGGTCCTGCCCCATCCTCACATTCCTCAGTAGGTTTGAGCCCATTGTTGCAACCACTGTCTCCTTCTGCCTCAGGGAGGGTTGCTTTTGCTGGCCCTAAACTTTATCAAGCCTGAGGTCTTTTTCTAGCATTTGGTCCTTATAGATGATGTGTCCAAAGCCACCCCATGTGCCTGATCTCATCAAAGTAAGCAAGGCACAGTCTCCCTTTCCTCACTCCCATCACCAAATAAAACAGCCTTCCAAGGAGGTTTGGCCTGGTCAGGTGCAGATCCTGTATTGTGTTAAATGAGGAGGCTCCCTGAAAGACCTTAACAACCAACTGCAACATTCCACCCTTCCTCTAGGCTAGTCTGGCTCACTTCTCGCCCAAATACCAATTGAGCAAATAGTCGAAGAGTATCCATTTGAAAAATCAACCCAAACCCACTGCCTTTGAATGGATTCTCATCTATCTGTGTAGGACAGAGTAGAATTTCTCCCAGGGATTTCCAAAGATATAAAGCTTTACAGGAGCAGAAAACCTCACCTTTTCCCATTGGATCAGCTGGTGAGTTTGAAATGCTGACTTTGTGGTTAACAGTCCAACACTCAACCCTCTGTGCTACCAGGGTGCTGTATCCTTTTGAAGGGATACCAAATTATTAGCCTAACAAGGGTATCCAAATCTTGGTTTGAGGCTACCTTTAAAAATAGTGACACCTATGTATAGACATTGTTTTAAGGGTAGGTTACCCAAATAATATTAAAGGAAACTGAAAATTGTGTTTTCTGCTTTATGAGTAATAGTCCCAAGGAGTTCAAAGTTGACAGCTTTTTGTGTTGTAGTAGGGCAGACATGTGCTATATGCTATTTCCTGTCATTGCCAATGGGATTGTAGCTGATCCCAAATTGCAAACAACTGGAAATAGATGAACTTCCTTGCATGGGTGCATTACCTTTTCATATTAATCATGAAATAATGGGAGATGGTTTATAGCTTATTCAGAAGGGAAGGCATGAAATAGAATTATTTAACTTTTTACTTATTCTTAAAGCATGTAGTTCTTCGAGTCAATTAAGAGAAAGAAAACTGTTTAAGGTGAGACAGCTTAGAATTTAAATCAGAAAGACAAAAATAAAAAATCTAAATTCAATTCTTTTTTTTCCAGGTTCAAATTGAAATTAATCTGAAATTTCTTAATTTAGAGATCTCTCACTTCCATCGAGTCAGTGCTGCCTCATCGTGGGTTGCCCACAATGAGTTTCCAAGATTGTAACTACTTACGGGAATAGAAAGCCCAGTCTTTCTCCCTCGGAGTTCCTGGTGGAGTTTCATGCTGACCAGCCCAGCACATAACCACTCCACAACCAGGGCTCAGCTGGATTCTTGTCATTTGGCTTTGTTTTCCAATCTGCCATGTCAGGCTGAGACTTCCTTCTCTCCATCTGAAACTTCCGCCCTAAGTGGAATGTGCTATTTGGCACATTGTGAAGACTAACATCTAAAGCTTTTGAGAGACTTTGAGAGAAAGGAGGTTGAAATTGGAAATTATTTTTCATTCTGTACTTGATTCCTTATTCAAAAAAAGATGCTACTGCCCAAGGAGAAAATAGCAATAAATAAGCAAAAATTTATACAGTATGAAGGGTTTGAGTTAGACATTAGTTTCCTTATCCATAAACCAAGACGCTCTCCAAAGTCATTTCCAAGTTCCACAGTTTAGCGGTTGGGTAACAGTGGACTGCTGTTCAATTGCAGTTGCTGACTCCAACTCGTGGCAGCGAATGTGTAAAAGCACAAAACCTTGCTTGGTTCTACTTTATCTTCTTGATTGTTGTTATGTTTGGATCTGTCGATACTGGTATTGGGTCAGTATCTCTTACTGAGGGAAGACCTTCATTTTTACGACTCCTCTACCAAATGCCATATCCTTTTCTAGAGACTGATCTTTCCTGATTAAGGGTCCAAAGTAAGCAAGCCAAAGTCTTACCTTCCGTACCTTACCTTTCTTAGGAGCATTCTGACTGTATGCTGAGTGATTTTGTCTACTGTTCTGGTGGTGCAGGCAGTATTCACTGACACCGCCGCCCAAATGTGTCAGGTCTTGTGTCTTCCTTCTTCATTGTGCAGCGTTTACATGCTTTTGTGAGACCTTTATAGCGTCTCATATAATTGAAGGTGCGTGGTTCCTGCCCTCAAGAGTGGTGCTTCACAAAATGGGCTTAATTACTGTGATTTTGCAGGCCTCGGTCTTGGTGGTATCACAAGTCCTGAGTAACTCACATCTCCAAGGCCATTTTCTCCAAAATGAAGCATCTTCGGGTCTCGCATGGTCATGAGCATAACCTTTTTGACAAGATGAACTGAAAGTGATGGGGGTTAGCGATGGGTGAGATGCTATATAGCCCCAGATGGAAAACAAGACACTACCTAGGTGGATGGATTCTGAATAGTGACTATTTTTTTAAAGAAATGGGAGTGTGTGCTTTTTAGATAGCAGGAAAACCAGCATTACTAGCTCAGTACAATAAGACTAAGATGTTTTAATGAAATTGCCTTCTTTCTGGGTCAGCGTTAAGTATCAGGGATATCTTCAAAGGGAATGAGCCCTTTTGGTTAAAAAGGCTAATGTGGAAAGGAGTCTGTGTAATGCCTTATGTGCTTTGTTCCCGTCCCCTGAACTAGAATCGTTTTGCCCTCATCTTAATGCTATCTTTATGGAATGAAGGAATTTTGAAATTGGTTTTTAAACTCTATTAAGCCCTCATGTGTGGTATAACCCAGCCACATTATTCAGGTTTTCTTGGCTTCCACGAACAGCTTTACAGTCATTATGTCGTAATTGTACTGAACATTGGTGCACACTTTGAATTCGCAATGTGCTGCTCTGGCGCCAGGCCAGATGCTGAGTCAGCGTCTTTGGGGTGAGGGGTGGGGGGAGGGGTGCCATGAGCACTGTGTGCAAGCCCGTGGTGTTTACAGGAAGGAGTCCAGAATTCCCTGTGGACTCCCTGGATGCTCTGGGGAGTGAGAGTGGAAAGGGACTATAGCACTGTGCTTGATTAGCATCATTTCCTTTTTCTCAGCCGGCTGGCGGCCTTTTCCTGACCCGGCTGTGCACACACACCTACCCTGCTCCTCTGCTGAGGCTTCCGAGGCAGTGGGGTGGAGAGTGCGAGCGCTGAGGTGTAAAGATTCTTAGCAGAAACTGCTTACTCTGAAGATGCCTCTGCTCTTCCACTTCCCATTTGTCAGCTTGCTGCACACCTAGGCAAAGACCGCAGCGCCTCAGGAGGCGGAAAGGAATGGCAAGAAGTGGTTCTGTCATTAAAAATAATCTTGAAATGTGTCCAACAATGAAAAAGAACACTGCATTCTTTGGGGATGGGGAGGATCTTCTCTAGCTGATGTCATTAGACAGGTGCCCGTTGAGGGCCCAGCAGCTGCTCTAGTGTCACCTCCTAGGTCCCTCCATCTCCAATACTGCCCCTTCATGACTGAGGAGCCGGCTCCTTGACCCTTCTGCTTGGCTCCTCTTCAAAGGACCATCCCTGTGGGCTCATACAAGTAACAGCAAGCTCAGGGCGATGTTCAGGGAAATCCTCCTGGCCTTAGCTTAGGGAGTCACTTACTCTTTTCTCATCAGGAGGACATTTGAGGCTCAAAGCCTTTGGGCCTAGTGGCCCTGCCAAATGAGAAATCAAGCAGTGGCAGAGCACTTCCCTGCCCACTGTGGCGGCTTGCATGTGGCTGTGATGCTGGAAGCTGTGCCGCTGGTGGTGTGATGCCAGCAGACCGCCAGTGGTAAGCAGCAGCAGGGCCACCCAGGGTGGATAGGCTTCAGTTGAATGCCAAGACTTAAACAGATTAGAAATCAAAGCTTCACGAGCTACTTGCAAAAATTAGCCAGGAGGATCGTACAGATCGCCACAGACCATTGTATGATACAGCGCTAGAAAATGAACCCTTACGTTGGAAGGCAAGCAATTGCAGTGATAGACTCCAGCACCCCCAGGATCATGACGACGGCTGGTGTAGGATCAGCACTTCATTCCCTTGAAGCAACAAGCAACAAAAGCAAGACAGGCATTTCCATTTTACTGTTGAAATGGGCTTAAAGAGATGAGGATTTAAAGAGACGAGGGTTTACCCAGCACCCCAGACTAGTTAGTTGCCTGTCCCTTAGGGGGTTATTTTTATGAAACCTCATCTAAAAATGCACTCAGGGAATTTACACATAATGAATTCTAACTAAAACTCTGTGAAGAACAAACGTCAAAGCTCTAAATGAAGAATTATACCATCCAGCTTAATCCCCTTCATTGATGAGTGAGTAGGAGCTGTGTTCATTTAATTGTGAGGAAAATGTGGCAGTTTGGGCTCATAAAGATTTACTGTCCTGCAAACTCTATGGGGCAGTTCTCCCCTGTCCTGTAGGGTCACTCTGAGTCAGAATCAACTTGATGGCAGTGCTCTGGGGTGTTCATTTAAATCTATTTTAGCTTCTTTAGACACTTACGGGATCCTTGGTAACCACAAGGTCAGCTGTTTGAAACCACCAGCTGCTCTGTGGGAGAACGTCAGAATCTACTTGATGGCAGTGTGTTTTGTTTTCTGTAGATAAAATATTTTAGTCTGGATAGACTAGAGAAACAAATTCATAAACATGTATATGTGTATAAGAGTTTTATGTAAAGGATAATTGTACATTAAGAAAGCATCCCAATCCAGTCCAATCCAAGCCCATAAATCTGATACTAGCCCATATGTCTGATATCAATCTATAAAGTCCTCTTCAGACTCACAAAACACATGCAATGACACCGAATGCAGGACAATCACAGGCCAGTGGGTAGAAAGTCTTTGGATCTAGTGGTGTTGTAAGCATCTCAGCTCTGGCAGGGGTCTCTACTTGGCTTCTCCAGCTCAGGACACTAGCTTAGTTCCATGTGTCTTGTCAGCTGCAATATCTCCAAGGGAGTAGCTGAGAGAGACTGTCTCTCCTGCCTCCCAGGAAGAAAGTCCAGAGTTCCCAGGAGAAGGCCATGTCCACACAGAGACCTCATTAGCTATGACCGGATAGACAGACTAGACTCCACTCCTACACTCTCAATCCTCAAATTGACACCAGATTATGTAACTACCATACTAAATTTGCCATTACCCAGGCAGCTTTTGTTGATAGGTTCAAGAACTGATGACATCATAGGTAAAATAATACTAGTTAATTTTTTTTCTTTCTTGAAAAATGAAGGAAAGAATTGGGAAAATGATTGGAAGGGAACTGGCTTTTCTTTTCTACTTCACAGAAGAAAATCTCCATTCTTTGAAAATTAAATGCCAATGCCGTGGGCTGTAATTTTGTAAAATTTAAGTAACTGAGGCAATATCTGGTGCCAAAATATTTGCTAATGTAGATATCCAACCTTACCTGGATTTAACATCCAGAAACCAAAACTACCCATTACTGTCAAGTTCACCCTGATTTGCTTCAACTCCAGAGAACACCCTCCTTTTCTGAGTTGTTCCATCTCATCAACATAAATTCACTGCCCCTAAGGTTCCTATCTAATCCTTCAAGTTGCCGATGTCAATTTGATGATTAAAAGACCATAATATTGATAGTTCTTAAAAGAGCATAATGCTCAAGCAGACTTTTTTTTAGTACCGGTTTAGGTAAACCATTGTTTGGTTTTAAAGACTTTCAGGAATATTTTTGGCTTAGGGTTTATGCATCATCTCAGGACAATAGTTTCAGGGGCTCAGCTACTTATTTCATTTTTCAGTTTTTAATTTCTCTGTTTCTAAAAATGTGCATACTAGAGATTTAAATCTTTACGTTGAGGCCAGTGAAAGTACGGTCCTTATCAATAAGTTCATCAGTATTGATAATATCTTACTCCTGGCAATCAATAGTTAAGCCATGTTTCTCCATACTGCTTTATACCTTGTGACTTTTACATTTATTGTCCCATTTTAAGACACCAGGTAAATTTTTGTCTTCACTCTTCACCCTAAACCTCCCAACTTCCCCAGAAAGCATGTCCTTTTGCTTAAGATGTCAAATTAGGCAGGAGCCAGACAAGGTTGTTCATTTTAAGGGTAGGCATTGGTTGGAAGAATTCATTCCTTTGGTGTGATAATCAGGGGCATCCCATCTCATCTGATTGCATGAGAGTATGTCACTGCTCCCCTGCTTTGTCTAATCCTCATCACTCTGCTAGAACCAGGACCGCTCCCTCATTCTGGACCATGTTCTCTTGTTGGTTTCGATGATGACACTCTCTCCAAGTTTTCCTTCTCTCTTACCAACCATTCGTGTTGCCTCTTTTTCTGGCTCTTCTTTTCCCAGCAGTTAAATGTTGATTGCTTCCGGACTCTGTCCCGGACTCTCTTTTTTCTAAGCTATGTAGATGATCTCATTGACCTCTATACCTATAAATATAATCCTTAAATGATAGAATTTTGTATTTTATTTCCAGCCCTGGCCTCTGCTGAGTACCAAACTTGTTTTTACTATTCTGTTCCTGAGCTCCACCATGTCCCAAAGCAACGTGTCACCATCCTCTCTCACCTAGAGGGTGTGACAGAGAGGCCTTTTAACGGTGTTCCTCTTGCTCCTCAACAACCCGTACTTCACACTGCAAGTGAAGCCGTCTTGTACAAACACAAGAGTGCGTTAAAAAGTATTGCTGCGAGATCTGGTTCATACATGCATAGGTTTATTCCAAACAAAAGGTGTTTAAACCTGTCTTTGGGATCAGTGGTGAAGGGCACACAGAGTTTCTTAGTTGTACATTTCTTTGTCTTAATCTCATTAGGTTACATTCTGAAAAAGAAGTGAGGATGCTTTTTATGCCATGGAAGGGGAAATGATTTTGAAGTCAGGGTAATAACACATTTTTAACGAAACTCAAGTGGCAGCCTTTCCAAATCACCCGAGCTTTGCAGCAAATGTACGTGCATGCTGGCCCACATCAAGTCACACCCTCGAGATGGTTCAAGTGTTTCACAGCAGGGCACAAAGACCGCAAAGACGACCTAGAGAGGGAAGACCGCCAACCTCAATGGATGAAGGAACTGTGGCTGAAGCCCAGAAGTTTGTGGAAGAAGACCCAGTGGCTGCCAAAGGTGTACATGAACAGACACTGTCCCACAGAGCTGATCCGCCCTGCAGTCTTCTGAGTGAGCTTGAAGCTGGTGAAAATGATTTTATCGAATGAGTCATCATCAAGGACAAGTCTTGGTTTGCTCGTTATGATCCACAGAGCCAAGTCCAATCAAAGCAGTGGCTCCCAACGGCAGCTGCTGGTCAGTTACATTTAAGGCAGAGCGGTTAGTCCAGAAGGTTATAGTCACGGTTTGGTTTTTTAGTTTCGAGGGGTCATTTTGATAGATTTTCCCTGAGGATGATCACAAGGCCTCATTATGAAGTTTTCAGAAAATGGGAAAGTGCAGAGGGTAGCAAGGGCTGTTCCAGGAGAATTGTGTTGGGAAACCTTCTCTGCCCTATAGCCCTGATTTTGCTCCTTCACACTTATTTTTGTTCTCTGAACCCAAATAACACTTCCTGGGCATCCCATTTGAACCCCTCCGGGATGCCAAAATGGCCATTGGGGTGATGTAAATCAACGAGCACAGAGTTCTTCAGGAAGGGCTAAAAAGACGGAAACACCATCTTCAGAGGTGTAAAGGTCTAGATGGAGAAAACGTCAAGAATGATAGCTTCACATCTTGGCGCTTGTGTCCCATAGAGGCGGGCGGCTATGTTTTCGTGGCAGTACTCGGACTTACCCTCCGACACTGTGAAAGGAGACCCTGGCACTTGCCGTCTCAGGTGTTGAAGGTAAAAATCTCAGTTTCTTCACCTAGCCCCTAGGTCTTACATCACTTGACTTTGTAAAGCCCCTTTCCAACCACTTCTCTCCTTGTTAACTGTGCCCCCTTTCTGTTTCTTTCAATAAGTCAAGTTTGTCCTCCTTGTAGGGCCTTTGTACTTACTGATTCTTCTCCCCAAAGTGATCCCAAGGCATCCTCCCCCTTTCATCTCAGCCCAAGTGACGCCCGCTTCAAAATGAACCTGCCTTAATGACCATCTCTCCCCGTACCTGTCACTTTTTGATGTTATCTGCCTTTTTAAAAATGTATTCATTGGAAAGTGGGCCCCGTGAGAGCAGCTACTTTGCTTTCTTGTTGAGTGCCGTACCCAAGTACCTATAGTATATTTGATACATGGAAAGCTTTAGATAATTGTTAAATGAATGCATGACTTCCATCCAACATCTGGCTCATGACAACTGACCTCTCTTTACTGCCTCTGCCTTCCTTTTTCTCTGAAGTCCCTCTGGTGCGGTTGCTAGGCTAAACTTCGAAAACATTGATTTTATCTCCTCATTCTCTTGCTCAAATCGTTCAACAGTTCCCAAGACATGCTTGAGAAATTACACATTACTTAGCTGTCAATTAAGATCTCCCACTGCCACATTCTAGCCGGTCCTCCTTACGTGTTTCCGATAGTCAAGTATTTAGCCCATTCGGGGTCCCCCATCAAAGAGGCCCTGACATTTCTAACTGTCTAACTCCCCGTTTGATATTTCTTCCCGTTTTTCTATATATCTGAATGCTCAGTGATTGAAGAGCTTTCTTTTGTGGGAAACTACCTCCCCTTTTGATCCACAGTACTCTTCTCATCTAGCATTTAATATTCTCCTTTCTGGCTACATGTCTTATTGTCTGGTAGATTTCTTGAACTCTTCGTGAATGGGGATCCCTTCTTACTTCTGACCCCCCACTGTAGGACAAACCAGTGAGTAATATCACTAGTGGATCATTTCCCTGGGATGCCTGGTATAATTTATAATGTTTCAGGTAAAAATTTCGCTCCCTCCCCCTGGATTCACAGGAATGACGCTCTTTGTTATTCTGTTAGCTTGCATATGGGATTGATCTCCTCATGCTGCACTTGATCTGGGAGGGAAAGAAATGAGCGAAGCACCAGAAAGAAAGAAGGACCTGTATACTGTCTTCATTTTATTCAGCATTAGTAGATGGTGAAGAGAAATACATATGTGTCCAAACGATATCCCTTCAGTGAAATGATTGTTTCTTGGATAGACAAACTCCACACTCCAGACAATTAGCATTTCCACCAAGCAGGGTGTTGTGGGCAAGCTCGTGAGTGGAGACACCCAGGTTCTGGGAAAGCCCGACAGCCATGGTAACAGCTTTAAAGGAAACTACAAGCATTTGTCTCTGGGCACCTATGTGGCCAATCATTCCTTTCTAGATACATTCTCCACCGGCTTCTCTCACTCCTCTGGGGGATGAACTCGCTGGCACTGGAGTCTGGAAGTAGAGGCTGCAGGGAGTGTGGCCAACATGGACTAGGAGGGACCACTTCTCCTTCTCCAGGGCTGGAGCAGGCTGGAGTCCTACACGTGGTTTCAGTGTGCTCTGTGGCACGATAGTCAGAATGAGGCTGAGCACAACACCTTGGAAAACTGGGCCCGCAGGAGCATGGCTAACTCAGGATCTTCTTTGCCGAGGCGTCAGAGTTGGCTTCACTTCCTTGCAGATCCACCAACCACAGACCTGCATAATGAGGTTTAGGTGCTGGAAAAGCGCCTGAGCTCCCACTCAGACTGGTGCTTGGCCCCATGGATTTGATTCCTCAAAATACTTGCTCAGTGTTCAGTTTCCAGGTTTGATCTTATCCTCGGCTTTTTCTTGTCACTCTTGGAATCACAGGACAGGGGCCACTGTAGGTTTCTGTTTGTTTGGCATAGAGGCTTGGGCCCACCTGAGTGAACAAACACTCAGGGGAGCCCCGAGGAGAGGCATCATCTGTCCCTTTCCCTGGAGCGGGTAGAGCCCAGTGACCCGGATGAGTCTCCTATGAGCAACCCCACCTCATTACATAAGCTGGCAGTCATCTAAAGTAATGGGTTCTGTTCCCAAAAGAGGGTGTGTGTGTGTGCGTGTGTGGTCATTTGGGTAAAAATAGGAACCCTTATCCTTGATGGTAATGAATGTGAACTCGAGCACTTCACATCTCACATGGCACAAATGACTACACTGAAGCCCTGAGCCTCTCTTTATGGATCACAGGCTCCGTGAGTGCCTCAGTAATAGTGTTTGGTTAATGTCAGCTCAGCATTCAATTTACATTCTACTCCTGTGAAGAAGCTCCAACATTACCTGTTAATGACCAAGGTGGTACCAGGGCTTATATAGACTCAGATTTTGCACATGAACTAACATAGTAGCTCATTGAGGAGGGATGATGGGAGCCTAGAGATTTGAGGTGTCCAAGGATTCTTTGAATGAATCAAAATTCTGGTCAGCGAAGGTCAGTTTCTCTACTCAAGCAAGAACAATGTTGTTTCCCTTCTAATCAGACACATACAGGCAGGGCTTGAAGAATCCAAGAGCCCCGCATAAGTGATGTGCAGCGAGAGCCTGGGCAGTCCCTCATGCAAGAAATGAATAATCCTTAATAAAGGCTCAAATGACCCTGGCTCCTTCTTGTGCCGTACTCAGTTGCTTTAATGATGTACCTTTCTGTGCTTTGCTGGGGGGTGGGGGGGGGATGCTGTGAAGTTATCTTGCTTCAAGGATGGCTGAATTGGTCCAATTCACTCCCCCTTCTCCCCCACACCCATGTTGTATTTGATGCTGTTGTAAAGGTCACTGAAGTGGGCCTCAGCGTTGTTGAAAGGCTGGCTAGTATCCCCTTTCTCTCTCAGGGTGAGCCCTGCCTCTGTGGACGGCACTGCACTTGAAACAGCAGGAAGTCCCCGTCTCCATTGTTAAGCTGTGGAATCTGTTTGAGGCACATTCTAAATCCAGTCTCATGCCTTTTGCTTTTCTGAAAGTCTGCAGCAAAGGTGACCCAATTGTCTGTCTTTGATATTATGAACACAGCTCTTTTGGCTCGTATCGCAGAAGCATATAACAAAACACCAAGGATAAAGCTGGGTCTGTGCATGTTGTAAGAACACACTACACTCATGACAAGATTCAAAGACATAATCAAAAAGAGTTGTCCTTTCACAGACCTGAGTTACCAGGCAGAGTCTCCCTTTTAGGATATATATATATTTATATATATATATATATATATATATATATATATATATATATATATATATATATATATATCTGAGATACTGTTGAAAATAATAGAACGAATGAAAAATGTCACATTGACAGAGTAGCCCATATTAAGACTTTACTTCAAGCAAGCATGTTTCGGTGAATGTGACATTGACAGCAATGGTGTTCAGGTTTACAGAGTTAGTAAGATGTTCTAGGAAGAGTACGGTGTAGTTGCAGTCAGAGTGCATCATGTTTTCGTGAGCATTCTTTTCTAGAATTACATGGACACCGTGGTTCAGGAGTTGGGCCTTAATATCTCGGTGTAATACTTTAGCAGGTAACGAGCCTGTCCTCTATATCCAGCTCTGGTGCAATCACAAATATGCTGTTTCCAACATCACATGCTAGTTTTACATTATGGACACAAAGCATGTGCCTGAGGACATTTGCAAACATGCAGTAGTAAAATTACATTTCCCAGTAAGTAAATGTGCCATGTTTGACTACGTGATTAGCGACATGCAGGAGAGTAGCAATGGAGGACCCAGTGGCAAAGAGGGCGAGTTGTAAATAGATTGGCAGAAGCATCACTGAAGACTTCCCTTAGCTTGCCGGGTTGGTTGAACAAATATGCCCACCAATCTGGAAGGAGTAGCAGCTCTGTTTACTGTGACAGGTTTTATTTGTCTTGGGTACAACCAAGACTACATGCTGTGTTTTGTCATGTTGGAAATGCTGAAGCAGATTTCCATTGTGAATGTGACTTTTTTTTCTAAAGCCTTAACACCTAAGTCTCAACTCAGCTGGGTAAAAACAATAAGTTTGCCTTTCCTTACCAGCCAGACATCAATAAATCTTAAATCCTCCACCAAAAGCATGTAGCTATGGTTCACTGTCCTGGCTGTCCTCTTAAGTCACTGCCATGGACAGCCTGATCCTTCTTGTTTCTAAAGGCTGTCATTTAGGATTTACACTAACAAAACTGATGTAAATTTTTTCTTTCTCCCTACAACTGCATGATGCCTTCTATAACCCAACGCCTGTGATGCCATGAATTACTTAATGTGACCTCTAGCTATAATCTTTTAGCTCTCACCAAATGATTGGGTAGGACTGTGAAAACGTGAGGTGCTAGACCAGAGGATGTACACTGGTACAGATAGGAGCTAGAAACACAGAAAATCCAGCGCGGATGATCCCTTCAGGACCGGTGGTGTGAGTGGCGATACTGGGAGGGTAGAGGGAGGGTGGGTTGGAAAGAGGGAACTGATTACAAGGACCTACATGTGACCTCCTCCCTGGGGGATGGACAACAGAAAAGTGGGTGAAGGGAGATGTCGGAGAGGGCAAGATATGACAAAATAATAATTTATAAATTATCAAGGGTTCAGAAGGGAGGAGTAATGGGGAGGGAGGGGGAAAATGAGGAGCTGATGTCAGGGGCTTAAGTGAAGAGCAAATGTTTTGAGAATAATGAGGGCAATGAATGTACAAATGTGCTTTACACAATTGATGTATGTATGGATTGTGATAAGAGTTGTATGAGCCCCTAATAAAACAATTAAAAAGAGGAGCAAGAGAGAGAGAGAAAATGCAAAAAAAAAAAAAGCAGAAGAAGAAAATGTGCAGTGCTTGTGGCCCACCAAGAGGACTGGGTAGCTTTCTAATCATGCAAATAACAGAAATGGAACCCTAACATGGGGAGTGGTCAGTCTTGCCACCCCACTGAACTTAAAATGGACCATTCCAGAAGCAGAAAATCGGGGTCTCACAACTATTAAGAAAGAAGACTCAAGAATGGAACTTATCCTTTGAATCTTAGATCGCTGGACTGAATGTTCCAGATCCAGGAGACCAGGCTGTGACACCAAAAAGAGCAAGAGGCAGCAAAATGCAGTGGCTGAGAAATGGCGGCAACAGAGGCAGCCAATCCAGAAAATTTCCATGAGACCGAGTGGTGGGCTGCCAGACCCACAGAGAAAGCTGAGTGTCTTTAGGTGGGAGGTTTGCTGGCAGAGTGGGGTGATGCCAGGCACTTGACAAAGGAGCCCGGTTTGTCCATCCACCCAACTAGAGCTGACTGCCTTCAGGCCAAGACTTACTAGGGGAGTGAGGTGCCACCTCAGGGCACTTAATTGGCAGAGCTAACCTTGCTTTGTAACATTTGCCCGAGCAGGCTAAGGGGCCAAAGCCAGAGAGGCTTGTCTGCAGGCATGGCTGAGAAGAGGCTGTCCTGATCTAAGAGCTGTATCCTGAGTTGTTTCTGTTACTGAATTACAACCGATTACTTCCCTAAGACATCCCATAATTGTATTTGCTATGAGTCCTGTTTGGCCACTGTAACAAATTATCGAATCCAGCTGAGAGGTAGAGAATGCTGTGGGAAGATTGTTTGGTGTTAGAATTGGTTAAAAGTTTAGAGAATGGAGGCACTTCTGGTGTCTTAGTCTGGATTCTCTAGAGAAGCAAAAGCATTGACCTGCATATATATGTATATGGGAGAGGTTGAAATCAAGGAGATGGCTCCCACAGCTGTAGAAGCAGGCCAGTTTCCGATCCCTGGGTCAGATGTTAAACTGGAGGGGTCTCCAGACTCACATAGCTGCAGGGGCTGATGAACCCAAGATCTCCATGTCAGATGACAGATTTCTGGCATAGGGGGTCAATGAATCCAAAATTCATTGTAGTCTTCTGGTTGTAGAGACAAATGAATCCAACATCACAAGATAAGATGGCAGGTTGCTGATGATACCCAGTTTGGGCAGCAAATGTCAGCAGACTTGCTGAAGCACAAAGAACAGGAGTCAACAAGCCAAATGCAAGATTCAGACCCAGAATAAAAGCAAGCTTTTCCAGAGCCTCCACTTACATTGGAAGTAGACCACACCTTAAAGGAGGTCTCATCATACGGGATTCCTAGGTCTTGACTGTCAATCACTGAGAATCCTGGCTCAGTGAAATAACACAAAACCTCAACTCCCAATTAGCTTTGGGTTGTTGATGCCGATGGCGATTCTCTGCCCCCCTGTTTGAAGTTAGAGGAGATCAGATGTTTCTCCTATGCTATTTCACAACACCCTATGAGCGCCTTCCCAAAACCAGTGAGGTGAAAGTTTCCACCGAGCCTAAATATGGCCAAATTATATTTTCCCCTCGCATTTATTTTCTGTGTAGACTACAAATTGTGTCACCGCCCTCATTCCCTTGCTAAGGTTGTTAATTCTACTGAATTTATGGAAAATGTGTATTTGTTAGGAGCTGCTATCAAGTAGGCCACTCACCCATAGTGAGCCCATGTACAATGATTTCAGACTCTTATGATCCATTGGATTTTCACTGGCTGATTCTTCAACAGCTTTATTAACATTTAATTCACATACCCTGTAAATTTTAATGGTTTTAATAATTTTAAAAGAGTTGTGCACTCATCACCACAATCAATGTTAGAGCATTTTCTTCATTTTCGTACTCATCGGTCATATTCAGGCTGGGTAAAATGTTTCCCCTCACTGGATTTGGGAAGGCTCACACCCAGTCTTTCTTTACAGTCTTCGTCTGAGCCAGCCACTGAAGTGTGTTCAGCATCAGAGCCTCACACAGGCTTCACTGACAGGCAAACATAGGCATGAGGTACATTGACCAGAAGGCAAACCTGAGTCTGGTGTGAAAGGTGAGGATTCTACTCCTGTGCAGCTTAGTGTTCAGCTCTGTGGACTAACTTTCTACCTTGGGCCATCTGGGTAATCTATCCTTGCCTAATTCTCACCACATTACTATCCTAATGTATTATCAGGATCATCAATTAGCAGAGAGATCTGAGGAAAAGTAGAAGAGTAAAGTTTAAGGGTGTGGGAGCAATCATTGTTTTCATGGATTGATATTTCATATTTTTGCTCATGTGATCTTTACTTCATATAGTTGGAGTTTTTCTCCAGGGTCATACCAGCCTGCTTGAAATTAGTTTAAGGCTAATCCAACACTGAGGAGCCCAGGAGCTAGTAGAGATGAGGCACATAATTAATATAGTCATGCTCTGTGGAGTGGACCAGGGGAAGGCTGGAGATGGTACTAAAGCAGTTGGAACTAGCTATATAACCTTGAGAACACCCTGAGGATCATTACCCTTTGCTTATCATGGAGAGAGCCAAGTAGTGACTACTGTGCTCCCGGAGTGTCTCATCAGGGTTAGAGGCAAGACTAAGGAGGCTGAGCAAAGCTCACTCCATTACTCTCACAGTCAAGTGAATCTTTGAGTACCTACTGTGTGGCAGGCATAATGGTAGGTGCCTGGAGATGCAGGGGTGAATATGTACCTGCTAATACAGAATTGAGAAGTAGTAATGAGGACATAGATAAACAACTTTAGATAATGACGTGGCTAGAAATGGGCGTAATCTGACAAAGTGGAGGATCAGTGCAAAATGAGGGAAACCCTCAATACCATGGATTGGCACACTATCCATACCAGTGGACTCAAACACACCAACAGTCGTGCAGCTGGCACAGGCCTGGGCAGCACTTTGTCCTGGTAGAGTTGGACATAGGATCACCCTAAATGAGAGCCACGGGGATCACACGTCACAACAAGAGATAGGGAAGAAAATTCTAGGAAGGTGAAGTCAGAGAGTGCTAGGCTGGCCAGTGTTGGTAAGGCAGGTACTTACTAAGGGGCCTCTCTATGAAGAGGTGCCAGGAGCTCAGGCCAAATGAGGAAGAGCTACTTAAAAGTGCCCCAGCCATCTCAACAGCAAGTAGAGAGGTCGTGATGAAGAAATGATCTTTGGGAATTATTCAAAGAATCCAAAGATCTTTGTGGCCAGCACACGGTCAGAGAGGGGAAAGCAATAGGGGAGGGTGAAGAAGAGGAGAAAGCAAAATTCAGAAGGAATGAATCATGTTGGGAAGCTTCATAAATGATAAAATCAACCACATATGTTTTTAGAAATGACGATGTTTGTAGTTTTTTTAAAAACATTTTATTAGGGGTTCATACAACTCTTATCACAATCCATACATACATCAATTGTGTAAAGCACATCTGTACTTTCTTTGCCCTCATCGTTTTCAAAGCATTTGCTCTCCACTTAAGCCCTTTGCATCAGGTCCTCTTTTTTTTTTTCCTCCCTCCCCGCTCCCCTCCTTCATTGAACCCTTGATAATTTATAAATTATTATTTTGTCATATCTTGCACTGTCTGACATCTCCCTTCACTCTTCTGTTGTCCATCCCCCAGGGAGGAGGTTGTGTGTAGATCCTTGTAATAGGTTCCCTCTTTCCAACCCCCTTTCCCTCTACCCTCCAGTATCGCCACTCACACCCCTGGTCCTGAAGGTATCATCTCCCCTGGATTCCCTGTGCCTCCAGCTCCTATCTGCACCAGTGTACATCCTCTGCTCTATCCAGATTTGGAAGGTAGAATTCGGATCATGATAGTTGGGCGGGGGGCAGGGAGGAAGAAGCATTTAGGAACTAGAGGAAAGCTGTATTCTTCATCGGTGCTACATCACACCCTGACTGACTCATCTCCTCCCCTAGACCCCTCTGCAAGGGGCTCTCCAGTGGCCAACAAATGGGCTTTGGGTCTCCACTCTGCACTTCCCCCTTCATTCACTCTGGGATGTTTATCCTTTTAAGGACAAAGCAGGGGGGCTCGGGAGAATAACTGAGGAACACGTAGGTGTCTTATGTGGAGTAAAGTAGCAGGATGAGGGAATTTCAAAGCCTAGTGTTTGACATATTGTTACTCCCTCCTTGTTCTTATTAAAATACCTCCCGTAGAAACACTCATACATTCGTGTGTGAGGTTTTGGGAGGTGATGGCAACCTTCTTTAAAAATTCTTTATAAAGCAATTGAGTAGATTTTTGTTTGCCCTGACCAGTTAACTCGGCCTGATGCTCCATGGTAGTCTCTATAGCTATAGTTTTGCAGTTCCCCATTCCTTGCTGCGGAGGGCTATCGGTCTTGCCAGCAGTAGCCTGCGCCTTCAGTTGGGAGCTTGTGCTGCTTGCTAACCGCTTTCTTTACAATGGCGGTAGCATGGTGATGGTGACTGCTTGCTCGTGATGTAGGTTAGTTAGCCTTGTGAATGAAAACCACCTTGGGAAACATCCACATTTTAGGGGATTTTCATAATGCTGGAAAATTGTGCAGGTGAAATTTTAATCTTGTACTCAAATTAACAAACACACGCAGTTTGTTTACAGAAACCAAGTGATTAGGTTCACAGCTACTCTGTTTACATGAATAAATATGGATTTTCCCCTCCATCATAAATTCTGTTTTGTTTGGAAGATAGTGGATATTGAAGCATCATGGAACTTGCCAAACATCTGGGCCTCCAGCACTCTTGGAATACACGGCACAGATCTCACGTCTTCACACTCCCATCGCAGAGGCTGCCATAGGCTGTTTGTGTGGTGAAGAGCAAAGCGCGGGGCACCTAGTTTACTTGCTTCCTTTTTCTTTTGGCAGACTTAAGATGCTTTGGTTTCGAGGCAACCAAGTGCGCCTCGCCAGATACTCCTTTGGATTCCTCTTGAGAAACCTCTCTGCCTGTAAGACAGATCTGCCTGTGCTGACTTTATTCACAAAGGTACAGAGAGAAAGAGTAATTACAACTCTAAAAATGTCCACTGCTAAAATTGTTTGGGAAAGCTGTCCATTTAGGAAAGATAACAGAATGTTCCAAGGAAAAGCAATAGGATAAACTTTCTTAAGACTTGCTCAATTTTTCCACCACCATGTTGGCAGTCACTTTGTTTCCTACCCAGACACCTCATTGGTTCACCACCCAAGAGGGCGGGTTAGTATATTTAGTGGTCCTCTCACCCATACATTGAGAGGGGGAAGGAAGAACTACGGGGTTATAATGTGATGTTTACAAATCATTTAGAAGTACTGATGTTTCTATCTCGAACACTAGATTTAAGGCACTTCCCCCCCCCCTCCCCAGGAAGCTTTCCTCTAAGGAGCACCCCCCTCCCCAAGATATTTACAGTATTCACATTACTGATCTCCTTTTGCTAGTTGACATGACCCTGTGTAACTTATAATCATAAAAGAAATACAGTACAAGGTAATAGAATTAACTCCAGGGAATGAGACTGCAACTAAAAAAAAAAAGTCTCTTTGAGAGATTTTTTTAGATTTCAGACATTTCAGCAATATGAAAATATCCGGCAGTCAGTTATCTAATAACAAAGTTTAAGCAATTTTACAAAATGAATTTCTTATTGAGAATGCTTAATCTAAATGACTTTTCATATCCTTAAGTATATATTTCACTGGTGGAAATGATTGAACAAAAATATTTCATCTGAGAGTCTACTGTGGGAAATGTATATGAGAATTAACCACAACAATAAAATACTCCCTTAAGGTCCGTGGTGCTCATGCAGCCTAACTGTTCCGCACTGCTTTTCAATCTGAGCTGCATGACAAGTCTCAAAAACATTACACACACACACACACACACACACTCACACACACTCACACACACACACTCACACACACACCACACACACCACACACACACCACACACTCACACTCACACTCACACACACTCACACACTCATACACACACACTCACACACACACTCACACACATGCACACACACTCACACACACACTCACACACACACTCACACACACACTCACACACACACTCACACACTCATACACACACACTCACACACACTCACACACACATACACACACACTCACACACACACACACTCACTCACACTCACACACACACACTCACACACACACACACTCACACACACTCACACACACACTCATACACACACACTCACACACACTCATACACGCACACTCACACACACACACACACACACACCCCTACGCAGCTAACCGTGGGTCCTGCACCCTCCATCTGTGCCATTCAGTCTCTAATCTCATTCCCCACTTCAGAGTTCACAATCCAGTTAAAGAGATAGATAAACTATAATTCCAGATGTTTTTCTGCTATAAACAATAGAAAGTATTTCCCAGGACAATGTAAATGGATTTTGTTTTGCGTTGGTCCAGTTTCTGAAACAGCTTGATTCATGTTGGTAAACAGGTTACCAGTCTCTTCTGGTCTGCTTCCTCAGGCTTAACTCCGTTTCTTAAACCCCAGAGTGTACATCTCACATAACTTGAGAATGCTAGCAAAAGTCCCATGGCTTTCTCTGGGCTCTGAGTGGTCCATCGTGAGCTAAACGTAGCCAAGAGGGATCGGATGCTGGTTTCCTCGCACTAGGTCAGGTGTTCCTCCTCCACTGCTCAGGAATAGAGTCAGCCATGAGATAGGAGCTGAGGGGGCTTCTGTGAGTAAAACCGCAGCACTCTGCTAAAAGAAAAGAGTGGCTGGTCGGCTGCCAAGCCAACGAATTCCACCGAGGGACAGAGTACCTAGCGAGGGCTGTGTTGGTGCCCGCACACCATGGAGAATCCCAGAAAAGGGTGATATTAATGCTGCTTGAAAGATGCTCTTGTTTCATTACTTCTAGACAAATTAAAAACTTACTTTCTTCAAAACTAAGACTGGAATTTATTCTTGTCTTTGTAGAAATAAAAGTTAGTAATCACATGAAAGCTTGACTCTATTAGCCTATAAAACACACTTAAGTAGTGGACTTCTTCTCCATTTCCCAAAATGGTTTACCCAAAATCTTCACATTAGTTGGTTCTTTTTTTTTTTAAACATTTTATTAGGGGCTCATACTACTCTTATCACAATCCATTCATATACATACATCAATTGTATAAAGCACATCCGCACCTTCCCTGCCCCAATCATTCTCAAAGCATTTGCTCTCCACTTAAGCCCTTTGCATCAGGTCCTCTTTTTTTTTCCCCCCTCCCTCCCCACTCTCCCCTCCCTCATGTGCCCTTGGTAATTTATACATTGTTATTTTGTCATATCTTGCCCTATCCAGAGTCTCCCTTCCCCCCCTTCTCTGCCGTCCATCTACCAGGGAGGAGGTCACATGTGGATCCTTGTAATCAGTTCCCCCTTTCCAACCCACTCACCCTCCACTCTCCCAGCATCGCCCCTCACACCCTTGGTCCTGAAGGTATCATCCACCCTGGATTCCCTGTGCCTCCAGCCCCCATATGCACCAGTGTACAACCTCTGCCCTATCCAGTCCTGCAAGGTAGAATTCGGATCATGGTAGTTGGGGGGAGGAAGCATCCAGGATCTGGGGGAAAGCTGTGTTCTTCATCGGTACTACCTCACACCCTGACTGACCCATCTCCTCTCCTAAACCCCTCTATGAGGGGATCTCCAGTGGCCGACACTTGGGCCTTGGGTCTCCACTCTGCACTTCCCCCTTCATTCAATATGGTATATAAATATATATATATACATATATTTTCTTTTTTTTGCATGATGCCTTATACCTGGCCCCTTTGGCACCTCATGATCGCACTGGCTGGTATGCTTCTTCCATGTGGGTTTTTTTTTGCTTCTGAGCTAGATGGCCACTTGTTCACTTTAAAGCCTTTAAGACCCCAGACACTATCTCTTTTGATAGCTGTGCACCATCAGCTTTCTTCGCCACATTTGCTTATGCACCCGTTTGTCTTCAGCGATCCTATCATGGAGGTGTGCAGCCAATATATGATTTTTTTGTTCTTCGATGCCTGATAACTGATCCCTTCGGGACCACTCGATCACACAGGCTAGTGTGTTCTTCCATGTGGGCTTTGTTGCTTCTGAGATAGATGGCCGCTTGTTTGTCTTCAAGCCTTTAAGACCCTAGTCACTATCTCTTTTGATAGCCAGGCACCATCAGCTTTCTTTACCACATTTACTTGTTCACCTGCTTTGGCTTCAGCAGTTGTGTCGGGAGAGTGAGCATCATAGAGTGCAAATTTAATAAAAGAAAGTATTCATGCATTGAGGGAGTGTTTGAGAAGAGGCCCAAGGTCCTTCCGCCACCTTAATACTTAACCTATAAATATAGACACATAGATCTATTTCCCCATCCTCCTATATATATTTGCATGTACATGTCTTTGTCTAGACCTCCATAAATGCCCCTTGACTCCTAGCTCTTTTCCTCCATCTCCCTTGACTTTCCTCCTGCCCTACTACCATGCTCCTTCCCCACCTGGGCTACAGCTATACCTCTTCTCTACGCAACCTTACCCTTGATCGTTCCCCACCAGGCCTGCCACTCCCCATCTCTACCATTTTGGGTCTCATGTTCTTCCCTTGTCCCTGTGTTTGTTGACACCTCTTCCTTACCCCCTTACCCCACCCCCACCCCAAATCCCCCCCGGAACTGTCGGTCCCGTTGTTTTTCCTCCAGAGAGTTCATCCAGCCTGTCCTATTCAGACAGACCTGTGGAGTCACTAACATGCACAAAAACAAGACAGAGGAAAACAAAGCAACAGTATACAACCAGACAACAAAACATTAAAAACAGACCACTGACAAAGAACAAAACAAAACACTTCACAAAAGAAAAGCTTGTAGTTAGTTCAGGGATTGTTTGCTGGCCCTTAGGAGCGTTTTCCAGTCCAGTCTGTTGGGGCACCACGCCCTGGCCCCAAAGTCCACTTTCAGCATTCCCTGGGGACCTTGCCACTCCATTTCCTTGCTGTTCCACTGCACTCCCCCAGTGCTTTGCCTCGGTGTGGTGGGATCAGGTCAGGTGCAATTCCCACACTGTGTCTCCAGTGCCGTCCCCTGTATCGCCCTTAGTCACTGTGGGGCATCATGTCTCATAGTGGGGCCAGCCATGTTGATCTCTCTATGGACTGGCTGCTCTACTCAGGAACATCATCATCACGGCCTGGTGGGCCAGGCTGTGCTCCACTCTCTCCTCCTGCCCCTTCATCTGCTCACGTGTGCTCTGATCAGATATATCCATCTCCCGGAGCTGCAGAGTCAATGTCGTCCTTTGGAACAAATTCTTTTCGGGGGAGGGGCAGGAATCCACTTCATTTATGGTGCTGGGGCCAGCCTCCCAGACCTCTCCACTGGTTCCCTACTCCACGCCGGGATATTGCATTCACACCTTGCGGCACTGGGTTGAAGTCTGGTCCCACTTTCCCTGTGGAGATATAAACAGTACCCTCCCCTTGGGTGGATTAGTGCCCCATGCCCCCGCTCCCCTTTTCTTCCTTATACTCATCCTTTTGTTTTCCAGATTAGTTGGTTTTTATATGAATTACAGCTTGCATTAAATAAGCTCAAAATGTATTTGTGTGTGGATTGGGCAGTGTACAGAGCACATAATTTTTGCATTCAACAGTGCGTCCTCTTTCTGCTTCATGTAATTATTGATTACAGCCCCACAAAGTAACACCACAGGTCCCCCTTCCTCCCTGTGATTCTCATTCCCCTGGCTCCTTCTGTCCCCCCCCCCCCCCTGCTTGCTTTCTGATCTTGGCCTTTGGGTAGAGGCTGCCCTCTCTATCTCAAATGATTGGCTAGGCTATGGAATGCGTCCCTGCTCAGTGTTTGTGTTTACCTTACAGAGCTGTCCATCCTTTGACTGAAAATGGCACCGTCAAGATGAACTGAGCTCCCAGCATGAGGGTGGTGCTAAGGCCCACAGGCTAGCGGGCAGAGGGGTTTGCTGAGCTTTGACTGACCAGCAAACCTGGGCTTTTTCATAAGTTCGAGTTTTGTTCCATAGTCGTCTTCTGCTCGACTCAGGTCCTTCTAAAGTGATCCCTTTCAGAGCAATAGGTAGTGGGTACCATCTAGTTCTCAAAGTCGTGGAAGCCAATGTGCACATGGTTCCTTAGTCCGCTGGACTAATTGCTTCCCTGTGCCTTCAGTGTTCTTCAGACAGGGAAAAGCAACAATTGCACCTTTGGTGGTTGCTCACGAGGCTTTTAAAAACCTAGTTGCTACTCATCAAAATAGGATTTAGAACATTGGCTTTGAAGACTATGCTATGTCAATTGACTTTGGTGTCCCATGAGACTATGGTGCTGGGCCTAGAGAACCAGTCACTCAGTCCCTCAAGGCGTTTGGTGATGGCTAAGAAATTTTCATAAATAATCCCCCTTTGTTCTATTGCATTTGTGGATGTGTTCGCAGCAGAGGTAAATACATATGTAGACATTTGCTCTGTCTCTCTCACACACACACACAAACACAAACACACACACACACACACACACACATTCAAGGAATAGTCCCATTCTTCTCCCCAAACCTGTTCAGCTTGACGGTCTTTCTGTGCCGCCACTCGTAGATCATTGCAGGCTTCCGTCTGTAAAAGTATTGACCTTGTTGCTTTGACCCCTGTGCTCCTCACAGTGACCTCCTTTGCCTTCATTGCTCAGCGCTCACCGCTCCCTTTTTGTATATTCTTTCCCCTTTATCCGAGTTAATGTCCTTGCGTTATTAAAATGTTATTAAAACAAAAGATAAAATGTGTTTACATGATTAGAATTAGCCTGGTTTTGCTCTTTTCTCTTTTGGTGTGGTGTTTAGATGCTCTGCTTTTTCACTTATTGGCCCTTTAAAATCTGATGAACTATTCCCTATAGAGGTTCGTGCACACATGATCATTTGCATGGGCTTCTGTAGACCCTAGGTTAGAAAAACACAACTGTGTCAGACTCTTGTACATAATTTTTATGAGTTAAACTTTGGTACATTTGGTTCTTGTGCAATATAACATGTCTTATTTTGCTTTTAAGATCCTGTGTTTATATGGTTAAATGATTATTTTAAAATAATATAAAGCATCTCTAATACCCAATGTATTAATAATGCTAATAACATGATAAGCCAAACTCTCTGACCTGAAAAATTATAGTCAGAAAGGCAACTTCCTTTGAAGGAAAATGGTCTCTTGATGAGTTGAGTCCTATTTCAAAGCAAGTTGTGAGTTAAAACAGGGGAAGGAATGCGCTTATCTCGCACAGCTCATCGTTTACCATCACAGATGGTTAAAAGATTTTATATTTAATGTTGAATCAGTAATGCTGAGTCTATTTTAAGCTTGTCAAGAGAATCTATTGAAAAAACAAACAACTCACTGCCCTTGAATCGATGCCAACTCATCACAACCTCTTAGGACTGGGTAGAACTGCTCCCGTGAGTTTCCAAGACTGTAACTTTTTGTGGGAGTAAGGAGTAGAGAGCCCCATGTTTCTTCCACAGAGCTGCTGGTGACTTCAGACTGCTGAGCTTGCCAGTTAATAGCCCATGGTAGAACCAGGGCTCCTTAAGAGAACCTATAGCTAGTCCTTATTCCCAGAAACAAAGTCTGACACCCTGTTAAAACCTGCCAGTCATGCCCAGTATTTTTGACCAATTTCTCCCAAGGGAGTTAGGAATGCAACTGAGGACACTGATACTTGCTTGCACCTCAGGGGAAGAATTATTCCAGAAGCCCTGTGCTTGAAACTCTTAATGAGAAAATAGACAAAATGGGGGCAATCTCTGTGCAGTAATGTTTCCTTCTGCCAGAGACTCACTTACTAGTGGGGTGCCTCTGAGCATTTAATTGAGGAAGCCATATTTGCTGACTCATGAAGGCGGACCTAAATGCCTTTGGACTGAGAATTATGGTGGAGTGGTGTGCCCTTTGCACCCTTACTGGAAGCCCTAAAAGAGCTTCTTAACCATTGCTTGAGCAGGGCAGAGGCCAACAGGCCATGTAGCTGAGAGGTCAAAGACCAGAGAGAGGCCATGGCTGGGGAAGAAGCTGCCCACACTGAAGAACTATGTCCTGAGCGTTTCTGATCCTGTTAGCTTCCCTAATAAAGCCCCTAATTATGTGAGACAACAACAACAACAAAAGATGGGGCAATCACCTCCTAATGGGTTTGTTTATTCCCATGGACTGAGGAAAATGGGGTGGCAAGGCTCATTCACCCCCACCTCCTTCAGAATAGACTTTAAGCCACTCTGTGGGTGTCATCCAGGCCTAGTGCAAGAGGGCTGGAAGGTGCAAGGCCCCAGGACTATAAATTGGTGAGGAGTAATCATTCCAGATAATAATTAGATGAGGCTAGCAACAAATGCAAACCTTAAATGTATTGTGAATTTATAAGTATATGTATGTACATTAAGTAAATGTGTGCAGGGGTGGGGGGGGAAGCAACCCCAAACCACTGAGAGCCCATCCACCATGAAAAATATGCTATTTACAAGATTCTGTGTGACAATGTTTTGCTTCAGAAGTAAAGCAGCATAATTGACCTGATAGACAACTATTCTTTATAATAAGTACAATCTGCTTTGTGTTGGGTTTTTCCATTATTATTGTTGTTAGGCTTCATATCATTCTTTGGGTTTAATAGCTTTATTTTTTTTTTCTTCCTGTAGGATCCATGCCCCCTTTGTGATGAAGCCAAAGAAGTACTCAAGCCTTATAATAACAGGGTAATATAATACAGTTGGCTTTTATGTGTATGGAATAGATATTGTGTGTGGTATAAAGTATCTGCCTGGATCCTTTCTTTAGGAAAAGAGATTAAATGATTTTTCATTTAAATTTTCATTCTATTCTTCAGAGAGAGATTTTTAGTGCTGATTTCCATAAAACTCATTACCCCTAAGTGTTTTCCTCAGAGCAGGACTGGTTTTCTTACTCCAACTCTTAATATGAGTCAGAGTTAACTAGCAGGTACAGGATTCAGGCTTTTAAAGCACTTTTGTCTCCATCCCCTTTATCTCACTTTGCAACTCGCATAGAAGTATTTTCGTGCCGCAGGCCATCACACCTGTTCCATCCCCACGGCTTCTGTCCTGTTGGAGTGCTCATTTTGTTCCACTGGGGAGTGAGCAGCGCCCTGATGTTCCATGTAACCAGGGTAAGAGAAAAGCACCACAGAGTTAAGAGTTAAGGAATATCATGAAGCCAGTCAGGCCGTGGCAGCCAGGGGCACTTCATCATTATGGAGCTGAAAAAATCAAAAAGAAAAGCTCTCGGCAATAGGAAAAGCCTGAGGATCACTCACTGTATCACCACAATTACTGCATGTTCTTTAAAATACCGGGTCTCCGTGTGTCTTTCAGTTTATTTTACAGGAGGTGGACATCACACTCCCACAACACTCTGCTTGGTATGAGAGGTATAAATTTGACATCCCTGTCTTCCATTTGAATGGCCAGTTTCTGATGATGCATCGAGTAAACGTCTCAAAACTTGAAAAAGAGCTCCTGAAACTTGAGCAGCACGGTGCTGAAGGTGGACCGGTGTCCTCGTGATTGCTCCCCTGTCTGTCCATAAGGCATCTTCCTCAGGAAACGGCCATGGCTACCTCATACTCCTTTGGCCACTTGCACATAGCCCGAAGGATGTTGTGAACCCAGTGGGTGTCAGATAAATGTTGACACTTCTCTTCTGATTGGTAGAAGTACGAATATGGGAACGGTTTACCTGTTGGCATTTCCTAAAATAATTTTTTAATAATAAAATAATCCTGATAAAATAAGAAGGGAGGGGTGATGGAGGGAGGGAGAAGTTGATCTGTCCTCTTTTCCTATTTTGTGTTAATGTTAAGGCACTTCACAATTCACTGGACAGTGTCATCTGTAGATGGGAGAGTCTGCCTCCCTGCTGCTGCCCTGGACGGCTTAATGTTTTAATGGAAGAATAAAGCTCTTCCACTCGGTAGATAAAGTGAAATGTGAATTGTTAATACACTGTGCACAGTCAGTAAAGGGATCTTTTTACGAATACATCTGCATGAAGCCTATTTCACTGGGATTCAGTAGTACCTGTTTAAAATTAGAGTTTGTTTCTGTTGGGTAAAACAGAATATTGCTTCTAGCCAAAGACACTTCATTTGAGAAAAACTGAAGAATGACTTGCAACCTTAAAAAGGTTCCAAGAAGCTCAACATGCTGTACACATCGTCGGTGAATTGATTCGTAACATTTCAGAACTGCCTTTGATAGTTTTTCAATTATTGTCCATCGAATGCATTAAGTTTATTATATGACAGTGGTTTATAAAGTTTAAAGATAAGAGGGAAATTCACTTATGACCCTAACTGGACTGACTAGTCATCTCAAGAGTAAATATACCATTCACTGATGTTTGTAAAGTATCTAAAATGTAGGCAGATACCTTTATTTATATTTAGAAGCACATTTAGCCCACATACAAATGGATCCACTAGCAAAGCTGGCTTTCCTCTTAAGATCACATCATTGCAATTTCATCTATAATGAAATTCTTTGATGAACTATTTTAATGAATTTGGGTATTGTGAGTCATTTGGCTACATTTTAATTTGATCTGTGTGATTCAGTCTGATGAGTTATAGACGGAGCTGGCAGACCTGTGTCTCTGTCTTTTCCAATCTCCTCAACTAAAGAGGAGAAAACAGAGCTGCAGAGAGTGCCAGAGATAGTCTCAGGTCACTCAGCCAGTCAGCTGCAGGTCCGGTCTTGTTCCCAGGTCCGGACTTCAGCTAACCTAGGCTCACTACAGGTCTCATTGGATTCTTTTCCTACAGCATCCTCAAATGTCTGACTCCAACACGTTTGGAAGCAACCTAAAAAGTCCTCCAAAATGACAGTAAACTCACTGCTATTGAGTCGATGCCAACTCACAGTGACCTTTTAGGACAAGATGGAACTTCCCCTGTGGGTTTCTGAGACTAACTTTCTATGGGAGTGGAAAGTGCTCTCCCCAAAATGACTGTGGGAGTGGGGTGGGGGAAGCTTATGATTGAATACAGTTTTTACCTTCAGGACCAGGGGTGTGAGGGGCGATACTGGGAGGGTAGAGGGTGAGTTGGAAAGAGGGAACCGATTACAAGGATCTACATGTGACCTCCTCCCTGAGGGATGGACAACAGAAAAGGTGGTGAAGGGAGATGTGGGACAGGGCAAGATATGACAAAATAATAATTTATAAATTATCAAGGGCTCATGGGGCGGGGAGCGGGGAGGGAGGGGGGAAAAGAGGACTTGATGAAAAGGGCTTAAGTGGAGAGCAAACGCTTTGAAAGTGATTAGGGCAAAGAATGTACAGATGTGCTTTATACAGTTGCTGAATGTATGGATTGTGATAAGAGTTGTATGAGTCCCTAATAAAATGTTTTAAAAAAGGAATACAGTTTTTATGCTTATACACTTCTGAACACATTTCATTTGATATTGAAAGTATGTATTGAGCTTGGTAGTAGTCAGAATTTTAAGATGACCTCAGTCACCCTTACCTTGCTATTCATCTGGTTTTCACTGGCCGTTTGTTTGTTTGTTTAAAGAATTGGTGAATGTTCAACCATTTAAGGAAGTAACATAGAATCAAAAGCCAACGGCAGAGATGGAAGAAGTCCACATTGTACTGAAGGTTTAGGTCACAAAACAAGGCTCCAGGAATTGACTGAATGCTAATCGACATGTTTCAATAAACAGATGCCTAGTTAAGAAATTTGGAAAGCAGCTACCTGGCCAATCTACTGGAAGAAATCCACACCCATGCCCGTTACAAAGAAAGGTGATCTAACAGAATAAGACACGATCAGATAATACCATTAATGTCACACACAAGTAAAATTTTCTGAAAATAATTCAAAACTGATTGCAGCAGTACATCGATAGGGAACAGCCAGAAATTCTAGGTAGATTCATAAGAGGGGGTTGAATGAAGGACACCATTACTGGTAGTAGGTGGACTTGATTGAAAGCAGAGAACACTAGAAAGATTTTGTCTGTATTTTATTGACTATGCAAAGGCATTTGTCTACGGATCCACATCAATTTATGTATAACAATGCCAAGAATGGCAATTCTAGTACCCTTGATTATGCTCCTGTAAAACCTGGACATCGCCCAGTGTCAGTTGTTTGCCCAGAAGAAGGCAGCACTATGTAGTTTAAAATCAGAAAAATTGTGTGTCAGGATTGTATCCTTTCACCATACGCATCCAATCTGTCTTTTTCTGCTTCTCATAGCTTTTGGCAATTGTTGGCAGATGATACAATATTTCTTGCTGAAAGCAAGCATTTACTGATGAAGTTCAAAGACTATGGCCTTCAATATGATTACACCTCAACATAACACAAAAAGCTTCACAAGTGAGCCAATAAGCAACATCTTGTAAACACAAGACATTGAAGTTGGCTATGATTTTATTGTACCTGGATCCACAGTCACCACAGGGAAGCTGCAGTCAAGAAAGCAATTAATGTATTGGGCAAATCTGTACAGAACTTCTCTATAGTATCAAAAAGTAAAGATGTATCTTTGAGGACTGAGATGTGCCTAAGTCAATTGCCTTAGTGTTTGTGAAATCTGGGCAATGATTAAGGAAGACGAATAGTTGATGGTTTGAATTATGGTGTTGGTGAAGAATATTGGATATACCATGGATTTCCAGAAGAACAGACAAACCAGTGTTATAAGAAATAAAGCCAGAATAAGGACAGAAGTGAAACAGCAAGTCTTCATCTCATGTACTTCTGACAGGTGCAGCAATGGCTTGGAGGCCATGTCATATCTCCTCCAGCTCCACAACAGAGATGGAGAATCTGACTGAATGTCAGCCGAAGTTCCAAATTGATGGGGCAGAGATCAAACATGCTGCCAGCCTCCAACCTGGTTCATTCTTATTCTCAACCCACCTTCCCTCCCAAGGCACTCTTCTTTCCTACCAGGTTTGATAACCCATTACAATGCCACACAGAATTCACAGAAAATACTCGTGGCTATGAGGTTTCATAGCGAATCTAACGGACTACAAAATGTTAGGACTACAGTTCCACAATACCTCTTCTAAAGCATATAGATTGTTCTCAAAAGAGCATAATTCTCAAGGCAAACCTTTTTTACTGGCTAATCTAAACTATTAGATTTTTTTTAAAGCCTTACTCTTTCAGATAGCACTTTGTTCTTATATAAAACTAAGTTTTACACAGTAAGTTCTTCATCTTATTCCTCATCCAAAGGAAAACGTGACACAATCTCTTTTCCTCCCAAGCTAGTGCTTTAAGAAAAAGTGAAATCAGTGTTGAACTGGAATGTCTTCCTGTGGCTCAGCCAAGCACAAACGAGCTTGGCTGCTTAGGGAAAGGTTGTTGGTTCAAACTCATCAGTCACTCTGCAGGAGAAAGATGTGGCAGTCTGCTTCCATGAGACTATAGCCTTGGAAACCCTGTGGGGCAGTTCTCTTAAGGAAACTACGTGGCAAAAAATAATTGTTTTTTATTGCTGCCCTTAGAGCAGCTACAAGGCTACTTTCTTCCAGATGTCTCATAACATTTTAAGAACTTACTGGAACGTATAAGGCTTTGCTCAATTTATTTCAGCAAGCAGGAATTCACTCAACCCAGGGGTCCACTCAGAAGAGTAGCTCCCAGAGGGCTTGGCAGTAATGAAGAAATCTGCTAATAGGAATAGTAGTGTAGGCGGGACTATGGAAGTATTACTAAGGAAGCATCAAAAGCTAAGGCGATGCCATCCTCACTAAGCTTCAGCGTCTTCCTTTCCCAGGTCTCTCCTGGCTGACCACCTCCCTTGCCTACACAAGGTGTCTGCATCTCATCACTGCAATTTGCTTAGGTTCTTCATTCCTCCTGACCTTTCTGATCATCAATACAGTAGTTTAAAAGCCCCAGGTAACCCCTAAGATTCTCAACTTATATTTTATAACCAGCCACCCAAGACATACATTGGCTGATGAGGCCTATAGAAGGATTCACCCTTGGGTCAGCTGTCCATTACTGGTCCAGTCATCTATGAGTGGTGGGTAGATGGCCAAAATCATGTGATATACAAACACCATCATTGCCCACTTAGCAGAAAGTAGAAGCAGGCTGACAATGGTCAGTAATGCTTGTGTGCGTTCAAAAGCTTTGGTTTAGTTTGTTTTTGAGTTACAGTTCCATGAGCATAATTAAGTGTTCTGGAAATCCCATTCTTCACAATAACATTTCATAAACTGACATAATTCACACAGTTGGATGTCTTTGGCTAGTCAGTAATACACAAGCAAACCTCTTTCTGGTGTTCTCTACTTTTCAGGCAAGATCCATTGGACATCCCTCAGCAGTGATATCCCTTATTCCACAGCCTTTTGTGAACGTAGCCTGAATTACTGGCAGTTCTGTGTCAATAAAATGCTGCAATTGGTTTTGAATTATCTTCAGCATAATTTACTTGCATGTAATACTAATGTTATTGTTTGATGATCTCCACATTCTTTGGGATCACTCTTCTTTGTCATGGCCACGAATCTGCATCTCTTGCTGTCATTTGGCCAGGTAGCTGTCTTCCTAGGATCTTCACATAGGTAAGTTGAGTACATCCAGTACTGTAGCTGTTTGTTTTAACATTTCAATTGCATTCTGTCAATCCTGGAGCCTTGTTTGTTTGGTTTTTGTTTTTTCAGGTGCCTGCAGTTCAGCTTGGGTGTCTTCTCTCACTACCCTTAGTTTTTTTTTTTTTTATCATATCTTACTTCCTGTAATGATTGAAGATCAACTCATTCTTTTTGGTGCTCTTGTGTAGTCCGTCCATCTTCTTTTCGTGCTTCCTGTGTTATTCAACACTTTGTCCTGGGACTCTGAATGTTGCGTGCTGAGTGTGTTTTTTCTCTTTTGGTGTCCTAGCTCCAGGTCTTTGAACATTTCATTGTAATGCTTCACTTTGTCCTTTGTCCTCTGGAGTCGCCTTTTGCAGGTTCCAGTTCTGATTTTGTACCTCATGTTTCTTCCTTTGTTGCAGCTACTGTGCCTTCAGTGCAAGTTTCAGAGCCCTCTGACATCCACTTTTAATTTCCTTTCCTGTCTTTCTGGTGGCCTTTTCCTTTCTTTGTGTATTTCTTTGATGCCAAACAACAACTGCTCTGGTCTTCTGTCATTAATATTCAATACATAAATTCCATTCCTGAGATAGTCTATAATTTCTGCTGAAATATATACAAAATTGTATTTTGGCTCATGTAAACGTGCTTCCTTCTCTTCAACTTCAACTTGAACATGGATATGAACAGCTAACAATGGTTTGTTCTTTTGGTCCTTGGCCTTTGCTGACAGCATCGAATTCCTTCATGATCTCCTTCCACCAATGAGGTCTACTTGATTTCGGTGTAGTCCATCCAGAGAGGTCCATATGTATAGTCACCATGTACGCTGTTGATAAAAAAAGGTATTTATGATGAATAAGTGGATCAAAACAACAACAACCCACGAAACTAAGTTCATGCAATCATATTGATTCTGATTCAGCAACCCTAAAAGACAGAGTAGGACTCCTCCCTTTGGATGTCCAAGACTTTCACATCTTTGTGAGAGCAGATTGCCTCATCTTTCTCTCAGGCAGAGTCTAGCCACTGACCTTACAGTTAGTGGCTCAATGCATAACCTGCTGCTCCTTGAATAAGTCACTGGTATTGCAAACTTTTCTGAAGAGCATGTCACAAACAGAAAGGACTGAAGAGAAAATTCTAGCCTCCAGCTGTAGCACTGAAATATTCCAAGGACAAAATATCTGCCGTTGTTTCTGTCCCCGAGACCATATTTTTTTTATTACTAATCCTTTTTTGTTTCCAACTTTCACATTCTAATCATCAGTGCATTTTTAGTGCATGTTTGATCAATGTCAGACTGCACAATATGGTAGAATTCTCTGATTTCTTCATTTATGGAATGAATGGTGCATAAATTTGAATTATAGTTGTGTTAGCTGGTGTTTCTTGTAGGTATCTAGATGTTATCATATCAATGACAGTGTTGGGTTTCAAGATAGGTCTTGAAGTTCTTTTTGATGATGCATGTGATGCCATTCACCTTCACCTCATTCTTGGCACATCAAGCTACATGATTAACTGAATTAAAATGGCCAACACCAGTCCATTTCAGCTCATCTTTTAACATCATTCCATTTCATTTTTTCCCCTCACAACTTCCATTTGTCCTAGCTTTGTGCTTCATATGTTATGTGTGCTGATTATTCATGGATATTTACAGCTATTTCTTCTCATTTTGAGTCATGCCACGTCAGCACTGAGGTCTGGAAATTCCATCCACATTAAAATTGACTCTCCTTTGAAGAGGCAGCTCTTCCTGCATGATCTTTAAAATACCTGCGAGCCCGAGGGGTTCACATTCCAGCACGACACCAGGCAGTATTCTGCTGCTACTCATGAAACTTTCCCTAACCTTGCCACCCCCCCCTTACCCCCTCCCCCAAAGTAGACTACAGGAGCTCTTTTCAGAAGTGGCCTACAAGGTTCTTCTTTCTAGTATAGTTTAGTCCAGAAGCTCCTCGGAAATCTGCGGACATGTTGACTCTGCTGGCATTCGACATGCCTGCAGCATCACTTCCAATATCATAGCCACACCCACGCCACCATAGTACAACAGACTGATGCGTGGTGTAAAGCCCTGTTACTCCAACGTGCTGCAACGTGGATAGAGCTAGATGTTGTGCTGAATGAAATGTCAATCACAAGAGGACAAATAGTTTATTACCTCATGCAAAGAACTCCGTAACAGGAAAATGTGTAGAGAACCAAGTTTGTTAGTGGTTACCAGGTGTGGAGAGTGTGGAGATGGCTCTTACTGATACGAGTACTGAGTTTCAGCTTATGGTGATGAAAATATGATATCTATTAAGGGTAGAGTTACACAGCCAATTGATGTAATTGCTTTCCATCAGTTGTGCATGGATAAAATAGTCAATTGGCTAAAGTTGTGTGATATATTGAAAACAGCAAAGAGTAGTTGTTGAAGCAGGTTATGTACAACTAAGTGCTTCATGGGCTTTTTATTTCTTGTTTTGGAGCTTTAAGGTCATGATTTCCTGGGGTATCTCAGCTCATTAGCCTAATAGCATATTTAATGCTTTTGTTCTACCTCCTAATTTTATGATCTAGGGTGTTAAATGCTTGCAGGCAGCCATCTAAGATAGAGCAGTTAGTCTGTGTTCACCTAGGGCAACAGGGAGGAAGGGGAGTCAGGAAATGAAGGAGGAAATGAGATGGGTGGCTAATTGCTTCCATGAAGCAGCTCCCTCCTTCGCTGTAACTCCAGAAAAAACTTTATTGAACCTGGCTACAGTTACTGAACATTTTTATCCAAGATTCTGTAGAAGATCTGGACCAAAGGGACAGAAATCTAGTACGAAATCTCAAATTATCATGGATCCTAGACTTTTTGGAACATTGATGCCATATGTCCTGCCCAAACTATTGCTTTGATATAATCCTTAAATCTTAGACCAGAAAGATCCCTGAAGTCCACCTAAAACTCAACAGTACTTTAGCTTAGCTGATAAAAAACATGTTCTTTTAAAAACTATATCCATCGGATCCAATGACAGCAGCCACTCAAAAGATGAGACAGGAACCAGAGAGGGCCAGGAGTTCATCCTGTGATGAGGAGCAGCTAGAAAGGCAGTGAGGATATTGTCTACGTCACTGACTGTCCATGTGAAATGTTGAATTGGTTCAGGTTCATGTTTTGTTGTCTGTGGTGTCATCAACAAAGTAAGAGAAATACACTACTGTCATCCAGTCGATTCTGACTCATAACAACCCTAAAGGACTACGCAGAAGTGCTCTGTAGGTTTCCAAGACTGCCTTTATGGAAGTTGAAAGCCTCATCTGCTGCGGAGCAGCTGGAGTTTTTTGAACTGCTGACCTTGCAGGTAGCAGCCCGCGGCTCTTTTCAATATAAATCTGTGAGATTAAATTTTTAAAAAGAGTGAGAAACATTAAGAATGAGATTGACAGAACTTTGAAGATAACTGACCTAATTTGGTGGGTGTCTGGTAAGAAAGAATAGAGTCTGAAATGACTCCCATTCTTTTTGTTTGGGGTATTGGTAAATGCTATTATTCCTTAAGACAGAGAGTACAAGAGTTCAAGGGGAAGGGGAAGTTAGTTTTAGGTTGTTATACTTATTTGGTGGATGGAAAAAAACAGGCATTGTGAACTGTCATGCTTTGTGGAAATCTGGGTGAAGATGAAGATTGCAAGTGCAAACCCAGAAGCAGATTTACAGTATAGATTTGAGAGACCTCAGAACTCGGTTGAAGCTGGGCTATAATTTAAGGAGGCGAGGGCTCCCACTAAACCCTGGGGAACTAAACCATCACAGAAGCATAGGAAGCCAGTGAAGGAGAGGGAGAGGTGATCGAAGTCAGAGTGGAACATCATTTGATTCTTTAAACATTTTTTGATAGCGCCAAGAACTGAGACAGAATAGCTAACAAGTTAGACAAGCTTCCTGCTCTCCTGGGTCATACATTCTGGAGAAAGAGGCAAGTCAGTAAAAACTCCACATCAGTATAAAATAACCATGTTTTGAAAGTCAGAAGAGGAACTTTTCCCAGAACAGTTGACAATATCAAATATCAAGAGAAATAGGACAATAACTGGAAGAAAAAGACAATGAATTTGACAATTAGGAATTTAGTAATGTTGTAGGTTGACTCAGAACCTCCAAAGATGCCCGTGTTCTAACCCCTGTTACCTGGATATCACCTTACATGAGGAAAAGGAACTTTAAGATTCAATTACATTAAGGGCCTTGAGCTGGAGAGATTATTCTGGACTATGCAGTTGGACCCTAAATGCCATCAGAAAGTGTCCTTGTAATTATGTGGAAACAGAAGCAGATTTGACTATAGAAGTGGATGTCCCCAGGGAATGCTGAAGGTGGACTTTGGGGCCAGGATGTGGTACCCCAACAGACTGGACTGGAAAGCACTCCTAAAGGCCAACAAACGATCATTGAACTAACTACAAGCTTTTCTTTCTTGTTGTGTTTTGTTTTATTCTTTGTCAGTGAGTTGTTGTTGCTGTTTTGTTGTATATTGTTGCTTTGTTTTGCTCTGTCTTGTTTTTGCGCATGTTATTATCTCCACAGGTCTGTCTAAATAAGAAAGGCTGGATGAACAATCTGGAGGAGAAAACAAAGGAACCGACATTTCCTGGGGGACATGGGATAGGGGGAGGTGGGGGAGAAAGGAAGTGGTGTTAACAAACCCAGGGAGAAGGGAACAACAAATGATCCAAATTGGTGGTGAGGTGAGTGTGGGAAGCCTGGTAGGGCATGATCAAGGGTAATGTAACAAAGAGGAATTGCTGAAACCCTGGTGGGGACTGAGCATGATAGTGGGACAGGAGAAAATCAAGGGGAATAGAGGAAAGAGCTGGGAAGCAAAGGGCATTTACAGAGGTCTACATAAAGCCATGTACATATGGAAATATATATATGAGGATGGGGAAATAGATCTATGTGCCTATATTTATAGGTTTAGTATTAAGGTAGCAGAAGGACATTGGGCCTCCACTCAAGTACTCCCTCAATGCATGAATACTTTCTTTTTTTAAATTGGCATTCTATGATGCTCACCTTCCTGACACAACCCCTGAAGAGAAAGCGGGTGAATAAGCAAATGTGTTGAAGAAAGCTGAAGGTGCACGGCTATCAAAAGATATAGCATCTGGGGTCTTAAAAGGATGAGGGTAAACAAGCGGCCATCTAGCTCAGAAGCAACAAAGCCCACATGGAAGGACACACCAGCCTATGTGATCATGTGCCAAAAGATCAGTTATCAGGCATCAAAAAACAAAAATCATATCATTGGGTGCACACCTCCATGATACGATCGCTGAAGACAAATGGGTACTTAAGCAAATATGGTGAAGAAAGCTGATGATACCCGGCTATCACAAGGTATAGCTTCTGGGGTCTTAAAGACTTGAAGGTAAACAAGCGGCCATCTAGCTCAGAAGCAACAAAGCCCACATGGAAGAAGCACACCAGTCTGTGAGATCACGAAGTGTCGAAGGGATCAGGTATAAGGCACCGTCAGAACAAAAAATCTTATCATAGTGAATGAGAGTGCAGAGTGGAGATCCAAAGCCCATTTGTCGGCCACTAGAGACCCCTTGCAGAGGCGTCTAGGGGAAGAGACAAGCCAGTCAATGTGCGATGTAGCAATGATGAAACATACAACTTTCCTCTAGTTCCTAAGTGCTTCCTCCCCCACCCCACTATCATGATCCGAATTATACCTTGCAAGTCTGGCTAGACCAGAGGATGTACACTGGTACAGATGGGAACTGGAAACACAGGAATCCAGAGCGGATGATCCCTTCCAGACCAGTGGTGTGAGTGGTGATACTGAGAGGGTAGCGGTAGAGTGGGTTGGAAAGAGGGAACCGATTACAAGGATCTACATGTGACCTGCTCCCTGGGGAATGGACAACAGAAAAGTGGATGAAGGGAGACATCGGACAGGGAAAGATATGACAAAATAATAATTTATAAATTATCAAGGGCTCATGAGGGAGAGGGAAGTGGGGACGGAGGGGGGAAAATGAGCTGATGCCAGAGGCTTAAGTGGAAAGCAAATATTTTGAAAATGATGAAGGCAATGAATGTACAGATGTGCTTTACACAATTGATGTATGTATGGGTTTAGATAAGAGTGTATGAGCCCCGAATAAAACGATTAAAAAAGAAGAAAAAGTGGATGTCAGAGTAGTGATAAGAGAAATATTGGAATGGTGCAAGGAAGGGGTCCTGAACCAGGGAAGATAAGCACCTTTAGAAGCCAAAACCGGCAAGGAAACAGATGCTCTCTTAGAGCCTCCAGGAAAAAAATTAAAATTCCAGAAAGTACCTTGACCAGACCAGTGAACCCTATTTCAGAATTCTGACGGACAGAACTGTAAGAGAACAAAGTTGCATTATTTTAAACCACCCAACTGTGTTAACTGGTTACAGCAGCAATACACAATAAGAACTGATACAACTTGACATTCAGAGCAGTTTTAGGGGTAGTAGGGAGTGTAGATTGGAAGAAAACTGTAATAAGATTGTAACTAAGAGGTTCAGAAAAGATAGCTGAGTATTTACCTTTGGGGCAGTTTTCATATCTCTCATGTGACCTCTGTGTTTGGCTGGGTTCTCTAGAGAAGCAAACCCAGTGATGCTTGGTTTCTCTAGAGAGAAATCTTCAAGAAAACAGCTCACAGTTACAGAAGTGGGCACATCTTCTCCGAGTCCCATGGGCCAGATGCTGAGCTAGAGGCTTCTCCTCACTTGTATCATTTTGGGCGGACAGTGGACTCCAGATCAACAGGAACATGGCAGGCTGATGTCCAGCTGCAGGGGAGGACAAATCCAAGGTCAGCAGGGGAGATAGTTTATTGTGCCAGCCTGGCCGAGGAACACAAGTGGGATTAATTGAAGGGCGGAGAGATTAGTGGCTCAGTGAGCCTCGCCTTGCTTGTCTCTCGCTCTTTAATCATCAGACCAGTGTGCGGCTGCCTTACTTGTTCTGTGCCTCAATTTAAATGGCACACTACCTGTGGGACGAGTTGATAAGGTTGAGATATTTTCTTCTTTTTTCTGACCCTGAATTTTACCAAGCATAATGTCTCTTTTCCCAGGGATTGGTCCCTCCTGGTTACATGCCCGTTTTGTGAGGCAAAGTCTCACAATACTTGCTTCTAAAGAGCATACTGGCTGTATGTCTTCCAAGAGAGAATTGTTTGTTCTTCTGGCAGTCCATGGTAATTTCAATATTCTGCACCAACACCATAATTTAAATTCGCATTATCATAATTTAAAATAGCGTATTTAATTATTCATAGTCCAGACTTAATTATTCATAGTCCAGTTTTCACATGCCTATGAAGTGATTGAAAATACCATGACTTGAGTAAGGTGCACTTTAGTCCTTGTAATATGTGTGCTTTTAACACCTATAAAACAAACACACCAGCAAACAGATGTACCCAGTTAAAAATATCATTTGCTTTCTTGGCCTCTGCTTCCATGGGTGTTGATGGCAGATCAACAATAATTTGAAATTATTATGATGGTGTTGATTCGTCCAGCTTGGAGGATTTTTGTTTTCTTTACATTAAGTTTTAATCCATGAAGGTCACAGTCTGTATGTGTTTCAAGCCTTCTGGGCTTCCGGTCATTGCAGATTCCATACTGTGTCGGTTTGTTGGAACATTTTAGTTGGCAATCTGTCAATTCCTAAAGCATTTTTTGTCACTGCCTCCAATGTAGCTTGGACTTCTTCCTTCAGTATCATTAGTTCTTGATGTTACTTCTTGAAATGGTTGAATGTTGACCAGTTCTCTTTGGTACATTGTATATATCTTTCATCTTGGGATGCTTCCTGCATTATTCAGTATTTTCCTCAGAGAATGTTTCAGTATTGCCATTCAAGACTTGAATTTTGTCTTCAGTTCTTTCAGCTCTTTGAGATATACTGAGTGTGTGCTTCCCTTCTGGTTTTCTCACTCCAGGTCTGCACATTTAATTATAATACTTCACACAAACAAGGTGGGCTTAGTATAATTACAACGTTTCTTAATGATTCAAGAACACCAAGATGTAGACAGGATACAAATTAAAATCCAGTTCAGCCTATGGCCCTATTGTGTTAATTACAATGACCAATGTGCCCTGACTCTCCTCACAAGTGGCGCTGGCCTGACTGAGTCATGACGTCATACAGCAGAGCGTGGCGATGACGCTGCGTCTTTAGGACAGGGTTAGACCTCCCTGACCACTATGGTAGGAGGAACCTAAACTTCAGAAAACATTCCCTCAAAAAGGAGTTAAAGAGTTCAGTTTCACCATGGGGCAAAATTTCAGCTGGGAAACTCTCTTATTCAGATTGACTTATTCCTTAACCAGGAAAATGAGGCATTGCTGCGTGTTCTTTGTTACAAAATTACTCCTCAGAAAACGGGCATCAGTTCACAATGTGGATAATAAAAAGGTGTTCAAAGTTGGGAAAATAACTGCCTGAGAAGCTAAGTCTTAAGATATAACTCCACCTCGCCTTCTGTTTTCTCTGTAAAGTCATTCTCAAAATAAGGCCAGCATCACTCTTTTAAGGCCCAAGGAGATTAATGCATCCAGAAAGCACAGACTGGGATTTATCCCCATTGTGATCGCTGACTTCTTGTGTCAGCCTTTTGTTCTGCATGACAGCTCTCATCTTGCAAACCAGCAAGATCCCTGAATTTGGCAAAGATCCTGCTCTGTGGAGCATTTTCAGGTTGGGTTTTTAGCAACATCAGATTTCCCTAAAGCAGTAATAAAGGAAAAGCGGAGCGGTCGAAGGACGCCATTGAGGTCTCACCTAACAGCACACAAAACATAACCTCTCAGCAGTCCGGTGCAAGTCAGCACTTCCAGAATGGACATGACCATTGGGTTAGTGTTGTTTTTAAATCTCTGCTTTACTAAATAAATGTAATGAAACATACTTTAGATATCCTCTCTTTTAGGTCTCTTCTTTGAAAGTATTGCTGTCTGTGAGGACATATGTGAAAATATAATACTGTCTTTTGTGGTCCACAGTGTAAGGCCAAAGGATGCCTTCAAGAGAAATACAGGATACCGCAGTCCTAAGTAAATTGTACAGAGAGGAGACGAGTCAAACAGATTGCTACACATCCTTAGGACAAAGCATTGCTTTGCCACTGGTGCAGAACCTTATAATTATGTGTAATTCCCCACTTAGGCTTTTTAGTTATGCTGAACATTGGAACAAGCTAAATGATAAGGAAGAAAAAAGAGAAAGGAGAAATTAACATTCGAAGGAAGGAGCCCATTTAAATAAAAATGTCCTCTCACCATAAGGAGGCAGTTAAGGGTTTGAAACTTGGCATCCAATTGTCAAATCTTTGTTTTATTTTTTTAATGGATTTGATATCCTTATAAATCTGCCTTATTAAAGTCAAGACTGGTTCCTTCTGTTGAGAAAACACAATCACTTTTTATTGATATTTTTTCATGCTCTGACTGGTTTTGCATATCTGGAAGAGATAAATCTTCAAACCCTGGAAATAAATCTTCTTTTTCCTGCCTGCCAAATCCGTAACATGATCCTTTTCTCTCGCTGACGGCACCGTCAGATAAGTGGACATGCCTGCTCGGGGAGAAGAGTGCCATGGCTTCTAGCAGGGCACGCGTGTACTCAGAGCCAGCCCAAGGCATGCTCCACGCACATTCCAAATTCTTCTCCGTTCCCCCCCGAAAGCAACTTGATTGTGGGACTACTCTTTCTGAGCCAATATCCCCTCACATGCCCTATGGAGGGGGAGAGAGGAGACCTTCAGGACTTGGGCAGCAGCAGGACAGAGATGATGAGAGAATAAATAGATTCTAGGGAGTCACTGGGGGTGAAATGGTTTATACACTCAGCTACTAACCCAAAGGTAGGACGTGGGGGGTTGGAGTCCCTCCGGAATTGCCTGGGAAAGAAAGCTTGGCGATCTGTGGGGTCAGCCATTGAAGACCCGGTGAAGCACAGGTCCACACTGACTCATGGCTTGTCATGAGTCAGGGTCAACTCCCAACAACTGGTTTAGGTTCTTCCTCCTAACACCCCCCCCCCCACCCATACAGAGAAACGTTGACAGTAGATTTGGTTCTCAATCAAGCTGGGAGGAGGAAGACAAGGTAAAGATGAGCAAACCGCAAAATCACGCAGATGATCATAAAATGAAGCTTGAGATCCTAGAATAGCACCATTTTGGGGTTTTTATTTTTTTTATCATGTTCCCCTTTTATAACTAGGGGAATATCAGTTACAAAGTTAATTTAATCTATAAGGGAATATTCCATGATAAAGACCTAATATTATTATCCTTGTTTTTTAGTGAATTTTTTAAATGAAATAAATGGTGTGTGTGGGGGGGGGTGGGGGTGGTTTATGTCTCAGACCATCAACTCTGCATTCAGCAGTTCAAAGTACCTATCAACGCCCATCCCCATATCTTGTCCCATCACCCCTCTCCTGATTTCGCTTCTCCCTGGATGATCCTAATTTTTGACATGAAGCTGACAAATGGGAAATGTCTTCCTTAGGATCATTCAAGAACTCAAAGACACCCACTTCTACTCTCATTTCATACAGACCGTTCACCCTACTAGCTCCTAGCATCATCCCTTCCTGCCTTCTCTGGTTGGTGGCTCCCTTTTGATCATAACTCTCACCAACTGCGGCGTAGAGAGGGATCTATGCTCAGAGTTGCAGAGAGCTGCTGTTTAAAGGTCCCCAAGGGGCCCGTTTCCCTTCCTTACCTGCAAAGCAGCCATTTGAACCTGTGCTGGAAGTCCCTTAGAGGTGGCTACTGGGACTCCTCTCAGCCGAGACTGCTGTAATTAGTTCTGCTAACAACTGTGATTGAACATGGGGTGTCTTAGTCATTGTTCACTGACAGGCACAGATAAGAGCCACTGCTCAGTATGAGTGGTGTTCTAAATGGTGTTCCCTGGTTGGCAAACTCATGTGAGGCACTTGTCAGAGATGCTGTTTCCAAACTCTGCAAGCAGCAGGCAGTGTCATTGCAACACCTTCCACAGCTGACAAAAGGAGGCCTGAACAGCTTCCCGGGAGTGAGTTCTCATGCACAGGGAAAGACTATTTCTATTCTGACCTTGCCCAGATCTGGCTGCCTTTCCTTCTGAGGGTTTGGCATGATTAAGAGGAAAAGCAAACGTTGTCATCCTCCTCCTTCAGACTCCCAGGCTCAGATCTTCCCAACAGGGACACTGCAAACTGAGTGACAATGGTACGGTCAGCTCATGCTTTTCAGAGCCGGTGCTCTTATGAGAAGCAAACTAAAGTGCTGCTTACAAACACCTGCCTTGCAGGACAGGACGGAGCCAAGAGGCAGCGTAGGCATTGGATGGGAGGGGTTGACCTGGCAGTAAATCCAAGTTGCTCACACCCAAGGAAGTGTTACTAGGGAAGCTATCTGAGTAAGAGGTAAATACTTAGTCATTCAGAACAGGCTGTAAATGACTGCTGCCTCTCCAGCAAGGGGAGGTTTGATGGGAAGCAGCTTACAATGGTGGGGTGGCTAAATTGTTATCTTCTAAGCAACCCTCTATTCACAATACACATGGCTTTGTTAAGAATCCAACCCACATCCATGAAGTCTTAAAGGGCTGCAATGTGGCTGCATGGTGGTATTTCAACACTTGTTAATATTTTATGGAACATCAAATATGAGCCCTGGTTTTGTAATGGTTATGCATAGGACTTCAATCCACAGGGTCAGCAGTTCAAAATTCCCAGTTGCTCCTCAGGAGAAACACCTGGCTTGGCAGTTCTACCCTGTCCTACAGGGTCGCTATAACTTGGCATCTACTTAATAGCAGTGAGTTTGGTTGGCTTTTGTTTTTTTTTTAATCAAAAATGGCCCTGTGTATTACATACTTTGTGCTTTCTCACCAACTTCCCAGTGTCTCCAACCTTTAGAATTCTCCTTCTTAAACATCTTAACCAGTTGGCCTCCTTGCTTCCATCCTCACTGTTAATAGCCATACTGGGCTTCATCTTCTCACCTAGCTAGCCCAAGAGTTTCCTACATTGTCTCCCCTGATCACAGCCCACTCATCCTACCATCTGATCACCCATACAACTCCTACCCACCTCCAAGAATCCTCCAGAATCTCATAAACCCGACATGGTTCTCCGTTGCTTACGAGACGAAAACCTAGCTACAAAACCAAGCCCAGCAGTCAGACCTTACATTGAGCCCTGCCGACCGCATCCTTCACATCTTGAGCTCCATCGTCCCTAGACAACCTGCCATGGCAAGAAAGCACCGTTGTCACTGTGAGCTGGGCTTTCTGTCCCCCTTCCACTGCCCCTTACTAACACTAGGCCTTTTGAGACTCAGCACCAATGCCACTTTCTTCAGGAAGCATTCTACCATTGCCCTCCAGATCAAGTGAATGAAATATGCCTTCTTCCAAGCTCATACAAATTTATATAACAGCATCAGTGAAGTATACTCACATGTAATACAATTTACCCATTCTGTATACGATTCAGTGGTTTTAATACAGGTCATTCCTGACTTACCAGAGGGCTTTATCCTAACCACTCCATCAAAAGTCAGTTCTGATGTAGTCAAACCCCTTTTCTTTATTTATTTTAGGTTTATTAATGACGTTTATAGCTGGTATCCTTATGAATTCAATCTATTTGTCTTTAGGGGTTGAAAACATTACATGTAAATGAACAGATACATTTTAATACATACAATATACTAAAAATGTAAAAATCCTAGCAATTTACTCCACTGATGAAGAGATGGGTGACACTGACATTTTGTCATTGTGGTAATCACTCTACTTGTGGACCTTTCTATGTCATCTGGATTATCCCTGGGATTGGGATGACATCATTTTTTTGTGAATAAAATATTTAGAGAGTTGTCTATATGGTCCATTTCTTTTTTCAGCATGTTTCACAGTGGGGTGAAGTGAAATGGCTTAAATATGGCTCTTTGAGTCATTTTTTTTATAACTTCCACCAAGTGATTGGGTGGGTCCATGCAAATAAGGTGTAGAGCCCTCTAACTTGGGGATTGGTCACTTTGCCATTCCTCTCAAGCAGGAACAGGAAGAGAACCCTCGGACCATCAAGAAAGAACAGCCCCTAGTGGAGGACATTTGGGGTCCCTGTTTGAAGTGGTGGAGGCAGCAGAGGTTGAGTCATGGAGACCATGAGACAGAGCAGAGGAACTTCTCGAAGACAGAGCAGAAGCTGCACTGCTGCAACCATGAGATAATGGAGGCAGAGGCCAGGGGAGCACAGGACTGAGAAGCTGAGGACCAGAAAGAGATTGGCTGCTGGCTGAAGGAAGGCCCTGCTGTGGACCAGACTGTATCCTTAATATTTTATGGTCTTGGCCTGTGGTAACTTGTTAGCTTCCCTTGTTACCCCCCCCCCCCCATAATATGAGCACTGTCTGTGAGTTCTGTGTGTCCATTGCAATGAGTTATCAAAACCAGTCAGAGAAGCAAGGTGCTATGGAGGGGCAGTTGCTATCAGAATAGAGTGAGGAGAAATGGAGAGCAGAGCCTTGTCTGACCTCCACTTTGTGGCAGCCTGCTTGGGCTGGTGCAGAGTTGGATTCCCCTTCTCTCTAATGAAGCCAAAAGAGGTCACATGTGGCCCCCACACCATTTCCTCCCCTGGTAGCATTTCACAACTTCCTGAATCTGGTCAACTTTAACACAACCAGTGGCATTCAGCCCTGTGTTTTCAAGCAGTGGAAATCCTTGAGTTTAGAAATCACTCCAATAATGACAAAACTTCGAAGCACCTCATGTCATGGAAGGACCTGGAGCTCATTATGCTGAGTGAAATCAGCAAATCACAAAGGACAAATATTATATGGGACCATTGGTTTAAGAAAAAAAAAGATAAAGACTTTAACACCAAAGGGAACAGATTTTACCAAGGCAGGGAGGGCAATGGAAGGAAGATGAAGCAAGGGGCGAGTCTGTTGATGGTGCTAATTCGGGTGAGATGGGAGATAGTAGTGCACAAGAGAAATCAAGCAACAAGTGAAGGATAAGTTAGTGTGTGGTGGGGGTTGATGATGAGTAGATGAAACTATTGAATACAAAGTTGGTGATCTGTAAGGTGAAGCCCCACATAATTTACCGTAAAAAGTATAAAAATAAATCACTCCAGTCAATCTTTTCACTGTAAAATGTTTTGATGACTTCTCTCCTTCCTCTTCCTCATTATTTCCTCTTCAGCATCTAAAGAGTTTCTTTCCTCTTCAAAATCCATTAATTTCTAATGTGTTAATTCCCCTTCTTCCTGATCTATGAGCTGCTCCGTGCCAGTGATATATTACATGCTGCAATATACTACATAGAAAAAGAAATAAAACAATGGTCATTAAGTTTTATCATAAATTGGAGATATCATAAATCGAGAACTGCTTGTATCTTTAAGTAACTGCTGGTGTCTTTAGACGATATATAACCATCATAAATAAGTACATGCACACAGCCACCGAGTAGACTCTGACTCGTGGCCACCCTATTGGACAGAGTAGAACTGCTCCGGAGGCTGTCACCCCTTCTGGGAACTGAGGGCGGTTCGAGCCACCGTCTTCCTCATCGCAGTTCAAAGTGTAATCCACCATGCTATCAGGGCCCCTGTGTAATCATCACCACAAACAATTTGAGAAAATCTTCAGTACCCTCCAAAGAAATGCCATTAGCAATCACTCCCCAAATTTTCTCCATCCACACCGTGCCCACCCCTAGCCCTAGGCATCTACCACTCGACTTTCTATAGCATTGCCCATTTAGAACATCTCATCAGCCTTACAACATGGTATCCTTTGTGTCTGGCTGTGTTTGCGTAACATGATCTTTTGCTAAGCATGAGGAAGGGGAATACCGCATTGATCCATTCATCAGCTGGTCGGCATTTGGGTTGTTCCTGCTCTTTAGCTACTGTGAATACTTCACTCAAGTTATGCTTCGTGATCATCATTTAATATGTGTGACTTTGTATTATTGGGATTCTATTTGTTTTAGTTGTGTCTGTTTCATGATTGAGTCATATATTTCTTGTGGGCAAGACTGTTATTTTTATTCTGAAATCCTCACATCTCAAAAAAACCCCAACAAACTCACTTCCATCAAGTTGATTCTGACTCATCAAGACCCTGTAGGACAGCGGTTCTCAACCTGTGGGTCGTCACGCCTTTGAGGAGTCCAACGACCCTTTCACAGGGGTTGCCCGATTCATAACAGTAGCAAAATTACAGTTATGAAGTAGCAACAAAAATAATTTTATGGTTGGGGGTCACCGTAACATGAGGAACTGTATCAGAGGGTCGCAGCAGTAGGAAGGTTGAGAACCACTGCTCTAGGACAAAAAAGAACTGCTTCTTTGGGGTTTTGAGGCTGTAGATATTTATGGGAGTCGAAAATCCCATCGTTCTCCCAAGGAAGGGCTGACCTAGCAGTGGGCAGCCCAACAAGTAGCCTGCTTTGCCACCAGGGCCCCGTGACATTGCCGCATCTAGTCAACCGAACTCGCTGCTATCGAGCTGAGGCCAACTCACAGTGACCATGCAGGCCAGGCTAGCACTACTCCTGCGGTTTCTGAGGCTGACATTCTTCACATCAATAGAAAGCCTCACCTTGGTGCCAATTTGCAGTTAAACCCCCAATGTGTAACCAGGACACCACCAGAGCTCCTTGAAGTCACCACACAGCCACTGGTAATAAATGCTGAATAGGCGGATGAATGAACAGATATTGTAGATCCCTACTATGTTGATTATCAGCAAGTTCAAGGCACTCAATTGAAACATTACCCAAGAATGAACAATATAACAGTTAGGAACTGGTGGTTCTTAAACACAAGAGGACTTCAAAAAGTGTGTGGGAAAGGGAATTAAAAGATAATGGGTCACGCGCTTTAACCTCTGCCTTATCGCCTGGCATTCCCTAGATGGAATGGACTTCAGTTGAAGTCCTTTGCTAATAGTTGTGAACAGGGTAGGCAGAAGCCTGGAGACCCCAGGCTTTGTCTTCTGAAGTGACTCCACAGCATCTTCCTGTTGCTCTTGGGCTTGGCTGAGGTTATTAATTCAGTCTGGAAGAGGAGTTCTCAAATATGGCTGTGCATCAAAAACCACTTCAGGGCTTTCACAAGACAGAAAGTATCTGAGCCCACCTCCCAGTTTATGATTCCTTAAATTGGGGTGTGGGAGATGTGTACAGATACTCACATGTTCTAAAACATTTCTGGTATATATATTTCTTGTGTACAGACACACACACACACACACACACACACACACACACACACACACTTTACTCCCCAAAGGCATTTTACTCATCCTAGGATTGTGCCCATCAGCGCTACCAAACATTGATAAGGCACTTTTTATTTGGAAAGAGCTCTGCAGTCATCTTTTATAAGCTAAGCTTGCATGCTGGGTGACCTTGTACAAATCACATAATCCCTTTGTGCCTCTTATCTTCTCAAATGTAAACTATAGGCAGTAATACTGACCCACCTTCGAGGAGTGTTGTGGAGTCTAATAGAGGACTACAAAGCACTAGGCAAACATAAAATGTTACATGCCTGATTATTAGACAGGTGTGTAGTCCTAGTCACAGTCTTTGAAAATGAGACAAATGCCCAAATAAAGACTGAAACAAGGCTCCCTGCCACCTCCAGCGGCATCTGAAAGATCCGTTGCCACCACAGTTCAGCATTGTCCCTGCACCCCCGGCACTCAGCAGCAGACCAGATGCAGAGTAACAAAAGGCCAGTGATGGCACCAAGAATACAAAAGCTCTGACATACAATTTGTTCGCTTTCTCTCACTTAGTACTTATAATGCAATTTGAGATTGTGCTCACAAATGCTCTCTTCTGAAGAATATTCTCAGAAAAGATTTGTGCATGTTCACACAACTTGCCCACTCCTGATGTTAAGCCTGACGTCGTTTTCTAGAATTGCTGATGGCTTTTTGCAGTTATATTTAGCTTCTTCTCATCTGCCTCCAGTGACTGAAAAAAAAAAAAAACCCTATGTGGTCAAAATGAGACCTTGAGACTTAGCTCAAGCTGTGGGTGAGTGAGAACAGGGGAGCAGAGATGGCGTCTACAGCCTAGGAACCAGAAACAGATCTTATAAAGATACGGAGCCAACTAAGGGTTCATTAGCACTAATTTTCAGTTTATTGGAAAAGAGAAGAAGAAAATAAACATTTTGTTTATTTGTGCCTCCTCTTTTTCCTATTTTGCTTTGAAAGGGCCAGGTCCATTTTAATAGTCCAGTTCATTGACTTTAAATGGTTTTGGGGACTCTGCATGTGAATCAGTGCCCTGACCTCCTCCATGATGATGTGACCATGAATCCTAAGGAAGGATGACTCTCCTGGGCCTTCTTGACCTTGATTGACCATGATCTTTCTTATTTGGCCATGGAAAGGTTTCGGTTGCATGCCCAAGGGCAGTTGTCTGCTTTGGTTAAGCTTAGAATTGCCGACAATAACAAATATTCCTTTGTCTCTGTAGCTGATATCGTAATACCTGTCATGGAGATTACCAAGAGTTCCTTGACATGCATATCATGTTGCCGTGACTCAAATGACCTACTGGTTCCTGAGTCCAGGCAAAATCAACAGCCTCCCCACACGGACTCCAGCTGACACGCAGGTTTCCTGGGGACCCCTGGACTGGCCGTCCACAGCCAGCAAGTTGAAATGTTAATTAACTTCTCACACATTTTTCTGACTGTGATGCCAATCAGATTTAGAAGTTCCGATGATTAGCACCTCCGTGTAGTTAGTTTTATTGGTTGGGAAACAATCTATTATTCACAGCTAATATATGTATTTTAAATAGGGGTAGTTTTAGCATGGTTCTACACCACCAACAATCTTGGAGGGTTTCAGCATTTTTTGCTGACCATTTTAAAGGGAGAAAGAAATCACATAGGTTTCATTTTGATAGGGAAATGAATGCTAATACATGCCTTCAGTGGGATTCATTTAAGTATCCTGAACACTTTCTTCCATCAACATGGGAGATCCCAGAAGTGTGCATTGTAGATTTTTCCCCTGTAAAGAGATGCAAATGGTTATAATATGTTACATGATTTCCTTTGAGTCTTTCAATGTCCTGTTTTTCCAATCTCGCCGACTAAGTGTTCCCCCGCCTTGCAGCTCTAGAAGCTGAGGCATCAGTAATTAATCTCATCGGCTTCCTCTGTGAAGCGCAGACCACCACTGACCTGGCTCAGGTCTCTCCTTGAAATGAGAGGGAACTGTCATGGACTTTGAAGACAGAGGAGGAACTTGGCTACAGTTTCCTCGTCTAGGCCTTGCTGCACTGTTGAGGGGAATCCTTGACATCTTCGATGAAACTTGATTATTCTTTCAAGCTCACTTTGCTGTCTCTGTTGCATCTTCCTAGGACATATGGGTATGAGAAAACATTCAACCATTTACTCATAAATCTCTGCACTTGGGTCACCAAGTTCAGGCTGGGCAAAGTCAGCTGAGCACCGGAGTGTTGAGAGCGCGGGAGAACATTGTAGGCTGGAGTTAGGGTTTTAAAATGCCCTATTTGGGGGTTCCCCATTCATCTTCCTGCAGAAGGTAAACACTGACCTGTTAGTCATGGAAGATGTCTAGAGGAAGACTTTTCTGCCTGGTCATGGAAAAGAATTGTTTAAAACAAAAAGCCTCTTCCACAAAAGCAGATGAAGGGAAGTGCTCTATTTAACAGATGTTCAAATTTTCACTGTTTTAATTTTGATGTCCACCCACATCCTTGGAGCATTTTATTCTTTTATTATAGGACAAGTTAAACAAAAACGGTTTCCTTTCTAAATATTTTGAGTTACCATTATTACTTCTCTCACACTTGTATTTTAAGCCTGATGATGAAACAGAAAATATGCTAATTAGTAGCTTCCATGTAGAGAGACTCGCCCTCACAGTGACCCTATAGGACGGAGTAGAAGTAGTCACGGGGCTATGAATCTAGACAGAAGCAGGCTGCACAGCTTTCTCCCACAGAGCAGTTGGGCCTTCTACTCCCTGACCTTTTAGCTCCTAGCAGAGCACTTTCACCACTGCACCACCGGGCTGAGTTGGTATCAGCTCAGCAGCAGTGGGTTGTGGCTTATTGATTGCGAGAGGAGATGCTATTTCTTGATGAGTGCTGCCTCATGTTGAAATGGGGATTTTGTAAGATTAATGGCTTGGGTTGCTGTACTGCAGGGAAGGGGTTAAACCCCAAACACATGCTGCTGGTGCATGGGTTTTGGCTCATAGTGCCTCTCGAGGACACGGAACTACTCCAAAAGGTTTCCAAGGCTATAAATCTTTAAAGAAACAGACTGCCTCATCTTTTCCCTGCAGAGCGGCTAGTGGGTTCAAACTACTGACCTTCCAGTTAGTGGCCCAATGCTTAATCCCAATGAACCACCAGGGAAAAGGGCTTAAACACCAGAATGGACCTACTCCACAAAGGCTGTTTTAATGAAAACACTAAGCTGAGATTTCAATATATTAACCTTTTTTTCAGAAGACTTTCATTTTGAACGGTAGGGACCAGGTAAGTAGCATTTGCCTTTCTTGTTGACCTCGGGTTGACTGTAGACATACACTGTCTACAGGAGAAGGCTTTTACTTTATTTCTCTCTGATGTACTTGTGTCTGGAAGGCCGTTGAGTTAGGGTGCGGGGTCTATGACTCCATGGGCTCAGGAGAACATGGCCCCAGACTGGCACTCACTCTTCCTGCCTGTGCCCATGCAGAAGTCAGGAGCCATGCTTGCAAACCCCACATCTGTTGTTTGCTACGTGACCTTGGGCAAATTGCAACTGCTAAGCACAAAAGATTGTTTTTGTTTTTCTTCCATTAAAGGAGGACTAGTATATCTTATTGGAATGCTGGAAAGGGTAGGAGAAAAAACAACAACAGTGTATGGCAAATAGACCTGTAGCCTATGCATACAATAGCACTCAGCAGGTTAGATTGATGAATGAATGGCAGACCCCTTTCTTCGTGGCTGCCTTACTACAGTCAAACACTCCCCAGTACATTTGTCTCATCACCTTTGTGTTTCAGTTCCTTCCCCCCGCCCCCTCCCTGCTATCGAAGCTTCTGTCAGAATTCCACCCATCACTAAAGCACCTGGCTCAAATCTTCAGGACTCTTAGGAAATACTTTTTTCTCTACACCCTGGTGCTTGTGGACTAGAGCACTTTGGGGGCAGGAGGCATCCCTCATGAACTGCTTATTACCCCAGCAGACTGTAGGTTCCTGCAAGGCAGAAGCCGCCTATACACTACCCATTGCTGTGCACCTACACCAGACTGCAGTGCTGGGCCAAGAGGAGGTGCTGAATAGACCTGTGATTGAATGAATGAACCACTTCTCACACTGCCCCTGGTGTGCTCTTGGACAAAACATGTAGCCACTTTCAGTCTCCGTTGCCTCCGCTGTGAACAGAGGATAACAGCTCGGATGCACTCCCCAGGTGTGCTAGAAAGAATAAACCAATGACTGAAATGCAATTTGAGAATGTAAAATGAAATGCTATATATAAATGTTGCATAATCAAAATCATTTCCCTCTGTATTATGTTTTATTTGGCTTTATATCTTGGAATCCTTTGTGGGTTTCAGGATTTCACAGATGCAATACCATCTACATTAGCACCTAAATCCTCTTGGGTAATAACCGATTTTGTGTATTATAGCTCACGGCTACTTTTCCCTGGCATTCTAACACGTGAATCTGTCATAATTTGGAGGTATTCATAATAACTAATGATACAATTCATTTCTAAGGTATAATCCAATTTTTCTTTGTTTGGGGGGGCAGTTATGGCTCTCATATTGATACCTCAAGGGAACCTACTCCTACTAAATTCAAAATCCAAAGGAGAAGCGCAAATGAGAAGTCCAAATCCTCTAAGAGCTTACAATCCAAGACCTGGAAAGTGGTTGGGGGCTTTGAAGCCTATCTCATTTTCTTTTATGGCCCTTTTGGTCCCAAACTCTGGATTCTTGCTTCCCTTTACCCCTTTATTGCAGTGCATATGCTATCTGAGCTCACTGTAACAGGCTCCTAAACCAGTACCAAGTTGCCCTGAGCTCTACTGCATGGCCACCCGGGGGTGTCGCATAGAACTGGGCTCCATAGGCTTTCCAAGGGCTGCTGGATTTTTTTTTTTTAAGGAGCAGATTCCCAAGTCTTTCTTCTAAGATGCCCGTGGGTGGGTTCAAATCACCAACCTTTTGGATGGGAGCCACACACACAATCATTTACCACCCCCCAGGGACTCCTGGGAACCAGGGATGGTATGGATTATCCCGTTCCCATGAAAGCAAGGCAATGCCAGTTGAAAATGCCATTTTCTCTCTTAACATATTCCAGAAACGGGTTGTCCTATGGAAAAATACATTTTATGGGAATACATATGGCTCCCTATAAAAATAAGCTTTGCCAAGATGTGAATGCAACATACCAGCATGAAGCAGGGAACCAGTAGGGAGATCTGAGGGGCTGGTCCCAATCCCAACTATGTGGGAAGCCCCCTCCCCCCAGAACCATTTACTTCAGAGGACAGCACTGAAGCTACAGCTCAGGAAGAGGGACATGAAGAGCAAATGAAGGGGGAATAAAAGAGAGAGAGGAGCACATCCTGGCCCACCATGCCCTGAGGACAATATTCCCACTCTGAACAGCCAATGCACAGAGAGGACCATAGGGCCGGCCCCTCGAAGAGACATGGCATCCCTCACTGACCCATAGCCCTAAAGGGGACAACACTGGAGGCACAGTGTGAGAATTCCACCCAATCTGACCCCACCACACTGAGAAAAACACTAAGGGCATGCAACAGAACAGCAAGGGCAGCAGAGCCAGGAAGTCCCGAGGGAGTACCAAAAATAGATTTTGGGGCCAAAGTCAGACAAAACACTCCTAAAAGTCAACAAACAAACCTAGAACTATTTACACACTTTTCTCTTTTTTTGTCATTGTTTTTGTTGTCGTTGTGTTTTCCTTTGTTACTTTGATTTGCTCTGTTTTGTTTTGTGCATATTATTATCTCTGCAAGCCTATCTAGATAAGAGAGGCTGGATAAACAATCTGGAGAAGAAAACAACCAATGGGACTGATGGTTCTGGTGGGGCATGGGAGAGGGGGAGGTAGGGGAAAGGAAATGGTGTTAACAAACCCAAGGACAAGGGAACAACAAGTGATCCAAAACCAATGGCGAGGAGAGTGTGAGAGGCCTGGTAGGGTATGACAAGGGTAATGTAACTGAGATGAGTTACTGAAACCCAAGTGAAGGCTGAATGTCATAGTGTCACAATAGGAAAGTAAAAGGAAAGAGAGGGAAGAACTAGGAGGCAACGGGCATTTATAGATGTCTAAATACAGGCATGCACATAGTTAAATATATTTATATATGATGGGGAAATAGATCTATGTGCATATATTTATAGGTTTAGTATTAAGGTAGCAGATCGACATTGGGACTCCACTCAAGTACTTGCTCAATGCAAGAACACTTTGTTCTATTCAACTGTCATTCCATGACACTCACCTTCCCAACATGATCGCTGAAGACAAATGGGTGCATAAGCAAATGTGGTGAAGAAAGCTGATGGAGCCCAGCTATCAAAAGATATAGCACCTGGGGTCTTAAAGGCTTGAAGGTAAACAAGCAGCCATCTAGCTCAGAAGTAACAAAGCCCACATGGAAGAAGCACACCAACCTGTGTGATCACGAGGTGTTGAAGGAATCAGTTGTCAGACATCAAAGAACAAAAAAAAAATCATATCATCCTAATGAAGGGGAGTGCAGAATGGGGACCCAAAGTCCATCCTTAGGCAATTGGACATCCCCTTACAGAAGGGCTGTAGGGAGGACACGAGCTAGTCAGGGTGCACTGTAGCAACAATGAAACATACAACTTTCCTCTAGTTCTTAAATGCTGCCCCCACCCACCATCATGATCCAAATTATACCTGACAAACCTGGCTACACCAGAGTATATACACTGGTACAGATAGGAACTGGAACCATAGGGAATCTAGGACGGATGAACCCCTGAGGACTAGTGGCGAGAGTGACGATATCTAGAGGGTAGAGGGAAAGTGGGGTAGAAAGGGGGAACCGCTTACAAGGATCTACATATAACCTCCTCCATGGGGGACGGACAACAGAAAAGTGGGTGAATGGAGATGTTGGACTGTGTAAGATATGACAAAATAATAATTCATAAAATATCAAGGGTTCATGTGGGGGGCGTGGAATGAGGAGCTGATACCAAGGGCTCAAGTAGAAAGCAAATGTTTTGAGAATGACGAGGGCAACAAGTGTACCAATGTGCTTGACACAATGGATGGATGTATGGATTGTGATAAGAGTTGTAAAAGCCCCCAATAAGATGATTTTTTTTTAAATCCCTCAAGGAATGCCCCAAGTGCCATGTGGACAATAATGTAAATGTAGGATCACAGAATTCTTTGAGGAAAGGTGAGAAATATAGAAATACCACCTTCATGAGTGCATATATGTAGGCAGAGAATATATTGAGAAACAGGGGCTTTGCATTTTGATACTTTATTGAAAGTTCCTGTGATTCTAAAAAAAGGAGCTTTGCCTTCTAGTGCACAGCAGAATATCCTTCTTATAGAAGTCCTTCAATTTAGGTAGAAACTGAGAAAGAGGAGATGGAAGAGATACATGACAGGGTAGATGGGAAGATTGAATGTCATTAGAAAAAGTTTGAAACAGTGCATGGTACATAAATACTATATAACTACACGATAAATACAATAAGCACTAGTGATTCTTACCAAAGAGGACCTACTATGAGCCTGACCCTGTACTAGGAATTGCTTGGAGCTCCTTGGTTTGTGCTTTATGCCTTAGTGGTGTAGTGGTTTCAAGTTGGGCTGTGATCAGATCCACAATTTGAAACCACCAGTCACTCTGAGGGAAAAAGATGGAGTTTCCTCCTTCCAAAACCAGTTACAGTCTCAGAAACCATAAGGCCAGTTTGGCCTTGTCCTGTAGGCTCACTATGAGTCAGTATTGACTCCATGGCAGTGAGAGTTAGTTCTAGTCACCCTCTAACCACATCTCATTTCACTCAGAGAAACGAAGAGTCTTTGGACAAAGTCTCACAGTTAATCAAGAGTGTAGAGAAAAAGTCAAGCCCTGGCTTACAGCATTTCATACTTCTTTGTATGGTTCCTGAGAACTTCCTATTGTTAGTACTTTTGGCTTATATTGGACATGTATTCCTTCCCACTCTCCCTAAGTACATTGGTACGGATTCAATAATATTGAAGCCTTAACCTTTGTCGCTGTGAATGTAATGCTTTTGGGAAACAGGGGCTTCTTGTCTTGTGTTAATTATGTGAGACCAAAGTAGGAAGGGCCCTAAACCTAATCACTTCTGGAAGTTTAAATATAAAAGAAAAAAAACGGAATATACAGACAGACAGACATGGGGTTTGGGGTGGGAGATGGAAGTGAGGCAGGAAACAGAAACAAATGCATCTAAGAGCCAAGGACTGGCAAAAGCTATCATAAGCTTGAAGAGATCAAGAAGGCCCCCCTCTTAGAGCTGTCCCCCTGAGTTCAGACTTCTAGCCTTAACGATGAGAAATTAAGCATGTTATTTATACCCACCCACTTGTGGCATTGGTGCAGCATACACACTTTCCAACGGCTACTTCTGTGTAATCTAACTCGTCGTGTTAGGAAGTTTTAAAACTAGGGGTGCTGTTCTTTCAAGAGTTCTGGCGGCACAGCCAGGTAAGAATTGGACTGTGACGCCCAAGGTGAAAACCACCAGCTGTTCCACAGGGAGAAGGGCGGGGCTAAGTTAAGGTCTACAGGCTCAGAAAGCCTAGTGGAGTCTCTCTGTGAGGCAGACTTGACTCCATGACAGTGGGTATGTCCTTTGGGGGATTCTCGGCAGGTTCATCTAGTTGCATATCAGGCCATTATCTTCCAAGCTCACTCTAGGCTTTTATCAGGAGTGCTCTCACTTAGCAGCATACATTTTGAAGAAGTTCACTGTAATTCCTCTTCTGGTGCGTATGTGATGAAGTCCCATGCTTCTGGGGAAAGCAGGTTTCCTTTCCCTTTGTCAACTCATTTGGAGATCCCACTTTAACTTGTTGAAATATTCCCTTCACATGGCTCAGTTGCTTTGCCATTCAAATGCGGAGGGATTCTTGTTTTGGGGGGGCATCGCCCTGGCTGCAGATGGTGTGCAAGAGTGAGCGCTCTCTTACAGAAATATCTCCTAGCTGTGGTATACAATCCAATGCCATATTTAGTTTGCCCCAAAACACTTACACAATGTTCTGTAGTCTGTAATTAATATAATTAATTTCAAAGGTCCTTATTATTAGTTATCTCTCCCATCTCTGTGAAATTAGTTCCAAGTATCACTGCAGTCCCATGGATGGGGGTGGGGTGGTTAATGACTGCCCCAGGTCTCAAAACCAATCAACAGAAGAGCTAGTACTAAAATCTGCAGTTTCTGACTTTGCATTTTTTTGGCTAAGATACTTAGCATAACCTTTTCAAAACATGAGCCATTTTCAGTGTGAATATATGTTCAGAGTGGCGGAGGGGGGGGAGAAAGGGGAAGAAACTAATCACTTCAGTAAAAATTTCCTCAACCTCAGATTTGCTTCTCCAACCCTCCCCGTGAACAGCTTCCAAAACATTTTATAATCAAAGAATACAGCCCTTTTGCTCATTTGCATTTCTAGAATGGGAGGGCAATAATCCAATGAGATTATAATAAATGGAAATTGCAAGAATGGAGAGAAACTGCTCAGATATCACTACTTTCTCATTTCAACATAATTTTGTTCTCCGTTTCATGTCAGCACTGCGATAAATGCAGTGTTTTGTAACCATTGTCCCTGTGCCCCCTGAAGCAGCTAGACCTAGTGGGCCAATTCTGCCACTGCTGTTTTATGGCTGAAGAAGCAAGGGTAAGCAGAGGTTAAGAGACTGCCAGGAGCACTCACCAGGGCAGCCACTCATATTAGAACCCACAGGCTCCCGCCCATCACACCCTATTGTGAGACGGAGCAGGTGAAGGTGCCTGAGGGCAGATGTGTTCACCGTCCACAAAGGGTCAAACTCTGCTTGCGGGGTCCCATCCCAGTCTTCTCATTCCGAGCCATTCCTCAAACTTCGGAGGGAAGCAACTTTCCTTTCACGAACCGGGTTAGCGCTACACAGGTGCCATCCACGTCCAGACATTCACGGCGTTCTGTTTCCTACAGATCAGGCCGTCGCGGTGCCTTTTCGGATGGGTGGCACAGAAGAGAGAGAGTACATTTGGACTATGTTTAGATTTCAACACCATCTTCTGTAATTGGTGCTCCCTCAAGAGAACCAATGGCAAAGCTTACTGCATCCCTTTGGATGCCAGACCCCCAGCTGTCTCTGGAGTTAGGTCCCCGGCAATGAGCTCCATTACTTGTCACAACCCATGGCGGGCCAAAACTTATTGAACAGAACATCAAGGAAACCACACCGGTTTAGTTCTAACCCATTTCAGGAAAGGACTTTTCTTTTTCATCATCTAATGCAAATTTAAGGAGCCCGGGGCCGGTCGGGGGTGGTGCGGGGAAGAGTTGGGCTGCAAGGCAGAGGTCTGCCACTTCGAAGGGAAAGATGAGGCTTCTTGCTCCTGGAAAGACATACAGCCTCAGAAACCTAAAGGGCCAGATCGATTCTGTCCTATTGGATCATTTTGCGACCTAATCGACAGTGTAGGAAGGACTGTGGTGGTTCTGAAATGCAAATATGAACAAGCACAGGTATCAGCTGGTGTTTGGTTCCTATTACCAAGGTGATTTTAAAAATGGCCATTATCACTTCTGAAAAACTGCCTTCAAATGGTGCTCATCTAATCAACTGCTGTCAAACGTTTTCATTATTAGATACAGGCATAAAGAAAAAAAAATCCCAGGAAATATGAAGGGTCTTCAAAGAGTTTCCTCCAGCAATTTTGTCAAGCTCCCTCATATATTTATTCCAAGAGAAATTCCGGATATTTCCAGCAAAAGTTGATCTGTTTCGTGGCAGCCTTCAAGGGAGAGAGGCTTACTCTGGTTAATGAAAGCAAACAGAAAACACAATTTGTAAACCACATCAAAGTGGAGTTCTACTTGAACCAGGATAGGGAGCAGTATTTTTCCTGGGATTTCTGTCTGCCTGGCACCACCAGTCCCTCTTCTGCAGCCACACCTGAGCAGAGACTTGATGGGTATTTCCTGATGTTGTCTACAGCGAACTCCTGTAGGCAGATGCCAGCTTGCTCGTTCTCCCAAGCCACTCAGCAGCATACTAAGGAACACGTAGAGTTGAAACAGAGTCTACCAACGGGCTCAGTCTTCCAAGGACGGAGCCTTCCTCAGTCCTTTGTTCACTCTGTGAGGAAATAATTAAATAGGAGCAACCTCTGGATCATTGACTAGGTTTTCATAGCCTGCTAAAGGCTTCCAGGCCCTGTTCTTACCCTCTCTTCTGTTCCTGTCTCATCTAGCTAGAACGGGAGCTGTGACAAAAGCGTAGAAACCCAACTCAGAACGGGATACGAATGAGTGGCTAGCCTGGCAGCCAGTAGTCTAGTGCTTAACCATTTGTGTCACCAAGGTACTCGCCTTTGAATAGCAGTTCTGTTAATCCATCCTCCTTCAGCCATCATCCCTATGAATAGTTGTCCACACTGAGACTAAAACCTTTAGAACTTCTAAATGGTCTTTAGCTGAATTGGGGTCTGGCTGGAAGGCAGATGGGTGGTTCAGTGGAGGGTCAGGGCACTAAGAGGGCTGCAGCCTTGGCTGTCTTGCAGTCCCTCATGCTGCTCATATGGATTGGGTGCCAACCTATGATAATTGCTGTTCTTGGCACAGAGAGACCCCTACTCATCAGCAGTTTACAGTCCAGGACTTGTTTGCATTCTAGACCTCACCCTGGAAAGCAAAAACATCCATTGCCTACCCTTTGTGCCTTCCTGAGTAGCAGCAGCTACATCATGTCTACCTGCAGCGAGGGGCAGGGCTTAGCCGGGTCCTAAGAGACTAGCTGCCAACGAGAGGTGCAGCGGGGCCTGGCTGCCTTCTTCTGGAGCTACTTGGCTGCCAGTGGCCGGCAAACCTCAGTGTCTCGGGCTCCTGGTGTCCAAGAGATTAAGGACCCTTCCAGGTCTCCGTCTGAGTCGGCACACTTCCGGGAGGTGGGGGTGAGAGTACACTCGCAGAAAGGGACAGGTGTGGTGGACTCTGGCTTTCCTGTGTTTGGGTATCTCCGGGACCTGAGTTCGCAGAGTACAGGAGCAGAACCAGCCTCGGCTGCGGATGCCACCGCGTGGGGCGGCCGGACCAGAGGGAGGGACTCCAGGGATGCGGCACCGTCCAGCAAGCACCTACGCTGTCCCGAGCCGGAGCCCTGAGACCCGGGGCCAGGGGGCTCCGGCCAGGGCTGGGGAAATCGCTGCGGCTCGTGTGGTGTGGGGGGACAGGCGTGCGGGGATGGGGCGTGTAACGAACTTTCTTTTCTCGAAGGCGCGCGGAACCGGATTTGGGTTTTGGAGAGAACCACCGGCCAGAAATCAGACCCACTTCCCAGGGGAGCCCGGAGCTCTCCATCCCGGGCTGCCATTGGCGGCGGGGTGGCATGGCCTGGGACTCACCCGAGCGGACCTCAGTTTCCTCCGACTGTTGGGGTCTATTTGGGGCTCCCTGGGTGCGCGCCTCCCGCGGGCGTCGGGTGCCGTAATTAGCTACCCAGTCCCGGCCGGTGGTCAGCGGGCTTCTAGCCACACAGCGCGTCGAGAGGCGACTGATCCGGGACCCCCGAGGCGTCCAGGCCTCTCCACGCCACGCACCGCCCATGGCCACGAAGTCCCTTTCGAGTCTCCCCTCGTCGCGGCCGAAGGCCCCGCAGCGCGGCCCACAGCCTCTGCTTTTCGCCGCCGCGAACTTGCCCGCCACCCGCGGGACCCGCCGGCCAGCCTCCAGTCGCGGGCGATTGGCTAACGGATTCAGGGCCGGGCCAGGCACTCGGTACCGCCCGCGGCCGCCGGGGGACTCCGGCGCCGCTCTGATTGGCTGCCGCCTCCGCCCGTCACGGGGCGACGGTTGCCCCGCCCCCCGGGCCGGTCCCCGGGGCTGGCTCCGCCCCGCCCGCTGTCCGGCCCCGCCTCCCTCCCGAGCGCTGTCGGCTCGGCGCCGCGTTCCGCCTCATTCGCTGAGCAGGTCCGTGAATTGTCAGGGCGCTCCCGGCGGCTGCTGAGCCGAGGCGGCCACGGGGCTCGCCGGGATCCTTGGGAGGTGCTGCCTGAGCCGATGTGCCTGGGTCCGCTGGGCCGAGAGCAACCGCCAAATCGCCGCAGCTTCGGGCTGAGGAACCGGAGCAGGGACGTCAGTTTGAGATCGGGACCCGGCGCGGAGGTGAGTGCCGGAGCGGAGGGCGAGCGGCTCCTCTGGGCGGCCGCTGTCGGGCGATCGGCGAGCGGGAAGACGGGACGCGTCCGGGCGCGCGCTTGTCGGTCCGTCGGAGCGCGGCTGCAGCGGGGAGGTCAAGGCTGGGCGCGATCGACTCGGTGCCAAAATCCCCACTGCCGAACTTCTTGTTTCCAAAGCATCCCAACTCGGCGCGGGACGCCGCTCTGCGAGCTCGGGAACTTGGCGTGTTGTGATTGCCATCGGTAGGTGGGGCCGGGGACGCGTCCCCTGCGCTTCTGCGGCAGCGACGCGGCTCGGGGAGGGGGCCGGGGAGGCTGGCTGTGTGCTTGGTGCAGTTCCTCGACGGCGTGCGGACGGTCCCTGAGCCGAGGCGGTGACCTGGCGTCCGGGTCCGAGTCCGTGGGGGCCGAGCGAGCGAGCAGCGAGCGAAGGAGCGCTCTCCTCCGGTTCTCAGAGGCTCGTCCGAGCCCTTAGAACTTCGGGAATCGGCTGGGCGCTGTCGCACGGGCTTCGGGTTTGTGGCTGTGCAAAGCAATGGTCAGGAGGGACATTAAACTTTGTAAAGTAATTTCTTTCTATTAACACTTGAATCTGCCTCGCTCCGGAGGTGATTGGACCTCCGCAGCCACCCCCAAGATGTGTCTCTGTCAGAGGGACTTGGTTAAGGCCATTGAGAATCTAGCTGTCCCGGAAAAATCCAAGACGTGCCTGGGAGAGAAGACATCCAAGAGCGTAGATTGGCATTTATTTAAGCACCTGTGTGCTGGAGTGATGAAGTTGTGACAGGATCTGACACAGGGGATTCAAGGTTAAACCTGACACTTCGGTTAGGACTTTGGATACATTTTTTTTCTCCCCTTACAGCTGAAGGGGGTAAAAAGCCTCTTGTTTGCTGTATTGCATGGGAGTTGGGGATATAGCAATCACATACAGGTAGTTTATATTATTTTTGAACTAAATGTAATTCAATTTTGCATTTTCTTGTAATTCATAATTGACGTGAATGAGTGCTTATTGAGAGTATTAGATGGAGACCTGGATGCAGGAATTGGAATGGTTTCAATCTATGAAACCATGAAACATTGAGTTACATAGTTATTTATGTGTATGTGAACACACATATTTCTCTGTACCTATGGGTATCTATACACAGGCATACTTATGTATACTTATATTTGATAGGTTGAATGACTTAGAAGGATATAAAGGGGAAACAGCCTTGAGCTTCCTATGAGTCCTGGAGATGTGTGTGTGTGTGTGTGTGTGTGTGTGTGTGTGTGTGTGTGTGTGTGTGTGTGTGTGTGTAAGTACGTAAGCAAGCATGTCTGGATCTGCCTGGTCTGTCTGGGTCAGTGTATGTCCATGAACTTTACGAGCATTCAGTTCAATACCATTCGGTGTAGATTCCTTGTTCCTGGTTTACAGCCCAGCAGCCGCCAGCTGGCCCATCTGTTAAAACGTAGCATGTGCACTTCAGTCAGAGCACTGAGGTGGAGCATGGGTAGGGGGCAACTCAGCAGAAACAATATACTGCAAACAAAGGCTAGTTTCAAGTTAGTTTTTCTTCCATATTGGGTTTGAACTTGGGATTTTTGGTAAGGGAGGAGAGGGGAGTGCTGTCTCTTCAGAAATACCAAGCTGCATTTTGTGAAATAATTGTAGTCACACTTCTAAGAGTGAGGACTGTACAGGAAAGAGAAAGAGAGCGAACTATCTCCTGGAGAAGAACCGTGGTGCCTGCCCCACAGTTACTGCTTTGCAGTAGCGTGTGTATCAGACACTATTATCTTTTGCTTCTTAAGAGAATGCATTATGACAGATTTACTCTTCTCCCAAACAACCCCAAACAAAGAAACCCCAACCCAAACCTTAATAGAAGGACAGAGCTTTATTGCAGGGGTTAATTTGGTTTCCTAGAGTTGGGGCTGCCTTAGTAATCCCAATGAAACATGTTTGTAGGCATTTATAACTTGGAAATAAATTCATATTGCAGCCTAATCACTGGTTGCAGTGGTTCAGAGTATATAGTTTTCAAAAACAATAAAAACCTTTATCACAAAAGTTTTATGACTAAAAGGGCATATGAGACGTGTAACGACTTCCTAAGTTCCTGCACCCGAGTGACTGGTACTTTAAAACACGATAAATTCCTTTAGTAGCATCATTACTTTGAGTGATCAAATAAATACAGTATTTTTCAGACATGCAGTTGATAGTTTCCCCGATCATTTCATAATTGCCTTTTAGTAACAGTATTCATTATATTGCTCGTGGGCAAAATAAATGGGTAGTGTTTAAGAACTCCTCACAAGAACTCTGTATTGGTTTTCTTTGTATGGTATTAAAGCATTTGGGGGAAAATACACCGAACCTTTGTAATCTTTCAGTGTCATTAATTTCTCCAGAGCTGTGTAGATGGATTGATGCTCACATCTTACTGTAATTATCAGAATCAACTGGGTTGCTCCTTAGCATTCAGTTCTTAGACTGTTTTCCAGTCCCAAGGATTGATATTCAGTAGTCTGGAGTAGGACCTATGAACCTACAATTTTATTTTAACAAGAACTCTCAGATGATTCCGCTGCCAGGAGTCCCTCCCCATAGTCAGAGAAACCCTGAGTGAGGCTTAGAAGATAAAAGAATTAGAGTCCGTGAATTAATGTGACAAATGTTCGGAAATCTCCAGGTTATGTGAATTCTTGTGAATTCTATAAATTACGACTTAAAGTCTCTCTGCCCTTAGCAAGGGGCATCTTTTATCCTGAGTTTGAATGTGTTTTGGGATCCTCAACTGCTCTTATTTTAGGTTGACCCCAATTCCAAGAAACTCTGCCTGGGGAGGCAAGGTGATTCACAACCCTAGTCTTAGCCCTCCCTACCTCCCTCTCCTAGGCCAATGATTTTCTGGGGTGCTTTGGGGTGACTTGTAGCCCTACCTCATGGTGCTGGGGATTTCTTCTTGGAGGATATTAGGACCCTGTGTTGTGGTTAGGCATTGGGGAGTCAACTCTGACTCATAGCAACTCGAGGAGCCTCCTGTGACTGAAACACTGCTCTAGCCTCAACCACTGATGTTTATGCTTGAGCCCATTTCTGCAGCTGTCATAGTCCTTGTTAGATGCCACTGCATCGATTCTGACTCATAGCAACTGTTGATTCTGAGTCATAGTAACCTTATACACAACAGAAGGAAACATCGTCCCATCTCTTCTCTTGAAAGGTTGTTCCCAGCTTGGGGGATCGTACCAACGCACCTTATTCTGGTTTCCAGGACTATAAATCTCTGTGCAAGCAGATAGCCTCGGTTTCCTTCTGTGGAGTGGCTGGTAGATTTGAGCTGCTAACCTTGCAGTTAACAGTCCAATGCTTAGTTCCAGGGTCTCCTTGGAGAACTGTAGCTGGCCTGCCTCCCCTGGGCCTCCACCCAGAGACCCAAACAGTCTCAGTTTCTGAAAGTCACCTTAGTAGTATTTTGAGCTGCCCCGTTAATTGGGTAGATAAATTTTTCAGCATCACAGAGAATTGATTGCTACCTCTCTATTCACTGAAGTCAGTGTGGATTTTGAAGGATTAATTATTATAAGGTAATTTTTAAAAAATGTATAGTTTGATGATCACACTTGGGTTCTAACCTCCCATTTTAAATACTGGCATAATTCTTTATTTAAGACTTCTAGGCAAGGTTACGAGAGAGCCTCTCTCAGACGTTGTTGCCCTTCCCTCTTTCGACCATGCAGTGCCTAAAAAAACCAAATGTCTTCTCAGAGGTCACAAATACCTGGAGTATTTAATTCCTGTTGGCAAAAGGACATGAATAGGCCAAGGTACTGAACTTGGCTTTTTCCAGATCACTGGGTCATCACTAAGAGTTTTACAGAGCAATTTCTCGTTTAAGAACCACGTGGCTGCTATGTTTATAGGTTGCTTACCTTAACGATCCTTTGAGTACAATGACCCCCCCCCCCCCGCTCCCTTGTTTTATTACAGATGAGCACACAGCTGCCACCAAAGGATAATATTATTTAGATCCTGTCTTTCATATTCAAAGATGACACCAATAACTGGGAGGTCATCCTTGAATTTTGAATTGTTTTTATTTAGCATTGTGAGATGATAGGGTTATGCCCAGTCATTCATATAATCTGCAGATTTTGTTTGTTGTTTGATCTGCTTCTTCCAAAAAATGTTTAAATATTGAATGTGACCTTGGAGTCATTTTCTTTGCATAAAGTTAACTACTTTGTAGGATAATAGGCTCGATGATCCTGACTTTACTCAGCCAACCTTGACCCAGAGAAGCAAATAATTTCCTACAGGTCACCGAGCACCAGTGCTGAAAAGACTACACACAGAATTCCTTGGACCTGTGTTTTAGAACTGTGCTGTTTGCCTATTGAAGCACGTTATGCTGTTAATTATTTTACAGTGGCAGAAGACAGTGCTTACGTTTCATCTGTCTGCCCAGCTTCACCATTATACATGGACTTAGAAAAACTTAAATGCATAAAGTATATCACAGCCCCTGATCAATGGGACCAAATTCTGCAGTAGGATACTGTTTTTCTTGAAACTGGGCAATAAGTCATTATGAGCTTCTAAGCAGCAATTGGTACTTTGTTGGGGTGTGTGTGTGGCATGCTTTCAACATCCAACTTTCATTTGAAATATTACTTTCCATGTTTTTATGTGTCTTTTTTTAACCTTTACCCTCCACCCCCATGGCCAAATCTATTTATATATGTATATGTTTCGGCATATGTATATGTGATTTAAATGTGATTTAAGTATATCTGTCGACTTAAATTTTAGTATATCTATATACATTTCGAGTTAATCTACCTGCTTAAGGTCTCCTAATTCTTTTACCACTTCTCTCCCACAATGACCCCCAAGCTCTTCTCTTTATTTGAGTTTGGGGCATCTAGTAACACCCTGTGAGCTGGAGAGACAGCCATTGAGCTGTAGAAGCTGTGCTCTAGCTTTAGCTTGGTGCTTTCACAAGGTTCCAAGGAGCAGAAAGGAAAAGGAGGGGACTAGGAAAGTCATGTTGATATGTGTGGCATATTAGCTATCCCCAGCTTAGCGTTTCAGTGGGAAATTTAAGATCCAGATGAATGAAGTGACAGATGCACTCATCTGTGACCCCACAGACACTCCTCTGATACCAGCTGAAGACTCTAACAGAAGACAGCGTCCTGGGTTGCAGAAGGAAAACAAATGTTCAGCTCTGAGACAAGAACTGGGCAAAAGGCGAATGGTCAGGGGTGGGGGTGGGCTGTGGAGAGCGGTGGAAAGAAGTACCTCCAATAAACTGTCAGACCGGGTGGTAAGAAATTTATAGAGGTGCTGATGGTTTGGGGTTTCTTGGGGGCATTGATTCTGTTTTATATTGTCTTCACAACCTGCTCTCCCGGTTTGCTTTAAATAATTTATTATAGCAGCAAGCCTTCCTCTGGTTAGTTTCTTTTTTATAACTTTTTCCTTCTCATCTCCGGGTCTAATCAGAAGCATATATAATATGCGGCTGCTGTAGAGTACTTAGAAAAATCGTGATCAATATCACCACATTATAAACCCGTGGCTGCTCTCTTCTATTTTGCAGTGTTTTCTTCGCTGTTATCTTAACTTCGTATCTGTGTTTTAAACAATATTTTATTAATCTTTGCACAATGAGACTTCTGGGCTTATTCTTCTTGGCTGGAGCGATCTTTGGAGTAATCCATCACCAGGCCACCATTGATCTAAGGATGTATTTATTGCTCACTATTGCAGCACTGGCAAGAAACCCAGTATGGTTCTAAAAATTTGATTAAAAAGAAATCAAGTTTTTGCAAGGCGTAGCTATCCAATTATGTTAGGATCTGCCAAGGAGATTTTATGCTAAAATATACACACATAATTCAAGTGAGTAAAATGTGCTCTTTTCAAAGGCTTTTAGCACTTTTTGCTGTGGGATAATCAGAACAAGAATATGTCTTCTCCAATTATGAGTACACCCCTCTCCACCACAGGCATAGTATCCTCTTTTTCTGGATTGTATGCCAGCCCAGGAACATGGGTAGACTTACCCTTTTCTTTGACAATAATAAAAACACTGCCGCAAGGACGAGTCCCCAGTCCTTCAAGGCCCTTCCGTATTATCATTATAAATTAACAGGAGCTGAAATTAATAAACGTTTGCTGAGTACCTACTATGAGTAGCACCTTTTCTCTGCTTAGCCCACTCAAGACTCAGTTGGAACATTCACACGTAGGGGAAAGTTTGTTGGCCTTCTGCCAACTAAGCCCGTGCTTACCTCCTATTCTGTAATCGCCCTTATCCAGGCTGGGTGCCCCGTAAGGGCACGCCTTTCCTCTTGAGTAGCTCCTCCCGGAATAGTTTCTAGGGGCCGCAGTGTGTACTAAGAATTTCAAGTGAACATGGCAAGGCCACAAGAGGAATATGCACAAAGTTATTTCCCCCAAAAGCAAATGGTAGCGATCACTTGAATCTTCCGGCTGTAATGTCCGTTTTAATGCCAGTCTCAGTCCTTCATATATCCCCATTCCTGCTCCCTCCATCATCAGAGCCCCTCAGCTTCATTGCGCCCTTTTCACGACCTCCTCTCCTTCTCACGACCTCCCTGTGGTGTCTTTTCCAAAGGTGTCTCTAACTCCCATCCTAGCCCAGGCCATCTCTCCTGGTTACTTTTTTACTGCCATACCCCTGCTCATATCTTGAACAGACAGCTGACTCATGGGGACAACCTTACGCTCCTGTCTTTCAAGAGCCTTCTGCCCTTCAATAAAGATAGCGAGCTAGCTTTGACTGTAGGACGTCCGTGGCATCTTTCAGGAGCAGGATGGTACTGCCTTAGAGGTGGTTGATGCTCAAAGCTAGGTATAATGAGGAAGCTTGGCTTTTGATGAGGGAAGCTCTGTAATTGCTTACTTCTTTGCTTTAAATAATTACAGCAGATCATCTTTATTTCAGAGATTTAATTTTTATCATTTTTCCATTTGTAAATCTTTTTTTTTTTTTTTGGTCTGGAAGCTTCCCTTACATAATCACTTTTTCCGAGCGATGACTTTGGTAGTGCTGGGAGCCAATACTGGGGTTTTGTAGAGACATGTTCCCAGGAGAAGTTTATGGATCTTCTGAGTTAAGTATTACTCCCTGAAGTGTTGGTAGGTGCTGTTGGTTGATTTCGCCTCGTAGCGGCCCAAAGCACAGCATCATGAAATACTTCCTGGTTCTGGGCCATCCTCAAATATGTTTTGATGTCAGATATTGTAGGGTTCAAGAGATCAAGGCACCTGATGGTCCCGCCTTATCTAGAAGATTGAGCCTCACTTACAAGAGATACTTCTCCTATCCGCCCAGAAAATATAATTAGCAAATTGAGTTGTGTACAAAGAAAATGTTTTGAAAATGAAGATGACAACATATGTACAAATGTGCTTGACACAACAGATGGATTGTGATAAGAGCTGTAAGAGCCCCCAATAAAATGATTATTAAAATTGAAGTCAAAAATCAATGAAGCTCAAAGGATGGAGACTTTTTTTTAATAAAGAGAATTGAGCTGTTGCTGCTGTTAGAGGTCATGCAGGTGGTTCTGACTCACAGTGACCCGGGTACAGTAGGGTGAAGCATGGCTCGGTGCCGTGCCACCTTGCAGGTGGTTCCGACTCACGGCGACCTGGCACAGCAGGGCGAAGCGTGGCTCAGTGCCGCGCCTTCTGCACAGTTGTTGTGGTGGGGCCCATTGGGGCCCTCACTGTCTTTCCATCTTATTGAGGGTCTTCCTCCTTTTACTGCCCCTCTAACAAGCATGACGTCCTTCTTCAGGAACCGGTCTCTCCTGACAACAGGCTCAAAGTATGTGAGAACGCATCTCGTCAACCTTCCTTCCTAGGAGCATTCTTGCTGTATTTCTTGTAAGACAGATCTTTGTTGCTGTTCTTTGGGCACTTCATGCTTTCACTATTCTTCACCAAGGCTATAGTTCAAATACATCAGTTCTTCTTTGGTCTTCCTTATCCAATGTCCAACTTTCACATGCATCTAGGGTGAGTGAAAATACCGTGGCTTGGACACTTGCCATGCACCTAGTCCTCAAAGCAGCATCCTTGATTTCAACACTTTGAAGAGGGTTTGTGCAGTAGATTTCCTGAATGGAAGACAGCATTTAATTTCTTGATTGCTTCTTTCATGAGCCTTGGTTGTGGATCCAAGCAAGACAAAATCCTTGACAATTTCAATCTTTCCTGCGTCTATCCCTCTGTTACCTAGTGGTCCAGTTGGGAGGTTTTCGGTCTTTACATTGGGTCGGAATCCACAATGAGGGCTGCAGTCCTTGAGCTTCATCAGCAAATGCTCCAAGTCCTCCTTGAAACAAGGTTGTCTTCTGCTTATCACAGGTTAAGAACCCTTCCTCCAATCCTAATTCTGTAGTCTGCTTCATCTAGTCTAGTTTCTCTGATTATTTACTCAACATTCGAGATTGAATAAGTACTATGAGAGGATACAACCCTGATGCACACCTTTCTTAATTTTAAACCATGTACCCAAACTATACCCACAACTGCCTATTGGTCTCTATACAGGTTCTGTATGAACACAATTGCCGTAAGTGCAACTCCATTTCTTCTCAAGGCTATTCATAGTTTGTTCTGGTCTACATAGTTATGTCTTTGCATCGTCAGTAAAACACAAATGTAGGCATCTTTCTGGTATTCTCTGCTTTGAGCTAAGATCCATCCGACATCAGCCATGTTCCACTTCCTCTTCGGAATCTGGCCTCAGCTGCTGGTAGCTCCCTGTCAATGTACTGCTGCAACCATTGTTGAATGATCTTCAGCGAAATTTTACTATGAGATTTGGACCCATTACTGGAAGAGATCCCATTCTAAAGAAAGTGACCCAAAGAAAGAAAACCGAGTGACGACATTTAAAGGGGGCAGTGTGCTGTCCAAAGCAACAGTGAAGAGGAACTGCCCTAGATTAGGTTCTGAACTCAAGCAGTGGTTTCTTTTGAGCTGGAAACCTGGAACACCTGCCCCTGGTAGTCTAGAGCTTCTGCTTCCAGGTTTGGATCGGGGGCTCTGGAGGGCTGGAGGGAGGCTCCCCATGAGCATGTCTGAGCACATGTCTGGAGGACAGCTCCGCCCGCAGCTTCCCTTCCGCGCAACTAGTGAGGCTTTTGTTCTCCCCACGGGGCTTTGCTCTGGCATTTTCTCAAATCTGGATATCAGTGTCCTAAGTCACGAATCTTTTTGTTTTTAAACCTTGCAAAGATGTTACACAGAGCGGTTCTCACAGTCAGAACAATCCTATTTCTTATCTTTTTCGTTTCCTTCATTTCACCGTCTTCATTTTCTCCCCCCTCCCCCTCTAATACTGTTATCCTGTCTTTAATGTTCCCTTTCCCTTCTTTGCAGATAAGGATTCTAGTTTATAAAGCCTCTGTCATAACCAGGGCCACCATTCATCTTTTCCCCGCGGAAGGAACTGCATTTTTTTAACCACTCCTAGAAGACTTTTTAAAAACATCATCGCAGGGTTTCTAATGCTAAGATAAAGGTGACAGCAATACAGCGTGTCTTCTAGGATACTACATGCACCGGCAACCCTACACAATACAAAAGAAATTAGTCTCACAAAACCTTCCCCATCCCTGCCAGTGACACCGTCCCTTCCCTGCCTAATCACTCTTACCTCCCCTGCTCCCTGTTTACATCATTAAGAAACAAGATCACAAGACTGCTAGCAACAGACTTATTCATTACAGCCCAGGAGACGAAGCATCTGACAAAACCCGAGCAGCCGTAGTGGAAAAAGGGCAGGCCTGCTCTGAGGGCCTTCATAGCAGGTGCTACGTGGGCTAACGCGTCTTTCGCCGATGAATTCTTACCTCGTTCTAACTTGCCGTGACCTATTTTTCTTTTGAGGTCGGCATCTTGCTCGTAGGGAACATCAGTAGTGGTCATTCCCTCTCTGCCTCACCCTCTCCTTGAATATTGCCAGTGATCTTCAGCTCCATCCCTTCCATTACTGTACAGTTTTGTTTTTGTTTGTTTCTGGTTGTTTTTCTAGGTTTGCCAGATTAAATCGTGTTGTTTCTAAGACTTCAGATATGTTGCTGCTCCTTCGCTGTCCCTAGCAACACCTCACGGACACCATTCTCACATTGCAAAGATTTCCATTTTCGCTGCAGATTAGCAAGGAAGACATTAAGTGGCGTCCCGATGGTGACCCTCTAAAGAGCAAAGGCGCATTTACTACTCTGTTTTAATTATGGTCTCTTAGCAAATTTTCTTTCTTTTTCTAAAGCAAATTTTCACTAGTTATGATGTTCACCCTGATTTTCCGAGTAATGTGTCTCAAACCCTGTACAGAATTGTGGGGTCAACGTGCACTACATTTTCTGCCCCCGGTCTGTGCTAGCTTTATCAGGTCATGATTTTTGTTAGGAAGGAATGCCTATTAGACTAGAGCGGTTCATTTGGCTGCAAGCCATCCTGCTTTTTGCTTATTTGCTTGTCTTTTACTTCATTCCCACCTTCACAACTGACTCCCCAGTAGGAATCCCCACTCCAAACCTTCTCTCCCCAGTCAGCTCTCATCGTGCTTCCAGTGTTAGATGGATATTGTATTTGCCCAGGCCGCAATATCTAAAAATTTAAGAGTAATCTACATAGCTGAAAGCGTAACCATTGGCTCTCGATTGTCAACGCTACCCCCCTTCTGTGTCAGCTACAATCACAATACTACACTTATTCCCCGGAGTGCTTCTTTCCCTTACCCCTAGGGGCCCAGTGGATTGTGAACCAGCTTCTGCTTCCGTAGCATCTGGTCTGTCTCTGGAATCTGCAGTAGTTCAGTGTGGATAATTTATTGAAAACCCCGCTTTGGGATAAAGGCTTAGACGTAGTAGCCTTATGAAACAAAAGACCAATGAAAGTTGCCTTTCAGTTAGGTCTTGGGGAACATCCCAGGCCTGTGGGACATGAGCATTTTCAAGCAGGTAGGGGCAGCCACACACAGAGAGGCCTTTTGGTACTAAGTACTCATGCCACACAGCTGCCTGGTGGCACAGTGGCTAAGCACTTGGCTGCCAGCCCTAGGGTTTGCAATTCGAATTCCCCCAGCTCCAGTCAGGACCACAGCCTAGGACAGTCAGCAGGGCAGTTCTGTTCTGGCACAGGGTGTTGCTAGGACTTGGAATTGACTCGGTGGCACACATTAACAACAGCCCCCACACCAAAAGGAACCCTCATGGCACAGCAGTGAAACACTTGTCTGTTAAGGGAAAGGTTGTCAGTGACCCTTCCCGGCGACTTCACAGGAGCAAGACCTGGTGAAATGCTCTCGTAGAGACTGCAGCCTAGAAAATTGCCTGGGGTAATGGCACCACCAGCACCCAGGCCAAAATACTTCCCTGTTGTCATTTCTAGGTGTTTTTTTTTCCATGGGGCTTTTCCAGGTTAAAACACATTCTTGGAGTTCTCCATGGACGTCAGAAACCCTAATTCCAGCCTTATACCTTATATGCAAGTGGGGATAATTTGACACATCTGCTGGAAGTCCACTCACTACACGAAACAAACGCCATTACCTCCAATTGACAGAAACCATCCAGGGTGAGAATTCTGGCTGGTGGCACAAGGACATCAAGGATACAAATTTCTGCCATCTTTCTGTCTCCGTTGTCTTCAGGGACCACTTCCCTCTCAGACAGGCTTCTGACTTCATTAAAAGATGGTGGCAGCAGTGCAGATGTCACTAAAGTCGCAACCGTATTTATACCGCAGAAAAGGGATCCTCCTCTCTTTTGGGAGAGCATGAAGACATTACCCAAACTACTCTCAGACTATGACCCTTCAAATCTCATTGGTCAGATCTAGGTCATGTGTCTATGTCTCCACCAATCACTAACAAGGGACTCTCTTGAGTCTGAGGGAGGAGGAGATTGTTTTAGCAAGAAAGAAGTATGTGTCGGGGGATGCTGTGAACTGTGAGCAATTGATGTTGGGAAGCAGTTGTCAGGCCCTACTACATTTTATGCCTGTGAAAATAAGCATGAAATTCCCTTCTGGCTGGTGTGTGGTTCCTAGGTCCCACTGAATGACAACACATTTCTGTAAACAAAATGGCAAGGCCTCAGGACACTGAGATAGAAAAGCCATAATGTTGGCTAATTAAAGACAGAGGTGAGCCAAGATCAATATTTATTCTGATTAGAGCCACAATAAACCTTGATGAATTTGAATGTACTAATTTATGTCTATTTGTACTCAATAAATTATATGATTTTTACTGAATAAAATAGACTAAATAATTTGCTTATTTCTCAATAATTCTATATTATTTTATCTTATTTCCCAATAATTCTATATATATTCAAAATAAGATAATCATTTTTCCACTGTAGACCTATTTGAATGTAAATTTTCAAATTAATTACATTTACATATCATGGTATCAATAGAAGGGATCATTGTTTTTGATGATAACTGGCCATTATTAATTGAGCGCTGTTTTATACATTGAGCATCTGAGAAGAGGTGGTCATTTGCCCAGGCCACACAGCTAATCAGTAGCTAAGCGAGGTTTGGAACCAGGTCCCATATACTGGGTCCCTTCTCTGAACTCCACGGCTTCCCTTTGACTCAGAAGACAGGCCCAGCCTTATTCTGGCCTACTGGGCCTCAGACACAGGCCCTGCTCATTTCTGTGACCTCATTAACTCACACTTGTCCTCTCCGACCTTCCCAGCACACTGGCATACCTGTCAATTATTTCATAAAGCAGTCCCATTCTCACCTCTGACCCTTTGCCTTTGCTGTTACCCCTGCCTGGATCATGAGGATGGCACAGGACGAGGCAAGGTTTCTGTCTGTTGTACATCAGGTGGCTATGAGTCGGAATCCGCTTGAACAACAACCGCTTGGAATACACATCTAGGGTCGTATTGTAAAATCCTCCCCGTTCAGGCCCTGGCTTCAGAGGCCCTCTGGGATTACTGCACCTGATACTACTTAGGACTCTCCACCCCACCTCTGAAGTTCTGTATCTCCTTGATGGTTTTTACTATAGTCTTTGTTTGTTTCTTTTTTAAAATCATTTTATTGGGGGCTTCTACAATTCTTATCACAATCCATCCATCCATTGTGTCAAGAACATATGTACATTTGTTGCCATCATCATTCTCAAAACCTTTGCCTTCTACTTGAGCCCTTAATATCTGCTGCTCATTACTACAGTCTTTATCATGTATTCGTGTAATTGTTTTTCTCTTGTCTCTGCAACTGGCATGTAAGTTCCATGAGGGCAGAGGTTTATGAAAATGAGCAGCCGAGTTCATGAAGGGATGGCTCTTCAGAAGATTAGATCTCTAATCATCGATCCATAGTCAGTCTGTACTTCCTGCACTGAGCATCATCACTTAGGATGTTGATTGCCATTCAAAGTGAGTGACATATTTTCTCCAGAAAAGAAAATGAATAAACCCTGCTTCCACTTATGTATCTCTTTAAGGATAAAAAAAGGTACCCGTATCAAAGTTCTCTAGGGAAAAGGCGCATTGCAGGAGTACTATGCGAGAGTTTTGGGTGAGGTTGGTGGAATGGAGAGAAACCTTAGTAATGGTCGTGACTTCAGAATTTCTATTGATTACAGTTTAAGAATGCCAACTACTTTAATTCAACACGAATCCTTAAAAATGAAGCTGTAAATCAATAAGGCTAAATTGGAAATTGGGAGAATTATAATTGCAGGATAATTTGCCGTGGCAAATTTACTTAAACAAAATAAAATTGCTTTCTCTGCTTACATGTGCTTTTTCATTCACACTCACAGCTACTGAAATAATTTATTCTTAGACATGTGTTCTTCATTATCCTGAGGTAATTATGACGGTACGAATTGAAAAATAGCTTTATCTCACATACTCATTTGAAAGGGATTGACAAAAAAAGAGGCTGAGTGCCTTTCTCCAAAGTCTCTTCCTGCTCTGGCTTTCAGTTCAGGACCCTCTAGACTGACACGTGTGCGTTTGTGTTTTCTTTCTCTGCCGCTCTGTGAGCTGTTGTGTCCTCTGCTAAGTGTGTAATGAGGCGTTCTTTTCTGAGGCTTTCAGTTCGGGTGCCAGTGTGACTTCACCATACAACGAAATAAATCTCATTTCTTCGTTGACAAGACCTTCACACTCCTACCCGCTCATCTTCCCCCTGAGGCTGCAGCCTCCCAGCATAGTACCTGGCTCAACCATTTAGGATGCGTTCTGCCCTGCTGGTGTTCCCAAACAAACACGCAACGAACCTGTTGGATTTGCTTACTATGAAACAGACTTCCCAGTTAAAATCCCCACTTCCCATCTGTGAAACAAATCCCTGTTCTGGGGGTGAGGAAAAATCATTTGTACCTGAGAGTAATTTTTCATCTAGCTCTTCCAGATTGTTTTCATGGTTTGTGTCAGAAGCTGGCGCGGGTGGGGGCGGGAGGAGCCAGAGGGAACAAAAGGAAGGGGAAAGAAAGGATGCTTTGACCTGTGTGCCTGCAGTGCAGGACCACCCCGCTCCTCCCTGCTCACGTGATAATCACCCCGCGTGGACTCTGGGGCGTGTCACCGTGTAGGAGCTCACCAGGATCTCAGTGAAGACGAGACTGGAGACTGGCCGAGGGCCAGGCCAGTGCGTCATCATTATTGAAGTGAGACAGGTGCTTGGTCTCTGTAAGCCCGGAGAACCTGCCTTTGACAGGATGGATTTCATATACAGTCATACCGTAGACTGGCCCTTTTATGGCTCAACAAAAGCATTTCTCTCTCTCTCTCTCTCCCCCGCCCCCCTCTGAGCTGTGTGGGTGAGAAGCAGCATGAAGTTAGAGAAAATGTATAGCAAAAGCAGTTGCAATGAGAAAGAATCCATAATGGCTACGTGCGCGCGCACACACACACACGTTGCTGGAGTACATTCCAAGTCCTCGGAGGTGGGAGAGGGAGAGGTGAGGCTTTCCTGGCAGAGGCGAGGGAGAACATGTGCTTTTCCATGTGTGAACACTGTGCTTTGAAAGGTCTTTTATGATTCACAAAAGCAGCTGCCTTCAAGCTGGTGAAGCCACAGAGTTTGGGAAATTCACTGAAATCGGTCTGCGGCAGACTACTCGGTGTTGGAGATTTGTTGTGTCCTGGGAATTTACTTACTTACAAGTGGTAGAGAAGTAGTGTTCCTCGTTAGCATGGGGACTGCTTTTCTTGTTCTCATCCTCTTTTCTCTCTTTTTCTTACTGTTTGGCTCGTATTTCATCGTCATACACTTACCTCTGCTTGCCAGCTGGACTTAGGGGGAACAAGGAAAGTGGGAACCCAAAGAGCTGGAGTGAGAGCACCTTGCAGATAGAGGGGTGGTTTCCCGAGCTGCCCAAGGAACAGTCTGGTGCTTAGGATAAAACATGAAATGCCGATCGCATGTATTAGAGTGACCCACGTCAGCACTGGTGATCCTCTTGCCATTCCTGGACCCACTGTTCATGCCTTCTTTCCCCTCACCAAAGACCACGTGCTTGCCATTCAGTCTGAGCGGTGCAGATAACACACTGGGAGCCATGGATGGATGCCAGGGCCTGTGTGCTCCAGGATGAAGTTCTCATCATCAACACTCTCCATGGACGGACTTGCCACCAGTGCCATTATGGGGGATGAGGTCACCACCCTGGCACATAAACGTAGGAATGATTCTGTGGGAGCAGGAACCTTTATAACCAAATCCCTTCTCCCAAGTGCTCATCACATGGACGCTTTCTGCTGACTTTAGAACTTTATCTGCAAACAGCTCGATGGAGATGTGCCCTGGGGCTCTCCATCGACATTGACCTCAGAATCCACAGTAGGGTTGACTATGGCTGGAAGCAACAGGACCAGGCAAGACTATGCATTTAAGAGGCAGGGGCTACAAATCTTTTTTTTTTTAAGGTGTGTGCATCAAAGTTAATAGGAACAGACTAAAGATTTTGAACAGCTATTTGTTATTTGCATATATTTATAGCTTTGTAAAGGTGGGCTTCTTGTTCGTTTTGAAAATTGTGTGAGTGACGATTTCACTTGGCTTCATAAACCAAGTTTTCTGAGTTACACTCAGGCTTATTTTGTTTTAATTGTAGAGTTTTCTCTGAGTATTTGTCACCTCATATTGCTTTGGGTGCGGGCTTATTTGCTGCCTCGCATTTTACTTGCAACTTCCCAGAACTCTGGCTTCTGTATGCGTTTCTTTTCCATCGCCGAGAATTAATTCATCTGTTCTCTTATCCCCATTATGAAGTTATGTTCCCTTTTGTGAGACTGTCACTCTCCGTACCAGCAGAGCTGTTCTCTCACTTTCAACAAGGGCCACTAGTAGCCAGTCTTGCAAACAAGGTGAGCAGCTAAAACAGAACTCTTTCCTTTTGGTAGGATAGTTTTTTGTGTTTTTTTTTTAATTTATTAGATCCTGGCATCACAGAGCATTTTCAGTTTGCTTTTAAAAAGCAAGTGAAAGTTTCGTTTTGAAGAAGTCATAACTACTATTAGATTTCTAAATGATAAAGCAAATATGTATTTATATGTATAAATACACACATATATATGTATGTATATATCCACACAACCTAAGATTAATGCAGCTATCTTGAACCCGAAACCATTTGAAATGTTCCATGGCTACATCTTGTGCTAAATATAAAAAATAATTGTGTTTCCTGTGTGTGAGCATCAAACGCCTCGGTTGGAAAATCACTTGGTAAAGCAAGTAGGTCACTAGTGATGGTAGAGCCTGAGACAGGAAATGTCACAGCTAGGATTAGAGGCCCAAGCAACATGTCTCCCCAGGCCTGTTGCAGGGTTCTGTCTGAGAAGGGGAAGGCCTCAACAGGGTACAAACTCACTTTCGCCCAATTTGAAAGTATTAGCAGGGACAGCCTTTTAATCTGCCCTTCCCATTTGTTTCTAGATAACTCACTTGCCCAGTCCGGCAAAATAATTGAGCTGCTTGGGTCTGCACACTGGCAGATCTCTGAATGCCAATTAAAATGGCAGCCTTTGTATTATCAAAGTATCCGCTCCTGGGAGGCAATCGCCAGCCTCGTTGTTTGGCTGCTGGGCGCCCAGCTCATCGGGCCCGGTCGTTAGGGCAGGCTTGCAACCTGGGGTTTCTCTTCCCAGAAGCAGATCCTCAGGCCGTTTGTCCACAGAGCTGTGGAGTGGGTTCCCTCTGCCCACCTTGCCCTTGGCGAAAGGCTTGTGCCGCCCAGGCTTCCGAGTAACCCTCTATCTGTAGCTGGACCTAGGATTTGAAATTGCTAATAAGGGATAACCAACCAGTTCAAAATGAATTCACTTACAAATCTTATTGATCTTCATGTTTAAGGATGAAGTGACAAGGGGGAAAGTTCCCCTTTAGAAAAGCCAGTCCCCCTCTTTTCTCTGTGGAGAGCATGAGGAATATTATTATTTATATGTTGGAGATTTTATTGCAGGTGGGACCTCATTTTTGTAAACATTTTTGCATAATCTAATGTTTCCGGCAAAAGCAAGGGATGGGGTGAGAAGTGTTTCTCTGTGTCTGCCTTGATGAGAGATAGAATACCGTATACACTCGAGTATAAACCAAATTTTCCTAACACATTTTTGTGCAGTTTTTGTGGTAAAATTAGGTGCCTCGGCCGATATTCGGTCGGCTTATACTCGAGTATATACGGTCCCTCCGTTTTGAGAGCCAGGCCACGATGGAGTCCTGGATTCTGAGAGAAGCCATCCCCTCGTGTTAGATGAAGCAGTTGAACCTGTGAGTGCGTTTATTTGAGTCTGTTAGATTGAGTACCCATTCACTTCCAGTACAGAATCCTTCACAGGAGTACCCTGGCTTATGGCTCCTGTGCATTCTGCATGTATGGCTTCATTGCTTGAGTCTTGGAGGCCTGTGTGGGCTCCTATTTTCGAAGTGATAGCAGATCAGAACAACTCAATTGTTGAACTAGGATTATTTCATTCAGGTTAAAACTTCTTAAAGGGAAAGTGAGTGTCGTGGAGACTCAATGGGGGATAAATGGGTTGGCAGTACTTCTAGTCTTTCATTCTTCTCTAGGTTAAACACAGAGCCTAGATTTTTATGCCTGATCTAGGGAGGGATCATATGTTGGGATAGAATTTGGGAACACAGTCCTCACAGACATCCCTCTGGAGTGAAAATTCTGGGAGTTGGTTTTCAATGGGCTGTAAGAGGCCCTTTGGCTTCTCATTGGAGAAAACACAAGTGATACACTGTGGGGCTTAGTATGTGATTGGTTCTTCTCCCATCATGAAGCAAGCTGGCTGTGAGCTATAGAATTCTCGCATTACTAGGCTTCTGTCAGGGAGTATTAGTTGACAGGCAGTGTTGGGAACATTTTGGAAAATATCTAAGAATGTCTAAAAATAGATTTTTGCTTTGAAACGAAAGTTTAAACTTTGGTTCCTCTTCCTACTTTAAAGAGTGTATTTAAATTTTTTGATGTGCTTTTTATCTTCTTATGAAATTGGTCACCTGGCATACAATCTCTTTAAAGGTGGTGTAAACATTCCCGTCTCTCCTCTACTTTCACGATAGTGACATCCCTGAAGCCTGACCCTGGCTCGGCCGCTTGCTGGCGGAACATAGAGATTGAGTCAGCTGACAGCCTCTGTTCTCTTCCGGGAAAGGAGTGAAGAACTGGACCAATTTTGTGAACTGTTTCCCGGTACTAACACTGTGTCATCCTCTTTGTCTTTCAAGATTATGCATTTAAAAAAAATTTTTATCAGGAAAAATACGAAACTTTCTAATTCACTTATAATTTGAAAGACAATACTCCCCAGATTGATAATTGGTTACTTAGGTCAGCATGTTTGAGGTTTGTTTTTGTGTGTGTGGGTGCGGGGGGGCGGGTGTGGGGCGGGGAATCAGGGTTGGCTTTGTTTTACAGAGGAGTTCAAATGAATGCGTGACCAGAAACTTGAAGTTAGCTTAGCCAGTGTTACACTTTAATTCAAGAAGTCAATCTTTTGTTTGAGAGGAGGTCGGGGTGGGGGTGAGGGTGAGATTTGGGTGTGGAGGAACTAGTTCTGTGGGTAAGTACAGGGAGAATCCAGTATACAAATGTGGAATAGGAACTCAGGATTTACACGATTAATAGCTGCTATCCCCACATGTCAGAAATACAAACCTATGCACAAGGAAGAAAAACACATGTTAAAATGTCACTTATAAGAGCCTTTTGGTAACTTTCTCAAAGGCCTAACAGAAAGGGTACTACAACTTAAATTATTATAACTGAAAATTATAAACAAATAGCTATTATGTTTAGTCTCTCTTATGATAGATGCTAGTTAATATTGCTAAAATAAGAGAAAATCTAGATTGGATTATTTTTTTCTTGTTATTTTTCTTTATGTTGCAATAAGTCTTTTTTTCCCCTAAGAAAGCAATGCTGCCTGGCATCACTACTATGTAAACTTCCCTTTCTTTCTTTTTTGGGGGGGGTACATTTCCCTTTCCTAAACACCAGAATAGCTAGTCAACTTTAAATTTCTCAGTGGTCTATGATCCTGATCGGTCAGGAAGGACTCCCTGGTGGTAGGGATGCTTAACCTCTGAAAGGATATGGCAGCTTTGGAATCTCCTTGAGAGTTCGCTTGGAAGGGGAAATGTGACGGGATAAATTCCAGAACTTACCTTTGGTCCCGTTATTCTTTGATTATTTCAAAACCTACCAGCATTATTAGAAGTTAGTACGTGGATATGTTTAACCTAAGGATAGCCAGATCAATCCTCTGAAAACTAAGCTCATTGCCATCAAGTTGATGTCAATTCTTCCTGAGGCTATGGGATAGACTAGATCGGCTCCTGTGCTGTTTCTGAGGCTGTAACTCTTTACAGGAGCTTACCCGCAGAGCCTCTCATGGATTTCAACTGTTGACCTTGTATGTGAGCAGCAGCCAAACACCTAGCGCACGGCACCACCAGGGCTCCAGCTCCTACAGAAAGAATTTCCGCTAAACACTTCTGGTTCTCCTTTCATCCTCTTGATGTGGACCAGGTTGACTAGCTCCTTGCCCGTGAGCACTGACCATGGTCACAAACACTGAAGTTCCGGGCTCCTGCCCCTCGGGGTGCCAAATGTGGAAAGACAAGATTCAAAGAGAATTAACCCAGGTAATAACAGTTTCCAAATTTAGAAAACATTTACTTTTCCACATAATAGAATATGGTTTCTTTCTTCTTCCCACACAAAACAGAGCTGTCCAGAAGAACAGTCAGAAAAACGCATGCCCCACCACCACCACCACCCCGCGCTCCCTCCCACTTGCAGCTGTTAAGGCTTCCGAGTGCAGTTTGCGTGTGCTGAATCATTTTGCTTTGAGACACATCACGGTCACATGTTTGGTGAGGCCTTTTGAGGAGTAGGGGTGGATGCAGGCTGGTGGGGAGACAGGGAACTTGTTAACATCTCCCAACTTCTAGAGCATTCGCCAGATTCTTTTTTTTCTTTTTTCTCAGATTCTTGTAATTGACAGCAGAAACCTCTCCCAGAAACTTTCCTTGATTTTTCCCTCAGTGAGCTTTTGGGTAGAGTATTTCAAGCCACCAGGAGACTCAAGTCTGGGAATTTTCTAGGACAGGGGTCCTCAAACTTTTAAAACAGGGGGCCAGTTCACTGTCCCTCACACCACTGGAGAGCCGGACTATAGTTTTTTTAAAAAACAAACAAACAACTATTTACAAATTCCTATGCACACTGCGCATATCTTATTCTAAAGTTAAAACAAAACAAAACAAAAAAAAACCAGCAGGCCGGATAAATGTCCTCGGCAGGTGGCATGTGGCCCGCGGGCCGTAGTTTGAGGACCTTGATTTAGGAGGCTCTTTGAGCCGAAAGTGAGAGTAAGTACCTTTCTCGCAAGAACACATCCATTCTTGAGTTGGAAACGGCATTAAAGCTCGCCATTTCCAGAGTGAGTTTTCAAAACAAACCATTGGGGTGTAGGAAGAAGACACTAGAACTTCTATGAAGGGGCTTCAGCAAGTTCATGGAGGAATTCTAGTATCTTCTAATTCCATTCTTCCACACACTTTTTGAAGTACCTCATATTTATGTGTGATGCCTGTGTATGCATGTACATGGGTATACATTAAGTTTTCCATACGATTTGATGTTTGTACCTGACTTGTTAGTGAGGGCATATGGCTCTGGGTTTTGCAAAGTAGATAAGGTGGCTTGTAGGAGGACTGTTGTTGTTAGGTCCCAACGAGACGGCTCCAGCCCACAGTGACAAACACTGGCCGGTCCTGCCCAGCCTCACGACTGTTCCCATACCTGAGCCCATTGTTGCAGCCACTGTGTTTTTCTTGTTGTTTTCGTTTTTGAGTTTTTTAAATAAATAATTTTATTGGGGACTCTTATAACAATCCATACATCAGTTATATCAAGCACATTTGTACATATGTTGCCATCATTTTCCAAACATTTTCTTTCTACTTGAGTCCTTGGTATCAGCTCCTCATTTTTTTCCTCCCTCCCTCACCCTCCCACCCTCATGAACCCTTGATAAATTATAAACTATTATTATTTTCATGTTTTACACCATCCGCTGTCTCCCTTCACCACATTTCCGTCGTTTGTCTCCCTGGTTGGTTAGGATCAGCTACCGCTTTTCTCCCCCGCCATTCTCCTACCCTCACGGTTTCACCACTCCCATTACTGTTCTTGAGGGGTTATCTGTCCTGCATTCCATGTGTTTCCAGCTCTTATCTGTACCCATGCACATGCTCTGGTTTAGCAGGATTTGTAAGGTAGAACTGGGATCATGATAGTCGGGGGGTGGGGTGGGGGGAGGAAGCATTAAAGAACTGGAAGAAGGTTGTATGTTTCCTCGGTGCTATACTGCACTCTGACTGGCATGTCTCTTTCCTGTGACCCGTCTGTAAGGGGATGTCCAGTTATCTACAAATGGACTTTGAGTCTCCACTCTTGATCCTCCTCATTCACATTGATATGATAGTTTGTTTTGAGTCTTCTGATGCCCGGCATCTGATCCTGTTGACACCTGTGCGATCACACAGGTTGGTGTGCTTCTTCCATGTGGCATTTGTTGCTTCCCTGCTCATGCAGCCACAGTGTTAACCCATCTCCTGAGGGCCTTCCTCTCCTTGCCGTCCTTCTGCATTACCAAACATGTATCCTTCTCCAGGGACTTGTCGCTCCTGACAGCATGCCAGAGTATGTAAGTCGAGGCTCACCGTCCTTGCCTCTAAGGAGCACTCTGGTCATACTTCTTCCAAGACAAATCGGTCTGTGCATTTTGCAGTTCACGGTACTTTCAATATTCTTTACCAGCACAACTCAAATGCATGGATTCTTCTTTGGTCTTCCTTATTCAGTGTCCAACATTCACATGTAAATGAGGCAATTGAAAATACCACGGCTCAGTGCCAGCACACACGTTACTCCGCAAAGGAATATCCTTGATTTCAGTACTCAAAGCGGTCTTGGGCAGCAGATTTCCCCAGTGCACCCTAGAGTTGCGGTTTCCCTTAACATTCAAGGGCCATTGTGTGCCATGTTATGATGAATTTCTGTGGGCCCTAGTGAAGGTGATATGCAGAATCTTTATTGACATCAAACTTGCCCTCAATAAATGGGCAGGTGGCTTTGCAAATGATTCTGGGGAGGAGAAGTGGGTTAAAGATATTACTAATTTTATAAACAGCACATGTGAACAGTGTGAAAGTGGAGGAGTAGACAATTTCGATCTAGGATAAACTCTTTGCCAACTAAGTTATGAGTTACACACAATAGCAATATCATCAGCTATAGTAAGAAATTAGCCCCTTACTCGCCAAACTATAGAGGTGGCTAGCTGAAATATAAAGTGGCTTCTACTACCATTAAGCATAAGAAACCTTGGAATTGTAACGGCTGAGGGCTTGGTTCCTAACCAGATAGGAGGGCAGTTTTAACCACCTGCCTCTGCAGGGGAGACAGACGTGGCCGTCTGCTTCCATAGGAAAACCTGAGAGGGCAGTTCTGGTCTGTCCGTTAGGGTTGCTATGAGTTGAAATCGACTCGATGGAAATGGGTTTAGTTTTATCATTTAGAAGGAACAACTTGGAATAAAGCTTTGCCTTGAGAAATTTCCTAATGATAATATGAAGGAGCCATGATTAGAAAGACATTTCCACTTTTCATCAGTATTTAAAGTTGGCCTAAATATCCGTGTGTAATTGCACGAAATTGATGTGTTTGGGAGCCTCTTTTTTTCTTCTTGTACGCGGAAATAAGAAAGCCGCTTATCGAGGAAACTTCCTTCTAGCGCAAGACCAGGTTAATGAATGTTGGGAATATCTGTCAGAATAATGTTTGTCAACAAGTGCTGTTGGAAGAATTGCAGAAAATAAGGCTGAAGCTTTGAAGAAACATGCACCGTATTTGTGCAAATTATGGAGGGCGAAAGATTTGTTTCATAATTAGAAGACATTAGATCATTTCCTAACATACTTCGACCTCCCTGCTGCCTTGGTGCAATTCCATTTCATTACTGAAATACAGAAAGAACTTGCTTTTGCTGCGCCGCCACTGGAGAGTTCCTCCCAGTCTGAATGGAAGTGTTCTATGACAGAATCTGAGTAGTGTTTCCTCTGAAGGAGCAGCTGTTTCTTAGAAAAGGATTCCAGGGTAAGGTTACATGAGATAAATTCATTCACTGCATCATTCATAAGCGAGAGAGCGCAGCAAACATGCTCAGCCAGAGGAACCCAGAAAACGCTGTAGATGTTATTGGTGCCCTTTATGAAAACATACCTTCAGTATAGTCGGCAAGAGAAGCCATAGAATATTTAGTGTTGGAATAAGTGACCTCACAGAGGTTTGCTGGTTATCTTGTTGAGACATATAATTAAATGTTGTCAAACTTACAGACCAGTTTTTATTTTTATTTTAGTAATAAAAGCAGCCTGCTATATTTTACTGACCGTGTCTCTGCTGCTAAGTCACTGGAGTAGGGTGCTACCTAGCCCTGCCATCTTTGTTGATTTTTCACTTGACATAAATAATTCGCCCGCTCCAGAGAGAGGTGTTATTTATTTATTTTAAGAATAAAAACAAATCATTGAACTTTGAAGAAATGCATATTAAAAAGAAGATATTGTGAAAAATCTTGTTTGGACCTGTTTACATTTTGTGTGCTTTTATTCCTTGAGACTGTGACAGCTATTAAAAACCGAACTACATAAAATAAATTGAACTTAGAATTAGACCTCCCAATGAACATCGCAAATAACCTGGGTTTTTGAACATAGTGAAGCATATTCAGTTGCAATGCTTCCAATAACAATGAGTGCGGTAGAGATTAAAGGGGGCTTGGACTCGTAGACCTGCTTAGGCAAAATAGAAACTACAGTATGGCTACGCCATATTTAGCTCCGACTTCCGTAAGCTCTGTGTTGGTCTGTATAATGTATCTAAACAGTGCATGTGCACATTACTGGTACATGAGTGTGGCATGTATGCACAAAAGTCCTTAGTGTCCAGTTTGTAGCATTACTTCTGGGTCAGTTAGCAGTCATCGACTCCTCTGAGATGGCAAAATGTATGCCTCTTTCTTAGAAAAAGAGACACACATTTAGCCCCCAGTTGGAGGGTGACCACTGTTGCCATTGGCTCCCCTCTAACCTCCTGGGGGAGGAGGCTCGCCACCTTCTCTGGTCTTGAGACTTACTTACCCAGGCTCTTACAGTGGCACAAGCTGGTCTTCTAACCCTGACTTCCTGCGCATGCCATCTTGGCAGGGTTTGCTCTGGAGGCTGAAGATTCGAACACAAACAGGAACTCTGCCTGGGCCCCCAAGGAGTTCACAAGTTCGTTGAGGGCAGCGGCCCGCAGCCCAGTGCAGATGCTCACAGCCTGGCTTCTAGGTGGGGGCAACGTGGTTGCTATTTGACTGGCATTAATTGAGCACCAACCAGGTGAGCACACGCTGCTGAACTCCGTGGGGAACAGAGAGCTTAGCCGGGCGGCTTCTGCAGAGACTGGAGCCAAATGATTTGCTCTCCATCCAGTGCTGTTTCGAATGTGGCGGCTGCTTTCTATTCCCAATGCCCTCGCGCCGGCCAGTTTTACAGTCTGGTTCCTCCGTGCACTATGTGGCGGTGGACAGGTAGAGGAAGTACCGAGCAGCCCCAGACCCTCTCTTTGAGTTTATGTGCACTAACACGTACTTTGCCTGTGGGATAGAGAGCTGAACTCTTAGATAGATTGGCAAATAGAAGAAAACAGGGAGTAATAAAGGAGGTATGGAGTTTTATAAGCTTCATGATCTCTTTCCCCGAAGGTCTGAATCTATATAATGAAGCAGTAGAACAAATTCCTGCCGAGCCCGAATTGATTCCTATAAAAAAAGGAATGGTAAGAATAAAATCAATTTAATTTTATTTTTCCTGCCTTGGCCATTAACTGGCTCTGCTTTTGAAGGGGATGCAAAGCTTTCCCTACAGATCGTGGGCTCTGTGGGGTGGGGCCCCAAAAATAAACAGCACAGCACAGTGAAATGGGCCAGCGTGATCGATCTGTGTCAGGGCCATTTCCACTTTAATGTTTGCAAAAGGCAAACACACCGTTTTAGAAACCTATTTATAGAGAACAGATCATTCATCACCATCTATAGATGATAAAAATCACAAAAACAAAGCAAACGGTTGGGTAAGTTTTGGTTTCTATTACTGAGCAGGACTAGGGGGCTCTGCTTTGGAATTAGTGAAGTATCAGTGTAGAGCTAAGGACTTTTTTTTTTAGGACTTTCATAAGCTTCGTGGAGTTGAGTGTTTGAGCTATGTTGCCCAAAGGGTAGAACCTGGCCTCAGGCTGCCTCTAGAGCAGTGTCTCAACCAGCGGTTCTCAAAGAGGTCGCGACCCCTTTAGGGTTGAATGACCCTTTCACAGGGGTCTCCTGATTCATGACAGTTATGAAGTAGCAACGAAAATAATTTTCTGGTTGGGGGTCACCACAACAAGAGGAACTGTATGAAAGAGTCGCGGCCTTAGTATGAGAACCAGTGCTCTAGCGGGTTTTCATCCACACTGGCTATACCCTCAGCCCCCTGGAACCACCCCCCCACCCCACCCCTACCCTGGGAGCACAGGCTAAGGCAACCCAGGTGTTTCTTAACTCCCTTTTGCCTCTCAATCCTTCTGGCACCTTAGTTTCCCATTGGCATTGTGTGTGTGTGTCTGTGTGTGTGTGTGTTTGTGTGTGTGTACGTGATGATTTTGCAGGATCCACTTTTAATTTTCCATCTCCATCTTATTTTTGAAAAATTGTATCTCTACTTATTTGCTACTAACATTGTCTGGTGCTCTAAGACAGCCAAAGTCTCATTTCTCCACAGTTTCTTTCTTACCTCGCTGTGGTAGTTACATAATTTCATGTCAACTTGAAGTTATAGAATAGTGGAGGGGCGGTATTCAACCTGTCAAACAGGTCACAGCCTGATGGTGCCTCCTTGTGGGGGTGGCCTTCTCACAGGAGGGTTCTAGGAACCTCCTCCTGACCCTCCTTTCTGCCTTCTCCTTCCTGCTGGTGAGCCGCTCTGAAACCTGCCAGAGGCCGGTGACGCTTCCGCTGCAGTTGGATATACAAGACTATGCTCCCTGAGTCCTGTGATCTCCCTGCATTCTGTGTCATTGCATGTGGCTGCGTGAGTCTGAAGAGGGACTGATGGACTATATCAGACTTATGGACTTGAATTGGACTGAGCTGGGATGTTTGTTGATATATAACTCTTGATTACAAAGCTTCTCTTTTAAACATAGATGAGTGCCACTGGATTTGTTTATTTAAGCAAACTGGCGAACACACTCACCAAGCTTCTCCCCCTGGACTTTTCTTTTCTTTCTTTTTTACAATTGTCAGTTCTACCCAAGGAGCATTTTGTGATCGCTCGCTCCTGCTGGGCTCCAGGGCTAAAGAGGCAAGTAAGACAGAATCTCCCTCCTGAAGTTGCTCAGTCCAGTGGGAGTGTGGTCACTGATCCTCTCTCTTCTCTCCACTCTAGTTATCGATCTCTCTGTCCTGGCAGTTTCCTGCCAGCATAGTCCACTGGAGCAATAGCTAAGCATCAGTACAGTAGAAATTAATTCAGTTTCAACCCCCCAGGAAGGTCTGATTTATAAAAAGAACTGGGCTTCTAGAAAAGAGCTCACCCACCCTGAAGTGCGGTGAGACAAGAGGTCGGATCCCTTGTATTTAAAAAAATGCCAAAGGGATGCTTGGGCAAAGGGGCATGGGAGGAGGGGCGCCACTTTCTTTTCTGAATGCTCCATGGAAATGATGTTGTTTCACCCAAGGGCAAGATTGTCCCAGCTGTGGGAAATGGCTCTTTGACAGCGTCCCATCAGATGTAGCTATCTTGTTGCCAACGTTGTCAACAGACTGAGGCGCTAAAGTAAAGTAGCTAGGAGCCGTTTTAAAAGCAATTCAGGAAAACAGCAACAATGAAAACTAGGCTCATCACAGGGATGGCTTACACTGGATGTGGGTCTGGTGGAATTGCTACCTGTCTCTGCGGCCACCCCCTTCCCTGTAGTAGTTCTTTCATATGTCTTCAGAGTCTCTGCCTCTCCAAATACTGTAAATAACATCCTCCATTATTTTAGGATGAAAGAGCCACCAGACGTGGCAGGCAGACGCAGCTTTCATGGCAGCAAAACCGCGGTGGCTCTGGAGAGGCCAGCCTTAAACAGAGGTCGGGGAGGGCCTTGACAACTAACATTTTGAATAGAGCCCTCGTGTCTGTGGTTTGGTCTTCCAAGGATCACCAGACCAGTGGTATCTGGGCTGAGATACCGCGCACCATCTTTTCCCTCCAAGGCCTTGCTGTTGAGACGGACCTCTCCACTGGGCTCGTCCTCGTGAAACAGCCAGCGCCCGCCTTCCTGGTGGCTGGGTGTCATGGGTTCCACAGCTTCATGCTTGAGATCCTTTTGCACCGCGTCACTCTGCACTAAGTCGCCTCCTTTCATCCCGGGTCGTTCCCTGTTTCTCGTCGCAGGCCCTCCGGCATGTGTCACTGTGTGTAGTGTCCATTCTGTGTGTCTCGAAGTGGCCTGCCTCCAAAGGACCACAGCTGCGTTCCTTGCGCCTTCTGCAAAGTAATTTATTCTTGCCTTTTCAAAGTGCAGCGATGTTATGCGATCGCCGGCATTACACAGATCCAAAATTACCCCCCATCCTCCTGCTTGTTATGCCACTGCTTATCACTCAGGCCTAATCAAAGTTGCTGGGACCAAACTCGCCATGCCTAAATTTCATGCTTGTGGGATCCTGATTGATCACTAGCTGCTGTGTAGGGGGCTTAAAGCAGAAGCCAGGCAGCCAATTAGGAAGTTACTACCGTCACTGAGGCATGAGATGGTGGCTTGGATAAGGTGGGGTGGGGACAGAGAAATGTATAATTTCCGAGTCACTGCATGTTTTAGTGGTACAGTTGGTAGGACTTTCTACGTGGGGGTGAAGAATAGAGAGGAAGCCAGAGTGACTCCCAGGGGTTTTGTCGTGGTCATCCGGACGCCCAGTGGTACCGTTTCCCGAGATGTGGAAAGACTTTCCAAGTGGAATCAGGAACTGTTTTGTTCCTGTAGCCTTTTACACAAAACCAAATGCACTGCCATCAAGTTGATTCTGACCGCTGTGGGTTTCCAAGACTGGGAATCTTTATAGGAGTAGAAAGTCTCATCTGTCTCCCACAGAGTAGCTGGTGATTCCACACTGCAGACCACAACAGTAAAATTCCCAACTATGTAGAACCTACACCTGAACTAAAGAAGAAGTAGGTTTTTGACCTATGACTGTAAACTAACAGGCATAGGCCTCAATGAACAATTCCTTCTTCTCTTGTCAAACCTTATTTAAAAGTTTCTATAGTGCCTATAGTCCTTGGGCGAAGCAGTTAATTCTCTCAGCTGCTAACCAAGAAGTTTGAAGTTTAAGTCCAACCAGAGGCACCTGAGAAGAACATCCTGTTGGATACTTGCCCCAAATCAGCCTTTGAAAACTCCGTGGAGCACACATTCTGATATCGATAGATAGATAGATAGATAGATAGATAGATAGATAGATAGATAGATAGATAGATAGAAACAGAGGGAGAGGGAGAGAGTTAATTTGACAATAGGATTTACCAATAGAATTTTTTTTGGAAGAATTTTTTTTTTGGAAGTACAAACTCAGAGTCTTGAATGATCACTTCATTTGCTTGAACTCCAAACCAAACCCACTGCTATCGAGTTGCTTCTGACCCCTTGTGATCGGGTTTCCCTGAGGGCTAACTGTTACAGGAGCACGCAGCCCCATCTTCTGCAGAGTAGCTGTTGAGTTTGAACCACCGACCTTTGCAGGAAGCAGCTCAATATTGAATACATAGCCCCACTAGAAATTGTTGCAAGTTCTTTTGGTGTGGCCCAGTAGGAGATATCAGACTGGATGGACTTTTAAATGCGAGCTCTTAGCTTTAATGAGTCTCCATAGTCCCAACTAATATTCTTGCCAAAGGTAGCTCAGTGCTCTCGGGTTTACTGGGAGATGTAAAGGATCATAGAGGGAGGTCCCTTTGCTCTGCTACTTAATAACTCTGCAACCTTCAGCAAGTCACTTAACCACTCCAGGCCCATTGAAGGACTCTCCAGAGCTTTCAAATCACGTTGCGCCCTAAAATTCTGTTTCTTCTGATGTTGAAAGGCAGAAGCCAAGGAGAGGCATTGAGGGGGTTAAAAGAGTGGGGTGGGGAGAAAGGTTAGGAAACCTGTTTCCAAAATGTTGTCATTGGGGCTGCAGAAACAGGGTGGGGGGGTATCCTCATGGAGAGGGAAGGTGTGTGGAGAGCACAGATATAGGGGCTAAATAATGTCGACCCCCTTTTCATTAGGTCATGAGAATTAGGTAATAAACCAGGAATGTTAAAACAAGAGGGGGCTTCACAAAGTTCGTGAAAAAAATGACATGAAAAGGAATTTTTCCGTGGACTTTTTGAAGCCCCCTCATGTATGTGAAAGCTGTGTGAAATGACTCTGGGATATTATTTTTGTTAGTACTATTTGACAGCTCTCTATTCCTCTGTTCGATGACATGGCTGTAACAGGGCAGGCTGATTTCTAGCCGGTATGGCGCATTCGGAGGTTCAGGTGGTACAGCGCTAACCGAAAGGCCTGGAGATGGAAAGGACAGCCACTCTGCAGGAGAAAGACGTGGCAGTCTGCTCCCACACGGATTCCTAGCCCTGGAAACCTAGGGGACAGTGTTACTCTGCCCTGCCTGGTTGCTATGAGACAACACAGACTCCCCAGGGCCGGGTTTGGCTGGGCAGTAGGAACAGACCAGGGTGAGGGCTGTGCCTTTCTCCTGCTTTCAGCACTAACCATCGTCCCAGAGCAGGTGTTCAGTCTGTCTGCGGAATAAATGAGTTGTGCCGTCTATTTGATGGATTGAGAGGTTGGCCACAAGCGGTACACTCTGAAACTAAACCTCTCTTTGATGGGGAGTGCTACCATCCCCCACCCCCCACCCCAAGCAGCCAGGTGGCAGAGCACAGGGAATCGAGTCACTTGGGAGAGGCTCGCAAGGTGTCTGGATGGGCAAGTGAAGTGGAGGTGAAGGAAACTTATGCTTGGAAATGGAACAGTGAGGGCCAAGTATGAAGGTCATGGAGAGAGTAGCTCAAAAGAAAAGAAGCCTGGAGTTTAGAGGCACAGAAAGCCACTCATGCAATGTGGGATTTTGCCCTGTGAACAGACTCCATGTCCCTGGGGGAGGGGGCCACTGCCCAGGAAGTTATGCTGGGCTGGCTGGCCCTAATGGACTCATTGAAAGCCGCTCTGGGCATAATGCCCTACAAATGGGCATCATGTAAGAATGGACAAAGTCTGCCATCTGGAAAAGGGAAGAAGATGGACCCATTTTCTGCATTATCTGCTTTAGATAAAAACTTCTTATCCCGGTTGGCAGTGTTTTGTGAACTTGCCTCCACTGAGACCTGCAGCTCACAGACCTGCCAGTATTGTAGAATCAATATAGAAACGCCTGTTGTTTTGCTGACTCAGGTATTCGCTGAGGTATTATTTGGGAGATAGACCTGGAAAGCAATTACGTAGAAAGTACAATGTACTGGTTCTCCTTGAGAGGGGTGGCTGAGCGGGAACTTTCTGGAAGCTGCTCCGGCTTTTTTGGGCATGCTTACTTTCCTCCTGATGCCCTGTGGCATGTGGCAATGTATATATATATATTTTCCCATTTTTTGAGTCACAACTTTTTATTTCATCATTTGGGGATCTCTTTAGGGAACACCCGCAACTACTTCAGAGGCTGCCCTCATAGCTTCTTGGTTTGTTTTGGCACGGTCCAGGGACTGGCAAGGAAGGAATGGTGCAGGAGAACAAGTGAGACTTTTGTCTTGAAAAGATAGTTTTTCTCCGGTTGAGCTCCTTGGAGCGAGCTGAGGTGTCCTTCTCATGGGGTAGATTTAAAAGCCTTCATGAGGCATACCTCCTCCCTACTCTGTTCTTGACCTTCCCTGTGAATCCCTCCCCCCTCCCCTGCTCTCCCCAGTGTGAGAGCGTGCAAGGCCACCTCATCTGATGGCTTCTGTACCCTCAGCTGTGGAATGCTGAGTGCTGGCACGGGGCCTGCTGAAAGCCAAGTTGAAGGAAGAACTATGTTGGTATCAGGCCTGGTGCCCATCTAGCATAGCTGCTCAGGTTTCACGTCTGGTCCAAGCTGGAGCACAATCTCCCAGGTGGGGGAAGCCAAGGAAGGAGTGGTTTGAAAGGGGACCAGGAACTTTGGCCTTTATTCTTAGCAACTTGAGCAGAATTCTGGTCGATCATAAGTCAGCACTTTCTGTTTTCTGATGAGCAGACTGACCTGGTTGATTCCTGGTTATAATATGGCTCATCAGCTGCCACATGGGCCCCTTGGAAGCTGCTGCCTCTGCACTTCCACAGTCTCCCTGCTTCCCCTGCACATGGAGTTTCCTAACTTACTGTGTGACCTACATACAGCAAAGCCAGACACAACTCCATCCGGACCAGAGAGCTCCCATGTTGTGAGAGCTGTCATTTCTTGTAACGGGAGAGGGAGCTTTGTGATCCCAACTCGGAGAGTTTTTAGGAAGAGGTTAATTCTCTCTTTGTGTTTCCTCAATTATCCTCTGACTGTCTCTAAGCTCCAGTGGGGTTCTCTCATAAAAATGCTTCCTTGTTGTCTTCTAGAGATAAGCAGTCCGTAGGTTATTCATAGTGGTCATTTCCCAAAGGGGTCACTTGTAGCGGCGACTGTGTTTCTGATACTATCACGCAAATGGTTTGCTTTCCCCCAGTGGTGCAGAGTACCCTAGCGTGATCAGCTAGACAAGTGGACAAGAGCATATTGCTCCTCTGGCTTGTTTTCTCAAGACATGGAAGGAGGTGGGGGCGGGCGGGGAGGCAATCCTTCGAAAGAAATAAATATGCTGAGTAAGTTACATTATTCTGCTATTAATTAGAAACAAGATCTGTAGGATAGACAACCCCAAAGTCTCTGACCCTCCCACTTTGGGTCATCTTTGGTTTGGAATAAATCTGTGCGTGTATGACCTGGAACCCGACACAATCCTTTTTGACTTACCCTCATATATCCTAGAGATCTTCCCTGTCTTCCCAGTTTTTATCCATACTGACTCTGTAGTATCCCATTGTATAATCAGTCATTGATCTATGCAGTCCTAGTCCTCTGTTGATGAACATTTCAGTGATTGTTGACTTCTTGTTAAACTCACTGCTATTGATTTGATTCTGACTCATAGTGTCCTGTGTAGGGTTTCTGAGGCTGTAAATCTCTCCAGGAGCAGGATAGCCTCATCTCTCTCCCGTGGAGCAACTAGGGAGCTTCAACTGCTGACCTTTTGGGCAACAGCCCAACACTTACCTGACAGTGCCTCCTGGGCTCTTTGGGTTTTCATTAGTAATGATAATGCTTAAGTAAGCAACCTACCCCCCCACCAATTAATTTCTATGTTTTAAGATAATACTCTTCCTTAAGGGAATTAACGTCCTAGATTGGTAGGTCAAGTGCCCCACTCCCTCGGGCACCTTTTCCACTTTCCTCTTGTTTTCCTCCCCCTTAACTCTCGGAGCCCTTTGCTCAGTCCCCAACAGTCCATTTAGACCAGGCCCCCCACTCACGTGTCTCATAGACAAGGCAACCAAGTTAAGTATATGAAGCTGTAGTAAGTGAGAGGAGAGGATCTTGGGGTGGGGTGGGGGGATGGAGAAGCCTGAGGCCTGACGACACATAAATGTCAAAATACACAAACAAATAAATAAATACCAGTGTCTTTCAGGCTCTTGGATAGCAGTGCATGATTACTGACTGCAACAAATCCACGTTCACAAGGCTATCCCTCAGCCCAGAATATCTGCTACCCCACATGGTATCGGTTCTTCCAAGAGCCCACTCCAATTTCCACCTGCTACCCCACATGGTATCGGTCCTTCCAAGAGCCCGCTCCAATTTCCACCTCCCAGATTGCTCCAGCTCCCTTCCCCCTGCCGCCATAGATTATATTTGTGCCTCTATTTATAAGATGTCCCACTCTGCGTCCATCTGAGTTATTTGGGGAGCTGTAGAAGGGTTGCGGAAGGGCTGGCTCTCAGTTTCTCACGCCGGCCTTTCGTTATTTTCGTATAGTGAATTCTCGGTCAATGTTTATTTGAATCGTCTCCTGGGAGAGGGCGAGGGGGAATAAAGCCCAGTTTCCAGTCACAGTCATTCGAAATGGAGACAGAATATTCTTGTCGTCACGGCATCAAGAAAAGATTAAGCAAAGACCTTTGAATGTCTAAGGCATGATTATCTTTCTGCCCAAAATAGTCCTGGACTACCACGGATCGGTGCAACTCTCCCGGCAGTCAGGCCGTCCTTTCTCTGTGTGTCATCTGCAGAGCTGAACCTACCTCATCATCTACAACACAGTGCGAGGAGGTACAAATTCTCACTCTGGACTAATTTCTTGACACAAACAACTGTGGGAGCAGTGGCATCCGGGCAGCACCTGAGCAATGAGCAGTGCCCCATGGCAGAATGTCGGAAGCTGTCACCTGAAGACCAGGCCTGACAGCATTCCTAAATGAGTAGCCATGGGCAGTAGCATGCTTTGCAGCTGGCTTATTGGCTCATTGATTAACGTATTAGTGCTTCATTTTACCTGTGTGTCCAGTTCAGAGAAGGCCTCTAGGTCTTGAAGACATGGGGAAGTTAATCAACTGTGTTGAAGCCAGTCTTTCTTTAATTATTGAGCAATTGATGCTGAAAGACATTTTTAAGGTGGGTTTATTGAAGTATACATTACATACAGTGAGACTCACCTTTTTCTGGTGTATAGGTGTATGCACTTTGCAACTGTATACATTGGTGTAGCTGTCACCACAGCGGTAGATGTAAAAGTGCCATCATCAAAAAAAATCACTTCTGCTCTTTATTAGTAAAAAAAAAAAAAATCACTTCTGCTCTTTATTCGTCAACTCTTCCTCCTGCCCCCAGCCCCTGGCTTCTTCTGCACCCGTTTTCTGAGCCATTAATTTTCCTTCTCCAGAATGTTATCTAAAGGAAATCATTTCAAGTCTGGCTTCTTTCACATCCATACGAGGAGGTGCCCTCCAAAAACTGGAATTACTCTGGGCAGGACTTTCATAGTAAGCATTTTTCCCACTAGGTGACTTCCAGCAACTTGCTCTGGGTTAGTGCACCCAGTGGTGTCTAGTGGGAAGGCTCTCTCTGGTCACAATGAATTTTTTTTATAAAAGCAGTTTTACTCGAACCTCGTTTTTTGTGATCGATTTAAGAGAACAGGGTGTGGCTGTGAAATGTTGTCTTCTGGTTGGGAAAAATGCCACAGAAACTGTAGTGATGTTGAACACAGCTTACAAGGGCAGTGCTATGGGAAAACTCTCAAGTGTACGATTGTTTTCTCTTTTCTTAAAAGGTGAAATGTCAATTGATTGCAAACCTGGTTCTGGATGTCCGTCAGTTTTCCGAACGGACGAAAATGTTGCATTTGGAGTTCATTCCAGCAGGTCAGACTGTTAATCAAGCTTTCTATCGAGAAGTTCTGAAAAGCTTGCATAACAGCATGTGACAAAAAGCCTAATTAGTGGCAAATGGGGGACTGGTTTTGCCACCACGACAATGTACCTGCTATGCAGTCATTTCAGTGTGTCAGTCTGGTGCAAAAACAGCCTGCCTCTCTTGCTCCACGCACCTTACTCACTTTTGATGACGTAGAAGAGGTGAAGAAAAAAAAAATGAGGGAGGTGCTGCCTGCCATCCAAACAGATGAATTTGAAAAATGTTTCCAAGAATAGAATCGCAGAGTCGGCATATGTATCAAGTGTAATGGAGAGTACTTTGTAAAAATCTTTAAATACATAGCTTTGAAAAAAATTCTGATTTTGGGGGAGTACCCCTTGTATAACACCTTTGATACCTTCCTACGTTGCTCTGTGTATCAGTTCCTTTTCACTGTTTAATAGTATCTGCTGTGAGGGTGTGCTGTAATTTGCCCATTTCCCAGGGGAAGGGCATCCGGGTTGTTTCCAGATCGGGGTCATGACGAATAAAACACACTGGTTTTTGTTGTCCTTTTCTCTTGCATGAATACCTACGAGTGGGCTTGTTGGTACGTCTGTGTTTAACTTTATACGAAACCGCTGAACCATTTCCCAAGTGGCCATACCGTTTCGCATTCCTGATGGCCACTGAGAGTGTGAAGATCTAGGACTCAGGTTATAGCTACACCACGGCACACCACACTTCAATAGGGTTACATGTTTCAGGCTCCGACCGGGTGCTTGTGACTGGGCTGTCGGTGCTGTGGCAGAGAGAGAAGTGCAATAGGAATGCCGACCTCATCTCAGTGGCTTAAGCTATTCATATATATATATATATATATATATATATATATATATATGAAAAAAAATTTCTCCCTGAAAATGATTAGAGTGGGTGTTTGGCTGCTTGGCAAGACTCTGGCCTGATATTTGGGGGAGATTAGAGCAGCTTTGCAGATAAGCTCAGAACATCCACGAGGCCATGAGGTCACTTCTCAGGCCTCCAGTGTTGTCGTGTTGGCGCCACCAGATAATGTCCAGTGCTGAGAACCTGAAGACGGGCACATCTTCCGTGGGTGAGATGTTCAAGTTTTGCTCAAATTCTCAGTTGCCTATAAATTGACTTCTTTTAACTTCTCAACAAAGTGTTTTCCATGTCTAACCTCTGGAGATGGTTTGCCCATAATACTTCCTATCGCCTGAACTGCTGGTTAAAAACAGAGAATGTGGGCTCTTCATCATACCTTAGAGCCAACCTCAATTTTAATTCTGGATGGATGTAGATGCATGCTTTTTTGGCTGCTGTTCTCTTCAGTGCTTTTTGTATTTAACAGAGAAATCTGTCCAAGAGCCATTGGGGTGAACGGCCTCTTCCTCCCCTGGCCTACTGTGGATCTCGGTGATCCACCTTAGAGTCAGCTGGGTATAAAACATGGGAAGAAGAAAATGGTCAGTGGCTTGCAGGCCTGTGAGGGCTCCTCAGAACCTTTGGAGTTCTTGAGTAACCACACCAGCACCCTGAGCTGGAAATCTGGAATCGCCTCCGGGAACCAGTAATGCCCAGCCTTTAAATGGGCATTAACGGAATGATCCCCTCAAAGGATCACTGTTGCCTGTTGTTGTTGTTTGGTGCCATTGAATTGATCCCGACTCATAGGAACAAAGCACAGTCCAGGCCTGGCCATCCTCAGCATTATCACTATGTCTGAGCCCAGGTTGCAGCCACTGTGCTTTTGTATCCCATTGAGGCTCTGCCTCTTTTTCTGGCCCTCTGCTTAGCCACACTTGATGTCTTTCTCCAAGGAACGTCCCTCCTGATAATATTCCCACAGTGCATGAGTTGTCTTACCATTCCCGCTACTGAGGAGAATTCTGGAAATCCTTTTTTCCAAAAGGCAGTCCATGGTGCTTTCAGTATTCTTTGCCAACACCATAATTCAAATGTATCAAAATCTCTGTAGTCTTCCAACTCTAGCTCATTCTCTAGTTCTTGCACCATGTGTGCAGACGATGCATGCAGGCGATGGGTTAATGTACTGCGGTCTTCAAAAGGACAGCCTTGCCTGTTCAAGAGGGCAGATTTGCCCAAGGCAATACTTTGTTTGACTTCTTGCGTGCTGGTTCCACAGGCTTTGATTGTGGATCCAAGTAAGATGAAATTCTTCACAACTTCAACATTTTCTGTGTTTATCAAGGTGTTGCTTCTTGGTGTGTTTGTGAGGGTTTTGGCTTTCTTCGTGGTGAGGTGTACTCCACGCTGAAGGCTGTAGTCTTTGATCTGCGCCAAGAATGCTTCTGCTCCTCTTCACGTTCAGCAAGGAAGCTTGTCATCTGCAGACTGCAAGTCATTGCACTTCCCTCAGCCCCGCTGCTGCTGCCTTAGCCGTACAGTCCAGCTTTGGGGAACAGTGGCTCGGCACACAGAACAAATAAGTATGATAAAGGATTTGAACCCGACACGCACCTTTCCTGACTTTACAGCACACACACAGAATTCCCTGGCTCTGCCAGATAACTGCCTGTTGGTCTATGTACAGATTTACCATGACCCCAGTGAAGTGTTCTGGAATTTACACTCTGTGGGAAGTTATCCGTTGTTTATTGTGATTCGCACAATTGAATGTCTTTCCATAGTCGGTCACACACAAGTAAACAAACATCTTTCTGGTATTCTCTGCTTCGGGCCAAAATCCATCTGACACGAACAATGATATTCCTCGTTCTATGCCTACCTCTGAGTCCAGTTTGAATTTCCCTGTCAATGTACTGCTACAACTATTTTAAAGTTATTTTGGGGAAAATATTACTTGTGTGCATTATTAATGGTATCATCTGAGACCTTCCGCATTCTGTTGAATCACCTTTCTTTTGGAGTAGCCACAAATACAGATGTCTCCCAGTCAGTTAGCCAAGTACCTTTCTTCCAAATTCCTTAGACAAGTGAGCCCCTCCAGAGCTGCATCCGTTTGTTGGAATGTGCCAATTGGGATTCCATCGGTGTACGGAGTCTTGTTTTTCCCCAGTGCCTTCAGTGCACCTAGGATTGCTTCCTTCAATACCCCTGGTTCTGGATCATGGGCTGTCACCTGAAACTAATGAAAGGTAACTACTCCTTTCTGGTACAGTGACGATGTATTCCTTCCACCTTCTTTAGATGTTTCCTGTGTCACTGTGCAATGTTTTGCCCATAGTATTCTTCAGCACATTCCACTTAAACCAGAAAAGAGAGAAAAAACAAACAAATGAAAAATGATTGTTTTCTATTTGGTTTCACTTCCGGGAGAGCCCATCAGAGGCCCATTGAGAAAGCACCCAGTGCTTTGAACCTGTTCATTCAGGTGTCAGCCACCCCTTGCTGAGAATTTGTATTTCCACCCACACTTAATTCTTACATGTTTGAGTCCACAAGAATATGTGACTCGTTAAAAAAAAAGGAAAGAATAGATGGATCTTGAACTGTAGATCCTGACTCAGTATATCTCATGTTGTGGCTGTCGTCGTTGTTAGGTGCCGTGGAATCAGTTCCAAGTCCTACAGACCCTACGTACAGCAAAACCAAACATCACCCAGGCCTGGGCTGTCCTCTCAATTGTTCGTATGTTTGGGCCCATTATTGAGCCACTGAGTCAACCCATCTCATCAGAGGCCTTCCTCTTTTTCATGGCCCCTCAATTTCATCGCAGGAGGAATGGGGCTTTCCACAGCTGTAAACAGCTGCAGTCTCGGAAGCCCACAGGGGCAGTTCTACCTTGTCCTATAGGGTCATGATGAATCAGTATTGAGTGGGTGGCAGTGAGTTTGGGCTTTGAGTTTAATTTTATCTGGTGTAGAAAAGCACACTCTCTACAACTGGTTGAACAAGAGGATCTGGTTGAAAGGCGTAGAGGCATCCTAGGTGAGGCTTGTAGCGTCCCCTCTCGGAGGTGCTTGCGTTGCATGCTGCCTCGACATTCTTCTTTAGGAATGCCAGCTTGGGCAGGGTGAGCAAGACCAGGAACTATGGCATCCTGGCGTAGGGAGAGGAAGACGTTTGCTTTGTTCCAAGCTATGTATTTGACTGCAGGTGAACTCCTCAGAGCTGAGCTCTCAGACTATAGGCACAGAAGAGAAGCTGGGGGCAAGTAATCAGAGGGGTAGATTGTACCGTACGCCTTGAAGGCACCCAGCCCTTTGGTGACTGCTCACTCAGCGTTAACTAAGCCCACTGGAGGCCTTTCCCTTTCAATGTGAGGTAAATTTCTTCTTCCTGAGCTTCCAGTGTTCGCAGCCCAAGTGAATTGTTCAACTTTGATATGTCACGTGGCCTGGATACGATGAAATTGGACAACCCCAAAGACCAATTCAGAAAGGCGAGAAGTAAGTGGAAATATCTTTGGGGACTCTCAGCTCTCTAGGCATACAGAGTTCACCAAGCTAGACACTGTAGCAGACCAAAAATGCATTTGCCAAGAGAACTAATCTAGTGCTAAGAGTTGTAGGGAGAAGAGAACATAGTAATGCAAGCAGGTGTCATCCCACTAAATTTCTTCCGTAACATGGGAAAGTTGGATGCTTCCCAATTGTTGATGTGCTTTAAGTTTTCTAATTTTATATTAATATATATTCAATATATTCATACTGGTGCTCTGTAAAACACTGCTTTCCTTTTTACCAGGGTTTCCCTGGGGGTGCTAGAATGCCCCCGGGGTGCTGCACATACCTACAGTCGGTTATGGGATATAGTACAAACGTTTTTAATTGTGGAAGGGAACACTGATTTTTTTTTCCCTGAAAAGGGGGCAATATACCAAATAAGTTTGGGAGCCTATGCCTGTAGTAAAGAGTCTATACTATTAAATTGTATCATTTGCTAAACTGCAGTGGGCCTGACCATGCCACAAATCCCACTCCCTACCAAGTGAAGACGTGGAGATGAGGTTGTGCCCAGCGCACCACCGTGTGGCTCATCTATTCTCTTAGATTGACAGTGGAGTGCTACACCCACACTGACAAGATGCACCTCTCCTGGTAGGTGGGAACTGGAACTTAATTTGCTTTTTTTTTTTAGAAAAGACTCTCCTTGCAATCTGACAAAAGGGACATTTCAGAAATTTCCAAGCCATCACACTACTTGCGCCTCTAAATCGGCATTTGAAATTGTCCTTTGATAGCCTTATCTCGGATAATTTTCTTCTTCACGGAAGTATACTGGTAATGTCAGTGAGAGGATAATTTTGAAAAATTGCCTTTCCTTTATTTCCCCTTTAAGTGTTTGTGAAAATAATATGCACACAAGTTTCAAAATAAGGAAACACAAAAATGCTTATAATGAAAAGTCGTGGTCCCCTCCCAACCCTCAGTCTCCTTCCCAAGACAACCATTTCTCTTTCTGATGGTGGACCCTCGCTTAGTTATGGGCAGTCCCCAGGCTATGAAGGAAATCTGCTCCTAAAGGTGCAGCGCCTTTAAGAACATGTAGGTGAGTCGAAACAAGTGCATCACTTTCTAATTTCTGTGCAAGAAAATGGCCCTGATGTAGTGAGTTATGCGTTAGGTTGGTAACCACAAGGTTAGCAGTTTGAACTCACCAGTTGCTCTGAGGGAGAAAGATAAAGCTTTGTGTTTCTGCCAAGATAGACAGCCTTGGGAACCTAAAGAAGCATTTCTACTCTGTCCAAAAGGATTGCTCTGAGTGGGAATCCAGTTTGATTTTAAGTCGATAGTATTTTAACAATTCTAATGATATTCTTTGTGCCTTTAATTATGATATGGACCTCTAGTTCCTGTTGCACCACATCACATAGCGCATCTTGACACTCCGGACTTAAAGGAAGCTACTAACCATCTCCGGGAAACACATCAAGTTTCACGTTTTCTGACTCATCTCTTTTTCCTAGACCATGAGATGTCCTGACTTTTCCATTGGGTGCTCTGTTTTGTTCTTAAGTATGAGTGAAGGTTGGTCATCCATCCATATTTAAGAAGGACAACCTGGGTAGATTTGGTAATAGATGGTGTAGGGTTGCCATCTCCGGATGGGAAACCAGCTTGTGAAGTTGACGATGTTCCTAGGGCCTCTCTCCGTGGGCTTCTGCTTGGCGGTGTTGCACTGAGAAAGGTTTAGGTTTCTCGCAGGAGTAAAGTGGATGTTTCTTGTGTGGAGTAAGGGGTGAGTGGTTTGTGTCAGGGGGGCGTGGCTCCAGATGCCTAAGGAAGTGCATTCTTCACCCACCTTCCATCATTCACTAATGCCTTGTATAAATCCCCCCTCCCCGCAAAACAGACTCTTTGCATCAGGGTAGAACTCAGTCCTCTTTAGTGTTTTCTTTTTTTTAAAATCATTTTATTGGGGGTTCATACAACTCTTATCAAATCCATACATACATACATTGTGTCCAACACATTTGTACATTTGTTGCCATCATCATTCTCAAAACATTTTCTTTCTACTTGAGCCCTTGGTATCAGCTCCTCTTTTTTTTTTCTTCAGTGTTTTCAATGGTTGTAATCTTGCATATGTAGATTGCCAGGCAGTGGTGTCTCTGAGTGAATTTGAACCCTGAATCTTTTTGCTTAGTAAACACATTGCCAGCACGTCAGTTCCAACTCTTGACAACCCTATGTGTTACAGAGGAGAATTGCTACATAGGATTTTCTTGGCCATAATCATAAAGTAGCATAAGATCCCCCGGTCTCTCTTACAAAGCACTGCTGATTGAGTTTGAACCACCAACCTTTTCAGTTAACCCACAAGAGCAAAATATTTGCATCCTCACATCACCACAGTACAATTTCAAAATAGATCTTAACTTCGGGTAGAGATAAAGAGCCCTCCCATATTTTGCTCAGGCCTTGCAGCACAGTGCTGGGACCTAAGGCAGGGTCTGGGCAGGGGAGTCAAGTGGGCCTGCGGCAGCAGGTACTTTACATAGACTTCCAATTAGCCTATTGGAATCCCACCCCATACTCAACCCAAGTCTTTCCTGCAGCTCACTGCGGTGAGCTCATGGCACCAAGGTACCTCACAGAAGTTTTCTCGAGTGCGTTATAGGCGCTTAACACTCTCCTTCAGTTTTGCTCTCCTGGTGAGATCTGTTGAAATCTCTGTTCCCCAGATGTGCTTGTCCCTGTCGCTTTGCTTTTCTACCCGTCACTCTTTTCGGTGCTATTTTATTAATTTCCAGCAAGGCGAAGGCTGGTGGTGCTCATTCTGCCATCATCTTCCAGAAAACAACATTTCTTTCTTTCCCTTTTTTCCCAACATTTCTTTCTGATGAGAACCTGAATGCGAATACGAACCTTTTCTAGAGATTGGAGTGTGAACAGAGGCCCAGAATCCTCATAGTATGAAAAGAAAGAAGGGGAAAAAACATCCACCTGATTCAGCTCAAGTTTGTTTGCTTTACTTATTACCCTGCACAAGTTTGCCGCGGTGGACTCTTAGGTTCTGTTGCAGGGAACGTAATTAGAATTTTCGAGCAGTGTTCATTTTCTGAAATCAACTCGATAGTAGTGATTTTTTTTGAGACTTAAAGAAGCTGTTTATTTTGCTGTTTGTTTGCATGAAAGTCCATCCAGTTTTGAAATATTCTAATTCTAACATCATCATCACAGGAGTTCTCAGCTTTATCATCTAATACCTAATTTTCTTATTTCTATTTTTTAAATCCTAATGATCTTTGAAGTGTTTATTCATCTCTGTAGTTCACATTACCTAGAACAGCGCTTTGTCCTAAATAGGCTCTCCACAAAATGTTTTCAATAGACTTAAACTTTTCCAAGAAAATGGTTTAGCTCCGTGCAATCATGGCTTAATTTAGTGTGGCACTTCAACTCTTTCAAATGCTTTCATATTTGCTCCATTCAGAGCCCACACTTGTTGCTCCTCGAGCAGTAGAAAGGTGGCAGGCATTTTTAGTCGTGTTTTACAGCGAGGACACTGGGTTCTGTCTGAACTCTGAAATGGCTTGACGCTTTGCCCGAGGTTATACATCTTACAGTTTCAGAGCCAGGTTCAGATTCGGTGCTCTTTTACATTTTACATATATTACAATTAAGCTGAACCTATCCGTGGGGAACACTTGATGATGAGCCTATTTCTCTAAACCCCAGGGCCATGAGCTGTGGACTCTCACACAGGGCATGTTCTGCTAATGATCTAAATTATTAGTATGAAGGAAAGGTCCTTTGGATACTCAGTCCACCCCACTGTGTCCCTTTCATGTTCTGTACCCATAGACCAAATTGAGCCACGCAGGCAGAATGCTCCCAAGGTCAGGTTCTCTCCCAGTCAAAAATGTGTGTAAGGCTCAAAAGCCTTGTTTTTCCAGAAACAGATTCACCCCTTAGCCTCCGCTTAAGGTTAATTCATACAGAAAAGACATGCGCTTAGACTAATACATACTCACCAAATTTGAACCTCTCATGCGATTCACTGATGATTGGGAGATGGCGCAGGGCAGTGTTTTGCTATGATGTGCAGCGGCACATAACAAGGGCAACTGATGAAAGCACAGTATGCCTCTTTCAAGAAGGTATCATTTAAATATGAGTGTAGACTCATCATAAATGTATATGCCCCCTTCCTTTTTTATTTTTATTGTTTTACAAATACTATGTGCTTTAATTTAGAAGCAAATGCGTGTGACAAAAGCCTAACGTGGTCCCCAGAACAAGGCCCCATCCTCCAGAAGCCACTCTCTGCTGATCTGAATTATGCTGCCGCCACCTGGGGGCAAGCAGGGGACCGTTTCCTCTTCAGCACCCACTGCCTGTGGTCACCCCAAAACCCAAACCAAACTCTTTGCCATCGAGTCGATGCCGACTCCTAGTGACCCTACAGGACAGGGTAGAAACGCCCCTGGGGGTTTCCGAGACTTCAATTTCTTATGGGATTAGAAAGCCCCCTTACTCTCCCAGAGAGCAACTAGTTGGTTTCGAACTGCTGACCTTGCAGTTAGCAGTTTGCTGCATAATCAATACCCCACCAGGGCTTCTCTTGGTGGCCCAGCTTTGGTCAGTCGCCCAGCCTTCCTTTATTTCTCTGCTTTTCAGGATGACCCCTGGGACTTTATTCCAGCCCCCTAAGCCCCAACCTCTCCACTGAACTTCTGTCAGCCCGCACCATCAGCTCAAGCACCTCACTGATTTTTGCCACAAATTCTGCGTTATTAGACCAGGTACAGGCCAGGCCTCATGTTATTCCACTTAGTTTGCCAGGGCTTAAAGGAGTAAACACTCCTCTGAGTGGTTCCTGTCAGCCCTGCTCTCCCTCAGTGCACCTGGGACCCGAGCCTCGGGTCGGTGGCTGGCCTGCAGAGGACCTGCGCTCCCTTGAGTGGGAAAGCAAATGTTGAGAGCAGAAGAGCATTTTCCTGGGGAGCGGCTCTGTCGTGTTTCTCAGATCCTGCTGTTTTCACCTGAAACTGGGGCTGGCTCTGGTTTCTGCCCTGCCTTGGCTTGGAGAAGCCACCTGTTTCCCGCCTGGTTCCTGCTCGACTTCTCTGCACCTGCTGGCCTCCGCAGCGCACACCGCTCCAGCGCGCGCCGCTCCAGCGTGCCGGTCTTGGCTGGGCCGCCGGTTCAGTTAGTCCTTACTCCTTTCCAGACCCCCCCCCCCCCCCCCCGGCCTGGCATGCAAGGCATTCTTGACTTATGTGTTCCCTAAGCACTTTTACTCTACATTGGTTTTTCTTCTCAATATAGTTTCAGAAGGTTCCCTCACCCCTCACCCCCCACCCCCGAGTCCCGGCTCTTCATCACTTCACCCTGCTCATCCCAGAGTCACTGGTCTCCCTAAGGGGTGAATGGTTCCCTTCTCAGGCAGTCCCCTAGCTCCAAAGGTGAGTAGTGTCCACAGCTTTTGTTTGTTTTTTGTTTTTAATCATTTTATTGGAGGCTCTTACAGCTCTTATCACAATCCATGCATGCATCCATTGTGTCAAATACATTTAGTACATATGTTGCCATCATCATTTTCCAAACATTTTCTTTTACTTGAGCCCTTGATATCAGCTCCTCATTTCCCCCCACCCACCCTCCCTTCCTCTTGAACCCTTGATAATTTATAAATTTTCTCCTCCCATGAATGTCTTACACTGACCGCTTTCTTCCTTCACCCACTTTTCTGTTGTCCATCCCCCGAGGAAGGGGTTATATGTAGATCATTGTGATTGGGCTCTCCTTTCTAACCCCCCCCCCAACCACCACCTTCCCCTTATCCTTCTGGTGTCTCTACTCTCATTATTGGTCTGAGGGGTTTATATGTCCTCAATTACCTGTGTTACAAGCTCTTAACTGTAGTAGTGTGCATGTCTTGTCTAGTCAGATTTGTAAGGTAGAATTAAGGTTGATACTGGGGTAGAGGGGAAGTATTAAAGAACGAGAGGAAAGTTGTATGTTTCATTGGTGCTCTACTGCACCCTGACTGACTCATCTCTTCCTTGTGGCCCTTCGGTAAGGGAATGTCCAATTGTCTACAGATGGGCTTTGGGTCTCCACTTCACGCCCTGTCCCCCATTCATATTGATATGATTTTTTGGTTCTGGTCTTTGATGCCTGATACCTGATTTAATTGACACCTGGTGATCACACAGGCTGGTGTGCTTTGTCCATGTGGGCTTCGTTGCTTCTCAGCTAGATGGCTGCTTATTTACCTTCAAGCTTTTAAGACTCCAAACACTGTATCTTTTGATAGCCGGGCATTATCAGCTTCACCACATTTGTTTATGTACCTATTTTGTTTTCAGTAATCGTGTTGGGAAGGTGAGCATCACAGACTGCCACATTATTAGAACAAAATTTTCTTGCATTGAGAGAGTTCCCAAGTAAAGGCCCAATTTCCATCTGCTACCTTAATACTTAACATATAAATATAAGTACATAGCTCTATTTCCCTATTGTTATATATAAATATATTTACATATGTACATGCCTGTATTTAGACCTCTATAAGTGTCCTTTGCCTCTGAATTCTTTCCTCTACTTCCTTTTACTCTCCTCTTGTCCCACTATCATGTTTAGCCTTCATGTGGGTTTCAGTAATTCCTCTAGGTTACATTGCCCTTGGTTAAGGCCCACGAGGCATCCTATAACCTGGTTTTAGATTCATTGATTTTAGATCACTTGTTGTTTCCTTGTCCCAGGGTGGTTGACACCCCCCCCATTTCTTTCTCCCCCCGCTCCCTCTCCCATGTCCCCCCCCAGAACCACTGGTTCCATTGTTTCTCCTCCAAATTGTTTATCCCACCTATCTTATCTAGATAGACAGGCAGAGACAATAATAAGCGCAAAAACAAGACAAAGCCAGACAAAACAAAAGACAAGTAACAACAACAGCAAAACCAACGACAAAAATGGAACAGCCTATAAATAATTCCAGGTCTGTTTGTTGATCTTTAGGAGTGTTTTCCATTAGAGTCTGATGGGGTACCATATTCCGGCCCCAAAGTCTATTTTTGGTATTCCCAGGGACTTCATTGATTTGCTCCCTTTGCTGCTCTGTTGCACACCCTTAGTGTTTCACCTGTGTGATGGGGTCAATTCTGGCACAATTCCTGCACTATGTCTCTCCTGTGTTGTCCCCTGTAGCGCTATGGTTCAGTGAGGGATGTTGTGTCTCGTGGTGGGGCCGGCCTTATGGTCCTCTCTGTGCATTGACTGCTCTGAGCAGGAATATCATCCTCAGGGCTTGGTGGGCAGGATGTGTTCCATTCACTCTCCTTCCCTCTTCATTTGTTTCTGTGTGCTCTGATCAGACATACCCCTCTCCCTGAGCTGTAGCTTCACTGCTATCCCATGGAGTGCATTCTTCTGGGGGGAAGGGGAACTGATGTGCGGTCAAAATGCTGGCATTGTGTTCCCTCACACCCCACAAGAATTTCAAGACCCCACACTGATGTTATATATGACTTCCCACCCTCCCTGCCCCCAGCAATTCCACCTAGAGTCCACTGCTTCACTATGCTACCCACTAGATTAATAACGCCTCCCTGTCTTGGGATAATACCTGCGACATCTTTGTGTTAATTTTTAATGTTGGAGTCGGGGATAATTTTACATCATTGATTAAATATGAAAAAGATGAAACAGGAATATAGACCTCCCTTGTTTTCTTGTGATTCTCATTTTGTTTTGAGCCTCTTTGTAGGCAGATTTCTTGTATCCTGTTCTCCCTTTGCTGTGTCTCCCAAGAGGTATCTGAGGTGATTTCAGAGAGGACGCTGCTGGGAAGCTAGCTAAGGTCTCTGGCACCTAGACCACTAAGTCTTACTGAGCAGGCCCAGGACCATCCATCAAATCTAGCAGTGAAGGTGGATTTGGGGCCCCAAGTCAGACTGCTGTGCCACACCAAGGTTAGCTATCCAGGAGGTCTGTACTCTGAACTTGTTGACACTTCTGATAGCCTTCACTGATATCCAAACAGGAGTTCTGTGTCCTACCACATAGAGATCCTGCCCCCAGTCGGAGTGGTAAGCTGCTCTGTCGCAGTTGCTGACACACGATCCAGGACTGAGGAAGTGACCAGCCCGTGGCCTCGCAAACTAACAGGATAGCCTGGCCAGTTCACAGGACAACAGGGCCAGTTCCTGGACTGAGACATTACGGTACTCCCAGGGTGCTTTTGCCGACCTCCAACCCTACCCTACCCACATCTTGACAGACTTCAGAAGGGATCATCTGCTCTTCATTAACTGGTAAATGAACCAAAGCCAACTCCCCTTGGGGCCTGTTGGGGCCAGTGTCACCCAGCTACACGATTTCATCCGTTTCTTAAAGAATGCATGTGTCCACTGAAGAAGGAAGAGAGAAGCCTACAACAGAGAGGACAGCCGACTCCACAAGAAGGCCTTTTCCTAGCTGAGGATCTGAAGTGGGTGGGACTTTTCAAAGTATTTTGGAGCCCAGTAGCCCCACGTGGTGTAATGAGTTAAGTGTTGGGCTGCTATCCACGAAGTAGCTTTTTCAAGCCCATCAACCGCTCCATGGGAGAAGGATGAGACTTGCTCCTCCTATCAAGAGTTGTATTTTCAGAAACACTAGACAGCAGTTTGACTCTATGGTTCGGGACACTGTGAGTTGGAATTGACTTGATGGCAGGGGTCATTCCCAGGCATTTCAGTGTATATCCTTTAAACACTCTGTTGGAAGAAAAAGAGTTAAGAGAACCTTTTAGTAGGAAGGGTATGGAGAGCGACCTAAACCTCATTTGTTCAGAGAAAGTCTCCTGGTTTTGCAGGGCACCCAGGGCTCTCCCAACTTCTAAACCAGTGTTGGTTCACACAGCCTCCATGAACCCCACTGCTCTTGCTTACATTTTAAGAAATTGAAACAGCACTAAATGTTGATACCTGGATAAGCTATTGTGACCACAGCTGGCCGAGTCTTCTTGTTATGTGCTGGCGAGTCGGTGCCAACTCAGCAACTCTACTGGCTTCAGAGGGAACACTGTCCTGTGCCATCTTCACCAGCCTTCCTGTGTTTGAGCCCATTGTTGCAGGCGCTGTGTCATTTCATACCATCGAGGACCTGGCACCTTCCTGCTCACCCCTACTTGACCAAGCATGGTGGCCTTCTCCAGGGACTAGTCTCTCACTGTCCTCAGTTTGTGGGATGAAGCCTCATTGTTCTCACTTCTAAAGAGCATTCCGCCTAGACTGTTTCTAAAACAGATCTGTTCCTTTTTCTGGAAGTCCATGGTATATTCCACATTCTTCACCAACACCCTCATTCAGAAGCATCCATTCTCACTCGGTGTTACTTAGTTTGTGCCTGCATATGAGGCAATAGAAATGCCTTGGCTTGGCTAGTCCTCAGAGTTACATCTTTGTTCTTTAACACTTTAAAGAACTCTTTTGTAACAGATATGCCCAATGCAAACATCATTTGATTTTTTTTTTTACTAATCCTGAATAAGCATTTTTCCCATTTTTTTCCCAAAGCTACTTACCATCATAGTAGTAGTAGTAGTAAATCATTTTATTGGGAACTCTTACAGCTCCTATAACAATCCACACATCAATTGTAGCAAACCAATTTGTACATATGTTGCCCTCATCATTTCCAAAACATTTTCTTTCTACTTGAGCCCTTGGTATCAGCTCTTCTCCCCCCACCCCTTTCACCCTTGTGAACCCCTGATAATTTAGAAATAAAAAGTGACCTAATTGTGGTATTTAGCTCTCTAGCTTCCTTGTTGAGTTTCTTTCCTGGTGACCTGTCTTTCTCTGCTAGCTGTGTACTAAAATCACCTACTATAATTGTTGAGTCTGATTTCTGTTTTCAGTTTTTGAAGAATTTGACAAATTTTGCAGGTCTTTTGTTAGACACATATATATTTATTGTTCTCACTAGTTCTTTATCTACTTCTCCTTTTAGCATTATATAGTGACCATCCTTATCTCTTGTTGTGATTTGCACCTTGAGATCAATTTTGTCAGAGATTAGGATTGCAACCCCTGTGATATTTTTTTTGGTTGTCTTTTGCTTGGTATATTTTTCACCAGCCTTTTATTCTTAGCCTATTTTTGTCTGTGAGCTGAAGGTGTGTCTCTTGCAGGCAACATAATTGTTGGGTTATGTTTTCTGAGCCAATCTGCAATCCTTGTCTTTTAATGGGCGAATTCAGACAGTTGACATTCGAAGATATTGTCACCAACTGTGGATTCATTGTCATCTCATACCTTTTGTGTTGAGTGTTTTCCAATCTCCCTACTAACATGATGCTCAGTATATGTGGGGTGAGGCTTCATCTTTTACCTTCTTTTTGCCACTGAGGCAATGTTATCTTGATGGTTATTTTCGGCACATTGACTTCCAGGTGGCATTGAGCTATGTGGTCGTCGCCTGTTTGTACTTGGTGAATGTCGACAGTGCAGCAGCACTGCTGTGGCTCTGCAGACTCTCCGTTGGGCAACAACCAACCCTGGGGTTGCACTGTCACGGTGTTACCATATGTAGGCTCCCCAGGGTGGAAGCAACCTGGTGGAGAAGCTGCGGGGCCACAGCTGCTGCACAGGAGAATTTCAGGACTGAGGTCACCTGGCAGAGAAGCCACTAGTCTGGGACAGATTCACCAGAGGGCGGAAGTGTCCAAGTCGGCACTGTGAGATAATCTGTGCATGACAGTGGATGGGTTCTGACTGCAGCTTTAAGAGCCTGGTCAGGATCCGGCCACAGGCTAAAATGTCACAGTTGGACTCGATGTAACTATTGAAGCATTACATTCACAGCTGCTGGAGCCCTGCACAGGTGACTGGCGGGCTCTGGCTGCAGTGGCACAGGCTATGGTTGGTAGGTGAGTAAAACCCTGGCACAGGCGCCTGAGTGACCTGTGGACAACAGAGTTGGGTTCCAACAGGCTGGTGGCATATAGGGTCATTCGCTGCAGGGCTTGCCTTGGGTGGACTGTGGATGGGGTCCGCACTCAGCAGCTAGGGGTGAGGGCTGGTGCTAGGAAGATACTATATGTGTTGGTGGGGCACCCTATGGGGAGAAAAGTGCTGCTTGTGGTCATGAGTGTTGCAGGCGACCTTCAGGCAGAGCCTAGGGGCTCCAGAATGTGGCCAGCTGTGGGGCAAGGTCACCTCCCTGGCCTAGGGAGTACTCTGGATTGCTGCAGGAGTTAATTCACCTATCTGAATCCCACTCGGTCTCCTAATCGGTGAATTTACGGATGGCCACGGAACTCTCTCTGCAAGCTACTTACCTGGGCACCATCTTGCCAGAAGTCCCATTTGATTTCTTGACTACATCTTCCATGAGTGTTCATTGTAGATCCAAATAAAATGAAATCCTTAATAACGTCAGCCTTTTCTGTGGTTGTTTTAATGTTACTTATTGGTCTAATTGTGAGGGTTTCCGACATCAGTCCCCCTTTGTGTGGAGGTATAATTCATGGTGAAAGCTGTATTCTTTGATTTTTTTTCTCAGTAAATAAATCCAGACCTCTTCACTATCTGTAAGCAATGTTGTATCATCTGCCTACCACAGACTGGTAAAGAGTTGCCCTCCACTGCTGATGCTGCATTCTTTGTCATTTTGTGCAGTGCTTTGTGGGAGAAAAACAAAATGGCTCTTGGTCATCCTGTAGCCATATTAGCTTCTTAGTGACAAAGTCAATGCACAACAAGGCATATAGGTCGCATTCAACCCACCACTCTCTGTGGATACCCTCTGTGTGCCAGACACATTTCACTCTGTGCTTCACATTGATTTAGTTAATGCTCAGAGAGTTTCTGTGAAAAGGCATGTTTATCCCATGTTACAGATGAGAAAGTAGAAGCAATAGAGAGTTAATATGCCCAAAGTATCGCAGCTCATCTTTAGTAGAGTCAGGATCTGAACCATGTCTTTTGCCTACAGAGACTCCGTTTGTCTCAATGCACTGTGTCATCCCTGAACTGCACATTAGAATCATCTGGGGAATTTGGAAAATAATTAAGTCAGAAACTCTGCAGGTGGAATACTGGTCACCGAGGTGAGATCTGCAAAGCTAATCAGCTTCCCCGGCTGCATTGGGAGGATAGCCTGTCTCATTGTCAGCCAGGGGCCAAAAGTGGCTCGGAGCAAAAACCATCAGCTCCCCCTGCTCTCCCTTCCCAAGCTACTCTCCAGTTCCAATCCATGGAGGACTCGGCCACAGTATAAGCAATAACTGAGCAGGTGGTTTTAGGGCGAGCTGAGTGGGCAGGCTGTGGTGTGCACCGAGCCAGGTAGTGGCTGTGGAGATGCAGGCGAAGGCAGGCAATGGGAATCTGTGGAGGCAGGAGACAGTGAGGCAGGATCCAAAGGGTAACCCTTGAATAAAGAATAATGACTGAGCTTTAAAGTGAGTGTGGGAAGATCGTTTTGTCATTAACAAAAAATGAGTAAATAAAGAGGAATCCTGTGTTTAGGAGTGGGAAAATGCTGCATCCATGCTGTACGCACTGAGATTGAAGTAGAGATCTTTGCTGGTAATTGAAATTTTGAGATGAGAGAGGACAAGACTTTTACAGTTTACCCAAAGGCATCAGTGTTGATCTGACCTCCCTAAAGAAGATGAGAAATGTATAAGCCTTACTGAATATTCAAGCAGTTTTTCAAAAAGTGGCTTTATTGGCATATACTTCACATCACACAATGTAATCATCCAATCATATTAAGAAGATTTGTGCAATCGTTACCACTATCAATTTCAGGTTATTTCCTTCTGGTGCTCGTTGTTGTGAGTTCCCCGTCTTCCTGAATCTTTCCCTTTCTGCCTCTAGGCAATTACCAGCCCAGACTCTATAGATTTGCCTATTCTGGATTTCAATACAGAAAATGAAATAAAACCCAAGCAGAAAGCAAACAACAATGACTAGAAAAAACATAGGAAACCCTCAATTGAAAAGAAAGCAGAAAATAATAAAAGCTAAGACAACTTTAAAATGAATTAAAAGTAGATAACGTGATGTGGTGTGGCATTTTAACCCAGCTACCTCTGCCATAGCCAACTGCACAGTGCTCTCTGTCTGATAACAGGACTATTCATCTCTCTGAGCTATGCTCAGAGGGAATTCGCCGGAGGCTTAATCCATGTGTGGACTTTGCAAGTGGATTTGGGGCTTGCACTGCCATCCACAGCCTTCTGCGAGCCAGGTGTTCACAATATAATCTCTACTACCATTCCCTCCTTTGGATTTAGATTTTAGTATTTAAAATCCTGGATCACACAGGCTGGTGTGCTTCTTTGTGAACGTAGTTGACGCCTCGCTTAGATGGTTGCTTGCTTGAAGACAACCCTTTAAGACGCTAGACTCTATTCTTTCTAATTACGGACACCATCTGGTTTCTTCCCTACACTTTGCTATTGCATTCATATCTTTTGCCATCTCTTCATGACATCAAGTATTGAGTGGGGCCATGTCATAAGAATGAACTATTCTTAGATTGGGGCTAGAATTAAGTGTGAGCCCCAAATCCATTCATTTATCTGTAGTTCATATATGCCTCTGGTTCACTTTAGATACATCATTATTATTTTATGATAGAGAACATTATAAATCATCCCCTGGAACATAAAGTAATTCTATTGATAATGTTATTAATTTAGCAGGTGGTATTGAATTTAAAACACTGTTGAGAAAAGTGAATTATACAAATATAGGCTGGGTTTAAGCTGCAATGCATGAATTGTTGGCTTGCACAGATTAAACTCTTAAGTAGCCGGACACTATTTACACAAACAAAGGGGGGTTCTTGAGAGGGCAAAACCTTCAGTAAGACTCATTCATAAAGGTAGAATCATGCCTACCAGACTAATGCATATCATAAGGAAGCAAGGAGCGCCCAACAGTTGTCAGCTGTCCAAGCTAACCCAATGCCCGGGACAGTGTTACACTGTTGGAAGAGCAAGCGCTGCCCAGTGAGGTCTGGCTCCACGCACTGTTTTAGTGTTGTGGTCGCATAACCTCTGGGCAGCATTTTGCACCTTTGAGAGTGGAGCGACTCTTCCTGCGGAGTTGCTCCTAGTCTGGATGCAAATGTTATAAAAAAAAAAAAAAGAAGAAGAAAGCAAGGAGGGCATTAAAATAGTGTGTATAGACTTATATTTATAGTGTATGTATATTTAACATATATTAAACACACATATAGTAAATATGTGTATACATGTTTTTATATATTTTTATACTGAACTTTGAAAACATTGAAAGAAGCCAGACACAAAAGACCACATGTCATATGATTTCATCGGGCACAAGAGAGCTGTACCAAAGTCCAACAATGACCGACAGTTCTATAGCCTTGGGATAGCAGTCATCTGCTTCTCACACCAGGCTGTTTGAACTCTTCAGTCCAAGGGAGTACGTCCATTCCTTAAATATGCTACAGGTGAGTTTGAGGTAAAGCCCAGTTTACCAAGCAGTTACTGTGCAGAAAAGGATAGTGGCCGTGGTGAGTATGTGTGAATGGCATATATATAAATGTGTGTGTGTGTAAAAACAGTTGATGGTGCTGCTGGAAACAAGCCAGACACAAAAGGTCACATGTTACAAGACTTCATTTACAGGAAATGTCCAGGATAGGCAAGCCCTGAGAGACAAAAAGCAGACTAGAGGTTGCTAGCTGGTGAGGGAGTGGAAGAATATGGAGCACTACAAATGGGTTCCAGGTTTTGGGGGGGATGATGAGAGGGTTCTACTAAAGTCCCCATGATTCTACAAAGAACCACTGAACCCTAGGCTTTAAATGGGGGAGAGAGGTGACATGTCAATTACCATATGTATGCTATATTGCTCAAAATCATAAATATGATATAGTCCTCGCTCAGGTGGTTATTATTTACTTTATTGAAAATACAATTCAAACAAATCATTCCAAATTATATTCAACCATTAACTCCCACGTGGCTGCTTTGACTTCTTAAGCAGAAAAAGCCCATCTTTTATATCCTATCTCCCCCCGCCCCCATCCCCCAGCCCCAAATAGGTTACCTTAACCGTGGAAGAAACAAAACTCTGTGAATTAGGAGCCGGGAGTGCCGTTTAAGCAATAATTAGGTTTCCTATTTAAAGAGCTACATTAATTACAGGACAGAAAGAGCCCATGATCCTTTGTTGCCTAGTTTGTTTCCCATGAGAACCATTTCTTACTTGGGCCTCTGTTTAAACATCAGTCCATGCAGTTGAAAAAGTTGAAGGAGAGGCTGAACACGGGTCCTTTGGGTATCTGGACTGAAATATGGATTTGTTCTTCCTCAACAATTTTCAAACCTGCAGCACGTGGAGTGTTTGGACCATGGCAGTGGGTTTCATAATCAGCTGTTTATTTTCGTCTTATCTTGAAACTGGGTGTTGAAATATGTGAGATACCTTGAAACAGGAAAACACCTGAACCTGCTGCCATGAGTGGACTCTGACCCTGAGTGTGTCAGTAGAACTGTGCTCCAGAGACTTGCCGAGGCTCATTTTTCTGAAGCTGACCACCAGCCCTTTCTTCTGTGGTACCTCTAGGTGGTCTCGAACCTCCAACCTTGGGCTAGCAGATGAGCTAGTTAACAGTTTGCACCACCCAGGGAAGCATACTCCATTGAGTTAATTTAGAAGCAAAAGATGTTACTACAAGTAAAAAGTGCTGTCTCCCAACAGCACGTAGCTATTCCACAGAGAAACCTTGGGATTACTCCAGTGTATGGGTCCCGCTCTGCGTCCAGCAGTATGCACAAAGCTTCATGCCATTGCGATTCCCACTCATCGGGACCCTCGACAGGTTTTCCGGGACTGGGAATCCTTACAGGAACAGATGGCCCCATCTGCCGCCCATGGAGCAACTGATTGGCTTGAGCACCGACCTTGTGGTTCGAAAGCCCAACACCTAGCCCCAACCTTCAGGGCCACCGAGACCCCTTAGCAATTACATACTCCTTACAGAATTTAAAAAGCTTGCCCCATACGCTGCAAAGAAGTAAATTTGAGTCTCTTACTATTGCCCCCACCATCATCTTTGATATGGTCTACGCTTCAGTGCTCGGTCACTGATGGGACAGTCGTTGTTTAACCAGAGTTTCCTGTTTGCTGCTGTGATGGGAGGCGAATTGTTTGCCGGCAGCAACGCAGGTTCTCCCTCCTAACGAAACACGGGTCACACTTTCGCTTTGCGAGCTGATTCCAGGAGCCCAAGCGGAAAGCGAGTTTTGAGAATGACGAGGGCAACGAATGTATGAGTGTGCTTTACACAATTGATGTATGTGTGGATTGTGATGAGAGTTGTATGAGCCCCAATACAATGATTGAATACTCTTTTTTTTAAAGGGCAAGGGGCACCCCTATTAGGAGAGATTTCCATTCTCCCAGGTAGGCCTCCTGCCTCGATCACTCATGTTGCTGTTGTTGATGTTCACTGCTGGAGGCTGATTTGCCTGCGCCGCCCCCCCCCCCGCCCCCTCCAGACGCGCCCCCCCCCCAGAGCATTTGCAATGGAAGCGGGCGTGGGGGTGGGCTGTGGGGTTTTCTGCAGAGTCAGCAGAGGCCGCATGCTAACAATGAGCTTGAAGAACGCCGTAGGCACGTGTCAGGGCGCACCAACCTGTTCTTTGCGCAGCAGAAACCCGACTCGTACTTCAGGTACAACGTCACCCCGAAATGTTGCTGCCTGCTCTCTGTGGTCATGCCCGGCCTATCTCAAAGCCACAGAGAGTCTGAAAAACCACCTCAGCCTCTCTTTCAACCTCTTCCCCCACCAAGTCTCTCAGGAAAGAAAGAAACCACAAAATGGGAAGAGATTCATTTCACTTTTCCTCTACACCTTTAGCAGGTGCTCTGTTGGCACCATGGGTTAAACGCAGGCCTGCTAACTGATGAGTACGAGGTTCAAATCCACCAGCTTCACCACAGGAGAAAGACCCAGCCGTCTACTTCTGTGAAGACTGACACCTCCAAAGCCCCAGGGAGCAGTTGTCGGCTGTCCTGCAGGGTCCTTTGGAGTCAGAATGGACTGCATGGCTGTGGATACCACTGAGTTCTTAACCTGGCTGACTGGACAGAGGTTGTTTTCAACATTCCTTACGAGAAAAGCAAGTTTGTGGACTAGGGACCCAGAGACCTACCCAGCCCATGGGTGGAATGTTTTATTTGGCATCTTTAAAGCATCTATATGAACATTGTCAACAATGAATGGTTATCCACATAAACTCTACATTTCTGACTTCCCTTCAGAAATGCCAAGGTGACGTCTCCCTGGGTGTAGATTCTCAAAGGAGAAAGATGTGCTGAGCCCAGTCTCGCTCTCCCTGTCACATGACGAGGCTTCCTTCCAGTGCTTGCCCAGCCCACTGAGATCACTTCTATGATCAACTAGTCCCTACGGCATTTGCCGGCTTGGGGACCACAACTAGAGAAGGAGCCCCAAAGAGGAAAGGGTGTGCTTCTCTCGCAAATGTTCCTGGTGGCCAGTACGAAACTTGAGCTTTTGGCTAACAAGATGATCTTACACCTAGCAGAGTTTGGGATTCAGATCTAAATGAATTGAGGTCAATGTAGTATGTGGGATTTCGGTTTCATTTCTAAATGTATTAAGCAGGGACACTGTAAGTAGACTTCAGCAAAATATAAGGAAAAACACCCTTAAAGGGAGGACAGGCAAGCTGAATTTCTGGTGTAGGCACCCACTCCCTTGCCAGCACCTCAGTTTTCTGACCGGCCGGCTGGAAGGGTGAGTGACCATCAGCTGCTCTTCTCTTTCAGCACTCGTTCATTTAGTGAACTTTACAGAGTGGCTGACAGGGTGCGTTTACAGTAACAAAGCCTGAATCCACACGTAAGGCCTCCCGTTCCTCATCTGTATAACAAGGATCGGAACAGTAAGTACTTCAGTGTCAGGAGCACTCTGAAAACTCAGGAACTGTGAGCTTTTGTTATTTAATCATACATCAGCCATTTGCCTAAGCAGCCCTGGGAGCCCTGTAGGGTAAGCGTCAGACTGCCCGCTGCAAGGTTGGTGGTTCAATCCCACCAGCCTCAGAAGAAAGATGAGGCTGTCTGCTCCAGTAAAGATGGATAGCCTCAGAACCCCTAGTGCAGAGGGTCACTTTGAGTCCACAACTGATTCTATGGCAGTGAGTTTGGGAACTGTTTTCGAGATTCTAGTAGGCCATCGGACTATCCATAACAGTGCTGAAAAAGACGTGCCCGTGTCCTAAAAGAGCTTTAGTTTAGTGGGGAGAGAGTCTGGGCCAACAAGTGACATCAGCAAGACAAGGAACTTCTCGTCAACGTGACTACTATTGAACCATATACATGCTAGTGAGGCCACAATGTATTACAACGTCACATTACATTTAAAAGGTTCCTGTGCAATACCTCCTCTCGTGACATAGGTGTGTGCCTAAGTATGTCAGAAGTAACAACAAAAGTAGGAGGGTTTTTGTAATGCAGGTTCTGCAACAAACGTTTAAGTCAGAGCCTGGTTCTGACATTTGAGGGAGTCCTGTTGGTGGTGATGTCAGAAGTCAGAGCCCGACCCCTCTCCTCAGAAACACACACACACAATGGTTTGCTTCCTCTTACAGGGAATTTGAGAGCTCCTGGGCCCGCTGGTGGAAGTAGGCCCCACTGAGGCCCTCGCGCCTTCCATACAGGAGGTGGAAGCAGTTGTTCTGGAAAAACAGTTACTACAGAGCTAGCACAAAGCCATGCATAGAAACAGGGCAGTTCTGTGTGAAGGAAGGAATCTGCGTTGCGTAGAGGTGACATGAGCAGTGAGAGGAATTTTTAATGGAGAAACAGCACTTCTTTTTTTTCATAAAGAAAATATTCCTGTATCAAGTCCTGTCTTCAGAGCCAGCACCTTGTAGATCTGTCATGTGTATTGCTGTCAATACCCTGACACATGTTTAAGTCAGAGGATCGCCTTCTCCCCTTGATCCTCTCACCATTTCTTGATATCGCTACCATCTCTGGCATGTCAAGGAGACTCCCTGTTTACCAGACCAAACCATTACCCTTACAAAGAGTTAGCTTGGCTGAGTGCTTCGCCTCCCCCAACAACCTCCACCGAAACTGTAGTATTTCTCTAGTCTTCACACCACAGCCTCCAATATGCAAGGAACTGATTATACATGGACTTGATTATCTCTGCGTCACCCGAATTGGGCTGGCCACTCTGGGCAGACTGTGCCCTGAATATTGGATGGCACGCTTTACCATAGCCGTCCAAAACAGATCCAACTACAGAAGTCTTGGGAAACAATGTACCAAAGGTTTGGTGGGGCAAGGAGGGAAATGAAAAGAAAACTCGTCGCCATCTAGCAAAAATACCACAAAAGGTCTATGAGACAACCTTCGGCCACCAAAACCTTTGTTTTCAACCCCCTCACCTTGCCATTCTTTTAACTCCCTGCTCTCCATTCTCGCACTTTAGTTTGGGCTCTTCAGTTCAGAGCACGGCTTTCTTCCACTTCTTTGACAATGGGTTCATAATTTCACACTGCCTTATTAGGAGAAAGCCCCTGTGCTGGAGACAGTGAGCTTTGCTCTTAGCAGGCCATGAGAAGCAGCAAGCGGTCCTTACTATTTGCTGTGGGGTTGCGAAGGAAGTATAAATAACAGCTAAAGTCTTTCCCCCACATCTCCCATTTTCTTCTTCACTGGATATATTAAAGGCATTCGTGATATTAGGACATGGAAATTCATCTAATTTTAATGGCTATGTAGCATTCCATTGTTTACATGCAACCCAATGTGTGTTCAGCCGCTATTATTGGACATTTGCTAGGTTTATTTGCATTTTCCCCTTTTTAGTCACCACAAACAAGGCTACGAATACAACCATTTTGCACACCAGAGCATGTCCGTAGGAGAGCTTCATGCACTTGCTAGTTCTGTATCATAAATATGCACGTGGGTACATTCCGTAAGTATCACTGTGGGAAAACTCATCTTCCCACTGGTAGCATGACAGACACCCTGTTTCAGTTTGTCCAGAAAGGACCTCGTTCTCCCTGTTGTCTGCTTTTGCCCACCTTGCGCAGGAAGCGTTTAAGCCGACTGGCAAGGGGGGTGTAAGTTAGAGATAGTGGGGCAGGAGGAGTGGAAGAAAGGATAAGGAAATAAAACGAGCCGGTGAGGAAAGTGCCGTACAATTTCTTTCCATGCTTCAAGCATCTCTCAAGTTTAGAGTTCCAGCACCCAGTCCAACTACGCGAACCTGATACAGGATCCACGCCTGGTGACACAGCTATTGTATGGGGCCTTGCCACAAGGACACTGCACAATGTGCCAAATCATGTCCCACCAGCATGCTGTATCTGCCTGCCTTCTCAGAACCAAGCGTGTTGCCCGTGAGCAGAGCTGTCTTCAGGTCCATGTGTGCTGATTAGCTCAGACTGGGGCAGCCTGGCAAGAGTGATAAGCTAGCCCCTGCTTCGACTGTGCTTTCTAGCCGTGTGCCTAGTACAACGGACTCGCCTTTCTCCTAAAGGACTCTGGGACTTGCCTTGGAGGATGGGGCCAGAAGTAGATCTGTGTATGTCAGTGAGACCACGAAAAGATCAAAAACACCAAAAACCCTTCCTGTGGAGTCAGTACCAACTCCTAACAACCGTACAGGAAAACACTGTTGTTGGTAGGGGCCGTCTGCTTGGTTCCAGCTCACGGCGACCCTATGTGCATCAGAGTCAAGGCCCAGGTGTGCGCCAGCCTCACCAGCGTTGCTAGGTTTGAGTCCGTTGCTGTCGCCACAATGTCAGTTCATCTTATGAAGGGCCTTTCTCTTTTTCACTGACCCTCTGTATTACCAAGCGCGATGTCCTTCTCCAGAGACTGGTCGCTCCTGAAAGAAAACAGGAGGAAAACCCTAGTGCCGGGGGATTTCCAGGCTGGATGCCTGAGCTGGCAGAGGGCAAGCTATCCAGGGGCTGCGCAGTCAGATGACACCTGTGCACACCGCAGGTGCCAGAGAATGGGCTCCTGCAGGAGCGTCGGGTGATTCAGCTCCTGACCTCAGAGAGAGCAGACAGAAGGGAGCCAGGTGAGCCGAGCTGAGCCAGGTTGGGGTAAAGGGCTAATTAACTGCCCCGGTATGCCGTGGACAGAGATTTGATGCTGTGATGGGGCCTAGATTCGAGGGAAAGGAAGTCCCAGCTTTGAGGAAACCACGAGGAGCTGAAGACTCTGGTGCAGGACGGCATGGCTCGGCAAGCAAGCCAGGCTGCCCAGAACCACGGGGGGGGGGGGGGGGGCTGCTAGAGACTTAGCAGAAAAGGAGCCGAGAGAGCTCATCTAGGGCTTGGATGTGGAATCAGGAAGAACTAGCAAAGAAGGGAGAGTTATTCCAAGGGTCAGGGCTGGCCAGTTGGCTGGCAAAGAATAAAAAGGAGTCAAAGAAAGTTGGTCCCCAAAATCCACTGATGTGTACCCGACACTGTAGTAGGAATAGCCAGACTAGGGGAAAGAATAAATAAGAACATGCACCTCAGCCCCATAGATACAAGGGAAATGGGTTATAAGTCTGGCTGTTATCCACAAGGTCAGCAGCTCAAAACCACTAGCTGTTGCTTGGGAGAAAGAAGGGCTTTCTACTCCCATAAAGAGTTGCAGTCTCAGAAACCCACCGGGGCAGTTCTACACTGCCCTAGAGGGTTGATATGATGGCAGTGTTTGGGTTTTTTGTTTGTTTTTGCTTATCCCCCTTTGTGATCGACTCCCTAGGTGGTAGTAGGGGAAGCTTACTTCAAGGTGAAGTGTCAGGAAAGGTAGTAGAAATCTGATTCAAGGAGGTTTTTTGTTGTTGTTTTTTTTGGTGAGACTTACCCTTAGAAGTCACAAAAAGAAGACAGGGATGTAAGAATATCAGTAAGTACCGTGGGAGTAAACAGAACTAAAGCAGCTCTGGGACAGGGCTCCCTGAGGTACGATGTGATAAGGGAAAGAAAGGAGGTGCGTTTAAAATAAGCCGACCCCCTTTGCCCCAACGCATCCACACGAGAGTCCGAGTTTTGAATCCTCATGGGTTTTGGCGAGTGCAAATGTTTGGGATGTGAGCTTCACCCCCCTGGATCCTCATCACGGTTTGAAAGCCTCCTGCCCTTCTCATCAGTCCTTGGCTTCCTCCTCGTCTCCACATGTGACATCTCTTCACTCTGTCTAGCTGATTGCACTGGCAGAATGTGGCCCACGAGGGATATGTGATTTGAGCTTAGGTTTCTGTACCAGAATATTATATCGGTCAAAAAAAATACGTTGCATTTGCGTACAGAGCAATCTGGAAATGCAGTAGTAAAGTTTCAGTGTTGGAATACCATCTTCTATTTATAAAGAAATTTAAGAATGAGTGCTTGCCAGATGACTTCAGCCATCTCATGTAACTTAAATAGCTTCTTATTAAGACAGTCAGGGAGCTAATAACAAGGAGTGCAAGAGAGAAGAAATGGTCTAAAATGCATTATGGCAATGATTGTACAAGTCTTCTTGATATGATTGAACTATTAAATTGTATCATCTTTGGATTATGTCACAATAAAACTTCATTCTAAAAAAAAGTCTTTCAAGTCATGGATAAACTTAACCTACTGGAAGAAAATAATGCTCAGAACACCACTGTGTAAACCTTTAATGAGAAATAGAGCTTAGGTTACAAAAAAAGGGCCCCTTTTCTTATTATCTAAATAGCCACCATCTGCATAAATTTAATGTAGTGGTCTGAAATCTCAATCAAGACTCCTGAAATCTCTTTTTAAATTAATGGACCCGATGAACAATGCGAGAAAAACCCTACCTTTGAGCCATGTCATCATTTTGATTTCAAAACCCTGAGTCTCCATCCTAAAAAAAAAAAAAAAAAAAAAAACAGTCTCCATCATCTCTTTGGCAAAAGAGAATTTTGACCGAAATGCAAGGGAAGGGTGTGGTGCAAAAAGTCATGTCTCCTTCCTGCCACCTCTGAGGACCCAGAGAACAACAACAGTGAGGAGTCTGGAATTCAGAGGTAGATCATCCTCCGAGGCTCCTCCCTCCTGGAGTGGTCTTTATGAGGATCCTGCTCCCTTCTTGTTGGCAGGAGATTATGTAACTACCACATTCTCTAATACAGCGGTTCTCAACCTGTGGATCGAGACCCCTTTGGGGGTCGATTGACCCTTTCACAGGGGTTGCCCAATTCATAAGAGTAGCAAAATTACAGTTAGGAAGTAGCCATGACAATAATTTTATGGTTGGGGGATCACCACAACATGAAGAACTGTTTTAAAGGGTCGCGGCAATTGGAAGGTCGAGAACTATTGCTCTAATATATCTTTTGCCCCTGAGGTTAGAATGTATCCTTTAATAATGCCCTCTTCTGCCATGGCCTTAGGTAGAGTACAGTACAACTTAAGTACGTAGCATATATGTTCTTACTAACAGATACCTGATTTCTTCGGAATTCCTATAGCAGCAGCAACGCCCACTCATACTTTCCCTGCAGCGCTGTGGCCCAGAGACAGTGCCCTGCACTACAATGTCTGAGTGGTGAGGATCAGGCTTCCAAAGCCTTCTCCATGCCCCCTGCAGCCCTGCGGGTTCCTGCGCTGGTGTCTAACTAGGTGAGAGGCATGCAGGGATTAGGAGCCATGGGTTTGTGAGCTGCCAAGTTTGCAGGTGCATTCTCTCCCAGGTGGAAGCCTGGCTGCCTCTGACTCGCATGCCTGGCAGAAGCCCAGGAGAGGTGGAATTCCACTGGGTTGCACTTGGGCCTCCAGAAACCGGCAGAATGTGTTTACTGGGTTAGCATGACTTGACAGGCAAGCATGTGGACACAGCCGAGTCACACTCCCATGGCTGCCAGAGAAACTATGCAGGTCAAGTTGTGAAGCAGGACCAACAGTAGTTCCTCAGAAGTAGGACTGGGATTGGCGAGGAGGCTGTTTCAGTTGTAAACTGGGCTTTATCACACTAGAAGAAGACGATGGGTGTTGCCTGCCCTCTGTCTTCCCTCACCGCAGAGCTTCTCCAGGGAGGGCTTTGCCCTGGAGCTGTGTGGGCGGGGACCGAGGACCTGTAACCGGGAGTATGGCAAAAATAAATAAACCTAGAGAAAAATACTAAAATGGTAAGTTAATGTGAAAATAGGAGGCTCTGAAGAAAGTACATTTGCATTCAAGGCAAGAAGAAAGAATGTATTTTGAAGCTCTGACATGATACAGAGAAACAGGTACATACCTTTTGTTGGGTGTGAGGAAATGCGATATATAAGTTATGCAGAGAGCAAAGTTTCTCCTTGACTGGAGGGTATTTGAGATTGGTATCAAAAAACTCTTGAACTTGTACTTTGTTTCAGCATTGGTTTTGAACACCCCATCTAAACATGTGCCTGAATCAAGAGGCCGTTGTGCCAACAGAACAGGGGCTACTGCATGGTTAAAATCAGGACAGGTGTGCGGCAGGGCTGTATCCTCTCACCATAGTTACTCAATCTGTACGCTGAGCAAATCATCAGAGAAGCTGGTTTACATGATGAAGAATGTGGTGGCATCAGGCTTGGAGGAAGGCTTATTAACAACCCGAGATACGCAGGTGACCCAACCTTGCTTGCTGAAGGTGAGGAGGACTTGAAGCACTTCCTGATGCAGATCAAAGATTGCAGCCTTCAGTGTGGATTACAACTCAATGTAACGAAACCCCAAATCCTCACAACCGGCCCAGTCAATACCATCATGATAAACAGAGAAATGACTGCAGTTGTCAAAGATTTTGTCTTACTTGAATCCACAGTCAATGATCACGGAAGCAGCAGCCAAGAGATCAAAAGATGCCTTCCATTAGGTCCATCTGCTGCTCCAGACCTCTTAAAGGTGTTGACAAGCAAGGATGTTTCTGTGAGGACTGAGATGTACCTGGCCCAAAACATGGCGTTTCAGTGGCCTCATGTCCATGTGAAATGTGGACGTTGCATCAGGAAGACTGAAGAAGAGTTGGTGCATTGGAATTCTGGTGCTGGAGAAGAACAATGAAAGTGTCGTGGACTGCCCAAAGACAAGCAAGCCTTCCTTGGAAGAAGTACAGGAAGAGTGCCCCTTGGAGGCAAGAAAGGGGAGACTTGGTCACACGTGGTTTGGACGTGTTGTCGGGGAGGTGAGTCCCTGGAGAAGGACGCCATGCTTGGTGAAGTCGAGGCGCAGCAGCAAAGAGAAAGGCCCTCCACCAGATGGACTGACACCGTGGCTGCAACAGTGGGCTTCAGGGTAACCGCTGTGGGGACGGGGCAGGCCCGCGTTTCGCTCTACCACACACACGGGCTCTGAATCGAAACCCGCTCAAGGGCCCCTAACAACAGCAGCCACCGGACATGTAGCTCCCAAGCAATGAACCTGCTCCCCTCATTTTTTGATTTTTATTTTTCATGTGAACAAGAGGCCACTGAGCATAAATCCAGGCAGATGAGTGTAATTGTAAAAGCTTCGTCCCTGTAACTTTGGGCAGCAGAAACCCTGCCGGGATAATGGGTGGTTATAAGGTGTTGTCAGGTGGGAGGAGCAGGCTGGTGGTGACTCTGGCCCTCATTTACTGAATGACCTCATGCCTTTCCTGTGCTGGATGGCACACTCAGAAATCTCGGCTGGCCCGCCCCAGGTGCCAGGGCTAAGGGAGACCAGCAGGAAGAACAGAAAAAGATCCTATCTTGTTAATTGACCCACTCTCATCTCCTCCCCGATAACTACAGATGACTTCTAATCCAGAATTTCACTCATTTCATCACAGTGCCTCGCCCAGAAATGAGGCACAGTAGTGATTATGAACACGGAGATGCTTTCCCAGTAATCCTGGCCATCATTTCCTCTGTGAACCGAGGAAAAGCTGATGGGAAACTCACACTGGCTTGTTGTTAGGGATGTTGTTTAAGGCCTTCAGCTGCCCGCCCCAGAGCGCAAGCCCCACCGTCCCACTCCTGCCGGATAAAGGTTGCCCTCAGCGAAAGCCTCTGCAGGCAGGGTGCAGCGGCGGGGTAGTGAGAGCTTTGGGTCTTGGAAAGGGCAAAAAAAAAATCTGCTCAGAATTGTGGAGCCAGGGAGTCTGGCAGTTTCCCCCTCATATTTCTAGGTGATCGACAAATTGTTGGTTACCACATATATAATTTATTAGTAATTGCTCTAATTTGCTTCCTAAGTTTATAAGTTGCCAGTTCATAGAGATCAACGATTTTGTATTCATCAAATAGGAACTGCGGTAATTTGATGAAGTATTAGCCGGTTAGGGTGATTTCTGTGCAAATGCAGTTATTGCCATTGTGATTTAGAGGAAGTAAGGGGGAAATGTAACAGTGTCCGGTGTCTTAGCAACCTAGTGACTAATGCCACTCACTGGGGTGCAAATGTAACACACAAAAATTTTCCTTCTGTGGATGGATGCCTGGGTGCTAAGCACAATGCCAGGAGTGCTGCCTGATGGGGGCTGGAGGCCAGCATCCTGTGGGTGGTCTGGGAAGCAGAGGGCTGAGGAGTCTGCAAGGGAAGGTGGAGCAGAGCTGGACCCTCAGCAGGGATGCTGGAGATAGGATTGGTATGGAACTTTTACAGAGTTCTCCATCCCTCAATAAATGATGGACAGCCTTCAGGTATGATTACAAGAAAGCAAATGCAAACATGTTTTCTTGTGGCCAGTCTGACATGGTTGGTCCCTCTCTTTCCCTGAGACTTTTCCCTTTACCGACAGGATTCTTTACCTCTCTGCTGAACAGCCAAACCAGCTGAGGTCTCCTTCTGCCTCCTGCGCCATCAGCAAAACTGTAAACCCCCTGCTGCTGTCTCAACTCCGTTTGTGCTGATTTGTGAGAGGCGGAAACACAGCTTTACCATCTGATTCTCAGACGGAAGCTTGTGGCCCTGGAAATGGCGGAAAGTAAATTGAAGTTTTTAGCTGACCTTGCAGACATCTGAAGAGGAGGTGACAGAATAAATGTGGGTTGTTCCGGATGCTTTTGGTGAGTCACTCGTTTGCCCAACTCCACTGGCTGGCATCCGGGGACTGATAAGACTCCTTTGGAGTCATCAGAATTTAACTTTGGCTCAATCTGTCAAAGTCACAACCGTATCTCTCAGGAGTATCATTTGGCCACGAGTCAAACATACTGGATGTTCCTCAATAGCATTCTCAACCCATAGCTGACCTCCACATGTATCGAGCAATAGCGCATCCCAATAACTCTCAGAATAGCGCCATCATTTAGATGACCCCTACTAATTTTATAGAAATTGAAACACTTTTCTAATAACCAACTACAGTTGGAAAATGACCATTGGCCCGGAGTCTGATATGAAAATGTCAGTGACTTGCCTTTGTACTTCCCTGGTGGCAATAGTGAACTACATATCTGGCAGCTGACTGCAAGGACAGTCGTTTGAAACCACCAGCCACTGCTTGGGTGAAAGATGAGGCTTTCTACTCCAGTAAAGAGTTACGGCCTCAGAAAAACCCACAGGGATAGTTCTACTCCTAGATATTTTTACACTAGTTTTGGTACTAAAGGTAACACGTGCTTTTCCAGAACCACCTCTCTGTAAAGCTCACTCATCCATCTTCAGTATTGTGAAACACCAGACAATAAATACAAAGGTCTCTGATGATCTAACATAATTCTCTGTATACCTCGCTCAGTCATCTTCAGTATTGTAAAACACCAGACAATAAATAAAAAGAACTCTGATTATCTAACATAAGAGGGGATACCCCCAAAAGACCCTGGAATGCACCCCCACCCCTGAAAGCTATGTATTTACATTTTTAACAAAACCGTATCACCTTCAAAGTACTCTCCATTACACTTGATACACTTGTCAAATCTGCAATTCTCTTCTTGGAAACATTTTTCAAACTCATCTGTTTGGATGGCTGACAGCACCTTCCTCATTTTTTCTTCACCTCTTCTATGCCATCAAATCACTGTCCTTTCATGTCCCTCTTCATTCTTGAAACAAAAAGAAGTCACATGAATCAAGGTCAGATGAATAGGGTGTGTGGGCAAGGGAGGCGTGCTGAGGGGTTTTGCCAAAAACTGGCAAACTGATGTGGTGTGTGACCAGGTGCATCGCTGTGGTGGCAAAAACCAATATGCCACAAATCAGACCTGTTTTTGATGCACACTGTTACACGCAATCTTTTCAGAACCTCTAAATAGAAAGCTTGACTAACAGTCTGACCTGGTGGAATGAACTCCAAATGTACTACAAGTCGAAATTTTCGTCCATTTGGGAAGTCGATGGACATCCAGAATGAGGTTTGTCATCAATTGACATTTCGCCTTTTTAAAAAAATCATTTTATTGGGGGTTCATACAACTCTTATCACAATCCATACATACATCAATTGTATAAAGCACATTTGTACATTCGTTACCCTCATCGTTGTAAAAACATTTGCTCTCTACCTAAGCCCCTGGCATCAGCTCCTCATGTTTCTCCCTCCCTGCCCCTTCCCCCCTCATGAACCCTTGATAATTTATAAATTATAATTTTGTCATATCTTACACTGTCCGACGTTTCCCTTCACCCACTTTTCTGTTGTCTGTCCCCCAGGGAAGATGTTATATGTAGATCCCTGTAATCGGTTCCCCCTTTCTACCCCACCCCATTTCACCTTTTTTGAAATGAGAAAAACCCTTGTACACTTGAGTTTTTCCCATAGCACTGTCCTTGTAAGCCAGGTTCAACATCACAACAGTTTATGCGGCATTTTTCCTGAACAGGAAAATAAATTTTCACAGCCATATGCTGTTCTCTCAAATTAGGCCTTACAGAAAAACGAGGTTTGAGTGAAACTGCTTTTATGAAAAAATTCCCAGTGACCAGAGAGAACCTTCCCAGGTGATTCTACTGGGTGCACTAACTCAGTGCGTTGCTCGATGCTCACCTAGCAGGAAAAAATCATACCTCAAAAGCTCTGCCCAGTGCAATTCCAGTTTTGGAGGGATACCTCCTTGTATATCATAAAATCTATTCACCAAAGCTTTTTTTTTTGGTAAGAGAAAACAAAAATTGTATACCTGGAAAGATTCTAGTCTTCAGAATATATTTCAAACCCCTCCCCACCAAAACAACAACAACAACAAAACATAAAAAGCAAAATACCAGTAATCCAGTAATACCAGAAATTGAACAAAAGCTTTGACTAGACATTTCTCCAAAGATATACATACAAGTGACCAGTAGGCACATTAAGTGACTTAAATGACTTTGACCATCCCTACTCATTAAGAAAATGGAAATAAAAAACACAATGAGCTAATCCCTTCACGCCTACTAGGATAGCTGTCATTAAAAAAAATCAATACCAGGGGTTGGAAAGCTTGTGGAAAAACTAGAGTATTCATACCTCAGTGGTGGGGGTGTATGATGGTGCTGCTACTGGGCAAATCAGTTGGGCAGTCCTTCAATAAGTTAAAAATAGAATTACCATATGACCCACCCAATCCAGCCCTAGGTGTATGCCCAAGATAGTTGAAAACATATTTAAATAAAAACAAGTATACAAATTGTTTATAGCAGTGCTGTTCGTGATAGCCACATGCCGAGACCACAGATCTCCACCAGCTAGTAAACGGGTAACGAAAGTGCCGTATGGTCCTATCGTGAAATATGATTGAGCCACAAAATGAAGAAAGCATCGATACCTGCCACACCAAGGATGAAACCTTGAAAACAAGCTACAGAATGAAAGGAGGGAAAGACCCCCAAAGGGTTATGAGTTCATTTCATGAGAAGTCCAGACTTGGCAAGACCAGAGAGACAGCAGCTTAGTAGTTGGTAGCGACTGAAAGACGGGAATGGCAAGTGGCCACTAATGGGTCTGATGTTGCTTGTAGGGAAAGGATACTAGTCAGGGTTCATATGGTGGTGACTGTTGCCCAGATTTGGAAATGAGCTGCAAACTAATGAACTACTTTTAAAGGGTGCATTTTATAGTCTGTGATTTATGTTTCTACCTCCCCAGAAAGGTCCCTACCTAACATCTGCCTCGTTCCAGGCAACCGCTACTTGAATTTCTTATCACTATTGATTGGATTTGTATAAAAATAAGAAGCCTCCTGTACATATTCGTGTGCCCAGCTTCTTTCTTTCAGGGTAGTGTCTGTAAGTTCCAAGCGCACTGCAGTCCACTCCATTGTATTGCCCTGTAGTATTTCATTGTGTGGATAGACCACAAAGCGTTTGTCCGTGCCCGTAAGCTGTTTGTGATTTGGAGCTAGAATAGAAAGGTAGCTTTTTTATTTAATGGATATATGTTTTCATTACCTAGAAAGGAAATTGCTGGTCATATGGTATTTGTTTTAGTTGATAAGAAATTGCCCGCGTGTTTCCCCAAGTGTATGCACCATGTTGCACTCCCGCTAGCAATTCGTGAGGATGCCTTGATTTATGAATTAGTAGAGAGAAAACGGTCTCTGTCCCTTCATGGTTTTCGTCTCTCGTGTGCTCACCGTGCTGCCTCCTGCTTTGGGAACGTGCTCCTGGAAGTCCCCGTTTCCGAGTGCTGGCACAGACTCATAGCACAAGCGAGCAGCTGTGGAGAACACAATGTTTTCTCTCACGCACAGTTCAGGAAACTAGAATGAACACGTAGAGCCTGCCTCCTGGAGGGCATCCTCCTTGTCCGGAGCCTGTGAGACCTCTGGTGCGCCTTGGCATTCCTTGGTGTGTCTTCCCTGTGTGTGTCCCTGTGTCTGTTCTGTCCTTTTGTAACTCACAAGTGACTGGCTAAGTTTAAGGTCCACCTACTTTGGCAAGACCTCATTAACAACTGATTTTAAAAGCCACATATCCAAACACAGGAGCCTGGTGGTCTCATGGTTATACGTTGGGCTGCTAACCGCAAGATCAACAGTTCGAAACCACCAGCTGCTCTACAGGTGGAAGACAGGGCTTTCCTCATGTAAAGAGTTACAGACATTGAAACCCACAGGGGCAGTTCTATTCCATCCTGTAGGGTTGCCATCGATCTGAATCAGCTCAATAGCAGGGAGTGAGTATATTCAAACAAGGTCATGTTTGCAGGTACAGGGTAGGCTTTTGCTGCATCATTTTTGGGGGAAGGGCACTAGTCAATCCATAGTACTGTATTTATAGAAACCTTTCCCCTAGCCAACACCAGCCTACAGCCACAGAGTTGATTCTGACCTTAAAGGGAGTTTTCTGGGGTTGTAAATCTTTATGGGAGCAGACAGCCTCATCTTTCTCCCAAGGCATGGCTGGTGGGTTTGAGCCACCAACTCTGCAGGTAGCAGTCTAATACTTACCCAGTAGGGCCACCAGGGCACCTTTCCACCAACTTTGAACAAGGCCCATCTTTCTCAGGTTCCCGACCACCATTCCCTATTGCCAGGGCTCGCTCCCCTGATCAGAAGCCAACATTGCTTCGCTGTATTGCTCGCTGTCTCCACGAATGCCGTGTGGCAAGATCCTGCCTCCTTCTAGAGCTTGGTCCTGGGCTGCCTTGTGCTCAGGAGACGCAGAGACGTGAGACCTGAGGGAATGAAATGCATCTGCTACCTGGAGCCCTCAGCCTAGGCACTAGAATCTCTCTTAACACCTGTCTCTTAGAATGCAATCACTATAGGACAAGAGGGAAAACCTCAATGGACTCACATCTTAAAATTCCAGAAAAATCACTTTTAAGGTTCCAGATACCTAGCCCATAAGGAAGGGAAACTCCCCAGTCTTGGGTGTTCCATTTAGAGGCTGTTTTGCACCTGTTTCTCTTTAAACCTAGACTAATATGCCTTTATGGAGCTGATTTTGCATCTCCCCCAGCTATTGAATATAGCAGAATCAAAGTCTATCAGATAATGAATGAATCATACCAATAAATGTTAATCAAGCAGCATAATGTGTTTATTTATATCTATCAAAAAGAAAAATTGGGAAAATCAGATTAAACCAGCCTATGACATACATCATTGTTTGGGTGAAGACCACATTGAGGTAAAATCATGTTTCCCTCACCCTGTGTGTTATATGCTCTTTGACCTGATGGGTTAGTTTACCTTCCGGCCAAGAACAGAATTTGCACCACAGAAGGGAATTGTGGCCTGGCAATATTGGGGTGAAATCATGCTAACTTTAGCCCAGGAGGTTTCTGACTTTGGAAAATATTCTTCTCTAGTGAGTGGCAGTTAACAGATAAAGACTGTCATTTCTGATGAAGGTGTGAGCTGGTTGAATTTTTTAATTAACATTTTAAATAAGACCCAAAGTGTAGAAGGGCTTAGGGTACGTTTGATGCCTGATGCTGCCTCTTGGGCCTGTTGTCTGTTACCTGGAGAAACAGAATTTTGCTGAATTATTTTGATGGTCTTTTCTAGTTTAAAGCATGTATTACTGACATTTTGATGTCCCACTCTGTTTTTCACTGGGGTTTTTTTTCTAATAGAAGATATACATCAATTGAGAAAGATCAAGATTCTCTCCTTGCTTTTTTTCAGTTGTTCAACAACTAAGTTTTTTTTTAAGATTTACCAATTTTAAAACTAAACTAATTTATTTTCAACAACATTGAGTTCTAAATTAGTTCAAACTAATCTTAGTACAAACTAAAAAATAAATCTTCTAGCAAAGATCTTATATACATTTACTCAAGAAAATAGGTTTTTTTTTCTTTTTAGGGGGGGTTGGTTGGTTGCTTGTTAGATGTAGGATTTAGTTATTTTTAAATAGTCAGTAATAATTTTCTAGGGAATTTTGAAATAACTGCCAAGTTACTTAAGATTCGTCAAATGTCCTACTTTGGTTTGCAGGGGACTCACAATAGAATTAACACTGTCTGGACGTGTCTACAAAATAACAGATGTGATGTCTAGATGATGGCCCTTCTAAAGTGTGTGGGAAACTACAGTATCTTTTCATTCCATTTCTCAACAAACTTTTTGAAGCCCCCTTGGTGTGTGTAGGTACATTTTTTAACCTTAGCCTAGAAGGGAACTGGCATGGAACATCTCAGACCCCCATTTTCCTGATGAACTGATTTATAAGATCTAGAAAAGTGAGATGACTGCAGAATCAAGCAGCAGGTTGATGCTGTGTACCTCCATGAACTCGGACAATTTGTTCCAAACTTCCTTTCCTGACTTCTCACACTGCACAATGAAAGTCACCCAGCCTTCTTCCTCCGGTGCTGCTCTCTCTCTGACTAGCGCAAAGGAGCGTGCATATTTATGATGACTGTTTGTCTCCACTGTGGATGGGTAACCATAGCAGCTTTGGTGTTGTCACATCAAGCCTGTCAATATAATTGTGTAGTGGTATCCCTAGTGTTGGGAAACACTCCTTATTCTCCTTGGTCTATATTTAGCAGTGACGCTTAATGATGTGACTATGGCATATAAACAAGCCCCACCCAGCATGATCCCAAATGACTAAATGATTGCCTGGGGATTGCTCAATGCACATACTGAACACTGAAATAAAAAGATCCTGCCTACATAACTTTATTATGACTATAAACTTGGCTTCCTCCTATTTTCGGCTTCAAACCAAATTATATATGTTTGATGAGGCCTAATTACTTATTAGATCCAGAGAATACCAGAACAGAATACATCGTGTTGAAATTATAATTTGAATTTTAATCAAGTGTTGTTTATTCTCAAATACTGACTAATGAAATAAATCCAGTACTGTAGTCATACAAATAAACAGGGGCAGAGAGGGACAAATCATATTGCTGTCCATAAATACTTTGAAATGACAGTAACGGTGACTGTTGGCATTTTTTTCTGCCTTTTCCATGAACCCTTTTTCATCATCCTTCTGGTGGCTGCTTCTCATAGACTGACGGCTGCCTCTGAGTTTCGGCTTCTCTGGTTAGAGTTTTAACACACTGTATCCAACCCCATAACAATTCTGTAAAGTTTAATTTTGATAGACGTTATGCAAGCCTTGCACGTAGATCAATGGTCCTCATTTATGACAAAGAATATCTTGAAACCTTTCCAGTCCAATGTCCTCAGTGATGGAGAGGGGACATTTAGTCCCAAGGACTTTGGTTCTGCTCAGTTCTGCTGTCTGTGTCTCTCCCCTTCAGCCAGCACAGCTGAGATTCGGACATTGGCAGTAAGTGTTTGTAACAAGAGATGCCACTGAATCTGTGAAGTCACGGCTGGGGACCACTCGAACACATCATTTTTAATGTTTGTAACACACAGGCCCCAGTTACCTGAGAATCATATAAATAATAGAAGCGTAGCATTAGCTGAGTAATAACCCGAGCTACTTTGATTTCATTCTGGTTAATTCATAGCTTCTTCTAATCCAAGTATTTCATTGTATATTTATTTTATTATATTGTATTATATATAACATGTAGTATATTTCCATTTAAACCTTTGAATATATGTATATTATATATATCTTTATTTTTACCCACAATTGCATATTTGGATATGTGACCAGCTAGCAAGTTAGAAGGCTTACGTTGTCGCCGTAGAAGAAAGATGAGGCTGTCCGCTTAGGAAAAGATTTCCAGCCTTGGCAATCCTATGGGCCAACTCTGCTCCGGGCTGCTGCTCACTAAGCAGCCAACACAACTCCATGGTCCTGAGTTTGGGGGTTTTGTTTCGTGTTTTGTTTTAAGGAGTCAAGTAGGAACAAGATAATATAGTCTTTGATTATGAAAACGATAGCATTTGGGCCACATTTCCAGGCATTCTCTTAATGTGTGGAAACTAGCAAAATCCAGTTGTTGTAAGTGGCTTGAGGGCGTGGCAATATATTGGTTTTCTAAAGTAAGTCACAAAAAGTATAGAATGAGTTCGGCGTATAGGGTTGCTCTTGTAGCTACAAGCAAACCTGAAAGATCTGAGATTTACTTTCTGAAACACTTCCACAAGGGAAAACATTAATAAACATTAATAAAATATTAAAAAGAAATTCTTTGTGTTTGCATAAAATAAGCAAAAATAAGATTTATGCCCTGACTCAGTAAAGATACTGAAAATCATTTTAATTTGTAAATATTGATAGAACGTCTCTGTATTTTCACATGGCCAAGTTTTAGGGCTCCTGGTTTTTCACTTGGAGCGTTACCCCAGGCGGGGAATGGCGGGAGGGATGTTGGGACTGTTAAACTAACCTGGATTCATGATTTATACCGTCTGAACTAAACTCTCTGGAACGCAATTTATAAATTATGTGTCGACTAAGAGAATAGCAGAGACCACAGACAGTTTGATGAACAATTGCTACATGGGCCCACTTAAGCCAACCTCTCGTGGAAATTTTGTTTAAAGTATAAAAACTGTTAGGACCTACCAGGCACTCCAAAATCACTCTTTTGCCTGACTTACTCCAAGATGGGCTGAAGCCAAGCTGGACCAACTTGCCTTTTGAAAGATAATTAGCCAAATAAAGTTCATCAGCAACCCGCATGGCTTGACTTCATACCATACCAAAATTCTAACTGAAGCCCCTCCCCCTGCAATGTATATCCATTTGTTCTTGCTGATTTCTCAGAGGAGTTCTTAGGGCAGAGCTGAGCACCCTCTGTGGAACTTTAGCTGAGCAATAACCTGGGAGACAAAGGTACAGCAGTTATTCGTCTGGGGAGTGATGTTGGTTGGACTGGAATACCAAGCAGTGCTAGCTGTCTGTTAGTCCCTGAGATGTTTTCTGTAGAGATAAAGTAATTGGAGCTTAGGAACAATAGGAATTATGGGCTATGCACCTTTCAGTACAATACATATTTTTAAAGAACCCTTTTAAAAAAAACAATTTATTATGTACAGAAAACCTGCAAAGATAGTACAGAGTTCAAATATGCCGAGCAACCAGGCTCCCTTAGACCAACCCCTCACCTTCATATGGCGTCTTTGTTAAAATGAATGAACCAGTGTCACTCACACGTATTACTATCTAATGTCTATCCTGCATTCGGATGTCCTCCAGGGACCACAGTGCATTTAGCTGCTAAGTTCCTCCTGACCATTTCTCAGACTTTCCTGGTTTCTGACGACCTTGACAATTTCGAGAAGTACTGGTCAGGTATTCTGTAGACCTTTCCTCAATAAGGATTTGTCTGATTTTTCTTTCTTTCTTATTTTAAAGGAATAACCTGAGGTTTTGGATTGTGAAGAGGAAGACCACAAAGGTGAAGTGCCTTTTTCATTACTTCGTGTTAAGAGGATTGACCATCAGAATGGCTTGTCTCTGCTGACATTGGCTTTGGTCCGTGTGCTGTGGTAGATAGAGTAGGGCATGTTTCTCCACTATAAAGCAGCTCTCCATCCCCTCTTCCCCTTTCATACTACACTCAGTTCAATTCCCTGCCATGGATTCGATGCGGACGTAGATCGACCCTACAGGGCAGGTTAAAACCGCCCCTGTGAGTTTCTGAGACTGCAGGAGGAAACCACATCTTTCTCCTGAAGAGAGGGTGGCCGGTGTTTTTGAACTGCAGACCTTGCAGTTAGCAGCCCAACTCATAACCACTATTCCACGAGGGCTCCTTGTCATTCTCTTCTCTTTGGAAGAAAGTCACTGTGCACAGCCCACACTTAAGGAAAGGAGAGTTGTGCTCCACATCCTTGAAGGTGCTGTGTCTACATAAATTAGTTGAGATTCTTCTGTACAAGAGAGTCCTCTTTTCCAACATTTATTAATTCAGTTCTCTATTTCTATCATGATGGACTGATAGTTTTATTCTCTGGATTGTAAGCCAATGCTATTTCACGGCTCTAGTGGTTCTGCCTTTGCTCCTGGGAACCCTTTCCGTTGATCTGTCTCTTTCACATAACCCATCAAAGTGGTTTTATTGTCACCTTACTGATGACTTGTTTTTAAGTTAATTTATCTTGCAGATAAAAATCAAATAGTGGTTGTCAATTTTCTGTATGCCAAAAGTCAGTCACTTTTATTAACGTAAACAGTGGCTTGTTTTTTAATGACTCACATTTCATTTATTAGCCAGAAGAATACGCAGTAATCCTTCTTCTTCCTCCTCCTCCTCCTCCTCTCCCCTTACTGCATGCTACCCAACCATGCAACCCTTTATAAATTCAAAGATTAATTGTTTTAAAGGCAAAATTGGACCCACTGACGCCCTGATGGCAGAGGGGTTAAGTGCTTGGCAGGTTCGAACACACCAGCCCCTCTGCGGGAGAATGTGGCGGTCTGCCTCTATGTGGACTAAGGACAGTCTCGGGAACCCCGTGCACAGCTCTCCACCCTGTACGGTTGAGACGAGTCTGAACTGACTTCATAGCAATGGTTTCAGTTTGGGTTTGTTTGGACAGGTAGATCAGAGGTGCTCAGGGGCCTGGGGTTAGAGATTTAGACGCTCTGGCACTGCAGTAGAGGAGAGTGCTCCACTGCAGAGTGTTAGGGATTCAACCTGCCGACAGCACCATGGGGCAAAGGCGAGGCCGTCTGCTTCGCAGAAGGTCACAGCCTAGGAAACCCTAAGGGACTGCTGTGTGCTGGAATCGATGCAACAGCGCCAGTTTGGCTTATGAGGAAAGAGACCCCAACAGCAAATCTGGCAGACTACAAATGCAGTGGGCTTTTATAAGTAAAAAAGAAAAATTTGCACACACACACAAAAAAAAACCACCACAACACTTAAATTCATAAGCCTGGCTAGTTATTAAACTAATATGTGATCAAGAGGGTCTCAGTCGAAAACGTAGGGCTTAGAGCATGCTGAATGGTATTCTCTGGAAGTGTATTGTTAAAATCCGGAAAAAGCACTCTTCCCCACAATCATTCAGTATTGTCTGGAAGCTGCCGCACAGCCATGACATAGAACTCAATGTTACCCCTTTGGAAAGGACAAGAAAGATGATCATTATATTATGGTTCTAATTCTGTTTACTAGCTGGAAACATAAAAGAATCAACTATAAGTAACATAAATAAAAATCTGATAATATGTGACTAGATATAAAATAAACCTAAATCAGTAGCTTTCCTCTTCATGGACAATAAGATATAATGGAAAATATCCCATATATATCCCAAAATACTCAGTTATCAATACTCAGAAAACGAACATATGTAACTGGAGGAAATAAAAAGAAACTTTGAATAAATATCATGTTTCTAGATCAAAAGACTAGATATTCTTGAGATTTCTTTCTTTCTGTATTATTGGTTAAATACGAAATCGCAACTTTGAAAATGATGATTCAAAAGAAATCATTTGCAAGAACAAACAGAAATGATTAGTAAAATCTAGCAGAAAATAATGTTGGCGAATCCTCACCAATCAGTTCGTAAAAGCTCTAATGCTTTTTGAGTGAGATGTTTTACCAGAATAGGTAGATTAATGGAGTGATACATAATTCCAGGGTATTGTATGTATAATTTACTATAGATGAATATGAAATAACTATCTACTTAGTGAAGAATTTTTCAATTATATAAAAGCATGGAATCAATTGATAAGCCATTTGAAGAAATTGTAGTTCACTCTTAACATCACATCAACATAAATTATCAGTGTACTTCAGAGTTTATGAAATCACAAGAGCCATACAAAGGATAGGAGGACCCTCCCTCTGCTCTCAGAATGAAGGGCCCCCTAAGCACAGGAGTAATGGAGGAAGGAAACCCCACAGAAAAGGATCCGTCAGGTTCCCTTCTAAAGCCTGCATGTCAAAATAGATACAAAGTAAAAAGAGAGATGACCAAGTATTTTAAAAGTTAATCGTGGGAGAAAGGGGGCCTCCTTTAAGAAGGAGTGAGTTTCTGTTTATGGTGATGGAAAATTTGACACTGATTATGGGTGGTAGTTACAGAGTATGATTAATGTAATTGATAGCCCAAAACTTTACACGTAAAAATGTTGAATTGGCAGACATTGTGCTCTATATGTACAATGCGAAAAATAATCCAGTATATGATAAGTTATTAGTATCTTAATGTACATACTGAATTCCTAAACATCTCTTAGAAAAAAGGCAAAAGCTCCAATAGAAAACTGTGGCAAAATATTAATCAACAAATCAGAAAAGTGAAATACCATGACAAAGAAAACTTTTATTTAAATATTTACTTAAAGAGACTGTAATAATGAAATACTCCTCACATGCCAAAATGAGGAGATATTTTAAAATATTAAAACCCGTTTTGCCCCCCCCCAAAAAATGGATAAAATGGCCAGTTGAATTTACTGCCAATAGAAGCAAACGTTTGAGAGAAATAGAATATGTTTTTTTTCTCCATAGCTCTTACAGTGTGAATTTGATCAGGAAGTACACAATCTTTATTTCTTCATAGGTCAATATTTGTCACATATTCCTTCATATGTCAATCTTTATTTCTTCATAGAGACTAGTTTAAAATCATGGTCAGCGTAAGGGAAGGCAAACAAGTGCAGTAGAAAATGCACAGCAGTTCAAAGTGAGTGCTAGATCCCTGTGTATCAATGTGGATGGATTCTAAAAACTGTGTTGACTGAATAAAGTGATTTTGGAATATGTATGCTATAGTAAATTGGACATTAAATGCAATACAATTTTTATAATAAAATATGAAATTTATCTGCACCATAAGAGAAGTCCCAAGATTAAGGGAAAGATTAAAGAATACATTGGGGACGAGAAAAGATTTGTTCAAGAAAAGATTCTGATTATAATCTCAGATACTTTCATTGAAAGAGGTGGTTCATGAGGGTGGGAGTGGGGGAAGGAGGGTAAAAAGAGAAACTGATACCAAGGACTCAAATGGAAAGTAAATGTTTAGAAAATTATGGTGGCAATATATGTACAAATATGCTTGATACAATTAATGTATGGAATGTCATAAGCACTATAAAAACGCCCAATAAAATGATTAAAAAGAAAAAAGAGGTGGAAACTCCAGAAGCAAAGCCAAAGATATATAGGAACTTGATATAGAGTGGACAGGCATTAAAAGTAAGTGGAAAGGCTATCAAAAGATATAGCGTCTGGGGTCTTAAAGGCTTGAAGGTAAACAAGCGGCCATCTAGCTCAGAAGCAACAAAGCCCACATGGAAGAAGCACACCAGCCTGTGCGATCACGAGGTGTCAAAGGGATCAGGTATCAGGCATCATCAGAACAAAAAAATAATTTCATTGTCAATGAGGGAGGGAGTGCGGGGTGGAGACCCAAAGCCCATTTGTAGACCACTGGACATCCCCTTACAGAAGGGTCTCAGAGAGGAGACAAGCCAGTCAGGGTGCAGGGTAGCAATGATGAAACATACAACTTTCCTCTAGTTCCTAAATGCTTCCTCCCTGCCCCACTATCATGATCCGAATTCTACCTTGCAAGTCTGGCTAGACCAGAGGGTGTACACTGGTACAGATAGGAACTGGAAACTCAGGGAATTCAGAGTGGATGATCCCTTCAGGACCAGTGGTGTGAGTGGCGATACAGGGAGGGTGGAGGGAGGGTTGGGTGGAAAAGAGGAACCTTTTTCAAGGATCTACATGTGACCTCCTCCCTGGGGGACGGACAACAGAAAAGTGAGTGAAGGGAGATGTCAGACAGTGCAAGATATGACAAAATAATAATTTATAAATTATCAAGGGTTCAGTGAAGGAGAGGGGAGCGGGGAAAGAGGGGGAAATGAGGACCTGATGCCAGAGGCTTAGGTGGAGAGCAAATGTTTTGAGAATAATGAGGGCGATGAATGTACAAATGTGCTGTACACAATTGATGTATGTATGGATTGTGATAAGAGTATGAGCCCCTAATAAAACGTTTAAAAAAACAGAATCCCCCAACCAAAACCCACTGTCAGAAAGCCGATTCTGCCATAGTCTTTTAATAAGAAAATTTATCTGAAACACAAATGACAAAATGCAAACTTTTAAAAATCCAGTGCTGTAAGTGGAAGGGTGTTTGATTTTGCTGTTCAACTTTTAAAGTAAAAGAATACTTTTAGCTATAAAATGAGAAGAGTGGGCTATATAAATGGAAGTAAACATTTAAAATGTTAAAAATTAAAAAGTCGTTTGATGGGCTTAAAGGAAATTCAGGTCTCCTCGAGCATAGCACAAAAAAACAAGACGATGGAATGGGCGGGAGAAAATGCGATGGGCGCCTTGCAATGGGAGACTGAAGTTCAAGATCCAACTATTAACAACACCCAAAGGAGAGAACAAAGGCCACAGGAGGGCAAGTCGTTCAAGACGCAACTGATCATTTCCCAGAAGCGAGGATAGGCCTTCAGAACAAAAGCGCAAATCCTTATAAAATGCTGAACATAAAGAAACAAAGAAGTTCATAGAATTCAGAGGGAGAGGGGAGAATCACAAGGAAACATGAAGCATATTGGCATTTGCTTCCCCTCAGCAACACTGGAATTAGAAAAATGACTTCCAAAGTCCAGGGAGAAAATTCTGAACTAGAATGCATCCACCATTAAGATATTTATGGATGTGAAGACAAAGATATTTTTAACATTTGTTCTATTGTTGACAATATGCAAAGCAAAGCATGCACCAAGCAATTTCTGCAAGTGCAGTTCAGTGACACTAATTCCACTTTCCCAGCTGTGTAACTTTCCCAGCCTCCTGACGGAGCGTGTCCTTCCCCTGCCTGTCAACGTAGATTGAGAGCCTCTGAAGTCTCTATCTAATCTTTAGAGCCGCTGTTCTCACTTTAATCCCCTCTAGACAGTAGTTGGAATAGAGATGTTTAAACACATGCAAGAACTCAGAGTTGACTTGCCTTATGTATTTTCTGGGATGGGGAGGGGACGCGTGTGGGGAAGGCAATTTGCTTGAAAATGTTCTGGCAAAGGAGGCAGGGAGCCCGAAAGAGAGACAGAAAGAGTTCATGTTCAGAAACGACTGACCCGGTCAGAGTACAGGGGACGAGTTTCTAGAGGTAGAGGAAGGTGTGCAAAGCCATTTGTCTGAATTACAAACATGAAGCCAGACAGCATTAGAGGGTGTGATTTTTTTGGTCATAGTTTGACTAAGAAGCGCTATGGTTTTAGTGTTAAGGCAAAATACTATGCCCCTTCTTTTAACAAGAAAAAAAATTTAAACGGATGTACTTAAAACTCTTGATGGGAGTTGGGGTAGGGGGGCCTACAGAAGAAGTGAATAGGCCAACAAAGCAAGTGAAAATACATCTTGGTGTTTGCACAATTGATAGAATATAATAAAGGAAAAGTCTGAGCTCGAGGCTTACAACAGTCTCCAGCAAGCCGCATGATCTAAGGAACCTAACATCTCCAAGGGTCCAATCACACTCTTAGTTCTTAAAAAAATCCCAAAAAACTCACTGCCATCGAGTTGATACCCACTCATAGCAACCCTGTAACAGAGCAGTTTACAGCTGCCCCTGTGGTTTTCCAAGACTGTAACTCTTTACGGGAGTAGAAAGCCCTATCTTTCTCCCCAGGGGTTGCTGGCAGTTTTGAAGTGCTGATCTTATAGTTAGCACCCCAAATCTTGCTTTACTCGGTTCACAAGACTCATCTTTCCTCTTTGATTTTAGGGTGAGGTATGAGACACGGGCCAGAAGGAGATTAGATGTGCACGACTCTGCCTGTGGGGCCGCCATGAGTCCACGTTGGCTCAGTGGCACGGAGTTTATCTTTCAATCAGCAGCTCAGTGCTTTCCCCGTAGCGCCCCCAATAGATGCTGGCCCAGCAGATAAACTGACCACCAGAGAAGCTAAAGCCCAAAATGGTTACATGTGGTTCCCGGGACAAGGGGGTGTTTATGAACTGAAAACATGGCACTTGTCGTTCGACACCGTTTTTAAGCATGGGCTTGTATTGCCATGAGAATATATTGTTTTATGATACAATTTAAAAGGGAGATAAAATAAAGTTTTTTCTCCCCCTTTAAAAAAGAAAAGGATGTAAGGTGCAAAAAATATAGAAGGGCTTATTGCTGAAGCTGTTCCTCTAGTAACTTCAGACTCCTCTTAGAGAATCGAGGGCCTAGATGGCAATCATGTCAAAACTCAAAAACCTGACCAGCAGAGCTCCAAATACTCCCAAGGGAAAGGCCTGTGGCGTGCATGACAGAGCTGTCGTGTACATCTAGTCTACTTCTGGAATCAACTGAAATCAGCAGGGTCAAGATGAGTCCTGTGAACCTAGGAAGCCAAAAAAAATTAAAAGCTTTAGAAAATTTTTAGACTGTGTGCAATGTAATCAAGTTCATTGTTCACCTCAAGTAAATTGCCATAGGCAAAATATGGCTGGACTATTTCATGTAAAAAGGCTGCAAGTATTACAAATATATATTTCAGCATTTTGAACTCCAGTTATTTAGAAAATGATAATAACAATAATAATAATAGCTAACATTTTAGGCAAAACACTGATGAACCCTTTGTGTATCATCTGCATTTCTCTTCAAAAGAATATAATCAGTACTATTATTTTCCTCATTTACAGGTGATGAAATTGAGACACAGAGGGTTGAATAACTTGCTCAGAATTACACATAAAATAAGAAAACGTAGGAATCTGCCTGATTCCAAAGCCTGTAAATTTAGACCTTATGATCTTTCACTGGGGGAGTTGAGTGTAACTGCTTCATATCCTCTTTCCAGTGTACTTTGTGTCATACATTTTGTATTTCTTGCCAATTCGCGGTCCAGCGTTGTTGTCATTGGGTACCGCAGACTCAGTCCCAGCTCACAGTTGCCCCTGCACGACAGAAGGGACCACTGCTCGACCCGCACCATCCTCTCGAGCCTCTTTCTGCCTGAGCCCGTTGTGACAGCCTGTGTCGGTCCATCCCATTTATAGCCCTCTTCCTTTTGTCTGATGCACTACTTTACCGAGCAGGTCTTTCTCCGGGAAACACCCAAAGCATGTGAGGCAAAGTCTTGTCATCTTTTCTGGCTGTCCTTTTTCTAGGACACACGTTTGTTTGTTCTTCTGGCAGGTTTTGGTATGCTCAGTCTTCTTTCCCAACATCATCATTCAAAGACATAGATTCAGATTCATTGTCCAGCTTTCACATGCCTATGAGGTGATTGCAAGAACCACCGTCGTCCTCAGAGTGGCAGCTGTGCTTTTGAAAGCTTTAAAGGAAAGAGATTGTACACATCTGCCCAGTGCACAATGTCATTTGATTCTTGGACTTGGGCTCTCAGAGGTGTTCGTTGTGCGTCCTACCACAATGGAATCCTTGGACTTTTTTTCCTTCTCTGTTTATCATGATGATGAGTAGTCCCGTTCTACAGAGTTTGGCTTTCTTTTGTTGAGGTGTAATCCAGCTGAAAACTGCAGTGCCTGGTCATCATCAGTACAGGTTTCAGGTCTTAGACCCTCTCAGCCAGCAAGGTTGTCATCTGTGTATCATGGGCTGTTAAGAAGCGACCTCCAGTCATTATGCCGAATTCTTTATGTAATGCCGTTTCTCAGACTGTTTTGTCAGCATACAGACTGAATAAGTGTGATACAGAGAAACAACCCTGACACACCTTTGCCGACTTTAAATCTCCCACTGTCTCCTGGTTCTGTGTGAATAACTGCATTTCGGTGTACGTACAGGCTCTACGGGGCACAGCTCATTGTGTGGCATCCCCATTCTTTGCAATGCTATTCAAAGCTGTTACATTCCACCTTGTTAACTGCCTTTATGTAGCCAATGAAGCCCAGGTAAACATCTTTGGGGTATTCTTTGCTTTCAGCCAAGATCCATCTACCGCAGCAGCGTATTTCTCGGTTCACGCCCTCTTAGGTCTGGCTTAGATTTCTGACAGTTTCCTATCATGTGCTGCTGCAACCATTTTCTAGTGATCTAAAAGAAAATTTGACTTGTGAGTAATATTAATGATATTGGGCTTTAATTTCCACGCACTGTTGGAGCACCTTTTTTTGGAATAGGCACAAATATGGGTCTCTTCCAACCAGTTGACCAAGCAGTTGTCTTCCAAATTTTTTGGTGTAGATGAATCAATGCTTCCAATATTGCATCGGCTTGTTGAAACATCTCAGTTGGAATGCCCGTCAGTTCCTGGAGCCTGGTTTGGTTTTGTTTGCTCTCATCCACTACCTCCAGTGCAGCTTGGACTTGTTCCTGCAGTACCACCAGGTTTTGCTCATACACCGTCTCCTGAAATGGCTGAGCATCAACCAGTTCCTTCTGATAGAGTGGCTCTGCGTATTCCTTCCATCTTATTTTGATGCGTCCTGGGTCACTGACTATTTCACACATAGGGTCTTTCGATAATCATCATGAGACTTGAATTTCTCCTCCAACTTGTCAGTTTGAGAATTATCAAGCATGGTCTTCCTTTTAGGTTTTCTACCTCTGTGTCTTTTCTCATGTCATGAGACTTTACTTCTTCCTCTGAGCCACCCGTTGCAGCTTTCTGGGTGTGCTTAGCTGGGTGTGCCACCCGACCACTCCAGAAATGACGAAGGCAAGACTACATCTCACTTACTGTGGACATGCCAGCCAGAGGGGCTGGTCCTTGGGAAAGGACCTCATGCTTAGTAAAGTGGAGTCAGTGAAAGAGAGGAAGCCCCTTGGTGAGATGGATTAGTACAGTGGCAGCAACAAAGGAGGCACCCATAGCAACAGCTGTGACAGTGGCATTCAGTGTTTTACGCTGTTGGACATACGGTCCGCTATGAGTCTAAAAGACTGGACAGAACCTAACAACAATAACAATAACAACAAGGATGATTACTCTGATGAATGAGAAGCATGATAGGAAAAGACAGTTATTCCAGGAAAGTCAGATCATAAAAGGAATGCTCTCTCTGATTAAAGAGCCTTGATGGCACGGTGGGTTAAGCAGTGGGCTGGTAGCTGAAAGGTCAGCGGTTTGGGCCCACCGGGCACTCTGAGAGAAAGATGTGGCAGTCTGCCTCCATAGGGATTATAGCTTCAGAATCCCTATGGCGTCGTTCGACTCTGTCCTAAAGGTTAGCTCTGAGTTGGAATCGACTTGAGGACACGGGCTTTGATGTTGTGGCTTTCTCTCTAGCCAAGTACACGGAGCGTGTTTGGGCTATCTATTCTCACAGTGACTACACTCCACATCCCAACAACACGCGCGTGTGCACACACACACACACACACACACACACACACACACACACTCACTCCCAACCCCTCTCCTCCCACCCAGTGGGAGGCGGGATGGTAGTGACTATGGTCGTGGTGTCTCCAGGGGAAAGACAGCTCTTTGTTCTCTTGCTCCTGCGCCTCCCTCAGTGGAATCAAGTGGTTGACGGTTATTTTCAGCCACTTTTGTCCCGAGGTAGAGGCAGAAAGGGGACAGTGAGGGTACCTTGACTGTCCTGTCTGTTCTCTTGCAGCTTTGTGGAAAGGAAACACCTGAAAATGCCACAGTTAGAGATTAACTCCTTCGTCAATAAGTGTCGGCAGCTAATCTCGGGCCAACCGAGTATGCTTGGGGAATAGCCCCTTTAGAAACCCGAGGAACGACATCACCTGTGGGCTTGCTTTCTCCCAAATACTGTCCAGGCATCTGCCATTACATCCTTTTTCTTTCTTTTAATTTCAAGGGGGAAAGGGATGCTAAACAGTTCTTGCAATCCTGAAGGGCAAATTGGATATGTTTGGACACATGCTGAAAAGAAATGGTTCTACAGTCTCTGCAGATGTAGAATTATCTTTCTAGCGCATACCCCACAGAGAAGTCCGTTTCACGAGCTCATTCCTCTCAGAAGACAAGCCACTGGGCAGCCACTTGCCTGGGATGGCTTCCATTTCTGAGCTCGACTCAGATTTGGACTGGACGAAGTCAAAAAGGGGCATCAGAGGTCCTTAGCTAATCTCTCTCTCTTTCTCTCTCTCTCTCTCTCTCTCTCTCTCTCTCTCTCTCTCTCTCTCTCTCTCTCTCTCTCACACACACACACACACACACACACACACACACACACACACACACACACCCCTCTGCTCAGAAGAAAGCTCTCTATTTCCTAGCCTCTAACTCCCATGGTTTCCTGGTAGCAGATAAAATAGTCTACCAAGTCCGACCTGGTTAGGAGAGCATCAGTTTTATAGTGGACTCTGGAAGCTGACTGGAGTCCCTGGGTGGTACAAGCAGTTAAGCACTGCCCTACTAGCTGAAAAGCTGTCAGTTCAAAGCCACTTAGAGGAACCTTGGAAGAACAGCCTAATTATCTAGTCTGCTTCCAGAAGGTCCCCCCCTTGAAAACCCCATGTTGTTTGGTGAAGTGCCGTCAAGTCTGTTCCAACCCAGTGGACCCTGTGCGCAAACAGAACAAACTGCCCAGTCCTGCCCCGCCCTCACAGCTGTTCCCATGCTTGAGTCGATCGTGGCAGCCCATTGTTACAGAGCAGTGAAAAAGGGGGAAACCTCAACAAGACAGATGGACACCCCATCTCCTCTTTCACTGCTCTGTAAGCAGAAAGCTGGGAGAGCCAGACAGGTGGCCACCAGGCGTCCGAATCAACCGGTGCGACCCTATACACAACAGAACAGAACACTGCCCGCTCTGCTCCACCCGCACTTCTTTCTTATGTGCCTGAGCCCGTCCCTCCAGCCGCTGGGCCAGTCCATCTTGTCAACGGCCTTCCTCTCCTGCTGAGCCCCTTTACTTTGCAAACATGACGTCCTTCTCCAGGGATTGCTCTCGCCTGACCACATGTCCAAGGGATGTGAGACAGCCTTGCCAGCCTTGCCTTTAAGGAGCTGGCCTTACTTCTTGCAATACAGTTTGTCTTCTTAGCCGTCCATGGGACTTTCAATATTCTTCTCCAGCGTCACCACACAAGTGCATCACTTCTTAATTGGGCTTCCTTACTCGAATGTCCAACTTTCACATGCATATGAGGCCATTGAAAATACTATGTCTTACAGAAAAGTGGGTGAAGGGAGACATCGGACAGTGGTAAGACATGAGAAAATAGTAATAATTTATAAATTATTAAGGGTTCATGAAGGAAGGAGGGTGCGGGAGGGTGGGGGCTGGAACGAGGAGTTGATACCAGGGGCTCAAGTGGAAAAAAATGTTTTGAGAATGATGATGGCAACAAGTGTGCAGCTGTGCTTGACACAATGGATGGATTGTGATAAGAGTTGAACAAGCCCCCAATTTAAAAAAAGGTGGGGTGGGGAAAGAAAGAAAATACCATGTCTTATGGATTATAAAATATTTTTACATGCATTGTGCCATTTTACCCTTTACACAGAAATATGATAACAAGTATATTTTGCAGATGAACTAACTGAATCTTGCAGAGGTTAAATGACCTACATCTTTCCACACAGTTCAGGCTGGAACCAGAACCAAGGTCACTTGAGTTTAGCCCCATGTACTTTTCACCTGAGGATCCCTGGCGGTGGAGCGGGTTATGAGTTAGGCTACTATCCACAAGGTTAGCAGTTTGAAGCTCATTGGGAGAAAGATGAGGCTTTCTACTCCTGCTGGAGCGACAGTCCCGGAAACCCACGGGTGCACTTCTACCCTGTCCTCAGGGGCCGCTGTGAGTCGGCTCGGACTCCATGACAGGGAGTTTGCTTTGGTTTACCTTTCACCTTGCTGCGAACCTGTCCACAGTGTGAAAGCATGTGGCCACCTGTAAGAGCTGGAAAGGAATCCCGGTGGCACTGCCAGGTAAGCATTAGATTGCTGCCCTCGGGGGGAGCAGGTCAGACCCACCAGCCACTCTGCAGGACAAAGACGGAGCTGTCTGCTCTGTAAATTGACAGCTGAGTCGGAATGGACTCAATGGCAGTGAGTAAGCATTGGAGTGGGAAGCATACCGGTGCCAGGAAGGGTCTGACGCGTGCAGTGTGTACTTACTTATGTGCTGGACCTCTGGAGAGGAACGGGCGAGTGACACGAGTATTAGTGGCGAGACTTGGTATTGAGAGGGGAGTTGGTGAGAGGTTAAGAAGAGGGATTTGGGAATCCGGTGCATGGCTTTGAGTCCTGCTTCTACCCCTGACAAGGCCTTGGGCAAGTGAACCTTGTGTGCTATAGCTTCTTAAGAATAATTACTTTTGCCTCAGAGGATTGTTGTGAGGATTATAATCTAAATGCTGAGAACAATGCCTGCACTCTACTGAGCACTTAATATTATTTTATAGCCTTTGTTATTTTCTTTTCCACTCGATAGTTTCTGTATGCCACAGAGGTAAGTCGGTATCCTGACTGATACAAATCTTAGGAAAAGAAAACCTTGCCAAGCATGTAATGCCGCTCCTTTAAGTAAGGCTCCACAGCCACGCAGTGCTCACGCTGCGCGGGACTTCATTACGCGGTGTTTCTGAGAATGTTTCAAAACAGCTGCCAAAAGACTGCTCTGAGATATTCATAGAGCTGGAATGAAAGGAAGTGACCGTGCGCCTTCCCTCGTCGCCATTCCCCTTCTCAAGTGTTCGCCAGTGGCTTACATGGCCCACAGCACCCTTTGCTGCCAAGTGCAGTTATAAGTCAAAGTTACTGAGACATTAACCGAATTCCATGAAAATAAGGAAGGAGGGAGTGGGAAGGAATCTTCTGTGGCTTACTTACCCTCAACCGTTCTCTTCCCATGTCATGCGTCTAGTTATTTCTCCGTATATCATTTTTATATCTGCATGAATGTTCATGGCTTTAGATAGTAAATTCAATCAAGGCAGGGACTAGGCCTATTTTTCAGCCTAGAGCAGGAATCAACAAGCCATGCCCATATCTGGCTCACTGCCTATTTTTGTACAGGCTGCAAAGAGAATGATTTTTAAACAGTATTTTTCAAATAGCAAAGGAAGAACAATATCTTGTGCCACCTGAGAATGACATAACATTAGAATGTCCGTGTCCGTAACTAAGGTCGTATTGGAACACAGCCGCCACTTGGCGCTCATGATTCAGACGGTCTCTCTCGGATTTCATGGTACAGTAGCAGGGCTGAGTCGGTGTGGTGACAGGGTCTGACCCAGAGTGCCTAAAATATCTACGATCTAACTTTTCACAGAAAAGATTTGTTGGCCTCCGGACTAAAAGAACTGGTAGCGCCCTTTAAAAAGTTAAGGTTTAGCCAGTAAATGCTAGATGGGCCAGCCACATTGACGCTTTCAAGGATTGTAAAACATATGGGGAACTGGAGAATCGGCGCTGTGGTGCAGTTTGTTTGTTTGTTTGTTTGTTTGTTTGTTTGTTTGTTTTTTAAGCCACATGCAATTCAATGGTTGAAAATGTCAAAAAAAACTTTTTTTAGTCTCTCAAGAAGGAGCACTAGACAGGAAGCCTGCCCCCCTCGAGTCTCAGGCAGCCCGGCTTCCATAAACCAGGACGAATCAGCACAGCTGCTTAGGAAGGTTTAGGAGGTTGGAGGAGATGGGCTCATTGCTTTAGAAGATACCTTCACACCGTGCCTTGAACCTTACAGGACCTGGCTGTCATTTCTTTCTGGACCTCTTCCCCAGGGAGAGAAACCCTAGAGGCTGCAGAGTCAGTCTTAGGTAGAAATGGTGGTAGGAATGGCCGCCTTTACTGCAGACACCTCCACCAGCAAGAGAGCCCCGGGCATTTCCGGCAGGCTGGCTGGTAAACCTACAAGGGAGTGAGGAATTAATGGATCCACTTTACTGGAGTGGAGGCCCAAATATCAATAGTGACTGTCAGAATCTTACTTTGCTGTTATCCTAAACCTAGACATAAACCGTAGTGGAGTGTGGGTTAGGCGTTAGACCGCTAACTATAAGGTTCGCAGTTCAAACTCACCAGCCCCTCCACAGGAGGAAGAGGAGGCACGCTGCTCTTGTAAAGATTTGCTACCTTGGAATCCTGGGGAGCACCTCTACTCCGTCCTTTAGGGTCGCTGTGAGTCCGAAATTACTCAACAACAAAGTGCCGCAGGTAGGTTTGGTAAACCTAGACACAAGCCTCTGGTCCATCCTGACTCATCTTGACCCCATGGAATAGGGTTTCTGAGGTTGTAAATCTTTAGCAGCATCAGATCGCCTCATCTTTCTCCAGAGGAGTGGCTGGTGGGTTTGAACCATGGACGTTGCAGTTAGCCATCAAATGCATAGCCTACACCACCACCAGGACTTGAGACACAAGCCGTACGCAGACTCCACTCCATGGACACTCTTATCACATAGAGCACATACTTGGGCTTGAGTTTTGAAAACCCACACATAGTTCTGAAAACTGTTTCTAACAAGTGTGACTTTTCTCACCTGTTTTTGCCGTTGTCGTTTTCCTATTTATTTCACCTTTTTACTGGGTACTTGGTGTCAAGATGCTTCTCCACACTTTAGGAAGATACAGCAACACTAAAACAAGTCGGCGTGAACTGATCGAGGTGCAGTGCTCAAAAGCACCCAAATGCAGCTTCACGTGAAGGTACTGCAAGGACCGAGGGCCCACTTTTCAAATGTTCCATTCAATGCTTGACAGTACTAGGTATTAGCAATTATTCACCATTCTTCTACCAAACTCTGGACATGCCTTTTCTGAATAAGAATAAGGCAGTTTTGCCCAACTTACGAAATAATAATTCCTGTATCTGTTTAGATGACAATTCAGACTCAACATTTTGACTATTTTCACTCTGAAACAGGGATTTGGAGGAACCTGCATGAATGTAAGGTCTTATACTTTCCACCACCCACAACAATGTTTATTATCTTAGAAAACGAAAAATTCGAATTTCTATGTTCTTAAAAAAGGGAGGGAGGGAGGCATTGGGAGGCAAACATAAGTCACATAGAGATGGCCTATACTTGTGACTGTTTTTAAGAGAAAAGAGGACGAACAGAGAGAGAATCGCTGTTGGATACGAGGTAGAATTTATATTTGGAGTTTGTTCCCTTCTAAATGCCAGATTTGAGGCTTACCTCCCTTTTGGTCCAGAAGAATCTCTAGTTGCTAATGTTGCAAGTAATTATTTTCAAAGCACTGATGGTAATTTCTTTCAGTTCTTCCAAGATAATTGCATTTTAATATAATTTATTTAATATATCTTATTTATTAATATACTATCTTGTGTTCCCAAAATAGAATCATGCTGAAGGTTAATCTCCCAGTACAGGTGATGTAGAAAAAAGTGAGGCAAGTGAAGGACCAAATCGTGTCCAGGGGGGAAGTGTTAACAAGTGTTCTCCCACACCAGCCATTCCTAAGACCTTTGGTCTCCCCTGGCCAAGGAGTTTCCACCACCTAGGGAAGTCTGCTTTTCAAATGAGGACATAAGAGAAAGGGGATTATGTGAATGAGACGTCCCTCCTAACCTTTTTGTGTAGGGAAAGTGTCCACAAGGGCGTGAGGTTGCTAATGAATAACTAATAGATGATAATGATGTTTAAGTTAAGGGCTGTAATCAACTGTAGTGTGTTTGTATAGAATTGAGTGCTAACAAGAGTGTGTGCATGTGCTATTGTTACATTATTATACACTATATAATATGATCCCTGGGGTTGTCGTGGTTCCACGTTGGGCTGCAAGCCACATGGTCAGCAGTTCAAAACTACTTGCAGCTCCAAGGAAGAAAGACTGCGCTTTCTACTCCCATAACCAGGTACAATCTCGGAAACCCACAGGGGGCCACTAAGAGTCAGCATTGACTGGATGGGTGTGAGTTTTTTTTAATCCAATAGAATAATAATACTATTACTGTGTAGTATCTCACAATTTTTATAAGATTTTCTGTGAAAAAAAATCGTGACCTGCATCATTTTGAGGGCCGTGAAGTCAATTCCAAACTCACAGCGACCCCGTGTAGAGCAGAATGAACACTGCCGGGTCTTTACAATTATTGTTGTGTGTGAGCCTGTGTGCCTCCAGTGACTAGAACATCTGCAGGATTCACTTTCATTCAGTGAGACTCTGAGAAAGAGATCAATGTAGGCTGCGCCCTGCTGTTTGTAAGAAAGAAGAAAAAGTGTTCATTTTGGCCTCTGCAAAACTGAAGAAATAGTACGTTTTCTTCATTGTAATGCATGTGGGAGGTTTATTTCCTTCAAAATGGATTCTGATTTCCTGTAGTTCAGTGGGACAGCACACAGAATTTCCTGGCCTACAGTTCTCGAGTGCTATGGGACATGGGACTGAAATCATTGCGCAAACCCAGAATTGGATGAGTTGTGATCCGCCAAACAATGTCGGATGATTCAGAGATAGAAAACGAAGTTTCATCTCCCAGAGAGACGGGAATACTAAAGGAAGTGATTCAGCTTTAGGTTTTTAGGAATAGCTTTTTTTCCCGTTTTCCTTTTTCTTTTTGCCCTGCACATTAATCCCTAGCATTTTAAAGAGAAGTCTAAAGTTCTATCGAATCAGATCAACATCCCTGAGAACTCTGCTGTACTCTCTTCTGAGTTAGTACAGTGTAGACGGGGGGGCGGGGGAATCTGAGCGACTCATCTGCGTGGCTGGCAGCTACTGAAGCTCAGTTTTGTAAAATGTAATCATGGCATCTTGCAGCCATTACACACTACCTTGCCCAAGCGTTAAATACCAAGAATTCTTCCTGTTTCCAAATGTGAACCTTATCAAAAGAACACGTACTTTCCCTTAAGCATTCAATCCTCAGTGTTATTAGGAAATGTGGGGAGTTTTTGGGTGGGATATTCTTCTCATAACTGGGGAGTTGCCCACTTTTTAAACTCTAACCTTAGGAGAAAAGGGCTCTTCACTTATTTTATTCACCTTGCCCCACTCTTCCTTCTCTGCCCACCTTAAACGAGTACCTACATTTTCATTAATATTAAGTAACAGTGGGAGAAACAAGTCACAGAAATTGGGGGCCAGAAATGTGGTTAATCTGGTTCTTCTGCCAACTTGATGGTCCAGAGGAAAATCGTAAAATCCCTCTGCTTTGGCTGCCTCGTTTATGAAACCGTGGCTGAGGCACCCACCAATTCTCATAGGGCCACACAGTTTAAATAAAGGTTGAAGGCCCAAAACTTTTAGATTTAAAAGTTCCAAACAGGAATGATAAATGCTACCTTATAAAAAAGCCTGGCTGGTTGCCTCAGCTAGCTCCTATTTCATAGACTTGTCTTACAGTGAGCGTGTGTGTACATCTGTTTTCTTTGACATTGGCACATTCCTGGTTAAACATTCAAAAGTCAAACTCATTTGTTGTTGTTGTTGTTGTTGTGGTGGTGGTGGTGGTGGTGGTGGTGGTGGTGGTGGTGGTGGTGGAGGTGGTGGTGGTGATGGTGGTGGTGGTGGTGGTGGTGGTGGTGGTGGTGGTGGTGGTGGTGGTGGTGGTGGTGGAGGTGGTGGTGGTGATGGTGGTGGTGGTGGTGGAGGTGGAGGTGGTGGTGGTGATGGTGGTGGTGGTGGAGGTGGAGGTGGTGGTGGTGGTGGTGGTGGTGGTGATGGTGGTGGTGGTGGTGGTGGTGGTGGTGGTGGTGGTGGTGGTGGTGGTGATGGTGGTGGTGGAGGAGGTGGTGGTGGTGGTGGTGGTGGTGGTGGTGGTGGAGGTGGTGGTGGAGGTGGAGGTGGTGGTGGTGATGGTGGTGGTGGTGGTGATGGTGGTGGTGGTGGTGGTGGTGGAGGTGGTGGTGGTGGTGGTGGTGGTGGTGGTGGTGGTGGTGGTGGTGGTTACATGCCACCAATTCAGTTGCAACCTATAACAAGCCTGTGCACAACAGAACAACACTGCGCAATCCTGTGTCATCCTTCCATTGTTCTTATGCCTATTCTCATTGTTGCAGCCGCTGTGTCAGTCCATCTCATGGAGAGCCTTCCTCCACTTTACAAGCTTTCAGGGCTTCATCGGCTTGCTGGAACATTTCAGTTGTGGTTCCACCAATTTCTGGAGCCTTGTTTTTGGCTAATGCATTCAGTGCTGCTTGAACGTCTTCCTTCAGCGCCATTCATTGTTGCTCATGTGCTAGCTTTTGAAATGGTTTAAGGTCAACTAGTTCTTTTTGGTACGGTGACTGTATATTCTTTCCATCTTCTCTCTCTCTCTCTCTCTCTCTCAATCATTTTATTGGGAGCTCTTACAGATATTATAACAATCCATAATTCAATTAGATCAAGGATAATTGTACAATTTCTGCCACCCTTTCTTTCTTCTTGGAAAGCTTTCCTTTATCCCCTCCCTCCCCTGCTTTACCCCCCAGGAGCCCTTATTATTATATTATATATTTTCTTTCTTTATTTCATCCTTTTCTCTGTATCTTTCACATTCCCATGTATCGGTATAGCTACAATTCTGCTCTTCATTCCCCTCCAGTGGGGTTATACAGTCATCATTGCTATCAGCTCTCCCTCCTCTTCTCCCCCACCCTCAGGGAATCATTACTCCCATTACTATTTCTGAAGGTTTTATCTTTCTTTGATTCCATGCATCAAATGATCTTAATTATATAAATGAACATACGTGGGTCTAACAAAATTAATGAGGTAAAATCAAGACCATAATAGTAGGGGGAGGAAATTTTAAAGAACTAGAGGATAGTTGTGTGTTTCATCAGTGCTATGCTGCACCCTGGATATATCATCTCTTCCGTGTGGTCCTTCTGTGAGGGACTGTCCATTTACCTTACAGATGGGCTCTGGGTATCCAGTCTGTCTACACTCTTTCACGTCAATGTGATTGCTTGTTTTTGAACTTCTGATACCTATTCCCATCGACACCTCATGATCACACAGGCTGGTGTGCTTCATCCATGTGTGTATGTTGCTTCCCTGCTAGATGGCAAGACCCCAGATGCTGTATCTTTTGCTGCCAGCATCATTCAAATTCATCTGGTTCTATTCTTTCTTCCATGTTGACACCCGTGACTTGGGGAAAGCAGGATCATAAGCAGAGGATTCAGTCATGACTTTGGCAGCGAGAGCCCTTGTTGACCATCCATGGCATCAATGCAGTAACGCTTGGTACTTGAGCATATTTGTTACTTTACTAATTCATTTTATTCTGACAACACCAGTCTACTTCTACGACCAGTATTTGGCTGTTGTGTTTTACCGGTGATAAAAGTGAACCAAGGGGGGAGTAAATTGTGCACTGGTGTTCCCAACACCACCTGGAAGTCCCTAGTGTCAATTCTACACCTACAGGATAAAGGAAATCCCCCTGGTTGCTTTTGGGTAATTTATGGTGAGGCCTTTTGCTTTTCTGAGTTTCGATTGACATGCTCTAGTTTGGCTTATTGTTTGTTTTCTCGGGAGGAAATTTTCTATTCTTTTTATGAGGATAATAAACTGTTATTGTTCAATCTTATTGCTAATTATAATAGACTTGTACTTTGTTTCAGAAAACTTAGAAAAGCATAGACAATAAAAATAAGATATTATCACTTATTACCTAGAGAGAACCATTGGCACTTATTGATATTGGGTGTCTTCCTTTTTTGGTGGTTGAAACTGCAAGCGTAAATACCTTTATATCTTGCTTTATAAAACAGTGGTCTATGTCTATTTCACATGACCTTCTAGTGTACTTTCCAGATCCATTGAGAATTTATCATAAAGATAATATTCATTACCACACTAGTAATCAACTGTACCTATGGGTTGTATTTGTTCAACCTTTGTTAGGTTGATAAAGAAGCACTGCGTTTGATTAAAAAAAAAAACCTGCTGATTAGGCACAGGTCCTTTTTATGTCCCCAACATAAGAAGAAAAAGGCTGGTATTATATCCCAAACATAGTCTGCAAAGGAAAGGCACAACCATTTTAAAGCTGCTCATGCGTACTGCCGAAGTTCCTTGTCAGTGTGGATGAAAGTTCAGCCTCCTTTCTCAGAAGTGCCCATGTCATCTCTGCCCAGCATATCCTCACTCATCCACTCTTATTGTGTGTGATCAGGTATTACAGGTCACAGCTATCTACACAACCCGAGCATCATCAGAAGATCATTGGGGAAATGGCTTGCATTTTACATCACTTACTTACCAGCTGCCACCCAATTCAGGGTGATACCCTAAATATCAGAGTACAACTGGCTTCCATAGGCTTGGGTCAGGTGCACCTTAGTCCTCAAAATAACATCCTTGCTTTGCAGTACTCTAAAGACGTCTTGTGCAGCAAGCAGGTTTACCTAATGCAACACAGACGTAACAACTCTATATGGAGTTTCTGAGACTCTACATCTTTAGGGGAACAGAAATCCTCATCTGTCTCCCTTGAGATAGTTTGAACTGCCAACCTTGTGGTTAGCAGCTCAATACCCAACCCAGAGTCTCACCAAGCTTCCCTCATTAAGCCATGGAAAACAAACTCCGCCATTGAGTTGTTTCTAAGTAGAAAGCCTCATCCTTTTCCCGCAGGTGGTTTCGAAGTGTACACCTTACAGTTAGAAGCTCAATGCGTAACCTTCTGTGCTGAACTCAATTTCTAACCTCTTGCCATTGAGTTGATCCTGACTCATAGCGACCCTATAGGGAAGGATAGAACTTCCTCTGTGGGTTTCTGAGACTCGCTCCTTATGGGCATGGAGAGCCTGATCTTTCTTCTGAGAGCAACTGGTCGTGTAGAACTGCTGATCATTCTGATTAGCAGCCCCGGGTGAAACCCACTCTGCTCCCAGGGCTCCATTAAGCCACAAGGCTCCTTACTTAATCCCCTAAGAGTGCTTCTCATTATGGAAGTAATAGAACCAAACTCCACTTTAACTAGCCATTTTATCCCCAGGGGGAAATGCACCCAAATCAGACACCACCACGCTTCAGCTTCATGTAGCAGATGGGGAACTCGGGCTTGGGCAGACAGGGTGAGATGATGCTTGTTACAGTCCTCCTTCTTTGCACTGCCACAGTGTCCAGAATTGATGGACCGCGGGCATAGCTTTGCCTCTGAAGCACTGTGGGTCTTCAGCCATTCCTGGAGTCATGTACTAAATACCTCTTCTTCGTTTCACTCTTTCAATAATAACCTTCATGCTCTTTCAGGGTCACAAAGGGCACATCAGTAATTGTGGAGGAGATGAGAAATTGCTTTTATCGTACAGATGCTTGCAAGACATTCCTAAGTAAGAATTTAGATTCAAATTACTGGGGGGAAAGCAAGGATAGTGAGACCTTGTCTCACCTCCTTTGGGCATGGTATTAAGAGGGACCAGTCCCTGGAAAGGGACATCAGACCAACAGAGGATCAGTGAAACAGAAGACACCCCTCGATGAGGTGGATTGACACAGTGGTGCGGCAATGGGCCCAAGCATAGCAGTTGTGAGGATGCTGCAGGACCTTACAATGTTTCATTGCTATGACTCAGACCTCCTGGGATTGCACTTAACAACACGTTGTAAGTAGTATCCACAGTGATCTGAGGATTAATGAAGCTTGATCAAAATTAAAAAACCAATATCAATTTATGTGGAATGGCAAGAGGTCCCTCATAGCTAAAGCAACTTTGAAAGAGAAACACAAAGTAGGAAGACTCGTTCTTCTGGTTTAAAAACGTTCTGTACAGAAGCAGTCATCAAAAGAGCCTAGACTGACAGAACAATAAGACACATGGACCAATAGAATAGCGCCGAGAGTTCAAAAATAAACCTATACATCTCCCAGCAGTTGGTTTCTGACAAGGGTGTCAAGGCCATTCAATGGAGAAAGAAACAGCTCTTCAAGAAATGGTGCTGGGGTTCCACATGGAGAAAAATGAAGCAGGATCGATGTCCATGCCATAAGGAAAGGGAAAACAAATTCAAAATGGTAGAGTTTTAGAAATGTTGTCAAATCCAACATCCAACATGGATGATCAACTATGCTAACACAGGTATAAACCAGAAAAAAACAAAATGAGACCTAATAAAAATTTAAACCTTTTGTTCATCCAAAAACTTTACAAATAAAGATGAAAAGCCAAGGACTGGGAAGTAGATTCAGAACCATACAGCTCACCCGAAGCCAAAACAACGTAACAGCACAGACTTGCTGTAACCCAATCATAAAATGGGCAAAGGACTTGAATGGACATTTTTTTTTACCAACAAAGACACTCATTTTGCTAACGAAGATGTGAAAAGATGCTGAGGACCACGAGGCATCAGGGAAATGCAAATAAAATTGATTGTAAATCAAGAGATACCGTGTCACACTCAATAGGAATGGTGGAGTGGTTAGGAGATGGGCTGCTAACCACCAGTTTAGCAGTTCAAAACCATGAGCTGCTCCAGGGAGCACAAAGAAACCCACAGGGGCAGTTCCACCTGTCCTAGAGGGTTGCTGTGAGCCAGAATTAACCCTGTGGCAGGGCGTTGGGGGTTTCTTTGTTTTTGCAGAATGGTTAAGATTCCAAAACAAAACAGAAAACAACAGATGTTGGGGAGATGTGGAGAAATTGGAACCTCGTGCTAATGGCCATTCCCAGTGCTCATGAGGATGCAAAATGGTCTGACCATGGCGGCAAACAGCGTGGCAATTCCTCCAAACACTACCGTAGAACCACCGTATGACCTAGCAGAGCAACCCTGCTCCTGGGGTACACCGAGAAGACTTGAAAGCAGAGACTCGGGAAAAGAGACCTGTACACCACTGTTCACTGCAGCACTGTTCACAGTTGCCAAGAGGTGAAAATCACCGAAATGCTATCAGCCGATGAAGGGATAAGCTAAATGTGGTACACACATAGACTGGAATACTACTCAGCCAAGAGGAGAAATTAAGTCTGAATATATACTACGGTATGGATGGAGGTGGAAGACATGGTGCTGAATGAGTGAACTCAGTCAATTATGAAAGGGCAAATGTCTAGAAAGCAAAATCTCTTTGTAGCTGACAGGGCTAGAACAGAAGAGGGGCAGGTGCAAGGGGACAAGCCATAATGATGATGGAAATATTACACTGACTAAGGGTACGGTTGCATAGTTGATTGTTATAGTTGCTGTCAGTAAGTTTTACACCTAAGAAGCTTAACCAACCAGCATTGTGTGATATATATTTACAATGGCAGAAAAGCATGGTGGGAGGAGAAAGAGTCATTTTTAAGGCTGATATTCAGCCCAAACCCTCACGTTTGGTTCCCTGATGTGAGGGTTTAGAGTCATTGTTTCATGGGACGTGCCAATTAATTAACCTAATAACATGTTTGGTGCCTCCGAGAGTTCAGTCAGTTCGGTAGTGCCCAGGGTCTTCAAAGTTCACAGGTGGCCATCTGCAGCCACTGGTCTCTGTTTACATGGAACAAGAGAGGAAGAATGAGAGGCACTAACAGGAGGCGGTTATGGAATGTGTGGTTAAAATGTCTTCATGAGTAACTGCCTCCTTCTTAGATCAGAAGAACTAGATAGTGCCCAGCCACTGCTAACTGGATAAGAATGCAGAAGCATCATGTTCAAAAAGAGGGAAATGCAGAAAAAAAAATTCAAAGTCTGTGGATGCCAGGCTTCCTACAACTATGAAGGTTGGATGAATGCCTGAAACTATTACCCTAAACTAGTCTTTATACCTTAAATTAAAACTATCTGCCCACCCCCATAGTCATCTCAAAACCAAACCATCATAGTTTACCTTAACTAGTGCATTATGTGCTCTTTTAAAAATGCTCTTATGTATGTGGGTTCCAATTGATAAGCAGAACCGAAAACTTTAGATAGGAACCTTTCGGGGCAGGTTGTTTATGTTAATGAAGGAGGACCACTTCAGAAAAGGAAGGTGAGGATGGGTACATCCCTTGAAGGTCTTTAATGTCACCGCCTTGTAAATCAATGCCACTCAGCTGTTGTTGGACTAGTATATGCTTTGCTGTGTACACGCTCAACAACAAAACAAACAATGTTATATTGGAAATCTTCAAAACAGTTCAGATCCACGATCTGCCTCTTACTTTTCCTAAGTGAGCTCTAGATCCTCAGTGCCTGCTTTCAAGTTTGGTGATGAACATAAGAATGGTTCAAGATCCAAGAGAAAAAGAAGACGACGGCTGTCAGACAGCAGACTGCTTAGCAGCTAGGTCAGGTAGAGGGCATTGCATTTCTAAGTGGGTCTGTGGCAGCCCTATGATTGTGTGACTTAATAGCTGGGTGAAAACTTGATATCAAGATAGTGAGTTCATTTATTCAGTCAGTGAGTCAATGAATAGTTCAGTCCCCATTATATCACAGGGACTCGTGGAAAAGCAGTGGGCTCCAGGAATACTTCAAGAGAAGAGGTGGGCAGGTCTGTCTAAATAAGATAGGCTGGACGAACAATCTGGAGGAGAAAACAATGGGACCGACAGTTCCGGGGGGCATGGGAGAGGGGAGGTGGGGGGAAAGGTATGTTGTTAACAAACTCAGGGACAAGGGAACAACAAGTGATCCAAATCGGTGGGGAGGAGGGTGTAGGAGGCCTGGTAGGGCATGATCAAGGGTAATGTAACCAAGAGGAATTACTGAAACCCAAATGAAGACTGAGCATGATAGTGGGACGAGGAAAGTCAAAGGAAATAGAAGAAAGAGCTAGGAAGCAAAGGACATTTATAGTGGTATAAATAAAGGCATGTACATATGCAAATATATCTATATATGAGGATGGGGAAATAGATCTATGTGCATATATTCATAGGTTCAGTCTTAAGGTAGCAGAAGGACATTGGGCCTCCACTCAAGTACTCCCTCAATGCAAGAATACTTTCTTATATTAAATTGGCATTCTATGATGCTCATCTGCCCGACACAACCGCTGAAGACAAAGTGAGTGAATAAGCAAATGTGAATAAAGCTGATGGTGCCCAGCTATCAAAAGAGAGAGCGTCTGAGGTCTTAAAGGCTTGGAGGTAAACAAGTGGCCATCTAGCTGGGAAGCAACAAAGCCCACATGGAAGAAGCACACTAGCCTGTGCGATCATGAGGTGTCAAAGGGATCAGGTATCAGGCATCATCAGAACAAAAAAATATAATCTCATTGTCAATGAGGGAGGGAGTGGGGGTTAGAGACCCAAAACCCATTTATAGACCACTGGACATCCCTTTACAGAAGGGTCTCGGGGAGGAGACGAGCCAGTCAGGGTGCAATGTAGCAACGATGAAACAACATACAACTTTCCTCTAGTTCCTAAATGCTCCCTCCACCACCACCACTCCACCCACACACACTATCATGATCCCAATTCTACCTTGTAAGTCTGGCTAGACTAGAGGATGTACACTGGTACAGATAGGAACTGGAAACACAGGAATCCAGGGTGGATGATCCCTTCAGGACCAGTGGGGTGAGTGGGATACTGAGAGGGTGGTGGGAGAGTGGGTTGGAAAGGGGGAACCACTTACAACAATCTACATATAACCTCCTTCCTGGGGGACAGACAACTGAAAAGTGGGTGAAGGGAGATGTCGGCCAGGGAAAGATATGACAAAATAATAATTTGTAAATTATCAAGGGTTCTTGAGGGAGGGAGCAGCAGGGAGGGAGGGGAAAATGAGGAGCTGATGCCAGGAGCTTAGGTGGAGAGCAAATGTTTTGAGAATGATAAGAGCAATGAAAGTACAAATGTGCTTTACACAATTGATGTATGTATGGATTGTGATACGAGTTGTATGAGCCCCTAATAAAATGAGATAATAAGAGAGAGAGAGAGAGAGAGAAAGAGAGAGAGAGAGAGAGAGAGAAGGTGGAAGAAGAGCAGTGAGAGAGGGAAGGTCTATACACCAGGCCTTCCTCTCTCTGCCTTCCCAACGACTGCACTGCCAAGAAGGAAAACTGCTCATGTAAAGAGACCGCTTATGTTTTTGTAGTTTAAAAAATAATGCAGTTTACTGAAGCAGATTGGAGCTTTATTCCTTGAAACTCATAAAAGAGGCTTGTGGGAGTTGGAAAGAAATAAAGAGAATGACTTTACAATCATTGGTAAATAGGCAAATATCTTTAGATGGTCTTTTTTACACTTCTAAATGAAACTGTCCCCCAAACCTTCACAGTAATGGCTAATTCCCCTTGGAGCTCATCTTCATTATTTGTGTACTTTTTAATTCTCCCAGCTTTTCGTTTCGTGAACATCAACTTCACTTAAGCATTTTAAAAAGATACTGAGGAGGATGTCGTGCTCAGAGCAGAAAATTCTGTAACTGACTTTCCCACCGTGCTCACAGTTTGCTAAATCGCACGAGGCCAGTTTATGGACAAACAGAACAAGAAAAGTCAGCAGGCCCTCTTGCATACATGCCCAGTGCCCCATCTATTTCCTTTGGCTGCATTTTCTCCCCGAACAGACAAGCTAGATCGATAGATCTTTTATGTCACCTTTCTAGTAGCACATAGTAATAACCATGATGCATTGTGCTCCAGTGCCTTTCAAGTGTCCGGGATCTTCGTGACCCGAATATGCAAATGCTGTCCATGTCCCCTTCAGCATTGCCCCGGTTTACTAAAGAAACCTGGGCTTCCCCCGATGCCCCAATCCGTCCAAGTGGGTCCTGGGCTGAGCTCTGAGGAAACAAGAATGGAGAGAGGGCTCGGTTTCTAGAAATGTCAGGACCTGCCGATGAAACCGGAAGTACAGACTTTAGTTTGATTCTCCTCTTTGTTTGGAAAGAGAAGTCTCCCTCAGAAGACTTTATTTCCATGCTAAATGCTTCATAGCAGCCGCCTCATACCTGGGGGGGCTGGTACCTGGCTCTTGGGCTAATAGGGAGAGCGTAAAGGGAATGCTCCAAGGGCCGGGGCCACTTATCGTGAGCCACATGGCTCTGCAGAGCCTCACAATCACCTGCAAGATAAAAACAAAGACAAGTACCTATACAGTGTTGCACTGATGCTGTGTCCTAGTCTCCACTCGCTTCACCTTCCAGCGACACCTACATATTGTGTAAGGCTCCCTGCGTACTTGCCCCGTAGGTGTGTGCGGTCTACCACAGTGCTCCTCTGGCAGGTCCCACCCACCCTCCGTAGACCAGCGTCACACCAGCTGGCGGTGGAACTCATCAGACCCTCATCTCTCTCTCCTGGGACTGACATACGTGTGGTTAGGTGCCTTTGAGTTGATTCCAACTCAGTGTCTGACAGCATGACGCATTCCCTGGCCGGCGCCATCTTCATAATCACTGTTGTGTTGGGGCTTTATTGGTCAGTGCCTTCAGATTGATTCCAATTCATAGCGAGTGACCTTTCGGACAATGGAACGTAACGCTACCCGATCCTGTGCCTTCCTCAAGATTTTTGCTCTATTTGAGTCCATTGTTGCAGCCACTGAGACACCCGTCTCCTTGGCGGGCTTCCACTTTTGTGTTGCCCTACTTTCCCAGGGAGAAGACGGGGCGCTCTACTCCTGTAAAGAGTGACAGTCTCAGACACTCACAGGGGCCGTTCTGACCTGCCCTCTGAGAGTCATTATGAGTTGACACTGACTCAGTGACAGTGAGTTTTGGATTTTAGTTTCTGCTTGAATGTCCAGAAGTACATGAGATGAAGTTTCACCAACCTCACCCTGAAGGAGCGATCTTGCTGTACTTCGTTCGTCCAAGGCAGATTCTCCTGTCCTTCTGGTGACATAAGTATTTTCCATATTGAACACCAGAATTCAAGCAAATCAGTCTTCTCCAGTCTTCCATAGTCATTGTCCAACTTCCACGTGCATATGAGGGATATTTCGATTTGCATTAGCCAAAAAGTCAGGACCCCCCAAATATGCCTGTAAATCCAGTCTGTATAACAATATTACTCTCTGACACTTGGAACAATCAATGAGAAAGATCCTCAGGAATCTAATTATTTTGAAAATATATGTGTGTGTATACATATCAACTTATTGAGCTATAGCTCACATACTACATACTTTATCCATTTAAATTATATAATTCAATGGCTTTTAGTATATTCAGAGAGTTGGACAACCATCAACACTATCTAATTCCAGAAAATTTCATCACCCCCAAAAGAAATCCTGATACTCATTTGTAGCCACCCGCTATTTTCCCCAGTTCCCAACCCCAGTCCTTAGCAACTACTAGTATCCTTTCTGGTCTCTGAATCAGACTGTTGCGGGCATTAAAGGGAATCATATAAGATGTGTTCTTTGGTAAGTAACTTCTTTCCTTTAGCACACTGTTTTTGAGGTTTGTATTGTATCACATCAGTGCTTTATTCATTTTCGTGGCTGAATAATATTCTGTTGCGTGTTTCCTTTATCCACTCATTGGTTGATGGACATTTGTGGTGTTTCCGCTCGTCAATTATTATGCAAGGTGCTGCGGGGAACACTCTGCCCAGGCTTCTATGCCAATGAGCATGGTCAGGCCTCCTGGGGAGCTGTGTCGGTCCTGTGCTGGCACCCCGTCACCTTTGCCAGGGAACCTCTGCCAGTCAACTGCACCAGGATGCATTTTGATGGTAGCCGTTTCCCTTTTTTCCCTCTCTCCTAAGATAAGCTTCCCTTTCCAGAGAGGAGACGAGCCAATCAGGGTGCAGGGTAGCAACGATGAAACTATACAACGTTCCTCTAGTTTTTAAGTGCTTCCTTCCCCCCTCCGCCTCCCCATCATGATCCCAATTCTACTTTACAAATCTGGCTAGACCAGAGCGTGTACACTAGTACAGATAGGAACTGGAAACAGGGAATCCAGGGCGGATGATCCTTTCAGGACCAGTGGTGAGAGTGGTGACACTGGGAGGGTGAGATGGAAAGGGGGAACCGATCACAAGTATCTACATATAACCGCTTCCCTGGGGGACGGACAACAGAAAAGTGGGTGAAGGAAGATGTAAGAAAATAAATTAATAATAGTTTATAAATTATCAAGATGAGGGAGGGGGTCAGGGAGGGAGGGGAAAATGAGCTGATACCAAGGACTCAAGTAGAAAGCAAATGTTTTGAGAATGATGAAGGCAATCAATGTATAAATGTGTTTGACACAATGGATGTAAGTATGGATTGTGATAAGAGTTGTATGAACCCCCAATGAAACGACCAGTGCCCGTCACTGTAGAGAACGTAGGTGTGTAGCGACCCCAGGCATATTGGAGTAAAAGGGGGCTCTAGAGGGTTTTCAGTAGCTGAGTTTCAGAAGGAGATTGCCAGGGCTTTCTTCTGAAGAACTGCGCTCTTTTATTACTTCATTTAAAGCAGGCGTCCTCGAACTACAATGGCCCGCGGGCCACATGCAGCCCGCCGAGGACATTTATCCGGCCCGCCGGGTGTTTGCCCCGTTGGTTTTTTTTGTTTGTTTTTTTTACTACTTCAAAATAAGATATGTGCAGTGTGCATAGGAATTTGTTCAGTTTTTTTTAAACTATAGTCCGGCTTTCCAATGGGTCTGAGGAACAGTGAACTGGCCCCCTGTTGAAAAGTTTGAGGACCCTGATTTAAAGTGTGCGCTTCCCTTTAGCTTCTATTAAAAAAAAAAAGTATTTGCTCTTCAGCAGCATGTGTGGACGTTCTCCACTGATTCACCCTCCTGTGAAATGCTTTCTGGTGTGTCCACGGTGCTGCAGCTCTCAGTGGGCTCCGGTGAAGCCAGCAAAAACATGCCCTCAGTGTGCTCAGCCTCCTGGGCAAACATCTGCCAAATCACTCCCTGCCCCTCGGAGCTGGGCCCCGGCTGCTTTCTGCAGTTAGGAATCTTCCCGGAGCCTGTCCCTCTGGTCCCTCCTTCTACCGCTTTGCTCTTCTACACTCAATTACAAGCTCAAGAGAAGAACAGATGGGCACAGGAACGTCCAAGTTTCCCAGAATGCACACTTCCCCTGCAAGAGTGTTCCCTCGCGAAGTGCGTGGACAGAGCCAGCATGTTATCTTCCCATTATCACTCTGGTTTCACGTCTAGCTGATAGACGCCTGTCAGTAAAACAAGACAGGGATGGGCACGCACAGGAAAAGAAAAGGACCCTGCGCTGAAAGAGCAGGAAAGGAAAGGGTCGCCATTCCTGTCCGTCTGAGAGACGCTTTTCACCCCTCGTTACAGAGGCCTTCTCGGTGCTTCCCTTAGGGATCCCCATGGCACGCCTCTTACTGCGAAAAGGGGAGTGTTCTCACACATCGGCAGATTTCACCCAGAGCGCACATACTGCCCCAGGAAAAACTGCCTTGGGTGTCACGTGTGGCAAGGGTGTGGCTGGGGCAGACGCGCCTGCAGGCTTCATTGGGCAGGAATGGCTTCCTGGTGGGTCTAAGACAGATCCCAAGCTGATGCAGGTGTGACCGCAACTCAGCTAGGCAGCCTGCAGATCAGTTAGTTCTGCCAACCACGTCCACCTTCAGATGTCCCTCTTGAAACAATAGGGACGCAGCCGCCTGCATTATGGGCAGTTCGTGCAAAGTGACGTGTGCACCAATAAGCAAAAGAAAGGCTATCTGAGAACGGTTCTCACTTCTCCGAAGGGATCAGCGAATATTTTTGAAGGGTGCTGAGCCCAAGGAACGATTGCATCAATGTAAGGACTAACTAGGCTCTGTAAATCCAGTCTATATAACAATATTACTCTCTGACACTTAGAACAATCAATGAGAAAGATCCTCAGGAATCTAATTATTTTGAAAATATATGTGTGTGTATAGGAAGGAGGCCAAGGGAGCGGGCGCCTGGCCTTCGAGTTGAGAGTTTTACTTGATGACAACAACCCCGACCTTCACTTATGTTGGGTAAGTCACAATACAGTTCTCTACATTTAAGAAGAGTGTGTTATCGATGGCACTTGTCTTTTTGTAATCTCAAGTAAAACAAGTGGGCCTTTAAGAATAATATAAACAACAGAAACAACTCGTTAGTTACTAGAAGAGGTAATTAAGACCAATTCTCTACTCAGGAATTGGCAATCAAGGAATTAAGCATTGATCTCGCTTTACTCCTCAGACTGTATTTCAGGATAATCTCTCTGGTTGATGAAGGGAAGTTATTTTTTACGTAAGACTCTAACTACCAAATATGGAAGAGAAGTTATGGGTTCAGACCTTGACCGCCAATGGACGAAGTCTTAGTCATTGTTATTCAGTGCCCTGCAGTCCGTTCCGCCTGGAAGCACCCACTGTACCTAAGAATGAAACACCTCCAGGTCCTGCGCTGCCCTTGCGATTGGTCTGATGTTTGAGCCCATTGCTGCAGCCACTGTGTCAATCCATTCTGCTATTGGAAACATCGATGGGCAACTTCCCGATGGCGGGATCAAGCGGCTTCCATAGGAGCCCACTGAAAACGGGACAAGTGCGTGCGTCCAGCGTGGAACAGCAAGCAGTACCCAGCACGTCCTAGGAAATATTGCCTGGGAGTTGAATGTGAGTCCAATCAAATCTATTCCTAAACCTCCAGCAATTACAGGGGTTAGAGGAGCAAGTTAAACAATACCATGGGTAACAGGCAAACAAAAAATGTGGACTAGTGGAACAGGGCTTGCATGCGTGCCTTCAACAAGTCAATGGCTTGAGAGAAAAGGGAGCAGACTGTGAAAAGTAACGGAGGCATAAACCATAATGTGCAAATGTGACATGGACACCTGGTTTGGGTCATTGGCGCCTATCAACTATGAAATATTTTTAACACAGTGGGGCATGATATTAAGGAATTGGGTTTGTAGATACCTTTGTGGGTAGATAAGAAAATGCGTAAACTTTAGAAATTGGGGGAGTCAGGTGAAACTCTGTGACCAAAATCCCAATTCATTGTGAAATTGGGGCGATGGGATTGTGGGGGTGCACGACAATACTCTCCCCTGCCTTCATTCGACCATTTCCAGAATTGAAGTTTGAAGGGAAAGAATACCAGATCTGCCTCGGTGCTGCCTGGAGGGAGGAAGAGGAGGAGCTAGCTGGGACCAGGAAGGATCCGAAATGGATGCTGTGTAGTTACTGGTAGTTGTTTTGTTTTTGTTTTTCCTCTCCTCGACTTGTTGAAGCTCTCCTCTATTAAGAAAACAAAACTAGTTTGGTTGGATTTGGGGAGTAGTCACTAGAAACCATTTCATGACTACCGCCAGGCAGTTGGAGGTAAATTTGGGAAACAAATCATCTTCAGTGCTAAAGTGACTGCTGATCTGAGCTGGAATAACTTGCTTTCTTCAGCATCTGCAGGGGCTGGTCTCCCGGGACTTATCTGGCTACATGTGTTTTTCACATTTATTAGTGAAATTGAATATTCGAGAATAAAGCACAGTCCTCAGGAACATTGTGTTAATTTGTGACACACTAGAGATTGTTTAGCCCATAAACCAAAGGAATGAGTTCCATGGGGGCATAACTGTTATCTTCACCCTGGAAGGCAGTAAAGACTCACAGTATTTATGAAGCACTTAGAAAATAGAAAATGAATAGAGCTATGAAGATAGAAAAATATACTCACACAATCACTATTAATAGTGTAATTTTTTTTAATCTGTTAAAAGGAAAACTGCCATCAGATGAGAAGTTAAAAGTAAGAGTAAGACCTCTCTGTATAATGCCTGGCTGTTTTACCTTGCCTCAGAGTTTCGCTGTGTAACTCTGAAGTGCTTGTTTCTGTGCAGCAGGCTGAATCCGGTGAAGGGTCCTTATCCATTACTGGCAGGGCTGGGTATACAAACAAATGGCCAGGCCTGATCCTGTGTCTACGAACCTAGAGTGTAGTTGAGAACTTGACGGGGTTCTGGTGAGGAGTAAGCCGTGTGTTCAGCTGGGCCATTTCTCACAGGCTTTCAACTGTCAAGCCCACTGCAGTTAAGGAGTCCACAGACTGGCGCTCTGCTGCAAAGGTCTGGAAGAAGCTGAGACGCTTCCATGCAGAAAGAGGCAGCTTTGAAGCAGGCTACATGGAGTGCAGCCACCAGAGGCAGGCAGGTTCCAGCCAAAGGAACAAAGGCAGGGAAGGGGCCTGGTGCTCCAGCCAGGAAATAGATTCTGCCACAGAGGTCCCTTTGAGGAGATTAGTAAGTGCATTGCACTGAGGTAAGTGTTCAGTATCATAACCAAGAAAGACGCCTCATTTTCCACCAATTTCATGGTCCATAAGAATGCAGTGTGTAAGCTATGAGGCGATTAAGCGATAACAATGAGATAAGGTAACATGGTAATTGGCTGTGTGTGACTTCATTCTTATGCTTATTTGTATCTTTATCATTTAAGACCTGGCCCCTTTCAGGAGCCAATAAGAAGAAATCTGTGATTCCCGTGTGTTTGTGTGAGGGTTGCCAGAGGGAGAGGGAGACCATGTCCAAGGAAGGGCCAAAAGCTTCAGTCCAGGGTCCGCTTCTGTGACTTGCGCCTGTGCTCACACAGCGCCGTCCAAGCAGGCGGCAGCAGGTGGTACCCATCAACCCATCAGATGTGTGTGTGGACTGAGGAGAAGGCAGAGAGGACCTCGGAGGGACCACCTGGGTGAGGGGACCCAGATGGAGTCTGGAGAGGGCTGCTTCGACACCACCCTGGCGTCCACTGTTGTGAAATGGCACTGAGACATTATTGTCTTAAACATTGTCCTTTATCACACAGCCAGGCACCCATACTGCTCAGGTCCTCTAGGTCAGGGGGGAAACCCAGGCACAGTCCGAATAACACTCCCGTTGGCAAACAGCTGGAAGGTGGTGGCTCAAAGCCAGGTCTCCCCGGGCCCAACCTGGGCACTTTCCTCTCACTGGGGGGATTCCCAAAGGGTCTTGAATCAAAGTCCAAAGATGTGAAAAGGAAGCATCCCGATTCCATGCAAGTGGGTATTTTGAGGATGCGCATCAGAAGCACAGAGCCCCCGATAATGTCAAAACTGGGCTGAGAAGCTAAGTCCTTAGTGCTCATCTTTGCAGGGCACTTGCCTTACTCGCCAGTGCTTGGCAGGCCGAGTCCCACTGGGGATCCTCAGGTGTGCAGGAAGTGTCTCCTGGGGCCCCGAGCCTGGTGGAGTGCAGAGCTCAGACGCTGCCCCATGAGAAGGTGGGACCCCCACCTCCCTGTAGTGTGCGTGGGACACCATAAAGGGCAGCCCCAAGGAGCCCTGGCTTCAGCCTGCAGCTGACTGTATTCTAGGGTGAGGGAGTCTGGGATTAAGAATGTCTTGTTCTATATAGCTAATCCTTTGGTACCGATTTCCAGTAGGCCTTGAGCTGCTAGCCTCACGGTCGGTGGTTCAAACACATCAGCTGCTCTTCTGGAGAAAGATGAGCTTATCTACTCCCCTAAAGATTTACTGCCCAGAAGCTCTACATGAGGTTCCTGGGAGTCAGAATTCAATCAATGGCAGCAGGTTTGGTTTTGTTTGCTTTCTATAACTAATCTTGGGTTGTTTGTCTCTTAGTGGCCCTCGAGAGCAAGGTATAACTGACCCTGTCGAGTTCTGAGACTCTTAACTCTTTACAGGAGTAGAAAGCTTGTCTTTCCCCCGTGGAACGACTGGGTGTTTCAAACTGCTACCTTGTGCCATGAATCGGAATCACCTCCATGGCAGCGATGTAGCCCTTGGTTGTTTGCGCTCAGGGAAAGGGGAAGTACAACTTGGAAAAGAAACCCGATTTGTGGAGAGGGCTATGGGGTGAGGGGGCAAAACCCATCTGCAGAGTACCTAGTTAGAGCAGTAGTTCTCCACCTTCCTCATGCTACCACCCTTTAATATAGTTCATGTTAACCATAACCCCCAACCACAAAATTATTTTCATTGCTACTTCATAAATGTAATTTTGATACTGTTACGAATCATGTGACCCCTGTGAAAGGGTCATTCAACCCCAAAAGGGGTCACGACCCACAGGTTGAGAACCGCTGAGCTAGACTGAGCTACTGGCAGATCCACTCTAGCCACAGGCAAGTGTCTCGAACAGCCTCACTATCAGGCAGATCCCATTGTAAACGGGATTATGTGGGACCAAACGCAACACTCAGCTGGCCACTCTAGCACAACCTGAATTTGTTCTGAGGGCAAGGATCTATGACTGGTTCTGTGAGTGACAGAAATTTCTTCCCTGACTTTTTGAATGTTGATGAGGCCTTTTCCTTTTTACTCATTATTTGTATCTTTGTCTTCATACTATTGTGGTTTTGTCCTTACAGCCTTAGCGCGATTTTGTTTTTTAGTGTTTTCTGTTGGGTCTCCCATCTCTGAGACACAGGAGCAGGGGATGTGTAATGATAATGATGGATACAAGGGGATATAACGAATACAGGGGTCGGGAGTAGGTGACAGGGAGGAAAAGGGGATTTCCAGTAAATAATGAAGGTGGGAGGGGGCAGGGAGCACTAGATCGGATTGGGATTGCATAACTCATTTTAAGGGTGATGTAACCACTGGGGGAGTGGTGCTCTAAAATCGATGTGGTAATGATTGTACAATTCTCCTTGATATGATTGAACTATTGAATTGTATCATATGTAAACTACATGCCAATTGAGATAGTTTATTGTGCCGCCTGGCTGAGAAACAGCCTGGCGGAGAGATAAATGGCTTGGTGAGCCTCGCCTTTCTTGTCTCTCGTTCTTTCATCATCAGACCAGTATGCAGCTGCCTTGCTTGTTCTGTGCCTCAATTTAGAGGCTACACTATCTGTGGGACACCTAGCCTGTGGACTGTGTTGCTGTAAGTTGAGGTCCCTTTAAGACCACACAATTGGAATGGACATCTCTGGAGCTAGGGACTGACGGTTGATGACCTGGCTGACAGTTGGTGACGTGACCTGCCTTGCTGTTTGCTGCCTGTGCTGAGACAGCCTAGCTCTCTCGACAGAGGACTAATGGGTGGCCCTCAAGACGTAAAGGATGGCCAGTGTCTCACAACTCTCTCAGGGGAGTGAGTTGCACTGAGCCATTTGGACTGCTTTATAATTTAACTGTTCATTTCTTGGTGTTATATATCTATCTTTATAAATATATATGTGTATATATATACATAGATATATAAAGTTACTAGCAATCTGGTTTTGTCTCTCTAGAGAACCCTGTCTAACACAGCAATAATACTGTTGGGGGATAGGAAGAAAGAAAAGAATCATAAGTTAATGTCATGAATGTAAAATGTTCCTTGGGAAACTAATAGAAAATGTGTAAGAAAGTAAGGGCAAATGGAGAACTTGAAGTGTCTTGTGTGTAGCTGAATTCATTTCATCTGCATTATCAGATGCCCTGGCCAGCCTGCACTTGCCAGACCTTTCCTCATGCATTCTGGGCAGGTCTGGAAAGGTGACCTGGTAGCACAATGCTGAAGTACTCAGCTGCTGACCAAAGGGTTGATGGTTCAAACCCACCCAGACCTGGCAATCTGCTCTCATAGAGCCAACAGATAAGGAAGAGACAGTTCTACAGGGGATGTTATCACTTCACTGGCCATGATGGCACCCAACAATGGACACAGCTGTTTGGTTGCCCCTGGGTACACTCGAGATCACTTAAAGAATACACGTCTGTATCTTATCTCTGAGGGATGTCCCCAAGAAGGTCTCGGGTTGTTTTGTTGTTGTTGTTGTTTTTTCTAATTTTTCTGCTTGCCTGTATTTTTTTTTACCTTGATCTGTAAGCTGTACTAGTGTGCCTTGATGTTCTCAAGCCCCAGACTTGTAAGTGAGGGTCCTGGCAGAGTTCAACCGAGTGCATCTAGCAATGCGGCACCCCTCCCCCGGCCCGGCCATGTGCACCCCCCCCAGTTGTTATTTACAAATGTAATTCCACTCTCGCCTGTGGCTTTGAACACACAGGACTGTTGTGGGATTTTTAATTGCCATTTCATCTATATAATTAAAATTAAATGAAAAATGGATAACTTCCAAAATCCGAATTACTTTAATAAGTACTTCTTGAAGGAAAAAAATTACATATATATGCATATATGTATAATTATTGTTCATCGGTTTGCCTTCAGGAAAACTAGAGGATTTTACTTGAGTGGAGAGAAAGTATGTCCATTTCTGTGGAACCCACTCAGACGTGGAATGACCCTAGAGGACAGAACAGCACTGCCCGTAGGGCAATGATGAAACTGTCATCGTCATCACAGAAGCCACCTGCCACGTCTTCAGGGGAGTCACCGATAGTTGCAAACCATTGACCTTTTGATTATCAGCCAAGTACTTAACCATCTTGCCACAGAGCTCTCAAAGAAAAATAAAATAATGTTAAGTGAAATGCATATATATAATCTCATATATAATATATTATATGATACGTATATAGAATATATGATCTCACATATAATACATATGTGTGTGTGAGATTTTACATATATATTCATCCGATTCTTCCTATGGCCAACATGGAGAGGAAATGATAATGTACTCTAAATAGTACTTGAAAATAGTGCACGTGGGATGTGTTACTCAAGCCCCGAGTTACCTTATTCTGGGCTGGCTTGCTCCACTCCCAAGTCACTGTTAGTGTTAACACGTTCCTCATGGAAATGCCATGACTGCCACATCGAATCCGCCTCGTCCAAGGAAACCAGCATGTCACCGGCTCCCTCGGCTCCCTGGCTGTGCCAGCGGGCACCGAGCAGAGAATGAGACAACACAAGGAGGCGGTCTCATATTTTTAATTATTGGGGCCCACCGACGCTTGGAGCGCCTGATGGACATGTTTATAAAGTCTCGGATGGCCACTTTATTTGGAACGACAAACTCTGCTCCACATAATGAGGTCAGCGAAGTGTCCAGAAAAGAAATGTATCCGTTGGTAATGTGGGTCTGTAAGCGTCGCCCGGCAGTGGCTATTGGGGCTTAATGAAGCAGCTACTTTGTTGCCACACATTTTTAGCGAACAGCCTCCTTGGTGTGTTTTTGAAAACTTAAATGTTGCTGGTAATCATGTCCCAGCAATCTCCTCGGAGAGATTTTGTGCCCTGTTCTCAGAAGAAATGTGCAGCTTTTGCATTTTAATGGTTTTGGAATTAGTCGTTTGCTCCATTTTCAATGGGCAGGAAGGTCAGCGTGGGCCCCTCGTGTTCCCTGACCACTCGGGCTTCTCTGCGTTGGTGCAGCCATGCCGGGCACTGTCTGCTCAGCACCTGCTCGAAGCGCCCAGGAGATGTTCTCCCGAAGAGCGCTCCAATTCACACCAGCCTGTCGTAGAATTCAAAGTCTGAAAAGCGAGCTCAGGGGAAAGTTCCTCAGCGGCTGTGCTTGCTGACTTACATCGCCTGTGCCTAGCAGAGGCCGCGTCCCTGGAGGAGGCCCAGGGACATGTCAGAGAGCCCGTCTGCAGCAGGTTCCGCCGGTGACACCGGCTCCATGTTACTGAAGCAGAACTCGCTGTTGCAGGCCCACGGTTAGGCGGTTTCATTCCCCATATGTTTAGGGGACCCAGTGATTCCCCCTGGATTAGCGAGGGCATGATCCGTGTGGAAAACAGCCTGCCCCTGGCACTTTGCGAGCCCTGCACTTTCTCCAGGAAAATGTAAAGTTGGACTTGAGGTGGCTGGGCTGACTCCGGCACCTACAACCTTTATGAGTCCCCTCATCCAGGCTGTTGTCAGTCAGTCATCAAGTCAGTTCTGACTCGCTGCACCTCCTTTGTGCAGCAGTCGGAAAACACCGCCCGGGCCTGCGCCGGCCTCGGGGTCTTTACTGTGTGTGCGTCAGTGTTCAGCCACCGTGCCAGTCTGTCCCCTGGATGGCCCTCTTTTTCACCCTCCGCCTGGGACTCGCTCCTCCTGAGAGCACCTCCAAAGGGCAGGAAACGAAGTCTCTCCATGCTTGAAGATTAGGGTTGGGAAGGATTTCATCTTGCTGGGATCCACAGTTAATGCTCATGGAAGCAGCAGTCAAGATGAATTGTATTGGGTAAGTGTAAGAGCTCTTTAAAGTGGGGAAAAACAAGGATGCTGCTTTGAGGCCAAAATGCAGCTGACCAAAGCCATGGCATTTTCTTCTTCTTTTTTAATCACTTGGTGGCTCTGACAGCTCTTAATAACAATCCAAACATCAATTGTGTCCGTCACATTTGTGCATATGTTGCCATTATGCACAAATGCCATTATGTCATCATTTTCTCTTTTTTTAAAAAAAATCATTTTATTGGGGCTCATACAACTCTTATCCATCCATCCACCCATTGTGTCAAGCACATTTGTACATTTGTTGCCATCATCATTCTCAAAGCATTTTCTTTCTACTTGAGCCCTTGGTATCAGCTCTTCTTTTTTTCCCTCCCTCCCCCAACTTCCTACCCCCATGAACCCTTAACAAATTACAAATTATTATACATATCTTACGCCATCTGCTGTCTCCGTTCACCCGCACTTCTGTTGTTCGCCAGGGGGGTGGTCATTATACATCGATCATTGCCATCTGTTCTCCCTTTCTCTCCCTTCTCCCCCCATCTCCCCCCTACTCCCAGGGCATCACTGCTCCCAGCACTGTTCCTGAGGGGTTATCTGTCCTGAATTCCATGTGTCTGAGCTCTTATCTGTACCAGTGTACATGCTCCAGTCTGGCCTGATCTGTAGTGGTGAAGAGGAGCATTAAAGAAATAGAGGACTATTGTATGTGTTTCGTTGGTTCTATACTGTACCCTGGCTGACTCGTCTCTTCCTTGTGACCTTTCTGTAAGGGGATGTCCAATTGTGTACTGATGGGCTGTGGGTCTCCTGTCCAACCCTCCTCAGTCACATCAGTATATTTGTTTCTTCTGGATCTCCTGATGCCTGATACCTGATCCCATTGACACTTCATGATCACATAGGCTAGTGTGCTTCTTCCATGTGGACATTGTTGCTTCCCTGCTAGATGGCCGCTTGTTAACTCCAAACCTTTAAGACCCCAAACACTATCATTCTCACAGTCAGGTACCACCAGCTTCCTTCACCACATTTGTTTAAATGCCCATTTGGCCTTCGGGTATCATGTCAGGAAGGTGGGCATTACAGAATGCCAGGTTATTAGGACCAAGTGTTCTCGCATAGATGGAGGGAAGCCATGGTATTTTCGTTTTCCTCATCTGGAAGTTGGACATTGAATAAGGGAGACGGAAGGAAAATCAATGCAGAACAAGTAAATCTGTTCTAGAAGAAGTACATCCAAAATGTTCCTGAGAGAGCAAGGATGGTGAGACTCTGTCTCATGACGTTTAGACATGTCATCAGGAAAAGGACATGATGCTTGCTAAGGGAGAGGGACATCGACAAAGAGGAAGATCTTGACAAGCTGGATGGACATATGGGCTGCAATGGTGGACTCAAGCGAGGCACAACGGTGAGGATGGCCTGGGACTGGGAGTGCCTCGTCTCCTTCAGTTGTCCACAGGGTCACTGTGAAACGGGACGGATCTGACTGCATCTAACAACAGCAAACGTAACAAATAGCATCAAGTGTGCTTGTAGCACATATTGAGGTGATTCAGCAAATGTATCAAACCTAATTGGAGCATTTAATAAAATATCTTTACGAAACATTTTCACAGAAGAATGAAATCAGTGTTCAGGGATCTGTAGGAGATGAGGTTAGGGAGAATGGGGTGGGGTGGGGGTGGGGGGCCAGAAAGGATGTTCTTTTGTGCTTCACAGCCAGTGGAGAAGTGTCAGAGCTCAAGTCTGTTACCAAGGTGCCATGTGGTGATGGCTGAAAGCCTGCCTCGCAGAGGGTGAATTTAGAATCGTATCTAGATAGACATGAGATGGGATGGTGCACAGACTAGAAAAAGCTCAGGCGTCCAAAGTCAAGTCGTAGCAAGATGCTGCCTGATCTGTGTCTAGCATACTCCAGTTTACAAAGCACATTCATGTGTGCTACATTTTTCTCAAAGGAAATTTATGCATAAGAGGGTTGCCAAAAACCCTACAGTGCATGTTATTTGTGTAAGGACAAGGTATTATCTCATGTTGAATCTCACATACAGCCTGGTTAGGTGACTCGGGAAGTATGAGGGTCCTGATTTCAAGTATGTAGGAAGCACAAGTCTGAAAGACTTATGCGTTGTCCTGGTGCGTGTAGAGCCAGGTCACAGATCTCTAGGGTCACTCCTCGCTGAGCAGAGCTTTTCCCTCTAACTGTATGACCCACCTCGAGGTCCAGGGGGTGTAGGTAAGCAGGGCTGGCATCCCTCGCCTGCCCTCACACTCTGTGTATGCATCCTCATGGTGTGAGCCACGTTCCCATGGAAATCATCTCCAGTGGCAGCCTGTTACAGAAAGAGCAATGATTAGCTGCAGCTTGGTTGGATCTCTTGCTTTGTAAAACTTGTGCTCTGCCCTTTGAGGGGGTCATAGCTTAACAGACAAGCTTCCTCGTGTTAACAATTCTCTAATCAGCCCTCCATTTATGTAGCCCCTCCCTCCATTGACGCTCTCTTCCACTTGGCCGCCTGCTCCCACTCTTCCCTCCCTCTACGTGCAGCTGAATTTGACCAGCGCCAAATCCTTTCGTATGTCCAGCTTATGAAAGAATTTGCACAAGGTGCCAAGCCCAGCCAACAAAGGACCTGTATTCACAGTGCAATTTGAGATTTCAAACGTACACGTACACCACCCTCTCTCATCATTGTGGGTGTTTTTATTCCAAAGAAAATTCCAGATCTCAGGTTCCTGGATGAATGAAGGAGCCACGTTCCCACCAGAGAGAGGCATTGGTATTGATGAACAATTGAGTGGTGCTTGAAATTGTGCAGAAAGATCAGGCCACGATCAGCGCTGCTAAGCTACCAACAGACAGCACAGCTTGCTCCAGAAACACAGCCTGGGCCTGCTGTTTTCCCAGGTGGATCAGAATAAAACAGGAAAATGCACTGGGCCGTTTGTCACTGCCCCAGGTGTGACATTCCCATGCCATTGGTGCTGTGAGCCCGCTCTGCTGGGTGCCTGCCCCTTGCCTGGATATAGGTCTCTGGGCATCCTTTCCACTGAGATCAAAGGAGACTATACTAAGCTCCCTTCCCGTCTTCTCCACCGGTGTAGGGCATTTAGATCCACTCTTGTGGGTGTGGGACTAACTTGGCAATCCCCAATAAACAAGTTAAGCACAGTTTACTTGTGCTTACTTACATTGTCCTCACCACATCACATCCTGTGAAATTGTTCACTACAGATTAGTAAGTAAGCACTTATAAGCTTGCTTGCTGGGTACTCTGCCCTTCCCCTCCATCCACCCACCCCACTCCCTCGAATCCAAAGTGTTCAAGCTCTGTGCCACCCTTCCCAGCTCACTTGCAATTCACCGACTTTCAGGGGCCCAGAAATCCGCTGCTGAATTTGCAGCAGGTTTGTCAGGTTTGCTCACTGTCCATCGTAGTATCTCAAGGTTACTCTGGGGCGCGGCACGCTCTTTCAGTGAATGCCGGGCTTGATTATCATTTTAACTCAGCAGCAGTGCGTTTGGATTCCTTTAACGGTGGGTGGGAGTCCCTGATGGGCACAGACAGGCAATCAACCGTGGACCAAAAGGTTAGTAGTTCACAGCTCTGCTCCCACAGATCGGGCCCTTGGCAAGTCTGTGGAGCACAATTCTACGTTGAAGCCCCTGGAGTCAATCCATGGGCAAGCGTGTGTGTGTGTGTGTGTGTGTGTGTGTGTGTGTGTTGGGTTAGATCTTACAGGAGCTTCCACGAGAAGCTCTGCAGAATTTTGTACAGGAGAGCGAGCCAGGGCTTGCTCGTAGCAGAGAAAGGTGTTGTGACTGTTGTTACGGGATCTTGATGCACAACAGAAGGAGACACAGCCCGGGCCCCGCCATCCTCGCCGCTGCTCTTATGTTTGAACCCATCACTGCAGCCACGGTGTCAGTCCGTCCTTGTTGAGGGCCGTCCTCGCTTTCGCTGCCCCTCCACTTTACCAAGCCTGTTGTTCTTCTCCCGGGACGAATCACTCCTGACAACATGTTCAAGTATGTACGACAAAATCTTTCCATCCTTGCCTCTAAGGAGCACCCCAGCCATAGTTCTTCCAAGACAGGTCTGCTTGTCCTTTCGGCAGGCCGTGGTCCTTTCGGTAATCTTCACCAGCACCACAATTCAAAGGCATCGGTTCTCCTTCCGCCTTCCCTATTCTATGTCCAACTTTCATATGCATCCGGGGCGATTGCAAACACCATGGCTTGAGGTCAGGTGCACCTTAGTCCTCAAAGTGCCATCTTTGCAGGGAGGGAAGGCAAAACCACGCCAGTGCTTTTCAACCTGTGGGTCGAGACCCCGGTGGGGCTCGGACGACCCTTTCACAGGGGTCACCCGATTCATAACAGTAGCAAAATGACAGTTTTGAAGTAGCAATGAAAATAATGTTATGGTTGGGTCACCACCACATGAGGAACTGTCTGAAAGGGTCTCGGCTTGAGGAAGGTTGCGAGCCGCCACTCTGTGCCATCTCTGAGCTCAGCCCCAGTTGTAGGTGGAATAAGCTGATAACATGTCAACTAGTATCTCTTTGTCTCGGAGACGAGAAGTGAAATGAAGTGTATCGTCAGCAAATGAAATTGCAGATATAAAATGAGTTTAAGGAAAATGCTACTTTTGGAATTATTTTGCGGATATTTTATTGCTGATCAAGGTCATTTACATAATGTAGGTCACAGGTGAATGAATTTGGGGTTGTGATGTGCCTGGTGACAGAGCCCTTACTAAAGGTAGCCTAACAGCTGTCTCCACGCCCCACACCCCATTGGCACACTCTCCGCACACCCCCTCCCAGCTGTATCTCATGTAGGAGGGAGTGTTTGGCCTTCCGAGTAGGAGTTATGCAAAACTCGAAAATAGACTCTCAGAGTGCACCCAGACATAATCATTCCTTGTGGCTAGAAGGTCACTGTGTCTGCTTTTCCTGCCAACACACCCCTGGCTCTTAATCTATGGCCGCCTTGTGAAGCAAGAGCTCTGTGCCAGGAAGTTACACTTGGTGACTGTGAGGCATTAGGAGAATTTAAAATCTTGTCAATAGGGTTTTGTAAGGGCAGGCCAGAGGAGGGGGTTAGACCCAGTTTAAGAAGAGGATGGTCTTTTTAACAGCCTTTGGTTCTGTGGCCTTAGAGCTTCCATAACTCAGTTTTTAACACAGTAAAAAAGAGCTATCTGGCCCCAGCTCCAACTCCACTCCACCCCACCCATCCTGCCCCAAAGCGAAAAGGCATCCACCCCAACTGTTGAGTGTGGGTCTCCAAGTAGTGGAGTGGTGCTTTTGTTGTTTTCTTTTGCACTTCTTTCTCCAATCTTCTATAATCTGCCTTTCTGGCTTTTGTTTTGAACACACACACGTACACATATTCATTTGAAAAGCCAAACTCGACCAGCTAACTCTCTCATTGTGTTCCTGTAGTACTCAGTATTTGTGGGCTAAGAATTTCACCAGAGTAGTGAGAACTCCGTGGGCGGGGCAACTCCGGCCTCTGCCCTTCATGAGGCCACGCATGAGCACTTGTGTCTGCAGTGGGGACTGCTTGGAGAAGATGGGCTGCAGACCTGCGAATCCTGGTGGCAGCCAAGGAGGGTAGCTGCAGGAAGGGTGCTGGAGGGCGGCCAGCCAGAGACCTCGGCCACTCAGAGGGGAATTACACTCACATCCCCCTGCCTCCAGCTGAGAGGTCCGCTTGACAGAAAACGTCAGCTCGGGTTCATCCAGAAACACTGGTATCATCCTGAAAAGGCCCAGCCCAGGCGTGTTGCCAGCCCTGTGCTGGGGATTGGGAAGATCGTGTTTACCAGAGCTGTAAGGATCAAGTCGAATGTAATAAGGAGCAACAAATTATGTAGGGGAGAAGGTTGCTTTGACGAATTCCAAAAATCCTGTCGGGGTTGAAGGGAGAGACAAGATGTATATTTATTTGTCCTTAGAACCTTGAGCTACCGACTGGTGCTTTGTTTTGTTTTATTGAAACGCTTTTGAGGTACAAACATCCATGTGCCCACTCCCCTGTTGACCTAAGTTTACTAAGACTGGTTATTGATGTGAACTCAGTCCATCATCAGCCAGCCCTATAGCTCTCGACCAAGTCCAGGCTGTGTGGAACCCAGGGGTGTGAGGCAAGCAAGATGGGGAGACGTGGCTCATATGGACCAGATCCTGCCCTGCCTCTCCTTTGAGTGTAGATAGGTGTCCTGGGGATTTCTATAAATGCTTCTGTTTCTTCTTTTTTTCTACCTGAATAAAGTTTATTGGACCACTGTGCCCCAAAATATATTCAATGAGATATTCATAAGTATTGCATGAAAAAAGACACTCATGGTTAAATAAATTGGGTTAATACTATATTAAATTAATAATGAGTTTTTTTGTTTTTACTAAATATTTACAAATCAAATCTTTTCCACTAAAGAAAAATCTGGTATTTGTTTCGTTTCCTTTTTTTAAAATCATTTTATTGGGGGCTCATACAATTCTTATCACAATCCATACATCCATCCATTGTGTCAAGCACATTTGTACATTTGTTGCCATCATCATTCTCAAAACATTTTCTTTCTACTTGAGCCCTTGGTATCAGCTCCTCATTTTTCCCCCTCCCTCCCCCACCCTCCCTCACAAACCCTTGATAAGTTATAAATTATTATGCTTCTGTTTCGTAGGCATTATACACAGACCTCTTTCTGAGGGCAGCAGGGTTCTGCCCTCCAGTGGTTCTGTGTCCTGAGCCTGGAGCACACAGCTCAGAGCCCAGCCCTGGTGGTTTATACGAGGATGAGGCAAAAGCTGCGCTACCACAGGGCTCCTCTACAGAAGCTTTATTAAACAGAGGGTAGCGGAGGGGGCGCTACTGCTTCTTGACAGTCCTCCGACTAGGTCGATACCCTCTGAAGACAGTGTTACCGTTTCTCTAACTCTTCCCTGGATAGCGCTGCTCTCTTCAATTTACTCCAGGCCAAAGGTCTCAAATCCTATTCCTCCCCAGTATTCCTGGAGATGGCTGAAGGGGCAAGATCAGAACAGGGCTGTAGGGGAGGCGGGGTCACGTTCACCACTGAAATTCTTATAGGGTAATTCTCACAGAATGAGCACATGCATTGCTGTGATGGGGAAAATAAAGCTCCTCAGCGTAATGTCGTGGCCTTTTCTCACCAGGGCAGTTTTCAGTTGTCTAAAAATTCTTCAAACTATGGCGACTGTCTTGTGCCCTTTGAGAAGATCCATTAAGATTATCCTGTGGAGTACCCAAAACAAAACAAACAACAACAACAAAACCCACTAGCCATACCTTCTTAGCTGACCTCTCTTCCTACAATTGAACTGGCCCCGATCATTCTGATCCCCTTGAAAGCCACTCTTTTGATTGGATGTTTGCTTATTTTTGAGAACTCCCTAACAAGACTAAAGACAAGTGTATTATTGAGGAAACTTGTCTGCAGCCAGGCGTTGATAACAGAGACATATATTAAAACGGTTTTGTTTCATTGTTTTTTTCTAATAAACCTGTGCATGTATGAACTGGATACCCCCCTCCAGTAACAATATTTTTCTACTCCCCTTTGTCTGAAGTGGATGATTGTATTTTGAGACATGGATATAGCAAATACCAGGAAGCTGGTATGTTAATTGAAAATTGGCAAGTACTGCCCTAGAAGGTGCAGTTGGCCAAATTCTTTTTTTTTTTGTATCTTTATTCCCTCTTTCCCCCCCCCCAAAAAAATCTCAGAATGAAACTGCATGGAGAATAAATTGCTTAGAAGAAAAATAGTTGTGAATGGTTTTAACAATGACTACTAACTTTCAGAGAGTTCAGCTCTCTGGAGCCCAGTGTGGAGAAGTGCTGATCCTCTCTGCGGAGCTGGGCCTCGGAGCCTTCGCCCCTGCCCCACGACCACCCCTGTGGAGAGCAAGCTCCGCCGAAATGTTTATGTGCAATGGACATAAACACCAGTACACATTATACACCAACACGCTTGCACATGCCCACTATGTTGGCAATTTCGTGTGTGTGTGTGTGTGTGTGTGTGTGTGTGTGTGTGTGTGTAAAATGGTACCAAAATAATGTGCTGCGGTTAGCCCCATTACTTATATTAAATAATGACACAGTAACACTGGTGGCCCGTAATTCTCCATTTTCTGCTTAACCACCCTGTCCAAGTAAACTGTTTTCTGATCTTTCTTAGATGGAAATCCTGTATGAACGTGGAAGCCATTAGCAGAGTAATTGCTGTCTGTTACCATGACAACCAGCCGCTGCAGTCACCTGCCTGAAGTCCTGCCAGACTGCACCAGCCCTGCCGTGCCTGTGGTGAAGACTGTGGAGGATTGTGGCAGCCTGGTGAATGGGCAGCCACAGTATGTCATGCAAGTTTCGGCCAAGGACGGGCAGCTGCTGTCCACAGTAGTGCGGACTCTTGCCACCCAGAGGTAGCGCCCCCATTAAACTAAACGAATCTTCCTGAGAACTGTCTGTCAGGTGGAAACTGCTGAAGGGGGTGTGGTTGGAGCTCAGGTCTTCCAGTCAGGTGAGATGAGGAGTGCTGGGGCAGGGAGAAAACCAAGAAAGCAAAGACGGGGGGGGGGGGGGGGGGGGGGGGGGGGGGGGGATTTACTGCACAGTTCTGTCATCTCCGTTTCTATAGCAATGGGCTATAAAGCTCAAATTCCTGTTGGCTAGTCTCCTGCTTAAAGTCACACTTGCAGAGAGCCAGGCAGGAAGGAGCCCAACAGACGTGAGGACGCTGGCTTTGCATTGCTTATCCTGCCAGGGCTGGGGTAATTACGCGCTGTCGGTTGCTAACAGAGGGCTCCCTTTGTTAGCACAGAATGCAGAAGTGCCCTGAGTTCTGGTGACTGAGCCACAGTGATTCTGACCTCTTATCCAAACGTTTGACGTGGCATCGCTAGTCTGCTGATTACCAGCGGCTGCCTGCTCAGTGCTCCGACCTCTTCCCCAGCATCGCCCCACCTGGGGTGTCTTCTCCCGCCACCATTCATCACCTCCCTTGCCCCATGAGTTGCTGTTTCCCTCGGTGCTTTTTCCCTGAGTGATGGGCCACAGCAAAGGTGCCGGCTCTGAATTGCAGGAAGACAGCTTAGTTGGGCTTGGACCTTGTCACCCCAGGGCGGCTCGTCCCGTGCTGTTATTACCCAGTGGCAGGTTGAGGGCCAAAACTCTTCTTGCCACAGGTTGCTAGGCTAATAGGCGCCTCCTTGGCTTCTCCAGACTTCTTCACAATGGGCAAGGGCAACTTCAAAAATGAATGTGAAGTATGCGTCACCCCCAGACGCGTCCCTTAGCGTCTGACCCTGAAGCCCTGAGAGTCGGCCCCGGCTGAGCGAGATGGCCCTGCCCTCTGGGGTAGAGGCATCCCCATAGCTTGTGGCAGGATCAGCCGCAGATCGCATTTCTCCCTGTCCCCCAGCCGAGCTGGACAAGACGTTGTCCCACAGACATGCAATCGCACACCACGCACGTTGTAGCTGCCAGCCTTTCACCTTGGACTTTAAATCTGAGCGGCAGTGGCAAAGAAAAGAAATGGACGAAAAGGCAATGGAGTTGTATTTCCCCCTTCTCAGAGGACTTCTAGGCATTGGGGAGGATTCGAAGGTGGTGACTGGGTGCACACCATTGTGCCTCTGATCAGGAAGGACAGGCTGCGTCCATGGGGTGACAGAGACCTCAGACACCCTGCATGTTTGTCCCTGCTAGTTTCAGACTGCTCTTCACGCAGAGGCTCCCCATGAGTGGAGCGGCCTAGGAGCAAGGAGGGGCGCCCCGCTTCTGGAAGCCTTCTTTCCCTGCCCGAGCACAAGTATGGTTGTGAGCAGGATGGCAACGAGGAGCGGCCGTCCTTTCCTCTTGTGACCCTCGGCGCCTACTCATTCCCAGGACCACTCCCCCAAATGCCTTTGGGGTGCATCAAGGGAACAGTGGCATGGACTGGCTCACTCTCACCTTCAGGGGCAGGAGGGTAAGAAGCTGGTCCTAGGGTTGGCGCATGCAGTGGTAACCAATTTTAAAAATCGACTTCCAAGTGAAGACTATCGTGCAGGGAGCTAATGACCAGAGAGGGATGAGTTCCCACGGGACGTAGTACCCCTTGAGACGTGCGGTCGGCTGTTCCATTTGATCCCACTGCAGTGTCACGGAGGCACATGATTTGATTTTCCTGGGTCTGAGTTCTCCCACAAGGAGAACTAGCTAGCATTAGCCAGGCATGTACTAGGTGCTACTCCCTGCGGCACCTTGGAAGAGAAGCCTGGTGATCTAGTTCTGAAACCGACTCCACTGGAGCCCTGTGGAAGACAGTCCTATCGCAGCGCACACGGGGTCCGCGTGGTTAGGCTCGGGTGACAGCAACAAGGTCTACTTCCTATTCTAAGCTTTCTCCTCCTCTGTTCCCATTTCAGAGGTGGGGTAACTGCAGGGCAGAGAGATACGTTGGCCAGTCCAAAGCGAATGCAGCTAGTAAGCTTAGCTGAGGTTCAAGCCCAGACAACCGGACCCCAGAGCCTGCACCCTGAACCATGATGCTGTGCTGCCTTCCCCAAATAAACAGCAGCAGTAGAGACCGAGCCCACCTCAGCAGGGCACCCGCACTGTTCACTTGGAGGTTAATCTCTGGCATCCCTGAGAGCACCCTGGGAATGCGCTAAAGCCCCGGCTCTGACTGCCTGCCTCCCCAAGCAGCAGTTCAGTCACATCTTTCTTATCATACTGAGATCTAGGGGACTTTAACACAGGTGTCTCTTCTGTGGACCCACTGGGAGGGCCCACAGGGCACAGAGCTTGAGGTGCCACTTCGGGGGGTTGGGGGGCTTCGTGGCCCTGACAGTGCCCTCCTTTCTTGCAGCCCCTTCAATGACCGGCCGATGTGCAGGATCTGCCACGAAGGCAGCAGCCAAGAGGACTTGCTCTCTCCGTGTGAATGTACCGGCACCTTGGGGACAATTCACCGAAGCTGCCTGGAGCACTGGCTGTCGTCCTCAAACACCAGCTACTGTGAACTCTGCCACTTCAGGTTTGCAGTCGAGCGCAAACCCAGGCCGTTAGTGGAGGTCAGTAAGTGGGGCACGTCCTGAAAACTTAACTCTAATGAGCAAATGATGTCTGCTTCTGTGGTCAGATCACACACCCTGTGCGGCTTCACTGAAGCATGGTAATAGCTCTGTATGAGTAAGAGATGGGCAGAGGGAGAGTGTGTGTGTATGTATGTGTGTGTGTGTGTGTGTGTGTGTGTGTGTGAGAGAGAGAGAGAGAGAGAGAGAGAGCTCTCAGGAGCCGACCATAGGAAGGTGACCTCCATGATGGTGGAAATCAGTGTGTGTGCGTGTGTGTGTAAGGGGAGTTTAGAGACACGTTTCCCCCAGAAGTGGAGACAACAGATCAGAACACTTTTCTCTTTGGACACCATATGCCCAAAGGGAGTTACAGATAAAGGGACAGTAGGCTTGCGTATTGTGAGAGGTTGTCACAGAAAAGCACGCGTGCCAAGTATAAGGGGTGCAGGCCTAGACTTCTGGCTCCACTGCTTTCAGCTCTGGGGCCTTGCGTAAGTTACTTCACCTGGTGGAATTATTAGGAGAAAGAAGTGCAGCAATACGTTTATAAAGTACTTAGGCACGCGTAGGACCCCCTGATAGCATAGTGGTTACTTGTTGGGCTGCTGACCGCCAAGTCCGCAGTTTGAAACCACCAGACGCTCCTTATGAGAAAGATGAGGCTCTCTGCTTCTACAAACAGTTACATGCTCAGGAGCTCCCAAAGGCAGTCTCCTCTGTCCTATAGGTGCCCTGCAGGATCAGGGTGAATGCAAATCGACTCGATGGCAGTGAGTTTGGTAGTGGTGGTTTTCGGTTTCGGAGAGTATCAGGCACAAGTGTTCAGTTTAAAAACAAAACTCTTCTGAGAAATTTTATTTAAAACTAACAGCCTTCTGTTGGAATTGCATTTCTTAAAAGGTAGTGCTGTCAAACCAGCCTTTAAAATCACAGAACATTCTCCTCCTGTGTGTTAGAAGACATGTGAATTGTGAAGCCCGAGTCCGATCCTTAGTCAGTGGAGCTTCAGAAAGTTCATGGGGAAATTGAATGAAAAGATAGAGCAACTTTTCCACCACCTTTTTAAGAAACAGTTTTATTGGCACATACTGCACATACTGTACGGCCCAATAGTTTGATCAGATCAAGTTGTACAATCATTACTGCGATCAATTTTATAACACTTTCTTTTTTCACGTACTCATTGTTATTAACTCCCCATCCCGCCCAACCTCCCCTGCCATATCCCCAAGAAACCATTAGTCCATTTACTGTTTCCATAGAGTTGCCTACAAATGGCTTATTCAGAAAAACATACCCCACAAAAAACTAACAAAAACAAAATAAAATAGAGAAAAACATCAAATGGAAAATATTAAAAACTAGACCAACTTTAAGATAGGTCAAAAGGGAGGTCAGGCGATAAGATGTTAAATTTTAACTAAACTCTATCTGTCATAGACCACTTTCCAATGCATCCTACATGGTAGCACAGCTGTTCCAATCCCCGGTCCATGGTCAGAGGAGGCACACTGGAGGTTTAGTCCACGTACGTTTCATATATATATATATATATATATATATATATATATATATATATATATAAACTGAAACAACTTGTCAGTGCTCACAAGGGAGCTCGAACAAGGCATGACATCTTAACTCCATCTAGCACAGTCGTCTCCACCACGCTTTCCGCCTGATAACGAGGCTAATTGCACCCTTCCAGTGGCCAGCGGGCATTCACTGGATCCACCAACATTTTGAAGCCCCCTCATATCAGCCAGAGGAATTGGAAAATGTCGTTACAGTATTTCTGCCCTCCCTGTAGTCAGTTGAAAACTGAATACTGGCAACCAATAAATATTCTAATGTAATATAGGTAGAGTTGCCTCAAAGGGATGAAGACATTTGACTTACTCACCAGGCCTGCTCACACCTGTCCCCTGAGTGAACAGCTCACCTGTGTGGAACTCTGAACTTGAAGCTGGGAACCTTTTTGGAGACTTTCCATTTAAGCAGTGTGTTCGCACCTAAACACTTGTTATAACTCATCAGAGCCCTGGGTGTACAGTCTCTTGGTTTTGACCTTGAAAACGTACTCAGGACCTACAGCAGGGACCTGTATTAGCTACTGACCGACTTGCCAAAAGGCCCCCAATTTATTTGTCTTGGCCCCACAGGCTGAGCTTTTCTTAAGGCTGTGGATCAAGTGATCTCCTAATTCAGCCTTCTTGCCGCTTGACATCCGCTTCCGGAAATTCATATTTGTAGAGTGCCCCTCGGGGATCTGGCCCTCTGCCAGACTCTTTGGGATTTTACATTTCAGACCTTCTCTGCAGAAGGGGACATCTAATGATTAAGATGAAATCATAAACAAAGAAGATGAAGATTTCTCACACCCAGAGGCAGAAGGGAACAGAAGCCAGTGTCTCCGTTCCAGAAGCTGGCAGAGCCTCCCAGAGTTGATAGTGCAGCTCCTCCATCCCCAGGGGCTGTGTCCCAGGGTAAGGAAACGCAGATTGCAATGGCCTCCACCCCGCAGCCTTCGTTGACAGCCTCTCCCCAGGAACGAAAGACTTACACTTCTGCTTAGTCACGAGCCCAGTGTCTGTGTGTATGTGTGTGTGTGTGTGGGGGGGGTAATCTTCGTTTTCCTCAAGGAATACACATGTGTTGATCAGCCAGTTAAGCCCTTCCCATCCACCGAGAGCGAGACCTGTTCCTTCAATGAGCCTGCGCCAGGCCACAAACAGACTCTGGAATCCTACGCAGCGGTCATTAATGAGGGAACACGGCAAATGACCTTGAGAAGGTGTGAGGTGCTCCACAAGATTTAGGGCCTCGCTTACAAAAACTTCACCCAAACAGCCACTGGTGGTGAAGTGTTCGTTGCACAAATGGAATGTGACGTTTTTCTGAGTTAATGATGATTGAACAAGTTGAAAGTGAAAGGCAGGCCTTCTCAAGCTGGGGGGCGGGGGGGGGCGGGCCGTTTGATCATCCCACGGTGGAATGAACTTGCAGCTTGACCACAAGCCATAAAAAGAAGCTCTCTGGTTTCTCAGCTGGAGGACAAATGAGAACCAGGTGCAGGCGGGTTTTAAAACACATGACAGCTTACTAATTGAAGCCCCCTCCCCCTTACCAAAAGGGAACCTCATAGTGAGCATTGTTTCTCGTTAGTTTAGCTCAAGATAATCGTGGGTCTTTTCCCTAATAACTCATCATGTTTCATGTAAGCTTGGGAGCACTGTTACTTTATGGCCCGTTTTTCCTCTTTTAATTGCTTGAGTCATTCCCTTATTTACCATGTGTATCTGCCTTCTCATTAAAGCTAGAAAATTCCCTACCATTTAATGTCAAGATCGATGTGGCCTTAATAACAACTGTTGCTAGAGGAAGCCGCTGAAGCCACGTGTAATTTTCACTTGTTAGCATCCAGGCAGTAGCATTGGACGCCTCTCGTGCTCACACTTCATCCCTTCATCCATTGCACCCGGCCGTCTCCTGTAGACCGCTGGCCCCAACAGTCTGGCCCTTCACTCCCCTTGCCAGCCTCTGAGACAGCAGTGGGTCTGATTGAAGGGGGTTTCCAAAAGTTCATGGAAAAAATGAAGTTGGAAGATAATGGACTTTTTCCACGAACTTTTTGAAGCTCCCTCATACAAAGGCTGCTCATAATCATTTCTTTGCCCCACAAGGGTGACTTCCTCCTTGTAAATGTTCAATCGCTGGGATGGTTGTTAGCGCCGCCAAAGGAGACTTCAGCCCCCCACATGGCCACTAATCACGTGTGTGGCTCGGCTCAGTTTCTCTGAATGGCAATATGGAAAGAGGGGGAGCTAGAAGCGCTCTGGGATAGCGCTGAATCTCCATCAGGTCAAAGTTCTTATCCAAAACTAATCGTAATGCATTATATACTTAAAATAAGTACAGGCTATGCTGTGTCATTCAGATGTTGATAAGTTGTTGTGTGTAGACTTATACTTTTCTATGTAGCCACCGGCCTATTTGCCTGCATCTACTGATCTTAATGGTGAGGCACAAGGTCAGAGGCACAAAACCTCCAGTCGCTCTATGGGAGAAAGAAGAGGCTTTCTACTCCCATAAAGAGTTACAGTCTCAGAAACCCACAGGGGCAGTTGTGCCCTGGTCTATAGGGTCACTGTGAGTTGAAATCGACTCAGTGGCAGTGAGTGAAACCTACCTGCGTTCACGGGCAGACTGGCCCGTAGTCTTGTTAGCTGAGTTCGTTATGGGCTTTATAATTATATCCTAACTACTCTCTTGGTGCTAAGTAGCTAACCCAGCTACTTTCAACCGAAAGGCATCACATTGGAATCACCTGGCTTATTCAGATGTGGGTGAATTTCCTCTGTCGTCCAATGACTGCTTATGGTCTGTATTCAATCAGACAGAGCTTTAGGGGGAAGCCTTGTAACTGTGTATGTGGAAGACCAGAGAAGAAATAACACAGATGCATTCATACACCCCCCTTCTCACATAGAGGCTACAGACTTCTGGTTGATGATGGGGGTGTAGACTCTATGATTATTGCTAAGATGAATTGTCTCCAAAAATAACGACTCAGTGAAACATAGGAAGTAGCTGTCCACTCACCATAAAAGAAGAGAACCCTGGTGGAGAGGCGGCTAAAGTTCTTAACTTTGAACCACAAGGTCGGCGGTTCCAACCCCCAGCCACTTCAGTGGAGAAAAATGTGGCAGCGTGCTTCCTGAAAGACCTTTAGCCTTGGAGACGCTGTGAAGCAGTTCCACTCTGCCCTGCTGGGTTGCCCAGCGGCTCTGGGTTGGGTTGGGAACCATGAAGGGGTCCACGGAGTGATTAGCCTTGGAGATTGGTGAGTCCTTCCGGCTCGTGGTTCAGTGTTCCTCGTTTCTCTTTGTAAGTTGTGCTCTGCTACCATTCTTTTTAAACTCCGGGCCAAATACAACGTATCAATAAAAACACGGAACGGTTCCCCCTCACGTGTGCCTTAGCTCCAACCTCGTGCTGTCATTGCCTCTCTGAGTATCCATCGTGCCAAGGAAGGCCATCGCTTCTCTGCATCCAGCTACCTATCGGCCACATCCCTTCCTAATGGTGGGGAACATCTGCCCCGCGGGCTTCTGCATGCGTGCGTGCGTGCGTGCGTGTAACAGGGGAGCCGGGGAAACTGGGGAGTGGTAGGCCCCCCACTCAACAGTGATGTGGTGCAAATGAAACAGCAAACTGGGGGGAAGGTGTCACAGGTACGGATCCTCCTCGGAGCAGGGAAGCATGGAGCTTTGCACAGAGGGAACGATTAGGTGTCCGTGTTTCTCTTTGCTTTACGCAGACCCAGCTGATGGATAAGAATTGCCTGAGCAATTTAAAAGCAGTTCCCTATGAGTCAGAGGTTTAGCTAAATTGAAGCAGTGTTTTCAGACATATCAGTTACTCAGAAAAATGGAATGTAAAGCAAAGAGATGAGTTTTCAAGATTTTTTTCAAATGGTTTTATTTACAAATCTTTTTTTCCCCCTCAAGCATCAGTGGAGGAAAATGCATTTGAAGCGTGCCCCAGAATCCCCTGTGTAATCTCCCGCCACACCGAGGGGAGCAGGGTTGAACTGCATGGGGTGTGTCCACTGTGTACCTTTATACTTGCTCTCTAATAGATCCATAAACCCCCTCCTCACACGTATATAAGAATTAGGTGGGGAGATTGCTAGACTTTTCTTACTGTGCATTTGGTTTTGTTTGTAGCTACATGCGTGTAAGTAAAAACGGGAGACTTGTGTTTCAGGATCTCTTGGTCCTCAGCAGACCATCATCAGCATTTGAGTAACTAGGGGCTTGTTTTTGCCATTGGGGTACAGCCTGATTAGAGGAAGGGTACAGATGTGAGGACCCCATTCCATTCATTGTCCAAAGGCAGGAAAGCTCTGCTGGGCACTTTACCTAGGAAGGCAGTCTGATGAATAAGGCAATCATTAAAAAATAAAAATAAAAAAACTATTGCTTAGCTAAATGAATAAATGGAGAACTCCTTCCCCAATTGCCAGTCATATATTGCATTCTCAGAGTATGGGTGAAAGCCAGAAAGAAAAAAAAAAAGATCACCTTTCTTTATTGTAAGGCAAGACTGTAATTATACAGCATCACAGACATAATACAAACTAGTGACCCTTGTTTAATTCATGCAACAAATACAACCAGGCACTTGACAACAACATCCGTCCTCATCCCGGTTTTGCATTGAGTCATCATAAGGACAGGAACCAGCAAGGAGCTCACAGTGGGGAGATGTTGACCTGGGTTAGAGAAAGGGCCGTGGGTGAAGCACTTAGGGCCCAATCAGAAAAGCCCAGGCTCAGGTAACAGTCGTCGAACTTTCAGGAAGCCAAACGCTGTACCTAAAAGACTCCACCACACTCTTTGAGGATACAGAGCATATCATGTGTTTTGAAAATGAGGTAATAGATTGGCAATGATTGTGTTAGACGGTCCATATCCCTTAATGAGTAAGAAGTAAGGTCTCCTGGCTCAGAACCCTGGCATCTCCCTCCTGCTTCATGTGCTCTGGAGGGCCAAAAGGCTAGAGACGGAGACCCCCAGAGTCTGTGAGATGGAATGTTGAGCACATTGGAAGGTCCGTCCCACTTCCTACTGTCACACCCAGTGCAGTTGGCTGTTGCTTGAGCTCAGGGAAGAAAGCATCCAGGCTCTTCCTTTGTGCCTTCCACCCAGGTTGAGGACTTTACGTTGAGGCTTCATCTACCTAAGGCAGCCTGCCTTGTCCTCTAAGTGAGCCGAAGAGCGAAGACGAGGGGCCTTGTAGATAACAGGATGAAGTCCCACCCACAGAGAGAAATCTATGCTGGCAACTTTTCCAAACAAGGTCTAACACCTTGACTGACCTTAGCTGCTGGTTCTGTGACCGTAGAGCAGCCTACACTGGACCAGGAGCATTGGCCTCCTCCTGGCCACAGCCAGCAGTGCTTCCATTTTCTCACCATTGGAATTAAATAGGGTTCACACCCTGCCTTTTATGGGATGGATGCTTTATGGCTTTTGTCTTTCGTTTTAAAGGCAGTGGAATGCCTGTAAGTCCCCTAGGCCCTGCCCTTTTGCTTCCACCTACCCACCCAGCCCTCTTCACACCTAGCATTTGCATTTGCGATTCTAGGACTGGGTAACTTCTTCTACCTTTCAGTGTTTTCTCTATACCAACATCTTTTTTTTAAATCATTTTATTGGGGGCTCGTACAACTCTTGTCACAATCCATACATACATCCATTGTATCAAGCACATTTGTGCATATGTTACCATCATCGGTTTCAAAGCATTTTCTTTCTACTTGAGCCCTTGGGTACTTGAGCTCCTCAATTTTCCCCTCCCTTCCTCTCCCTCCATCATGAACTCTTGATAATTTATAAATTATTATTATTTTTCATGTCTTGAACTGCCTAATGTCTCCCATTACCCCCTTGTCTGTTATCCATCCCCCTGATAAGGGTTATAGGTAGGACATTGTGACTTAGGACCAACATATTTCTTTCTGAGAATTCTAGACGGAACCTACGGATCCCACCTTAGAAAGGGAGCTGAAATGGCTGATGCAAAATCACAAGATAAATAAACCTTTAAGAAACTGTAGATCGCCAGCAGCACGGGCAATCTTAATAAGAACAGCAGTTAGAATACCTTGTGCTGTTTGTCATATGCCTTCAGGTGGACCAAGCACTTCCTTGATCTTGGATAAGGTCACCAGCCTGTCCCCACATGGGTTTGTGGCACCATCCTTTGTGTCGTTTGACAAGTTAGGGGACCAGAAGTTGGGAAGTTCTCATGCCCACACCCCAGCAATCCTCGATGCTCCAGTTGTTCCGTCTCGGATTTTTCTCTTGGTTTGGGTGGCTAATTTGGCGGTTGCTTTGTTATTTAAAGCTTAGTTACAAAGATTCTGTTTTAAGGTATCTATTAAATTCACAGCTTGCTTCATTAAAAATCACTTCATTAAAAAAGCAAGCCAACCGAAGTGTTCGCATGGCTGTACCAGATGGAAGTGAATTAACTGCTTGGTGCCTGCGTTTTCGGTTCATCCACTACTGGTGCGGGACTCGTTTGAAGGGAAAAACCTAGCTCCGTGCATAAAGAGAATTGTATGACCAGGCTCTGTTCTTTTTAATTGCACGCCTGCTTGCAGTGAACTAGGGTTGAAATACAAATGAGGACCCGTGTTCTCCAGAGAACCTGGTAGCTCTCTCCATCTGAGACCCTCTATGAACAGAGACACAAAGCACAATTGCTTCACATGGCTTTTTCTGCCTTATTTCTTTTTCCACATAAAAAGAATAGGAAAGGACAAAGACTAATCTAACAAGCACATCTGTCTCCACCACCCAGAACGAACAAAGGAGCGTTTGGATAGAGGCATTGCCTTTCACAGGCTCGAGCCTCTTCAAGACAGAAACCATCTGTGGACATCACTCACCCACCTTCAGTTTCAAACTTAAGGGGGGAAAATCTGAACAAAGTTTTCTTGAAGCTCATCTGAACAAAGAAGAAGAAATTAGCAAAATGAGATCACAATCCAAAGAGATTCTCAATCCCTTTGGACTAGCTCCAGTGCAAGCACAAATCATCCAGGAAGTGCCGGCAGCCAAGGGAGTTCACAGCTTTGAAAGGCCAACAATTTGAAGTCATTATATTGGAATTAGGGGTGGCTGTGGAGGTGGTCTGGGTGAAAGTGTCCCCTTGCGGCTGGGAGGAGAGCTTTTTAAAGGGAGTTGATGGAAGAGCTTCGAAATGTCACCCAGAAGACTATAGCCGGTAATCATCTTTCTCCAAAGTCTCACTGGAAATGACAAGGAGCAATTAGCTCACCCAGGAACTGCCCTATGCTGAGTGCAAGGCGCCTGGTTGAACTGATGGTAGACAGAAATCGCAGAAGCCGGGTGCAGATTTCAGAAGCGCAGTTACAGAAGATGCATCACACACCCTGCTGAGGGCTTCTGCCAGCCCTCCCCATGCCTCTTCCTTTAAAAAAAAAATCTTTGAACTCCTAAGAAACACTGCGCATGTTTGAAACAAAGGTGTGAACTATTGTTGGCAGCGCTGCTTATGGTTAAATCCTGCCTCGTGGTCCCTTGTATTCGAATGGGCAAGGTGGGGAAGTCTCTTCAGTCAGGTGAGGGGGGGGTCCTGTGTTCCTGATGAGCACTCCTGCTATGCCCGCTGGTGCTCAGGGCTTCATTTCTCCAGCATAGACAGAGATCTTGGCAGGACATTCTAATCCAGTGGCATTGATTAATTTATTTGATTAATTTATCTGGCTGTGTGTTTGTTTGTTTGCTTGGTTTGCTTTTTGTCTCTTAGATGTTTACAGCCCCAAATTTTTTCTTAAATATGTCAACGGTTACCTAGGCAAAGGGGGCATCCGTAGTATATGCCATTGGTGTTGTTAGATGGTGTTGTTAGATGCGGCTCCAACTCTAGTGACCCTGTGTACAACAGAACAAAACACTACTACATACACAGCGCCTGATTCTTTCACTTCAGTGTCTCGGGTATTTCTAGAATAACGAAGATAATATCCCCATTTTCTAGACAAGAAAGCTGAGTCTCAGAGACATCTGACCACTTTTCAGTGTTCTTAAATAACTTATCGCCCACTGGTCCAGCAAGGAGGATCCACATCTTGTCCTTTCTGGCTCAAAAGTCTTTCAGGTCTCCATTGGCCTGTGAGCCACCCCACCCCCACCCCTGCCTCCGCTCCCCCCTCCATACACACAGACGCTTACAGAATCAGAACCTCTGCCCATACCCACAAGTCGTTCATTCATCAAAATAGACACATTTTCAGCCGTTTATAAGACATACCTGACACGTGTATGCCTGAAACACAGTCCCATTAGATGAGAATGTGACAAGTCCAAAGGAAATAGGTACAAAATAAAACCCATGCAAGGTGGAGAGATTCTATAGGGAATTCTAGAGAACACTTTTGGTATTATTCACCAAGGAGCCTTCCTGTCTCAGGTTTTTAAAAATAGCTTTGTCTTGTGCCATCAAGCTGATACTGACTCATAGCAACCCTATGGGACAGAATGGGTTTTCCCGAGTCTTGCTAGGATGTCGTGTCTATGGGAGCCGATGGTCACACATTTTCTCCCATGGAGTAGCTGATGGGTTTGACCCACCGGGCGTTCCGTTGGCTTCGAGTGAGTGCTTAGCCAAAGTGCTACCAGGGCTCCTGTTTAATAGCTTTACTGAGATGCAATTCATCTGCCATGCAATTTCCCCACTTCAAATCTGCAATTCAGTGGCTTTTAGTAGATTCACAATGGTGCACATCCGTCGTCACATTCAATTGTAGGGTATTTTCATTGCCCAGAAAGAAACTTCACACTCCTTAGCTTTCGAAAAGGGCAGTCCCAGTGGTCTACACCTCCCCAGCCCAAGACAATTCTAAATTGTTTTCATTCTCTGTGGATTTGCCTGTTCCGGACATTGCTTATGTTACTGGAGCGTCAGGTTCTTGCCTTCCCAGAATAAAGATTTACTTTGAGAGGTACAGAATGGGTTCTTCTCGAATAGGGAACTTTATTGGCGAGAGACAGACAAACAGATAGACAGAAGGAGGAGGAGGAGGAGGAAAGAAAGAAAAGCCATCCCACCATTCTGCATGATTGACTGTCTCTGGCCCTTTTCTGCCCACCCACTGTGGAACAGGCTTTTAAATTTTTCCTGCAGAAGAGACTGTTGAGAACTCTGCTGGCAGATAGCAAGGGTTTCTGGGAAATGTAGTCCCAAGATCTTGCATGGATTCTGTGTTTGCTTAATCCAGAGCTCCATCTTTGTACCCATGGCCTACCACAGCGGGAGCCAGACTACATTTGGTCCTTTGTGACTGATTTCACTTAGTTCAGTGTTTGTAAGATTCAGGCTTAGATCATATGGAAAAATTATCTATCTTTCCTGATAAAATTTCGCTTACTATTTCAGATGCCTCCTCAACATACTGTCTACATTGGCATTCTGCCTAATAAAATGGCCTTCCCTGAGCAATTTTAGGCCGTTTAGTACTCTAAAGTTTGTTTGTGTGTCTGCTGACACAGAGTCCGTAATGGGCTTCAAACTTTTAGTCTACTCCTGTCACCATCTATGTGATGAAACCCTCATCTTTCCCCATTGGGGTGGGATTTAATTTCATATTCACTTTTTATAAATATCATCAAATTTTTTCCTCTGCTGAGTAAGAACCTTTTCTACCTTTCCATACATTAATCTGCTTGATTCTGCTGGCCTAGATCACCTAAATGTATAGGAGTCAATGTTTTTATTCTCACACAATTTTAACCTAGGTTTATTTTATTTGTCTGTTGGGGGTGCGGTATGCAGAAGCAAAATTTAAGGAGAAATGATGGGGTTTCCCACTGCCCAAATTCCTAGATTTAACAGTCCTCAGAGAATTAGACTGGACCAAGGAGGGTCTTAAGATAGTTTAGGGGGTTGGGGGGAGAAAAATTAGCTAATACCAAGGGCTCAAGTAGAAAGAAAATATTTTGAAAATGATGATGGCAACCTGTGTACAAATGTACTTGACACAATGGATGTATATATGGATTGTGATAAGAGCTGTAAGAGGCCCCAATAAAATGATTTGTTTAAAAAAAATCTTTTAAAAGACCATTTAGGGAAAGAGCAGACAAGTGCTGCTTACTCTTTCTTGAGTCCCAGACTTTTTTCTTTCTTTTGGGGGAATCTGATACAGCTTGAACTCTTCTCTCAAATATATAGACACCCAGGTTCAAAGCCCTTTGCAGGGCCGCAGACTCTCGGGAGCCCTCGGCACTGATCAAGGACCCCTCCCTAGAGAGAGAAGGATGTAAGCCTCAAGGCAGCACATTGATTTTCCACAAACAACTCAAATTGTTTCAAGTATGAAAAGTAAGGGCAACTTCTCTACACCGCCCTGAGTACCCACCAGCATGTTTCCTCTCCAGGAGCAGGGGCTGTTTCTGTGGGCCTCACGGCAGTGGGTTTGATTTGATCTTCTTAACGGAGATAGGTGATTCAGTTAGCCGCACTTACTCACACGAGACAAGTTATTAACTTGAGTCCCAAGGTTGACTTGGTCCTGCCCTGAGGACACCTGGGGGGGGGCACATATCTCAGAATCACTCAAGCTAAAAATGCATGCGGGTCTCCCAGTGGGAGCCGCACTCTCCCACAGACAGCAGCTGTGCTCACACAGCTGGCCACCTTCCTCCCCATCTGTAACTGCCAGTCTCTGGTGTCACGGCCCATATCATTCGACCTGCTCCCCTCCTCCCACCTCTACTCAAGTCCTCCCTCAATACTTTGTTTTAATAACCTGGCCTTCCTGACACGCTCACTGAAGATAAAGTGGGTGCATAAGCAAATGTGGTGAAGATAACGATGTTGCCTGGCTATTAAAAGATATAGCGTCTGGGGTCTTAAAGTCTTGAAGTTAAACTAGTAGCCATCTCAGAAGGACCTTGGGCCTCTACTCAAACACTCCCTCAATGCATGAATACCTTCTTTTATTAAATTGGAACTCTATGATGCTCACTCTCCCGACACAACAGCTGGAGCCAACATGGGTGAACAAGTAAATGTGGTGAAGAAAGCTGATGGTGCCCGGCTATCAAAAGAGATAGTGACTGGGGTCTTAAAGGCTTGAAGATAAACAAGCGGCCATCTAGCTCAGAAGCAACAAAGTCCACATGGAAGAACACACCAGCCTGTGTGATCGAGTGGTCCCAAAGGGATCAGTTACCAGGCATCAAAGAACAAAAAATCATATCATTGACTGCACACCTCCATGATAGGATCGCTGAAGACAAATGGGTGCATAAGCAAATGTGGTGAAGAAAGCTGATGGTGCCCGGCTATCAAAAGAGATAGTGTCTGGGGTCTTAAAGGCTTGAAGGTGAACAAGCGGCCATCTCGCTCAGAAACAAATAAGCCCACATGGAAGAAGCACACCGGCCAGTGCGATCACGAGGTGCCCAAGGGACCAGATATAAGGCATCATGCAAAAAAAAAAAGTTATAAGTGTGTGTATGTATGTGTATTTATGTGTATATGTATATATGTATGTGTATATATATATTATATTAAATGAAGGGGGAAGTGCAGAGTGGAGACCCAAGGCCCAAGTGTCAGCCAATGGAGATCCCCTCATAGAGGGGCTTAGGAGAGGAGATGGGTTAATTAGGGTGTGAGGTGGTATCGATGAAGAACACAGCTTTCCCCCAGATCCTGGATGCTTCCTCCCCCCAACTACCATGATCCGAATTCTACCTTGCAGGGCTGGATAGGACAGAGGCTGTACACTGGTACATAGGAGGGTTGGAGATACAGGGAATCCAGGGTGGATCATACCTCCAGGACCAAGGGCGTGAGGGACGATGCTGGGAGAGTGGAGGGTGAGTGGGTTGGAAAGGGGGAACTGATTACAAGGAGCCACATGTGACCTCTTCCCTGGGAGAGGGACAGCAGAGAAGGGGGGAAGGGAGACCCCGAATAGGGCAAGATATGACAAAATAACGAGGTATAAATTACCAAGGGCATATGAGGGAGGGGGGAAAAGGGAGGGAGGGGGGGAAAAAAAGGAGGACCTGATGCAAGGGGCTTAGGTGAAGAGCAAATGCCTTGAGAGTGATTGGGACAGGGAGTGTATGGGTGTGCTTTGTACAATTGATGTATGTATATGTATGGATTGTGGTAAGAGTTGTTGGAGTCCCTAATAAAATGTAAAAGAAGAAAAAAAAAGAATGTACAGATGTGCTTTATACAATTGATGTATGTATGGATTGTGATAAGAGTTGTATGAGTCTCTAATAAAATGTTAAAAAATTATTTAAAAAGAACAAAAAAAAAAAAAACTAGTAGCCATCTAGCTGAGAAGCACCAAAGCCCACATGGAAGAAGCACACCAACCCGTGTGATCACGAGGTGTCGAGATCAAGTATCAGGCATCAGAAGACTCAAAACACAACCATTTTGATGCAAACCAGGGGGGTGGGAGTGGAGACCCAAAGCCCATCTGTAGACAATTGGACATCCCTTCACAGAAGGGTCACAAGGAAGGGACAAGCCATTCAGGGTACAGTGTAGCCCCAATGAAATACACAACATTCCTCTAGTTCATAAATGCTTCCTCCCCCTTACTATCATGAGCTCAGTTCTATCTTACATATCTGGCTAAACCAGAGCATGTACATTGTACAGATAAGCACGCTCAACACACAGGATCCAGGACAGATAAACCCTTCAGGACCAATAATGAATGTAGCGATACCATGAGGGTAGAGGAAAGGTTGGGGTAGAAGGAGAAAAGAGGACCAATCGCAATGGTCAGCCTACAACCCCCACCACCCAACCAGGGGAATGAATAACAGAAACAGGGATAAAAGGAGACAGCGGATGGTGTAAAATATGAAAATAATTTATAAATTATCCAGGGTTCCTGAGGGTGGGGGAGGGAGGTGAAAAATAAGAGCTTACATCAAGAGCTCAAGTAGAAAGAAAATGTTTTGGAAATGATGATGGCAACATATGTACAAATGTGCTTGATACAATTGATGTATGGGTTATTGTAAGAGCTGTAAGAGTCCCCAATTATATGGTTTGTTTGGTTTGTTTTTTAAATGTGGCCCCAGACAATATTTAGTGGCATTTGTAGCAAACCAGCCTATAGATGTCGAACATGATGGAGTATTGGCAGCAACATGGAGTGTTGCCCTCCCCTCATATAGCTCTGTGACATTCCTTCACATGGTATACTGACCACCTGGGGTGTTTCTAATAAAGGATACCCCAAAGGTTCAGGACACCCGTGCAATCTGATGTCTAGGAGTCTGTAATCTAGATGTGTATACACTGGTAAGAGGCATGTTCACAGTCTTGAACATCACAAACAGTTTAGACAATGTAAACATGGTATGTGTGTCTCGTGCCAGATTACTTCTCTCATAGTGAACTTGGAAGGTAGGAATTTTGAACAAAAGGAGGTACAACTACACACTGCAGTTAAGCCATTGAGTCAAGTGGAGCCCTGAGAGATGTCAAACTAGGCGGTGTCTAAGGTCAGGAGGTCAGGCAGGCCCACCTAAAGACAGGGTGCTCCTTTGGCCATCAGCATTGGCTCATAGGACTGTGACTCTAACATTTAGAGTCTAACTGATGTTCTGTTCTCATGATGATTTCCAATTCCGGCATCTCTGGGAGAGTAGAGCCCAGGTGAGAAGGAGACGTCTCTTTTGTCCTCTGCTTCATGTGTATGGGATTTCATTGAAACCCCTTGCCATAATCTGCTTCGATAGTTGTCTTACTCATATTCTCACTGGACCTGAGAGGTATTGATTTCCATTTTCAAGGACCTGATTTTGAAGTTTATTGCCGTGTTCCAATATCTACTCCCAATTATTAAAATGTTATCCTTATTGGTGTTATTCACCACACATTCATTTTTTTGGGGGGGAGGGGTATCTGTGTTCTCAGGGCTTGGGTTCTTACTGGGTACACTAGCTTTATCCCCATGAGCCTGTACTTCCGCCAGAAGGAATTACTAAAGCATGCTGGGAGCTGGGCTCCCACAGCCAGGCACAGAGTGGGAGTCGGAGGCCTGCAGCCTTGAAGTTTGAAAGGCCGAGGAAGCTCAGGAAGCTCGTAAGAACCAAAAGGAAGCAGGGATCAGGGATATGCTGCTTGGTGCCCTATTTGTACAGATTACACAGCATGGATTCATTGTCTCCTAAAGTAAATAATTTCTCCTTCTGGTGCTGTGAATTTTTTCTATGCAATCCTGCTTTTCTGGGTCTCTGTCCTCTCTTGGTTGTTTTTCTCATCTTTGGTTTTTGGCTTTACCTTGATCACATATGCCACGAAATGCTGCAGTTATCTTCTATTTCAGGTCAACAATCTCCATTTGGCTGCAATTGCTTGTACTGATGATCGAAGTAATTAGGGGGGAATGATTCCCACTTTGCTTATATCAAAAATTGCAAGTGAATATATAAAATTATTTTGCCATCCAATCCTGCTGTGCTGCTAATCGAATCTCTCGGAACTTTCAGACCGTTGGTGTGAGTGTGTGCAGCCGTCGGGCCAAATTTGTCACTGGCACAAATACAATGTTTGTGGAGCATTACAGCCCATTAATTGACTTATCGCCCTAAGTCCTCCAGGGAATGTCACAAAAATCTCCACACTGCCCTTGAATATGCCACACATCAGCCAAATCACAGCTGTGAATGCCAGAGCAACTGCTAAACACGTGTCTGTGGCAAACATGATGTTTACTGCATTTGGCTAAGAGTCCAGGTGAATGATGTAGGTATGTGTATGTGTGTGTTGATTGAATGGACTTGATTTCTTCTCGAAAAGAGCGTCTTGTTTGGAAGGATATAACTATTTCCCTACTATTCATCAAGAGCAGATTGGGTCTTTTAGGAAAGAGGGCTGTAACGGTGCACAGGCTCCACCATTAGAATTTAGCTTCTAGTTGGGTGAGGTGGTTCTGAGGTGCAGTCTACTCTGGTAGGGCTCCTAGCGACCCGTGCTCCACAGAAGCCCATGCACCCGCCACAATCATTGCTATGGTTGAGCCCATAACATACACTGAGTAAGTTTGGTGAAAGGACACACCCCTTTCCCTGTCCCAAGCCACACAGTGCCCCTGTGTTCTTCCTGTTAGTCTGTGGATAGGTTCCATATGAACCCAGTGAAGTATTCTAAAGCCCCCATTCTTCAGCATGCTATTTATAATTTGTTATGATCCATACAGCCTAAGGCATTTTTGCATAATCAGTAAGACATAGATGAGCACTTTCTGGTATTCTCTGCTTTCAGCCAAGATCCATGTGATATAAACAATGATATCCCTTATTCCATAGTCTCATCTAAATGTGGCTTGAACTTCTGGCAGTTTCCTGTTGATGTACTGCTTCAACCATTTAAAATTATCTTCTGCAAAATGTTACTTATTTATGCTATTGACACTGTTCCATAATTTCCACATTCTGCTAGATCACCTTCCTTGAGAATGAGCACAGAGATGGGCCTCTTCCAGTCACTGGGCAGTCACTCTCTTCCAAATTCCTTGGCACAGATGAGCGAGTGCTTCCAGGGCTGCATTCACTTGTTGAACCATCTCAGTAGCTATCCCGGCTATGCCTGGAACCAGTCTTTCTCTAGTGCCTGTGGGACCTGTTTCTTGATCATGTGCTACCTCCTGAAATGTTTGAAACGCAACCTGTTTCTCTCTGGAACGGTGACTCTGTGTATTACTACCATGCGCTGGGGCAGTCAACATTTTGCCTATACATTCCTTCAATATTGGAACATTAGCCTTGAATCTTTCCTTCAGTCCTTTCCCGTTCAAAACCGTTCAGCAATTACCACAGTAAACAATGACCACGTACAATTGTGTTGCATAACCATCAGAGACGGTGCCTGTGTTATCTTGATCCAGGTAGAAACAAACAAGTATGCTCTGCTCACAGGTGGCGGGAGACCTTACTATTTTGAAAATGGCAGCTCTCCAGAGACCTGGCAATAATGTTGCTCCCCACGAGTCTTGCCACAGTCCTTTCTCCTGAAAGTTTGAGGGCCTGACGTGGGAAATGGGAGTATTGGCAGCACCCAGGAGAGCAACACATATTCAAAGTAAAAAGTCAGTAACCATCTGAGTGGCGCATCCATTTTCTATGTGGGTCAAAATACTAGGCGCACCAGACCTGGTTGCTATGCGACACGTTCATGACTCGGTTTAGTACAGTAGTTACGGAACTATTTTGAACTGGTTCCAAACACTGCTTCTTTCAGCTTACGAGGTGTCAATCGCTTACTTCCCGTTTGGCTTTGTAACTCCAGGTTTGGGCACATTTGTGTTATAATGTTTTGTCTTCTCCAGCTGCCCTTTAGACTCTTCTGTTGTTTTGCTTCACCGCTTCCTGCATCCACTGCAGCTTTGTGCATCCAAGAACAAGGTTCAGAATATCTCCTGGCATCCGTTTTGGCCTTTTCTTTCTTTTTCACTCATCTTTCGATGTCTTCATGTTTCTCAACCCACCACTCGAGTCTGGTCTTCCCTCATGAGTACTCAGTGCACTTGATCCACTTGAGATGGTTTCTAAATTCAGGGAGGATTTACTCAAAGTCGTATATGAGCTTGTTTCCCTTTTCTTCAGCTTTAACTTGAATTTGCATCTAGCAGCGAGCTATGTGCAAATGGCATGCATGGGTTGTTATGCAACCTTTGCTGGTCCTGCTTTGAAAGAGGACCTCAAGCTTCTTCGCTGTCCTTTCCCACAGTTGTAGGCAGTCTGGTTCCCGTGTATTCCAGCTGATGAAGTCCACACATAAAGTCACCACTTGGGGTATTTTTAATGAATAAAGCAGAATTTTTTAAGACCGGTGACTTTTTATCATGTGATCACCATTATTTCTCTCATTAAGGCCATAATTTCTGATGACTAGTCTTTCCGGTTTGTCCCTCGGTTTCACATTCTAGTCACTAGAAATTTCCGATACATCTGCATTCCTTGTATGATCCATTTCAGACTACAGAAGTTGGGAAGAATCTTCCCTTTCTCAATCTTCAGCACTAGGAGTTGATGCTTATATTTGAATAAACGTCATTTTAACTGCTCTTTCTTGTAAGCGTACAGATATTTATCCCGTCATTTGAGAATGGTTCTTTTTGTCATTCATTCCTAGCACCGTGGACAATATGGATGCCCCATTTTAAGTGGTCAGTCCCAGTCCATGTCTGCTCACTGATGCCTAGGATATTGATCTTCATTTCATTTTGACAGGTTCCGATTTTCCTAGATAACAAATATTAATGTATGCCTGCAGCTGTTTCTTCTCATTTTGGGTCGTGCCACATCAGCAAATGAAGGTCCTAAAAAACTGCCCCATCCACGTCATTAAGTGCAGCTCTGTTATGAGAAGGCAGCTCTTTCTCAGTCACCTTTGGGCTACCTTTCATCTTCTGGCCCTATATCAGTTCCCAATATTGGAACTTGGGCCTTGAATCGCTCCTTCAGTTCTTTCCAGTTAAAACAATTCCAGTTTTGCTGCAATTAATAAGGTTTTTGCTATCCGTGAGGGTATTCTTTTTGTTTGTTGGTCGGTTGGTTGGTTTTTCAGGAAAAAATTTCCGGGTCCTTCTCTGTCTTAGTGTGGAAGTTCTGCCCAAACCTGTTCACCATGGGTGACCCTGCTGGGATGTGAGATGCTGGTGGCATAGATTTCGTCATCGCAGCAACACCAAGCCGCTGCTTACAGCAGTCCGCAGACAAGTGCTGATCTGCCCAGGGGGGTAGACACACACTAAACAAGACTATTTCCGAGGGTGATGCCAGTTTGGCTGCACAGAACTCACAGATAATGTCCATGACTACAGCGCCCACGGGTTATAATGCCAACGAGGCCATCACAGGCTACAGTTCTTCATCAGGTCATGGTACAGAGTTTCTTCGGGGCTGCTAACACATGCCCAGAAGGTGTGCCACTCAGCTGTAAGCAGCCTCTGCAGGGGTGGTGAATTCGTTCCTGTGGCTCTTCTAGCCAAAGTCACTAACTCCCACCACACCACTGGAAGGCATTCAACTCGAGCTACATGGGGCAGCGAACTCAGCACAGGGATCTTGGGGACCAGAGGACACCCTCCACCCCTGGCACTTGTTGATAGCGAAGCCCCCTCCTGCTTCTCGGAGCGCTCGTTTGATATTCCCCAAGATGGCGCTCCTAGGAATCCTGGGCACAGTTGCTCACAGGTGAATCCTGTCAGTATCTTCCCCTCACCTTCTTTCAAGACGCATGCAGGGAAAGGTTGTTTGGTGGGCTCTAGAAACTTTGGCTACAAGAACCACATTAAATAATTCACTACCCCTACCGCAGGCTACCCACTGGTCCTTCAGCCATTGTCCCGTTTGAAGGATCAACTTCTCCCTTCCAATCTTTTTTTTAAAAAAAATTTTAACCACGCCTTCATGTGGAGTGTGAACAAACACTCATAAAAGATGCGTTCAAAAAGGGCACGAAAACACTTGTGGTTAAGGATGGCAAAGGCCAGGATCCACTTGTGGTTTTTGAAGACCTCTCTGAAGAGGTGGCATTCAGGGACGATGCCATGAATGAGAAGGAAGCATCTTGGGCAGAGGAGTTCAAGGCAGAAGCCAAGCCGCTACAAAAGCCCTGAGGCAGAGGCCAGTTTGGCATCTTTGAACAAGGAACACACCCTGCAAGAAGCTTGGGTGAGAGAGCAGAAGGGCTGGATTTGAGATACTTAGACTTTGGTGGGCATGAATGGCTCCAGCAGTGTGGTGACGCGTGTAGATTGTGGCTCAGAATCCTGTTTTTAGTTGCATAAAGTAAGAATATTGGAATGAAAATGAAACTAATCACAGTAAGATAGAATGTAAAAATATTTAAAAGCCAGAGTTTTGATATAAAATGTAAGTGCTTCATTATTAGCACATTCAACAGCAAGATTTTGCAGCTTATCCTAGAAGTAAGTGGATAGTAGAGCTATTTCAAGATATGTGTAACAGCCCCAACCCGATATGAGCACGCCTATGACTTCTGTCGGCCACCAAGTCACAGAATTGCTTATACCATGGATGCACTTCTGCAGAACCCCAAGAAATGCTAAATTTCAATTCGAGGTTAGGAAAATAAAGGTGGAACCTTTGTTTCCTATCCGAATTCGTAGACTGTAGGAATTCACAAACACAGGCCTTGTAGACCATGGGAAGGCATTCGACTGAGGGGTTGGGGGTGGGGGGCGGACACTGAAACATTCTAAGAGAAGGGACGCAGTCCAGGTGTCCCCTACAGACTGGATTATAAAGCAACAGGAATGGAAGCAGCAGAAAAGCTGGGAGACTGTCAGTGCTTTGGGTAAAAGATGAGATTGGCTTCCAAAAGAGAAATGGTACTAGAGAGAGAATGGTGGGAATATTTGAGCTGTTGCTAGATGAGCAGTAAGTGGGAGGGAAGAGGGCAATAAGGATGGTACAGAGATGGTTTACAAGAGCGCTCGAGTGATGGCGGTGCCCAGTACTGGTGTGGGAGAATCTGGCAAGGGGATCCATGTGGTGAGAGCTGGGCTGAGCAAAGTGTGGAGTCCATCGGTCCACTGTTGGCCTAGGCAAGGCCCAGATGCTAACAGGCAGATGGCAGGTTCTCCAGGAAGCAGCTGGGCACAGGAACCTGGTGCACAGAGGGAGATGGGCTGAAGGATGACCCATCAACTAAACCTGCGGCTTTCAAAGGAAGTGTGAACTTCAGGGTTCTGCCCCATTACCCTGACAACTAGAGAAGATCCCGCCGTCCACTCAAGCTGTGCTTTCCTCGTTCCGTGGAGCTAGACTCTTAGCTTGACTCCTCCAGAGAAATGGAAGGACTTGATTGGCATTTGGGGCGTCAGAGAGCAAGCTGGAAACAGTGCCTCATCTGCAACCACGCCCACAGTTTATCCTGGCACAGTGCTGCTCTCCAATTGTAACCATCGTGAGAGGAAATAAAAAGTAAGCTTGAGATTGTGTGCAGTGCAAAGGTGAATGAAAGGAAAGAACTGGAAGAGCATTGAGTTGGGAGGTGTCAAACACAGGCTCTTCCTGAGCAAGGAACTTAAGCTCACTGAGCTTTAATATCTTGTTGTTGTTGTTGAATGAGGAAGATCAAGACACTGAATAAGGAAGACCAAAGAAAAACCGAAGCACTTGCATGATGGTGCTGAGACTATTGGTTCAAGACTATGGAAAGCTCCATGAACTGCCAAAAGAACAAACACCTGTGTCTTGGAAGAAGTACAGCCACAGTGCTCCGTAGAGGCAAGGAGGTTGAAAACTTGCCTCACGTACTTTGGACATTTTGTTAGTCCAGGTTGACTAGAGAAACAAATCCAAGACACTCATATCTGTGTGAGAGAACCTTATATCAAAGAGCAATTTTAAATTAAGAAAATATCCCAACTCAGTCCAGATCAAGTCCTTAAGTCCGATATTAGTCCATATATCCGATAGCAGTCTATAAATTCCTCTTCAGACTCACACAACACATGCAAAGACAATGAATGCAGGAAGATCACAGACCAGCGGGTGGAAAGTCATGTGGATCCAGTGGCGATAAAAGAATCTCGGCGCTGGCAGGGGTCTCCACATGGCTCCTCCAGCTCCGGGGTCGTAGCTCCTTCAGCGTAGTTCCATGTGTCTTGTCAGCAGGAAGATGAAGCAGAATTAGAGCATCTGGCCTCCAGTGAGCTATTTATCTCCATCAAGCCTCCAAATGAGGTCATCAAGCTGCAACCTGATTAACAGGCTAGATTCCACCCCTTCGCTCTTAATAATCTCAAGTTGACACTAGACTATGTAACTACCACAGACATGTTATCAGGAGAACCAGTCCCTGGAGAAGGACATCATGCTTGGTGGAGGGGCAGCAAAGAAGAGGAAGACCTTTGACAAGACGGATTCACACCGTGGCTGTGACAACCAAGGACTCACACATAGGGACAGTAGTGGACTCAGCGCAGGATCGAGCAGTGTTTCCTGTGTTGCACATGGGGTCACTAAGAGTGGGAGCCGACTCCTCGGCTCCTGACGACAACAACAACAACAATGTAATCAGTCTGATAGTGTAGCATCACTTCTGGTCCGGATTCCTGGCAGCTCAGATATTTGTTCTTTCATTTATATTTCATTGAGCATCGACTGTAATCCAGCACGGCACTTGGATTAGGGCATACAAGAACGAACAAAAGTGAAATTCCTGACAGCTTGGAAACGGGAAGCAGAAAAATGTACAAGGAAACAGACAGCTAAATAAATAGCAAAATTTCAGAGTATTGCTTGCTCTGAGGGAAACACAGGTTGGATAGTATTTGCAGATGCGAGGGGTGTCTTCAATGAGTAGATGCCATTCAAGTCAAGAGCTGAACAAGGAGAAGGAACCAGCCATATGGGAACATGTAAAGGTTGAAAATGGAGGGAGAGGGGGCGTCGGGTCAGTGGTCAGAGAGGAAGGCAAGGATGAAGTCAAGCCTCGTAGTGCCGGGTAAAGAGTTTAGACTGCAAATCTAAGCTTGATGAGAAACGACGTGAGAGCTGATCTGATTTATCTTGTTTCAGACTGGACTGTAAGGTGGCCAGAGTACAAGGAGGAAGGCTGTGGCCTCCCAAGCAGGAGATGATGGTGACCTGGCTGGGATGGGGACAGCAGAGGGGATGTAAAGCAGTGGGAAAATTCCAGGTGTGTGGGGGCAGTGTGTATGGAGACAGACAGCATGCTCTACTCCCGTAGAGAGTAGAAACTCCAGACCTCCTCCCTGTCCTGTAGGGTCCCTGGGAGTCAGCATCCATGTGGTGGCAGGGAGTTTGGTTTGTCGTGGTTCGTGTCAGCAGCAAGACCAGTCGGCCCACAGCGGGGTTAGATGTGTGGGGTAAGACCCAGAAAGGAATCAAGAGGACTGAGCAACCAGGGTTGGGAGAGTGCTGGTGAATGGCGCTGATATTTGCTGATAGGGAGAAGATTTAGAGAGAAAAAGGACTGTGGTGGGTGCTCAATTTGTTTTGAACACATTAAGTTTACATTGTCTATTGGACATCTAAGTGGAGACATGGAATGAACTGTTGACATGTATGTCTGGAGCTTTGGAGCGAGACCAAGACTGGGCTTTGATGTTTTAGGGTCATGAGCAAATCCCTGTCAAGTTCTCATTTGAAGTGTCTTCCTGCAGGCCTGCTTTGATGACCATCCAGAGCAGGCATCTCCTTCGGTCCTCTCGGGTCAGAGTTGCTTTCCATGGGACTGCGGCCGCCCTGGCCTCTCATTGACAGTCTGCGGATTTCAGAGGTTTAAAATGCTGCTGGGGGGGTGTTTGTTTTTCTTCTTTGTTTTGTTTCAAGTTAACTGGTTTTCAGGTTTCGCCTTCAGTTTTAAATCATGCAAAAAACAGTCACATTATCCTCTAATCATCACATCGCCCCGCTCACATTCCAGCTCCCTGTGCAAGTGAGACAGCTAAGCGTGGGATGTATTGGGCTTCAAGAATAAGACACATCACCAGAAATGCAGGCACTTTGGTGAATAACTCGGGTGTCAGGTTAACAGGAGACACTCAGGCAGATAAACCCAAATGAATAAACATCATACGACCCTGGCCTTTTTTATTTTCAAGCTCCGTGCATTTCTTCAGGTGTCCCCTCTCTCAGGGTGTTGTTGTTGTTGTTGTTGTTGTTGTTTCCATTCTCATGATGCTTTCTCATTAAGGAGATTCCTGGAGAAGGTGGAAATCGATCAGTGCTATTAGCCACCAGAGTGTAATCTGGTTCTGGAACAAACTGACCTGCACATGTCCTGTCTACGTTGGGGTTTTAAGCAGATTAACTCAGAGCCTAGGGGGCAGAATCTAAATCCTGGAACAATGTTCCCCCTTGATTCCCCCACTCTCCATTTGGGGATTTCACATATTGACACTGTAATTAGATCCAAGCCACAGTTAACCCACCTTGAAAGTACCCTCCAGTGCCTGGCTCACCTTGGCAATAAATTCACAGCCTGTGAGCAGTGGTGCCACATTGGCAGTTTCTACCTGCTTTAATTCCTCTGCCGATCTCAGGCCCTTCAGTGTGCATTATCGTGGGATTTGGTTGGTTGGTTGGTGGTTGGGTTTTCTGTATTTATTTTCGAGAGTAAATCAGCCCCATAGTTCAGAGTCAAGTTGGTGATCGGACTTACGCCTGCATGGGAAATCCGGGTGCTCACTGCAAGGGGCTTTCATCAAGAACCGTCTCTGTGTTCTTTCTGGTTTTTGCAAGCAGAGAACAATAGTAGGAAGAAGAGTGCCTTGTGCCTGCACATCCCCTGGAGACTACGCAAGTTGGCCCAAGAGGTGACAGAAGCCAAGCAAATTGTGCTTCCAATCATCTACGTTGGTTTGTAAAAGACATCCAACTAACCGCGCAGTTGAAGTGAAGGGTTGCGGTTGAGCTGAGGGCCCTGGGCTGCACGAACGGTTGGCAGTGGATTACTAACCAAAGGCTGGCGATTCAAACCTGCCCACAAGCACATGAGCAAAAGGCTTATCAATCTGCTTCTCTGAAAATTCTCAAAAACTCACTGCTAGGATGGCTAGTAGCTATGCATTTGGTTGCTAACCATGTGGTCAACAGTTTGAAGCCACCAGTTGCTCTGTGGGAGAAAGATGAGACTTTCTACTACGCCCATTAAGAGTTACATCCTCAGAACACCACAGGGCAATTCTATCTTATCTTATAGGGTCGATACAAGTCACTGAAAGGGTACAACCACCAAATTCCTAAGGAGCAGGTCTATTTTGTAATATATGCAGTCTCCTTGAGTTAAAATCGAATTAATGACAAGGAGTTTGGTCTATTGCTTTCACTTTAAGGCTACATTGTGGATTCTTCAAGAATCCTATTTTAGCTGCAAAACTCTCCAAGTTTCAGAATAAATTGGTTGGTGTCATACCAATTAATGATAATGACAAGTAAATATCCCTTCTGGTACCAATAAGAACAGTTAAGATATGATCCTCCTGCTCCCCCTGTACCCACCCCAACTTTAAAAAAATTAAAATGTTTATAGGTCAGGAACCTATTTTTTGGAGCTAGACAACACAAGCCCAATATAACCTTCAGTAAAAACAAGGTATAATTGTGACTATAACCCCTTTGAATGTGGTACCTTGAACCCAAACGACCAGAGACCAGATGTGTTGTGGAGGAACATCAAGGTTTTCATAGCATGAAGGAAGCAACGGGTCATGAAAAATACAGAAAAGCCCCCAAAAAGAGGCCAAAATTATGTTAGAAGCGACCCACTTGCTCTTAAACTTAGACTAGCCAAAGTGAATGGAAGAAACGAAGATCTAAAACAGCTGAATGGAAGATTTCAAAGGGTGGCCAGAGAAGATAAAGTATTATAATAATATTCTGCAAAGACCTGGGACGAAAATATGTATGGTTGATTTTTCTCAGGTTGAGCTAACTGAAGTAAGTTTCCGATCTAAAATGTTAAAAAGAAGGAACAGAAGTCTCTTTGTGTACGAATGTTAGGCCTGACCCAGCCCGTGGTACTTTCAGGCATCTCTTGTGCTTGTGAAAGCTGGACCGTGAGTAGGGAAGGTCAAAGAAGCCATGCATGAGAGAATGGTGTTGATAAAGAATATCGACTGTATCATGGACTGCCAGAAGCACGAACAAATGTGTCTTAGAGGAAGTGCAGCTTCCAAAGGAGCACCTTAGAAATGAGGATGGCAAGACTTCATCTCATCTCCTTTGGATACGTTATCACAAGAGACCAGTCCCTGCAGAAAGACAGAGTCAGCAGAAAAGAGGAAGCGCCTTGGTGAGACGGACTGACACAGTGGCTACGACAATGGGCTCAAACATGGCAGTAATCGAAAGGATGGCACAGAACCCGGCAGCTTCTTTCTTTGGTACATGGGGTTGCTGTAGCACCCAGCAACCTCTACCACAAATGATTTAACTTCTCTCCCTCTCACTTTCCCTATCTCAGCATCTATTGATGTCCCCTGCTTTGTGGCTAACAGTGCGCTAGACACCAATGCTGTAGAAAGCCAGGACCCAGCCAGACACGCCAACAAGCCTGTCCTCTGCCTCTGCTTGCTCGTCATTGACCAGTTAGGAATAGAAATGATATCTAGTGTATACTACATGTAACTGATAAAAGAGTTAGAGGACACCTAAGGACCAATCATATAATTTAGCATACCATCCTTATGGCTATCATTAATTAGGCCAATATGCATGATAATGTAGCTGAGATTAAACACCCAGAAATTGGACCTCATTGTAATTTAGTAAAAGAATTAACAGAAGATAGAAGAACATCATAAGAATATTTAATAAAATTACCATGAAAGTATCCTAGACAAGCATTCATGTTAAGCGGAGTACAAATACAGCACAGGAACTTAACCATACCCTCCTAGCTGAAATTTTGTAAAAAGCACCCCTAAAAACACAAAAATATATACCTAGAAAGCAAGTAACATAAAAGCTAGTTTGAATTCTACTTCTAATGCTGACTTGTGATTTTATCCTTAGGTTTATGCAAACAGTTTCTTAAGTCACCACATCTGTAAAATGGAGATTATTTAACACCTACTATTCACATCTGTAAAATGCAAATGATTTGACACCTACTTTATAGGGTAGTGTGAAAGCTAGAATAAACCCCAAGCTTCTAGCCCCACGGCTGCCCTGTCCACGGCAGGTGCGCAAGGATTGTTCATTGACTGCACTAGTTTCCTCCTAACTGCCGTCTCCCTCCCCAACACCGCCTTCTCGCCCTGTCTCTCGGGTGTGTGTGTGTGTGTGTGTGTGTGTGTGTGTGTGTGTGTGTGTGTGTGTGAAGAATTAGAGACCATTCATGATCCTACCACCAAGAAGAGCCACTGTTTTGCTAAGTATGCTCCTGGCCTTGGTCTATGAAAAATGTACAGATGTGTGCATCATTACAATATATTATATATTTTTCCCAGTAAACATACTTTTTTTTCTACTCAACAACACTTCCAGTCAGTGAATGCAGGTCCATGTTATCATTTGAAACTGGGATGTGATGCTCTCAGTAAATTCCATAATTTATTTAAGCAGACGCCTGTGACGGAAAATTTAAGCTGTCATCAAATTTTCTCTGTGAAGAACTCGGCTTGCATCCACACCCATGCACCTCCGTGTCCTGGTAGTTTAGCAATGGTTCTTTCCAAGGCACAGGGCTGTGTTTTCCTTCAACAACAGATTATCACTATGGCTTTGCTCACGGGGCCTGCATGTGTGTAAGCTACAGAATAGTGGGATCCTGAAGAAGACCCAGGTTCCAATAGAGTAGTTCTTCTTTCAAGAACCCCACACCTAAATTTCATCAGCAAAACACCACAACCTAAAGAGTAAGCCAAGCCCCCAAAGAGCGTACCTTATTAGGTGCAGGGGCCAGGGCTTGTGGTCCTGGACAAAGGAGTGATCGGGAAGCCTTTCAGGAGGATAGAAGATCAAGGAATGACCAAGAAACTGGGAACAAGCAAGATGAAGTCCTTCTCTGTGAAGCACGGGGCTGCCAACTCAAAGGTCAGCAGTTCAAAACCGCCATCCTCTGTGAGGAAGAAAGATGTGGCGACCTGCTTCTGTGAAGATTACAGCCATAGAATAACCCTATCCGCCACCCTTTCACTCCCATCAAGCCAATGCCAGCCCTATTGGACAGCGTAGGACAGCTCTAGTTTGCCCGATAGTGTTGAGATGAGACCGCTGCCCCTCAACAGATATGGAAGCTTGCAAGCACACATTTATTATACATTCAAACAGAGGGTAATAGTAGTTCATACTGGCCTCCCGAATCATTTTATCAGGCAATGTCAAGGGCCACATAGATAAATAAAGTGCTACGTTCTTTTAAATAATGTCTTAACAAAAATTTCCCCAGCAAGAGGAACGGAGGTACTGCAGTCTTAGGCAGGGAAGTCCGATTGTCTGTGCGAATCTTTTGTACATCTGTCCTGTCTGCTCAGTACCAGGCTTCTCGCCCGGCTGCAGGGACGACCTAAGCTGCTATGATTGGGGCTCCGCACCGCTGGGAAGACTCCGGATGTGTAGCTCTTTCCGTCTTCATTTCCAAACGTTACCTTAGTGGCACATCTGAAAGGGAAAATGAGATGCAGGTGCTAGAAATAAAGTTGAATTTAATGTTTTTGTTTTTTTTAAAGAGTATTCCATCGCGGTAATCACAACAAAGTGTAGTCCTAGGTGTAGTGGTCAATTTTTATGAAGTCATAATGCTGGGCATTATATTATCTTCATTATATGTAAAAGGTAAGATAGAAACCTTAATCTATGCTCTGAATAAGAACTATTTTTAAAGGAGCATACAACCAAACAATTTTTAAAATGTTTTTCAAAGCAGAGAGATTTTGATCCTCTCTTACATGCCGCCCCAAACCACCTGGGCAGTCATTTAACCTTGCTGAGCCCCTTAAAAGTGAAGGCCAGATTTTTGCTTTTCCCTTTTGAGCAATACTTGCAGTATTTAGGCAAGAAAATGTTAATTACCAAGAACTCTTTGGATTTCTTTGAAGCTGCTGAGCTGTCTGAGAGGGTAGGACAGCGCGTGGCAGGGTTACAATCATTTACAATTGATCATTTTGGTATTGATATTAAATATTTATCATGCTGCACTTATATTCACAGACCAGGCAACCCCATTGTCGGTTTCAATGCCATCTGAGCCCGTTTCTGAGCTTCTTTCAGCATCGCTCCCCCTGACTGGGGGCGTTTATCCCGGGTGGTGCTGTCAGTCAAGCAGGCGGGTAAGAAAGCGCAGCTCCCGGAAGTGTTCTTGTTTTGTTCTTCTTTTTTTTTAAATCATTCTATTGGGGGCCTGTACAACTCTCATCACAATCCATTGTGTCAAGCACATTTGTACATTTGTTGCCATCATCAGTCTCAAAACATTTACTTCTACTTGAGCCCTTGGAGTCAGCTCCTCATTTTCCCCTCCTTATCCCTTCCCATCACCTCTTGCACCTTTGGCCAGCCCTTAGCCTGGTCCTTCCTCCACTTGTGGGTCCTCTTGACAGCAGCTAGTCTGCCCCTCCCTTCCTTGAGGCTAGCCTTGCCTTATCTCTCACCCGATCTGCTCCCTCATGGTCCTTTCTGTCCTACCAGTGGTTTTATGAGGTTGCTGCCCTGGCCGCCTGGGCCGTTTCTTAGCTCCTGATTGAGAGACGAGCGGCTGACAGGGCTGCTGGACATGCTCCAGCGGCAGACAGTGCCCGGCTCCCTGCTTAGGGTGGGGAAGTGACTGGGTAGATGGAAGGCAGAGCTGGCCAGAATCGGGCCCACCCACACTGCGCCATCCGCCTTTGACCCCGCCCCTTCTCTGGAGTCTTGGCCGCTGATGGTACACTGTGGGACAGTGAACCAGGAATGTCAAATCAATAATCAGTAAATAAGGGATGTGTCTGAATGTCAATCTGACGCCTAGTCTCTTTATCACAGAATGTGGACTGGCGTCAGCATATCAGCATTGGCGTGGACATTCAGCAGTTTCTGGGTAGACATACAACAACACAGTTTCTAGGCCTGGACCGAATCCTTATCTTTTGCTGTAGATTGTTCCAGTCAAGAGCTAGCACGAGCATGCTATCACGGACAGGCCTAATTGAAGAGGCCCAGAGTCCTCAAAGGTCCTAAAAGGGCTTTACTGAGTTCAAACAAGCATTGTTCTGCGTCTCGGGTCCCCAAGACTGCCTACAGACTTGGTTATTTGCTAGACTGAGCCCAGGAGTTGGGAAAACTTGTTAGATTGATACTTACAGTGTGTTCCAGGCAAGGGATACAACAGACGTCAGCAAAAGGAAAAGGCGCAGCCGGGGAAGTCCAAGGGAAACCAGGCTCAAGTGGACAGGTGTCCTCTCCCAGTAGACTCTGCAGACCTACTTAATTCTCCTAACAGCAGCGTGCGAAGTGCCAACAGCCAGGAAAGTTTACCTGAGCCTTGGTGTCCAGCATTTTGGGGGAGTCAGTCAACATGGGCGTGTAGCACACGTACAAGCGTCTCAGCTACTCAGACTCTAGCCATCCAGGACAAAGCTGCCTTCTCCATAATCATATGATTAGAACGACTATTGGATCAAGCTGGTACTGTCTGGCCCATGGTTTCAGGCATACAGAAGCAGCAGGAATACACCATAAATCTCGTTGTTGCAATAAAACATCTAATCCAACTGGTACCGCTGGCCCACGCCTGAGGCATACAAAACACTATCCCCAGGGAGATTGTTCCAAGGACTCTGAGCTGATCTTCCAAGAGCAGGCCCAGGACCAGTCCAAAAGACATACCTTTCGCAGGAAAGGATGGAATTTGAACCAGCCAGACCTGCTGCATGGACAGGATATTGAATTAGGGGACCCTGTCTGCCCGCGGTGTTCCCAAGTCAAGACATTGGACGGCTTCGGGCACCTGACAGAAAGTTGTACCTCATCTGTTACCTTCCAGGAGAAAAGTTCTCTCTGCACATAGGCTCTTTGTGGTTCAGAATAACTCCTCGTGGCGCTAGTACAAGGGCACTGTAAATTCTCCTTGTGGTCGTCACTGTCATAGTAACGGTCACTCAGCGGGTTGGGCCTGGGAATGAGCCCCCTGCTAAGAACAGCTCAGAGAGCACTGTGTGTCCACCCTCACTGGCGTGTAACCTTTTCCCTTGCTTTTCTCCCTCTCTCTCCCTCCCTGGCAGTGGCTCAGAAACCCAGGCCCCCAGCATGAGAAGCGGACTCTGTTTGGAGACATGGTGTGCTTCTTGTTTATAACGCCTCTGGCCACCATCTCGGGCTGGCTCTGCCTGCGCGGCGCCGTGGACCACCTGCACTTTAGTAGTCGGCTCGAAGCCGTCGGACTGATTGCACTCACTGTCGCACTCTTCACTATTTACCTCTTTTGGACACTAGTAAGTATGGCCCGGGACCTCGGGCCCGCTGGAGTGGCAGCCCCCACGCTGGCACACACGTTGCCACTGGCCCACAGTTCATCCGCCCTGCCTGGCAGAAGACAGGCCTGAAATGCTGGCAGCAGGGTGTGGCTTGGTCTGTTGTTGCCTGTAAGGTGTGTGTGTGTGTGTGTGTGTGTGTGTGTGTGTGTGTGTGTGTGTGTGTGTGTCTGCACGCGTGTGTGAAGAGCAGGTCAAATGTGTGTGAGGTGGGGGCTTGGGGTGGGGGGAGGGCAAAGCCCCAGCTTCTGAGAGCCCACTCTCCAAAAACACCTGCCCTGGGCATTTCGTGTCTGAACATGTCGCGTCGTCTCAGTCACCGTCAGTTGGGGACACAGCATGTTCCTCCTCCTGTGTGTGTGTCTCAGCGGTGCGGCATCGCAGCACGTTGTGAATGGTGTGTTCCGCCTGCCTTGACGGGAATCCTCGCTGCTGGCTCTTTCCTTCCTGCGTCCGGACCCAGCGGCAGGTTCTCTTCAGGGCCTGGGCTGGACTCCACCATGGGTCAGCACAGCGCCGCCACCCACCCGAACCCGAATGTGTGCCGCTGAGAAGCCCCGTACGGGCGGGTGCTGTCGGGGAAGGGGACTCTTTAAGCCACTCTCCTCGTCACCTTTCCACGTGCTGGTGCTGCAGTTAGTTGATCGCATGGGCAACCACAAAGTACACCATTTCACACACACCCCCGCCCCCTGGCCGGCTGCTGCCCTGTGGAGCTGCAGGAAGGACATCACCCCCGCCCTCTGGAATAGTCTCAGAAACAGGACCCCCCACTTCCTGGCCGGACTCTCTCCTGGTTTCTAATCTGAGCACATTCCATTGTTGTTCGATGTGTATTTCCTATCTGAGTGTCCCACTTCCAGCTCCGAGCACCTCCCGCTTCCCCCTGCCTGTCTCCCAAACCTGGTCCCATCTGCCACCATGGCTGTGACCCCCCAGCTCATGTCCTTCCTCCTCATCACATGGCTTCGTCAGCTCTCCACCTCCCCTCAGACAAGAGTGTTCCCACCAGAAGGAGGCAGTCGTAGAAAGCAGTGTCCGACTTGAGTCTTGGTAAATACGGAGCTTCCTGATGCTAGAACCACTATCTGCGACCCCTGGCTCATGTAGACATTCTGTTCTCCAGCTAAGGAAGCCCCAAGGTAAAGTAGCACTGCCTCTAAAATGCCACGTTTCCAAAGTGTATGTTTCATTGTGAATGAAGCCGAAAGGTCCTTGGGAGGTAATTAAGAGTGAGAATTTACTAGCTTCGAAGGTTGTGTTTGTTGCTGGGTGCTAGCAAGTGGGTGCCGACTAAGCGACCCTGTGTGAAACAGCACCAAGTCCTGGGCCACCTCCCAGTCGTTGCTATCTCTGGGCCTATTGTTACAGCCACGGTATCTGGGCATCCCCTTGAGGAGCTGCCTCTCTCTGGCAGACCTGCTAACTAGTGTCCTTCTTTATGGAGCATGTCCTGAGTATTAGTCTCGTCCCTCTAAGGAGCATTCTGGCTATACTTCCTCCAAGACAGATTTGTCTGTTCTTCTGGCAGTTCCTGGTACACAGCGTATTTCTCCACGAACACCATGATTCCATTGCTTGACTTAGGCAGTCCCGATTCATGGGCCATCTCTCAAATGCATAGACGGAGAATGAAAAGCCCATGGCTGGGGTCAGGCGCACCTTAGCCCACAAAGTGACATCTTTGCTCCATGACACTTTAAAAGAGGTCTGGTACAGCAGATTTGCCCAATGCCGTGTAGGTTTGCTAGCGAGGAATCTGCCTTCGAAGCCGCAGCTGACTTCCTCAGGCCAAACAAAGGAGACGAATCCAACTCCTTGACAGCCCAAAGCTCACTCCCACACGGAGAGGTCCGACGTGCCTCCACCCTGCACCCTTCCTTACCCCACTCTGCCACCAGCCTTTGCTCTCACCACACTCTGCTGTGTTTGATAATTCGTTGCAATGGCCACACAGAATTCACAGACAATACTCACAATTCTGGGGTCACAAAATGTTAAGGACACTGTTCTTTTGTCCACAGCCCCTCCTCTTAGCATTGCTGGCAGGCACGTCTCTTTCAACCTCTCCAGCCACGTGGTACCTTGGCCTCTGCCTTGGGAAGCCCATAATTCTGCCTCGTGGTCTCAGCATGGCTCCTCTCTTCTGTCCTGTGATCTCAAAGCTACAGCCTCTGGTGTCTCTGCCCCCTCGGCCACTTCAGACGACAGTTCTTTCTTGGTGGTCACCAGATTCTCAATCTCCACTCCTGGGATGGCTCACTCTTACAAACCCAGAATGACCAATCCCCTCTTTCAGTGTTTCACACACCTACTTGTCTGGTCCCACTGAATCATGGCTTTGCATTGGGCTGCTAACCACCAGGTCAAGAGTTCAAAACCACCAGTCGTTCCACAAAGAAAGATGAAATTGTCTACTCCTGTAAACAGTTATAGTCTCAGAAACCCACGGGGCAGTTCTGCCCTGTCCTGCAGGTCGCTATGGCAGTGAGAGTTGTTGTTGTTATTTTTCAGTATACCCAATCATGTGGTGGGAGTTACAAAGACATGAATAGAAGCTCCATGCCGACTAATTTCACTTCACCACACCTAGTCTCTGATTTTCCTCAGAAAGTCTTCAAAAGGAAGCGTAGATGGTTGTGTCAGTGTAAGTGCTGGGCTTCCCAAACCTACTGAAGAGATCTTTTAAGAAACTGCTTTGTAAAATACACTCTTACCCAACCAGAAAGAGCCCCTGCGGTGCAGTGGATACTACTAAACACTAACCAGAATATTGCCAGTTAGAACCTACCTACAGCTCTGAGGGAGTGAGGGGTTTTGCAGCCTCGGAAACCCTGTAGGCCAGTTGCCCTGTGCCCCGCCCAGTCTCTATGAGTTGGACTGGGCTCAGTGGCAGTGAGTTATCTCGCCAGAAAGATGAGAAAGAAGGAAGGGCAGGCTGACCAACAGAGAGGAGGAAGGAGAGAGGGGAGGGAAAAGGCTGAAAACTGGATAGGGCCTTCTGGCTTCTGCCATCTCACGGGGAAGCCAGGAGGGGGTGGGAGCGGTGCCTGGAGAATGACCTCCCACCTCTTTTCGGAAATCTCCCTGAGAGGCAGTGCTGCCTAGGAAGAAGGGGGTGTTTAGGATCCAGGAGACCCATGTTTGAACCCAAGATTTAGGATCCCTAACAGCTATGGAACTTCAAATGGGGCACTTAACCTCTCTGATGGTCCTTCCTGGGATGCCAAAGAAATGGAGGACACAATTGAAACCTCCTGGGTCAGTGGATTATTGTGAGGATTCGGTGGGAGGACATCTAGCAGGGGGTCCTGGCAGAGGCAACTCCCCAAAGCGGGCTTTTTCTTCCCGCAGCTTCCAGGCTCCTGGCCCAGCTCCCAACCTCCTCCAGCCCTCCGTAAAATGCAAAGTAGCAGGAGAGAAAGAAAGGCATTTCTCCCCTTTGACTGGTATAAAAAAAACTTGCAGCGAAGTCAGCTCAGCAATAGGTTACTGAATATAGAATAACTCCTTCCCAGATAAATGCTGTACTGAGCGGCCCTGGCAAGCGCCGTAATTCAGAAGCTGACAGCACTTGGAAACTGCCCTTCGGCAGAAACCCATTGTAAACAAGCTGTCAAGCTTAAGGAGAATATGCTGCGAAAATGTCGTAGATAAACAAACAGGGCGTCAGTCCAAGCCTGCTCCTCAGAGGAGCCATGCCTGCAAGGGCCTTGATGGGTGCTCTGAAGAGGGACCCGCACGCACGCCCGGCGCCTCAAAGTGCTGCCTTCTGAAAGCTGCGACCAGAAACACACACATCCAGTCAGGGCTCCAGGAAGGCCAGCCCTCAGCCATGTCCACTCGGAGAGCGCAGGGGGAAAGGGCCCAGAAACGTCCCCATTCACAGGACAGACAAAAAACACAGAGCTAAAGGAGCAGGAGGAACTTACCCAGAAGGCCATTTGTCTGAGTAAGAGGATTGGCACTGTGGGTGGGTGGGGTGGGTGGGGTGGGTCACAGGCGTCAAGGGCTGCTGCCCAGGCCCAAAGCAGAACTCAGGCTAAATCATGACTGGAAATAAAAAAACGATCCAGTGCCTGAAGCCCCACGGGCGGATCATGTAAAGTCTTGGTATGAAGGGGAATCCCTCCGAGAGGATTCTCTCCCAACATGGTTTGGTTCTCCTGGCTTAGGCACCTCCTGCATAGCCGTCTGAGAGCATTCAGTGTGGTAAGTTTGTGAGTGTGGGGTTTCTCCAGGCTCCGCTTATAACTGCTACCGCCCCCTTCCCTAGCTGTCAGGCCACTTCTGACTCAGGTAGCCCCATGTGCTAAAGAGTAGAACTGCTCCCTAGGGCCTTCGAAGCTGTGACCTTTGAGGGGCGGGATTGCCAGGCCTTTCTTTTGAGGTGCCTCTGGGAGTTTCAAGGTCCCTGGGTGGCACAAATAGTTTGGCCACAGCTATTACCCTACAAATTGGCAGCTCAAATCCACCCAGTGGCAACATGCAGAAAGGCCTGACAATCTTTGCAGCCACCAAATAACCCCTCTACAGAGCTCAGTTCTACTCTGTCACATGTAGGGGTCGCCTGAGTCAGAACGGATTCCATGGCCCAAGGCTTGGCTGGTTCCCAGCCTTCTCCTGAGGTGCCGTCAGAGGTGAGTGCGCTGTGTTCACTTCTGGGCAGGCTCCTTTCAAAGCCGGCTCCCCTGGTACTGTCGACTCCAGAGAGAAAGGGCAGAGTAAAAAGGCATGCTGAGAAGGTTGCTGTCTTGCAGGGACTCGATGGCGAACCTTCGCACCGCCTCAGTCACCCCTGACGGGGGGAAGGGGTTTCTGGCCCTGCTGAGGCCACTTGTGACTGGAATGCTTTGCCCACGACAACCAAAACCAAACCAAACCCATTGCCATTGAGTTGATGCCAACTCGTAGCGACCCACCCGATAGCAGGCCTGCACCTTTGGGCTTCTGGGGCTGTCAGTCTTTACAGGAGCAGACAGCCTTGCCTTTCTCCCAGGAGCAACTCGTGGGAGTGAGCAATCGACCTTGTGGTGAGCAGTCCGATGCTTACCAGCGCTCCCTCTTTGCCCATGATAGGATTTTAATAATAATTATCCTGCAGGTGAATAAGTGAGTGGACTACAGGAACCCCACCTCGTAATGTGCTGTATTTTACAAACTAGTGGCCCTGGGCCTTTGCTTCCTCCTCTCCCCTCAAAATGTCAGAAATTGCTAAGTAACAGAATGAAGTTTCCAGCATTTCTCTTGCTTCTTGGTTTACTAGCATTATTTGTGCGTGTGTGTTTTTCGGCTTGGCTGCCTTGCTTCTCTGAACCAAACGTCCTTTTGTTCTTTTACGTTCTCCTGGGCGAGGGAGTGTCTTGGGGACTCAACTCCTGGTGCTCGAGCAGGTATTAAAACCCTGCAGCCCTCTCTGCATTAGTGCTCAGTGCTCGAATTTTTCTCCCACGAGGCATCATCTTATTGATTGAGCCCGCCTGCAGACTGTGAGTGGATGACAACTGTTAAACAAGGTTAATGCATAATAGGCTTTCATTCATTTACCCAAACAAGTGGGCTGGTTTCTTTTATTGCCCAGCCAAGGGGCTGAGCCATTGACTCTCTGTGTTCCTTAGCCCAGTGCTTTCAGCCCTGGCTGTGCTGGCCAATCTCCTAGGGATCTTGTTAAAATGCAGACTCTCATTCGGTAGGTCTGAGGTGGAGCCCCAGATTCTGAAATTCTAACAAGCTCCCAGGTGACCAAGGCCGCTGTTGGTCTCTGGGCCACACTGAGTAGCAAGGTCTTAAAGAAAATAGTCCAGCCTCTTTCCTTCCACCCCCATCCCCTTCCCAGCTCCTACCTATTTAAGCCTGGGCACCACCAACCCCCCACATTCATTTTCATACCTGACACATGAAAAATAAGATGCCAAGAAAACGGACATGAGTGCCAGGCACTGTGCCGAGCGCCTCACAGGCAGGAGCTCAGACCCCTGCGCCACGTTTTACAATCTCAGAACCCGAAGCCTGGAGGCAGCATCCCACCCTTGCATGTGTACCTGCCTCTGAACCTGGTGCTGTTGGGTAAATGATAGACTGTGAACCACAGCGACAGAGGTTCAAACTTACCAGCCCATCCTTGGGGGAGAGTTGAGGCTCTCTGCTGCTGTAAAGATTTACAGCCTCAATACCCTATCTTGGGTCACCTGGCCCTGGAGCTGCAGCCTCCTGTCTCCTCTATAAAGTTGCCCCAAGTGGGCAATACAGCCCCCAGGGAACACTGGAACAGATGGGGAGGCTGCAAAAGCAGATGCCTACACTTTATTCCGGATTGTGGGCTGTAGTACAAAAGCCGCTTGCCAAGGGGGCACTGAGTAAATGCGTTTCCGAAAAGAGGGCAGTAGGCCAAATGAGTTTGGGAACCTGAGCTGTAGAACAAGAGGCTCCATCGCCTACGGTTGCTCGCCACCTACTTGTGACACCAAGTGCGCACAGCTCTTTAACCTTCTGGCCACAAGGACGCTTTTATGCTAATGGTTTTCTTGGCACATGATTCTCACATCATACAATTTCATAGTCAATCACATCAAGAAGATCTGTGCAATCGCACCACAATCAATCTCAGAACACCTTCTTCTCTCTTGCTGTTGTTAGCACCCCCATTTCGCCCAAAAGTCCCCTGCTGTGGTCCTAAGTAATTATTAATCCAGTTGTTGTCGCTATAGATTCACCTGTCTAAAACACCTACAAGAAATAACAACAACAAAACAGCAATGACAAAACAGAGGAAAATCTCAATAGAAAATAAAGCAGAAAATATGAAAAACTGAAACAACTTTAAAATAGGTCCAAAGGGAAATCAGATGATAAGATGTTATATTTAACCTAACTGCATTATCCTTAATTGACTGGACTGTAATCAGGGAGGATACACTGAAGTCTTAATCCAGCTGGATTCTGGGCTTCCCCTGCATATGGTTTCTAGGCTTCCCCTGTCATCCATAGCCTTCTGCAAACCAAGTATTCAGATTTTAAGCTCTAATACCATTTCCTCCTTCGGATTTAGATTTAAGTATTATGATCTTTAGCTCACACCGGCCTGGTGTACATGTGGACTTACTTGACACCTCACTTAAATGGCCACTTGTTTTAAGACAAGCCTTTAAGATGCCAGATGAGATTCTTTCTGATAGGCGGGCACACCATCTGGTTTCTTCACCATTCTTTGCCGTAGCACCCGTAGTTCGGTGCTTTATCATTGAGGGAGCGTGTGGAGAAGGGCCGTGCCTTAAGAACTAAGTGCAAGCCCAAAAGGGACACGGGGGCTCTTGCTTTGAAAATCAGCTTTCCTATAACATTGCCAGACCCCAGATGCCTTGAATTTCCAACGACCTCCATCAGCACTTGTCTGTGTTCTACCCCTTTTTCCTGTGCTGGGCTCTGAACAGTTGTCTATCCACTTTACCTTGCTTACATTTATGAGCAGGGCAGAATACATAGGAAAGAATCAATTTTTTAAAAAAATTTAAACTCGACTTTGGCATATTTGAGGCCTTTTAGAAAAAAGGCACATCTGTGTGAGTTTAAAAACTTATGTTTTCATACTCAGATCTCACTGGCACTCAGCCTCTGGCATCTGCTTTATCTGATTTCTAGCTTTAGAAATTGGAGTGAGTGGTCTTGAATTTCCTGATCTTGCCATGTGGTTAACAAAGACTTCTGATCACCTCTACTTCTCGAAGCGCTGAGCTCAGCCCAATTTCTGAGCCCACGCCCCACCCTATCCTGGGTGTGATACAACCACCCCCCCCCCCCACCTCTGTGAAAAAGCAGCCCAGAATCGGGGTACTATGTCAGCCCGAGCATTTAGATAGTCATCTGGGTGCACAAAATGAAACTTCTTCCCGTGTTTAAAGGCTTCAAAAGCATCCGCTCTCATTGCCTGCACAAGTCCATCAGGGCAAGTGTGGGTCTCCTTCTCTATAAGCAACCACAGGCAGAACTTCCTGCATCCAGTAGCTACACAAGAAGCAGATGCTTTTAGGGCGGAGTTAAAGCCAGGGGGCTAAGGGGTGGCCTGCCCATACGATCGTGTATTCTATACGAGGGGTTGAGTTTAAAGCAGTGTGGCATCCTGAAAGCGTACTAAGTGTAATCATTCACCCTTCTCTGCTGAACGACATGCCAAGTGCCAGGCACACAAGGACGGAGGCAGAGGAACAAGTGCACTGACGCGTGTGCCCACCAGGACGCGCTGAGAGGAGCTCCGGGAGGCAGTGCCTCTCCCAGACTGTGACCCAAGAAGCCTGTGGGGGGAGCTGGTGCCCCTTATCGTCCCGGGTCTGCTGTAGCAAAGTACCACAAACTTGACATCTTAAAATCTGACAGTCTGGAAGGTAGATGTCCAAGCTCCCCGGTCAGCCAGGCTCTGCTCTCACCAAAGACTATGCAGTAGGGCCCTGGCCTTGGCTCCGTGACTCCAGTCTCTGCCTCCGTCTTCATGTGGCCTTCTTCTCATGTGGCCTTCTAAGGCCACCAGGCATTGGACTAGGGCCCATCCTAATCCAGACTCACCGCATCGTAATTCGATGACATCTACAACGACCCTATTGCCAAATAAGGGCCCAGTCACAGGTCCTGGAACTTTTTACAGGGCACAATTCAACTCATAACAGCGCCCATATCGAATCTTCTTGCCTGCAGCCTCAGAATTCTAGAGCTAGAGGCGATCAGGAGGGACTCAGAGGGGCCACCATGTTCGCATCTGTCCAGTGTGAGTGAGGTCCCCTAAGTCACAGTGTGCAGGCTGCATGAGTGTTCAGGAATCCTCCTGCTTTTCAGAGAAGAATCTGGGCCCAGAAAGGCACGCTGCCTAGAGCTGGTGCTGTGTCTGCCTGACCACAGCCAGCCACCCCCCACCCCCCCACCCCCGCCCAAAGCTGAGGCTCCAGGCCTGGTAACCCACCGACTTGCAAAGACAGGCAAATTTAGAAAGCTCCTCATCTCCAATCGGTAGCTTGTTTTTGTTTTCATTTTAAACTGAGTGTGAGGAGAAACAAAGGCTGTCCCCCAGGTGAGCCCTGCCCCTGAACACCCATGGGTGCTCTGGTTGCGGGCTAATGTCCCAGCAATAGGGCTCCTCCTCCGCTCCTGCCAGCAGTTTTCCCCTGGGGGCTCTTACCCTCTGCTTGGGTGCCTCCAACCGTGTAAATAGCTGGGTTTATTTCTTGAATCGATGGCCAACCTCTGCTGAACTGAAACCACCTCTTGTTTTTTCTCCACCCCCCATCCCCTTGTCCCTCCCACCCCAGGTGTCATTTAGGTACCACTGTCGATTGTACAACGAATGGCGTCGGACCAATCAGAGGGTGATTCTCCTCATTCCAAAGTCTGTCAGCGTACCTTCTAACCAGCAGTCCTTGCTGGGCCTCCACTCTGTCAAGAGGAACTCAAAGGAGACCATTGTTTGATGCTTGTGTGGGTGGGTGGTTGATTAGTTGTTTGGGGTCTGAAAGTTTCTGCACTGGGGCCATGCACTGAGCCACCCCCTAAACCCTTCCTTCCGCCTGTGGGTCTGAGAACAGCCAACGCCTCAAGTTGGTCCATTGCCCCGAGCAACGAGCTCGGCCAGAAGAAAGCAAATGCTGTTTCCCTTCAGATCCTGGATGCTGCAGTCGTATGAGATTGGCTCAGCTGCCAAACCTGTTAATTTAGCAGATACGGTATGGAATTTTCTCAACACCTCTTGAACGTATGAGGAAGGTGGTCCTACTAAGGATGCAATTCTTCCTTTTTTATTACTATTTCAAGATATATATGTATATTAAACTTAGACGATCATCAAAATCAAAAAGCCAACATAAACACCGGTTTCTTGGTTTGGATGGGTTTCGGTTTGGGCTAGCTCATCTGTTTTTGGTTTCTTCTGTATATTCTTTGGGGGCAGTTTGATCGCTTGTGTGGTCTTTCTCATCTCTCTCTCGTCTATCTGTCAAGAGACAGCACACCGACTTCAGAACAAGTCATGATCAGAAGGATGGTTTGCACTCAACCTCAGTTAATTATTCCGTTTGTAAAGGGAAAAAAGTCGCGGCAAGTCTCCACTCAGTGAGCTGTTCACTTCAATACCATTAAAGAGGGAGGGGAGATTTATGGCGAGAAGCAGGCTCCTGTCACCTTGTTTAGTACTGGCAGCTGAGAAAAGCTATTTTCTAATAATAAATATACCGTGTGTGAAAGACAAACCCCACTGATTGCAATACTCTTTTTTTAAATCATAAGACCTGCAAAGTTTCCCAAAGTAGCTTGGAAAATGAGACAGAGCAGGGGGAGAAACAAGAAAAAGCGAAGAGGTCGGCATTTCACACACACACCCCCACCCCTGTCTCCTTCCCAACATGTCTTAATTCTGCATTGGTAATGAATTGGTGGATCATTAGACATTTCTAGGAACTCTGGACCTGATTTGCATATCAATTAGCATTCCCATCCCTCTCTTGAGTTTCTAGCTTGACAGGTAGATGTGGCAACGGGAAAAAAAACAACCCAGCCCGTCCTGCAGCAGTGCTCTCAGTCTCAGACCCCTCTGTCTGGTTTTCCAAAAAAAAAAGGCAGAGCGGGTGGACAGCCCCACACAGTGCCCATCCTCCCACCCCCACCCCATTCCCCCCTCCCCCCACCCCGCAACGAGCCAAGTCTGTCCTCGGCTGACATAGAGTTTTTTCCTAAGGGCTCCAAGGCCCCCGGGTAAGGATGGCCATCGGGGCCCTGCATCGTGCACCTGAGGAGTAGAGTCCTTCCCTTGGTTTGGCACTCGGGGCTCCCGGCCGTCTGCCCACCCACCCACCCACCCACTGCCAGGAGCGCCAGAGCACAACTTCGGGGAAATGCATAAAATATAGATTTCGAGAACATAACCCGCATGTCAACTATCATGCCAGCATCTGCCTCCTCCTCCCCCAGCAGGCGCTCGGCTGGTGCCCAGAGCAGGCGACAAGGCCAGTACCCAGGTGGGTCTGGGTCGGCAGGAGGATGGCACTGCGGCCCGGGTGCCCTTGGTCGGCCAAGCCCTGCACTGGGCGCCGCCCGGGGGGAGCACAGCTGTATGTGCCTCCCCACACAACCCCGACGTGCTTTATGGCTTGTGACAATAGATTTCCTCCTCGACACTTCAATTCCAGGAATCCAGAGCCCGGCCCCTTCTGTTTACCAGGCCCTGCTCACCCCTCAGGGCTGTCATTAACTGTGCCACCATCAACCGCTTCTTAATTGACCTTTTTAAAATGCTGGACACCACTGGCAGCACACAGCTGTCACACATTAAATTCCCAGAGCAAGGCGCCCAATTCAGTAGCTAGTGAACTGCAGCCCTGCAATATCCTTGAGAAATGACGTCCACCAGCCTCGGTCTCTGAGCTTTCCGGTTAGGTGGTGACACCTCTCGATTCAGGAGATGTCTGGACCCTTTCTCGTCTCCAAGGGTTGCCTGATCGCTTCCTGTTAAGGGACAGCTGCAGAGACGTCCCTGCTTGCTTTAATCATGAAGTGAGTATATGACGCTAAAGGGCAGGGCATCCTCAGCACTGTCCTGCCTCTTCTCAGCCTTATTTGCATCCCTGCCTGGGAAATGGAGCAGAGGCCAGACAACGGGAGCAGGCAGCATGGAGAGTGGTGAGCAGGGCACCCAGAATAACATCTGAGCCTCCCTTAGCCAGGCCACTAGCTCAGGACCTCCTTGGGATAGACTCGGGTCTCCACCAGCACCAAGGGCCAGCTGAGGTCTGAGCAGTGTTCAGGATTCTCCTCCCCTAAAGGATTCCCCTGCGGTGTAGTGGTTACGCATTGGACTGTGACCTGCAAGGTCGGCAGTGTGAAACCACTCTCTGCTCCTCGAGAGAAAGACGGGGCTTTCTACTCCCATAAAGAGTTACCATCTGGGACACTCATAGGGGCAGTTCTGCCCTGTCCTTGTAGGGTCACTGAGTCAGAATCGGTTCGATGCCAGAAAGCTGATTTCTCTTAACCTCTTGCTTTCTTAACCCTGAAGCCCTTAAAGGAAGAGTGGCCAGGACTGCTGCCTATGCACAAGGACACTCCTGAGGGCAAGGGGCAGGCAGGAGCGGAGCTCCAGTCGCCAACCCCCACTCCACTGTTGCCTGGCAGAGAAGACCCTCTGGGTTAGCAGTGGCTGTGCCAGCTTGCACCCACTGTTTGCTTCTTTGTGAGATGAAGACTGAAGCTAGAGCGGTGGTGGGGTGGATAAAGGATCTTGGGGGCTCGCTGCTCCCCTTGCCACCCAGTCCTCTCGTCCTTGCTTCTTGCAAGGACCCCATCCTAGCACCGTAAGGATGGGGTATGGTGTGTGTGACAAATGTGTGAATTAACAAAGACCTGTGTACTCTTGCCTGTCCTGCATGTGTATGTGTGTGTCTGTGTGTCCGTCCTCCAAGCCCCAGTGTGTTTCTGCCCGTTCTTATTCAGGAGAAGGACAGAGCACACCGAACCCATTTGCACAAATTCTATAGCTCCTCGGAGAACTGAGCAGAAGCGCAGATGAGCTGTAAAATCCAATTAAGGAAAAATAAATGGCATGATTTGGAAGCTACTTTTATTTGTCTTTCATATTTGTCCTGGTCTTGTTGAGCTCCTGGGCCCGGCATAGGCCATCACGTTCAGCTGGGCTGTAGCTACCATGAATTCTTTTCGGTGCAAAGAACTCATCTGGGGACGTGGAGAGCCAAAGGAGAAAACAGACACGAAGCAGCACCCTGGCCAGCCCAGCACATAGGCGTGCAGCACAGCCAGCAGGCTCCACTCTCCTCTGAGGCTCTCTTTGTTCCCTTCTTGGCACTGCCCTCTGCTCGGGGATCCTGGCCTGTCCTGGCCTTCCCTGACACAGCACAGACACTAGGTCTTCAGCCTACCAGCACGAGGGACTGTCCCAAAGCACAAGGAACCTGGGGAGGAAAGACACCTAAGAAATGAAATTGGTACCTGCTTCCTTTTCCCTGTAATCCAGAGTGTGCCTGTAGATCGCAGACACACACCGTGTGGCCCCCGGTGACAAGGGCAGAGGTGTGATTCTGATGAGACCGGCCGGCAGGTGGGGGCGGGGCTGGGACTGTGATGGGCCTGGCGTGGTGCCCACCTTCCTGGCCATGCACCTAGGCATTGACTGTGGGAAGCCTGATGCTGGCAGAGCCTGGAATCATGAGAACTTGACACTCGTGTTAGTGATCCCTGGGCAACTGCAAACTGTCTCCAAGATGTGACAGTTCTGCAGAAAGACACGGGCCACTGTGTTCCACCAGCCACAAACGTCTCAGTGTCTATGAGCTGGCATTGGGACCTACTGCCTCTCCCTCGCTGTTTCCGTTCTCCTGGGGGTGACTCTAGCTCTTTTCTCCCCAATGCAAAAACAAAACAGAAAACCAGTTATGTCTGGGTTTGAACCCTCACTCAATTACAGACCATCCGGTGCCATTCCATAGAGTTTTCACTCTGGGAAGCAGATCACCAGGCCTTTCTTACGAGTCTCACTGAGTCTGGAAGCTCCACTGAAACCTGTGTAGCCTCATAGCAAAGCCAGGCCTCCACTGACAGCTGGGTGGTGGCTGCACATAAAGTGCACTGGCCAGGAATCAACCAACGTCTTCCACACTGCTACTGAAGAAACCGCAGTGTTTCTTTGCCTGGGTAAAACAGAGTTGACACCCACCCCAAACATCCCTTATCGGACTTGAACAAGAGAAAATGTATCAAGGGCTTAGCTCCCAATATTCCATGAATAAGCCCACTGTTGCTTATGTCTGGGTATTTTGCCCTCGCCTGGGTTTTGACAACCAATTTTGGCAAATGATTTGATCCATAAACAAGTGGCTTCAACTCTCTTTTGAAAAGAAGAGTCATTTTAAATAACCAACCAATATTTGCTGAGCACTCTGGGAGTTCAAAGGACTTTAGAGAACCTGCTGGAGCCTAGTGGGCCTAACCTACGCCAAGATCTCCACTGTCCCTGCTTAGCGAGGCTGGTGGCTGCGTGAGACGTTGTTGCAGGTGAGACATGCTAGTTCCGGATCCGGCGCTGCAGGGGAAATAGGAACAGCACAGTCTGTGTGCACAGGAACAAGAAGCTCGTGAGTCACTGAGCTCAGACATCCAGCACCTCCGGGAAGCTCTTCACTCTGTGCACACAGATGACGTCGTCCAGAGGGAGAGGCAGTTCCGGGAGCCCTGCTTCACTGGGGACAGACTGCATCAAGGAAATGAATAGATGAGCCCCCTCCAAGAAAGAAACACAGAAACAAAACCCATTACTCTCGAGTTGATTCCATCTCAGGGTGAGCCCTGACGCTACGGAGCAGAACCCTGAGTTCCGAAAGATAGTGGTGGCGGTGTGGGGATGCGTTGGGCTGCTAACTGCAAAGTCAGCAGTTCAAAACCACCAGCAGCTCTGCAGGAGAAAGATGAGACTTTCTACTGCTGTAAAGTTACAGTCTCAGGAACCCACAGGGGCAGATCTACCCTGTCCTGTAAGGCTGCTATGAGTCGGCATTGCCTCACTCAAACTTGTGAGTTTGAGTTTTTGGAGGCACCTTTCACAGCACTTCCAACCGCTGACCTGCCAGTTGACCAAACCCCCAGAGCACAGTCACTGAGTCGCTCCTTAGATCATTTCCAAGGCTCTGTGAATCCGATCGGAGCAGACAGCCTCATCTTTCTCCCATGAAGGGGCTGGCGGATTTGATCTACCAAAGTTGGGGCTGGCGGTTCAGTACTCAACAGTGCCACCAGGGCTCCTTCTTCAGCTCACAATGGGCACAAATCATTGCACCACGCACGGAGGGAGGCTCTACAGGCCCTACCAGAGGTTCCGTGTTCGTTCATGTGGACGCCGGGTGCAGAGAATTGGGTTAGGCATACTCCTCAGTTGACGCCACGGTTTCGGTTTCTGTCGGTCTGTGTAGGTCTGACCAGATCCAGCAGCCTGTATCTAATGGCAGGCTCTTCCTCATGTAATCCTCATCACAGCCTTATGAGACACCCCTCGTTATTAAGCCCCAGCTTTCTGTTGTCTGTTGCTGCACAGATCGCCCAAAAACACAGTAATCTCAACAAGCTCTTGATGGTATGAATGCAGTGCAGTGACAGTGGTCTCTCCATGGGGCCTGTCCCCCTGTCCGGCACGTCCGCGCCAGCCCCTCTCTTTCCACTCAACCAGGATGGAAGGAGCTTCTGGTCTGCTTAACGTCTGACCTTTAGATGGGAGGTGTCACCGCATTCTGTTCATCAACACGGTCGCCGACCCACCTCTTGAGACATGGAGCCATCTTGGAGACGAGCTACCAGTGGAGAAACTTAACTGGAGAGCTTGGATTCATCCTCCAACATAGTAAAGCTGGTAGGGGGCAGAGGTGGGATTCAAACCAGCGAGCAGGCTCTGGCGTCCACGCTCTGAGCCACTGAGTTAGCCACTGAGTTAGCAATGCTGCCTAACTACAGCTTACTCCTTTTCACTCCTAACCTCCGCCTCATCTCCTGCCACCTACTCTACAAAGCAAGCCCCAGACCACTGTCAAGTCAATGCCAACTCAGAGTGGCCTTATAGGACAGAGGAGAATTGCCCTGGGGTTTCTGAGACCATAACTGTTCACAGGAGTAGAAGACCTCATCTTCCTCCCTCAGAGCTGCTGGTGGTTTCGAACTGCTGATCTTGTGTTTAGCAGGCCAGCACGTAACCACTGCGCCACCAGGTCTTCCCCATCCTCGATTGGGTTGTCTATATAAACCGAATATGGATATATTTTTGTAAAACATGTTGTTTCATGAGTATATTCTTAATTTACATAAAAGGTACCACATTTTAGCAGACACTACTAGCCCACATCCCAACCAAACCCACTGCTGCAGGGGTTCCAAGGCTGTAAATCTGTATGAAAGCAGACTGCCTCAGCCTCATCTTTGCCTGCAGAACAGCTGGAGGGTTAGAACCACTGACCTTTCAGGTAGCAGCCTGAAGCTTAGCCCATGGCACCAGTAGGGCTCCACGGGTGTTACTGTAAATCTCACTATTTTTCCTCATTTGAGAGATCTCCATCTTACTGCCTGGGTTTTTGACTCACTGTTTCTGGTGGCTGCTTGAGGTCCATTTTATTTTCACATTCCCCAATGGAGCGCCAGTGGCACAGTGGTTAGAGTTGGGTTGCTACCTTCAAGGCCAGTTGTTCAAAATCACCAACTGCCCCTCAGGAGAAGGACAGGGCTTTCTGCTCCTGCAAAGAGAGTCACAATGTGGGAAACTCACAGGGGCAATTCTACCCTGCCCTAAGGGTCACTGTGAGTCGGCCTTGACACGATCACAGTGAGTTTGGTTTGGTTTTCAAGTAACCTCTAACTCGACCCCACCTAGAATCGAGTAGACATCCTCTTAGATGGCCCCTTAGGGCTTTGCTGGGGTCCCTTGGGATTCGTAGCCATCAACGAAAATGCTGGGCTAGAGGATGTAGACACTATGTCATTGTCTTCGTATTGTTATCTGGAAGGACTAGGTACAGCCCACTTCAGACATCCAAAGAGTCCTGGAGGGGCAGTGGGTTACTCACTGGGCTGCAGTTTGGGGTTTGGATATGCGCTACAGGTGCTCAAAAAAAAATAAAGCAACCTCATTTGTGTCAGAATGAAACTATGTCCCAAAGCATTTCCATTGCTATTTTTTTACAAGAAGATCTCCAGGCCTTTCTTCTGAGTCATCTCTAGAGAGACTACATCTCTGGGGTTTGTTTGTTTGTTTGTTTATTGTAACACATTTGCTTGCTAGTTGTAAGTAAGGAAAAATACTTAAGGATAAGTTACACAAAGGATAAATGAATTTATCTAGAAGTTTGATATAGGGTGATCTGTGATATACTTCTTTTTTTAACAGTTTTATTGACAGTTTATCCATATCACATATGATTTAATAGTTCAACCATTCGAGAAGAATTGTACAATCTTTACCACAATCAATTTGAGAACACTTTCTTTTTCCCATCACTCATTGTTACTCATGCAATTTCTTTTTTCAATTTTGGCAAAAATGTCCACAACAAAACATTCTCCCATTCAACAACTTCTCCAGCTATAACTCAATGCTATTGCTTACACTCTTTCTGTTGTACAGCCATTACTGATATTGCTCTCCAAATTGTTCCACCACCATTAAAATGAACTCAATGCCCCTAAGCAAGAACTACTCTCCTTCACCCATGCTCACCATGGACCGAGTTTGGTTTCTTTCTTCCTTTTAGCAGTTTTCTTGAGAAAATATTCACATCACACATACTTCCACAGTTAATTTTTTAAAGAGTTGTGTATATATCATCACAATCAGTTCTAATGTTGCCATCCTCCCTCCTGCATTCATTGGTTGCTCTGAAATTCCCCTCCGGCACACCTCCACCTCAGTAAACCATTGCATCAGTATTGTCTCTGCATCCACTCCTGTGCTTCTTAAACTGGGAAACCCAATGGAAACAGTAAAAAACAAAACAGACAGGATAAAATAACAACAATAATAATATAAAGATAAAAATAAAGAATAAAAAAAGACCACCAATAATATTTTAAAAGTCAGAGGAGATATTTCTGTGTTGGAACAATCAAGTAATATTTGAGCATAGAGCAAACTCAGGTTGGGTCAAGAGAGGTCAACTGACCAAGTGTCATATAATACCATGGTTCAATCCACCATAATCAAGTTTACAATAATCTCTGTCTGACAGTAAAACTGTCTGAGTCCCTCACCTGTGACCACAGGAGATCTGCCAGAGGCTTAATCTGACTTGATATTCTGCAGATGGACTTTGGGCTCCCGCTGTCTTCCATAACTTTCTACAAATTGAGTGTTCACAATTTAAGCTCTGATACTTTTCCCTTCATTATATTTGGATTTTGTTATTGTCATATTTGGATCCCACAGGCTGGCGTGCTTCTTCCATGTAGACTTACGCAGTTGACTCCTCACTTAGATGGCTGCTTGCTTGAATACAAGCCTTTAAGACCCCAGACACTATTCCCATTGATAGCTAGGCACCATCTGCTTTCTTCACCACACTTTGCTGTAGCACCCATATCTTCTGCAGTGATCTCTTCGTGGAGGCAAGTATTGAGCAGGGCCATGTTATAAGAACTAACAGCTCTTGAATTGGGGCTAGAGTGAAGTGGGAGCTCAAATCCAACTGTACACCTTTGGTTTACTTCAGCAGTTTTTTTTATCATCTTATTGGGGGCTCATACAACTCTTATCTATTTTCTTTTTATTCTTTGTATTGGGGGCTCATACAACTCATCACAATCCATACATCCATCCATTGTGTCGAGCACATTTGTACATTTGTTGCCATCATCATTCTCAAAACATTTGCTTTCTACTTGAGCCCTTGATATCAACTCCACATTTCCTCCCCCTCCGTCTTCCCCTCCCCCTCACGAACCCTTGATAATTTATAAATTATTATTACTTTTTCATGTCTTACACTGTCCGATGTTTCCCTTCACCCACTTTTCTGTTGTCCATCAGCAGTCATATTATGACAGAACTCAGAACCAACGAGAACAACAAGAAAAAACAAAAAAGAAAAAACTTGGTTCATCATCCCCTTAGGGTATAAGGCAATTGTAATAATAACATCAATAATTTAATCAGTGACAGAATTTAAGGTAATGTTAATAGGAGTAGTTTATGTGAGTACAGTCCAACTGTCAGCTGCAGTCCGTGAGTTGTTGCTTTGTACAGATTAATTTCCTAAGTGATTGGCCTCTGCTTACATTGAGCACAGGTGTTGGTGGTAGGGGAAAGTCTCTGTGCCACTTCTTACAAGGGCAGATCCTTGCCTCTCAGATTAATACCTGTCATATTAATGCAAGGGGAGCATTGAGGTACTAAATATCTGGTGGTTCTGGGTCCCCTTTCATTGCATATCCACTAAGCCAGGGAATCCCACCCAAGTCCAACGACCACCATTTCCACAGCCTTGGGGTGGCTTCCTCTCCCATCAGGGTTTTTAGTCCTAAGTCCAAGGGTTCCAGGTAGTTTTGACTTAAGACTCAGTTTGCTCATTCAGGCTTACACCCCGAGTCCTTCTGGTGTGGCTCTCCTTGGTGGGTGCCATATTCCCAGCAAGGCCAGTGTCCAAGGTCATCACAGTGCCCAGTCCACAGCATGGTTCACCGGAGGCCGGGAAGAAACATATTCAAAGTGTCTACCAGAAACATGGAACTGAGTTTATTCTCCCGTTAGGTTCCTGGCAATTGTAGTTGAACATCCCTTCCTGAGGTGAGCTTGCTCCTCCCCACTTCCCTACCATGCTCATCAGCAGAAGTATCGGTACCTGCCCTGAAACGCAGGTGTCCCCTCCCCCGGTGTTAACTTGAGTTTCCCCGCGTTCCTGCCAAGGGCCTGTAGATTGTCGCAGCCCTGTCCCCCTGCTCTACGGCGCCAGGTCCTCCTTTCCGGTTAATCAGCAAGCACTGTGGCCCCACACAGTGACTCCTTTCCACACCTACCTGCTAGCTAGGTGCTCGTTTTAGGCAGCCTCATGGTATAAATTTGTGTCTTCTTGCTTATTTCTGCTTAACTTTACATCCTTCTCATTCTACAGAGTTGAGCTTATTTTGGTTTATTTTATTAATTCTTAGTCATGCAGATTTTCCTTGGACATTTTCCCACTGGGCTCCCTATCCTCTCCTCTTGAGTTTCCCCGGTGAGTTTAATGCACTGCAAATTCTGTCATTTATTCTACACTCTCCTCCCCAGCCCCCAACTGTTTAATTGTCTATGGTGCAGTTTGTTGAACAGAAATCTTTATTTCTGACACTCCAATCCAGTTCCATGTGGTTTGTCTGATGGGGGTCCTTATTTAAATTAAGGAGTGTGGCGTAGTGCTTACACATTGGGTTGCGATCAGCAGGGTCAGCAGTTCGAAACCACCAGCAGCTCTGTGAGAGAAAGACGGGGCTTTCTACTCCCGTTCGCAGTGGCAGTCTTAAAAACCCACAAGGGGTCACGATGAGTCAACATTGACCCGATGGCAGTGAGGACTTAAATTGAAGAATAAAGTTTTATTATTTATTATTATAATTATTCCTTTGACCTGTAGAGTTTGACCTTCCACGCCTAGGCCTTTAATCCTCAGGGAGATCGTCTGTTTCCATAGAAGGTGAGGAGCGGCCGGTGGCTCCGTTTTGCTGGCAGTGTTCCCATCACCATCACTACACCCTCTCCTTGCACATGCACACCATCACCTGATCACAGGTTCAAGCCCAAAGCCCGCGGCCACCAACTCAACGCAACTGCCATGGAGTCCTTTCTGACTCAAACGGCTGGGAACTGCCCCTGGGCGGTTCCGAGGCCGCACCTCTTCTCAGCTGCAGGAAGCCTTATCTTTCTTCCTCGGGGTTGCTGGTGGACTCAGACTGCCGACTTTGTGGTTTCTAACCCAACGCATAATCCACTATGCCCCCAGGGCTCACCCCAGAGGACTGCCAGCTTTACTGGGGCAGAAACCATTTCGTTTTTCTGTGGAGTGGTGGGTGACTGCAAAGCACTGACTTCGTAGTCAGCAGCCGAGTGCTTAATCACTGCGCCACCAGTGCTCCTTATCACGTACTCTGCGCCGACTAAGCCTCAGTCTGGTTTGGGGAAGTCGAGGTGCAAGTTTCATGGAAAGATGTTCCACGTTCCTGAAAGACTTCATAGGGTTCAGATGTCCGCACTACCAAAAGCAATCGATCAGATGAACACCCTCTCACTCAGACTTCCAACAGCGCGTTCTCTGAGGCATAGAAAACCCACTCCTCGGCTTTAGAAGTGATGGCAAGGGACTTCCCATAGCTAAGTAGGCCTCCAAAGCACAAGAATCCCCCTCCGTTGGCCCGGAGGACAAAGGGAGGAGAGGCAGAAATAAAAGAAGGCGATGGAAAATGTGGCTCATTGTCTCCACGTAAAACTGCCTCTTTGGCCACGAATTCCTAAGAAACCAACAGTGCCGTTACCGAACATGGTGATCCAAAACTCCATAGAGAAATCCTGAACAGAAGGGGGAAATGCACAAGAGGATTCTGAATGATCCCGCATGCTAGGCTCTCTGCAGCCCCGCAGGCTGGATGAGCCCCGCAACTGCTGCCTTGAGATAATCTTTAAAACTTAAACCCAGAAAATAACGATGTCTAAATTACCAAGGGCACATGAGGGAGGGGAGAGCGGGGAGGGAGGGGGTAAAAAAGAGGACCTGATGCAAAGGGCTTAAGTGGAGAGCAAATGCTTTGAGAATGGTTGGGGCAGGGAATGTGCAGATGTGCTTTATACAATTGATGTATGTATATGTATGGATTGATAAGAGTTGTATGAGCCCCTAATAAAATGTAAAAAAAGAAAAAAAAACTTAAACCCAGAAATGTCCCCTGATGTCTTCTTAAAATCAAAAATAGTTTACCTTAACTAGATTTACTTAAGTCTGCTTTAAGCATTAAGCTTTTCAAAGAAACATCTATACTTGATGAAACAGAGCACTAGCGAGGAGTGAGCTGATGCTCACGAGGAGGAACAACCCTTGGAGAAGAGAGTCCTTGTCACGGACCTGGACGCACAGAACCTGTGCACTTGCTGTACGCTTGGCGCATGTACTCTCAACAACCACAAACTTAATGAAAAGATTATGGACAACAAAGTCCTATCAAGTAATTCCACTCTGTCCCACACCGGAGTGGCCCGAGTCAAAATTCACTACCAGCTATAGATTTGGTTTGGGGCTGTCTGTCAGGTAAGCATCGGACTGCTAACCACACAGACGAGGGTCAGCCACCGCCTGTTCCAAGGGAGGAAAATAAGCCCGCTTCTGCCAAGATTCCCCAAACCTGGGGGTGCCCTGGTGGCATACGGGTTACACATTGGCCTGAAATCCCCAGGGGCTGCAGTTTGAAACTGCCAGCCACCCGTCAGGAGAAAGCTGGGTGTTTCTACTCTCACAAAAGGTGACAGACAGTCTTGGAAACTCACAGGGGCAGCTCACTATGAGTCAGCATTGACTCGATGGCAGTGAGTTTGGTTCTTGGCTTTATGGGTCAAAATCAATTCGACGGCACTGGATTTAGTTTTGTTCGTTTGGATCTTCTAAATGCCATCCTATTTTCTAGTTGGGAGACAGAGGAGGCTTTCTACTCCCGTGGGGCTACAGTGTCGTTAAACGACAAGGGCAGGTCTACCCGTCCTGTCTAGGTTGCTGTGAATTGATGGCAGTGAGCTTACTGCCTAGCTCCCTCGTGCTGGCGCTGAGGAACACTGATGATCCTTTGCGGGACTCAGTTCTCAGCTTGCAGACTCAGTGTCTCTACTCCCTTCCCAGCCAGTTCCTTCCTACCTCAGTGCAAGCACCAGAGTGTCCCGACTCTCAGCCACGTGAACAAGTGGGTCTGCCCAGTTTCCAATCTGAAAGAGCAAATGTCCAATGTCTCCCCACTGTTATAATAATTGCTGTACATTTTATTATGTAATTGTAGCCATCTTTTCTATGCTCTTTTTATTGCTAGTGCTCCGAATTGTTTTAGTTTTATCCTTTTAATTATGCCTTGAACTTCACCATTTACTTTTTCTGCATCTACTGAGAAATGTGTGTCACCTTCTACTTTAATCCACAGTGTTGTTATGCTTGTTAATGTTATTATCGTTAGGTAACATCGAGTCAGTTCCTACCCAGAGCCACCGTCGGCACAAGAGAATGTCACACTGCCCGGGCCCGGCCATCCCGCGATGGTTCCCACGCTTGAAGCCATCATTGCAGCCACTGAGTCAATCCATCTGGTTCAAGGCCTTCCTCTTTTGCCCTGCCTTCTGCTTTCCTGAGCATGATGCCCTTCTCCAGGGACGAATGGTAGGATTATATACACACCCACATACATACACACACGCGAAGATATGCTAAGGCTAAGGTAATTCTTCACTCTTAGACAAATGGTACCTAAGATTTTCTTTTTTATATATATAACATTTTCTCTTTTCTTTTTTTAAAAATTTTTTTTCTTTTTTTATTGTTTTTTTATTTTATTTTACATTTTATTAGGGGCTCATACAATTCTTATCACAATCCATACATATACATACATCAATTGTATAAAGCACATCCATACATTCCCTGCCCCAATCATTCTCAAAGCATTTGCTCTCCACTTAAGCCCTTTGCATCAGGTCCTCTTTTTTTTTTCCCTCCTTCCCCGCTCCCCCCTCCCTCATGTGCCCCTGGCAATTTATACATCGTTATTTTGTCATATATTGCCCTATGCGGAGTCTCCCTTCCCCCCTTCTTTGCTGTCCCTCTCCCAGGGAGGAGGTCACATGTGGATCCTTGTAATCAGTTCCCACCTTCCACTCTCCCAGCATCGCCCCTCACACCCCTGGTCCTTAAGGTATCGTCCACCCTGGATTCCCTTTGCCTCCAGTCCTCAAATGTACCAGTGTACAACCTCTGCCCTATCCAGCCCTGCAAGGTAGAATTCGGATCATGGTGGTTGGGGGGAGGAAGCATCCAGGATCTGGGGGAAAGCTGTGTTCTTCCTCAGTACTACCTCGCACCCTGATTGACCCATCTCCTCTCCTAAACCCCTCTATGAGGGGATCTCCATTGGCCGATACTTGGGCCTTGGGTCTCCACTCTGCACTTCCCCCTTCATTCAATATATACATATCTTTTTTTTTTTTGCATGATGCCTTATACCTCGGTACCTAAGATTTTCAATACTCACCTATTTATGCTGATGACCAGGAGTTCACAGCAACAACACCAACTAAAATCCAGTACCATAGCACTCAATCTCTCTGTCTGCCTCTCTCTCTCTTTCCCCACCCCCACCCGCCTATTTCTGAATTTACTTCTCCCTCAGGATGGTCTTCATCTGGAGTTTCTTTCATTGGTCTCTCACCCTTTTGTCTAGCTAATCATAGCCAGACAGAACATGGGAGAAGACGTCTAAGCTAGGCTCTTGTGCCCCAGGTCCCACTCAGACCCCTGGCCCCTGCTTTATTCCGTGGGAAACCGAGACTAGATAGTATTGGAAGGAAATGGGATTGTACTACTGACAGGATAGTGCTAGATGGTGGTACGTCCGCTCTCATTCGAAACTGCTGGACAACCTCATCTTGCTCGCTGGCTCTCAGGAGCCTGGCATTTGCAAAAGGGCAATGAAATGCCTGGCAGGAAACTACCTGCTCAGTGTCGGTCTGTCTCCTATCGGGAAATAATAAGCAGCCGCCCTCCTTTGCACGCCACCTCTCCACCCTTCACAGGAAAGACGCAGCTGTGACTTTCAACCCAGTAGACACATGAACTGTGTGGTACTCTGAGATAGAGACTGCAGGCTGCTGATGCTAGGGTTTGGGGTTATGTTGTATTTTTTAAGGCAATCTTGAGATTTGCAAGAGAAAAATCTCTGGGAGCAGTGGAAAGGGCAAGTCTGCGAAGCGCTGCCTCAAGGCAGCTGGTGAGGAGGAAGGCACTGCACAGCCAGGAGGGAGCTCTGCTGTCCGACGTCCCCAGCAAGGGGCAGGCAGCATTGCCTTTGCAGAGTAAGAACCGGATGGATGCCTTCCTCCCCTCTAACAGGAAGCGGAGACAGGCTGTGGTCTCTTACAGTCAACTTTGCTAACCTATTGGCTCAAGCATGAAAACAATTGTGAGCAGCAGCAGGGCCAGGCAGGGTTTTGTTCTGTTGTGCATAAGGTCACTAGACGTTAGAACTAACAACCGCATACCAATATACGTTTTTGTTGCTTTAATCATTTCATTGGGGCTCTTACAACTTCTATAATGTTCCATACATCCATTGTATGAAGCATATTGGTACATATGTTGCCCTCATCATTTCTGAAACATTTTCTTTCTACTTGAGCCCTTGGTATAAGCAAGCCCCTCTTTCCCCCCCCCCTCCCTCCCCATACCAAGATACTCTTGCAGAGCTAAAGGATTATGACATCATTTCTGTTCCTTTTCCATGTCCCTTCCCGGTATGCGCAGGGCCAACCTAACCGGATGCCTCCTGTTCTGTGAGTTTGCCGAACGTGAGGAGGACTTGGCACACTCGCTGCTGAAGGTCAGACTGCAGCCGGGAGTGTGGGCTGCAGCTCAATGTACAGAAAGCAAAACCCTTACAGCCTGACTGCCAGAGAGAGGGAACATCACAGTGGCCACGTCTGCACGTTGCTTGGATCCCCTAGCAATGCTCGTGGACGAAGCTGTCAAGACGTCCAGTGACGCATTGCCTGGGCTGAAGGTGACAAGGAAGGCCTCTGTAACGCTTTCCAGGAGCAAGGGCGCCACTTTGAGGACTCAGGTGAGCCGGACCCAAGCCATGGAATTTTAATTGCCTTATATGTCTATGAAAGCCAGGCCACAAATAAGGCAGACCACAGAAAAAAGGTGTGTGTTTGGATGCCGGTGCTGGTGAAGAACCTGGAACAGGCCACAGACTGCCAGAAGAACAGACAAATCTATCTTGGAACAAGAACAGCCAGAATCCTCCATAGAAGGGAGGGTGGCCCATCAGATTCCACCAGAAAACACTCCTAAAGGTCAACAAACAGACCTTGAACTATGTACAGGCTTTTCTCTTTTTTTGTCATTGGTTTTTTTTGTTGTTGTTGTTTTGTTATCTTTTGTTGCTTTATTTTGCATTATTATCTCTGCAAATGTGTCTAGATAAAATAGGTGGGTTAAGTAATCTGGAGGAGAAAACAGTGGGTCCGATGGTTTGGGGGGGACATGGGAGAAAGGGAGTTGAGGGGAAAGGAAGTGGGTTTTAACAAACCCTGGGACAAGGGAACAACAAGTGATCCAAAATCAATGATGAGGAGGATGTGAGAGGCCTGAGAGGAATTGCTGAAACCCATAATAGGGGAACAAGAGGAAAGTAAAAGGAAATAGAGGAAAGAACTCTAAGGCAAAGGGCATTTATAGAGGTCTAAATACAGGAATGTACATATGTAAATATATTTATATATGATGACGGGGAAATAGACCTATGTGCATATATTTATAGGTTTAGTATTAAGGTAGCAGATGGACATTGGGCCTCCACTCAAGTACCCCCTCAATGCAAGAACACTTTGTTCTATTAAACTGACATTCCATGATGCTCACCTTCCTGACACGATCGCTGAAGACAAATGTGTGCATAAGCAAATGTGGTGAAGAAAGCTGATGGTGCTGGGCTATCAAAAGATATAGTGTCTGGGATCTTAAAGGCTTGAAGGTAAACAAGCGGCCATGTAGCTGAGAAGCAACAAAGCTCACATGGAAGAAGCACACCAGCCTGTGTGACCACAAGGTGTCAAAGGGATCATCAAAGAACAAAAAAATCATATCATTGTGAATGAGGGAGAGTGCGAAGTGGAAACCCAAAGCCCATCTGTAGGCAACTGGACATCCCTTATAGAAGGGTTGTGGGGAGGAGATGAACCAGTCAGGGTACAGTATAGCACTGATGAAGCATACAACTTTCCTCTAGCCCTTTAATGCTTCCTACACCACCCCACGCACCCCTACTATCATGATCCTAATTCTACTTACAGATCTGGCTAGATCAGAGGATGTACACTGGTACAGACAGGAACTGGACACACAGGGAACCCTGGACAGGTAAACCCCTCAGGACCAATTATGAGAGTAAAGATACCAGGAGGGGAAGGGGAAAGAGAAGGTGGGGTAGAAAGGGGAAACTGATCACAAGGATCTACATATCCCCCCGGAGAACAGACAGCAGAAAAGTGAGTGGAGACATTGAACAGTGTAAGACATGACAAAATAATAATAATTTATAAATTATCAAGGGTTCAGGAGGGAGTGGGACAAGGAGGTAGGGAGAAAAGGAGGACCTGACATTTATTAGTAAATCTTTACCCTCCAAACCATAAAACCAAACTTGAGTCAGCTCTGACCCACGGCAACCCTATAGGGCAGGGTAGGACTGCCTCTGTGGGCTTTTGAGACTGTAACATTTTACAGGAGTAGAAAGCCTCCTCTTTCTCCCGTGGAACAGCTGGTGGTTTTGAACTACTGTCTCTGAGATTAGCAGCCTACTGTGTAACCACTGTGCCACCAGGGCTCCCCTTACATCATCCTAGATGAGAACTAAGAAGCAGATTCCACCAGGGTCTCTAAAAGTCACGGGATTTTCCAACGTGCCCGCTGCTTGAGAGGATGCACAAGACAACAAACAGCCTTGCTGTCCAGGGATTCCCAGCTGGGCGCTCCTGCAGGACAGCGTGGGGGTGCGCGCATGTGCGTGCGCGTGCACACGGCTGCACGTTGGGCTGCTGGTCACAGTCAGCGGTGGAACCATCAGCCGCTGTGAGGGGGAGATGTGGTTGTCTGCTCTGCGAAGACCTTCAGCCTCAGAATCCCGACACAGGCCGCTCTGAGTTGGACATTACTCAAAGGCAGGGAGTTTGGCTTTGGGGAGTTTATCAGATGGCTTCCAAGACTGTAAATCTTTATGGAACCGGCTGGTAGGTTAGAACCCTTAGAGCTGCTTACTTTAACCACTGCGCCACCAGGCTTCCTTTCTTCAGGGGGCGAGGGTGGGTTTAATGCTTTGGATGCAACGGGGGAGGTGGGCAGAACATGCCGTGAAGTCGACTCTGTCTCCCAGAAAACCCATCTGTCTGAGCAGGCCAGGCTCCAGGAGGTTTGCCAAGGCTGCTGCTTCAGAAACCGATCGCCAGGACTTGCTGCCGAGGCGCTTTTTACTGGACTCACCCCCCAACCTGGCAATTAGCAGGCAAGCGTGTGAGCCATTTGTACCTGATGGAACATGCGGGAGGCAGTTGATGATGTCTGTGTGCCTGACTTGAGTCCCCTCTGTATGGCTCTTACAGGTTAATTTACGCAGTCTTTCCTTGTCATTTTTCTGGCAAAAGGATCCAGGTGTCCCTGGAGAAAATGTCTGACTCTAGGCCAGGGGCAGGAAATGTGTAAGACACATCTGTAAGACCTTGCGTCACACCAGAAAGCAAGGCAGGCTCCTGGGGTGGTGGGAGAAGCCACAGGACACAATGTGGGCATAAAACAGAACTGCAGGGCGTTGGGACACATCACTGGCACAACACAAAAGCACGTAACATGCTAAGGAACCAAATTGTTTTAAAAGAGATGTATCTTTTTTTTAATTAGGGGCTCTTATAGCTCTTATCACAATCCATCCATATGTCCATTGTATCAAACACATCTGTACATGTGTTGTCATCATCTTTTTCAAAACATTTTCTTTCTACTAGAGCCTTTGGTATCAGCTCCTGATTTTTTCATCCCTCCCCCATGTACCCTTGATAATTTATAAAATATTATTATTATTTTCATGTCTCACACTGACAAGTTCTTCCTTTCTTTCTTTGACCACTTTTTGCTGCCTGTCCCCCTGGGAGGGTGCCAAACATCGATTATTGTGATCAGTTCTCCCTTACTCCCCTACCCCCTTCCTTTATCCTCCTAGTATCGCTGCTCCCCTTACTGGTGGTCCCGAGGGATTTATCTGTTCTGGATTCCCTGTGTTGCAAGCTCTTATCTGTACTGGTATACATGTTCTGGGATAGCCAGATTTGTAAGATAGAATTGGGGTTATGATAGTTGAGAGGGCGGTGGGGGGAAAGCATTAAAGAACTAGAGGAAGGTTGTGTGTTTCATCAGTGCAATACTACACCCTGACTGGCTCATCTCTTCCTTGTGGCCCTTCTGACAGGGGGTGTCCAATTGACTAATGATGGGTTTTGGGTCTCCACTCTGCACTCCCCCTTATTCACATTGATATGATTTTTGTTTGTTTTATTTTGGGTCTTTGATACATATAATACCTGATCCCATCAACACCTCATGACACACAGATTGGTGTGCTTCTTCATGTGGGCTTTGTTGCTTTCTCAGCTAGGTGGCTGCTTGTTTACCTTCAAGCCCTTAAGACCTCAGATGCTATATATTTTGATAGTCGGGCACCATCAGCTTTCTTCACCATATTTGCTTATGCACCCATTTTTTGTTCAGTGATCCTGTCAGAGAAGATGAACGTCACAGAGTACTGTGTTAGTAGAACAAAGTGTTTTGGGGATAAGGGCGTACTTGAGTGGAGGCCCAATGTGCACTCTACCCCAACTATAATTGACGAAGGAAAGTTCTTTTTTAGAGAAGAATTACACCCCACAAATGTAAAACTAATGATAGGATCGATCTAAAGTAATGATCATTATCCGCTGCTAAAACCATTAGCTGAAGGGAACTCTATAATGAATCAAATCCATGTCACCTAAATGCACAATTCAATCCCGACCTCACACACACAAAGGGTAGGGGCCAGACAGGTAGGCGGAGGAGCTGACTTGATGTCCTGCCGGCTGTGGTTCAAGATAAGGGCAGAGTAGCACCTAGGAACTGATCTTGCCAAAACCCTGACCCTGGGTTGGTCAAGCACTGGTCTCTTTCATCGGTTCACAGAGAAACCAAGGGATGACAAAATGTGCTCCGTGACACCGTAGCTGGCCTTCCTCCCCATAGCAGTGCCTTTCTGTGGGCGTTTGGAGCCTCATCAACAACGCAGTGTGTGGACCTGGTCTCCATTCTGAGTCAGACAAAGCAAACAAACAAAGCCAGGAGCCTGTCAGAACAATGTGATGATATTCAGGAATGTCGTTATTGTGTAAGTCCTTGTCTTCTTGAGCATCAATAAAGGGAGGGTGCAGGGTCTGGGATTTGCTCTGGAATGACCCGGAGTCGTTGAAAGCAGGTTGAGCACATATGGGTGATTGTTGAAGCTGCCTGGTGGGGACGTGGGGGGGTCATGCTAGCATTCTCTTCACATTTATACATGCTTGCATTTCCTCACTGTGAAGCATTCTTTAAAATTAAAGGGGGCGGGCAGCCGCCTGGCACCAGCTCTGTGGGGAAGACCGCGGTGCCCTGCCAGCCCTGGAGCTGAGGGGGCAGGAACTGCAGGGAGGGCATGGCGAGTCAGAGGCTCCCTCCCCATCGCCACCCGGAACAAAAGGTGGGTTTGAGTCATGCGCTCAAATATGAATCACAGGCTCAAAATACTTCACCTTGGCGTGCCTGGCATCTACATTAGGCAAGGACGGAGCTGATGCTTGGCACGACTCCGTCAGGCTGCGCACCTTGCAGCGGGCCTCGGTGGCTGCAGAGAGAGGAGACAGGGAAGAAGGGTCTCTGGCGCTGCACCACCAATGACTGGGAAAAGAGCAAGCAGCGCCAGAGAGTGTAATTCATGCAGTACATACAGACCCCGACCGAGACGGTCACCTGACCTCCGCACGCTCCTGCCTTTTTTTGCAGCAAACGCAGGAGAAAGAGAGGGGGTGGGGGTGGGGGGGGGTGGGCCGCTGTTATAAAGGCTGCCCGCGCAGCGCTGGCCCAGGAACACATTGTTTTGGGGCCCACGGATAAAGTCCCAAAGGGACTTTCCTTGGCTTTCCTTGGCTTCTCAGCGGCCCTTGGCAGGGCACCAGGTTAATGAGGGAGATCCAGGAGACCCTAGCTTGCGGGGCAGCTTCGAGTGAACCGGCTGGCCCGGAGTAAGGCTTCCTGAAGCGCAGACTACATACGTCTCCTGACTCCAGCAGTGCTCCGGTGCCAACTTCACGCTGGCAGGCTGGCACAGGGAGCACCGCATAGATGCGCCTCTTGGAACTTTGTCAGCGGGGGAGGAAGAGGGTGCGATTGGTGGGTCACAGGAGCTAAAGGATGAAACCCCCTGTGAGACCCAAGTGCACTAAAAGCGTCAAGGCGAGGACCCCAAATGGGGCTCTTCTTTAGAATACAGCCTCCCCATGTTACCCGTGATCCTGAACCAGAAAGTGCATCACACACACACACACACACACAGCTCTGGGACAGGGCCATTCTACTGATGGGTATTGGCCTCAAAATGAGCCTCTGAACCCCCTTCTTTCCCTCTCCCTCCCCCAAGTGCACTCCTAGCAAAGGCTCCACTGGCCAAGTTCAGCGCCAGTCAAGAAGGGAGAGCAACTGGGTTCCTGGAGGAGGAAAATGGAGACTGCAGCTGTCAGAGGGCCCAGAGTTGGCCCTCGGAAAACCAAAACATAAAACAAACTCACTGCCCTGAAGCCAGTGGTGTCTCCCAGACACCCTACAGGGCAAGTGGAGCTCCCCCAGAGGGTTTCTGAGAGACACGAACTCTTGACCAGAGTAATCTCATCTTTCTCCCGCAGAGCAGCTGGTGGTTTAGAACTGCTGGCCTTGATGCCAGCAGCACAACACATAACCACTACACCACCAGCACTACCAGCCCTCAGGGGGAGAGTCAGGAAGGAAGCGGCTGTAAGTGCCTTTGGGGTCAGGGGAGGAGGAGATGAGTTGAGGCCCCCTGTCTCCACAACCATCTTGCGGCTCTGCTGAACACAGCAGAGGGGGACTATTTGCCATATGCTACCAGTCGGTTGTGGGCAGCACACCTATTCCCGTGTCTTGCTCTACCCCGTCTCTTCTTGGCATGGAATGAGCCCCCCTCAGACAACAGCCTCCTGGAATCCCATCAGCTTTTGCATTTCCCCCAAACAGGATCAGTGTCCATCCACCTGTTTCCCAAGTAGAACCAACCAAGGCCATTCACATCCGCTCAGCAAACTCCCACTGTGTCTGTAGGGGGCACACTTGCCAAACTCAAATGGGACAAGGAAAGCAAGGTGCTCTCTGGTCCCCCGTTAGGAGCCTGACTCATTATTATAGCTTAAGACTCCGGTGCCCAGGACAAAAGAACCCCCTTTCACTTCTTAATTCAGCTGATCCCCAGCCTTCACACATTCATTTTGGGAACGAGCTGCCCAACCCCACAGCATTTCTGCTAGCAAGCTGGGGGCGAGGAGAAAGGGAAGTCTGCACGGGGTGGGTCACCTATTGCTTCAGGATGCCAGAGGCTTGCCTGTTTACACTCACTCCCAATCCCCTGTCCCAGGAGGAAAGCTTGCCTTGCTGTTACTTTTCATGGAAATCTGAAATCAACCCTCCGGTCTCCTCGAGCACACTCCGGAGGGACCCCTCATGGCAGTCCTGGGATCCAGTGCGAGGGTGGGCATTCCATCCGCATTCATTCAGGGCATAGGTGTGGCTTTCCAACCATGGGGAGGCGCCAGCTCTGGCCCAGGAGCACCATGCCGGCCCTGCGTGCTGGCCAAGTGCTAACAGAGGGTGGCCAGCAGGCTCGAGCCAAAAGCCGTTCTCAACATCTGAGTCTCAGTGGAAAGCTCAGAAGTGATCGCCAAATATATTCCAGAAAACCCCACTCTTCCAGCTCCCATCCAAGGCCTGAGCACATGGGTCCCTGGCCTTCCACTGTCATCTTTGGTTTTAAACACAGCTGACCTGTTCCAAGTACTGATAGCATTCCCACATGCCTCCTTTCCTGTCAGACACATGGACAGTGTGTCTCTGTACAGCCGAAAGGAGCCACATGACTCAGTGCTTACAGCAAAGAGGAGAAATGCATTGAAGATGATTCGGCACAAATAAACCCAGTGGAGGCTGTTTCAGGAGGGCCTTCGACATTGGTCTAACATGGAAAAACCGAAGGGTATTTTCCAAAGCATCTAATTGGGAGATGGTGAACCTCTTCTGTAATTATCATTTATCCAAAGAAGATTTTATTTAAAACAAACAAACACACAAATAGAAAACCTAGCTATTGACCAAAGTTAACATTGACTTTGCATCTGTCTCTGAGGAGGTGTAGGCTGGCAGTCGGGTCTGGTGGTGATTTCCTCAACTATGTGTGGCCACAGTCTATGTTTGGGCACCCGGAGGTCCAGAAACTCATTTCCCAGGCACTCTCGGGTTCTGTCGGGCAAGCCATGTCTCAGAGCTCCTCAGTAGGACGCTGAACCCACCCAGTTGGCTGGAAATAGTACCTGATAGACCTCGGCCTGTTCTCCATAAAAGCACTCTCCGACAGCCCTGGGCATCTGCAGGCCACACTGGCAGACCACGAGTAAAGAGCAGCCCAATGGCACGGTGCGCCTGCCAGCCACATCCCGGGGGCCTGATCACTCTAGGCCCCCTGCTGTGTCTATAACTGCACAATGAGCCCCAGCTGGAGTTTAGACTGATTCAAACCTCGTAGAGCCAAGTGGCCTTCCGTCTCATAGTCAAGTGTTAATATGCTCGAAGGATCCTAGGAAGTTTAGCCTCGTGAACCCCATCTTCTCCCTGCCATAGCGTATGCCACGCTCGCCCCTACGGTGGGCCTACTCAGTTCTCCAAGTGGAGGAGCCATCTTTGAAGCGGGTTCTCGGACCAGGCAGATCTTCCCCAGCATCAATCTTCGGCAAGAGACCAGATGCCCGGAGGCCTCTGTGTGGGCGCCTTCCTTGGATCACGCTATAGTAAGTCGTCCTGGGTATGCGTGTGACTCTGAGAGGTGTCTGTCCTCACACTGTGCCTGAGCTCGTTCGAGCCAGGACGAGATTGCCTGTACCCAACTGGCCCATGTCGGTGCTTACTAACAGCGTGTTGAGTTCACATGTACTCATGAAATGAGCACAATGCTGTGCTTCCAGTAGTCCCAGTGACTTTCCTTGTTAAACCATTCACATGACTCAGTCCAGCAGTAGTGCTAATTCTGACCTTGTACGCAGGCACAGACTAGTGCTCAGCCTCGTCGGTCCAGGAGCGCAGCAAGCACTTCACCTCCCACTGTAACTCCCCCAATCAACCACGTTAGTTCTCAACTCTGCTTATTCTGCTGTTGAGCACCTATGTAGAGTTGTGAACTGTTTGCACGCTTAAATTTAACTCTCTGACCCACTCTTTAAACAGGATGCTTACTCCTAGTATATAAATGAGGACGCTGAGATGCAGAGACGTGACGGGCTGTGCAGATGTGCACCCCGCTTCTGATCAGAAGGGAGCCATTTAACAAAAGGCAAGCACCCGCCGCTCCTATCGGGGTTTTCCACTGAACGCCAGTGCTGGGACAAAAACAATGCAGTTGCTTTTATTTCTAGTCATAACGCAGCTATGGAGGACAGACAGACATAAACACATCAGGATTACACTTGGGGTGTTTTTAAGAATGACCAATACGCCAGCATTATTTTTTAACCTCCTTTCTCTTCAGAGCTGAATCACCAGTTCCAATCATTCCTGTTATGCATATCTCCCAGTCCCAGGATATCTGGGAGGTACTTGCATATCCTGTGTAATTTCAAAAGTTCCCAGCTATAGTACCAAGATACTGAGTCACTGAGGCTCCACTTGCTCTTAACTACTTCCTGGTTCTCCGTTAGTTCCCCCGACCCCCAGCCCAATCCCACAAGAAGACTTTTACTTGGGAAAGTGAAACAGAGTCAGCTGGGGCCAGGCAGTGGCATCCTGTCTTAGCCGAGTAAGTGGAACACAGTGCAGCGGGAGGCACACAGGAAACCAGGTCCCTCTCTCACTCCTAAAGTCTATCTTTGGGGGCTTATACGCACAGATGAGCTAATGTCCATGAAAGCCTCTTCAACACTGCGCAAGGCAAACAGTATTTATTACATTTGCCATTAATTTAATTTAAAGAACATTAGAAACAGTCAAAATTTAAAATGGAGATTTGGGGATTGTCTAACGGTAGGGTTTTTTCAAATTTATTTTTTCTCAGAGGAGAATACTGTTTTCCTTTGCAAACTAAATTCACGCGAGCACCGCCTATGGCAGTAGAATCGGTGTAGATGACATGGCATGGTGTCAAGTCCGTGTCTGCCCCTGCACCATCACACAATTGTTCTTACACTCGAGCCCACTCTTGCATCCCCCGGTCAATCCATCCCCTTGAAGGCCTTCCTTCTCGCACGGTCCTACTTTGCCAAGCACATCCTTCTCCAGGGACTGGTCTCCTCTGACAACATGTCCAAAATATATGAGGCCAAGGCTCACCATCCTTGCCTCTATGGAGCATTCTGCTTGGACTTCTTCCCAGGCAGATTTGCACTGCCTTGTGCATGGTACTCCCAATACTCACATGCATATGCGGCCATTGAAAATATCAGGCACACCTCAGTCCTCAAAGACCTCTTAAAAGTGTTGCTTTTCAATACTTTACAGAGGTCTTATGCAGATTTACCTAATGTAATGCTGTATCGATCTCCTGACTGCGACTTCCACGAGCACTGATTATGGATGCAAGCAAGACGAAAGATGGTCATTGGACCAAGTTGCTCAGGAAAAGGATTGGACTGCACTTCTCATCTTGGTATTTCTGGTCCCTTACTAGACAGTGAAGGCATAGTGGTTATCTGGTATACACAAGGTCAGCAGTTTGAAACTACCAACCACTGAAAGAGAAAAAGGCTTTTTACTCCCATAAAGAGTGACTGTCTTGGAAACCCACAGCAGCAGTTCTATCTACCCTGTCCTATAATGTCACCATGACTCGGAACCAAATCAATGGCAGTGAGTTTTGGTTTTTACTAAGCAATATTGCACTTGTACTGGCACAGTGAGTTACCCGTTGGGCTGCTAACCATAAGGGCAACTGTTCGAAAGCACCAGCCACTCCACAGGAAAATGATGAGGCTTTCTATGCCTATAGTTAGTCTCAGAAACCCACCAGGGCAGTTCTACTCTGTCCTGTAGGGTCGCTCCGAGTCAGGTCGTCTCAGTGGCACTAAGGGCTTTTGTTGTTTGGGAGGTCTTTGCTAGGCAAAGCCTGGCAAAACTCAACTTCCAGTGAGTGCTTGTTCAATGAATGGGTGATTGACTCTCAGGGTCGGATCTCTAAAACACATATGCTACTTATCCAACATGGTATCATGGGCTGTAAATAAGGGAACGGTTGCTGTCCTAGCCCCGAGCAGAGCGCCCAGCCTTGAAATCAACCAGAAACCGCCGGTCCTTTCCTCGCCACCCTCGTTCCCATTTGTTCTCACGTTGCTCTTCGCCCCTCCCATGAGGCCAAGGCTGACAGAGGCGTCAGGCTCCCCAGCCAGTCAGAGGAGCTGTACATTTCTGGAAACCAGACCCCCTCAGTTGGGTTCCTAGCATTCCTCTGGCTGAGTGACACAACTGAGGGCCCCACATCAGACCCCTTTAAGGATTTCTGGTCCTTAGGCAAGCCACCCAATGCATCTGCCTCTCACGGCCAACCCCTCCTGCCCCCCGGGGATGCTCATCACCAGCCTTGCGTGACTGCCCTTCTTCCTGAAGACGGTGAGCGGCACCGTGGGCATGCGGGCATGCTTTCTGTTCTTATTTTCCTTTGGCAGGGTCCAAAGTTCTTAATGGTGTTTCTTGCCGGGACAAAGACTTGAGAGAGGCTCTCATTGGAAAATGGGAAATATTCCATAGGAAAACACTAGCCCTCTGAAAGTGCTCGTAATCGGTCCCTTCTTGGCACTGGACAGAAGCAGCAGTGTAATAAAGGAATGGGGAGCTGGCAGCGAAGAGGAAGGCTGGTCAGAATCCCAGTCTTTGGAGAAGAATGAACCAGCTGCTAGGGTCCTAGTCACAAAGTTATGTTTATTACAGGGTCATGTGAGTTGAGAGGTTCCCTATAGGGAATGGAGGAAGAATGAGAAGAAAAATGGAGGAGAAATGAGTGACTAGGGATCACAATTTGGGCAACTAGATAAAGAACAAGGCGTCTGAATAAAATGACGCCTAACCACTAAGCTGGAGTTTCTGGTCAGCGAGGAAACATGCTCCGTACAACAAGCTGACCGCCTCTCTGTGGGGTCACGTGGGCACTGTAGCTCGCAGTTGTGGTTAAGCTTGTCACAGAACTTTGGGTTACGTAGAAAACCAAGCCAAGCTCACTGTCATCAGGTCGATTCTGAGCTAGATGGCCTCTTGTTTACCCTCAAGCTTCTAAGACCCCAGACACTATGCTATATCTTTTGATAGCCGGTTACCATCAGCTTTCTTCAACACATTTGCTTATTCACCCGCTTTGTCTTCAGCGGTTGTGTCGGGAAGGTGAGCATCATAGAATGCCAATTTAATAGAAGAAAGTATTCTTGCATTGAGGCAGTACTTGAGTGGAGGCCCAATGTCCTTCTGCTACCTTAATACAAACCTCTAAATATAGGCACATAGATCTATTTCCCCATCCTCATATATAAATATATTTGCATATGTACACATCTTTATCTAGACCTCTATAAATGCCCTTTGCCTCCCAGCTCTTTCCTCTATTTCCCTTGACTTTCCTCCTGCCCCACTGTCATGCTCAGTCCCCATGCTCAATTCCTCTTGGTTACATTACCCTTGATCATGCCCTAGCAGGCCTTGCACACCCACTTCACCACCAATTTGGATCACTTGTTGTTCCCTTCTCCCTGGGATGGCTAACACCACTTCCTTTCCCCCCAACCTCCCCCTATCCCATGACCCTCCGGAACTATCAGTCTTGTTTTCTCCTCCAGATGGTTCATCCAGCCAATTTTATTTAGACAGATCTGCAGAGATAATAACATGCACAAAACAAGACAGAGCAAAACCAAGCAACAATACAGAACAAAACAACAAACCACAAAGAACAAAACAAAACACAAGAAAGAAAAGCATGTGGTTAGTTCAAGGATCATTCGTTGGCATTTAGGACTGTTTTCCAGTCCAGTCTATTGGGACACCACGCCCTGGCCCCAAAGTCCACCTTCAGCCTTTCCTGGGGACCTTGTCGCTCAATTCCATTGCTGTTCCGCTGCACTCCCCCAGTGCTTTGCCTCGGTGTGGCGGGATCAGATTGGGCGCAATTCTCAATCTGTCTCTGATGCTGTCCCCCACAGGATCATGGGTGGACTTAATGATCTTTATGTGGGAAAAGACTGACCCAAATAAGTAGAGCCAAATAATGCAGTCAAGGTGGTAGCATATTTTCTCATGTTTGGGTAATTTCCCTCTGCGAGTAAGTTCCAGAACTGTTCATGCGCTCTGGACTTGAGCTGAATGTCGGCTTGTAGTGCCAAAATCTCCCATTCCTCATGAAGGTGACACGTTTTTGTCTTTGTACTCGGTCCAGCTTGTCAGTTTTGCTGCATTTAGCAGTTGTTTGCTCATGTGTTTGACACCTAAGATTGCATCTGATTGTGCTGTGTATCAATTGACAGGATTGATGATAGGCTTACGTCTATTTTTTTTAATGCCATGCCCTGTGTGATCATGAGTCACTGAAGAGATCAGTTATCAAGCATCAAAGAATAAAAAATCTTATCATTGGGTGCACACCTCCATGATACAATCGCTGAAGACAAATGGATACACAAGCAAATGTGGTGAAGAAAGCTGATGGTGCCCGGCTATCAAAAAGGTATAGCACCTGGGGTCTTGAAGGCTTGAAGGTAAACAAGCAGCCATCTAGCTCAGAAGTAACAAAGCCCACATGGAAGAAGCACACCAGCCTGTGCGATCACGAGGTGTCAAATGGATCAGGTATAAGGCATCATCAAAACAAAAACTCTTACCATAGTGAATGATGGGGAGAGTGCAGAGTGGAGACCCAAAGGCCATTTGTTGGCCACTGGAGATTTCCTTGCAAAGGGGTCTAGGGGAGGAGACGAGCCATTCAAGGTGCAATGTAGCAATGATGAAAAATACAACTGTCCTCTAGTTCCTAAATGCTTCCTCCCCGCGCCCCTATCATGATCTGAATTCTACCTTGCAAGTCTGGTTAAACCAGAGGTGTACACTGGTACAGATAGGAACTGGAAATACGGGGATCCAGGGCGGATGATCCCCTCAGAACCAGGGGTGTGAGTGGCGATACTGGGAGGGTGGAGGGAGAGTGGGTTGAAAAGGGGGAACCGATTTCAAGGATCTACATGTGACCTCCTCCCTGGGGGAATGGACAATAGAAATGTGGGTGAAGGGAGATGTCGGACAAGGCAAGATATAACAAAACAATAATTTATAAATTATCAAGGGTTCATGAGGGAAGAGGGAGCGGGGAGAAATGGGAAAAATGAGGACCTGATGCCAGGGGCTTAAGTGGAGACCAAATGTTTTCAGAATGATGAGGGCAATGAATGTACAGATGTGCTTTATACAATTAATGTATGTGTGGATTGTGATAAGAGTTTACGAGCCACTAATAAAATGATTAAAAAACAAATAAAAGATCATTAAGTCCAAATACCGTTCCACCATGACTGATGATCATTTGGAAGTGTGCTTGAGGCTGGCTGTCAGCAGCTCCTGTCCGGATTATGCAGCCCTGGCTCATTCCATTCAGTGCAAGTCATCAGAGTAAACTCAGATCATGACAAAAAATGTACAGTGTGTTGTGCAATATGGACTCAGGTGGTTATGCATGGTATATAAACATACATTGTACATATTAAGAATTCTCAATGCAATTATGAATAAATGTAATAAAGAAAAACAAATGTTTTGCATTTTGTAGTTGTAGGTCATTTTGACTTGATCATTTGATAAGTAGCTCGCATGCTGAAAAAGTGAGCACCTCTGATCTAATGGAATTATGGATTGTTATAATATCTGTAAGAGCTCCCAATAAAATTATTTTTAAAAGAAAAACCCCAAAGGACTTGAATACTTATTCACAGAATATATCGAAATGGCAATGAACACATAAGAGATCAAGGTCATTAGGGACATAAATATTAAAACCACAATGAGCAATGAGAAGTCACTTCAAACTCACTAGGATGGCCATTAAAAAAAAGGGTTAGGATGTTGAGAAATTAAGACCTTTATCCATTGATTGGGAATCCAAAATGTTTTAGTCACTGTCAACAATTTGGTAGTTCCTCAGAACGTTACACAAAGAACAATCGTGATCCAGTACTTCTCCTAGATACATATCCCCAGGAATTAAAAGCAGGGACTCACACAGGTGCCACACAACAACGTGGCCTGCAGCACTAGACGCAATAGCCCCACAGAATCAACCACCCGGGACCCGTCAACATGTGAATGGACAAGCAGAGCATGACATAGGCATACCTCGAACACGTTCTTTATCCAGCCATAAAGAACGTTCTGGTATGCGCTACAACATGGACGAACCTGGAAAACATTATGTTGAAAATGTACCTCGTTGGCTACATGCACCAGATGCAAGTCAGGATTTTTTTTATCAGAAATCACACCAACATTTAAGAGAACGCCATGCAAAGACAAAACCGCCTGTAAGATCCACAGACGGTTCACTGACGAGTTCTGAGTATGCGGCCGCACGAAGGCAAGCCAAAACAAAACCCAGAGTCCATTCCGACTACCCGCAAACCTACAAGACGGAGTACAAACACCCCCCCGTCTTTCCAGGTCGGCAACCTTGACAGAAAGAAGCACCAGGCGCGGCTTGCTCACCTGGAAAAGCGGTGGGATAGGAGTGGCGACTTTCAGGTCAGAGCAGAACATTTAACCACCTCACACCAGGATACTTTTAAAAACCCACCGCCCACCAGTGGATTCCGCTCGTGGCGACCTTACAGGACAGGGTAGAAGGGCCCCTGTGGGCTTGAGACATGCCTCTTTGGAAAGCTCCTTTGTCCCAAGAGGCAGCTGGTGGCTTCGAGCTTCTGACTGCAGACTGCACCCAAAGGGTGAACACCATATCACCAAGGCTCCTTATGGGGCTCCCCAAGTATTAGAACCTCCAAAAAAGTAACAACAAAACTCACTGCCATCGACCCAATGCCGACTGAGAGACCGTCACAGGGTCGAGCTGCCTCCGGTGTCCGAGGCTGTACCTCTGGGAGCAGAAAGCCCCGTCTTTCTCTTTCTCGCGCGGAGTGGCTGGTGGGTTGGAACTGCAGGTAGCAGCCAATGGGCACCCCAGCACACCGCAAGGACTCAAAGGACTTGCATTGAGAGCCTCAGACACACTTGGCTGGCATTTAAACCAAGAATTCCAATTTAGATGGGTGGAGGAAGCACTCAAATAAATCTTTGTGAAGATGTGGTTTATTGTTACAAAGTAATTAAGCTACTGAACATGCGGTCTCCTCAAACCAAGAGGTGCATTTTGTCTCCGGAGAAATGTCAGTGGAGGACAGGATTTACTGTGCTGTTAAAAGTGAAGGAAAATGGGTTATTGTGGAAATGAAGGGTGGGAGGTAGGAAGTGAAGCAATTTCACTGGCTGGGGATGGTGCATGGCTCCAGGGCAAAACAACTTCTGGTCTCCCTGATGGTGCTGCGCCCCACTGACCCTGCAAACCAGCAAAGCAGTAACCATCATAGGACTGCTCGTGTTAACCATTCTCCCCATGCAACTGTTCATGTGAAGCTCTCTCCTCTCTCAAAGATTTGAAGTACAGAAACTCTCTTTTAGTAAAGCAGTCAAAGGGCAGCAACACAGAACTCCTAAACTCAACCTCTCTCTGTTGCCTTTCGTTTGCTAGGGGGGCAGGGGAGTCGGCCCTTCTTTGTGAATTCTAAGGAAATAACAGAACCAGGTTTCAGGGGTGAAGTGCAGGATTCGAAGGTGAACCCAAACATTCATTTCCCCCTGGCGGTACTTCCTAAAATGCACGTTCCCATTAAAATGATGTATTGGCATTTTGTGTAGAAGTCAACAGTCTAGAAGTATGGATTATTTAAAGATTGTCTTCAATTTCTCTTGCTTTAAACAAGTATTCAAGCAGCCTGCCAAAAAAGGGGCTTTCCAGTAAGTTGCTTTGTAATTTACAATTTGAGGAAAGGGAAAACCCAAAAGGATAATTCTCTTAAAAATATACAAAGAAATACATGAATCTCTGTATGGTGGCCGATCTGCTGCACAAGGACCCTGAAGTGTTAACAAAGATAACACTGAAAGGACCACGCAATGACCTGACCTAAGAGTCATGGTATTTTGAACGGTACAGTGGGTTATGCATTGGGCAGTCAACCACAAGGTAAGCAGTTCAAAACTAGCAGCTGCTCTTGATGAGCCTTTCTGCCCCAGTAAAGTCTCCGAGACCCAACTGTATGTGAAAGGTGGACATTACAAGGAGGAGCAAAGAATTGACACATTTGAATGACAGTGCTGGTGAATACTGAACCACAGACCGCCAGACGAACAAGGAAATCTGTCTTGGAAATAAAACTAGCATACTCCTTAGAGGTGAAATCTTAACAAGATGGATTGACAGTGGCTGCAATGACGTGGTCAAATGTAACAATTGTGAGGAAGGTGTAGGGCAGGTGGAGTGTCCTTGTACTGTACGTGAAAAACAAAGCAAAAACCAACTCACTGTCATCTTGTCAAGGCTGACTCATAGCAAGCACAGGACCGAGGAGAACGATCCCCAAGTGCCGAGACCGAAGTCCTTACAGGGACAGAAAGCCCACCTGTCCCTGAGGAGCAGCTGGTGGTCTCTTTTAAATAGCAGCCCGCCTCCTAACCAGCACCACAAACTCAAACCAAACGTACTTGCCATCCATCCACTGTGGGTTTCCAAGAATGTAACTTCTTTCTCCCAAGGAGCTGCTGATGGGTTTGAACCGCCAACCATGATGACTGCAGCCCAATGCATAGCCATTATGCCATCAGGGCTCCTAGCACCATCAAGTCAGTCATAACTGACTGGATAGTACCGAACAACAGGTATAATAGAGGACTAAATGGACAGGAACAAACCCTTTTTCCATGAAACGAGTAACGCGTAACTAAATTTTTATTTTAATATACAGCAGTTAAAAAGAAAAAAGAAGGCTCAGGTGTCATAAAGGAACAAGGAAATTGAAGCTGGAAGCGTCAATCAATTAAGGCTGGGAGCTGCGGACAGGAAACCGGGCTCTGGGTCCATGCAAGGAAGGAGAACAGACTGCTGCTAAGACACAGGCACTCCTCCAGCCCTCACCCGCCACCGGAACCCTGCCTGCCTGCCCCAAAGCACACGGATTTGAAGCAGTGTGTGAAAGCTACCTGGGAAAACCAAACACCCACACTTGGGTCGCAATACATTTACACTAGCGCAAGATGAAGGTCAGGGGCCGGGGCCTGGCACAGGCGGCTTCACGTTACTCTGTAGCTGCAGCTGCGAAACCCCGGGACACGCACAGCACACTCACAAAGCAAACAACCTTGCTGAAGATGAGTTCATGTTTCGAAACCCCACGGGGATGCAAGCCACAAGGGAGAATCAGCAGATGCGACCAATATAAAAATGAGCATTTGAAGAACTCAATAGGCTATCAAATAAATAAAAGTAAATTTTAAAGGAACAGAAACGATAGTGAAATAGCATGAAAACAAATAAAACAAGCAGTTTGAGGAGTGAAAGACACCTTTAGAAATTTAACAGCCAGTAGCTTTTTTGCGAAGGGCACTATGAGGTGAACAAGAGGAATAAAGTACACCAGTAACTAAACATAGTGGGGGCACCACGGCACCGTCAAAAGGATGAACTCACACTTGTTACAAGAGTTTCAGAACCTCAGAAATGCATTGCTATTCCCCTGCAAGGTTCCGAGGGAGCAGCAAATGTGGCCCGGGGGTTCCGGTATGCTTAAAAGTTGTGGTAAAGGGATTTGCTCAATTTCAGAAAATCTGAAACCTATGGCCACACATCCAAACTATTTATGTAAAATTAAGCCCTAGATTTTTACTATAAATTTCGCCAGACTACATACTATACATAGAAGCAGCAGTAAAGAAGTAAAAAGGACATCTTACAAAGGGCTAATCTGCTGCACGAGACTTCTAAAAAGTACTAAAAGAACAAAGATGTTACTTTGAAGATGAAGGGGTGCCTGATCGAAGGCAAGGAGCCCTAGGGCCTTAGTGGATTGTGCACCATGCTGCTAACCACGTGGTCCGCAGTTCTAAACCACCAACTAGGTCAGAGAAAGACGAGGCTTTCTATTCCCAGTCAGTCAGGAAACTCAACAGAGGCTGTTCTAGTCTGTCGCTGAACCAGAACTGACTTGATGGCAGTGAAACTCAAGCCATGGGACTTTGGATCACCCCATGCGCACGGAAGCGGGACAAGGAATATGGACGATCACATGCAAACCAAGAGATTTGAATGATGGTGTGAAAGAATGCTCAAAGTACTTTGGACTGCCAGCAGAATGCACACTTGTCTAGAAAGATGAAGTCGTAACTCGCCTGAGAAGTGAGGGTGTTGGGGGAAGCGGGGAGGGAGGGGCAAAAAAAAAGAGGGCCTGATGCAAAGGGCTTAAGTGGAGAGCAAATGCTTTGAAAATGATTAGGGCAAAGAATGCACGGATGTGCTTTATACAATTGATGTATGTATATGTATGGATTGTGATAAGGGTTGTATGTGCCCCTAATAAAATGTAAAAATAAAAAGATAAATTTATACCAAAAAAAGAAGTGAGGGTGTTTGTCTTCTGTACTTTGGGCATGGTGTCTGGAGACCAGTCCTTGAAAAGGAACATCATACTTGGTAGGGGGTCAGCAAAAATAAGGAAGGCCCTCAGCAAGACACCACTGTTGCAGTGAAGGCAGCCTCGGGCTCAAGCATGACCACTGTGAAGATGCTGCTGCACACCAATGGGATCGACACGTCAAAGATGACTGTGCACTAGCACCTACCAACACACGCTATCCAGTCTGATATACCATAGGTACCAAAACAAACACGACTTTTTTGGGTCAAGCTATGTATTTAAATTAACTTACAAAACAACCATGTCACCTCCAAAGGACTCCCTATTACACTTAATACATTTGTCAAATCTGCGAATCCATTGTTGGAAACATTTCTCAAACTCATGTTTGGATGGCTGGACAGCACCTCGTTTTTTTCTTCAACTCTACATCATCAAAAGTGAGTCAGGGGCATGAGGTAAGAGAGACATGCTGTTTTTTGCCAAAAACTGGTGCAGAGATGGCTGCATGAGCAGGTGCATTGTTTGTGGTGGCAAAACCAGTCCCCCTCTTTTGTCACACATTGTTATGCAATCTTTTCAGAACCTCTAAATAGAAAGCACTTGGTGGAATTAACTCCAAATGCACTATCTCCTACACATCAAAAAAACAAATGAACATCATCTTGATCTTTGATTTCACTTGATAGATGTTTGGGTGGGGTGGGGCTGGGGCGCAGTGAGGTGATGCCAGCGTCATCCACAGGCTTGACTGATGTTTGCTTTCGGGGTCTTATTAAGAACACTACCATGTGTCATCACCAGTAATGACCTTGGAGAAAAGTCTGGGTTGCTTCATAGCTGTTCTTTCAAAGCACAGCATCCTGGTCAGTCAGAACACAAGGCACAGATTTTGCAGCAACTCTTCTCATTTCCAAATCTTCTGTTAAAATTCGCCGAACCAAGTTCCAAGACAGTCCAGATCGCCTCTCCATCTCCTCAACAGTCCATAGTCAGTCTCCTAGCACGAGTGCACGAACTTGTCGACACGTTCGTCCATTTGAGAAGTTGACATTCAGAACGAGGCCTGCATCAATTGACATTTCGCCTTTTTTAAAACAAAAAACCACTCGAACACTTGAGTTTTTCCCATAGGGCTATCCTTAACTGTGTTCAATATCACAACCGTTTCTGCGGCATTTTTCCCAAGCCGGAAACAAAAGTCCACAGCTGCACGCGATTCTCTTAAATCAGCTATCACAAAAAACAAGGTTTGAGCAAAACTACTTTCACAAAAAAAGAAGATAAAAAAATTCACTGTGTCCAGAGAACCTTCACAGGTGAGGCTCCTGGGTGCCCTATCTCAGCGGGCATTGCTGGACACTCACCTAGCAGGGAAAAATGCATGCTATGAAAGCTCCGCCCGGCACCAATTTTTTTCTAAGTGAGGGGTACCCCTATTATAGCTGCCAGTTTTCCTTTAACACCAATTCAGAGCGTTGATTTTTCACTACCCAATTCATCCAGCAATAAAGTAACCTAGAGTCGATGTCCATGGCAAGAACCCCACCTGGTGGCAAAATGTTTCACAACCTGATTTGGCCACATGGTGCAATGCCACCCTCCTCCGGAAGGTAAATCCGCGTTGAGAAGTTATCATTTTATCTGCTTCACCAGACAGACTTCCTAACCCAGCATTTATCTTGTGTCTGCGAAGCACCAGAGTATGCAGTAAATATGCAGAGCACAGTGATTCTAGGCTTTGCCAGTTAGTTTCAAGTGAAAGCTGTAGTCTTTGCGCAGCTTACTGCAGGAATATTTTAAAAGAAAAGCAAACACCGACTGAGTTAGATTCTCAAATATTATCATCGGTTCATTCTAGGTAAGGTTCAGGTGTCACCTTTCATGAGATGGACACACTAAACTAAACTAATCAGCAATTAGAAAGACAAAAATTCGAGACCCACAAATAACATCCAACTACTACCACATAACAAAGCTACGCCACACCTTCATTTCAACTTATTCTTAGCAAATCCTCAAAAAGGTGACTTCAAATTCATTTATTTCCCACTCCCTATTTTAAAGGACAGTAATACTAGATTCTAGAAATATTGTCTCTTCTTTTTCTCCCTAAAAGGAAAGTCTCCTCATTGTCTTCTCCCACTGCCTCTAGGTTCTCATTGCTTTCCAACTTAGATTTTCAGAGTGTGTATTACACCTGACAAAGCACAGAGCCCAATGCTTGGCTAAAGAATTATGACCTATCATTAGTTTTGATTATTGCCATGACCATTATTCTTGATGATAGAGCACTGAAAACAATGATATCCAAAAATTATTTGTCCATTTATCTTGCTCACTAAATATTAATAAAAAATACAATTCAAACAGGAGGGCAAATCATTGAACACAAAACTACAATTATACTTGTCTCCCATCAAACTCTTTTGGGGTGAGGAGATAAAAAAGACAGTAGGTTAATATTAAAACTGCATTTTATTTGTTAATGTCATGTAAGAAAAAAGCAAGTTACACTATCTTAAAAAAACACAACTAATGCATTTTAATAGAGAAGCCCTCTCCCCCTCCCGCCCTCCCTGCGTTCCCTCATGAATTAAGTGTCTAAGAGACGTGACCATAAGAAAAAGTTGTGGAATCCTTCATCCAGAGTGCTTACATGATTAGGTTAATATGCCTTCTTACAAAATTTCTCTTTTCTTTTCTATTAAAAAAAAGTAATCTTGATTGCTCATTAAAAAACAATTCAGTACAAAAGTTCGATATATTGAAAAATGCTTTCCCCCTTCCCTCACAGCACCGTTATATATAGCAGAGGATAATCAAGAGCAGATTGCTAATCTAGATGAAGCAATCTTCAAATTAATCGGGACACACAGTGGTTTATTGACTTGACCTGCCCCCCCCACAAGAACTAAAAACAAAACAAAACAAAAATAAACCACACACATACCCAAAAAAGTCAAAAATTTTGAAGGACCCTTCCCAAACAGCAGTTTGTTCAGTGTCAATAATTCACATCTTTTAACAGAGGGTATGGATATGATATGGTTTCTTTTACAAAACTTTCAGTGTCAAAAAGGAAATTAAGGCCATCAGATTCGCAGCTTAAAAATTCACATAAAGGAAATATAAAAATATTCTGTGCTTCGAGAAGGCGCTGCACTGTCGGTCGGTCCGGATCCCTGCACTTCTCTGAGGACGGTCACCGGCTTTACATCACCGCACAGCTTTTGTTGGATGCTCGCGGGGCTCCCTGCGGAGGAGGACGAAAATGTTAGCGCCAAGAAAATGATGCCGAGGATTTAAGAGTGGGGGATATGCAAATCCATGCCACCTGGTCCAAGCGGAAGCTTAGCATTTCCTCTCACTCAAGCTTTTTTAACCCTTTCTGATGGGCTGTCTCTAGAATACTGCAACGCGTTCCAGAACAAGGATCTCAGCGTTTCTAGATCTAAGTACGAGCTCTCATTTAATTGGGGAAGGGTTGTGGGTGTGTTTATGGAACTCTGATATGCAGCCAACATGGTTTCAAACCACTGTCCAGCAGGCTGCACTTAGGAAATTAGCAGGAGATGGGGGGGGCTCTATTCGGAACCACCACAGCTGCGAGCGAAGCGCGCTACAGCTGGAGGGGCCACATCTCAAGGCATTTCGCCGTGCCTGGATTCACCCTTGAAGGTGAGCCAAGGTGGCCCTGTATTCATTCCGTATCGCCCACCAATCCTTAAAACCTCACACTCTAACTTGTGATTCAGCACTAAACTAGACAGAATCGGTTTCGTAAAGGCCATCGGAGAAACTCATCCAGTTCAAGGACCTGTTCTTGGCCTGCCTGCAGCGCGCTACACTGCTGCCTACCTTCAGCCGCACAGTCTCCTCTCTGCTGCTGGGAGCAAAGCGTCTCTCCTACTGGTTAGTCTAGCAGGTCTGTCTCCAGAGACCTTGCTTACAGCCGCTCCTCACTCCTGCTGGGCATGTTTACCTCGGCGCAGTTCTTGCTTCTTGGTTTAGGTTCTCCTACTGTGCGTACTCTCCGAGCTCCCACCACCACCTCTGTTCAGCTACTCTCACGTGGCATCTGAATGCCATGCCTTCTTACCACGGCTCCCCATGCAAACTTCCTTGCTGAGGGAACACCGATATCCTGGCATTCCATGAGCACACCACCAGTCACTGATTCCTAATTTACCATTTTGCCCTCAACACTGACCCGTCCTTCCTTCCACCGTCTGAACATTGGTAGTTATTATTTCTCCTGATCAAAAATAAAACCACCACCATAAAACCTCACTCATCTTTGTGCCTTCTCTACTTTTCTCCTCCCGCCCTCAGTTGAGTCCCTAAAGTTTCCAACTCCCCATGTGTACACTACCCCCAGAGAGAAAATCTGCATGCTCCTTCTCTGCTCAATCCCCACGATTCATCTCGCTGGAAGATATTCTAAAACGTGGTTCTCCATTCAAACCCAGGGGTATTCAAGACTATGGACAAGCACCATTATTTATCAGAGATTATTCTCAACACCTCTGGGCAGCTCACACACTTGCCTGGGCTTGCTGAGGCATCACTCACACCGAGTTTGCTATCTTAGCTCTTGTCATTGTGATGCTCTCACTAAAGACAGGAAAATGGGCCTTATACTTTTTTTTTCTTGTTGACACCTGATTTAAAGTTTCTGTTCTTAAATTCAATCTATCTCATAAAACCACCTTGTATGGGTCTCAACCTGGGGGATAGACATGTAAGAGAAGGTGTATTTGGCGCAGGGTCTGGGCTAATGAAGCCATTTGTAAACTAAATCCAGAGACAAGTAGACAAAGCCTTAAGAAAGAAAGGAAGGAACTTTGATTAATGATGAGCTTTGAACAGCTTGAGAATATAAATGGAAGGCTCATTAGTTACTAATAATTCTAATTTAATTAATTAAAAGCAAATCCTGAGTCCCTTTATTTCAAGGGCTCTCGAAAGCCCAAGCCTCTACCAAAACCCATCTTGCAATTTCATGATTAGAAATGTAATAAAGAAAATAATTTTTGTTGAAGTTGAATCTACTACTCTTTATTTCTTAAGCTTATGTACTGTAATTTAGTAATAGCCAAAGTCTTACTCACAGCTCGTCAGGAAATCATTTGTAAGCATGCTTTCCAACTCACATACTCTCATTTCTAAGTGATATATATGTCTTACTACAATAATGTACCATGAACAATAAAAAAAAACAAGATTGATATGTGACATCGTGAGATAACAAGAAAAAGCCAACTTTGCTACTTAAGTGACCATTAACACCCCCCACCCCCCAGGTAAGAGCATCACTTGGTGGATCACGGTCCTGATTCATCAGAAAGGCAAAACACTCAACTTTTGAGTTTGGTTTTCACGTGATTCTGTTAATAAAACATCACAAATAATAACGTAAAGTAATACCTGCTGGTGAAAAAGTTCTTCCTCTACAATCACTTCAGGGGCCTCTTCCTCCTCCTCCTCCTCTTCAGCGATGGTTGTTTTAAAGACCGTACTTCTCTGAGCAACCTCCTGTAAAGCAATGGTAGCTTGATTTTACATTAAGACCACACCATACTGAAGCTCTCAAAACTCCTTTTTCTACCTATGTATTGTGAGGCCATATATTTTCTTCATATATGTCAATCAAAACAACATATTGCACCAGACTGAAAACAGAAGCAGGTATGAAAATTCAGATGTCTTACACAAAGGCAGGCATGAGAGATATTTAATGAAAATATAAAACAATGCCGCTCTTCTCACTGACTTTTGTTTTATAAATAGTTAAGTTATAATACGCTGTTTATGTGAAAAACAAACAGCCCATCCTTAAACCCACACAGGCTGCAAATGAGGGGGGCGCTTCTCTTGTATTTCTACATCAAGGGCTGTTGTTTAAAATAAAGTCACTCTAAGAGCAGACTTAGCTGCTGAGCAGGAATTTTTGAATAATTAGTAGCAGTTCTCAGATTTTCAATGTTCCCTGCAGGGGAGCTACTGGTATCCAATTTGAAAAACCTGCTGAGAAGTTTCCACTGTGTGTTTTTCCTTTTTAATCCCCATTCTGATACTAAGAATTCTGCAAAAGATTTAGCACACTAAATTCTTTATGAAGCTCAACATGAATTTAGCTTAAAGGTCTAAAATTCTCTTTAGTAGAAAGAAAATGCTAAATAAATGGTGACTAAGACGAAGCTGGCTACCCCCGGTAGAGCTCTCAGGGAACACAGTAGCAACAGGACCACTTGAGATGAAAAGGGCCTCATGGATGGAACAAAATCCAGACAGATGGGCACTGTTTACTAACAGTAGCCGAGTGAGGTTCCAATGCACCCCACACTACCATTCGCCGGAAGCAGAACAGAATAGACCCTGTGTGGTATCATCATCAACCATTTACGGCTGGATCAAAGTGGATCAAAAAGGACAGCATTTCCCAACGACAATGCAGACAGGAATGGAGGATGAACTGCAGGGAGAGCGGAATCACTGAAGGGATTCCAACAAAATGTCTATGTATTGTCGTTGGGAAATGCTGATCCACTTTGATCCCACCTTAAATGGTGGGTGATATGCAATGTAAGCTATCACCTGATCCGTGCAGGAAAGTTGTGTTTTAAAAAAGAGACTAAAATAGAGATCACTCTTTCCAGAGATCGCTGCTGTGGCACAAACAGGAGTGTGTGTTTGTTTGTGCGCACAAGGCAAACCTGACAATGCCACAACAAGCAAATGCATGTGTCCTGCCGAGGGACAAAGCTTCAAATGTGGCTCTGAACCACGCCCTCGGGTCATCAAGAACTCCGGCTCCACAGAGGAAATGCCAAAACAGCCTCAGCAGAGCCCACTTGAAATCTAACATCAACCACCAACCAAGGTCAAACGGCAGAGAAGAAAAAAAGCCAACCAAAAAGTCGGTGCCAAAGAACAAGACTTCAATTTTACCTCCTTATGCTTAAGCGCACGTTTTTATAAATGACAGAATTGGTGGGGATTTTGGGTGGTTGCTGCGGGGCCGAGGGAAGGTGGCCACTTTGAAATAAAACTCAATTAGCCTAAAATATAATTTCTTTAAGCTCAGTTTGTTTTCCAGCTTAAACAAACATTTCACAAGAAACAGTCTATTTTAACCAAAACAGTCAGTGTTTGAACCAAAGTATCAACTCTAGGATGACAGCAGACAATACAAGAGAGACTAGCCTTAGACTGCTTTGACGAATACCCTTCTTCAACTCAAAGAGAGAAACAGAAGTCAACACGGAACTTTCTCTTACCGAATCAAATCCCCACCACATGCAGCTTCAGCAGCCTGGGGTGGGTGCACACACCGCACAGGCAAGCACCGGCCAAGCGCTCCTGATGTGACTTAAGACAGTCAGCCTCCTCCCGTGAGCACCTGCCTCCCTGCCCAGCTTCATTAATTATGAATAACTGAAGTAAGGCTGCTGTTAAGCACCCCCATCCGAAAATATTTAAACACATTAGTTTAATGCAGAAAGCCTCTCTGGGTAAAAAAGGAAAAAATATCTTGATAGAAAAATGAAATAAAACCAATCTATTTAGAAGCAAAAGAAGTTCGGAGGTTTAGACCCAGGAAACTTTTTAATCAGGACACTAAAAAGCATCTCTACACCCTCCCTCCAAAACAAAATCATCTTACCAAGTTTTTTCCACCCTCCTGTAACTGACCAGTTGACTGACTCATGATAATCCCATGTGTGGGAGCAGACAGCCAGGGGCTGATGTGGGGGAGCGCATCACCAGGCCTTCCTTTTGAGGGAGTTCTTCGTGGATTCGAGCCCCATCTCAGTCAGCATGTTAACGGCTTATGTCAACCAAGGACTCATCAGCAAAGCGCCATGCTTCAAATGTTCTGAAACGTACACATTTCTATGCCCTATATAAATTGTTGGCCTGATCTATGCCATGTCTTGGGACATACTGGCATCAATCAATTAAACGCACAGTGGCCCTATGTGGATTTCCAAGACTGTAACTGGTCATGGAAGTAGAAAGTCTCTTATCTTGCTCCTGTAGAGAGGCTGGTGATTTTGAACAGCCCAACACCTGTCCAATTTGATGTCTCAGGAGCATCATAAAGTACTTCAATTTAGTCCGTAGAGCACTGTAGCTAACCAGAACCAGCTGATGGAACTCATCCGTCACAACTCTGCGTTCAGTTACGTCCCGTATGTAGGACTTAAGTCAGCCATGGAGGAGTATTCATACCTCAGAAATTGGCAAACATTACAAACCAGAGCTTTTTGTGTTCGCTAAATCAACTGTTGAAATATAATATATCCTGATTATCAACAATTATTTGAATAAACAAAAGTTTCCGTTTATGTCTATCTCCTGAAAGGTGGGAAGAAACTTATAATTTGTTACTTTCTACATAGAAAAACCATCTCATCCCACTGTGGTGACATCTGTTCTAACGTTCAGCATAATTTCCTTTATTTCTAAGTAAGAGCGTCCAGTTTTATCTGAGCACCACCTCCTCCCCAAGAGTACACGTGGGTCACTAGGAGTCTTGTGACACCTGACGGAGGTGGGATAGGGAGCCGAAGCGACTCTAGCCAGTACAATCGAAAGAAGCCTGGGATGAGTGCTGCTTGTGGGAAAATGGTCTTTCTCATAAGAATCTGATTGACGTGACTCTAGGAGGGGCCAGCAGGCACCCTGCTTCCCTGAGGGAAAAGACCATGGGGAGAAAAAACAAAGGAGAGACCCGTGGGCTGTTGTGGAGTGAGTGCACCGCCTCTGGGATGGCTGGTTATGTGAGTCCATTCATTCCCATCATTGCAGAAACAGTTTAATGGAACTTGTCGGACATTTCTAATATCTCAGCAAGAAAAAACAAAAATACTTAAAACTGATTTTTTGTAAGCCCACGATCTTACTGAAAAGTGGTCTTGTGGCAGTAAAGATTGTTGGTTACTTGACCTGGGAGCTACAAATAAATATCAAATGTCAGAATTAAATGAATAAACAGCTAGGTAACTGACAGATGTTCACACATATCAAGAACTATATTATTACTATTTGCCTTATCTTTCACAAGCCATTTTTGGAGCTTAGCAAGTAAAAGAAAGTAAGTTTCTAAAAGAATGGGCAAGCTAACCAAGTATGGTAAACCAACATTAAATGGTGTGGATTACAAAGGGAGACTTGAGTTTCAATTGAGTATGCTGAACACTACCTTCAAGATATAGCCCATGTCAGATGTCTACAGTTTGTTCAAATTGTCTACTTTCAACATACTGCTTTCCAAATATTCTCCGCTAAGATGGTTTCTAACTTGAAGCACATATCCACGCAGTAAAACACATTCTAGGTGGGCTACATTCTGAGGCTCCCAAAAAGCGGATCTGATCTGCCTTGTGTATGCTTCTTCAAACGGTGCTCTTTGAGTCTAAGTAAATCACCACTCGGTGTTGGGGGGGGAGGGGGGTGTCTGAAGGCATCCTATTTCAGGTATCAGGTGTCTAACTATATTAAGCGTGACCTAACTCCAGCACTTGGGTGGCTGCACCCACAGCAGCTAGGACTGTATGGTGCTGGTACTGAATACAGAAAGAGAGAACAGGAGGCAAAGGCAGCACGCTGAAGCTTGTGAATCATCGGAGACATCTGTGCGCTTCCCTCTGCCCCCAAGAACTCTGCACACCCCAGAGATGCGCTCCAGAATTTCACAAACATAACTCAGTGGAAAAAAATAAGCTGCCATTCACTTTAGGTCTATATCTCAGGTTCTCAGGTCAAGGATACTCATCATTCAGTAGACAATGAATTCATTATGAATAGAGGTCTACACAGTGGCAGGTGTTTGCAGTGAGGTGTGGTAGGAACTTTGTATGCAAACCCCCCCATGATTCCCATATTGAATCCGGCTAATTGGATGGTCCTGGTGGCAGAGTGGTTATGCAGTGCACTGCTACCCTCAAGATGGGCAGTTCAAAACCACAAGTGGCTCGTCGAGGGAGATGCGGGGCTTTCTCCTCCCACAAAGAGTTATAGTCTCAAAAACTCACAGGGGCAGGCCGATCCTGTACTATAGTGATGCTATGAGTCACGATCTAAACGGTGGCAGTGAGAGTAAGTTTTTGAATTGTTACAAAGCACTTTTGACTTTATTTCTTTTATTACTTAAGGTCCAGGTTTCGTTTTTAAATCTGCGTCCAGTAAATATTTACTGAATGCAGACAAATCAGAATAGGTTCTTGCTCCAAGAACTCCCCAGACACTCTTCTGTGGGCAGAGCGGGAGCGGCTCAGGGGACCCTGTAGCCTCAGCTGCTAACAACCCCCCCTGTGCTCATTTCTCCTAAGACCACACACTCGACTGCCTTCCTTTCACTTCACCGTTGCCAGGGTTGCTATGAATCCATGTTGACTATCCGTGAGACCTCTCTAAGATGTGGCCCAAACTGACAAGCATCTCCAGCTGAGTTTCAAGTCAATATTCTAAATGCATGCTAGACACCTTAATTTTGGACATCTAAATGGCATCATGAACTCAGTATGCCAAAAGATATCTCTTGGTCACCCCTCCCTGACACCCCCACACTCCATGTCAAAAGTATTGTTTCTCTCAGAGCTTCCTCAGTAAAGGACATCAGATCTGTCTGATTGCCTAAGCAAGTATACTGAGGACCAACTTAATTCCCATGTTTCTTTACCCTTAGTATTTAAATTAATGTTATCTCCAAAATATCTATTAAGGTGGGAATTGTTTACTTTCCCACCTATAAGCCTTAGACCAGATCACCCTTCAGTTGTCCTACCTCACCTTCTACTGTGTCCCTATTCCTCTCAGCACCAAGATTTAGGCCTGTTCATCACATCCTGTCACCCCTCTCCTTGAAAGCCCCATACACCTTCCCTTCGTACTCAGATCTATACTCCGTGCCAAGAATTAAACCACCTAGCCTCCGCTCACCTACTCGGCCTAACTCCTACATTGTTTTCTCCTCCTCCATCCCTGTTAACCATGTTCACCTCCTATCCTGGGAACACACAACTCTTTCCTGCTTCAGGGATGTGCTGCTCCTCGACGTGGTAGTATTTCCTCTGTTCTTTCCGTTGTGGTTTCTGTTTCAGAACGGGGGTCTACTCGAGTGTCATTGCTTGGAGAGGCCTGCCTCAACCACCCTGCCTAAAGCAGAACTCGCGAGTGAATTTCTAACCCCACTGTCAACGGCCTTTGCTGTATTTCTCGTCACCTAATTTACTTATTTTTTTTGCTAAGCTTATTTTCTCTTGATAACAACTGAAAATGCAAAGGAATCTAGTAATAATTGGAACACGGAATATATGAACTTAGGAAAAACAGAATGCTGCAGGCAGGTAGATCCCTCACAGCAGCTGTAACAGTATACTGATAGGGACCTGCCAGAAATTCAAGTCAGACTCAGAAGCAGAATATCACTGTTAATGTCAGATGGGTCTTGGCTGAAAGCAGAGAATATCAGATATTAACTTGTGTTTTATTGAATACACAAAGGCATTCCAATGTGTGGATCATAAAAAACAATGAATGGATAACGTTGTGAAGAAACCTGTCCATCGACCCAAAGACAGTTCTTTGAACAGAGCAAGGGAATGGCACATGGTTTAATATCAGGAAAGGTTTGTCCCTCAGGGCTGCACCATCTCAGAAGCTAGACTTCATGAAGAAGAGTATCACGTTAGGACTGGAGGAAGGCTTACTAACAACCTGTGATGTTCAGGTGACACAAGCTGGCTTGCTGAAAGGAGGGCTGGACAGACTTGCTATTGGACACAAAAGACTTCAGGATGGAATGCAACTCAATATAAAGGAACCCAAAAGCCTCACAACGTTAACAACAGACAACATGATGACAACGTGAGAAAAGACAGAAGCTGTTAAGGGTTCCTTTGGCTTGGATGCACAATCCGTGCTCTTGGAAGCAGCAGTCAAGGGAGCAAACAACATATAGCATCGGGTGAGTAGCCAGCACAAGACCTCTTCACATCATGGAAGGGCAACCAGGTAACTTTGAGAACTGAGGCGCGCCTGACTAAGTGATGGCATTTTCAATTGACTCCTATGCATGTGAAGGCTGGACAGTGAGTAAGGAAGCTCAAAGAAGAATTGATGCATTTGATTGATGGTCTGACAGAGGCTACGGAAAGTACCATTCGTAAACTGCCAGAACAAACAAATCTGTCTTGGAAGAAGTGCAGCGAGACTGCTCCTTAGAAGCCAGGATGCTAAGACTTTGTCTCATGAGCGTTGAGTGTATTGTCAGGGAGAGATCAGTCCCTGAAAGCAGAAGGTCAGAGAAAATGGAGGCCTTGGATGAGGTGGATGGACACGGGTTTCAACAACGGGCTCGCGCGTAACAAAACTGTGAGAACGGCAGAGCCAAGCAGCGTCTCATGCCGTTGGACACAGGGTTGCCAAGTCGGAACTGACTTGAGCGCGCCTAACCACAGCAACCCCTCCCCCTAACATCTGAGGCCCGTGAACTCCGAAACCAGGTCCACACTTCAAGTACAGAGTGGCCAAGGCACAGCAGACACCTGCCATTTTCCAAAGAAATAACAAGGCTCTATACTTATAGCCTGTCAGATACCCGTTCTAGAGCTGAGAAATCCTTGCAAGCCAAAACTTAAGCTCCTGTGGCAAAGAGGAATGAAGAAACAGTGCAATGACAAAAAGAAACCCATTCTATTCAGGCAAGTGCCCGTCAACATGCTTTCTGCAAAGCCAAACCCCACATTCTACAAGGGATGCGGGGATTTCATATGGTCTGCATTGGGTAATGGGGTGGGGAAAGAGAAGAGAGGAGAGCGTCTTGTGCACGTGTTAAAGCAGGCTCCGCGTCCATCCTTAGGAATAGCAGTGTTTCTGAGACTAACATTGGTAGGTGGGGTGCGGAATGTTTACACAGCAGTGGGAGGGTAAGGTTCTTCGGACAAGAATCCTAGGACTGAGATGTTGAAGACATACACCACATTTGACTACAAGAGTTTCAGGAAGGTCTGAAAGCTAGCTAACAAGGGTAAGTATTTAATGAACTGAGTAAGTCCTAGACAACAGTACAGTTCCTTCCTTATGCTCTTATTTCATCCCCCAAATCTGAGGACAGCTTTGGCTGAATTTACTCAGCAAGAATGACTTCACATTGGAACCTGACTCTTGGAAAGAAATCACCCTTGCACGACACACTTTCTGGGGAAGCAGTATTAGTAAGATGGCCGTACCTCTCCCTGAGAATTTTTCAATATGACCTTCACATCTTCGCCAGTGCCCCAGGAGTTCTGGTTCTTCCAGATGAGGTCCGTGGGAGGGCTGGCTGTGACACCAGCATTTGCAGCCCAGATCTGGGGGAGAGACAGGATAGATAGGTCAGTACCCGAGGAGTCCAGATTTCTCGCGCGCCGATAGGAAATAGCAGCACAATGGTGAGACTGGAACACCTTGTAAGACTTGCAAAGTCCAGCAACGGTTTGCTATCTTCAGACTTCTGGGTTTAATTAGTTTGTGTGTAGAACTCAATTCTAAAAGCCTCACTTCACCATCTGAAATGTGCTATGTGAAGAGCTGCAGGGCCCTGGAGGAAGGCTACCTACCTTCTCATACTCACTCACTGCCATTGGGTTAGGTCACGTTCCTCATCCTTAAGAGGGACCACTAATGACACGCATAACGTGTGGCACTGTCATGAAGAGTGGAGTTGCTTACTCACATAGACTCTCATTATTTGCATCCCACGTGTTCTATGAATTTAGTGGACCACCGTTTTGAATTATGTACTTTTCTCACCACCCTACGACCAGTGTCCCGCAGCCTGCAGCGGGAGTTGAGAGGGTGACTAGACTAGAATATGCTTCTGAGGAAGCAGTGTGTTTCCAACCAGGGACAGTGTCACAGTACTCCAGAGTGTCTAAGACTGGGCTCCAAAAAGAATGCTGGAAGGGGATCAGACGGCACCGCTCGAGGGAAAAATACGACTTTTATTAAAATTGTTCTCTACTCTGCTCAACAGCAAGAAAACGCTGCCATATAGGAGGATACGCTGCCGTATTTGGGAGTCAGATGATAAACTTTAAATCCAAGGCAAAACACTAAACTTTTATGAGCTCAATTTACTTACAGGGGTGAATAATGCCATCAGTACTTCATCTTATAAAGAAAAAGTTTTATAATCCATAAATTGTTGTACAAAGGACTACGTGAAAGAAAAAAAGCAGGCTAGAGATGGTGTACATAGGTGTGTTCTTAAATGAGGAAAAAAGTATAAATTACTGATGAGGAGAGTTTGTTTGTTAGATGCCCACTTGCAGCTTCAAGTCAGCCATCGGCTTTACAAACGAAAGTTGCAGGAACAGGTTCTAAGATGAAATAGGGGAAAAATATCTACATCTGGGCCAATTTTCAGCTCAATCTTCTGTACCACTTGGAATGTTAATGTTTTCCTAATTTTAAGCTACCCTTTTCACTGGTCTATATGGAATGTTAGTTAAATGTTAGTAATACGCTGGTAAAATGTCAATAACCTTACTGCTTATATTAGCCCACATTTGGACAATTTTAGCAGTATGTTCCAGACCTGGGTCTTTCAATGTGGTAATCACTAGCCTTAGGTGGATTTTAGGCATTCGAATTGTGGCGTCTGATTTTAGACAAACTGTAAGGGTGAATGGAGCCCTGGTTGTGTCGTGAGCTACAACCCAAGGGGCAAGGGGCACGCAGTTTGAATCCACCAGCCACTCCGCAGAAGCCGCGGCTTTCTACTCCCGCCCAGAGGTGCCGTCTCAGCGATCCCGGCGCAGTTCTACTCTGACCTGCAGGGTTGGCACCAGCTCGATGGCGGTGAGTTTGGTTTTCAGGAAGGATAAAATAGATAATCAGAGTTCAACGACTGCATGTAAAAACAATCTAAACAGCCTAACAACTGTTTACAGTGTAACATGCTCAAACAATATGCTGGGTGTGCTGAAATAAATAAACTATAGTTCTGAAATTAATTTCACATATTCCTATTTCGCTTTTTAAATGTTTGAGTACTAGAAAAAAAGTAATGACATGTGACTTGTATATTTCTGTTCTAGAGTTATCATTCATTGCCTTGTACTTTTACTGAAAAATCACTTCCTACCACATTCTGAAGAACTTAATGGCTTTCACATTGAATGCGAGTTACTGTAGAAAAGTAGATCGTATTACTTCACATGGTAATGACGTCTTCCCCTAGGCCTATAGGGTATCCATCTACTGAGTCCCTGAGAACAGCCCAGTGGGAAAGGCCGTTGAATGGCATAATGGCTTCACATTAGAGAGAGCACGCTCAAGTTGGAATCTTCTGAAGAAAAACATCAGGATTTTTTCCTACTACATTATACAGACACATACTAGCACTAAGCTTATTTCCTCTCCTTATCATAATTACTAAAGAGGATAGTGAAGTTAAGATATTTGTTCCCATTGTAGACACCATTACAAAGTTAGCATGGGATAGCTTCTAAAAGTGCTATCAAGCTCTCTGAACACACCTTTTCAAAGAAGTTCTACCCTACAATTTTCCTTTGATCTTGAACATCTAAGAATTTTTCCAGTCATAAAACGTAAAACTATATCTTAAAATAAAACACCTAAGTTAGGAGATACAGTCACCTCTACATTCTTTAGAAATAAAAAATGACTTCTTTGAAATCTCTATCAAATTCAGTATCTTATTATTTTCAAAATTTACTGATAGAGCCAAGTAATTTTTTTATTTGCTCAATGTAGCAGATTTCTCCAAGTGTGAGCTACAATATTTACAAACTTAAATTATGGTGCTTCAGAGAATGCCAATAGTGTCATTTTAGGACTAAAACAGAATTCCACACAACCCATTTCTGTCTATTTAGAACATTAAAAACTATGCAAAAACTCTCTTGCTAAAAATAACACTGAGATAGTATTAAAATATTAGTCTTGCTAAAAAGGTTTAATAGAATTGATTCCTTTTTAAAAGTTTTCATTGGTATATAATTCACCCGTCATAAAAGTTAACAGTTCAAGGATATTAAGAATTGTGCAATCATCACCACAATCAATTTCAGAATTTTCTTCTTTCTTGTCCTAGTGATTATTAGCTCCCATTTCCACCAAACTACCCCCTGCCACACCCCCAAGCAGTCATTCACCCAGTTACTGTCTCTATAGATTTAAAATTAAAAGCACAGAATCTTTATCGGGTGTCCATTACCTAGGGGCTGGCTTTTGTTCAAAGCAAACTAACACTCCAGGCCCAGAAATGGTGGCTCACAGAGACCGGCTGGATTTATGCTAATTGAAGGTGGAAAGTTCCGGTTTTTAAGTAAGCATATAAATCAAATGGGGAAAAAGGGAGAACATTCCCGTTTTAAGGCATGTGCTGGTATTTATCCTCAGCGCTTTTTCTACTCTGTGTGCCAGGCTGTACATCCTGCACTCCCTGCACGGCATCAGTCAACAGGTAGCACGCTTTAGCTACCTGAAGAGACAAAGTAACAAGAAGTCCCAGGCTGAGTGTGTCACCTTTTATAGTCACTTACCACCTCAATAAACCAGAACTTTCCTCTAATCGGAGAAGGCCCTAACTGGGCTAACGATGTTTCAAATGCTGTTTCTAAAATGATTCTCTTTAGGACTAAAGCAAACCAAACCAATATTCTGTTACTTTAGATGTTATTTTAGGCAATAGTTACATTAAATGACAAAATTGACTTACTGTAACAGTCTGGCCTGCCTTCAGCACATATCTTGAGGTATATTTATAACTGACGGATGTGTCTCCTATTTTCCGGATCATCTCCCAGCCTCCCATTGGTTGATCCTATTTACAAAACAAAAACAAGGTCACTTCGAATATAAATTTCAAAGAATGATCAAATAAACCAATCCAGTGACAGTTGAATTACAATGGGCTTATATTTGCATTTCCATGATGCCTATTTTCCTACTCTAAATAGAAAATATGATCTGTCAATTCAATAAAAGAGCAGCATCAACAATGCTGCAGTTAATCACTAAGACAATTAATTTTGGAGTGCATAAAACTGCAAGGAAGCTGGTGCGAGGTAGTACTGATGAAGAGCACAGCTTTCCCCCAGATCCTGGATGCTTCCTCCCCACAACTACCATGACCGAATTCTACCTTGCAGGGCTGGATAGGGCAGAGGCTGTACACTGGTACATATGAGGGCTGGAGGCACAGGGAATCCAGGGTGGATGATACCTTCAGGACCAAGGGTGTGAGAGGCGATGCTGGGAGAGTGGAGGGTGAGTGGGTTGGAAAGGGGGAACTGATTACAAGGATCCACATGTGACCTCCTCCCTGGGAGAGGGACAGCAGAGAAGGGGGGAAGGGAGACTCCGGATAGAGCAAGATATGACAAAATAACAATGTATAAATTACCAAGGGCACATGAGGGAGGGGGGCGTGGGGAGGGAGGGGAAAAAAAAAGAGGACCTGATGCAAGGGGCTTAAGTGGCGAGCAAATGCTTTGAGAATGATTGGGGCAGGGAATGTGCGGATGTGCTCTATACAATTGATGTATGTATATGTATGGATTGTGATAAGAGTTGTATGAGTCCCTAATAAAATGTAAAAAAAGAAAAGAGGAGAAAAATAAAGAAAATGATTAGGGCAAAGAATGTACAGATGTGCTTTATACAATTGATGTATGTATATGTATGGACTGTGAGAAGAGTTGTATGAGCCCCTAATAAATTGTTTAAAAAAAAAAACTGCAAGGAAGCACATGAGTCAAGTAGTCACTGCTGGAGAAGGCATCATATCTAGCTGCCATAATGACAATTACTGTAAACATCTAGTATTTGATACTACAAGCTTTTAAAACATAAAGATATACATTTAAAAGAAGGAGTATTTATTCTTTATGTTCTGCATTTGCAACACACCTTGCACAAACTTGGCTCTCTTTAAGCAAAACAGCAATTGTGACGCCGGTGCAGGACAACTGAGTGGTTCGTTCTGTTGTGCAGTCACTATGAGTCGGGTCTGACTCGACAACACCCAACAACAACAAAGCTTGCGGACTCAAACAGGGTCACTGATGCACTAACTAAGCCAGTCCTAGGTAAGAGCTGTTTGTTTCAATGCTGGCCCCCAAACAGCCTAAAGCAGCGGTTCTCTACCTGTGGGTAGTGACCCCTTTGGGGGTTGAACGACCCTTTCACAGGGGTCGCCAGATTTGTAACAGTAGCAAAATTACAGTTATGAAGTAGCAATGAAAATAAAGTTATGGTTGGGGGGGGGAAGGGGTGTCAACACAACATGAGGAACTGTATGAAAGGGTTGCAGCATGAGGTGGTTGCGAACCCCCGGCCTAGAGCCATGCGGTATTAGCGTAGGATAGCTGAACCATCAATTAGACTAATTTGTGTCCGTGTCTGTCTAAAGCCAGAAGAATAAGCCCTGTTGAGAGCCAGTTCCAGAATGGTCCACACAGCACTGCCAGGCCTGGTGAAAAACAGCCAAGCTGTAGCACTCGAGTAGGAGGGGTGCCTCTGTCCTTCAGCTTTTAAAGTTGTGGCTGCTAGTGGTCCTTATCTCCCACCTGCAAGATAGTTCTACTAACTCTGGTGAGTAAGGAAATGACTGTCATAGATGTGCGGAAGACCCGTGAACATAGGCTCAAGACCTGGCACTCACTGTACTGCAAGCCCAGACCTAGCCTTCCTCTACACATCTTCCCCAACGCCTTCCCAGCCCCCAACCTAATCAGGGAGGACCTTCCATGCTGGGTGCCTGATAGCTCCGGCTGGAAACTCCAGTATGCCTTGCTATCAATATTTCAAATTTTAAACCACGGCTTCCAATAAGTGTGCACTAGTTTAGTCATGGACGGTAGAGCAAAATATCCAGACACCTACACTTTAAAAATCTGGATGAACATGAACGATATCAAGAACTGAAAAAAGCCTTTTTTTTTAAACCGGCAGGAACCATGAGGCTGTCGCGGAGAAGAAGAAGAAGGTGCCTGCTGTTCCAGAGACCCTTAAGAAAAAGCTAAAGAATTTCGCAGAACTAAAGATCAAATGCCTAAGAAAGAAGTTTGCCCAAAAGATGCTTCAAAAGGCAAGGAGGAAGCTGATCTACGAGAAAGCTAAGCACTATCACAAGGAATACAGGCAGATGTACAGAACTGAAATCCAAATGGCTCGCATGGCAAGGAAAGCTGGCAACTTCTATGTGCCTGGAGAGCCCAAGCTGGCCTTTGTTATCAGGATCAGAGGTATCAATGGTGTGAGCCCGAAGGTTCGAAAAGTGTTGCAGCTTCTTCGCCTTCGCCAGATTTTCAATTGCACCTTTGTTAAGCTTAACAAGGCTTCAATTAACATGCTGAGGATTGTGGAACCATACATTGCATGGGGGTACCCACACCTGAAGTCAGTGAATGAACTCATCTACAAGCTTGGCTATGGCAAAATCAATAATAAGCGTATTGCCCTGACAGATAACACGCTGATTGCACGGTGTCTTGGTAAATATGGCATCATCTGCATGGAGGATCTGATTCATGAGATCTATACCGTTGGGAAATGTTTCAAAGAAGCAAATAACTTCCTGTGGCCCTGCAAACTATCTTCTCCACGAGGTGGGATGAAGAAAAAGACCACCCATTTCGTAGAAGGTGGAGATGCAGGCAACAGGGAAGACCAGATCAACAGGCTTATTAGAAGGATGAACTAAGGTATCTGCCTGCCATGATTATTTTTGTAATCTGGTCTCTTAATAAAACAGTGACTGCTTTCAAATGGAAAAAAAAAAAAAGAACTGAAAAAAATGATGGGGTAATGCCCTAGAACAGCACATTCAAGAGGCACAGGGGAGCTCCTTCAGCAGGCTGTGGTGGAGAACTGGGGTACAGCAAAGCTGCAGAGAGCAACACACGTTCAAAGTGGTGTGTTCGCTGCCAGCTTGGAGCTGGGGATCCCCACTCTGCAGGCAGGAGACTCGATGGCTGTGCCCAGGCATGCTGCCTAAGAAGGAAAACATCAGGTCTCCCATCCCACCACTGCTCTACTTCATCACGCTGTAGCTTTTCCGATTTAGTCGGTTCCAGCCATCAAACGGTTTCACGATAGGGCTGTAAGCTCTTGGTGCAAGTGCAGCGACAGGCTTTCATTTATTCCTTCCTCTGCCTACAGACAGAAGCCGCCCTCAACTCTCTGGGTTTGGGCCGCTATCTCCTCCTACCCTTCACAGAAGGGCGTTACAGTCATGGCTGGGAAAGAACAGCCTCCATTTCATCCAGCCAACTTTTCACAAATATATTCTGTTAATAACAAATCGTCCCTGGAAAGGCCTGTGACAAAATGACCATGTGTGTGGTGGGGAAGTCCTACCTCTGGGAAGCGGGGCTAGTGACTAGAAATGTGAAGCCGCCAAAGACACTACCTCCTGGGCCTGCGACTTCGATTTACACACGCTTTCACGATGCTAAAGGAGCACTGCCGGGGGAGCACTGGACTGCTCCCACAAAGCAGGCCGGTAAAGAAAACATCAGAGGGCAAGCAGTATGTTTCCTTTCTGGATCGTGGCTTAAGCAAGACAACTGCTAGACCCAATGAAGGGTTATTTGGTTATTATGAATGCAAGATAACCTATCGATCTACAAGGCTTGCTGGGGGTGGGGTGGGGGGGGGGAGATGGACAGTACCTGTTCAGAAGTGTTTTTCAAGCGGATGAACTTCCCATCAACATCAATCTCTTCGATGCAAATGTTCCCAGTGGCTGAGGCGGAGTGAGAGATGCTGACACTACTGCTTGCCTCGGACTCCTCCACGTCCACTCTCTTCCGCTTCCCGCGAGTCGTGCGAACGCTGCGGCTTGACGAGGCTCGCGACACGGTCACGCGAGAAGAAGGGCTCGGAGAGAGCTTCAACCTATGGGAAAAGTGACACAGCCATTTAGGAAACATCTGTGCTCTTCCTATCGTTAAAAAATCACGCTGGTCTCCTCCCTGGGGGACGGACAAGAGAAGGGGGTGAAGGGAGACGTCGGACAGGGCAAGATATAACAACATAATGATTTATAAATTATCAAGGGTTCATGAGGGAGGGGGGAGCAGGGAGGGAGGGGAAAAATGAGGAACTGATGCCAGGGGCTTAAGTGGAGAGCAAATGTTTTAAGAATGATGAGGGCAATGAATGTACAAATGTGCTTGACACAATTGATGTATGTATGGATTGTGATAAGAGTTGTATGAGCCCCCAATAAAAATTTTTTAAAATATGCTACACTGTTGTCTTTTAAAGCTAACAGTCTGCTAGGCAAATCCATGTAAATAATAGTAATATTTCCCCAACAATGAAAGTAACAACCAAAACATATGGTAAGAAACAATCATACCAACTACCACCATATTACAGCCACTGCTGAGTGGGATATTTTTTCTCCTTTCATACTTTAAAATCATCCCTGTACAAAACTGCATGTGATGTAGGTCATCTTGAAATGCACTGCCTTTTCTATCCTGTATCAATCTACTTTGCCTTTGGACCTTTTTCTGATAATCAAAATTAAAAGAATTCAGATTTGAAAAAGAAATATAAATACCAAGTTTTTTTTAACCCAATGTGGTACTGACCAGAACACTGACATTCTCAGAGACACCATCCTGTCAGAGTCCAGCATTTAAAATTATGGAAATGCTCAAATGAAGATTAGCAACATTTTCTGTTGTTGAGACTAAAATATAATTTTATCACTATCTATACCTAAAATATTTCAAAGTAATTGAGAAAATACTGAAAACTGCCTCAGCATGATAGAAAGAAGCCCATTTTCATTTCTTTAAGTGGAGGACGAAGGGGGACAGTGGACTGACTACATGGTGACAGTTAAGTTCCTTACCGCTCTTCCTCTCCTTCCAAGAGTTTTCTGTAAGCACTGATTTCCATGTCCAGAGCCAACTTCACGTCAAGAAGCTGTTCATAATCGTTCAGCTGTTGCTGCATCTGATCCCTTATTTCCGCCATCTCTCTCTCTTTGTCAGAAAGCATGCGACGCGAAGTGTCTCTTTCTTTAGCAAGCAAGTCCTCCAATTCTTGGATCCTTTCCAAACATGCTCTAGACTTCAGATGCAAGGAAACACATTGGTACTTTGCAGAACCTTTCCAACACTAGTACATGGCAGCTAGTTTAAATCCCCGACTGGAGTGGAAATAAATGGAAACCCATGGAATCTCGATTCATTAGAATTCAAGAGACTGGAAATAAAATGCCTCACTTATAAAAGATTACAAATAAAATATCCTCCAAATGCAAATGCTTCTAAATGCATGTGCATCTTTGGGGTGGTAAATGGCCAAACAAAACACATTTTTAAGTGTGGTTTGGGAGAAAAGTCAGCTCTGTCCCCCTACGAAGATTTTTACCTCAAAAGCACAAATTGACCAAGCAACTGAAAATTGTAGAAACTCATTGATGAGCGACCACTAAATGCAGGTCGACGGATGTGTTTGGAAAATTACTGGGGAATCTGCAGAAGCACAGGGATTATGGTTACTGCGAGAAGGTACTGTACTGTGTCCTTTTGTGACAGCTGTGCTTTCTCAATGCCTGAGCCAGTTGATCAGCACACAAGCGGGTGAACAACATGTTATGGTTTGTAAAACAGTGGCTTAAATACAGGAATCTTATATTTAGTATAAAAAGAATGAGAAGCCCTATCTACTACAGATGAAAACTCACCTTAGAAACCTTTGGGGCTCACTGGGTCATTATTCATGTGAGTTTTGCCTATCAATTCATCTCAGCCTCGCAAAATACCAACCACGTGTAATCAACTCACAGAGACTGGTGGATACCCAAGTCCCTTAGAATCCCAGCTAGCTGCAGAGGCGATAAAGCAGTGGTTCTCAACTGGTGGGTCACGACCCCTTTGAAGGGTGGAACAACCCTTTCACAGGTGTGGCCATATTCCAAATAGTAACAAAATTAGAGTAATGAAGTAGCAACTAAAAAAATTTTATGGGGGGCGAGGGTGTCACAACATGAAGAACTGTAAAGGTTTGCGGCATTAGGAAGGTTGAGAACCAGTGAGATAAAGGGCACCCAGTGGCCAAAAATTTAATCTGTGAAGCTACGGATACAAAGAAACTATACAAATACTGCATTCTTCTTAAGTTTATTTCTCAAGGGGATGCAAGGTAAATAATCACCACTGCTTTACACTGAAATAAATAAATGGATGTTGAAAACTAGGCTTTGAGGGGGTCACAGAGAAGAAAGCTACAGACATGCAAAAATGGAAACGTAGAATGAGCCTGTGGTGTTAGATGCGAGTCGGAGACACCGTATGAATTCCTGTTCAGTTCCATATAAACATGGATATAGACTAAATTATAAATATAGGTGCGTAAATGTGTCGGTACACACACATGTATAACTTGACTCTAAGAAGACCTATAAATAATGGCAACCCAGTAACTACAAGCATACTCAATTCCCAGAGCTTAATTCTGAATACCATTCTTTAATAAAGAGTCAATGGAGAAAATGGCTGATTCTAGGGCTAGGGCAGGGAAAGTAAGTGTAAGATGGAGTTAGAGCATCTTATAATACCAAATAAGGATGTACTCAAAACATCTAAATAAAAAAATAAACTGTAGTCTAATCATGAAAGTCAGCAGTTCAAACCTACCAGCCGCTCAGCAGAAGAAAGATGTGACTGTCTGTTCCTGTAAAGATTTAGTCTCACAGAGCCTATGAAGAATATCCTATGTTGGAATAATGAGCATTTTGCGGAATCATGAAAAAAAAAAAAGGCCAACTTGAATTGCAGTATATATATAAACCAGGCAAGTCTTATTTACTTTGGTTAATTATTAACCAAGAAGGTTAATAATTTTAAAAAGTGAAATTCAAAGAGTTCAAAACCACCAGCAGCTCAAGGAAGAAGTTCTCTATGCCCATGGGCAACTCATTTCTGTGGCGCCTCTGCAACTTTCTTGGGCCTCTAAAATTATTTTGAAACACAAAGGTTATTTAAAGAAAAAAAATTAAAATCCATAGAACCTGGCATTCTATAGAAGCAGCAGGTATTTGTCTTAAAATTGATCCTAAAAATAGCGTCTGGCCTTAATGTATTTGGGGGAAGAAGACCGTGCTAAAAACTGAGGAATCAGTTCCAACCCCTTCACGCTTCTTAGACTTTCTTTTCTCCTGAACAAGGTCAGCTCAAACACCTCCTTGCCCATGTCTTCGCCGTATTTCACACAGATGGGTAAAAGGCAGAAAGGGCAAAAGAGGGGACTCTAAAAGAGAGTCTATGAGATACACAAGTGCCCAAAGACTCAGAGAAAACCTGAACCCAGGTTTCAAAGTCTGCCTCTCTGTCTCTGGTGCAGTATTGAGCTAACAGAGAAAAATTGAACTCTAGATATATAAATATTTAAGTTATTCTGAAATAGGTCTGTATTTTTCTCAGAAATCAGTTCCAAAGTTAGCTGCTCTGTAGTGAAATACAGAGAACACACGATTCTGAGTCAGGGGGTAAAAAAACCAAAAGATTCCGAGTCAGCTCTAGATTTTTTCCCTAAGTCATGAAGATCCAAGCTGCAAATAAACCAGTTTCTTAATTTGCATATTGAAATCTAACTAGGTAATTCAAGGTTTCATTTCTCAAATGTTTATGAATAAATGTTAATAATTTTGCACTGATGGTCTGGTACAGAATGTGGAGTGTGTGTGTGTGTGTGTGTGTGTGTGTGGTTGGAGGTGGGAAACACAGAAGATGACAGTGTTTCTGAAGTACCACTGGATATTCTGCCAAGTCAGCTTCTGTGCCATCAATTAATCTGGCCTAAGAAAAATTTTGACATGTTATAAAATAATGTATGAAATTCTTCATTTCAAAGCAAAAACAATGCTACCATCTAACACACTGTTCGAAATATTTTCTGAAGTCACTATTTTAAAAGCTACCCCAATTTTCAGTAAGATTAAAGAAGCAAGCACTTCCCTCGTGGGAGCCACGTAACCAAACGGAAACTCGTATTGCCTAATAGCAGCATGCTGAAACGAATGTGACTAAGCAACAACACTCTATGATGGGAAAGTGTCTTTAAACGTACCTTCCCCCTGTGCTTTGATACTTTAAGGCTAAAACTGATCACTAGTTGAAATACTCAAAAGTAATTACATTTCATAAAATCTGTTACCAATAATAATAGAGATATGGAAGGATTCTCCCTCAGAGACCCAATCTGTAAAACAGAGAGGTTATAAGAACTATTCTGGCTGAAGGGGGGCTTCCTCTGCTATGCCCTAAGTACCTACACTTCCTACTACCTCCTCGGTGACTGAGGCAAGAAAGGCTGCACGGATGGGGACTAACCAACAGCCTCACAGGGAACCACGCTGAAAGCTGGAGGGGAAAATAACCACACCACCAGAACCGAGGGCATTCAGAGCTGCCTAAACCAAAAGTAGAGCAAAGGAAACTTGATGGCAAGGTGACAACCCTCACTGCCTTCAAGTCAAGTAGGACTCTTATTAATAAATGGGGAAAGGTATAAATGTCAATTCTAAAAAGAACCGCACCAAACCAAACCCACTTCCCCTGAGTTGATTCCAACTCAGAGTCACCCAACAGGACAGGAGAACTGCTCCTTACTGTCCATCTTTATGGAGGCACACGGCCTCATCTTCCTCTCCCAGGACGGCCTCAACCACCAACTGTCTGCTGTTAGCACCTACACCACCGAGGCCCCTTGTAGTAAGACCAGGGAGCCCTATCTTTTATAAGGTTCCAGTTAAAGGAAATCGTTAAACACAATGAGGCATAAAGACTGGGAATCCGGAGAAACCCATTAACTAGTATGAAGTCTCTGGGCAAATTAATAAGCCCACTAAGATCTTGGGGATCCAAAAATAGAGCTCAAAGGTTTTATCAGCTCAACTGTTATATATAAAATATCAAAACACTATCAGAACAAACTAGCTCTGGGCAGATCTACTCTGTGTTAGAAGGTCACTACGATTCAGATTCGACGATGGGAATGCGGTGTTTTTGGTTTTGTTTTGAGTTTTCGGGTGGACTTTGTATCCTAACATCATCTCGCTTAATGTAAAGTTGGTTGAAGCACAGTCCATGCCTGCTTAGCCCACACTAGGGGACCCCATCATGCACTCAGAAGCACTTAGTCAATGAAACCAGCATTGTGTGAGCTTCTCATTCAATTGCATTAATAGATTAAGCTCTAAATTCTTAATTCAGGCTATGAGTTGGGCTGTAAACAGCTCAAATCCACCAGCTGCTTCACAGGAGAAGAATGAGACCTTCTGCTCTCATAAAGACTTACTGCGTTGAAAATCCAAAGGGGCAATTCTACTCTGTGCAATCGGGTCACTAGGAGTTCAAATGAACTAGATGGCAGTGTTTTGTTAGTTTGTTTTCCCTTCGCTCAAGTGACGAGAAAAAAGAATGTGTCGGGAACAGCAATCTGTGGAGGTAAGACTGGCCCCTGCTCCCCCCATGGCAGGTCCCTTCCCTCATCTATCTATTCACTAGGAACATCTGTCCAGTGGAGGCTTTTGTAATGCACACGAGGAAAATGGGTGAAAGCACTTGGAAAACGAGAGGAGAGGATCATATCATGTGTGGCCAACAGCAGAGAGTGGCCCTGGAGAGAAAAAGAGACTCTCAGCAGATCTGCCTCCAAGTTCAGCATCGATCATTCTTAGGAGAAGTTTGCCCACTACTTACCTCCTTCTGTAGATTAGAAAGCTGAGATGAAAGACTCTCAATTCTCATCCGACTTTCCATCAGTTCTTCCCTAGCACTGTTGACAGAAGAAGTATTCATCTCTGAAGAGAGCCTGGCATTCTCAAGCTAAAAGGAAAAAAAAAAAAAAAGACCAGCCTGTAAGTTCTATGCACTAAATTGAAACTGACAAATGAGGAAGCACGAATCACCTCCAAGCATTCAAACATGCCTTGTTGGTCACTGACTGATGAAACACAGGAAAGACGTCATGAAGTGTGCTGACACGGTATGAATTACCTCAAGTCTATTTTAGATTCAATTCCCAATATATGAGCATCAACAATGCAAAGATACCCGAGCCTTTACCCAAAGTTGATTACTTTAACATTTCACCCATTAAGTAATCTTTTCCTATCTCAGATAATACGACTAACAGGCAATAGCAATTTGTGATGTTTGTCAGAGAAACAAACATCACATATTCCTAACCTAATAATCTAACACAGAAAATAGAATAATAAGCAGAAAGCACTAACTATTTTATAATTGTTTCACAAAAGCTTGCTGGTCTATCTTCCTTTCAGAAGCATTCTGTAAAAAGAAAGAATGCGTTGTACCAGCCAGCAATACAATATGTGGTGCTGGAGAGAACATTATGAGAAAAACATAGAGCAAAACTCAAATTTCCAGAAAGAGGTCAAGCTGACTGGGCAAGTAGGGAGTATATTTCTCCTACATCCTGTATGGAGGGAGGCAGGATTGGCAGGAAAGCTAGGTTAATGGAAATAAAACAGAATCGACACACTGTGAAATGGAACCAATGTCACCAAAGAATTATGTATAAAAATAATGAAATAAGAACATAATTTGCTATTTAAACTTTCACCAGAAAAATAAAATACTTCTTTAAAAAAAAAAGCTATTGAGGGCAGTATGATCCGTATTTCTTTATTATGGGGGTGATGGATTTTCAGATGGTTTGGGTTTATATACAATGACAGGATGAAAATAAATAGGACCAAAAGATTAAAAACCTTTATCTCTGATAAACCTGGAACAATCCTACTTTTATAGAACAATTCCGTTTACAGAAAACTAGATTCTTGATTTTGTTCTTACTCCCTTTCCATGTTCATGAAAACTGGGAATTCATTTTAAAAAGTTTAACGCAACACCAAATCAGTAAGAAGTCGACCCCGCTCGCTCTCTGTGGGGACTGTAGGTCGGTGCAACACCTCTGCAGCGAGTACCTACTTTGGCGTGGTACGTCTGCTCGAGCTCTTCTTTGTACAGCCTCACTTGGGCATCATGCTGCTCTCTCATCTCATGCAGGGCTTGAGCCAGCTTATACTCGTACTCAATCTGACGCCCAGAATCCACCTCCACCAAACGCGTTTCATGCTTCCTTCTGGTCTCATTAATCTCCTGTGGGGGGGGGGGGGAGATAAGACACAAAACAAGTTATTTACCATGGCTGCACTTGTACATGTCTGAGGAACTTCACAGTCACCCGATGTTTTAAATGCAAACCTACTATGTAGGTCCCAGGACAGGAATGTAAGCAGACGCATTTCTGCCTCGAGATGAGACTAATGGCAGACACTGGGGAACCTGCAACCCCAGGAATCTTGTTTCCTTGGAGCAGTATCGCCTGGGGAAAGAGGGAGGCTTTCTTCCCCCATAGAGTTAGTCTCAGAAAACCACGGAGCAGCTGTGCTATAGAGCCACTTTGAGGTGGAACTGACTTGATGGAAGTGACAAAATAGCTTATTTGTTTCTCTGAAGATAAAGGAATGGCCGGGATAATTTTCTACAGTATCATGCTGTAATAGGTTGATTGTGACAACCTGGCCAATAGGAACATGTGGGATTGATAAGGTTGCAGTTTGATTGGAGGGCAAAGAGATAAATGGCTCAGTAAGCCTCACCCTTCTCTCTCTTACTCTGTGGTGATCAGACAAGCATGTGGGTGCTTTAGCTAGTTCTCTGCCTCAACTTGTGAGCTACACTACCTGTGGGACAGCGAACTCACGGAATATGTCGCTAGAGTGTAAAGTTCCTCAAGACCTGCTTCACCACGCTGCTGGCGTGTACACTGCTTGAGCATGAGGCTGTGAGATCCTGTCACCTTGCATTGCTTGAGTTCGATATCCCATCCAGGCCTGCTTTGCTAAGCTCCTGAGCTGCTGGGACTGTTGGGTGCTTTTTGGCCGGACTGCTGCATTGCCTGAGGAAAGACTCAGCTGTCTGCTTCCTTGATCTTGAATCCAACAGCCCTAGTGGGTTGAAGGACTGCCAGCATATTAATTGTTCCACTGAAGCAAGTTGAACTGAGCCCTCTATACTGCTGTGTGGACAAATTAGCTGTTATATCCCTTCATGCTATATATATCTAACCATATGTAATATGGTTAGTGTCCTGACCCACAAGCAATCACAGACAATTACATCAAGTCAACATTATTTTTCTAAGTTATAGAATATTCTTAAGGGTACCCCTGGAAAAAATGTTTATATGAAGAATTAAATTGTCAGGACTTCAAGTAGATTTAATGTGTATAAAATTGTTTTCTTAGACACACTAGGATGCATCAGGTAAGTTCATTTACCTAACTGCTTAGTTACTGGTCTCAAGTGACCAGGGGTCTTATGAATGATGGGACTTGACCAACTCAAGTACACATGACAACTCACTATTGAAGTACAGAAACAGGCACAATCCTCCATGTTTTAAGGAGCCATGTAGAAGAGGACTAGAGATGCTAATCTATGGCAAGGAACACAAGTCCCTATCAATGAAATTTCCACCTAGGCTCTGGTTAGGAAAATAAAACATGCCTATTCCCAGTGGCAATAATTAAAGACGCCAGAAGAGGGGGATGTGGCCACTAGAGTTCTTGTTAATGTGACTTATTATCGTCCCCTTTTGTGTGCATTTATTCATCTTAGTAAGTGCTGAAAAACATCATCTGACAGAATCACATAACCAAGGTTCAAATTCCAGGTACACTGCTGACCTCTTTTACCTCAGATTTTAAATTCAAAAAAGGATCACTATCTGCACAATGAAAACATGAAAATGAGAGATCTAATACAGTTACGGATGCCTTTGCTTCTGCTCTTTCTGCCTCTGCCTCCAGTTTTGCTCCTTCTTTCTTACCCTCAACTGTTCAGAATACCATACTTACATGTTGATCGAAAAGAATGCTACCCTCAATAAAAATGCTTCCAAAAACAAAAGGAATGTTTTAGGCTCCAGCCTCATAAAGACAAAATCCAAATGTCACTAAAACACCTGTGAGGCGTGCACAGAGTCTCTATGGGTCGGAACCAACCCGACGGCACTGAAGAACCAAAACACTTGAAACATTAAATTACTTTGTCCTCGAGTTATCTGGTATCCTGGTGGCATAGTGGCTACGTGTTGGGCAGCTAACTTCGAGATCAGCGGTTCAAACACACCAGCTGCTCCAAGGGAGAAAGATGAGACTTTGACTCCTGTAAAGAGTAACTGTCTTGGAAACCCTACGGGCAGCTCTACCCTGTCCAACAGGGGCATCATGAACCAGAATGACTTGATGGCAGTGAGTCTGTTTTGTTTTGTGCTATTTTTCATGTACTATTTTATTTAGAACCAGTGATTGAAGCGGAGGCGGGATGAACTGCTCTTGGTTTACAAAAGTTTAAAGATGCAGAACTTCACAACATTGAAGCTCATTAAAGACACTTATTTTTAAAAAGCAAGCCCACTCATACGAAAATATTTGGCTTTATACACAAAAGTCCTTTGCTAACGGTGATAGCAACACTCCCTTGCGGTCTAAAAAGAGCTTCCCTGCACAATATTTCACTTTGATCTTCACCCACTGAAGAAAATTACCAAATCCCATCATTTGTTGTTAAATGCAACTCTAAGGTTTGACCAGTGCACTCTGTCAAAATCTATTTTGCTTTACTATTACAATGGTACAAAAACTGTGCCACTTCCGAAAACAACCATGTGTGCTTCAACCCAGGTTAACTCTAAATCCTTCCAATTTCAAAAGGACTCCAACTCTTTCTAAATGTTATTATTTACCCTGTAAGTAATAAAAGTAAGTAACTTTATTACTCACCACAAAGTCATCCCCATCCAAGTATCTACCACAAAAACTTGACAAGAATCGTTAAGGCTTGTACATGATTATTTTTCAAATTTACACAAACAAGAGGGCTTCCGGAAATTGGTGGAAGAAATTGTAATACTCTTAATTCAATGTTTCCAGGCACTTCCTGAAGTTCCCTCAAAAACCTATAGGTGTCCAGCCTCCAGGTCAGCCCCAAAATTACTGCCTCCGGAAGGAGCAGTGGTACAGAGGTCAGGTCTGTTACCTAGAAGGTACGGGGCGTAAACTAAGCAGCAGAGTGCTACAGGAGAAAGAGGTGGCAATCGGCTTCTTTAGAATCCGGCAGCCTTGGAAACCCTACAGGTAAGTCAGCTTTTTCCTCTGGTCGGGACCGGCTCGATGGGGACAGACTGGGTTGGTGTTCACAGCCCTGTAACCCTCACGCCTCCAGTTGTCAGGTGGCGGCTCTAGAGAAGCAGTGGTACATAAATGCTGGCATTAGGTTACAGAAGACACGGCCGTTTCTGTCTTGGGTCTTTCACTCTGGGCTCATCAGTCTCTCACAGAGGAAGCCAAATCATGAGCAGCAACAGGAGACAAGCTCGCGCGGGGAAGCCCCAGTCTCAGGCCAGCAGCCATGTGAAAGGCCCTGGAAGCAGTTTCTCCAGCCCCAGTGGAAAGCCTGACTGCAACCTCATGAAAGGCGAGGGATCAGAACTCCCCGGTTCAGCTGTTCTCAGATTCCTGGCCTTCAGACACTGTGTGTGAGATTAACAGGTTTATTGTACGTTGCTAAATTTTGGAGCAATTTTTAGAGCAGAAATAGACAACTCGTACAAACGCCTAACCACGTTGATAATAATTCACGGTTGTGGGCGAGCTGAGGTAGAGGAGGTTTTTACCATCAGAAGTGATTTCTGAGGTGCACCCTTTTAGCAGCTGTAGCTACAAAATGCATGCCGCCCCCAAATCTCACCACCTTTACTATATTCTTACGCAGGGCCCTCCGTTCCTTACCTCTTCGTACATGCTTTTGCGGAACTCCAAGTCCTCAGTGAGGCTCTGACAGCGATTCTCCAAATCCACTTTGAGTAAGGTTTCATCCGCTAACTGTTTTTTGGCAGCAGCTAAGGAGGCTTCCAACTACAAACAACATAGAAAGTAGATTAAAAATTATACAGCAATCATTTGATAGTGAATCGAAGGCAGCAAGGAGTAAAAGCAAGTTAATTATTACTATTTCTATACACTTATCAATGTTAAGGTGCCTTCCTTTAACCTTTATTAGAGAACTGTGTGCATGGAATTGCTGGTCCAATCCATAGGGTACCACATCAAATAAACTCAAATTTGATCATGGGCAACAGGGAATGAAACAGACACCTAGGAGTCACCTGTCAAAGTTAAACCAGGGGTCTGGCTAACCACTTTCATCCCTCTATGTGCGGGCAGCATCAGTGTCTTCTCTTTTCCTACCTCATGTTTTGTTGAAATAATGAACTATGTTTTGACACCAGGATAGAAAGAGGGGGAGGGGGGGTGTTTAGTCTAGGTATGGTTAAAAAGTGACAATGTAGCAACTACTAAACAGATGTACAATTTAAAAAGTGACAACACTGTCCATGTTAGCTACCTCAAAGTCCCTCTTTTTGAAGGGTAAGCCACAAAAACAAACAAGCAACCTACAAACAAAAAATATGGCTAAAGACAGATGAGAGAACGACCTTGCTTATACAGCTCTAGAGCCGAGTTGACCTTACCTGGGCAATCTGATCCTTCAGGTCTTCCAAGTCTCCCTCTAGACTCTTTTTGTCACCGAGTGCAGTAGCCAGAGCCGCATCTTTAGAATTCAGAGCTGCCTCGTACTCTCGAAGCTTGAGCTGTGCCCCACTAAGATCAGATTCTTTCTTTGCATAACTGTAATACACGAGAAAAACACAGATGCCAAATGAGACTTCCTCTCTGCCTGCTTAAGGTTTAAACAGAATGAGAGGCAGTTCAAGTAAAGACATTACAACCTACTAAAGTTAAACTCTTAAGTGTATAGCAACTTCCTCTTCTGATGTCACCTTTACTACTATTGTGTCTGGGTCAAAGAACCCCAAAGGGTCTGCATGTGCTGGATGCCATCTAGCTGGCCTTTCATCTCAGCATCTTGCTAAGTCCCACCAAATGAGTGTGTGCTGGTGTGCGTGAGAGAGACAGAGAGAACGCTGTAAGAGAAATCGTGAGAGAGAGTGCCTTAGGGAGCAGGTGTGAAGTGTCTACAGGTACTTGGGGCTAGGCTTGCTAACAACACAGGGAATGGAGAGCTGAGCACCATGCAGCCAAGGCTTACTGGCAGAGTGGGGTGCGTGCATCTAGACACTTAACAGAGTTAAACATTCTTTTAGCACTTAATTGAGCAGGGCAGAGGCTGAGCCGGCACTCAGGCCCAAAAGATTAGAAGCCAAAGACCAGGGAGAGGATTACCTGCTCACATGGTCGGGAAGCTTATCTTGACCAAGAACTAGATCCTAGATATTTAACTAGATGCTCATTTAATTTCCTAAAAAGCCCCTAAATGAGTTTAAGTGCTGCCTATAGTTCTCTGTGGCCATGGAAACAAATGACTGAAGTCGAGAGAGACTGGGAAGGACCGCGAGTGTCAGAATTAGTACAAGGATTGCAAAGTGAGGTAGACCTGATCACTGCACTACCAGCATCAGGCTTGGGCTAATGCCAATTTTCTCTCCCCATCAGAACATAAAGGAGGCTGTGGCATAGCCACAACACTGTTACATGACTAATGACCAGAATTCGCATTGTTTCTGGCTGTGGACACTTGTCCTGCTAGTTCTATGAAAATGATTTACATGTTTCACTGAGAAAATGTTAAGGAAAATAATAATTTATGATTTCTAAATACAATGCATATTATAAATCAAAATGTAGGCTGGGTTTATGTAAACAAGAATAAAGTTATTTTTTAAAGTAATTATACAACTTAATGATGTATCCTAGAGAAACTTCTATAAACTAAGTCTCAAACTCCACTTTATATGACTGATAAGAAATTATTTCTTAGGGCCAAGTAAAACCACTCTAACATTTGCACTATCACTCGTCTGTCAGCTTGCTGCACTGTGGTGGCTTATGTGTTGCTGTGCTGCTGGAAGGGAAGTCACCAGTATTTCAAATGTCAGCAGGGTCACCCAAGGTAAAGCTTCCAGAGTAAGAACAGACTATGAAGAAGGAATACACTGTCCACTTCTTAAAAATGTCACCTCAAAAAACTTATGAACAGCAGCAGAGCACTATCAAATATAAACCAGAACCCCACTGCAATCCAGTCGATGTGAATATGCATAACCACCCCCCTGTGGTTTTCCCCAGACTGCATCTGTGGAGCAGAAAGCCGAGTGTTTTTCTCTCGGAGTGCCTGGTGGTTTTGAACTGATGACCCACTTGCAGCCCAACGTGCAAGCAATCTACTCAGAGATGGTGCTGGGGAATGAGCCTCTCTGGTGTGAAGGCACTCAAAATACGACGGAAGAGCTGCCTCTGTGACCTTAATGACCTGGATGACGCAGTGTTTTCAGGACCTCATTTGCCTCACAACGAGAACAGCTGCAAACACCTGCTAGTAACTGGAACAGATAATGTGTGAAGCATGCATGCAGGGAAGTTAGACACCGTCAAATATGAAATGGAATGCCTAAAGATCGAAAGCGTATGCACTGATGAGCTTAAACGGACTGGGGTTGACCATCTTGAGTCAGAGAATCATATAGCTTATCATGCTCGGAAAAACATGAGAAATGGCGTCACACTCACAGTCAATAAGAACATTTCACGGTCCATCTTCAAATACAATGCTATGAGCAGTTAAAAACTATGCCCTACAAGGAAGTCTACTTAATACAACTATTATTCAAATTTACACGCTAACCTCTAAAGCCAGTGATGAAAAATATGGAACAGTTCTACCAACTTCTTCCGTCTGATATTGATGAGACATGCCATCGAGGAGAAAGGAACAGCAGTGTGGATAATCAGGCCTAGAGACAGAAACGAAGCTGGAAATCACGTGGTTGAATTTTAACATCCCAAATGGCAACTCTAACAGGGATGTGGACAAATGGAATGCAGAGATCCAGCGGACTACACCTGTGGCCAAAGAGGCATGGAGAAACTCTCTATGGCGAGCCAAAACAAGGCCAAGGCCAACTGTGGGGCAGGCCAGAACCTCGTTTGTAAGTTCTGGTAGAAGTTGAAGAAAATGACAACAAGTGCATGAAGGTGAAAGTACTAGTTTGAGGCTATCCCACCTGAAGGATGCCATCAACAGCATCATGCACGAAGAAGGGAAAGGGTCACTAAAAAGATGGAGAGAGCAAAGTATGTCAGAAGACTCTCTGAAACTTGCTTTTGAGTGTAGGGTAGGTTAAAGCACATGGAAGATATTATGAAGTAAATAAGTTGAAGAGAAAATGCCAAAGGGTACTTCAAGATAAAGTACTATAATGACCTGGAATTAGAAAGCTAAAAAGAAAGAACATGCTGAAAGAACTGAAGAAACATTGAAGGCCAGGGTTGCAGTATTGAAGTACGGTGTGTGTCTCCTTCCATCTCCTCTGGACGCTTCTTGCGTCCTTCCGTATTTTGCGCGGCTCACTGCCATCGAGCTGCAGGCGGTGTGTGAGATGGACTCAACACTGAATGATACAAGAATCATCCAAAAGAGATAGAAGGCATAAACAGTGTACCAAAAAGAACTGGCCGACATTCAGTCGGCCAACAGGTAGCATATGATCAAAAAACAATCATATTGAAAGAAGTGCAAGCAGTACTGAAAGCACTAGCAAAAATAACAAAGCTCCAGGAACTGATGGAATGCCAAGAAGTTGGCACTTTAATTTCTTACTCATCTTGACATTAAAAGCAACTATATCACAATAGTTCTTCTCTTACTGTTGTAATTTTTAAAACCACGTAGTGGCAGGCTTTAACTGAACACTAGTTTGGGGGTAGGAGATCGCCTATTAAAAAAACTGAAAACTCATACAATCATATGACTTATAGCAAAATGTCTAGTTCATACACGTGATGGTGCCTACAGCTGGGAGCCACACAGGACCAGAAGATATGCTTGTGAAGATGCCATCATTTTATACAACTTTTGGAAGGATCCTTGGTGATGCAGAGATTACATGCTCAGCTATGAACCCACCAGCTGCTCTGCAGGCTAAAGATGTGGCAATCCGCTTTTGTGAACAGCGTGGGAGTTCTTGGTTGGTGCCCCCGACTTGACTCTGGCTCATAGTAACCCTCCGTCCAACTGAATGAAACACTGCCTACTCTGCCACCTTCACAACTGATGTTGAGCACATACATTGTTGCAGCCACAGTATCATTCTATCTCATTCAGGGTCTTGCTCTTTTTCTCCCTGACCGGCTACTTTACCAAGCATGTCTTTTTCTGATACTATGTCTCTAGTATTATGTTAGTCTGGGTACTTTAGAGAAACAAACCCACAGAAACTCATGTATAACTCATGTATAAGGGAGTTTTATATAAAGGTTAAGTGCATATCAAGAAAACATCCCGACCTAGTGCTGTCCCAGTCCACAAATACATTAACCTCTATGTTCGACACCAATCCACCAAGTCCTCTTCCATCTCACAAAACACACACTATGATGCCGACTGCAGGAGGAAAGCTGAGTCAGTGAATGTACAAGCATCTCAGCACTGGCAGGGGTCTCCACATGGCTGCTCCAGCACCCAGGGCTGCACCCGGGTAGATCCATGTGGCTTCTCCTCAAGGATGTCTTGCAGGAAGTGAGCCTTGCCACCTAAGCAGGGAACTGCTAAGGCAGCTGCATCCTGGTCTGACCATCACAAAGCAAGAGAACCAAGAACTCCAAAGGCAAGGCTCACTGAGCCATTTACCCCTCTACCCTTCAATTAACCCCACGTTTTTATTGGCCAGGTTGGCACAATAAACTAACTCAAGTACAGAAGCCAAATTCTATCCTTGCTTCCAAGGACCATTCAGCTTGTACTTCTTCCAAGACAATCTGTTCCTTCTATGGTATACTCAGTATTCTTTGCCAATACCATGAACTCACAAAGATATCACTTGTTCTTTCATCTTTTTTAACCTTTTTGCATGCCTCGGTGCATATGAGCCAATTAAAAATACCACCAATGCAACATCTTTCCTTCCGGCCACTTTAAAGAGGTCTTTCCAACAGTCTCCCGTCCTCGTTTGAACCTGGCCTGCGTCTCTGTAGTCCCGTCTATGTACTTCTGCAAGTATTTCTAAATCTATCCTCAGCAAAGTGTTACATACACGATATTACTGATGCTGTTGAACAATTTCCACATCCGACTGGAATCTTTCTTTGAAAAGGGTACAAATATGGATCTCTTTCAGTAGGTGAGCCACAAATCTGTCTTTCGGATTTCTTGGCATAGATAAGTGAGGGCTCTTTCGGCATTGCATGCATTAGTTTCACCATTCCAATCGGTATGCCAACAATTCCTGGAACCTTGTTTTTCACTAGGTCTTCAGTGTACCTTGGACTTTTCCCATCAAATACCATTATTTCTTGATCATACTGCTACCTCCTGAAATGGTTGCATATAGACTAACAATCCATCGGAAGATATTTATGTACAGAGTGCAGGTGGCCATGTCTATTGTGAGACCCAAATGGCCCACCTCAAATTGTCCTACAATATTAGATATTAAAAGGTCAATAGCCACTACACTAGTGGTTCTCAACCTTCCTAAATGCCGCAACCCTTTAATGCAGTTCCTCATGTTGTGGTGACCCCCAACCATAAAATCATTTTCGTTGCTACTTCCTAATTGCAATTTTGCTACTATTATGAATCAGGTGACCGCTATGAAAGGGTCAATCGACTCCCAAAGGGGTCGCAACCCACAGGTTAAGAACCAGTACACTAAACTATTCACTGAGGTAGAATAAAGTATAAGGGGCTATGTTAGTTTGTATCAAGAAATAATTATGCATAAGTAAACCATCCCACAGCTCAGTCCAGATCAAGTTCATGAGTCTGACATTAGCCCATGAATTCCTCTTCAGACTCACATAGCACATGCACAAATGCAAGACCACAGGCCAGTGGGTGGGAAGTCCTGGGAGTCCAGTGGCAGAGGGAGCATCTCCAGGGCTCTAGCTGCCGTCAACATGGCTCCATGTGGCTTCTCAACGGGTGGTTTGAGGTGACAGTCACTCCTCATTAGAAAAGATCTGATATTCTGCTCTCATAAAGATTTCGGTCACAATGAGTCACATCAACTTGCAACAAACAGCAGCTGCAGCAGGCAACTCTCTAATTGCTTAAATCACATCCTCGCATCCTAGCACTTCTGAGAAGCTCTTGCAGGATACCCATCACATTCTCTTCTATAGAGCTGACACTCAAAGCTACACAGATTGTGACTGCTCAGAACTCTAAGCAAATGACCCTGCCCTCCGCTTCAACCTGTCTTCTCGCTGTACCCATCACAAACATTTCACTTGAGGACGACACTGTAGAAAAACAAATAAATTACAGGGTCCGATGAAAAGAGTCGTTTTGTTTTCAACTATAATCAGAGAACATAACAGAAACCATTCTGTACAGATTGTTATTTCAAATCATAATGTGTCATATCAGCAAACCAAGGATTCTTAGATCTCTCAAAACACACCCACTCCGCAGGGAGACAGGCCAATTAGACCCAGCTGTTTAAGCTCTGTTCATGCTTTTGAATGTGCCCGGTTCTGAACAGCTGTCTGGTGGCAGCTGAACACTATGCAACACAAATGCAGTTGTTCAAGTGGCTATCAAATTGAACCAGTTTCTGGATCCCTCCACATACCAGAGTTCAGAGTGAACATACATACCCTTTATGATCCATAATCCAGACTTCTAGAAGAAACATAATCTTTATTCTGAATATACAGTAGAGGTTATTAATATGTACAAAACTTCATATCCTCAAACTATATAATCCTATGTTGGCTCAAACTTGCCATCAGCTGCAACACTGTGTTCAAGTTATTTTCTATTCCAAAGGGAAATGAAGTGAGATTTAGAATATTTATACTGAGCAAAGTTAATGAACTTTCCTGTAAAGAACATAAATGTAACTTAATACACAAAAACTCCAGAAAGTGATGGAATCACAATTTCCATTAATAAGGGTTTCTTCTGGCATACGAAAAATACTAATATTCTTGTGTGCAGAATTAAAACTGCAAGAGATATTGTCTGGCAGTAATGAAATCCTATTAGCTCAATAAGCTCAGCTCAATAAGCAGATGATTCAACAAACTAGAGAAATAATTCAACCAGAATTGAACAAAGTCTAACTAAAATCAGAACAAAATTAGGAAAAATAGTAAGATCGGAGAAGTACATGATTTCTTTAAACAAAAGAACTCATTTTGACTTAAGGTGTGTAAGAATTGGGAGTATACATTTACAGCTAGTCCAAATATAAAGTAATTTATTTAAGCAACAAACCAACCACTAGCACCAAGCACAGCATTACTGAAAACGTCCTGTGTGCTAGACAGGCTTTATTCCAGGTGCTTGGAAACCAACAGGGAGCATAATATGCAAGTCTTTACCTTAAAAGGCCATGTTAGGGGCTAACGCACACAACACTGAAATCCACGTATGGCAAGGTGAATCAGCACTTTGAGGGAAAATGTATCAGAATAAGACATGCAGGGGGAAAGGTGATGATTTTATGCAGTTTGGTCAGGAAAATAGATTTTCCACACATGACTAACAATGGTCATTTTAGTCACACCAACCAGAAAGTGGTTCCTCAAATCTAAAATTTAGTCAGCAACGCAAGTACCAGCATGCCTCAAGGGGCCATGTATAACCTAATCTTATAGGACAGCCTCTCACAACAGCAGCGATCATTAATCCAATAATTATCTTGGAGGAGCGTAAGTAGCATCGGAAACTGAGCGAAACCAGGCACTGGTCCGGTACACAGATTTCTCACAAATAGTGAGTTAATAAGTGACCTGACTCCCAAATTGACAGAGCAACCTGCCAGGAATTGACAGGGCACATTCTAGGAAGGAAAATAAAGTACATAGTGCTGGAAGAATTATGATGAGGGCTTGGTCAAAATGGCACGCATGTTAAAGCACACACCTCCACTCTGGTCCCAGAAACTCAACACAAACAGCAATGGCGAAAAATCACAGTGGGGTGGTGATGAGTAGGGAAACTGCAGAGTAAACAATACAAATGGGAAAGATGCGTATAAATCCAGGGTGCACTAAAGCACCGATGAACCAAGTAACTTGAATATTTCCTCCCCTTACTGTTATGGTTTTAATGTTTCACCTCATTAATCATGTTAGATTTGTGTATGTACATTTGTATATTTAAGATCGTTCCATACATGAAAGCCAATAGGTTAACTCTTCAGAAACAGTAACTGGAGTAACTGTTCCCTGGGGGTACTGGGGGGGGGGTGTAGTATAGGGAGCTGATAGCACTGATGACTGTATAACCCCACTCGAGGGACACGAACAACAGACTGGTACGTGAATGGATATATTGAATGGTGTAAGATGTGGTCAAAGGTGGGGTGGGGGGTGGAGTTTCCCTGGGTTAAGGGTGGGGGATAGGAGGGGAGCCGAGTTCAAGAAGAAAATATTTGTAAAAATTAGACAATACTGCTTGATGTGATTGAACTATGGGATGTTATGATATCTGCAAGAGCTCCCAATAAAAGGATTTTTAAAAATTCTTTTTGAAAGATGTGAAGCAGATGGGTGAACAAAAGCTGACTTTACCGACCAGAGAGAGCAGGGAATCTTTGGCCACCTACAGGGAAATCTGAAAAGCTACCTAATTTATACAGTAAATATTGTTAGCATCAAGAATGATGCTGATATTCCGTAAAGAGAAGTACTACTGAAAAGCTATTTGAAGCAAGACATACCCCTAACCTACTATGTGTTCCTGGGTCAGTGGAGCCTCACCCACCATGACTGATGAAGAGAGAATCTCCCACCCACGAGACTGCTACAACAGCGTAAGGCAATACTACCATACTCAACACAACTCAGTAGATTTGTGCTGATGAAATACTGACATTCCCCCCACCCCAGGACACAACACAGGGCAGCCAGGCTTATTCCTCCTGGAATACCGGAAAGTCCAAGAGAAGAGACTGAACACTGACACTGGAGTCAGTGAACGGCCCAGCCAAATCACCTAAAACAAGGCGCCAATCAAGTTCCACTCAGAAACAGTGCTCCATCGGATGTTTGGAGACCCACGTCTGAGAAAACTGTTCAACATTTTGGTACCTCAAATGTTAGACTTGTTTCTAGGTATATCTGACCTGATTCCAAAAATGGCACCCATTCCCCCTATCAATTCTGGCTTTTGAGAAACCATTCTTCACTTTGCTCACCCATTAAAGAAAAAAAATCAGGACATTTTAGTAGACTGTTAACTAGCTTGAGAAGTACACTGGCTTTATTTAAGGTAGTTTATGTTGTACTAAACATGTAGTCCAAGTTACACTTTACATGGTGCCCATTGATCCTAAGATACATTTGAACAGTGTAAATTGCCTTAATTTGGGGGGAGTATTGTCATTTTCTGGAGCCCTAGTGGTACTGTCGGTTAAACATTAGCTAGTTACCAGCAAGGTAGGCAGTTTAAACCCAGGAAGGATCAGGCTATATACCTCCCATAAAGGTGAACAGTCTCAGACACTCTAAAGGAGCAGCTCTACTCTGTCCTATAAGGTCACTATGTATCAAAATTAATTGGAAGTCAATGAGTTAGCTGGATCATTGCCAATAACACAAGAAAGCTGGACAATACGTACACAAGACCGAGGAAGTACTAATGTCTTTCCATTAGTGTTGGCAAAGAAAATTAAATATATCACGAACTACCAGAAGAACAAGTGGATGTGTTCTGGGGGCACGGAGCACAATCAAAATGCTCCCTAGAGGCAAGAAACTTAAGTCTTAGGTGGTTTGCCATGCTATGAGAGAAAAGCCAGTCTGGGCGAAGACACCATGCTTGTTCAGAGAAAAGGGGTGGCTGAATGAGCCGGGGAAAGCAACAATTGTGAGGACTGTGCAATGTTTCATTCTGCTGTACTCAGAACTGACAATAGCAGGCATCTTAACAATATCAAGTCCTCCAATCCATAAACACGGGATATCTTTCCATTTATGATGACCTTCAGTTCCTTTCGACAATGTTTTATAATGTTTAGCATACAGGTCTTAAACCTTTTTTTAAAATTCTTTTGGGTGCTATTGGGATTACTGTAATTTTATTTTCAAGTTGTTCACTGCTAGTGCATAAAAATTTATTTTTTTGTACATTACTCGTATCTTGCGACCTCATTAGCTTTAATAGCCTGTGTTGTTTGTTTGTTGGGGGGGTTGTTTTGCAGGCGCCTTAGGATTTTCTATGTATAAGACTGTGTCACCTATAACTAGTTTTACTTTTTCCTTTCCAATCTGGATCTCTTACACTCACTGTTCTTGCCTAACTGCTCTGGCTAGAACTTCATGTATTATATTGAAAAGACAAGGAAAGAGCAAACATTTTTGTGTCGCTCCTGATCTCAGGAGGAAAGCTTGTGATGTGAATTACACGTGGTTATCAGGTTACCTAATATATGTGATATCAGATGTTATTATCAGGTTGAGAAAGTTTCCTTCTATTCAAAGTTCAATGGTTTACTGTGAAAGAGTATATTGTATTTTGTCATATGATCTCTGCGTAAACTGACATGATTATGCGATTTCTTTCCAAAGCCTTTCTGATATACTACACTGAAATGGGGGTTGGTGGGGAGGGAGAATGTTGAACCAACCATGCATTCTCAGGATAAATCCCATAAGGTAGTGGTGTACAATCTTCCTTATATGTTGCTAGACTTGGCTGACTGGTATTTCGTGGACATTTTTTACATCCAAATTCATAAAGCAGTTGTTCCTGTAGCAGCAGCAGTGGTAGCAGCTTCCTGGTGTCAGACTGTAACTATACACAATGGATGGATGGATGATGGTGAGAAGAGTTGTACGAGCTCCAATAAAATGACTTAAAAAACAAAAAACACCTAATAGACAAATATGCAACAGCATAGCATACAAAAAGCAAGTCTCAATAAATGTTTAAAGACTGAAAAAAATGTTTTCTTAAATTCAGTGTCACAAAAGCTAGCACAGTCAGTTCTACAGTCTTCTGAACATCGTTTCTGCTCTTCTAGCCCTTCTACCAGGTCTGCTAGGAATCTGCATCCATAATGACGTCCTTTCTGAGTAATGCACCTAGTGTTTTGTTTTCTACAGACTGTTGCTATGGGTCACAGGTGCCATAGACTCGATGGCATCTAACAACATAAACTGACACAAAGACTAAAACACAAAGAAGTCATCTTGCAGAACACAGGGATAAAGACTTCTGAAAAGACAAAAAACTGCTGCATGTATGAAACATAAATAAGACTTTATAAAAAGACATGAAAGTAAAAGAAGCTATTAAAAATTCAAAGCATGACAGCAGAAATGGAATGGTATAATTGAGAATAACTCCTAATTTTTTTTTTTTTGGCGGTGTGTGTGGATAAGAAAACTAAAAGGATTCAACCTTAGAATAAAAAGAGAAGTTACAGCAAGGAAGATAAACCAGCAATGAACAATTCAGGAAAATTTCCAAGAAATCAAAGGTGTAAATACCAAGACAAAATAAAACCCACACAAGGGACCATCCCTGTGAAATCTCCAAACTGAGTCAAAAAGAAAGTCACAAGTTTGTTGGCTTTTTAATTTTTCTGCTACAATACCAACTAGGAAATAGAGGATATCATTTGCAATCTACAATTTTAGACCTAGACGGTCATTTACACAATACATGAAGACTGGAGAACCTAATACTAAATGATGTCATGTTTTAACCATGTCTCTATAGAGCAGGGAGACATCGTTGTCATAAACAGTCAAGACATGGTATAACCCAAAAAGACAAACCTAATGCCATCAAGTCATTTTGACTCAAAGTGCCCTTCCACAGGGGTTCCGGGGCTCTAAATCTTCATGGGAAGACAGCCTCCATCGTTCTGCCAGAGCAGCCGGTGAAGTAGCTTGCGGTTAGCGATCCAACACTTACCCAGCAAAGTCACTAGGCCCCTCGAGGTGGTGTAAGGCAGAGAAACTAATCACAGCATATACTATAGGGTTCAGCTAGGCATAACGTCTGTATAATTCCTGAAGTAACTCATTATATATGCTCTTGAAAACTCTTCCTTTCTCCCCACACTAAAAATAACGAAGCTAGTGGGAAAATACAGTTAGGCAGGCCATTCAAAACCTAGACAGCTTTGTAACCAGCGTACCAACAGTCACATAAAGAGTAATTGGTACCCTGGGAGATGACTTAGACAGCCCCGGCAGGCAGTGTAGTGTGGCTGGAAGTTGCCTCCAGAGATGTTAAAAATGCACAAAAACAGGAGTGGGAATGCTAACTTGCAGGCACTGAGACAAATAGAGAAAGCGATGGAATTCTGCTAGGATTTTACAATTTGAACTGTGCACATTCCTGGGGGAGGGAACCCTGGGTGCAGGCACTCACCCCAAATTGTCTTAAAGCAGAGTGGAAACCATTTTTTTTTCCTGCTGGGGTGGAATATAAATTTACTCTTACTATTCTGGCTCCCCTTTCCGTAGAAAAGGGCACATAACAGTCAATACAACTTTCAGCCAAAGTATCTTTTCTATTAATCATTCATCCATGAACTAATTCCTATTCTAGAAGCATGTGTAGAACAGACTGAATTAGCATTTTAAACTCCAAAACTGAAACAAAACCAAGCTATAAAATATGACTGTTAGGGTACAAACCAAACAAACTCACTGCCGTCGAGCTGATTCTGAGTCTCAGAGACCCTGCTTAGACAGAGGGGGGCTGCTCGACACGGTTTCCAGGAATGTAAATCTTCCTGGGCGCAGACAGCCTCATCTTTCTCGCCTGGAGGGGCTGCTGGGTTTCAGCTGTTCACTTTGCAGCTGGGGCCCAATGCTCAGACCAACGCACCAGCAGGGCTCCTCGTGTGTGTGTGTGTGTGTGTGTGTGTGTGTAGGGGGGCGCACACATAGAGGACAAAAGTTCCCTATCTTCATCTTCACACACAGGCCAATACGAAGTCAATGAGATAAGAAGGAACAACGATGAAAACAGTTGAAGGCCATTCTTCTCGTGAGAATTGCTGGGAGAATTCTGACTGCTCAGATTATCTATTCTAGACAGGCATATGCTTCCAAGTAGTCACAGGGGTTTTACTTGCAACCACGTAACGGGAAGATCTCGTAACGGGAAAGCTGTCCTAAAGAAATGAATATTGAGCAAAGACCTGAGGGATGAGTAGAACTTAACCCAATGAAGAAAGAAGTCCAGACCCCAAACAAACTAACAGATGAGATGTAAGGGCCCCTCCCTGTGTTAAGAAGAAGCCTGGTACGAGAATCTAAAGAGGTTATTGTGGTCACAGAGGAGAAAGCAAATCCAACTCTAATATGAGATGAAACCAAAATCAAGACAGAGTCAACCCATGTAGAGATGGCAATTTAGGTAGGATGACCACACATGCCAGTTTGCAAAGGACAACTCCTATTTATTCCAAGTGTCCCCAAATAAAGAACTAACAGCTCCCCTTGTCAACTCACAAAAGTGTCTCAGGTTGGAGGAGATGCCGTAATGTCAACCTACTAGTAGTTAATATAAGAATCTTAGTCCAAAAAAAAAAAAAAACTTAAGTCTTTATCTTAAAAGTTACTCAAGTGTTTTACAAAAACGGGGTGGGTGAAGTGATCAAATTTATAGTTTAAAATCTTAGGTAAGTGTTCTTGTTCACTACCAAACTCTACTGAAAGCCTGAGTAAGAATTTACTTTAAACTGATCTTTTAGAGTATCTCCTTGTCCTCACGGAACTGTGTTAAACTTATGATCACCTCCCCCTGACCCCTTGAGATCTGCAAGGTCAACAGTTCAAAACCACCAGCAGGTCCACAAGAGGAAGATGGGGCTGTCTACTCATAGTTAGTCTCAGAAAACTCACAGGGGCAGTTCTAACCGGTTCCAGAGGATCACTATGGGACCCTATGAGTTAGCATTAACTTGATGGCAATGACTTTTTAACTTTACCCCACTTCTCTATTTCCTCTCCACCCCCAGCTCCTAAAATGTATCATCAGTCCAATGCGGTAAACTGAGGGACTGGATGAGAATGTAATGCAGCTAACTCCTTTGTGCTCATAAGACTCCAGTGGGGTAGACCCTCACAGCTGTGTGTGATAATACACATTCTCATGACTGAATGCAGTCCCTCCAATAACCCCCATAAAGAAGCTACTATATAAGATGAATCATTCATGTGTCTGGCTATTCCCTGTGCCTGGAGGTTATCTGTAGATAATCACGTTCTATAGCCAAACCACCACCATAAAATGCAGCAAACCCCTGGGGAGGGCTCAGGGGTGTTGGAGGTCAACTACACTAGGTCAAGATGATGACTAACACATTGCTGGTTTATTACGCTATTACCTATTACCCACTGTATGACGCACATGACCTTAAAAGCTCTGTAAGTCCCATTATATGTAGCCACTGGAAAATACAGGCACCCTCTGGGTCCTGACAGAGGGAAGGGAGCACCTCGCCCCGCGGTCTAGCTCCATTATTTCCCACAGTTGCAAAGTTGCTCCTGAGGACCCGGTCAACTGTGGGGACCCTCACATCCCACACCCCAAGCCGTTCTTCAGATTTCTAGAGTACTCCAAATTGCAAGCTGACATCTTCACCTGGAAATCCAAGCAACATCGTTTAGTATATTCCACTCCAAACTCACCACCTACTTCTAGCCTGTCCTTTCCTGGCCAATCTGTTAGGAGCAGAACTTTCCCCCGTGCCTGTTACCTGAGAGCACTGCTGCCCAGCATTGCCTTAGTCTCCCTAACCTCCATGCCCAACAGAGTCAAGAGTTGATGTTTCTATACTTGCTCATTTTCTCTTAGATCACTTTCTCTCCTTTCCCACAGCCTACCATAGGTCTGGGGTCACTTCAATGTCCCCCTAAGTGCCTTTGCTCAGGTTTTCATGTCACTCTACTATTTGAAATTCTTCTGGGGCTCCTCATTACCTAAAATTCAACCCTAAGCTCACCCCACAAATATATGGCCCTACCACAAACATATGAATTACTGTACTGGCCATTCACGTAACCATCTTAACATTTTCTACTTAAAACCTAACTATTTACTTCCTCATACTCACTTCATACATTACTTCCTTCCCAATTCTCCAAGAATGTCTTTTCAAGTGGACCTCCACATGTGAAACAATGCAACTAGCCCCATACCTCACACTATATCTAAAAATTAAATCACAATGGATCGATATTCTGTAAGAATTAAAACAAAACCCTTAGATGAAAAACAGAGATTGAACTTTAGGACCTTGGTTTTTCACAACTGATTCTTAAATCCAAAAGCGTGAGCAACATGGTAAACCATGCTTTATCAAAATTTCAAACTTTTGAGCATCAAGGGACATTTTCAAGAAACTGAAATTAAAGCTTAGATAATGGGAGAAAATATTTTGAAACTATATGAGGTAATGGTTTTTTATTTATATACTTTAAAACGAAAACAAAAAACAAATTTTAAAAAGTTCCTTTATCACCAACAAAAAACAAACAAATCAAATAAAATGGGGGAGGAAGAAAAAAAGGATATAAATAAGTATTTTGCCAAAGAAATACAAATTGCTGGTAGGCAAGTGAAAAGATATTCAATACTATTATTATTCATTAAGGAAATACAAGACAAAACCATGATACCACTTCACATCCATTAGAATTGCTATTAACTTTTTTCCCCCTCCTTAAAACACATGAAAAAAATGTGTTGGCAAGTATGTGGAGAAACTGAAACCCTGTGTATTGCATATTGCTGGCTAGACTATAAAGTGATGAAATAACTTTGGAGACAAATCTGACAATTCCTTTCAAAGGTAAACAGAATTACCATATAACCCAGCAATTCCACTCCTGGGTGTACCACTCAAAAGACTTGAACTCAGGAATTCAAGGAGCTAGCTGGTATGAAGCTATCTACTCCTGTCAAGATTTACAGCCTCAGAAACTCTATGTAGGGTCACAAAGAGTCAAGTTGAATACCACTAACACTGGTAGTTATTCAATGCAGCACTGGTCACATATTCACATGGAAACAACCCAGGTGCCCATTCATAGATTAAATGAATCAACAAAATGTGGCCTATGAATATACTGGAATAGTAGTCTATCATAAAGAGAAATGAAACTCTGAAATATGCCATGACATAAACTTTAAAAACACCATGTTCCTCAAGTACACCCTCAATTCAAGAACACTTTGTTCTAAGAACCTGGCATTCTGCAATGCTCACTTTCCCATCACAATCACTGAAGACAAAATGGGTGTATAAGCAAATGTGGTGAAGATAGTGGATGGTGTCCGGCTATAGTGCCTGGGGGCCTTAAAGGATTGAAGATAAACAAGTGGCCATCTAACTGAAAATCTCACTAGAAAGCAACAAAGCCCACATGGAAGCAGCACATCAGCCGGTATGCTCATGAGGTGAGATGTCGACAGGATCATGTATCAGGCATCAGAAGACCCAAAACAATCATATCAATGAAAACGAGTGGGGGTTGGAGTGGAGACCAACAGCCCATCTGTAGACAACTGGGACATCCCCTCGCAGAAGGGTCACAAGGAAGGGACAAGCCAGCCATGGTGCAGTATAGCACCACCGACAAAACATAAAGCATTCCTTCAATGTTTCCTCCCCACCACAATCATGACCCCAGTTTTACCTTACAAATCCAGCTAGACCAGAGTATGTACACAGGTACAGATAAGAACTCTTGACACATGGAATCCAGGACAGATAAACCCCTCAGAACAATAATGGGAATAGCAATACCATAAGAGTGGGGGTACAGGGGGAGAAGGGGGGAACCAATCCCAATGACTGACGTATAACCCCCTACACAGGGTGACAAACAACAGAAACGTGGTGAAGGGAAAGAGTGGATGATGTAAGATGTGAAAATAATAATAATTTATAATTTACCAAGGGTTCATGAGGGTGGGAAGGTGGAAGGAGGAGGAAATAAATAAGGAGCTGATACCAAGGGCTCAAGTAGAAAGAAAATGTTTTGAAAAGGATGATGGGAACAAATGTACAAATGTGCTTGACACAAAGGATGGATGGATAGTTATAAGAGCTGTAAGAACCCCCAATAAAATGAACATAAAATAGAGAAAAACACACCATGGTGAGTGAAGTTAAACACAAAAAGACAAATCCTGTCTTATATGAAACATCTCGAAGTGTCAAATGCAGAGACAAATGCTTATTGGGGCGCAGGAGTGCTGAGATGCTGGAGAAGAGCCTGGAGACAGATAGTGATGACGGCTGTACAGCACTCTGCTTGTGAAAGGAAGCCCTTCACGAGACTCCCATCTGCAGCAGCCTGCTTCTCCACGGCACCGTGTGGACGTTAGTGCGCTTCATTTACAGTATCACAGAATTGTTTTTACCACCCACAGGACTGGAAGCACTTGATAAGAGAAACTGTCCCCTCTCTACAATGTCCAGCATGTGGTTCAAGGACTTACATTAAATACCTATTCCACAAATGTGTACTGAATAATAATAAAAAGGACAGGACATTTGTCACGAATGTTTAAGATTTGCTTAGTAGTTTTAATGTCGTTTTAAATTATTATTAAACAGAGAGAGAAGTGGGGAAATGCTCTTTTAAGAAGGGTGGAAAGATAAATGTCATTCATCTTTAGTAACTCAATAATTCATCTTCTTTACTAGCAAAGGAAGTCTTCCCTTAGAGTGCAGACACACGGTGCTTATGATCTAGTTGCTAACAGCCAACAGAGCATATGGCTGTGGCATTTTGCTGTTAAGAGAAAGCAGCTTTCTGTTTACTATTCCTCGCTAACTTGGGGTGTTTTTGTTTTTTTCCCAGCTTTATTCTTGCCCCGCTGCCCACCCCACCACTCCCAAAGTCTTCAGTTCCTACTCAAGGTGGGGTGGTGCTCCTGAACGCTGTGAACATTATATTACATATAGGCAGCTGTCTGTATACTTTCCAGTTAATTCCTTGTAAAGCCTTCTATTATATTACAACCTTAGGGGACCATGCCAGGCAAAAGCCTAGAGTTGTATCTAGTGGATACAGAAAGCGGGCTTCGCTGGTATGTAATTAGGCTGTGTCCCTACTTGTGCTGTGCGCTGGTGCGTGTCAGAAGTCCAGCTAGCAGAGGTCCTGGCTGCTCATGTGATGTGGGTTCAGGAGCTTCCTAATCATTCATGTCCAACCACCACCAACCTACTCCCCTCCCACCCCCACCCCTTCCATCCCTATTCCCCTCAATGGTAGATACTGCTAATGTGATGTTGGTTCAGGAGCTTCCTGATCATGTCCAACCACCACCAACCTACTCAACTGTAGATGCTTAAAGAACTAAACCTATACTCAGCAGAAGGAACCAAAACAAACCCATCAAATCGATGAAGAGACTCTATGGGACAGTGGTTCTCAACCTTCCTCCTGCCGCAACCCTTTAACACAGTTCCTTGTGTTGTGGTGACCGCCCAACCATAAAATTACTTTCGTTGCTACTCCAAACTGTAATTTTGCTACTGTTATGAATCGGGCGACCCCTGTGAAAGAGTCGTTTGACCCCCAAAGGGGTCGGGACAGGTTGAGAACAGCTGCTCTAGGACAAGGTTGAACTGCCCCTGTGGGTTTCACAGACTTTAACTCTTTACAGGGGTTGAAAGCCTTGTCTTTCTCCTGAGGAACAGCTGGTAACTTTGAACTGCCGGCCTTGCAGTGAGCAGTACTTAGTATGAATTAAAAAAAAAAATCACAGCCATCGAGTTGATGCTGACTCAAAGCAACCCTACAGGACAGGACAGAACTGCCCCCGTGAATTTCCAAGACTGAACTATTTATAGGAGTACAAAGGCCAGTCTTTCTCCCTCAGAGACTGGTGGTTTCAAACTACCAACCTTGTGGATTGCAGCCCAATGCATAACCACTATGCTACCAGAGGTCTCTAGGACAGGAACTAAACTTTTTGTCTCAAACCTTACACAAATCTTTCAATTTCTGTAGATCTCAATTTCTTTATCTACAAGTCCGTTATGTCAAAAGATCCCAGATCCTTTTCAGCAATGTGTGCTATAATTTCATCTATGAATGAATCAATGCATATATTAAAAAAAAACCTCACTGCCCATAGTCAATTCTGACTCAGTGACCCTATACAACAGGATTGAACTTCCCCTGTGGGTTTCTGAGACTAACTCTTTACAGGAGTAGAACCCATTGTCTTTCGCCCAACCAATGCACATAAGTATAAAAAAAAATCTTAGTGATCAAGTATATAAATAAGGTAAAGAAAACCTACTTATCAGGCAGGCTTACATGAAAAACAGCACCAAAAATCTAAGATTATGGCCCAAGTATACCCCCCTCCCCTGGGTAGTACAAACGGTTCATACTCCAATGCTAGTGAAAAGGTTGGGGCTGTAAGTTCACCCAGAGGACACCTCAAAGGAAAAGTCTGATGAGCTACTGCCAAAAACACAGGCACTGAAAAACCTATGATTCTACTCTGGCACGCTCCGTTCTTGAGGTGGAGTCAACAGAGGCAATTGAAAAAATCCTACTCTCCCACTGAATGTTGAGATGGCTGGTAGGCACTAAAGAATTAATATTAGCCTATGCATTATGGTATATTTTTAAATAATCAATGGTACAATATACTTACTGACATGTGAAGAGGTGGTATAGTTTACACTCAACTGCTAACGAAAAGGCTGGCAGTTAAAATCCACCCAGAGGTACCACTAAAGACAGACCTGGTGATCTAATTCTCCACCGCTGATGAAGAGAATGCTCCGCAGCTCAGTTCTGCTTCGTAACACACATGCTCACCACGAGTGGACTCAACTAGAGAGCAATGGACTTCACTTGTACACAGTTCCATCACCCAACTGATCATCTGAAGCTCATTCTCACTATTTGTGCATGAGACAGATTCTGGTGGCACAAAAAGCCTCAAAGTAGCTAAATCAGGCATATCAGGGTTGATGTCATCTAAGAGCATGAAAACCTAACTAAGGCCTAAAGAGGGGGGGAAAGACTGCATATTTTCACAGTACACTAGCTTTCATTTGAGCCCTGGTGGCATAGTACGTGATATGAGTTCGGCTGCTAACTGAGGTCAGCAGTTCAAAACCACCAGCCACTATCAGGGGGAAAGACAAGCATTTATATACCCATAAAAAAGTAATAGTCTCGGAAACCCATAGGACAGTTGTACCGTACTGTAGGGTCGCTTTGAGTTGGAATCTACCCAATGGCAATGAGTTTGGTTTATGGGAGATTTCTTGGATTGTGTGTTTCACTTATTATCTTATCCCATTCTATGTCATTTTTATAGGATCAGAACCCTAACCCACCTGATGTTAGCTGATTCACCTTTAAAGATCTGTGTCCGAAGAAAGTCACATTGATAGGTACAGGACTGAAGACAGGAAGTAAAAGTTATTCTGACTTCAAAACCAGCTGCTGTCAGGTCGATTCAGACCCATGGCAAGCCCACGTGGAACATAAGCTCCAATGATTTGTTTCCATGGTTGTTTTTTTCTTGAAGTGCCAAGTTCTTTTTCTGAGGCGCCTGTGTGTGGACTTACACATCCAATCTTTGGATTAGCAGCCAAGCGAGTAACCGTTTAGGGAATCAGTACTGTCGCATGGAGACCCTACAGGACAGGTTAGAACTGCCCTTGTGAGTTTCTGAGACAGTCACCGTTCTCAGGAGTAGAAAGCCTCGTCTTCCTTCCTGAGGAGCCACTGAAGGTTTGCCCACTTTGCAGATTGCAGCCAAACATGGAGCCGCTCACTATACCACTACGCATCACCCCCCATTTTTTTTTAAATGTTAGTCAGCTTTAGGGAGTTTCCTTTGTACAAAGGATGATTAAATGGAAGAAAAAATATTTAAACCCTTCACCTTATATACTTTGATTTTTACACACTGATAAAAGTAGACAACACACTCTCCCATGTTAATATATATAAAAGATAACATTAAAATGAAAACTTCCTGTGAAGTATTACTTTTAATTCTTGGGGTGAGGTCAAAGCCCTAGCATTGGTATGCAAGTCTAAGAGGTTCTATGAAATGAAATTGTCATGCCATTTCCTTCCCATGCTTCTAAAGGATGTTTGGTGGAACAAGATATCTTTTGGGCTGTTTATTTAACCTAGGGATTAGACTAGGTAAACTTTTAGAGCACCCAGCAATTGGTTACTTTCTTAAAACTGGAATTGCTTTTACTTCCTCTCATGAACTGTTACCACGCCCCATCCCCCACCCCTACCCCACACAAAAAGATGTTTAAGTTCAAAAGTTCTCTATTTCTGACTGTGATCTTCTTCGGAAACAGGATCTTTAGAATCTATTATCTGTTAACCTACAGTGAAGTGGGGTACATTCAGTCCAATCTGAGCACGCCTCCTAATCAAAGAGAAGTGACACAAGGAGGTCAGCCAAGTTAAGAAGTATCTGCAAACCCAGGAACCTCTGGGGCTACCAGCACCAGAAGCAGAAACAATCTTCCCCACGGAGCCTTTGGAGAAACAAGGCCCTGCTGATGAAAGTGGTACTAAGTCACCCCGTTCGTGGTCTTACTATTACAGCAGCCTAAGAAGCTACTATACTTCCAAAGCACAGCTGGGGGGTTACCGAAAAGACATGGAACTTTATCACGGGCAAGGAAAGATAAAGAAGTAGATAGATAAATAAATGCTCTTCAGAGGTAGGTGAACACACTTGATGTTCTCTGTAATATTTCATTTTCTGCATAATTGCTGGTAAGTGCCACATGTCAGCAACATCTCAGCGATCCAGTGTACAAAAGCTGGACCTCTGCCCAGTCCACAACTGCCATCTGACCACTGTTGCAAGTGCTGTGTCAACCCATCGCCTAGAGGGTCCCCTGTTCACTAATCCTCTACACCTAGCTAGCAGGATGTCCTTTCCCGGGGAGTGGTCTCTCCAGATAACATGTCTAAACTGTATTATGTAAAATAGTCTTCTCATCCTTGCTTCTAAATTAGTTTTATCATCTTCAACTTCAGTCTCCAGAATGCTAAACAAATCTTTCTTAGGAGTGAGGATAAGACATTGTAGGTTCAGGGATCACCACCTGCATTGAAAGCTACTGCCAAATTCTCTTCAGCAGCACCAAGTGTCTCCATTAATTCTGTCTCTGTTGAGTGTAAAAGTGACTAAGTAATTTCACCATCTTTAACTCTCTCAGCACTGTTTTCTAAATCCAAATCCAGCTAACTACAAAAACATCTCAGGTCCGCATAAGACATGAATGAGAGAAAATTAGCTTTAAACACACTAAAGAAGAGCTGAATAGGTCCAGACATTTTCCAAGCTACACTTCATTAGTGTGCAAAAATAGTTAACGCTCAGGATGATGGCTTACTGCCTCATGAAGAAACTCAAAGAAAAAGGCAATGAAGTACACAACAGGAGATTTTAAAAAGCACCACAGCACCAGAATGAACAAGAAAAGGATCGTTAACACACAGTGCAACAAGCTCTGGAAGATAAAAATGTTCCTATCATAGAGCATGTGCATATGGTAGGATGTAAGGGAAAGTGGACAGGCTTAAAACTAGCTTTGCATCTGGCCCCTTCTCAGCATCCCGTGGTCTAACTGCAGGTTGCAACTAATTGGTGCACAGCACACACCATTTACACAAAGTGATCCTAAATTGTTCTTCCACCCAGAAGAGAGGTGAGAAGAGCTACCTGAATAACATTAGCCTCAACAGCAATCATTACCTAGCCAATAGTGTCATAAACGTAGACAATCCAAGTAAAGGAAGGTACCACACATGATCAAATTTAGTAGGAATCAAAAGATTTTAAAAAATCAAACCAAACTACAAGAACAAGTAAGGCAGAAAAGAGAATTAAAAGTAAAAGATGAGCCTTAAAGAAAGAAAACATCTTCAGATTAATTATATTGAATCTTTAAAATAAAAACTCAGAAAAACAGAAACCTTGTGAGAGAAAAAAAAAGACAAGTATGGTTTGTTTTTAAAATGTCACTATTACACTAGGAAAAGGCTAAAGTAATTTCCCCAAAAATTACAACAAAAAATATTATGGGGAAAAAATGAGACAAGAAAGTTGAAGATTCAAACTATCAAAAAATCAGAGTAAACATAGCAAATTTTTAATGATAATTTCCCAGAAATAAACAAACACCAAGCCCCCAACTGAAATGGTTCATTTATAACAGCCCAGATGCCTGGCCAAAGTCACACATGCACCCAATCATGCGATTTCAAAAATCCAGTAAAATGAAAAATCCCCAACTCTTCCCCAGGGAGAAGGGTAAAAAAGCAGTAACAACGCAACTCTGAATGGCATCATCAGTTAACACTGTGGCAGGAAGGCAACTCAAATGCAATGTGTTCTAAGTTCGAAGGGATGTGTGCAGGCTTATCTTCATTCCCGACTTGGCTACCCCATCAACATGAGACGAAAGTTATTTTGAGACACATGAGATTTCAAAGATCACTTCCTGCCATCCTTTCTGCATAAGTTACTTAAGGATGTTCTCCAACAAAATGGGGATCATGTGTTCATGTGATCCAGGATCAAACCATGAGTCTAACAGATGGCCAGAAGAGCAGTCCAGGGAAAAAGGAAGCGGACATATGTAACAGATATGAAAGACTGTGATAAAAATAGATTATGATAAATAGATCGTTTGTGATTAAAATGCTGGAAGTAGAGGATATGCTAAAAGTCAATTGTTCCTAAATCATCAAAAAAAAAGCAAAAAGGCTATTAAAGTACAAAATTAAAATTGCACAGAAAAGTCAAGGCCCAAATATGAAGTCACTTGTTTTGACTAATTGATAACATGTTATAAGAGACTACATCTGACCCCGACCAACTGGCCAACAGCGCCTCCATTCACAGATGGAAGAAAAGCCATGCATACAGCTTGCTACCTCAAGGACATTGCTCTGAATTGTCATCCCTTAAAAACGCTACACTGTCCCTCATCCTGCTTTTCTGGATCCCCTAGCATAGATTACTACTGAATGTTATATCATACGCATCATTTCATTGATTGTAATATATACAATCTTCTTACTTTTTGATCCTGCTGAAAAACCAACATGCATTTTATAATCCAAAGCATTTTACAGCTGCTGTCAGCCAGGTGGCAGTCTTGGTACCTTATGAAAAACCTATAGTGGAGAGACTTTCTCATAAGAACCTAAAAAGCACCAACATCAAAATGCTTCCAATTAGATGAAACACATTCACTTGCTTCCTGGGTGTCTCCTTCACTACATGTACTCTCAGGGTCATTTGGGTGATAATTTACTTAATCTTTGTATCCTCCATACGCAGAACAGTGATTTAAACACACCAATACATAATCTATGTCACACTTTATCATCTCTGATTATCAAAATAGGTCCAACATGAGGTACAAGATTGTTTTGTGGTCACACCCCACCCCCCCTTCTTAGTGGCACACATAATGGTTAGTCACACAAATAAGAGCATCGAACATCTGAAGAAAATCAGTAACAGAAAAAAAGATGAAGACAGTAGTGTGAATGAATTAACCCCTGGTTTAAAAGGAGGATTCCAAAAATTTCTGTATCAAATAAACAAAGTGTAGCTAAATAAAGAAACATTGAAACACCTTAAAAAAGAGCAGTAGGCAATACTAGTGTTCATTATAAGTATTATAACCAAATACACATAAACTCTTTATCAACTTAAAAAAAATTAACAAGGGACAGATAAGGATATACCACTCCCACCCCCAATCACATAGAAACTGAAGGTGGTGAATTCACGCAGATACAGACAGACATCCAGGGGCAAAAACAGAATTGAAGTCAGTCTGGTGCCTCCTGAAATTTAAACTATGAGCGGAGAAGCGGTTAGTTACCCACAAGCCAATTCCAACTCACACCCACCCCAATGTGCAGAGAACTGCACACCACAGGATTTTCATGGTCGTGGTGCTTTAGAAGTCTTACTTCCAAGGCATATTCCACTGGGTGAGTTTGGATCAACTCCCACTAACAGGCTGGGCTATGGGTTGCTCCTTTGTTTGGTGAATTATCTGCAGCAAACTCAGGAGGCCACCAGCAGCCAGCCTTAAGGATCGTGGTTCTGAATTCTGAAACGAATTCAGCAAGTCTCTAAAGCAGGGACATCAACACTCATGCTTGAGGACAAATAGACCATTTTACTGCCAAGGTCAAAGTGGGGTCAGTGAAGGCTTTCGAAGTTATCCTTCTGCCCTGCACTGCAAGTTCAGAACCCATAAGCAGAGTTCCAGGCTTCCCTTCCCAGCAGCACTCAGTAGGCAGCACCCTTCCACCTGCCCTAGATTACAGTCAAATTCCCCCCAAAGGTAAGAGCATACAAAGGAACTTTTAAAAGTTCGTGGGGGTGAAAGGGGTGGGGCAGGGAATCCGTTATCTTTTATTTCTATTTTCCACGAATGAAAAGGCAGGCAATGGGGTTTTTTCCTATGAACTTTTGGAAGCCCTTCACACGGGGAGGTGGGGAAGGCCAAAAAAAAACAAAAAGAATGGGGAAAGCAGAGACAGCGACCCCAATGAGGGCAGTCCTCCTCTGCCTTCCGATAAGGGTGGCCATGACATTCGGAAATCCAGCTTTGAGTCAGCCCACAGCAGGCCTCCGAGAAGGGCAAAGCACCTTTCCTCGGGAAAGCCGCCCGGCTAGAAAACCCAGCTTGGCTGTGGCAGAGAATAGGCGCGCAGTTTAGATCCCGCCCCTGCGTCCACGCCCAAGGCAGGCGTGGAACCAACACAAAATGTCACAGGGCCGAGACAGAGCGCGCCAAACCTGGGTCCACCCCCGGGAGGGGAGGCCGCTCGGATGGGTCCCTCCCCTTCCTCGTCCGCCCGCGCAAAGCTCATTCATTCGGGAGGCAGCCAGCCAGGCCTCGCCGGCCCGCGGTGCCCCCAAAGCAGAGCCCCCAGCCGCTTTGTCTGCGCGCAGGCCGGAAATCGGGCTGCGCACGCGAGCGAGCGAGCGCGCGCCCGGGCACCACCGCCCGCACCTGGCGCCCAGGGCCCGACGGTCTGTAGCGCGGGCGCGGCTGCGGGTACCCAGGCCGCGGCATCCCCACGAGCCGAGCCCCGGGGCCCGCCTCCTTCCCCAGGCCCCGCTGGGAAGCACGCATCTCTCCCCGCGCTGGAGACCCTCGGCCTCCCCCCGTGCCCCGGCCGCGCAGGGCGGCGCCCCCCGGATCCCGCGCGCGCGTGCCGACGCGGCCACCCGGCAAGGACTCACTTCAGCAGCAGCTGGTCGTGCTCCGCCTTACACTTGCCCAGCTCGATCTGCAGCTTGGCGCGCTCGCGGGCCGTGTCGTCGAGCGCGCGGCGCGCGTCGGCCAGCTCCGTCTCGTAGAGAGCCTTGAGGCCCGTGAGCTCGCGGCCGCGCACCTCCTCGCGCTCGGTCACCTGCAGCTGCAGCGCGCTGTTCTCCGTCTCCAGGCTGCGCACCTTGTCGATGTACACGGCCAGCCGGTCGTTGAGCTCGCGCAGCTCCTCCTTCTCCTGCAGCCGCGACAGCCGCGTGGGGCTCAGCGGCGTCGAGGGCGCGCTAGCGCGGCTGCCGGTCCTCGCCGGCACGGGGGTCGCGGTCGCCATGGCGGAGCGATCGGGGGAGGGGGCCGGCGGGGAGAGGGGAGCTCGGAGGCCGCGGGCAGCTCCGGGTCGAAGGGCGGGCTCGGCGGGGTGGCCGGCAGAGCCGAGAAGGCGCGAAGGGGCAGCCCGCACCCGTGTGCAGTCCGGCGCCGGGGAGGGAGCAGCCGCCGGGCTGGCTGGAGCGGGGCTGCAGCACAAAGGGCAGAAGGGAGGAGGGAGAAGACGGGATCCGTCAGCCAAGCAGCCGTACAATGTGCCCTGTGGGGAGACACGCACACATGCACATGCAAGCACACACGCACGGAAAGCCGCGTCGCAAGGGGGACCGGGAGGCCGCGCGGAGTCCTCTCGCCGCCGCCGCCGATTCTCCCGCCCGCAGCACTTTGTTTCCTCTCTAGCAGCGGCGGGCGGGGGGCGGAGGGCGGGGGCGGGGGGAGTTAGGCCGCGAGGGGCGGGCTGGAGGCGCGCGCGAGGGGCGGGGCCGCGGCGCCGCACTCCCACGTGGCCGCCGCTGGCCAATGAGAGTCCGGCCGCGCGCTCCTGCGGCTGCAAGGCAGGGACGCGGAATTCAAACTCTGGCCCTCCGGCAACCGTCCGCGGGGCGTGCCGGGCGGGGCGGGGCCGGGCGCGGGGGGGCGGTGGGGGCGCCCGCCCGAGCCGGCCAGCCCGCAGCCCTCGGCCCGACGCTCCAGCCGCCCGCGGGGACGCCCGGTGGGGCCGGCCTGGCGGATGGCGCGAAGGGCCCGGAAAGGGCGGGTCTGCGCCGCCGCCCACACTCGCCCGTTCAGGGAAATTCAAATGTAAACGTCCCCAACAGCCACGCGAGAAACTGGAGGAGGCCAGCGCCGCCTGGGTAACCTTACCTCCTGCCCCGAGGGGAGAGCTCCGAAAACAGCTGAGGCCGGGCCGCGGCCACGTTACATAAGAGGTGCTTGCGTCCTAGGTTCAAAGAGCTCCAAACGCGAACCTGTATTTGGGGATCGGAAAACGTAACAGAACACGTCTCTTCCATGACATTTAAATATGTGTTTCTTGAAACGGACAAATAAGTCATCAGAGAAATCAGAAGCACTGATTTGAAATCATTGAATTCAGTGCTGATGGGCCGTCCCTCGACTGTCAGTTTCTTACAATCTGGGAGGCTTGTAAAAATCAAGGACAGCGCATAGGACAGATAATATAGTATGAATGTACGATGTGATAAATAGAAGCGCAAGCTATTCGTGGCCCTCCTTCCTTAAAATTGGGCCATAAGAGCATGAGCTTGTGAACATTTAAAGTGATTGTTTTGTTTGTTTCAAAGGATGGGGGCTAGTCCAAATTGTGATTGACAGGTACTTCTGCTGAAAGAATTCCTTTGAAAAGTGTTTCCCCTTTTTTAGCCTCGCGTTTATTGTGCACTTGTTCTTGTGTCCTGTCCTGTGCTCAATACTTTTCTTGCAGTTTTTCATTCTTCCAGTGCTTGGGTGAGGGGAACGGAATTATTATTTTACAGATGTAGAGAGGTTACAATGTTTTTAGGCCACCCAGCAGATGACAGAATTACATTTGAACACAAAGTTTTGACTCCAGAGCTGGACCCTTAACGGTGACCGAGCACTGCACAACCTGTTAGGAGTGCAAATGTACTTACAGATCGGTCACCTTAATTACGGAAGCAATGGAGAACGAGATAGCCTTACAATGCCAATCAATATGTGCACTTAAGAATCTGAAGGCCACCAGGCTGCATATTCAGCCTCTGGAAATTTCTGGCACTCTGTGAATAATAGAGCCGAGTCCAGGTGGCATAGTGGTTACCCATGTGGCTGCTAACCTCCAGGTCAGTAGTTTGAAACCACTAGCAACTCTGTGATGGAGTTATCGTCTCAGAAACCCACCGGAACAGTTGCACCCTGTCCTAGAGTGTGTGTCCCTGAGACTCAGAATGGGCTTTGGCTTGTGTGAATGATGGCACTCCTCTCATTCTGGGTTCGGTTTTCTGCCCTGTTATCTAAAGTGCCTTCTTGCTTGACGCCCTTGTGAATTAGATTTGACAAGCTTCAATTTTAAAGTTGGCATCTTAGAAGTTCATAAGTACTTTATATGAGTTTATAAGAAGTTTATATGAGTACTTTAATACTCAGAAAATTTTTGTAACAAAGAGATCTTACAATCCAAATGATAAAGAAATGAGGTCTAAAGAAGATGATACTTGTGTGGGGCTGGTTGAATCAGCATCTAATATAAATCTGCTCTTGTCCCATAAAGGTCCTTCATACTACATTGGTGGTATGATTTGCATTCCTTAATGCTGGTTTACCTCAGACATAAAACACATGAACACTTGGATATTTCCTTTAAAATTATTTTCCTTTATTTTTGAAGTTTCATTCCTATAGGTGAAGTGATTTCAGCTAGGATCTTCGCTATTCTCAATCCCACAAAGATTCTTTTGATGAGTACTTGCAGTGAAGTGGAATTACTGAGCAGTATCGGGGTCTATGTAACTCCCATCAAATGACTGAGTGGGAACTTGCAAATGCGTTGTAGAAGACTGCCACAGAGCGTCAAGAGAGCCATTCAGAAGCAGAGGAGAAATCACACAGCCATCAAAGTGTTAGGTTTCTGGGATGGGTTTTCTTAGATCTTGCTTCTCAATGCTGGAACAATTCACGCAGTAGAGCACTTTGGTAAACCAAGTAACTTTGTGGATTGAAAGGAAAGTTTCCAGTAATACAGTCTCAGCACATGCTCTCACTGTAAAGCGTGCAAGGCATTAGAGCAGGGGCCATGGGAGAGACTTCTCAAGCGAAATGTCAGCTTCAGAGGAGCATGAAAATGGCCTGTAAAGAGGCCCTTCCGAAGAGGCCTCAGAACCAAAAGAGGAGTGCAGGAACTGAAAAAGAGGGTGCCTGCCGAAAGAAAGTGAGCTCAGGAGAGAGAGAACGAGGACTGCAAGCTCTGGAAGGAAAATGAGGGAGCAGGTGAGCACCTGGAGAGATTCTGCTCCTCCTAACTAAAAGAGAGAGGGGCCTGCGCTCAGTCTCCGGTGTTTATCCCCTTGTACTCCCCCTTGACCTTGACGGCATGGGTGAGGGTATTGGCCTTTCTTAGCAGCTGAGTTTAGTTCAGCTCGTGTGAATGTGACTGGCGTAGTGTTGCCGGTTTCTAGTGTGCCTGCCTGGGTGACCTTCATCTGCACATACCCAGCTTTGAATCTTCCCCATAAGTTTCAAATGTGTGCCTTATTTCTTTATTGTGACATAACCTGCTAATTTTCTTTTAGTGTAGGCATTCGGTGGAGACAACCCCCCCTATCCCTAATCTTCCCTCCTGTTAAAAGCATATGCAAGATCTCTGCTTGAATGGCATAGGACCAGAGGCAGCAGCACCAAGACCTGACCAGACAGCAGAGGAGCCACACAGACAGAATGGGGGGATTCCCCATTTATAGAGCAAGGCAGAGGCCCAGGGGCTGAGTGGCTAAGAGGTTGAGGACCAGAGAGAGCTGAGAAATTGTGGACAAAGGGATGTGTGCTAAATGTTTTCCAAAACTGACTATGGTTACCTATTAACTTTGCTTATTAGGAATTACCCCCTCGTAATTGTGAATATTGTCTGAGTTTTGTATAGACATTTCAATGAATGATTGAGCCCAGTAGAGAAGTAGAGAGGCATGGGAGAGACAGTTGATGCCCAAATAGGATAAGAATGGAGAGTGAAGTTATATCTGACACCCCACTCCCCTCATAGAAATCGTTCTTGGGCAGCAGTAGACCAGACTTTTCCTTCCCACTAGTGAAGCTGAGGGAGGTCAGTTGTCCCCACACCATTACTTCAGTCCCTAAGTCATAAATACTTTTAAGATACAGTATCTCTTCTTATCCTTAATACCTAAAATAACAAATACACTGGAGTTAGAAACTTAAGGACCTGATATTGATAGCTATATAATTTGGGGGAAATTCTTTGGTTTCCTCATACAAAAATGGGAATAATCTTACTTTAAAAGGGTTTTTATAAATGGATTAAGTAAAATAGAATATGTAATACATTGGCCATGTAACTTGTGAATATTAGGTAATAATCATTTATTAGTAGGAATAGAAATTCTGTGTCTCCAAATAAAGCAACAAAAAAATGGGCATCTCAGTCTCAAAATTAGATATTGTGCCAGATACTTGTCTGCCTGCCTGTGCTTCTCTGATTCTCTGGACTTCCCCTCCCTCGCTCTTGACCTGGTAGTTGGTAGGGGCGTGGAGTCAGTGCCTACTCATAGCAACCCGAGGACAACAGAATGAAATACCACTCGGTCATGCACCAGCCCTGCCATCATTGTTACGTTGAGCCTTTGTTGCCGTCACTATGCCAGTCCATCTCAGTGACGGTGTTCCTTTTCTGTGACCACGTCTGTGTTACATTTCATTAAAGTAATTCCCAAAACCTCACCATCTCCAATGTTTTCCCACGTGAATATTGGAAGAGAAGTAACCTTGTAAGTTTAGTGACAAAATGTCTTGCATTTACTAGGACACACATCATGTTAAATATGAGGCCTTAAAAATATATATGTGGCCTTGTTTTCCTATAAATCCTCTTGTACTAGTCAGGGCTTATGTCCTGTTTATTGGTTAGGGTGTATGTATTCCCACCAAGCCTCAACATGCCCTACCATGATTTCTGATTTTATTACTTTTCCTATAATATGCAGCTACCTCACAACTTACTGAGAGCTTAGTTGATATTTGCCCTACTTTCTTCCCCCCCTCATCCTGCCAATGGTTATACTGACATGTAATCTTCATAATTCACTGGTTCAGTTGTTCAATCATATCAAGGAGAATTGTGCAATCATGTACCCTCCCCTGGTTAACTCACCTTTAACATGAGTTGTACAATCACAATCAGTTCTAGAGCTCCCTCCCCTTCATTATTTGTCCCTGAAATCCCCTTTCCCTCCCTATCACCCCCCTCTCCCCTGTATCCCTTATAAACCCTTGTATCAGTTATTATCACTATGCATTCACCATTTCTGTGCATCACAAACTTGGAAACCAAACAAAATGGAAATAAAGTGGTAAGGATAAAATAATATGAAGAGAAATACAAATAATGAGTAAGAAAGAAAAGACCCCTGTCAACATTCAAAATGTCAAGGAAGACATTTCTGTCATGGAACAAGTAAAAGATACTTCCATATAGCACAAGTTAGGTCGGGTCTGTAGGGAGGTCAACTGGCTAAGTATCAAGTTCGATGCAGCATAATCAAGATTACATAGTCTCTGCCAGCAGCCCAATCTGACTATACTCTGTGATTGGGTTTTGGGTTCTCACTGTCCTCCATAACCTACAAATTGGGTGTTCATAATTGTAGCTCTGATACTTTTCCCTTCGCCATATTTGAATTTTTTAAATTGTCATATTTGGATCACACAAGCTGGTGTGCTTCTTCTGTGTAGACTTAGTTGACTCCTCACTTAGATGGCTTGTTTGAATGCAAGCCTTTAAGACCCCAGACACTATTCTGATTGATAGCCAGGCACCATCTACTTCCTTTACCACACTTTACTGTAGCATCCTTCAGTGATCACTTCATGAAGGTGAGTATCAAGTATGCCTGCTTTCTTTATGTCATTTGGATCTTTACAAATTAAAATACATTTTCACTTGAACAAAAAATTAAATAAACTATCAAAAGAGGATGATTCAGGGTACTGAACTATAGAAAAGAGTGAAAGTTTTATAGGCTTAGTATTAAGGTAGCAGATGGACATTTGGTCTCTGCTTAAGTGCTCCCTCAATGCAAAAACACTCTGTTCTATTAACCTGGCATTCCATGATGCTCACCTTCCCGACATGATCACTGAAGACAAAGCGGTACATAAGCAAATGTGGTGTAGAAAGCTGATGGTGCCCAGCTATCAAAAGATACAGCATCTGGGGTCTTAGAGGCTTGAAGATAAACTAGTGACCATCTAGCTGAAAAGCAACAAAGACCACATGGAAGAAGCACACCAGCCTGTGTGATCACAAGGTGTTCATAGGATCAGTTATCAGGCATCAAAGAACAAAAAAATAATATCATTGAAAATGAAGGGCAGTGTGGAGTGGAGACCCAAAGCCCATCTGTAGGCAACTCGACGTCCCCTTACAGAAGAGTCGTGGGGAGGAGATGAAGCCAGTCAGGGTGCAGTATAGCACTGATGAAACAACTATCCTCTAGTTCTTTAATGCTTCCTTCCTCCACTATCATGACCCCAATTCTACCTTACAAATCCAGCTAGACCATAGCATGTTCGTGGGTACAGATAAGAGCTGGAAACAATGAGGGAAATGAATGTAATCATGTAAACATGATTGATGCATATATGGATTGCGATAAGTGTTGTATGAGCCCCTTATAAAATGATTTTTTTAAAAGAATAAACCAAGTTTTTCACACACACAAAGAGCTGGAAACGGAATCCAGGACAGATAAACCCCTCAGGACCAATATTGAGAGTAGCTATACCAGGAGGAGAAGGGAACAGTTGCGGGGGAGGGGGGGGTGTTGAGAACTAATCACAATGATCTACATATAACCCCTTCCCAGGGGGACAGACAACAGAAAAGTGGGTGAAGGGAGACATCAGTCTGTGTAAGACATGAAAAAATAATAATTTATAAATTATCCGGGGTTCAGGAGGGAGGAAAAGCGGGAGGAGGGAGGGGGAAAACGAGAAGCTGATACCAAGGGCTCAAGTGGAAAGAAAATGATGATGGTAACAAATGTGCTTGACACAATGGATGGATGTGTGGATTGTGACGAGGTGTACGAGCCCCCGATTAAATGACTGAAAGAAAATGGAGAAAGTCACTGGAGTTGAGACATTGAATGGAACTCAAAAAGAAATTGCTCTCTCAAAAGCTGGCAATCAAATCCTCAAGGGACATGGCTGGTACCCGCTTGTTTGTTGTTGTCAGGTGCCATTTAAATGGTTCCAACCCCTAGCAGGCAACACAGTGTACAACAGAACAAAACATTGCCTAGTCCCACACCATCTTCACAATCGTTGCTCTGTGTGGACTCTGTTTCAGCCTGCAGGGGAAGTACATTATTTAATGTCGCTAGTCTAACCAAAGACTGTAATTCCCAGCAAATGACCTTTTCCTGCATGGGTCTCTGTAAGAAGGTAAGGAAAAAACATAGGATTTACTTGTAAGTAACTGTTAGCCTGTGAGTAATGGTTAACATGACCCAACCTGAGGCATTTTTGGTTGCCTCGTGTGTGTGTGAAAGTTGGACAGTACATAAGGAAGGCTGAAAAGAACCGACGAGTTTGAATTGTAGTGCTAGTGCAAATATTGAAAGTCTTTTGGATTACCTAACGACCAAACAAATGTGTCTTGGAAGAAGTCCAGACTGAACGTTCCTTAGAGGCAAGGATGGTGAGCTTTGCCCCACATACTTTGGACATGTTGTCAGGAGAGCAGTCCTTGGTGAAGGCCATCATACTTGATAGAGCGGCTGTGAGAAAAGAGGAAGGCCCTTGATAAGATGGATTGACACAATGACTGCCACCATGGGCCCAGGAACAATTGTGAGGATGGCGCGGGACCCAGCAGTGTTTTGTTTTGTTGTGCATTGCTTTGCTACAGGTTGGAACTTAGTCCAAGGCAACAATTGTTAAGGGGATACATTGTGATTGCCATCCCGCTGGGTATAAAATGAGCCCTCTGAGAAGCAGGGGGCGGGTATCTCACTACCAGCAAGAGCCAGAAGAGGAACATGGCCTCTGGAGTCGAGATCCCTGCAGAGAACCTCCTTCATCCTGAAGACAGCTGTGACTTCAGATGAGCAGCGGCAGAACCAGGGATCAGAGCATGAGTCAGAATGGTAGACTTCCCAGTCCACAGAACAGATAAAGCTGAGTGCTTTGGGCCAAGAGGTTTGCATCTGGGCACTTAACTGGGGGAACTGGATTTGCAGACCCACACAGTGTGGGGCTGCAAGCCTTCAGGCTGAGGCTTACTAAGGTGGGATGCCTCTGGGTATTTAATTTAGGGAGCTGGGTTTGTTGACTCAGATGATGGAGCTCCAGTTTGAGGTTTACAGCAGAGTGGCATACCCTATGGGCATTTATTAGCATCCCTGAAGGAACTTGGTGAGTATCTTACCTGAACAAGTGTATGCTGAGCATTTTTCACATGCATTGTAACCTTCTAACTCCCTTTACTCATGAATATGGCCTGTGAGTCCTGCGGACCATTGCGACGCATTCTCTAACTCGGGAGCTAACACAGCAGTGTTGTGAATGAGAGGGCACGGCCGAGTCTGTCAGCCATGGGTGCAGGTTGAATTTCTCACTGCCATTGAGTCAGTTCTGACTCCAGTAGCTCTGTAGGCCAGAGTGGAACTGCCATGTGGTTGTCCACGACGCAAAATCCTTTCTGGAATAGAAAGCTTCATCTTTCTCCCTTGGAGGAAGGGGCTGGTGATTTCAAACTGCTGACCCGGCAGTTAAGAGTCCAACTGTGCCACCAGGGTTCCTTCTGGGAGAGACCCTTGAGCGGAAAACACAAGCTATCCAAGAAAGCTGGGCAAAAGTGGTCCAGTCTAGCATGAAGACAATGAGGCAGAAAAAGGAGGAGAGACTGAGAACTAGCAGAAAACCACTGGAGTGAAGTCAGCTGTTTGTGATCCTACTAGCATTAGTCTTCTTGGCATTCAACAAATGATGAGTGAGACTATGCAAATGAGGTATTGTGGTCCACCAAAGAGATGGGACCATTTGCTAATAAAACAAATAAGCTACATGTCACACCTGTGGGGGGCAGGGTTGTTAACATTAGGTGCCACCTAATAGGTTCCGACTTGTAAAGACCCTTTGTACAAAAGAACAAAGCAGCTCAGTCCTGTGCCACCTGAGCCCATTGTTACAGCCACTGTGTCAACCATCTCCTGGAGGGCCTTCCTCTTTTTGCTGATCAGGGAGCCCTTTTACTTCAGGGAGCCCTAGTGGCTTAGTGGATTAATTATGCTTTGGTCTGCTAACAGCAAGACCAACAGTTCTAAACCATCAGCCACTCCATAGGAGAAAAGAAGAGGCTTTCTACCTTCATAAAGAATTACATTCAAGGAAACCCCTGTCCTTCAGGGTCACTATGAGTCAGGATTGACTCAATGATAGTGATGTCAGAATTCATTTCCCCCCTGGTAAAGTTAGATAATGTGACCATTTTTCAGCCACTTGTGTCCGAGACGAGGGGAGTGACAGCTGGTAGATCATTAAGCAGTCAGGGCAAACACATGGGCTAGCTAAAACTGCCATACAAACTGGGGTGGGGGGAGGGGGGAACTGCTTAGTGATATCTGTTCAATATGCTTGTTGAATGGATGAATGGGGGGATAAATTAATACCTGGACTTCCATTAGGCCATATTGTCTCTACATATTTAACATACTTTACAAAATCAATACTTTCATCAGTTACCATAAAACGCTGGCCTTAAATCGTGTTTTAAAAGGTTGGGTGACTATCCAGAGTACCCCAGCAAGTCTCTTCCAACTTTGATTTTAGTTTTTGTGTTTTAAAAATCACTAGGAGCTTTGATGACATGCCTATCATCTTCAGTAGACTTGCCCTCACAGCACAGCAGCCTGCAGTGTCAGTGAATATAAACCAGACTCTGCCATCGAGTCGATGCCGACTCATCAACCCTAGAGGGCAGGGTAAAACTGTCCTGTGGCTTCCCAAGACTGTAGCTCTCTACGGGAGTAGGACGCCTCCTCTTCCTCCCCAGAGCAACTGCTGGTTTCAAACTGCTGACCTTCCAGTTAGCAGCCCAACTAGTAGCCACCATGCCACCGGGACTCTTTTCTAGGATTCTACTGCTCCAATTTTCAAAAAGATTTCTTAAGATATGACAGTGGGCAGTGGTGGGGTTATTAGAGATACCTCTTTTTAACTCGGTGGTTCCACTTTTTGGAGAGTTTATGGCTTAGTCAGAGAGAGAAAGTGTTAGAAGTGCTTCCATTTTTGTCTGATTTCATTTTGTGCCAAAATATATTCATAACATGGCAATGTTTTTAATTACTTTTAAAGATATTCTAAAGTATTTTAAGACTAAAGTTTATGCATCTGCTCTTTAATCATTTTTAAATTCTACAGGCTATGCCTCTTGACCCTATATTCTGCATTTTTGCCTTTAGAGTGGTTAAGAATAGAGATTAATGATGTCAAGATTGACACATACTTCAGCTGTTTCCGATCTAATTGGCATTGACTTCAAAGAGTAACGGGATTTTTTTTATGACCAATTTTTCAGCCACTTTATTTATCTTAATACCTGATCTATTCCTACACAATTGCTCTGATTCGTTATTCATCAAATTTGTTGACTATAGAAGCAAGTAACTTAAAATATTGAAACTATTTTTTTCCTCTAGCATTCCTCCTTCATTTGGGATGAAAGTCCTGTAGAAGACATAGTCTTCTGAGTTGCTCTAGACAGCGAATGGCATCATGTGTAGACTGCGGCTGAGTGCAGAAGAGTGGAGGAAAAAGAACATCTGATGCATATTTGGATGACTAACGCGGTGAACGAAAGGCGTTTCAACCAGTGCCTGTTCTTTTCTTGGTTCTCCTGACCACAGCAGCGTACTGCCATTCCTCCCAGGCACACTCAGCTTCTCCTTCAAAAGCTTTTATCCAGATACCAAAAAATATTTTTTTTAAAAAAAGAACAGCCATCTGGTTGAACCGGTTTCTTCTACCTGACCTTCCTAACAATCATTCCCAAGCAAATCAAGGCCTCCCAGAGGAGGAAGAAAAGAGAGTTTAAAACAATAGATACTCTGGGGTGCTGCTCCCATGTCCCACCTCTGGATTGAATTGGAGATAAGGATCTGAGACAGGAGATGGCTTGTGCTTCACAGAAGTCCCCTGTTGCTACCATCTCAGTGCAGCAGAGCGGAACCCAAGAGCAGCTTTCTCTAGAACCATGGTACTCAGCAGCTTCAAAGAGACGACCGAAAGGGGGTGAGCACAGAACATCCTCACCTGTCCTACACACAGAAGAAGAGGTGGGAGGGAGAGGAAGTCCTCAGATTGTAATGACTGATTGGGACAGAGAAGGTCCAGGCTGACCTTTGTGTGCCGGCTTCTAAAGGCATAGTGGAACTGCAGACAGCTTAGCAGACATACTGGGGACAGAGGTCAGAGAAGCCAACATACCCAAGAACTGTTGAAGTCACATCTAGGGAAGAAGACCAACGCAGAGTGGAGACAGAACAAAACCCAGAACCAGATGAATCGCCCCATGGTTAAGAATATTCTTGAAATTAGGATCCACCTCAGGCAGGACAAGAAGGAAGAAAAGCCTCCTGGAGATTAAATTAGAATGTGCTTTACATATACACCTAACAGACCCACATCACTGGGAGAGTCCAAGGTTATTCTGCCTTGATGTACAACAGCATGCACAGTTTCATTGTCAGGATGACTCTCCTCCCCATCATGGCCTCACACTGCTTTTCTCCACACATCTGAGCACCACGTTTACCCAAGTCTGGCTGCAGAGCCCATGCGTATTAAGTCTCCGCTGGATTCCTCCTAACCACTAACCAGGAATGGGAGTGCTCTTGCCCTCAGGCAGAACGCACTGACAAGTGAATAAGAGCCTCCACACCCAGGACCAGCCCAGGGAAGGGCAGTCTCCCTTAGGGGCCTGCCTGGGTTTGTCCTTCATGGAAACTGCCATTCTCGGGTGACACTCATGAGTCATGCTCTGACTGCCTTAGTTGGAAGGTCCTGGAACCAATCTCCTAAACTTTTCTAACATAGCGTATGTGTCCCAACCGTGGTCCCATTCCCACTTCTGTAGTCCCATGCTTTTGTGATCGTTTCCTTTGGCTTCCCATGTCTTCTTAAGTCTCTGAATCTTAAGGAACCCGTGGACCCCATTATGACCTCATACTAATGGCCATTTTCATTTGCATGTTGTGTATCTTATCTTTCTCCTGCTTAAGATTTAATAAATGTTCTCTTTAAATGATACTGAACATTTGGGTTTTTCTCTGTACCCTAAAACAACTTGTAGACTTTATTCCATAATTGGCACCCTCCACAAGGTAGGAATGATGGTTTCTAGGCACCCCAAGTCTAAATTCTCCTCATAGGTCACAATATAACAAATCTCCAATAAACCGGCCTGCTTGAGTTGTATACCCAACTTTGAATCAATTACTATGTCCAGGGCTATAAGGTACTCTAATTGGCCATCTATAAACCAAATATCACACATTGGGTACACCAAAACACATGGCATGGAATTCCTGCAAAAATGAGGAGCCACCCACCTCCCCAAGAAGGATGGAATGACAGTATAATTCTCTTAATACTCTCATCCCATGAATTAAATTAAATAGTTCCTTTCTGACCTAAAATTATCTGGAGATTTTCAAGTAAAGTTATGATAAAATCAGCTGCCAAGGTGGAAAGGAAGTGGTGTTAACAGGGACAAGGAAACAACAAGGGATCTAAAATCAATGGTGAGGAGGGTGTAGGAGGCCTGGTAGGGCTCGTTCAAGGGCAATGTAACTGAGAGGAATCACTGAAACCCAAATGAAGACTGAACATGATAGTGAGGCAGGAGGAACGTAAAAGGAAATAGAGGAAAGAACTGGAAGGCAACGGGAATTTATAGAGGTCTAAATACAGGCATGTATATATGTAAATATATTTAAATATGACAATGGGGAAATAGATCTATGTACATGTATTTACAGGTTTAGTATTGAGGTATCAGATGGACATTGGGCCTCTACTCTTTGGGCCTCAATGCAAGAACACTTTGTTCTATTAAGCTGGCATTCCATGATGCTCACCTTCCCGACAGGATCACTAAAGACAAAATGGGTCCATAAGCAAATGTGGTGAAGAAAGCTGATGGTGCACAGCTATCAAAAGATATAGTGTTTGGGGTCTTAAAGGCTTAAAGATAAATAAGTAGCCATCTGGCTGAGAAGCAACAAAGCCCACATGCAAGAAGCACACCAGCCTGTGTGATCATGAGGTGTTAATAGGATCAGGTGTCAGGCATCATCATTGTGAATGAGGGGGAGTGCGGAGTGGAGACCCAAAGTCTATCTGTTGGCAATTGGACATCCCCATACAGAAGGTGAGGAGACAAGCCAGTCAGGGTGCAGTATAGCAACGATGAAACATTCCTCTAGTTTTTTAATGCTTCCTACCCACCCCCCTAGTATCATGACCCCAATTCTACCTTACAGCTCTGGCTAGACCAGAGCATGTACACTGCTACAGTTAAGAGCTGGAAACACAGGGAATCCAGGACAGAGAAACCCCTCAGGACCAATATTGAGAGTAGCCAGACCAGGAAGGGAAGGGTTAGGTGGGGAGAGAAAGGGGGAACTGATCACAAGAACATATCTATAAACCCCCCAGGGATCCGGACAACAGAAAAGTGAGTGAAGGGTGACATCGGTCAGTGTAAGACATGAAAAAATAATAATAATTTATAAATTATCAAGAGTTCATGAGGGAGGGAAGGTGGAAGAGGAAAGGGGAAAGTGAGAAGCTGATACCAAGGGCTCAAGTGGAAAGAAAATGTTTTGAAAATGATGATGGCAACAAATGTACAAATGTGGTTGACACAATCAATGGATGTCTGGGTTGTGATTAGAGTTGTACGAGCCCCCAATACAATGATAAAAAAACAACAACGTAATTCAGCAAAGGAAGGTGAGATGGTTGCATGATTGTAGATGACAATCACTGTCGCTCAATGGGATAGGCAGAAACCTGAATGGCCATCTGTTTTTGTTGTATACATTCTTTGAAACAAAAAAATTAATGAATACAACAACAAACGGCTTCCAGAAAAAGAAAAAGCTCCACTGCCATCCAATCAATTTGTCCTTGAATTGACTCCATAGGGCAGAATAGAACTCTTCCCTAGAGTTTCGGAAGCTGTAAATCCTTTGAGAGCAGCTGGTGGGTTTGGACTACTGGTCTCTCTGCAGCCCACAGCCGAGGCCACAGTGATGCCAGGGTTCCCTTAGAATTATGACAGAATCCTTCAAGGATTAGCATGGCAAGAAAGTCACATTCGTTTGCTCGTTCGTCATTCCACACATCCATTTAACTAACATTTTTGTTCAACGTTTAATACATACAGAGTCCAGAAGAATATGGATGACAAAAGTACCCTGTCAGGAGGAGCTTAGCAGGTCCATTGTTGGACAGGCAAATGGGTACATGATTAAATTATACCTTGAAGTGCCAGGTACTTACAAAAAGCCTTCTTTTTTAAGAGATGCATCAATGTAGTAGCAGGTCCTGCAGGAGCCTCTGATCCAGAAGGGGAGACTCCTGCAAACAATATCATCTCTGAGCTTCTAAAAATGTTAGCCTCCAGGGACTGGGGAGTGCATTCAAAGCCTTGCTAAAACCTGTAAATGGCAAACTACAGCCCTCAGGGAGAATTAAAGGGAGAAATCCCAGGTGGAAGCCCTAATTTCTTTATGATGTGGTTTTTCTTTTAAACCACATCTTGTAGGAGATAACTTCAAACTGGAAATTACTAAAGTGGTAAGGGAAGTTGGTTTTAGTCAGCAATATTACTTTAATTTTAAGTGTGCTTTACATTAGCCCAGAAAATTAGCATAAAATTAAATGTAGAAAATTAAACTGTCAGAAAGCAAGAGTTGTAGCTTGCTTAAAACAAAATCAAGTAAGCAGAAGATTTTAAAAATACTTTTATTGGGGGCTTTTACATCTCTTATCACAATCCATACATTCATTCAGTGTGTCAAACACATTTGCACATATGCTGTCATCATCATTTTCAAAGCGTTCTCTTCCCACTTGAGCTCCTGCTGTCAGTTCCCCACTGCTTTCCCCTTCCTGCCCCACCCTCCCTCCCTCATGAACCCTTCAGAAGTCATCGTTTTCATAGATTATTATTTTCATATATTTCATCAGTCTCCATCACCCCTCACCCACTTTTCTATTGTTCGTCCCTGGTAATAGGTAGATCCTTATAATCGATTCCCCCTTTCTCCCCAACCCTCCCCTAATCCTCCTGTTATCTCTACGTCTCATTGTTGGCCCTGAGGGGTTTATCTATCCTGGATTCCCTGTGTTTTGGGCTCTTGTCTGCAGCAGTGTGCATGTTCTAATCCCATTTGTAAGGTAGAATTGAGGTCATGATAGTGGGGGGAAGGAAGAACCAAAGAACTAGAGGAAAGTTGTGTGTTTCATCAGTGCTATACTGCATCCTGACTGGTTCATTTCTTCCCTCTGACCCCTCTATAAGGGGATGTCCAATTGTCTACAGATGGGCATTAGGTCTCCACTCCATGCCCTAGCCCCACCCACATCCCCATTCACCTTGGGTATGATTTTATGTTCTGGGATGTAGATGCCTGGTACCCGATGCTATCGACACCTCATGGTCACTGGTGTGCTTCTTCCATGTGGGCTTTGTTGCTTCTCAGCTAGATGGCTGCTTATTTATCTTCAAGCCTTTAAGACCCCAGACACTATATCTTTCAATAGCTGGGCACCATCTGCTTTCTTCAGCACATTTGCTTATGGACCCATTTTTTCTTCAGTGATTGTGTCGGGTAGTTGAACATCACAAAATGCTGGATTCTTAGAACAAAGTATTCTTTTGTTATGTGAGTAACAAATCCAATGTCCATCTGCAACCTTAATTCTTATCTGAGTACATAGTTCTATTCCCCTCTTGTTAAATATATATTTACGTATGTACGTGCCTGTATTTAGACCTGTATAAATGTCCTTTGCCTCCTGGTTCTTTCCTCTATTTCCTTTTACTTTCCTCTTGTCCGACCATCATGTTTGGCCTTCATTTGGGGTTAATTCCTAGCTGCTACATTTCCCTTGATTAAGCCTCACTAGGCATCCTATGCCCTTCTCTCCATTAATTTTAGTTCACTTGTTGTTCCCTTGTCTCTGGGTTGGTTCCCTCTACCCTTCCTTTCTCTCACCTCCCCTGCTCCCATATCGCCCCCCCCCACCCATTGGGTCCATTCTTTTCATCTCCAAATTATTTGTCCTGTCTATCTTATTTAGATATACATGAAGATACATTAATAAGCGAAAAAACCTGCCAAAGCCAAATAAAAACACAAAGAATGCAAGACCAACAAAACAATACTAACAACAACCAAAAGAAAGCCACTAACAAAAATGGAAAGATTTCTAAATAGTTCAAGGTCTATTTGTTGGCCCTTATGCCACACTCTGTTTCCAAAATCTATTTTTGGTTTTCCCCAGGTATTTCATCACTTTGCTCTCTTTGCTGCTCTGTTGCATGCCCTGAGTGTTTTGCCCCAGCGTGATGGGGTCAGATTGTGCACATTTCCTGCACTGTGTCTCCAGTACTATGCCCTCCAGCACTATGGTTTAGTGTGGAACGTCATGTTTTTTGGTGGGGCCGGCCCTATGATCCTCTCTGTGCGTTGTCTGCTCTGAGCAGGAATATCGTCCTCAGGGCTTGGTGGGCCAGAATGTCCTCCCCTCCCTCTCCATCCCTTTTTGTTTCTCCCGTGTGCTCTAATCAGACACGCCCCCCTCCCCAAGCTGTAGCCCCAATGTTGTCCTCTGAAGTGCATTCTTCTGAGGAGGGGAGGGTGTCCACAGAGTTGGGATTAGGGCTGGGCCAGCCCTGCAGGCCAATCGATTGGTTCTCTGGTACATGCTGGTATGTTGTATTCATGTCTTGGTGCAAAATACCCTCCCCTTGGGTGGGTTACTGCCCTGCTCCTGCCCCACATGACTTTTTTTTCCTCTCCCCCTCTTTTCAGAGATGCATAGTACTCCATTGTATGTAAGTACCACAGTGTTTTGAAGGAAATTTGAGTTGTTTCTAACTCCTTGCAATCGTGAACTGTGCCATGTTGAACATTAAAGCACAGATGTCTGGTCATGGTTTGTTTCTTGCCTCTTCTGGGTATATGTCCAATAGGGAGATTGCTGGGTCATATGGTAGCTCAATTTCCATCTGTTTTAGATATCACCAAATCGATTTCCATAGTAGCTGTACATACCCACAGGTCCACCAGCAGTGGATGAGAGTTCCTATCTCCCTCTAACACTTGTTACTATCTGATTTTTTAAACTGGGCTAACTTTGAGGGTGTTAGGTGGTATCTCATAGTTGTTTTAAATTGCATTTCTCTTATGGCTAATGATCAGGAACATTTTCTCATATGTTTATTGGCCATTTGGACTTCTGCCCCTGCGAAACTTCTGTTTAGGTCCTTTGCCCACCTTCTTAGTGGGCAGATATTTTTTTCTTATTGTAAGCTTTCAAAGTATTGTAGATTTTAGTAATAAGGCCTTTGTCTGATGTGTCATTGCTAAAGATGTTTTCCCAGTCTGTGCGCTCTTTTATCACCCTCTCGGTGGATTCTTACGATGTACACAGGTGTTTTATCTTCAGTATTTCCCACTTGTCAATTTATGACTCCTCTGTACTTGTGTCCTTCTCTATTTCTGATAGCCTGTGTATTTATTCCCTGTGCCAAGGTTGGCAGGTTTGTCCCAATTCCCTCATTGATGACCCTAATAGTTTGGGGTTTTACCTCAAGGTCTGTGGTCCACCTTGAGTTTATTCTTGTGTATGGAGTGAGGTAAGGGTCTTGCTTCACTTTTCTGCAGATAGATATCCATATCCACTTCCCACTGGATATTTTTGGGGCCCTTATAAAATATCAGTAATCTGTATGCTGTATTTCTGGGTCTTCAGCTCTTTTCCATTGGTCTGAATATCTGTCATTGTGCAAGTACCACACTGTTTTGACCACTGTGGCTGTATAGTATGTGCTAAAGTCAGGTAGAGCATGCCCTCTGACTGTGTCCTTCTTCTTGAGGAGTTCTCAAGCAGAAGCTTTTATTCAGGACCTCATGTGCATACTATGAAAGAGATTTTTAATTTTATTCTAAGATATTTCCCACCCTCATTTCCTCATTTTGTGGAAATGAAATGTGTCTAAGTAGGCTAACAAATCAAGGTGTGGTAAAGGTCCAAAACAGTGGTATTGATGGCAAATGTCTAAACTCTCTCAAAACTCACTGGCTTCGAATTGATTCCGACTAATAGTGATCTATAGGACAGGGTGAACTGCCTCTGTGGGTTTTTGAGTTTGTAACTCTTTGCCAGAGTAGAACGTTTTGTCTTTCTCCCAAGGAGGTATTGGTGATTTCAAGCTGCTAACTTATGGTTAACAGCCCAATGTATAACCACTATACCACCAGGGTTCAAATCACTAGAGCACCTAAAATTTAGAGAATGAAGAAATCAATGGGAGGTCATTCTGTAAGAGAAAGATTTGAACAAGATAAGAAAGGGCAGGGAGATTTATTTCAGTGATTTGGATTAAAAAAAAATAAAGACACTAACATCTTTCCAGAATAGAACTATTATATGAATTGTGTGTGTGTGTGTCATTGAGTTGACTCAGTCTTGTAAGGACCCCCAAGATGTAGAACTGCCCCATAGGACTTCATGGGCGAAGATAGCAGGTAGGGCTCTAAGTGCCAACTTCACAGTCAGCAGCTGAGCGCATAACTGCTGCTCGGTCAGGGAGCCTTTTATACGAAGCAAAATAATTATATTAATGATATATTTTGTATGAAAATTGTGCATTTTTGTATGTTGAGTACATTGACAGGAAACTGGGCAAGGATTATCCAGATGTTGGATATATATATATATATATATATATATATATATATATATATATATATATAAGCTTTATGTCAAAAAGTAATTGTATATTAGGAAAACATCCCAGCCCAGTCCAGATCAAGTCCATAAGTCCTGTACTAGTCCATAAATCCCTCTTCAGACTTACACAACCATGGGCAATGATGCAAAATGCAGGAAGATCACTGTCCAGTGGGTGCAAAGCATTTTGGAACCAATGGCAGTGGACACTTCCTCACGGCTCTTGCAGGTCTTCAAGTGACTCGAAGGCAGGAAGGTGAAGGGAAGACAGAGGGGCCGGCCTCCCACCAGCCATTTATCTTGGTTGTGTCTCCAAATGAGGTCATCAAGCTGTGACCTGAGGACAGGCTAAACTCCACCCCTACACTTTATTTATCAAATTGACATAAAATTCTGTAACTACTAGAGTCTAATAAACCACTTCTAGCTAAGAATTATAAGCCCTCTCAAATGCATATTCATGACCATTCCTAGAAAATTAGTTGCATATTCATAACCCTCTCAATTTACTTCCTAATGTATTCGTACAAAACAGCAAATCTTTTTTTTTGGGGGGGGGGAGGGTTGCTTTGATGATTCTTGTCCTGACTTGTGTTTTGCTTGATTAACCAAAGTAAAACTTCACCTTTCATCACCTTTCATCCACTCTGTTTTTTCATGTCAACCAAGCAAGACCTAGGTTGGAAACATACATTATGTTAAATCAATAGGTATAATGAGCAGACTGCAAATGAGCAGATCTATAAGGGAGCTTTGATATGTTTGTGGAAAAATGGAATTAAAAGATAAGACCATCTTTCCATGGACTTTTTGAAGCCCCCTCATATTGGTGAAAGAAATCAGGACAGTGGTTGCCTATTGAGACAGGGGGTGATTGGAGGAACTTTCGGGGATGATTGCAATGTCCTGTACCTTGACTGGGGTAGTAGTTACATGAGTATAATGGTTATCAAAATTCGTTAATTGTGTATTTATGATGTATGCATTACACTATATGTAACTCTACCTCAATAAAAAGATACATACCCTCTCACTGACTCACTCTCTCACTCACTCTCTCATTGTCACTACTCGCTAACTTACTCTCTCACTCTCTCACTAACTCACTCTCTCACTCACTCTCTCATTGTCACTACTCACTAACTTTCTCTCTCACTCTCTCACTAACTCACTCACTCTCTCACTCACTCACTAACTCTCAAAAAAAAGAAAAAAAGATATATACTTCGAAATGTTCTCTCTGTAACTAGATAGAATTTTCATGTTTTATGTTGCTCTGACCCTTCATTTCTTTTACACTCGTGTTATAAAAATATAATCTCTCTTTAGGAGTCAGAAATTATATACAAAAATGGGGGCGGGGGAAAGAAAGTGACTGCTCATCAAACAGGAAATCTAGCTGCATATTGAAGGTTCCCTGTGGGGCAGGGGGCTTCAGCAGAGTCGCTGTTGTTTTGCCTTGGGAACACTAGACTGTGAATACGATGATATGGAGAACTTGAGGGAAAGAGAAAATCAAAATCAATCATTTCAGTCTATGAAATTTCACTTTTCCATACTTTATAGATTTGACTGCGTAAGATTACAGATGTGGAGATGGATCAGACTATTCATCATACACAAATATTGATCTGTAATCAACTAGACACCTAAGTTCACACTTAGATAATGACTTTTTAGTAACTGAAGGCGCATGGTAAATTTAACTACATCAGGGAGGAAGAGTGAATTTCAAGAAAACTAGAAATAGAAGGAAGGGAAGGAGGAGAGAGCTATCAGAAACTGCTGACTTATAAAATACACTTAATAGTGTCATTTAGTTCTAAATTTAGAAAGCCAACACAAACAAGTTAACAATACCAAAAAAAATCTAGATGTTGTTTTAATAATACCTACTTAAAAAATAAAATTTGGCTAACTCTTCTTTGCCAGAGATGTACTAGAAAAGCCGTCTTGTCCTAGAGTTAAATGAAAGTGAAAGCACAATATACCAAAATGAAGGCAACAGTCAGAAGAAAACGTAGCAATAAATGCCTACATGAAAGATCTCCAATCAACATCCTAACTCGACAACTCCAGAAAACAGAAGAAGAAAAGCAAATTAAGCCCAAATCAACCAGAAGAAAGGAAATAACAAGATCAACAGAGATAAAATTGAAACAGAAAAACGAAATAGAGAGACTCAATAAAGCGAGAAGTTTGTCCTTTAAAATGATCAATAAAACTGACAAACTTTTAGGTAGCCTGAGAAAGAAGAAAGAACATGCCAATGACCCAAATTAAAAATGACAGAGGGCATCACAACCAATTAATATAAAAAATTATGTCAGAACATTATGTACATCCCGTAAAAAACAAGCTGGATGATCTAGATGAAATGGAAAGATGCTTAGAGGCATATAGCTTAATCAGACTGACCCAAAAGGAAAACAGAAGTATTCTCAGACCCCAACAAATGAAGAGCTCGAATTAATGATCAAAACCCGCCCAGCCATTCTATGATGCTCACCTTCCCAACAAAACTGCTGAAGACAAAGTGGGTGAACAACTAAATGTGGTGAAGAAAGCTGATGGTGCCAGGCTATCAAAAGAGATAGCGTCTGGGGTCTTAAAGGCTTGAAGGTAAACAAGCAGCCATCTGGCACAGAAGCAATAAAGCCCACATGGAAGAAGCACACCAGCCTGTGTGGCCAAGAGGTGCTGAAGGGATTAGTTAGCAGGCATTAAAGAACAAAAAAAATCGTATCATTTTGTGCTTACCTCCCTGATATGATCGCTGAAGACAAAGAGGTGCATAAGCAAATGTGTTGAAGATAGCTGATGGTGCCCAGCTATCAAAAGATATAGTGTCTGGGGTCTTAAAGGCTTGAAGGTAAACAAGCAGTCATCTAGCTCAGAAGCAACAAAGCCCACATGGAAGAAGCACACCAGCCTGTGCGATCACGAGGTGTCAAAGGGATCAGGTATCAGGCATCATCAGAACAAAAATCTTTCCATAGTGAATGAGCGGGGGAGTGTGGAATGGAGACCCAAAACCCATTTGTAGGCCACTGGACATCCCCTTACAGAAGGGTCTTGGGGAGGAGACGAGACAGTCAGGGTGCAGCGTAGCAATGATCAAAAATACAACTTTCCTCTAGTTCCTAAATGCTTCCTTTCCTCCCTCCCCCCAACCCCCACACTGTCATGATCCGAATCCTACCTTGCAAGCCTGACTACACCAGAGGAGGTACACTAGTACAGATGGGAACTGGAAACACAGGGAATTCAGAGTGGATGATCCCTTCAGGACCAGTGGAGTGAGTGGCGATACTGGGAGGGCATAGGGAGGATAGGTTGGAAAGGGGGAACCTCTTTCAAGGACCTGCATTTGACCTCCTCCCTGGAGGACATACAACAGAAAAGTGGGGGAAGGGAGACGTGGGACAGAGCAAGATATGACAAAATAATGATTTATAAATCATCAGGGGTTCATGAGGGAGGGGGGAGTGGGGAGGGAAGGGAAAAATGAGGACCTGATTCCAGGGGCTTGGGTGGAGAGCAAAAGTTTTGAGACTGATGAGGGCAACAAATGTACAAATGTGCTTTACACAATTGATGTATGTATGGATCGAGATGGGTGGTGTATGAGTCCCTAATACAACGATTTTTAAAAAGTAACCCCTGCCCAGCAACAAGTCCTAGAACAGATGGCTTCCTGGGATGCTACCATTGAAAGAAGAATTGACACCAGTTCTGAATAAACTCTTCCCCCAAGTGAGTACTCATTACTTCCTTCTATGAAGGAAGTATTGCCCTCATGTTAAAGCCAGAAAAAGACCCCACAAGAAAGAAAAACCACAGGCCAGTATGTGCAAACATTCTCAAGCATCTTACCTTGTCAACAGAGTCTAACAGGGTGCACATTTACTCCCTCAACAGGACTCAAAATGAGAAGGAACAGTTGCGAATACCCATTAGTAACCAGAAAGTGGAGCTTTGAAGTATGAATCTAGGAAACTCGAGATAGTCAAAATGAAATAAAACACATGAAGAAAAATGAAGTAGAAAACATATCCTAGGCATCCATGAGCTAAAATGAAAATGGTTGGTGTTGGCCATCTTGAATCAGACAGTCATATTGTTTACTAGGCTGGGAATGACTTGTTTGAGAGGAATGGTGTCATATTTATCATCAATAAAAGCATCTCAAGCTCTACCTTAAAGCATAATAATGTGTGTGATAGGAAAATAGCTAGATGCCTACAAGGAAGTTCAGTTAATACACCTATTATTCAAATGTAAGCACCCACTACTAAAGTCATTGATGAAGTGCCCTTAGTCTGATCTGATAAAACATGGAAACAAGAGGTGTTACTAATTACTGGTTTGGGAATGCAAAAGATAGAAACAAAAATTTCAGTAGTTGGAAAACGGCCTTGGTGAGAAAAACGAAGCTTGAGAACATATGATAGAAATCTATAAGAACAAATAATAATAATTTTGAAAAAGCCATAACTTTACAGATAACTTTAAAAAACAAACAAACAATAAACAGCAACTACATACGTTGCGCTCTGAAGGCAGAGTGGATCTCCACTGGGCTTCTAACTGCACAGTCCACGGTTCAAAACCATCAGCCACTCCTCTGGAAAAATACGGGCTTTCTACTCAGGTAAAGACAGCATAAGAAATGGCAAAATAATAATAATTTATAAAGTATCAAGAGTTCGCGAGGGTAGGCAGAGAAAAGGGAGAGGAGAGGTGGGGAAATGAGGAGCTGATACCAACGGCTTTAGTGGAGAGCAAATATTTTGAGAAGGATGAGGGAAACAAATGTATAAATGTGCTTGACACAATTGATGTATGTATGGATTGTGATAAGACTTGTATGAGCCCTCAATAAAATGATTTTTAAATCATTTTATAGATGGCTCATAACTGTAACTTTTTTTTTAGAGTTACAGTTTTGAAAACTCATAAGTACAATTCTACCCTGTCCTATGAGTTGCAGTGAGTTTGTTTTTTTGAGATAGATAGGTAGATAGATAGATAGATAGATAGATAGATAGATAGATAGATAGATAGATACCTTGATTGTGGAATGGCTCTAAGCTCGAAGTTTTCACTACTGGAACGGTGTATTCAGGACAATGGTAAGCATGAAAGCCCAAAGCTCCCAGAATGATTGAAAGCACCGGAAACTGAATTTCTAAGTGCAATGTTGGGGTCTCCAAAGAATTTATTTGGTTTTCTATTAATTATTGTGGGGAAAAATATGTTCACTTCCCAAACTTTTCAGTGTTTGAACGTGAATTGAGTTCATGGACCTCGACAAAAAAAATACACAGGAATCAAATTGATGACATCTGTGAGAAGAGATGATGGAGAAGCGCAACATCTAACGACAAACTAAAGCCAGGGACCTACTGTGGGACAGACTAGAGAAAAATGCCGCAGAAACCGTTGTGATGTTGAACATGGCTTACAAGGACAGTGCTATGGAAAAACTCACATGCATGAGTGGTTTTCATGTTTCAAAATAGATGAAAGGTTGATTGATGACAAACCTCGTTCTGGATGTTTGTCAACTTCCTGAACGGATGAAAATGTTGACAAAATGTGTGCACTTGTGCTTGAAGACTGATGATGGACCATTGAAGAGATGGAGAAGTTATCTGGACTAATTTGGAGCTCATGTCAGTGAATTTTAACGGAAGGTTTGGGAATGAGAAGGGTCACTGTGGAATGTACATGAATGTTCTGACTGACCAGGAAAAATAGCATCCAGTGGAAACATGCCAAGCTTTGAAAGAACAACTCCAAAGCATCCCACTTTCAAAAACATGTTTAAGAATATTTTACGTGGTAAGAATAATGATCATTTACAGGTCACACCCATGCAAATTTGGCCAGGTTATTATTGGTATTTTATTTAGAGAATTTTTAGATTTTTAAAATTCAAGTCCACCAACATTTTATTTAGATTAGCTATCTGCATTATTTACTCATTTATTTGCTTAGAAAAACTTCTGTTTCCTGAAATTGGAGGATGATCTATGTTGTTTTAAATTTAGTTTTATTTTCGGTCCTGTTGGATCTATAAAATTTAAATTAAAAATAAATATTTCACTTAAAAAGACTCATGATTACTATACAAGATAGGTAGGATTACAGAATTTTTAGAGCTAATAAAAGGACAAGATGGTCGTTGACTGGCAATCATCTTGAGGCGCTTACTGTTCGGGTCGGGTCTGAACTAGGCAGCCCCCGTTTGTACTGAGCTGAAGCAGGGCCGAGCCCTGCACGTGCTTCCCTGCACATCCCCAAGGTCAGCAGCTGCAGGTGCCAGATAACCAGTGAAACCAGATATTACTGGTTCAAAAAAAAAAGGATATTTGAGCTGATTCAATTCAACTTAACCAAGATTAATGTACACATAAGGTGTTTTTATGAATATTCTAAGCCAGTGATTTTCAACCTTGACTGGGCATTCACGTTTTAGAGGAAACTTTGAATTATACTGTTGACTGGGTTCTCCCACCAGCTCTCTTGAATTAATTGGCCTAGATAATGCCCAGGCATCTGTACTCTAAAGCATCTCCCCCGATCATTTTAGGTCTGATGAGACATGGTGCTATTCTTATGACCCTGAAAGCAAGGACCAACCAAGCCAGTGGAAGATGCCATCATCACCTCGCCCCCAAAGCTTGTCAGGTGAAATCAAAGATCAAGACCACACTCATTTGTTTGTTTGTTTTTTGATGTGAGGGGGATAGTGCATTTGCTGGTCAGACGTCAGGCCATTGAGGCCTCCTAGAATCAGCAGGCTGTTGGCTCCAATCCCCAAAACGGAAGGTCTATGAGCCTGTCGGTTTCCTGTTTCATTTTCCTTTTTCCACCAGCGAAGGTTCCAGTTTGAACCAGATTGGACTTAGAACTTCTGCAACGGTGTGAGCCATTTCTGGATAGAAATCTCTTTCTATACATATGCGCATCCACATATCACTGGCTTTGCTCCCCTAGACAGCCCAACCAACCACAGCAAAGCCGCTTAGTGGCTACCAAGGTGAGGGGGAAGGGAAAAGAAGGAGTTGGTGGTGATGGACGCATCATGCTGATTAAAGATTGCAAGCCAGTTACTGTAATTGCTTATAATAAGTCACAGACCTATAAAACATTGAATTGGCAGAAGTTGTGTGACAGATATATTTACAAGAGTAAAGAAAGAGTATCTTCTGAGGTGGATTTTGAACAATCAAAAACTTCAAGGGATTTGGATTTTAGGTTGGAGGTTTAGGGGTCATGTTTTCATGAGACATCCTAGCTAATTGGCCTACTGACATGTTTACAGCCTTGATTCTATTTTTCTGTACCATGTGTAGTGTCTGGTATCTTAAATTCTTTCAAGTGGCCATTCAAGATTCAATAATGGGTTTCTCTTCACCTGAAACCACCAAGGAAGAAAAGGCGTCCAGAATAGGAGGAGGATTAGGCGCACGTGACAAATTGAACAATTGCTTCCTGTGCCACGAGACAAGGACTGGCATATGAAATTTCCTATAGTAGAATTCTGGTCAAAATGGAAAAAATGTAGAACAGAATTTTAAATTCTCATGGACTCCAGACTTACTAGAACCAAGAAGGTTGGATGAACTAAAACTACTGTCCTGAGATAATTTTTCAACTTTAAACCAAAAATGTCCACTGAGGTAGCTTTAAAACCAAACAATACCACCACCACCCTCCAGAAAAATTCACTGATGTTGAGGAAGTTCTGACTCATAGAAAACCTACACGACAGAGTAGTCCTCATCCATGGGGTTTCAAAGGCTGTCGTCCTACCAGAAGCAGATTTCCATATCTAGCTTAACTAGTAAAAAAGGTCTGTATTGAGTATTATATTCTTTTAACAGTGATCTACGCAGGACCAAAGAGACAACAGCAATTTGAAAGATTAGATTGGAACCTCAGTGGGCAGCCCATTTATGTACATGAGAGGGACAACGCAGGAAAGGGTGGGGAAAGTGGTTACGCAACGTGAAGAGTCATCAGTGTCGCGAAATGGTCCGTGGAAAATCTGTTGACTAAGTCAACACTTTGCTGTATAAATTCTCAACAAGAAAACAGAAGGTCAGTTGGGAGTAGTAAAGGAAAACAGAAGGTTTTTCATTTTTAAGGGACTTTCTCGACCTTGGTGGGAAGCTGATTAGACATTTATATTTCTGAAAAGAAATCATGGGCGATCAAGTTAATGAAACATCGATGTGAAGAACGTAGAGGTTCCAGTCATAGTTCCTGCTCTCAGTCTCTCTCGGGCTCTTGACTTATATCGAGAGCCATATAAACTTGTATACGATTCTGTCCCCACATTTCCTAAGCCACGTTGACCACCATGGCTACAGAAAAGTTTTGTCTCTGCAGTGTTCACTTGGGAAAACTACCCTGTGGCAACTTGAATCAACCCCTTCTCTATGCTTTCAGAAACTTGTCATTTATAAGAATTTGGGTTTCATTTCTCTAATCTTGACTCTGAGTTTCTTTCATGTACTATATACTTCCTTTAAAGGTTGCTGGATCGCCAAATAAGGGATGGGGAAATCGTTTTCCTGTGTCATAGGGAAACCAGAAGTTACAGGGGTGAACCCTGAATCAAAATGTATCTTCACCACAGAATAATTAAGATGTAATTCTTCTTTGAGGTCCCGTGGCTTTATCATCTGTAGCACTCATTTGAGATGTAGTGTATTGCTTTTCGGCTTTCTTACGTATCTGTTCTATCTTTTCAACCAAACCATAAGTCTCTTTAAGTCAGTAACACGTCTCCAAGGAGCAGCGCACATGAGGAAACGCCCTTACCATCTGTCTACAGGCACCATATGGAAGTAAAACAGGATACAGCAATGGCAGAGTTCAGTACTCTGATGTGGTTGTTGGGCTTTGCGTCTGTTTGGCTGGGTCAGGATTCTCTGTGTCTTGGCCGGTGAGGCCTAGCAATCCCCCATGACATGAATTAACATAATGCAATCAACCCCATGATGGGGTCGACTGTGAGCAGCCAAGCAGCAATGAGAAGACTGGGATCCAGAACAAGCCCTTACTCAGGACACACCCAGATGAAATCAAAAGATTAACTCAGGGGTGTGGCCTACTTTCTAAATCAATGTTGCTGTGGGAAGCTTGCCTGCTTCTTGCTGGGTGTGCATCTGCATCTGGCTCGTAGACCTTCCATTGTGGGGACGTGAGCCAACAGCCTGCCGATTCTAGAAACCATCAATGGCCTGACATCTGACTGGACCTTGAATTCATTTGTGTCTCCAATCACAAACCCGACCTGCTGTTCTTGGGTTTATCCACCTCGGCAGTTAGTGGTGTTCCTGCTGATCCGGCTCACCAGCTCCCGCAGCTACACAACTCTGGAGAAGCCTCAGCCTGATATATCTGACCCATGGGCTTGAAACTGGACTGGACTCACCCACTTCCATACGGTGCAAGCCATTTTCCTGACATAATTCCTTCCCTACACATATGCATTATGTAAGTGCCGCTGTTTTTGCTTCTCTAGAGAACCAAGTCTAACTCACAGAACCATTCACTCCTCTCTTGTTTTTCCGGAGTATAATTTACTAAGAGATATTTGTGTATAAGGATTTTAACAAGCAATCTAAGAGGAATGAATGGAGACATAACTTAACTTTTTAAAAAAACTTTTTCAAAATAATTATTTAGGACTGTGTAAGAATTACATTATGAATACCTTTTATTTCCTATTATATTTGTCTTAAAAGTCAGATTTTTAAAGTCTGTTTTCATGACTATGTACCTATTAACAAAACCATACTGATTATAGGTAATAAAACATAACATTTAAGTTTTTTTCTATCTAAATACTACTGACTGATTTCACTTTTACATATACTGTGTATTTTAGGAGCTTCCTGCAAAATTGGTCATAATTATGTAATGAAGAAATTGGAAGACAGCAAACACTTAATTAAGATGCACAATTTAAATATCATATGTGGTATGCTTAACAGTTTAGAACGGGACCATATCACCTGCCCCTACTGGTTTGAAATCTCATAAAACACCTGACAGCTTGCTCCATCTAGAAGAGGGTCAGTGTCACTGGGTGGAGCAAATGTTTAATCTTGGTGCTACTCACTTAAGGAGCAGCAGTTCAAACCCACCTAGATGTGCCTCGGAAGAAAGGCCTGGCATTCAGGCTTTGACAGCCATGAAAACTCTAGAGAACACAGTTCTATAATTACTGCTCACGGGGCTGCCATGAGTTGAAATTGAAGGCACCTGGGTTGCTTTCTTTCTTAAAAAAAAAAAAGATGGTCAGCTGATAGGATGAATACAAAGATATATATCTATCTCTCTATACATACAGGTACAAAGGGAGCGGGAAAGTTTGGACATTTGGTAGGATGAGGTTGCAGAATTGAGCATTACGGATAGAACGAGCCTGCTGTGTTAGGTCACAGGCAACGTACTACTTCACATTCCATTCAGTGTTTAAAACTCCAACCATGGGTTGAATGTAGACAGAGAGTTAAAGTTGTAGGTGTAAGACCTCTTTCTGGCCTGGGACCCGGGCAGGGAAGAGTGAGATGGATTCTTTGGTTGCCTTGACTAATCAATGGGCCATCTCACAGAGTGTCAGGGAGGACAAAGCAGGACTGCGCAGGCTTCTGCTAACCCACTCACTGTGTGACATCCAGCAGATTAGAATTCGTGAACCTCTATGTCCTCAACTGGAAGAGGCACTGGAAAACTACCTCCCAGGGGCATTGAAAGACGGGGCATTCTACTCCCGTTAACAGTTAAAGTCACGGATACCCACAGTGGGGTCGTTATGAGCCAACCTTGTCTTGATGACAGCAAGAGGGGCATGGAAAGGGCTGAATACGTTCATTCAGGTACAATGTATCTGGCACAAAAACAGATATTAGAAGCTTTACTGCTCAATTTGACTGTACATACTGATCTGGTGTGTCAGTATATCAATACAGAGAAAAATCACTTGCTGAGTACCCTCTGTGTCGCTTGGTCATGCTCACTTGTGCTTATCATGGCATCATTGCACAGTGACGCCAGGGATCCTTTTGAGTCATAGGTTCATTGCATTGACTGATTTTTGGAAGTAGGTTGCCAGGCCTTTCTTCCTGGTCTGGAAGCTCTGCTAAAACCAGTTCAGCATCAAAGCAAATGCAAGCCTTCCCTGACACATGGTGCCTGAGATGCACTGGCCAGCTACTGAGCCCCATCCACTACATTGAGCCACTGCTGCGCCTTATGTGGACTTTCGCCGGTGTTTGTACAAGTATTGATTAATTTGTAAACGCATGTCTTAGCTGACTTGCTTTGAATTAATGTAACAAGCTGTCAGTGAGTAGCGCTGAACCCTGTGAAATGGGAAGTATAAACTGGTCCAGTCACTGTCTTCACCTGTGGGGCCTGACAAGTCTGTAAAGGAGGCCCTGTCGGCGGGGGACAGTGTCTGAGTCAGTCCCTATGAAATGGACTCTGCTCCAGCTTACTTCTAAACGCTGTTGACTCTCAACCATTTTCACCATTTCCTTGATGACTTGTTACCTATCCAGAGGCTGTTAGAATGGCTATGTGTTTTGTAATAGGAAGAAGAAATCATCTTCAGATGATGCTACAGTATGAACAGGCACTTGGTTATAGGGCACTTAGATGTTGGCAAAAGATGGAAGGAGGAGGTAGGGCCTGTTTTCTTAGCTATCGCAATATTTAAATGTATATTTGTCCTGTTATGGCTACATTCTGAAGAGGAGGGGGAGGGGAAGAAGTGTACATGTTTTCTGCATGACGACAGGATCAACCACTACAGCCTTTCAGCCAGAAAAAAAAAAGGTATTAAAGGTACATCCATTTGTTTGCTGCTGACTCCTGGCGAGACCAGAAAAACTAATTAGCACCCCTACCCCACCTTTGCCTTCCACCTTCACCATCTGGCTGGCCCCCCTTCCTTCCCACGCCAGCTCCTCTCAGCATCTTCTGGCTTGGGGAGGTAAGGACATCGTCTGTCGACAACTGGCTTCAGCAGCGCCCTGGGCTATGCATTTCTAAAATTGAAAAGGGAATTACAAAATTTACTTCTTCCCTCTCACAAGCAATGCCCTCTCGTTCTATGATTCCTGTTATCTTGAAACATGGTTTCTTCTCTGTGGAAGAACTAGAATCTGATCTAGTTTATATTTGACACTTACCTAATAGGAGAAAAGCCCCCAATTCCTACACTGATTGTCTTTCATCTATTTCATTAGTCAGGGTTTGGGGGAGGTGGCAGAAATGGGATGCAGAATCTCTCATTGAATATCGCACGCTTTACCATAAAGCCACAGGAAGTGGCGGGAAGGTACGGGTGCTGTACAGCAGCAGTATCTGCGGCAGTGTCCTTAGTCATCAAAGAGATGAAAGATAAAGAGGACGTCGGCAAAGCAGATGAAGAGCTGGGGGTTTCACAGAGTAAATGGAGTGGAGCTAAGAGTGAGCACATATGATTAGCGATTAACAGTATGATCCTTCTATTTGCCTGGCATTCTTCTGTTTACCTGGTGTGTATTGCACTAACAAATTTTTCACTCATCAGCGTTTCCTATACTGTATTTTTCCTGTGCTTCTTTGTTCTGATTGCTCTTTAATCCATTTCTATCTTGTAGTAATACAATCTTTTAGAAATATATATAGCAAATGCAACAGAAAAAACACCCTTAGGAAACCACAGAACGGCAATACTGATGGGAAAATTAAGTCAAAATGGGGGAGAAGAGCATGCATATCTCAGAGAAAGCAAGTGCATTTCTGATGGTAGAAAAATGGGGAGGAGCAGCCTTCCAGGGGAAAAAGGACTAAGAATACTTACAGGGCCCCCTAGGAGTGAATATGTCTGCTATTTTGCTTCTGATAGGGCACAGTGGACCCAGTGCCTCTACAGCTCTTGGGAACCCAGGCCATGTGCCATAGAACACTGGGACATCATTCCCTGTGTTTTCAAGGCACACAATATACCCCAGAGTCATAGTAGAGGGACTTGATGTGGAAATCTCACCAGGTGAACTGAGCTCGATCTCAAACACACCTGTAGACTGAAGACTTAAGGCCAAAACTATGATTTGTGAAGAAACAGAAGATGGCTATACCAAGATTACTGAATTGTCAGTGGGCGGACTACCATATACTTACTACTTCAATGCTCTGCTTGCTTTATTAAGATACATATTAATCTGTTAGACGTGAGTCTGCCACTGTCATTGAATATTATTCTAAAGTTAACTGACCCCCAGCTCTCATTATTTGTGTAAATAGTTTCCAGTTATGGAAGGATTTAATTTGTACAGTCAATAATCCATGTATTGTGATTTGTAGCCAACCTACACTTCAATCGTCTTTTCTCAATTGTGTTTTAAACATATTACCATGGACTAAGTCAATGGCACTATAAACAGAAGGACACTATGCTTCAGGGAGAGGCCTGATCATGGTATAACATAAAATAGCAAAGATGTCTGTAAGGTGATCGAAAGGCATATATAAAACATAGATATAGGAGTGGATTTGGGCTCACATATAATCCTAGCTCTAATCTAAGAATAATTCCTTCCTGTAACATAGCCCTGCTTGATATTAGCCCTCATGAAAAGAACACAGGAGATATGCGGGCTATAGCAAAATGTGGTGAAGGAACTAGACAGTGCCCAGCTATCAGAAAGATCAGTGTTGGGGAGGGAGCACTAGAACTGATGGTGATTTAACCTTGGGATGGGGAGTCGGGGGGGGGGGCAGGAGAGAGAAAATGTTCTAAAATTGATTTTGGATATGATTGTACAACTCTTCTTGATATGATTGAACAATTGAGTTGTGTGATATATGGATTAAGTGCCAATAAAACTGTTAAAAATAGTTTCTGGGGTCTTATTTTCAAGCAAACAGCCATCTAAGTGAGACATCAACTAAGTAGACATGGAAGAAGCATACCAAGCCTGTGTGATCCAAGGATTTTAAATAATATAATCCAAAGGCTGGAATGTTATTAGAGCTTAAATTGTGAAATTCTGGTTTGCAGAAAGCTATGGAAGTCCAAAACACATTTGTAGGATCTACACATAGAATCGCGCCTCTATGCCCATAATAGAGGGATTTGAATAACCTCGTTATCAGACAGTGTATTGTAGAGATGATTTTAGAAGATGAAAATGAAACCACTTATTTGAATGGTTAAAATGTAACATTTTATTTGATCCCTCCCTCCGCCTATTTATTTATTTACACATCTAAAGTATTAACAGTTTCAGGGGGAAAAAGGTGAAGGGGAAATACATGTAGATGAAACCTGGCAAATACTCTCTGAATATAGACCAGGGATATCTCTGAATATAGACCAGGGATATGTGAATGGCCTTACTATTATACAGAAAGTATTGGAAAGTGCTTTATCACAAAGGTAAAGGTAAGTTAAAATCCAGTATCTTATCATTTGATCTCCCTTTTGACACATTTTTAGTTTGCACTAGTTTTTAATATTTTCTGCTTTCTTGCAAACTGGGGTTAATCTCTGTTGTATTTTGTTATTGTTTGTAGCCTTCTTGACTCTTCCTTATGTGTTTTTCAGTATATGAAACCCAGAAAGGGTGAAAAAGCCTCATTTTCTCTATTATATTTCTAACCCAACAATGTAAATTTGTTGGATTTTGATGTCATAATTCTTACCTTATTACAATAAAAAGAGAATTGTCTAAGTGTACGTTCTGATCTTAATAACAGAAGGAAAGAGAGACCAACAAATTTTAGTTTATAGTTTTCTAAGTTGAATGAAATGAGTCTGTGAACTAGATCTATACAGAAAACAAGAGGGTCTCTACCTATAGGGGACATTTCTAACTTTTTGTGGTGTTTATCTGTTTTCTTGTGTTTGGGGGATTTCTTACCATATGATTCATAATGAGAGAGTCCCTCTCCCACGCTAGGTGTTAAAAAAAAAGTCGTCTAGATTGAGGTTTAAAAGCTTGTGAGCAGCCATCTCAGGTGCAACTATTGGTCTCTCCTTGTCCAAAAGGAGCAAATAATTACGAAAATCAAAAGACGAATGAGAACACTCATCTAATGGACAAATGGATCAATCAAACATCAGCCCCCATGACCAACTGCTCTGAACAGGATCACATTAAGATGTTCTGTGTGGAAGGAAAATGTGGAAAGAAATGAAAGTCATAAAAGACATTCCGTATATACTCGAATATAAGCCGACCTGAGTATAAGCCAAGGTACCTAATTATTACCTGAGAAACCAGAAAAACTGATTGACTCGAGTATAAGCCTAGGGTGGAAAATGCAGAAGCTATTGGTGAGTTTCAATAATCAAAACAAATGAAAATAAAATTACTAAAACTTGAGACATCAGTGGGGTAATGTATTTAAATAATTATTTTAAATAAAAAACTTAAATAAAAGGAAAACAATCATTTAACATTAGTAAACCAGCACAGTACGTGGAAAATAGGTTCAACAAAAACAATAAGGTATCAACAATGATACCTTAAGAGTACTATTCCCTGAGCTCAATCAGCAACCAAGCTAAAATGTAAAGAGTTAAAATTCTTCATGTGACTTGGGTTTACCCAGATTTGACTTGAAAGCTAGTGATTCACAGCCAAAGAACAGTGACCCTCGGTTCTGGGCGCAGCATCCAGTTTCAAAGGGCATGGAGCCAGCAGAATATTCTAGAATGTAGTGCTGGTTGGGGTCACAGCTACAGAGCCTATGCTTCACTGGCAACAATGGAGATCTCAGCTATGTGGCCCCCTTGGCTTTGGACCTCTAGCTTTTCCGTGATGCTGTGAGCTATCCTTTCAGAACTTTGTGGCTTAAATCAGAGCCAGAATTTACCTCTGTGCTTCATAACCAAGAATCCTAAGGGGCACAGACGCTCTGGTATTGTGACATAACATGGAGTATAGTTTATCCTGAACACCATGCACTCTCATAAAGGAAATCTAACTGAAGATAAGATCTGTGTAAGAAAGGATATGGACCTATTTTCCTTGATGGGAGACACAAAGTGGGGTCTGAGGAATATGGGGGAAAGGTGTTAGTTGAGAGAGAGTGAAGGAACAGTTATTTCTTTACCAAGGTCCAGGTTCAAAAAGTCTAATGCAAAATGTAGGTTGTTGTTGTTTCTGGAGGCCTGTAGGGCCTATGTGTCTGGTATCACTTCCTGTCCTTCGAGACCTCCAGAAGGGAAAGGAACTCAAACTGTCCAAACCTTTAGGCTTGGCGAGGACAGAATAGAACAGAGGCTGCAGGTCATGTCTTGATTCACCAAAAAGACCTTGCTCCCAAGCTGGGTACAAGTGTCAATAGAGTTGAAAGAACTCTGGGAGTAGAAAGGCATGGGCAGGGGGTGATCACATTACAGGGCAGTTTTACGGGTTGTCTGCTCCTGTAAAGATTTCACATTCATAGGGAAAAGATGTGGAAGCAGATTTGGTTTGGATTTAGTGGTAGTAAATATTCTAAAGAGGAAAGAGTTTCATTTTTAAACATTTGACAGTTGATGCAAAACATTGTGACTTTCGGGACACACCGCAACAAAACTGTTTCTCTTAGCAATAATGGACAGCTGCGCACTTTTCTTTCATACACAGTACGTTAGACATGGATAGCAGGGAAAACGGAAACACAAATATCCTGGCATTTAAAACGCATCAGAGATTGATCACGAAAAAGAAATGGAAATCTATAGAGACAGTAACTGAATGAATGGCTTTTGGGGGGGTATGGCAGAGGGGCCTGGGGGGAAATAGAGAGCTAATAATAATGGGTACAAAAAAGAAGAATATATTTCTAAAATTGATTGTGGAAATGATTGAAAAAACTCTTCTTGATATGATGAAACTATTGAGTTGTAGGATATGTGGATTATGTGACAAGAAAATGGAGGGACAGAAATGGGAGGGAACAAATAAGCAGATAGCAGAGACACTTTTTAGAGAAAAGTGTCCCAGACGAAGTGAAATAAGTCTCAATGAAAATGAAATCACCATTTGGCTATAATAAACTTATTTTTCCTTTTTAAGCTCTGTGGTTAAGTGAAACACTGCTGGCTCCTGGCCTACTACAACTCCCAACACAGGTTCAACTTCAGCAGGATGGGGGGGGTAGGGGGGGTGCTGAGCAGCTGTGTGTTTAACGACATAACCGTATGCACATTCTCTTCCATTGTGGACAGGTTTCTGTATTTGCCTTGGGCATTCCTATCTCCATGCCATTAATCAAGCTATTCGCTGCACCTGGAACGTCCTTTTTACTTACCAGTGTTTTGTCCAGAATCCTACCTACCTCTCAAAGGTCAGCCAAAATCGCATCTTTTTTCTCGACAGCTAACATGATCCTTCTTTTTCTAAGTCCCCTGCTGGAGACGCATCTGCAAAACAAATCAAGTTGATGTTGAAATGAAATTGCTGGCACGTCAGTTTGACATGCAGCGATGCATATATATTTTGTTTCACCTCATCCATCACAATCCCCCCATGTCCATTACGTAGCCAACTTGTGCCTTATGCTTCCTGTTTCCGCTCCTCCTTCTTTCCTAACCCTTTACATCTTTTCTTTGGGTGAATGCTGACTTTTTAATCTTCAAAAAGTTGATTATTTGAACTTGGAGGTGATTTGTAGTTTCTATTTGTAGTTTCTATCAGCGTAGCCTATTTTATGATTTGGAGTTTTGGTCCACATTTTTCTCCTACCGTTCATTTTCAGTGCAGTGGATAGTGGTAGCCAGGCACCATCTAATTCTTAAGGTCTCGGGGTTGTGGAGACTGATGTTTGCATGGTTCATTAGTCTACTGGATAAATTCTTTCTATATGTTTTTTTTGGTTTGGTTTTGTTTCATTACTGTTCTTTCTCTTGAATGGGAAGAGACCAGTAACTGTAAATTAGATGGCTGCTTATGAGTTTTAAGACTCCAGTCACTACTTACTAACACAGGATAGAGAATATTTGTGACCTTTATTATGCTGATTGATTAGGACTATGGTCCTGAGGCCGTAGACCCAGAGACTCATTCCTTCACAGTATTTGTTAATGTCTAGGTCACTTCAAAGTTGAACAAGGAAGACCCCACAGAAGAATTAATGTACATAAATCATAGTGCTGATGAGGAACAAATAAAGGTCTGTGCACTGCCCGAAGAACTGTCTTAGAAGAAATATGAACGCATACAGTCCTGAGAGGCATAGATGGTGTGAGGCAGATTGACAGGAGAGACTGGCCTTGGGAAAAGGACACAATGCTTGGCAAAATAGAGGGAAAAGATGGATTTGCCCAGTGACTGTAGCAATGGGCTCAGACATCACAATTACGAGGACCGCACTGGACTAGGCAATGTTTCATTCTGTTGTTCTGTTGACCCACCTGGGGTCACCACGAGGCAGAAATGACTTTAATAGCATCTAGCAATATCCACAACAAGAAGTTTTTATAATTTGCCCACTGTGAACTCCACCACATTTACAGATATAATGCGGCAAAGGTAGGTGCTCGTATATAAATACCCTTTGCCAAACCTGCATATGGTTGGACAGACTCCCATTCTACTGAGCCTGCGTCCGCTCCTCATGCGCTCATAAATCACCATTCCCGCAGCATGTTTATGCAACAATATTTGGATCTGTTGCCTTGACTCCTGCAAATCTCCTAGTGTCTTCCCCTGCCTCGATCTTTTTATTTTTCCAACCTCTCTTTTTGTATTTTACCTTTTCCTTTACTCAATGCTAATCTATCCTCTCCTCTCCCACTCCCGGTAACCATCTTCAGAGAATGCTTCTTTTAGTGTAGTTTTTTTCTTGACTTTTTACAATAGGGGTATCACATGACATTTGTCCTGATGTGACTAATTTCACTCAGCATAATGTCCTATAGATTTACCTATGTTATGAGGTGTTTTGCAGATTCATTGTCAATTCTTTAATGTTGCATAGTATTCAGCTGTGTCTGTGTACCAACATTTATCCCTGGTTCCACTGATGAACATTTAGGTTGTTTCTCTTTTTGCTTGCAACTGTGATGGCTACAAGTGTGGATATGGCTATCAATGTCATGCTCGTCTTTATCTAGGCTATATACCTAGTAGAGGGTTGCCGGGTCATGTGATATCTCTGGTTCCAACTCATTGAGGCAATGCCGCTCTGCTTTTCACAGCGATTAATTTACAGTCCCATCAGCAGTGTATGAGGACCAGTCTCTCAGCAGCCACACCAGCACTTGTTTTCAGTTATTTTGAACTTCACTATTAATGCGGGGAGGAGAAGATATCTCATCGTTATTTTTATTTGCAAATGATGTTAAACATTTCTTCATTTATTTGTTCACCACCTGAACATCTTCTTTGGTAAAGTGTGTACTCTTGTCTTTGGCCCTTATAAAAACTGGGTTACTTGTCTTTTTCTTGTTGAGCGGTTGAACTTTTCTATAAACATTAGAACTTAGTCCCACGGCTGATATAACATTGTCAAAAAGTTCCCTCGGTGTGTGAGCTCTCTTTTTATTATTTTGGTGGAGATTTTGATGCACATAAGTGTCTCATTATCTAGTTTGTGTTAAACTGTGTGTGTGTGTGTTCGTTATGGGTTGTTGTCAGGTGCCATCAAGTTGGATCTGACCCGCAGTGACACCATGCAAGACAATGACACCCTGCCCGGCCTGATTTGCTGCCTTGTTTCAGTATGAGTTGCAATCCACACTGAACGCTGTCACTCTTGATCCTCTCCAGCAAGTGCTTCAAGTCCTTCTCATTTTCAGCAAGCAAAGTTGTGCCATCAGCGCATCGCAGGTTGTTAATAAGTCTTCTTCCAATCTGGATGCCATGTTCTTCTTCAGATAATCTAGCTTCTCTGATTATTTTTTATTTTTATTTTTACAATTTATTTTTATTTTAACAATTTATTGGGGCTCATACAATTCTTTTCACAGTTCATACATATACATACATCAATTGTATAAAGCACATCTGTACAGTCTTTGCCCTAATCATTTTTTTCTCTTTTCTTCTTTTACATTTTATTAGGGACTCATACAACTCTTACCACAATCCATACATATACATACATCAATTGTATAAAGCACATCCATACATTCCCTGCCCCAATCATTCTCAAGGCATTTGCTCTCCACTTAAGCTCCTTGCATCAGGTCCTCTTTTTTTTTCCCGCTTCTCTGATTATTTACTCTGCATACAGATTATTTTCTGCTTTCAGTCAAGATCCATCTGGCATCAGCAATGACATTCCTTCTTCCACAACACTGTGGGTGAGAGTATATTTATACCATGTATAGTTTAGTCCTATTTTTTCATCGGTGACTGATATGGTTCTGGGTTTCACATTTAGATCTTTGATCTATTTTGAGTTTTGGTATATGGTGTGGCATGTGGGTCCTTTCCTGCAAATGGAAATCCAGTTTTGCCAGTACCATTTGTTAAAGAGACTTCTTCTCAGTTTCATGTGTTTCAGCTCTTTGTAAAACATCAGCTGGGTGTAGGTGAATGAGTTTACTTCTAGTTCTCAATTCTGTTCTATTGGCTTGTGTATCCATTGTTGTACCAATACCAAAGAATTGGTTTTATAGTAGATTTGAGATTAGGAAGTAAGAGGCTACCTACTTTTTTCTTCTTTAGTAGTGCTTAATTTTTCCAGGATCATTTTACTGTCTGTAGGCAGATAGTGATTAGTTTTGCTATCTCTTAAAACAATGCTGTTGCGCTCTGGATCAGCATGGTACTATAGCTGGAGATCACTTTGGACAATGTTGACATTTTAAACATGTGAAGTCTTTCCATCCATGAGGATGTTATATTCCTCCATTTATGTAGCTCTCCTGTGGTGGCAGGCTTCATTCACTTTGCGTATGTCTTTTGTTCCCCTAGCTAGATTTATTCCTAAGTATTTCATTTTTGAGTGGTTATTTTAAATGGTTTCATATTCCAGACTTCCTTCTCAGAGCTCTCTTTGTCAGTATAACGTAATCTGACTTATTTTTATATGTTACTCTTGTACTCTGTGACGTTGATGAATATTTTAATTATATCCAACATTTTAAATTGGATTTTTGGAGATTTCTTATACATAAAATCTTATCATCTGTGAATAAAGAATGTTTCTTTTTTTGCCAAATGTTTGTTATCATTAGATATCATGGAGTTATTTTGGATTTATGGCCGGATGAAACCTCAGAATTGTCCTTGTGTTTAAGCCCATTGTTGTAGCCATTGTGTCAATCCATTTTGTTAAGGGTTTTCTCTTCTCCAGTCCCCTCTACTTTTCCAAGCATGATGCCCTTCTCCAGGGAATGGTCTCCTCTGATAACATGGCCAAATATGTGAGGCCAAGTTTTGCTTTACTTGTTTTGAAGGCGCATTCTGGCTGTACTTCTTCCAAGACAGGCTTGTTTGTTCTTTTAGAAGTCCGTTGTAGCCTTTTAACTCATTGCTATTAAATCAGTTGCTATTTATAGCAACCCTAAAAAGAGTTTCCGAGGCTAGAAATCTTTACAGGGGCAAAGAGCTTCATCTTTATCCCACAGAGCTCATGGTAGATCCAGTAGCAACCAACTGACCTTTCAGTTAACAGTCCAACAGAAATTCAAGATTTCCAGCACAATATTGAATAGAAGTGTTGATAAAAGACATCTGTGATAGTTAGGTTTATTGTGCCAGCCTGGCGAATAGGAACACGGGGGAAAAGATTAAGCAGGCTGCAGTGTGATTGGAGGGCAAAGAGATAAATGGCACTGCAAGATCTGTCCTCATCTCTATTACTATCTGTTGACTGGACCAGTCTGCTGCTGCTTTAGCTAGTTCTCTGCCTCAGACTGTGAGCTACAGTACCCGTGGGTCAAACCAACCCATGGATCATGTTGCTAGAGCTTGAGGCTACTGGAAGACCTGCATCACCATGCTGCTAATGTGTGCATTGCTTGAGCTTGAGGCTGGTGGATCCTGTCACCTTGCATTCTTGAGTCTGAGATCCCATCTGGACCTGCTTTGCCTGCTTTACTATGCCCCTGTGCTACTGACTGTTGCTGACCCACCCTGCTGCCTCCTGCCTGTGGGCACACTGAGGAAAGACTGCACTGTCTGCTTCCTTGATCTTGGACCGAAGCACCCGCACTCCCTGACCCTGTGAGTTGAAGGACTTTCAGCATATCAACTGTTCCACAAAAGTGAGTTGAACAGAGCCTTCTGTACTACTGTGTGGACTAATTAACTGTTATAGTCCTTTGTGCTGTGTGTGTGGTTTTGTTTCTCTAGAGAAACCTGCCTAACACAACATCCTTGTCTGGTTCCAAGGGGACTGCTTTCAGTTTCTCTTCATTGAGAATAATCTTGGCTTTTTTGTTGGTAAATATGAGGGGTTACCCCCCCAAGCATGGCCTTTTTGTCAAAGCTATGTATTTCATTTTCCCTCCAAACAACCTTATCACCTTCAAAGTACATTCCATTACACTTAATATATTTGATACACAATGTATCAAATCTGCGATTCCATTCTTGTAAACACTTTTCAAACTCATCTGCATGAATGGCTAACAGCGCTCTTTCATTTTTTTCTTCACCTCTTCTATGTGGTCAAATAGCTGTCCTTTCATGACCTTCTTTGTTCACAGAAATGAAAATAAGTTGCTTGGAGCAAGGTCAGGTGAGTCAGGTATGTTGGGCAAGAGAGGCATGCTGTTTTTAGCCCAAATCTGATACACTGAGATGGTTGCATGAGCAGGTGTACTGTCATGGTGACAAAACCAGTCCCCCATTTGCCACAAATCAGGCCTTTTTTTGCGTCACAGTTATGCTATTTTTTCAGAACCTCTAAATAGAAAGCCTGATTAACACTCTGACTTGGTGGGAAGAAGGCCAAATACACCGTGCCCCTCACATTAAAAAAAAAAAAAAGAACATGGTCTTGATCTTTGATTTCACTTGACAAGCTCTTTTGGGCAAGGCACCGGTAGTGTCTTCCATGGGCTTGACTGATGTTTGCTTTCAGGGTCAGAAGGACAGCACCATGTCTCATCACCAGTAATGACCTTGGGGAAAAGCTTGGGTTGCTGCTCTCTTTCAAACCACGGCATGTTTCCTCTTGAAGCTCTTTCCCTGCTCTCTCAGAACCTGAGGCATAAATTTCACAGTGACCTTTCTCGTTCCCAAATCTTCTGTTAAAATTCGCTGAACCGAGTTCCAAGACAGTCCAGACACTTCCCCATCTCTTCCGTGGTCCGTTGTCGGTCTTTGAGCACAAGTGCACAAAATTTGTTGACATTTTCGTCTGTTCAGGAAGTTGACGGATGTCCAGAACAAGGTTTGTCATCAGTCACCATTTCATCTTTTTTGAAATGAGAAAACCCCTCACCCGCTTGAGTTTTCCCCATAGCACTGTCCTTGTAAGCTGGGTAAACACCAGAATAGCTTCTGCAGCAATATTACCCCAGCAGGAAACAAAATTTCAAAGCCACACCCTGTTCTCTTAAATCAGCCATCAAAAAACAAAAAAACACCCCAAAACAAGGTTTGAGTGAAACTGCTTTTATGACAAAATTCACTGTGACCAGAGAGAAACTTCCCAGGTGATACCACTGGGTGCAGCAACTCAGAGCAAGTTGCTCAGTGTTTGCCTAGTGGGAAAAATGTGTACTATGAAAGCAGAGCTTTTTTTCTGTTTGTTTGTTTTGGGGGGAAAGACCCCTCATATGCCCTTTGTTATGTGGAGAAATTTCCTTTCTATTCCTATTTTGCTGAGTGTTTTTTTTTTTTAATCAGGAATGGTGTCTGGGTGAGGGCTCCCCAACATGCAGTCATACAGCTAACATATGACATAGTTAATAGGTAATTTCATAGGTAGGTAACAACATAATGAACCAATAATGAGGTGAGTCATTGTCTTGTCCTAGTGCTAGTTGACCCTGAACCCCCTGAGAATCCAGGGGATTGCTACATTTATGGTGAGTTGGCTATAGAACCTGATTGTTTTTATCTACAGATAACCTTTAGGCATTGTGAAGTAGCCAGACACAGAAATAATTCATCTTATATAGTAGCTCTTTTATGACAGTTCTTTTATGGGGGTTTTTGAAGGGACTGTGTTCAGTCATGAGAATGTATATTAAACTTTATTTATATCTTCTAATCGTGAGAGTCTTTACCCCCAGAGTCAGCTTTCCAGACCTGTAATTATAAGCATGGATTACTTAGCGGTGTTACGTTCTCTCCCAGGCCCTCAGTTTACCACAGAATGGGTGTTAGAAGCTTTAACGTGCCTTTTCTAGTCAATTGATGTGATCATACAGGTCTTTTCCTTTCTTTTATATTTCCAATTTTTAGATTATAAATTAAGTGAGGGTTTGCATTTTGGTCTTTTATTTTATGTGCTTTTAAGTAGTTTTATAGACATATACTTCACACATCATAGAATTTGACTGTTTGGTCATATTATGAAAATTTATACATTCATCACCACAATCTTTTTCAGAACATTTTCTTCTCATATCATTGTTGTTAGCACTTCATTTCTACCCCTCCTGCCCTGCCATGCCCCTATCTAGTTACTGTCTCTGTAGATATACCTTATCCTAAATTTCATATACAGAAAATCATACAAAACAAAACACAATCATGCAAAATCAAACAAAGCGAGCAAACAAAACCTAGTGACTACAGAAAACAGAAAGAGAAATTACTGCAAATTGAAACAACTTTAAAATGGGTCCAGAGGTAGATCAAATGATAAGGCATTACATTTTAACCCGACTACCGCTTCCATCATTGATTTCACAGGCTCTCTGACTGGAGAAAGTGGCTGCTTCCAAACTGTAGTTCTGGTGAAGACTACCGCGAGTACCCTGGAGTGCCAAAAGAGCAAACAAATCTGTCTTGGAAAATGTGCAGCCAGAGCGCTTGCTCCTTAGAGGCAAGGAGCGTGAAACTTGAGCTTCCATACTTTGGACTTGTGAAGAGAGACTAATCCTTGGAGAAGGCCCTCGTGCTCGGTGAAGTGGAGGGACAGTGGGAAAGCAGAAGGCCCTCAAGGAGATGGGCTGACGCAGTGACTCAACAGTGGCCTCCGGCATGGGAGCAATTGTGAGGATGTTCACAGGGTTGCTGTGGGTCGGAACCGATCCGATGGCTCCTCACAGCACTGTGTGGTTGCAGCAAGGCTGCTCACATCTCTTGACTGTTGTCAGAGAGCATGCACTGGAAGACCCCTGCAATTCGGGATTCCACTGTCATCTAGTTTCTGCAAACTGGGTGTTCACAATTTCAGCTCTGATACTAATTTCTTTCCTGATATTTTGGTTTTATTATTTATAATCCTTGGATCACACCAATTGGTGGGCTTCTTCTTTATGGACTTAGTTGACACCTCTCTGTGATAGCTGCTTGTTTGAAGATAAGCCTTTAAGACCCCAGATACTATTCATTTTGATAGCCAGGGTCCATCTGGTTTCTTCACCACACTTTGCTTAGCACCCCGCATCTCCAGTGATCTTTTCATGAATGTGAGCATCAAGAAAGGCCATGTCATAAGAATGAATTCTTCTTAGATTGTCGCTAGAATGAAGTGTGAGTCCAAATTCATCCATATACTTATGGCTTTTTATGTCTCTTTCATTTTAGAGACATCATAACAATTTATGATATAGAACAATAGAAATCATCCCCATGGGACATAAGATAATTCTATTTACAGTGCCGTTAATTTAGTCATTGGTATAGAATTTAAAACACTATTGAGAAATAAGTATGGGCAGGTTGCAGATTGAAATACATGAATTATTGACCTGAACAGATTAAACCCTTAAGTAACTGGACACTATTTACACAAACAATGGGGGTTGAGAATAGGGAAAAACTTTCAATAAAACTCATTCCCTCTGTTTCATTTGTGTGAAAATTTGCATTGATTGTTTTAGATTTTTTTTTTATTGCTCCCCAAATTATTTAAATTGTCTAGACCAGTACTTTCCAAATTGTAAAAGTCACGCATACAGAAAATGAGAGCTATTTTGTATGTAAGCATGCAGAAGCAAAGGGATTAGCTGATGATACTTACAATTCTCTCAGACAGGGCCCCGTTTCTGTTGTTCATTCATTCATTCACTCACTCACTCATTCTTTATTCGTTCTTTCCCTTTTGCATTCATTCTCCACCCCCAGTTTTCAACCACATAGACAACCATTTTGCCATTTTTAGTGCCAGGGGGTAACCTTCGCGCTGCTAACTGCAAGGTGAGCAGTTTGGATCCAGTAGCTACTCCACAGGTGGGGAAAATGAGGTTGTGGTTTCTGGAAAGATTTACAGCTCGGAAACTCAAAGAAATAGCTCTACACTGCCCAAAATGGTTGTCATGAATCACATTCGATTATACCAGTGGGGGGCTTGGGGGTATGGTAACATGTTACTTTGTCTTACATTTTATTGTTAAATGTGTGCAGTTACTTTATACTCGTGCATTTTTAATTTGTGTAACTGATATTGTGCTATTTTCCCTAAGCGGGCTTTTGAAATTGCAGTGGTGTGGATTTGCCATTGAGATTATACGGATATCTAGTTTGTTACATAGGACTTCCTGATATGCGTCTCCCAGATTCCACTTACCCATCACCAGGGATTGGCAGCTGGATTGTGCCCAGTCCTTGCCTTTACATACCACCATTTGTATTTGTCTCCAGATGAACCAGCGAGAGTATTGCAGGAAACAAGAGTCCTGGTAGTGGAGTGAATGATCAAGATACCATTGCTGATGACAAGTGGATCTTGGTTGAAACAGAAAATACCAGAAAGATGTTGACCTGTGTTTTATTGACTAGGTGATGAGCCCTGGTGGCCCTGTGGGTTAAACATTTTGCTGCTAATTGAAAGGTGGTTAAACCCACTAGCCATGGAAGAAAGATGATACTTTCCGCAGTTTGACTCTGTCTTCTAGGCTTGCGTTGAGTTGCAATTAATTTGATGGCAATGGGTTTGATCTGGTTTGGGCTGTCTATGCAAAGGGATTCAATTATATGGATTGTAACAAATTATGGAGAGCATTGCAAAGAATAAGCATTCCAGGACACTTAATTATGCTCATGCAGAATGTGAACACAGACCCAGTGGAACTTGATTAAAAAGAAATGGGGAATTCTCTTTGCCATATCTACTGTGAGAATGGAGACCATTCTTAGCAACCAGACTGTTGACATTCCTGAGAACGTCGACATTTCCCTGAAGGGGCGCACAGTTATTGGGAAGGGCCACAGATGAACCCTGCAGAGGGGCTTCATTCACATCAACGTAGAACTCAGTCTCCTTGGAAAGAAAAAAAGGAGACGTTGAGTAGACGAATGGCGGGGAAATAGAAAGGAACTGACTATCCGTAGTCGTGTCCAGAACAGGATCAAGGGTGCTACTCGGGGCTTCCTGTGCAAGATGAGGTCTGTGTATGCCCACTTCCCCAAAATGTGATTATTTGGGAGAATGGGTCTCATTGAATTCTGTAACTTCTTGGGTGAAAAATACCTCTGGGACAGGTGTAGCTTGTTCTGTTTCTCAAGCCCCAGAAAGATGAGTTAATTCATGAAGGAAACAGCATTGAGCTTGTATCAAATCCAGCTGCTTTAATTCAGCAAGCCAAGACAGTTAGAAACAAGTATAGCCGAACAATTCTTGGATGGTGGCTATGTTTCTGAAAAAGGAACAGTTCAGTAGGTGATGAGTAAGAGCTAAGAGGTGTCCAGCTACAGTCTAGATGATTCCTTTAGACTTCGTTGTGAAGCTTGGATGCAATAAAGTTTATCTAATGAAAAAAAAACCCACACAACTACAAGGGGACACTGTGTGGTTTAAAACCTACAAGGTGAGTGTCAAGACTATATATATATCCTATATATACATACTTATTCAATCTATATGCTGAGAAATAATTGACTAGTTAAATTGTATGATGAAAATGTGGCATCATGATTGGATGATCACTCATTAACAACCTATAATACGCAGACAGCACAGACACACTGAAAATGAAAAGGACTTACGGCATTTACTGATGAAGAACAAAGACACACTTCAGTAAGGATTATATCTCAGCATTAAAGCAAAACGTCTCACAACTTGTCCAATAAAGAGCATCATGATAAAATGAGAAAATATTGGAACTGTCAAGGATTTCATTTTACTTCAATGCTTTTGGTAGTAAAGTCAAGAAATCAAATGACATATTCTAACTCTGCGACATAGGCAAATGCTGGAAAAAGACTCTTTAAAGCGTTAAAAAGAAAATCTATCACCTTGAAAACTAAGTTATGCCTTAGCCATGGTATTTCCAATCACCTTATATGCACGTGAAATCTATATCATGAATAAGGAAGGCTGAAGAAGAGCTGAGGCGATTCCACTATGGTGTTGGGAAAGAACATTAAATGTACCACGTACTGCCAGGATAGACAAATCTGACTCGGAAGAACTACTGCTAGAATGCTCCTTTGGAAGAGTGAGTAGTGATACGGGAAGGGTAGAGGGAGGGTGCATTGGAAAGGGGGAACCGATGACAAGAGTCTACATGTGACCTCCTCCCTGGAGGACGGACAACAGAAAAGTCAGTGAAGGGAGACGTCGGACAGGGCAAGATATGATTTACATCGAGGCTTTAACAGTGGACTCAGTTGTGAGGCTGGCTTTCTATGTAGATAATCTGGTGTTATCAGATGTCCTGCACCTATTCCTCCTCTGAGTGACCCCATGGACAACTGAGTAGAACTAGGTCTGCTCCATCGGGTTCCTAATGGCTGATTTGGGGGAATAAATTGCCAAGACATTCTTTCACCTTGGGGCGAATTCTAACACCCAACCCCATTTATTAATTGTACCATTCATATACATATTTAGAAGACTAAATGTAAGATAATTTGGGGGCATGAAGAAAAATGATATTAAATCGCGTGGGTGTGTTTCTGTATGTGTACATACACCCATCAAGATTAGAATAACTATATCCCTGGCAAGGAATAATAATAACATGCTTTTGAAAAAAATCAAAATGCTAATTAACTAGATTTGTCCTTGATTGTGTGCTCATAGTAATTGCAAGTTGTTTGCCTCTTACTCTTTCATATTGCATTCCAAGATGTCACCGTCATTCTATAGTTTTTATTGCTCATACCTCTGTCTCATCACTGCACTAGGCCTCAATTAAAAATGTTTTTAAGCTTATGAAAATTAACTGCTAGAAAAGAGCACATGATCTAAAGTGTTGCTCAGTCTACTATGGAGATAAGCCAAGTGTGAACAAATACTTAGAAGTCACTCTAGCGTTCTTCCATAATCCCTCTACAGGGGTTTGCTTGACCATTATCTTAGTGTGGTATGCATGTTTTGGTTTCAGAGATAGAATGGAATTTACCGTTTATGGTAAAATAAAGATCATATCATTGTCTTCCACCAAACGCTGTCCTTTTTAAAACACAAGAATTCCCAACAGCCCCAGCTGAAGTGTGTAGAATTATCTGAAGAATAGCTAAACACTGTGTTAGAAAAACAAGCCAAGGAATTTGTGGGGAAATGTGAGGTCTGTTTAACTTATACACTCTTTTCTGTTCAGAAAAATGTCTGTCTGACTTCCTGACAGAGCTCCAGCATTATGTTGGAGACTGTGAGTCATCGATAAAAGCCATTCACTTCCTTGTACCTAAATGCGTCCTCCTTTGGGGTTAAATGTCAGAAATGAAAGTTCTTTCTGACCTACTCGGGATGTAAAAGTCTGAAGTCATTACATGTCAGTGAAGATTTAAAAAGAAAGAAACGAAGCAGCAGGAGATTGAGAAAAACTGTTACCAACACAGCAGCGGTCACAAAGTACCTGGTTTCCTGGTCTTCCACATTCTTGCTGCCGGATTATATTGTCTCACAGACCAATTAACGCTGGAAGAAGTTAACAGGCGTTTATTGTTTAATGTGGGTTGAACAGTATAATTAAATCCATAGTCTTTAATTCTTCTCAAGTTCAGATGAAAGCGACCATTTTTGTTTGTTGACATTCGGGGTGTGTTTCCAATTAAACTAAAATCATCGTAAGCACTTCTGATTTTTCCTTCATAGTCTCTATCATGAAAATTAGTTGCATGGTCTAGCCCTCCTCCTTTCCCCCTTCTTCTAGAAGCAGCATTTACCAAACCAGAAGATCTTCATCCTGGCCAAGGCTTCCTAGAATTTGCCTGCTCTCTAGTGTGCATCAGAAAAAAGTGACATAAAATGAGGGGTAGTGTTTGGTAGGATTGTTGTAGGTTCTGTTGAATTGATGTTGACGTGTGGCTATAATCTTCGCAGCAGTGAATCCCCAGGGAGTCACCAAGTGTGTTCAAATCACTAACCCTTCAGTGTGCAGACCAGGCCGGACCAATTGCACCAAGAGAGCTCCTCAAATTGGATTAGAGATGGTGATTCGACTTGAGTTTTAAACGGTCACTAACCAGACCATCTTTCCGTTGACTTCTAGCTTCTCTTTCTGCACATTTAAGTAGTTGCTTAAACAATTATTTCTAAGAAATTTTAAGGCAACTCTTAGGAGTAGGGTTTTCTTTGATCATTTTATTGGGGGCTCGTACAACTCTTATCACAATCCATAAATCCATCCATTGTATCAAGCACATTTGTTGCCATCATCATTCTCAAAACATTTGCTTTCTACTTGAGCCCTTGGTGTCAGCTCCTCATTTTAGGACTAGGTTTTTAAGAGAATGTCTTGTATACCCATACTTTCCTGGTCTGAATAATAATTTCAAACAGCTCTTAGAGGCCTCCTGGATAAGCTCAGGAAATCAGGCTTCACATCAGCTGGAGCTGTGTTCAAATCCTCCCACACTATGAATAAGACCCTGAGTACCAAAACGTTCTCCAATCCACGGAATCTCTAGCACCTTATATCGTCGCTGGTGTTAAGAAATTCAATAAGTACTTATTAAATAAACATACTTTGTTTATCTTTCCTACCAGACTTTTGTTCTCAGAGAACCAAAAGAACCATGTGGATTTAAATTTTAGATTTCACACGGATCTGGAAAAATCTGGCACATGAAGCAAATGTAGCTCATCCCTTAATATATCCTTATCGAATTAAAGAAAAAAGTTGTCCATTTTGTAAATATAATGAGATCTTAAACATGAAGGGTCCTCAGTCGAATTGTGGAGATTTGACAAGCTATATACAAAGATGACTCACCCCCCCTGGGCTAATCAGAGGAGGGGGAACCATCGAGGGAAGGACCGGGGATGTGGAGGGAAGGTCTCCCTTGGCAACTGCACTTCATCAGGAAGCTGCAGAAGATTCACGCACATGGTGAAGGCAACGCTCCCACCTACGCAGGAAATCTCCCAACTCCTTCCTCACTCTTCTCCTTTGGATAATGAGCCAAAACTGTCATCAAAGCTGCTAGGCGCCACAGCACCACCATCTCAAACACACACACACACACACACACTTCTTTTGCACCCAGGGTGTGAAAGGGAAAATGAAAAACAACACAAATTTCTAATAAAATAATGGTCGCGGAAGGGATTGTTGCAACACATTTTGACTGTGTTTGGCAATCGTCCTCTAAAGGGTTAACCCAGCATCTATACGGGCTCCACTCTCTTCCCCTCTCTGCCAGGAGTTTGTGTGCAAGGAGGGGGAGGAAGATTGGTTTCAGCCCTTCTCGTTTTACTTTTCTGCATCTTCTGTCTGAAAATAGCTCTTTATCTGGAGCTTAAGAGGAATAGGGTTCAATGGAATTTCACATGTGTTCTTTCGAGCCCCTTTGCCCCCAACATGGGAACGAGGAATAAAAAGGGAGCGAAGCAACTTTAGTTTACTATTTCTGAAAATCTTCCAATGTCACAAAGTTTGTCCATCCTGCTTTGTTTTTGTAATGGGTTGGGCCGGGACTAAACAGAATTTAGCACCGTGGAGAAGCTCTGGATATGGAGTGTGAGCTTCACAGTCCCAGCTCTGCCTCTGCTGAGTGGGTTTGAAAGGAAGCCAGACTAGGGAAGGGGGGTTGTCTTCACCGGACTGCCTGCTGTAAACAAAAAATAGCTGCCCAATAAGGGGTTGGAAAGAAATCAGGCACACCCTTTAGACACCTATAGAAAAATACAGACCTCAGCATTTTCAGACTCAACTCACCTAGGCCCAGGTGGAAAGTCCATCTGGGTGCACAGACTAGGTACCAGTGACATTACATCACACAGGTGCGCCTTAACTCAGTCAATAGGATCAGCCATCACCCTGAACCACGCCTCCCCAGCCAGTGCGGATCGGAGGGGCTAGGAAGGCAGGCTGCACTCCCTTCTCTTGTCCATTTGTGCTCTTGCAGGAAGAGGGTGAGATTCCGCCCGTGTGCAGGCTGCACACGCGCACACACGCACACACGCCTGCGTGCGCTCGTGCCCCGCTCCCACTCTTGGGAGTTCCTGCTCGAGGCTCCTCGTGCTGGTTCCTTCCCCTGTTTTTCCAAGCTCCCCGGGAACAGCCACTTTTTAGTCACGAACTTTCCCCGCCCCACCATGCAGCCTTGCACGCTTTCCAGGCAGAGTGGGCACTTTTGAGACTATAATATCTGAAATGCCTTCCCTCGTGAAACCCGCTTGGTTTGACAAAAGTGCTTTCAGCCTTGAGAGGCAAGAATGGAGGTAAACCGCCCCAGACACCTAACAAGTTCATCTTGGGAGATTCTTTCATTTCCCTGTTCCTCAACATGTTTTATGAAACGAGAGTCTCTACCATATAATCTCCTGATTCAAGAAGCAAGATACATGCACACCTTTATCTTTTCAAAAACACTTTTGTAGCATTACATTATTCATCAAGCCCCCAACAACAACAACAACATTAGTGTGACTTTTAAGTTGTGAGACCAATGCCAGTGGTTTCGCTCGTTCTCTCCTTCTTTAAGGAGACTGAATCCCTGGGCCACGGGGTGATACCATGGTTAATGTGCTTGCTGCTAACTGAAAGGGTAAAAGTTCAAGGCGTAGTGGAAGAAAGGTCTAGCCATCTACTTCTGAAAATTCCCCACTGGAAACACCCTCATGGAGTAGCAGTTTTACTCTGACACACTTGAGTTGCCAGCCTCTGGTAACTGGTTTGGTTTCTTGAAAATGGTAACATTTTCCAAGACACAAAAACAAAATCTACCGAAACCTTACGAAGTTTGTGGTCTACTAACCATTATGTAATTATTCACTGCCATCAAGCGGGTTCTGACTCATAGCGATCCCACAGGACAAGGCAGAACTGCCCCTGTGGGTTTCCATGACTGCAACTCATCACAGGGGGTAGGTAGCCTCATCTTTCTTCCTTAGAGAAGCTGGTGACTTTGAATTGCTGACCTTGTGGTGAGCAGCTCAACGTGTAAACACTATGCTACCAGGGGGTGCTCTACAGTACATAAAGGGTTAATCACAACATAAAGGGTTAATCACAACACAGCCCAGGAGATCAGGACAAGGAGCTGTGGTCCTCCCGCACCAGTGAGACTCAGCCTGGGGGCCTGGGAAAGAAAGAGAGTGGGTAGGAGCGTGCTCATAAAAAGTGAGGAGAACTTGAATCCTTTGTCAGGTTAAAAAATACATAAAAAAAGAAAATGAGGAAGGAGCATTTGGGTAAAAAATACAAGCAAAGACTAGGCGGGCCCAGCAGGGGCTGGAACAGGAAGCGCCTTAGATGTATTATTGTTACTCTCACTTTGTAGAGGAGGAACTGAGCCGTGGCAGTTGGGAGATGTATTTCTCCACAAGATTAAAAAATAGCAAAGGAAAAGAAGTCATCTTACAGTGGAGAAGTGCAGAAAACTTGCCAGACCCCCTCCCTACCTCGGCTTAAAAGTTCGAGCATTTTGGCATAAATTGACATCATGTGCTTCCTGACAATAATGCACAGAGAATTCTGTGGAATTTCTGCCAAATGTTCATGCCATATATACTTGAGTATAAGCCAACCTGAATATAAACCGAGGCACCTAATTTTTACCACAAAACCAGGTAAACTTACTGAGTCGAGTATAAGCCTAGGGTGGGAAATGCAGCAGCTAGTGGTAAATTTCAACATAAAAATAGATACCAATAAAATTACATCAATTGAAGCATCAGTAGGTTAAATGTTTTTGAATATTTATTTCAAAGGAAAACAGTAAAGTAGCTCTGTAAGTGGAAAAGAGGGTCAGCAAAAACAATATGGCATCAACAATGAGTTTAAAAGCACAAAAGCCTTAGGTCAATCAGCAACCAAGCTAAAGCACGAGGTAAAATCCTTCCAAAGTGGATTCCTCCCATCATCTGTGTGTCCAGAGCTTCCGCTTCAGCTGGCGTGAGGTCATCTCTGAGTTCGCAGTCACCACCGCCACTGCTGTCATTCTCAAAGTCTGTCTTCTCTGCCATCCATAGCACAGTTCTTTTTCTTCTTGATTCTTTTTATTATTTGATTGGGAAACTAGGCCCGGGGGGTGGGGGGCTGGGGGGGGGGCTAATCCTCCCTCCTCACCAGCTCCAGCCCGCCCTCGCCCTTCTTGGCGTTCTTCCTCTTCTCACGGCCTGGGCGTCCTCCACCATAAGGTGAGCAGAAGGAGAAGTCGGTGTGTTTCTGGGAGTCCAGGCAGACCCTGATGTGGCGCTATCGAATCAGCACACGGCGTGGTGGATGGCCTTGGCCAGCCCCAGCTTGAAGACCTGGGTCTGCAGGCGCCTCTCCAAGAAGTCTTTGATCTTCAGGCCTAGGATGTAATCCAGCTTCATCTTGCCCTGTCCAGCACCCCAATGAGGACCAGCCGGCAGCAATGCGTTGCCTTCAAACAGACACAGCTGGTCCTTCTCATCCAATGTCAGCAACTCCTGGGCGGCTTTACGGATCTTGGCCAGAGTGAACTTGACCCTCTAGACCTCACGCTTGTTCCGGAGCCTGTACTCACCAATCAGCTTCAGCTCCTGGTCGAGCCAAGACATCTCGAAGAGTCTCCGCGGGGTGACATAGGTGATCCGACAAACCCAGCTCCAAGCGACCGGCATGCTGGCTCCGCTGGCCCGTGTGCACCTGAGTACCGGCCCCCGTGGGGAATAAACAGAGCAAGGCCACATTTTTTGAAGGCGCGTTGCACCATGTCCTCTGGAATCTCTTCCCATGTATCATGAGCCCACTTTGCTATCAGTCCTATGTCGGGCTTGACCAGATGACATCCCTTCATGCCACGTCTTCCGCACAGTCTTTGAAACGTTTACTTAAACACACATCTAGGGACCGCAATACGGATGTAAGCCCACCTGGAATAACAGTCAAAGTAACTTGAGAAGACTTGGCCAATTTTTTTTCCCATGTCATCAGATGTGTGGATTCTGAACATATCCCAAACTAGCAATGGTGCTTTTTGCCTTAAGGCTGCTCCTGATCGTCCGTTCCAAATTTCTTCCAGCCATTTTTTTGGTCCCATCTTCATCCATCCAGCCTTTAATATGTGCTGCACTGTAATTCATGGTGGGAATTTGACCTTTTTTGGCAAGGTCTTTCTTTTTAAAATAATGGCAGGCCACAGCTTAGTTCCATCAAGCATAATAGAATGAATGTGAAATGTTTTTCCCCCCATTTCTTGTGGTTCTGAGTAAAATAGTTTTGTCTCCCAAACTTGCCGCAGTTCGCTTGCTTGGAAGATCAAAGGTCATAGGTGTTTCAGTCATATTCCCAATATCTCCCAGGTCATAATTATGGATCCGTCTTTGTCTTATGATGAATGAATGGAATGACATCACTTTTTCATCAAGGTCTTTTGGCAACTTCTGCAAAATCTCTGTTCTTTGCTGCAAACATAGAGCAAACCTATTTATGAAGCGGGTACACCATCCTGCTCATGCAACAAAATGTTCAATGCCTGGTGCATTTTGAAGGGCACATAAGCAAATTCCCAATTGTGTTGCGCAGTAACCGTTTGACAACACTCCCCCTAGAGCCCCATATGAAGTTGTTAAAACACATCGAGCTTTTTTTTACCTGTGGGATCTTTTCCAAGTCAGCTTTCATTTTCCACCACTCCCTCACTTGTTTCTCGTCAACACAAAATTCCTTTCTTGCAATACTGTTCCTGCTTTCTTCTGCTCTTGACACAACCTTAAGTTTGAAACCAGCTTAGTATGACCTGAATTTTTGTTTTGATTCAGGATTAGAAATATTGGGATCCATTTCTAACAGGATTAAAAAAAAGACTTTGAAAAAGAATTCTGTACCCTAGTGATTGAATTCTCAAAATACACTGTAAGCCCTAGTTATAGTTCTTAAAAGAGATCGATTTAGTGGTGTACAGGCAACTAACTCTATGTATAAATAAGTAAAAGCAATTGGCAATAGAATACAGCAAGATAGATAGACTTCACCAAAGAACCCAGATACCTCCCAAAAGAATTACATTCAAAAGACACCATGAGACCCAAAACATGCTGGATCACCAAGGTTGCTGACAGTAATTCAGGGTTTGGAGAGTTTGGTCTGATACTATTCAAAAATGTGATGACATGACTATGCTTGCATAGAGCAGCCTGTGTTAGGGCTCACACTATGCACGCTGTGTTGCTACATTACTACATACACTGCCTTAACGCATGTACACAACACAGCTTGTCCAAACGCAGGCTGATGATGTTCCAGAATGTCATGACATGACTGTTTTCATAGAGCAGCCTGTGTTAGGGCTCATCATATACACGCTGCATTGTGTACGCTCTGTGTTACTGCATGCGCTGTGTTACAGCAGATGCAGCATTGCTGCGTATGTATGTTAAGTGCTAACACAACACATGCAGTAGCACAGTGCATCCACAATGCAGTGTGTACATTAGGAGCCCCAACACAAGCTGCTCTATGTAAGCATAGTTGACACTGGGTCTAGACAGGGGTTAATAAGAAAATAAAAAATAAAATATAGCAGACTAAGAACTGTAACTAAACGTACTGTATATCCAAGACCAGAGATATACCGGCACTTGTATTCAGCAATGCTTGGGTGGAGCAATGGGAAGTGACCAAGCATGAGTGAGACTGTAAAGGCTGCATCATTGGTTACAGTCCTGGAGTAGAGCAGGAGAGGAAGAGCAGCCGCATCTGACAGTCATCTGACAAGGATGTGGTCCGCCCCAGGTGCCAGCACACAGAGCGGGCAGGTTCTCTCCAGTGTGGCAGGGACAACACCGAGGCCGCGGTGTGCAGGAGAAAAGAAGAGCGGTGACATCAGCAGTCCTCGGACCACCCAAGAGGCTGCAGGCGCCCGCAGATGAGTGGGAGAGGCTGGGGAACACTCGCACTGCACAGGAGGACAGGTAAGTGGGGGCCCTCACCCGAGTATAAGCTGAGGGGCGCTTTTTCAGCATAAAAAATGTGCTGAAATACTTGGCTTATACACGAGTATGTATGGTCATCTGAGTGCAATCATAAGGGACCATCAGACAAGTCCAAACAGAAAGGTTCATTACAGAATAACTAACCAGTACTCAAGAGGAATGCCATGACAGATAAAAATATATATAAATAACGAAGTCCCTATCAAATAAAATTAGAAACAGAACTGAATGCTACCCATGATTTGGACCTTGTTTTTTTTTACTTTTCTTCAGCGTCGTTGTTGGTGTGTGCTGTTGATTCCTATTTGTTGGGGCAGTAGAAGCATACGGGTCCCTAGGCTGTGAGGTTTACAGGAGCAGATTGTCAGGTTTTTTCCTCCTGTGGATTGGTTCCAATACTGACCTTTCAGTGAGCAGCGGAGCGCTTGACCGTTGTACTCCAAGGACACCTGTCTGTAGCTAAAAGGCCTTATTAGGACAATTGTGGAAATCTGAGTATGATTTATAGATTAAAGAATAATACAAAAGGTTTAAAAAATTCATGGAAAAATTTCATTACCTTTTAACTACATTTTTCCATGAACGTTTTGAGTGTCCCTCCTGTAATAAAACCCCAAACTCCAAACTCACTGCCATTGAGTCCGTGTCAATTCACAGTGATCCTACTGGTCATAGTAGAACTCTCCCTGTGGACCATAACTTTATGGGAGTAGAGAGCCCGTCTTTCTCCTTTAGAACAGCTGGGTGGTTTCAAACTGCTGACCTTTCAGTTAGCAGCTCAATGGGTAACGTAACCACCACACCAACAGTACTCCTTCCTTTATTATATTGTAATTATATTACAATATAATAGATAATTCCCTGATTTTGTGGCTGTTAGAGAATACCTTCACTTTTAGGAAATACACACTGGTGTATTTAAGGCTCACAGGCATCATGTGTGCAACTTCTTTCAAATAATGGGAGGAAAAAATGTGTATATAAGCAAGCCAGTTGCCACTGAGTAAATTCTGACTCATGTCACTTAGTAGTTACATAATCTGGTGTCAGTTTGGGATTTGAAAGGATTACGAGTGAAGGGGTTAAGTCTAGTCTGTCAATCGGATCATAGCCAATGAGGCCTCTATGTGGGCATGGCCTTCTCCTGAGGATTCTGGGAAATCCTGTATTCCTTCTTGGAGGCAGGAGACACTCTCTCACAGCTCACTCTCTGCGAGACATTGCAACTGACAAGACACATGGAACTACACTCATGCCCCGAGCTGGAGAAGCCACATGGACCTACCCTGAAAGAACCCAACCTCTGGTCGGAGAAGCCACGTAAAGAGCCCTGCCAGAGCTGAAATGCTTACAACACCAATGGATCGAACGATTTTTCTACCCACTTGCCTGTGATCATCATGCATTCAGAGTCATGGTATGTGTTTCGTGAAACCGAAGAGGACTTTATAAATAGTTATCGCACAAACGGGCTAATATCAGATTTATGGGCTTGGACCGGACTGGGTTGGGATGCTTTCATGTACAATTACCCTTTATATAAAACTCTTTCTTATATACATATGACTGTCTATGAATTTGTTTCTCTAGTCTACCCGGAATAACACAGTGACCTTGTGTATTGGTAGGTTTTAATTTTTATATGTAGATCTTTAAACCGTTCTTTATAAATTTTTATATGTAATGTGAGGCAGGCCTCCAAATTAATTTTTTTGCATGTAGATATTGAGTTGTTCTAGCACCATTTATTGAATACTCTTCTTTCCCCCATTGAATTGTCAACCCCATTGTCTTGGCAACCTTATTAAACATCAAATGGCCACGGTTATAAAAGTTTATTTTGGGACTTCAGATTCTATTCCATTGACCTACATATCTATCCTATGCCAATGGCATATTGGATGTGGAGAAAAATATAGTGAATCAAGTTTTGAACATGTATATTTCTCTCAGGAACATCCATTCTACATGCCTAATTAAAACAAAAACTAGATTCACTGCCGTAGACGTGGTCCTGACACAAAGCAACTCTATAAGACAGAATGGAACTGCCTCTGTGGGTTTTCAAGACTGTAAATCTTTGTGGGAGTAGAAAGCCTCATCTTTCTCATTTGGACTCACTGGTGGTTTTGAACTGATGACCTGTAGGGTAGCACCCCAACTAATAACCAAGTGTGCCACCAAATACTGATAGATTTTTATAAGTTAAACCACCCTTGTATTCCTAGAATAAATCCCACTTGGTTAAAATGTTCAAGTACATAAAAGGCTTGAAGTGAAGCAAGCGGCCATGTAGCAGAGAAGCAACAAAACCCACATGGAAGAAGCACAACAGCGTGTGTGATCATGAGGTGCTGATGGGATCAGGTATCAGGCATCAGAAGACCCTAATCATATCGATGCAAATGAGGGGGATTGGAGTGGAGACCCAAAGCACATCTGTAGACAATCGGACATCCCCTCACAAGGAAGGGACAAGCCAGCCACGGTGAAGTATAGTACCAACGAAACACAACACTCCTCTGGTTCTTTTATGCTTCCTTCCACCCCGCCCCGTCCCCCACTCTCATGGCTCCAGTTCAGCCTTCGACCAGAGCATGTGCACTGGTACAGATCGGAGCCTCAACACACGGAATCCAGGACACATAACTCCTCAGGAACAATCGCCGGAGTAGCGGTATCATGAGGGTAGGGGAAAGATAGGGAGAGAAGAGGGAGAAAAGGGGAACCTATTGCAATGGTCGATGTATAACCTGACCTTCCTCCTCAAGGAGATGAACAACAGAAACATGGGTGAAGGGAGGGAGACGGCGGACAATGTAAGATATGAAAATAATAATAATTTATAATTTATTAAGGATTCACGGGGGGGGGAAGAGGAGGTGATACCACGGGCTCAAGTAGAAAAAAATGTTTTGCAAATGATGATGGCAGCACATCTACAAATGTGCTTGATACAATTGATGGCTTGTTCTAAGATCTGTAAGAGCCCCCAATAAAAGTGTTTATTAAAAAAATTAATTTTCAAGTATTTAGAAAAATTCCTGTGTATTTCTCAATTGGTAACAGGTAAACTCAAGTCCTAGAAATGCATTTATGATTGGTGTAGTGGACATATTTTGGGACCTGTCTCTAAACCTTCTTATTCTGGAAAATACTCTCCAGATAGTGAATTTCCTCTGGGTTGTATAGACCAAAGTAACATTAAACTCAGGTGAGTCTTATCTATGAATGAGGAGTCAAGGACAGGTCATACCTAGGCAGTAGCACCGGGGAAGCCAATCTTTAGAGAAAAAAAAAGATATAAAGCACATTCTATATTTTCTGGACAGAAAAGAATCCCTCCTATGAAATCTGTTTGGGAAATTTATGTGGTCTTGTATAGAATTAACATTTAATGTGATTATAAAAAGACTTTCAAGTTAAAGAGGTTATCTAAAGTTTGCCCAAAATTTTAAGGTATGTTATTTGCTCCGCAATATAGGCTTAGACATTTTCTTTTCAGAAGTTCACATTATCCCTTTGTACTCCACCCCCAGTCACTGTTATCCCCTTCATTTGTTGCTGCTGACAGACCCAGCCCTGTCTGCTCAGAGTTGCCCAAATCTGCCCCTTCATCCATCAGGGTGAGCATAGGTCACTGTGTTATGGACTACAGAGTTTTCCCTCGTTCAGCTCTTCCTGAGTCTAACCCGCTTGTTCTCTGTCTCATCCCAGCACTTTTATATACCACTACATATTGTTTCTGAAGTATAGATATGGCCACAGCTCCTCAAATTTTCTGGGGACAGGCCGTTGCTTATTTAATAACATAACATCCTATCTACTCAGGGGAGAGATGAAAGCTTCCGTGAGCCTGCACAAGCCAAGATTACACGTCTTAGCTCTTACTACAACTCCCACCAGCTCTCAGCTGAACCCTTAGCCCTTCCTAACAGATGCTGCATTGTCTAGCCTTCTGTCTTTATGTCAGTTTCTTCCTGCCATTTCCTTCCTTAGTCCCCACCTCCTCCCCAAGCCCATTCCAAATAACCATAGTTGGAAATGTTTCCCTCCCTGTTCTCCCCTCACATTTCAATCATACGTTGATTAGCACACTTATCACATTATATTATAATATCTTGCCTCTGTACATCTGGTAGGTGGGATTGTGAATTTACACATTTTATTTCTATTTACAACTTTTGGCAAAGTATCATATCTATAATAGCATTATATTGATTTTTATTTAATTGAAATAAGAAAGAAACGTCTCTCAGTTATTACCCTGGCCCACCGCCAAATGCCACTTTTAGGTCTTTCCTTTGTTAAAATAATTTATGTTTGATTATATGACTTCTTTGGCAACACAGGCCCTGGGACCAGACTTTAGCGGGCTGCTTCCTCAGCCTCTTCCTACCATGTGCCTTTCACCTACCGCCACCCAGGAAGATGAATAGCCACTCAAAACCAGGGCCCCATCTTCCACACCACTGTTCTTCAATACGGTACCCATTAGCTATATGTGGTCACTTACATTTAATTTTTAATTAATGAAGATAATATCAAAATTCATTTTTTCAGTCACATCAGCCACATTTCAAATTCTCAATCGCCCCCTGTTGCTAGTAGTTACCATATTGGGTAAGACGACATAGGACATTGCTCTCATCTCAGAATATTCTGTTTTCAGAAAACTCTGACCACATTTCTGTGACCGTATGCCCTCTCTCCTGGTTCCTCCCCCAAAAGATCAGACTGAATAGCACATGTGAGCACCATAGATTAGAACTAAGATGTAGCCATAGGGGAGCTGAGGTTTGGGGGAAGGTGAGACGTGTGGGCTTGGTTTCACATGTGAGTAGTCAAGGCCCTTCACTGGACCTGACAAATATAGGAGTGAGAGGCACATTGATCCAAGAATGGATTGGGAAATGGGAACCACAGCCTGCTTTCCAGCATGACCCTCCAAGTATTTATGAAGTCAAAGTGGGAGGCTAGAACACACTTTATTGAAGAGTTCATTGGTTTGGCTTACTGCGTTTAAGCATTTTACCACGTGTGTATTACGATCTCTAGCCTTCTGCGCTCAGTTCATTAGTGTTAAAAATTAGTGCTATACAGCCAGTGGGAGGGACATTTCTCTGCTGGGAAAAGTCTTCATGTATATCAACCTGAACGCACTTACATAATGTACACCATTTTCATTTTCCCATAGGGTTAACTTGAATGGTCCTCTGGAAGAATGCGCTCTCCATGGTCTTCATTCTTGCCCAGCCTTTTGGTCTCCTTTCCAAACTCCAGATTGGAAGACTGTGAGATTGGAAGACTGTGAGATTGGAAGGCTGTGAGATTGGAAGACTGTCTCCATCCTAAGAGCAACAACATACTCTTTAGTCAGCAGGCAAGAGCTTTCAGATCCTTCCAGAAGAATCCAGAAGTAGAAAACCTTTCTTTTGTTAAAGTAATTTACATTTGATAATAGAACTTCTTGGGTATATCATGTGAAAAGATAAAATTGGAAGGATAATGGAGAAATGCAGATGATATGAAACCCAATTCTTCCACATTTGGTTAACAAAACAGGAAAACTTTCAGAATCTGCATACCTTCCTCCTCAACCTCACTCTCATCAAGTAAATGCTAATTCATAGCTATGCCCTGTGGGTTTCTGAGATGAACTATTTACAGGAATAGAAAACTCAGTCTTTATCCTGTTGAGTTCCCATGGAAATCCTGTTAGTTTCAAACTGCTGGCCATGCAGATCACAGCCCAATTCTTTGTAACTACACCATCGGTGCTTTAAAAGAAGTAAAATTTCAACAGAACAGTATGGGAAAGGAGGGGATTTATTGGAACTAATTGGATAAAGTTTCCATACTAAGAACCAACTATGAAAAAAGAGTAGGTATCCACTTCTGAAGAGTAAGCCACTGAAAACTTTATGAATAGCAGTGGGACTTCGTCAGATATAGTGACAGAAGCTAAGCGCCTCATGGTGGAAGGCACTCAAAACATGGCTGGGAAAGAGCTGCCTTCTCAAAGTAGAGGTGACCGTAACAACATGGGTGGAATAAAGCTTCGAGGACTTTCATTTGTTGATGGGGCACGGCTCAAAGTAAAAACAAACAACTGCAAACATCTGTTAGTAATTGGATTGTGAAATGTACAAAGTATGAATAAAAGAAAATGGAAAGTTGTCAGAAAATAAATGAAACACCTAAAGATTGATATTCTAGGCATTAATGAGCTGAAATGAACTTAAATCAGAAAATCATATGGTTTACTGTACAGGGAAGAATGACTTAAGAAGAATCGTGTCACACTCATGGTCAAAAAGAATATTTCAAGACCTATTTTGAAGTGCAGTGCTATTTGTGATAGGATAATATATCTATACATACAAAGGAATACAGTTAATATAACTTATTACTCAAATTTACACACCAACTACAAAAGCTTGGTAATGAAAATGTAGAATTCTACCAACTTCTTCAGCCTGATCTTGATCCAACATGCAATCAGGATGCAATGACAATTACTGGCAATTGGAATGCAAAAGTTGGAAACAAATAGGAAGGAACAGTAGCTGGAAAATATGTTCTCAGTGATAGAAATGAGGTTGGAGGTCAGATGACAGCATTTTTCAAGACCAAAGACTTCTGCAAGATATGACAAAATAATAATTTATAAATTATCAAGGACTCATGAGGAAGGGGGAGCTGGGAGGGAGGGGGAAAAAAGAGGACCTGATGCAAAGGGCTTAAGTGGAGAGCAAATGCTTTGAAAATGATGAAGGCAAAGAATTTACAGATGTGCTTTACACAATTGATGTATGTATGGATTGTGATAAGAGTTGTATGAGTCCCTGATAAAATGTTTAAAAAAGAAAAAACCTCCACCTACCACCCACCCCACCACATCTAGGGGGATGAACAATAGAAACAGGGGTGAAGGGAAGTAGCAGATAGCATAAGGTATGAAAATAATAATAAGTTATAATTTATCAGGGTTAAGAAAGGTAGGAGGGTGGGGGAGGGGAGGGGGAAAGGGCTCACGCAGAAAGAAAATGTTTTGAAAATGATGATGACAACTTATCTACAAATGTGTTTAATACAATTGACGTATGGATTGTTCTAAGAGTTTCAAGAGCCCCCAACAAATGATTTATTAATTAAAAATAACTTTTTGTACAATCACAACAAGGTGGCTACATATACATATATAGACTTTTCTAGATGGAATACAGAGAAATCAAATTGACTATATCTGTGGAAAGAGAATATGCAGAAACTCAATATCAGTGGCTAAAAACAGAACATGTGTTGATTGTGGAACAGACCACAAATTGGTCATTTGTAAGTTCAGGTTGAATCTGAAGAAAATTAAAACAAGTCCATGGGAGCCAAAATGCAATATGGAGTCTATCCCCCCCTGAATTTTGAGAACATCTCAAGGACAGATTTGATGCATTGAACATTAACAACAGAAGACCTGATGATTTATGGGTGACATCAAGAATATCACATATGAAGAAAGCAAACGGTCATTAAAAAGGCAGGAAAGAAAGAAAAGATCAAAGTGAATGTCAGAAGAGACTCTGAAACTTTCTTTTGTTCATAAAGCACAAGTAAGAAATGATGAAGTAACAAAACTGAACAGAACACTTTGAAAGAAGGCAAAGTAAAATATTATGGTAATGTGTGCAAAGACCTAGAGTTAGAAAGCTAAAAAGGAAGAACATGTTCAGCATAACTCAAGCTGAACGAACTGAAGAAAACATTCACATTGAGTTATAATACTGAAAGGTTCTATGGGCAAAATATTGCACAATGCAGAAAGCATCAAAAGAGCATAGAAGGAGTTGATGTACCATAAAGAATTGGTGGGCATACAACCATTTTAAGAGGTAGCTTATGATCAATAACCCATGGTACTGAAGGAAGAAGTCCAAGAAACATTGATGGCATTTGGGAAAATAAGACTGAGAACTCAGTGAATAACCACCGAAATATTTCAAGAAACACTTGAAGCACTCATTCATCCATGCCAAAAAATGTGGAAGAGGGAAACCTAGTCACCTGACTGGAAGAGATCCATATTTGTACCCAATCCAAAAATAGGTAACCGAACAGAATGTTGAAATTATCTAACAATATCATTAGTAGTACATTCAACTGAAACTTAGGGGAAGAAAACTCAAAAGAAGTTACAGCAGTACATCCATAAGGAGCTGGCAGAATTTAAAGTCATTTTCAGAAGAGGATATGGTAGGAGGGATATTATTATTGATGTAAGATGGATCTGGGCTGAGAGCTGATAATACCAGAAAGATGTTGATCTGAACAAGCTATGAATTGTATTGAGAAGAATGTGAAATCAAAGACACTTCATTGTGCTCATGCAGAACCTGTACATGGACTAAGAGGCAGTCAAATAGGATAGGGGAATGATATTTTTTTCTTTTGTGTGTGGTTATTTTTTAAAATCATTTTATTGGGGTTCATACAACTCTTATCACAATCCATACATACATCAATTGAGTAAATCACTCTTATACATTCGTTGCCTTCATCAATCTCAAAATTCACCTTCCACTTGGGTTCCTGGAATCAGCTCATTTTCTTTTTTTCCCTCCCCCTCCCTCCCCGCTTCCCCTTCCCTCATGAACCCTTAATAATTTATAAATTATTATTTTATCTTATCTTATACTGTCCGGCATCTCCCTTCACCCACTTTCCTGTTGCCCATCCCCCAGAGAGGAGGTTATATGTAGATCCCCGAGATCAGTTCCCTCTTTCTACACCCCCTTCCCTCCCAGTATTGCCACTCTCACCGTTGGTCCTGAGGGGTTCATCTGTCCTAGATTCCCTCTGTTTCCAGATCCAAACTGTACCGCTGTGCATCCTCTGGTCTAACTAGGTTTGCAAGGTAGAATTGGGATCATGATAGTTGGGGGGGAAGAAGCATTTAAGAACTAGAGGAAGGTTGTGAGTTTCATTATTGCTACACTGAACCCTGAGTGACTCATCTCCTCCCCACGACCCCTTTGCAAGGGATGTCCAGTTGTCTACACATGGGCATTGGGTCCCCATCATGCACTCCCCTCATTCACGATGATATGACATTTTTCCCCGCCTTTGTTGCTTGAAACCTGGTACCCTAGGCCCTTCATGATCACACATGTTGGTGTCTGCTTCCATGTGGGCTTTGTTGCTTCTGGGCTAGATGGCCACTTATTTACTTTCAAGCCTTTAAGACCCCAGATGCTATAGCTCTTGATAGTCGGGCACCATCAGCCTTCTTCACCACACTTACTTATGCACACATTCAGCTTCAGTGTTTATGTGAGGAAGGTGATCACACAATGATGGTTTTTGTTCTTTGGTGTCTTGTAACTGATTCCTTCAACACCTCATGTTCACTTAGGCTTGTGTACTTCTTCTCTGTGGGCTTTGTTGCTTCTGAGCTAGATGACCAGTTGTTTGCCTTCAAGCCTTTAAGACCTCAGACGCTATATCTTTTGATAGCTGGGCCCCATCAATTTTCTTCACTACGTTTGCTTATGCACACGTCTGTCTTCAGCGATCATGTCGGGAAGGTGGGTGTCATGGAATGACCGTTTAGCTGAGCAAGGTGCTTTGGTATTGAGGGAGTGCGCACAAGGAGGTCCAATGTCCACCTGCTACCCCACTACTGAACCTATAAATAAATGCACATAGTTCTAATTCTAGGGGAATGATTTAAAATCAGGAAAGATGAGAAACTATTGGGGTTGTATCCTGTCATAATATTTATTCTGTATGTTAAGCAATAATGTGAGAAACTAAACCATCTGAAGAAGAACAAAGCATGAGGATTGAGGAACGTTTATCAGCAACGTGAAATACGCAGATGACACAGCCAGCCTGCAGTATGGATTGCAACTCAATGAGAAGAAAACCAGAATCCTCCCCAGTGGACCAATAGACCACATCACGATAAGAGGAGAGCCATTCCACCGTCAACGCCCAAGGAAGCAGCTGTCAAGAAATCAAATGACATTGATTTTACTTTAAAGATCTCTTTACAGTATTGAAGAGCAAGGATATCACTTTTAGGACAGTGTTAGACTGATTTTTCTGGAGAAACTTGATAGCAAGAAAGAAGGTTTTCATCAAGAAAGTGGCCCAGCTCAGTCAGCTCAAGTCCATGAGTCAGATCCTAGCTGGAGGCTCTCAGACACATGCAGTGCCACCAGATGAAGCAGGAAGATGATGTGAGAAACTGCAAGAGCACAAGCTAGTGGATGCCGTGCCACATGGATCCAAGGTTCTCAGGAACATGGTAGGGTGCCAACCGCTCCACAGCCAGTGGCTCATGAGGGCCATAGGGCCAGAGACAGATACAGACTCTAGGCAAACAGGAAATGAAGGACAAGAGAGAGAAGCTCTCCACACCTCTTACGAAAGGCCACACCTTCAGGAAGCATCATTAGGCTGTGACTTATTGATAGGTGTGACTCCATCCCTATTGTCACACTGGTGCAAGTTGACATAAAACCTAATTGTCACAAGGACTAAGGAGCACCTGACCCAATTCATGGTATTTTAAATAGTCTCATTTGCATGTGAAAGTTGGACAATGAATAAGGAAGACTGAAGAAGAATTGATGCTTTTAAATTATGGTGCTGGAGAAGAATATTGGAAGGATCATGAGGTGCCATAATTAAAAACAAATCTGAGTTGGAAGAAGTATAAACCGAATGCTCCATAGAAGTGAGGATGGTGAGATTTTGCCTTCTGTACTTTTCCCATGTTATAAGGAGAAACTAGTCCTTGGGAAAGGACGCCATGCTTGGTAAAGTAGAAGAGCGTCAAAAAGAGAAAAGCCCTTGACGAGATGGATCGACACAGTGACTTCAACAATGGGCTCAAGCATAACAACTGTGAGAAGGGTGCAGGATTGGGTAGTGCTGTTTCTTTCTGTTGTGCATCTGTTAACTACGAGTTGAAACTGTCTTGAGGGCACCTATCAAGAACAACATGTCACCCTTAACAGAATCGGCTGATTTCTGTTTCTTGGAACTTTGCTATTAATGCTGTCCTGTTGTTTTCATTTGCATATCCTAATGGTTAAGATAGTGAAAGATACTGCAAAGAAGATTGAAAGTGCCCTGTGGTAGTTACATAATCTGGTGTCAACTTACGACTATGAAGAGTGAAGGGGTGGAGTTTATCCTGTCAATCTGGATGCAGCTTGATGACCTCATTTGGAGGCACTATGGAGATAAATAGCTCTCTGGAGGTGGAACACACACACTTTCTTTGCGAGACTTTCTTGTTGACAAGCCACCTGGAACTATGCTGCTGGCAGCCAGAGCCCCATAGCTGGAGGAGCCATGTGGAGACCCATGTCAGCACTATGATGCTTCCACCGCCACTGGATCCACAAGAATCTCCACCCACTGGTCTGTGATCTTCCTGCATTTGGCATCATTGCATGTATTTCGTGAGCCTGAAGAGGTCTTTATAGATTGGTATTAGACATATGGGCTAATATAGGACTTACAGATTTGATCTAGAGTGGGCTGAGATGTTTTCTCAATATATAATTTATTTTTTATTGAAGACTTAAAAAAATCATTTTATTAGGGGCTCATATAACTCTTATCACAATCCATACATACATCAATTGTGTAAAGCACATTTGTACATTCGTTGCCCTCATCATTTTCAAAACATTTGCTCTCCTCTTAAGCCCCTGGCATCAGCTCATTTTTCCCCTCCCTTCCCTCTTTCCCCTCCCTCATGAACCGTTGATATTTTGTAAATTAATATTTCGTCATATCTTATACTTTCCAAAGCCTCCCTTCACCCACTTTTCTGTTGTCCGTCTCCCAGGGACATGGTTATATGTAGATCCTTGTAATCAGTTCCCCCTTTCCACACACCCTCCCTCCACCCTCCCAGTATTTAAGACTCTTTCTTAAACACATATGAGTGTCTATGGATTTGTTTCTCTAGTCAAACCAGACTACCACAGCCATGAACTATTAAAAGGACAAATAAATACCTTGAATGAGCTACGGCCAGGATGCTCCTTAGAGACAAGGATAGCAAGACTTCATTTTACATATTTGAACATATTGTAGGAGAGACTACCCCTGAGAAGTAGTACATCATGCTTGGTAAAATGGAGGCATAGTGAAGAAGAGGAAGACCTTCAACAAGATGGATTGGCACCAAGGCGACAACAATGAAATGAGGCACAGGAACAGTTTTTGAGGATGGTGTAGGATCAGGCAGTGTTTCCTTCTACTGGGCATAGGGCTGCTATGGATCTCAACAGACTTAATAGAGCCTAACAATAGCAACAACCACAATGGTTAATGTCTGTGAGCATATCTTCATGTGTTTGTTGGCCACGTGAGTAGTCGTCTTTTGCGAAGTGTTCCGTTCATGTCCTTTGCCCATTTTCCATATATTTGTCTTTTTCTTATTGAGGTGTTCAAGTTTTCTACACATTTTTGAGATTAATCCCTTGTCTGACATGTGATTACCAAAATTTTTGCTCACAGTCTGTGGCTTCTCTTTTTACTTTTTGGTGAAATATTTTTGTGTGTGGATCATTTTATTGGGGGCTCATACGACTCATCACAATCCATACATACATCCATTGTGTCGAGCACATTTGTGCATTTGTTGCCATCATCATTTTCAAAACATTTTCTTTCTACTTGAGCCCTTGGTATCAGCTCCTTATTTTACCCCCTTGCTCCCTCATCCTCTCTTCCTTACAAACCCTTGATTATTTATAAATTATTATTATTTTGTCATGTCTTATACTGATGTCACCCTTCACCCACTTTTCTGTTGTCCGTCTCCCAGGGAGGAGGTTATATGTAGATCATTGTGATTGGTTCCCCTTTCTCCCCCACCTATTCCTTTGTCTGCTGGTATTGGTACTCTCAATATTGGTCCTGAGGGGTTTATCTGTCCTGGATTCCCTGTTTCCAGTTCCTATCTGTACCAGTGTACATCCTCTGGTCTAGCCAGATTTGTAAGGTAGAATTGGGATCATGATAGTGGGGGGAGAAAGCATTTAAGAACTAGAGGAAAATTGTATGTTTCATTGTTGATACCCTGCACCCTGACTGGCTCATCTCCTTTCCATGACCCTTATGTAAGGGGATGTCCAGTTGTCTACATATGGGCTTTGGGTCTTCAATCCGCACTTCCCCTCATTCACAAAGGTATGATTTTTTTGGTGTGTGTTGTTCTTTGATGCCTGATAGCTGATCCTATTTAAACCTTGTGATCACACAGCATGATGTGCTTCTTCCATGTGGGTTTTGTTGCTTCGCACCTAAATGGCCGCTTGTTTATCTTCAAGCCTTTTAAGACTCCAGATGATGTATCTTTGATAGCTGGACACCATCAGCTTTCTTCTTGGTGAAATCTTTTGCTTCACTCAAGGGTCTAATTCCTAGGAGGCTCTGGTCATCTAGTTTGTTCTCTACTGTTCATATTTTTCATGATGTGATTATGTGTGATGTTGTATTCATGCTATGTATCAAGGTCCCTAAATTTGTTCCTATCTTTTCTTTGATGATCTTAATAACTCTAGGGTTTAAATTTACATCTTTGATCCATTTTGAGTTCATTTTCGTATATGGTATAAGATACAAGTTCTATTCCATTTTTCTGCAAATGGCTATGCAGTTTTGCCAGCACCATTTATTAAAAAGACTATCTGTGTTAGTTACATAATTTTGTGTCAACTTGAAGATATGTATAATTGTAGTGGTAGTATTTAACCTGTCAAGCAGGTCACAGTCTGATTGGGCCTCCTTGTGGGTGTGCCTTCCTCATAAGGAGGGCTCTGGGACTCTCCCCTTTCTCTGCCTTCACCTGTTGGCTAAACCTGGTTAATGTCAGTCTTGCCATGTTACCATTGCCACATGTCTTTGCACCCACTAACCTCTGATCTTCCTGTATTCTCTCTCATTCCTTGTGACTGAATGAGTCTGAAGAGGGGCTTATGGATGCGTATAGGGCTTATGAACCTGAGTTGCACTGGGCTGGGATAGTTTCTTGAAATATAATTAATTCTTAATATAAAGCTCTTTCTTAAAAATATGTGAATGCCCTCCCTCAACATAAGAACACTTTGTTCTTACAGCCTGGCATTCTGTGATCCTCACCCTCCAGCATGATCTCTGAAGACAAATGGGTGCACAAGCAAATATGGTGAAGAATTTGATGGTGTCCAGTTATCAAAAGATATAGGGTCTGGGGTCTTAAAGGCTTGAAGTTAAACAAGTGGACATAGAGCAGAGAAGTAACAAGCCCACATGTAAGAAACACACCAGCCTGTGCGGGTGGTTAGATCAGCTATCCCGCATCAAGCTACATCTGAAAGGCAAAGAAAGAGACATGTACAAAGCATGGGATTGGGAGGACAGCAGTGTGATGGACTGAAGCACTGAGTTTATTCAAAGCTTGGGTTTTATACTCTTCTTACAAGGGAATGGTTACAAAACAAACATCAAAGAACTTTAGAAACATTCCTAAACTCTTATCTATGCAAATGTTACTTAACGAGTCACACTTTCTTAACATTTGAATAATAAAAGCACTGTTCTAAGACAGGCACAAAAGGATCTTAAAGAGGTCGTAAATAGCTGAGTTATCTCTCAATGTTTTTAGCTGCAAGGTAATAAAGAACTGAGTTATTTGGCAATGTTTTTGTCTGCAAAGACACAGAGGCACAGGGGACTAATTGGTCACCCATCAATTAACACCTTGATCAGCTGAGGCCTCCTACAAGCCTGTGCAATCATGAGGTGTCATGGGATCAGGTAACAGGCATTAGAAGACCCCAAACAAATAAACAAAACATATTCTTGAGAAAGAGGTGAGTTGGAGCAGAGACCCAAAACCCATCTGTGGACAATGGGACATCCCATTACAGAAGGGTTTCAAGGAAGGGATCAGTCAACCAGGGTGAAGTATAGCACTGATGAAACACACTTTATTCCTCTGGTTCATTGAGGCTTCCTCACCCACCATCATCATGACCCCAAACCTGCCTTTCACTGCGGGCTAGGCTGGAGCATGTACACAGGTACAGATAAGAGATCATGATACACGGAAGGAATCCAGGTCAGATAAACCCCTGAGGAACAGAAATGGGAGTAGCAATACCAAGAGGGAACGAGGAAGGTGAGGAGAGGTGGGTGTGGGGTGGGAAAGAATGCCCAGGGGAAGGGAGACAGTGGTCACTGTAAGATATGAAATTAATAATAATTTACAATTTATCAAGGGGTTACTAGAGTGGGAGGGGAAGAAGGAGGGCAAAAAGAGAAGCTGATTCAAATAGAATGTGTTTAGAAAATAATGATGGCAACATATGTACAAATATGCTTGATATAGTTGCTATATGGATTGTTATAAGAGTTGTAATGGTCCCAATAAAATGATCATACATATCTGGATTTGTTTCTCTGGTCAACCTGGCCCAACATACTATCTGTTGTCCATTTAATGAGGGTGACCTTTGTCAAATAACGCTATCCACTCGTCCACTGCCATTGAGAGAATTTCAACTAATAACAGTGCTATAGGGGAGAATAGAACTGCCCTTTTAGGTTTCTCAGGCTGTAAATTTCACAAAAGGAAAAATCCTGATCTTATTCCTTGATTCATTTATTTCTGCTATAGTCTTTATGATTATTTTATATTGGTGATTGAAAATTCTTTTGTTGCTTTTGTTCTAGTTGTGAAAATGCTGGGATAGATTGTTGATTATAATTCTCTTTTCTTTTTGATATATGTATTTATCATTATAAATTTCTGTTTGAGTCTTGATTTTGCTGTGTCCCAAAGGTTTTGTTATGTTGTGCTTTCATTCTCATTTGTTTCAAAATTTTTAAAATTTAATTTCTTATTTTATCTATAACCCAGTATTTTTAACCAATATGTTTCTCAGTTTCTATGTATTTGGTTTTGACGCTTGCTCTTTATACTGTTGATTTCTAATTTTATAGCATGTGGTCTGTGAAAATGGATTGTAAAATTTCACTATTTATTAAAGTTTTCTTTGTGTCCTACCATCTGATCTGTTCTAGAGAGTATTCCCTGTGCACTAGAAAAATAATGTTTTCATTGGGCAGAGCACTCTGTATATTTCCAGAAAGTCAAGTTAATTAATTGTGTTATTAATTCTTCTATGTCTTTATCGAATTTCTTTCCTGATGATCTGTCCTTCTTAGGGAATTGTGTATTTAAATATCCTACTATCATCGTTATATTGCCTATTTCTGTATTCTGTTCTCTGAGAGTTTTCTTAATACTATTCTTCTTGATAGCGTCCCACATAATTCTTCAGCTTTCTTTTAATTCCTTTGCTCTCTGTTGTTTTTTATTGGTTGTAGTCAAGGGATTTATCTTCAAGTCCACTAGTTCAGCCTTCAATATCTTCAATGCCATTACTCTTCTCTTATAAAGTGTCTAATTTTGTGTTTTCTTCTGAGCACTCATCTGGATTTCTTTTTTGTTCTTGTTGTAGAAAGGTTGGTAGTTTTCCTATTTTTTTCAATAGGTCTTTCAATATCTCCGTTGATTGGATATATTTGTATATCATTGTCCTAAATGATTTTTCTGCTATTTCCATAGCATTTTTTCTTTGGAAAATTCTTTTGAATTTTGGTATTGTTCACTTGTTTGTGCCTTTTTGTTTTCCATGTTACTGACGTTGACTGTTGTCTTCTCATCATTGTGATGCAGCTGTTGGGCATGTGGGGGAGGCTGGGTTATATGGGGCTAGTTGACTCCATCAAGTGGTTAAAGAGAGGATTAATATAAACCAGAAAACAATGAGGCAGAAAGGAGATAAAAGAGAAAAAGTAATTAAGAGAGGAAAATTAAGAAGAAGGTAATAGAAAAAATAGTAATAGTTAGATATGTTTAAATAGAAAAGAAAAAAATGGGTGCGCAGTGGGAGAAAAAAAAAGAAAGAAAGCATTCTTTGCTTGGAATCTTCCCTCAGCCCATGGGGAAGCCTTGCTGCCTTTATAGGAAAGTGCACTACCGACGAACTGTCTTGAGGAAGGCATGGCACCAATGTAGGCTCAGAGTACACTCTAGTGGAGCACAGGATCCTGAGCTAGAGGCCAGTAGGGCAAGTGCATGTGAGCATGTGGCAGTTACCTGTGGCAGAGGGATGTACAGTGGTGCTCCCTGGCAGAGGAGTGTGCAATGCTGGCAACAGCCTCTCATGGTGCACTATGCACTATGTTAAGAGAGTGCACTGTGGCTGCAGCAGGACACATGAGGGGAGCCAGGGGTGGTGGTGGAATCTTGAGGTAGGGGAGAGCATGGCAGTGGCATCAGCAGCTCACAGAAGAGGAGTGCATAACAGTGGTGGCAGCTAGGGTGAGTGCAGGGCATTTTGGGAACAGTTCTGCTTCTTCCTCCCCTTGCTCTGCCAGAACCCACAGTCTCTGAGGTATGGAAACCTGGGTCCACTTAACTTTACGCTGTTACTCAAGTTTCTAAGTGTGTTAGTCTGGGTACATTAGAGAAACAAATCCACAGAAACACAAATGTATAAGAGAGAGTTATATAAAGGGTAAGTGCACATCAAGAAAACATCCCAAACCAGGGCCGGCCAAGCCCACAAGTCCAATGTTAGCCCATATGTTGGACACCAATCCACAAAGTCCTCCTCCATCACACAAAGCACACACTATGATGTCAATTGCTGGAAGAAAGCCAAATCAGTGAACATGTAAGCATGTTAGCGCTGGCAGGGGTCTCCACGTGGCTGCTCCAGCACCCAGGGCTGCATCGGGGTAGGTCCATATGGCTTCTCCTCAGGGATGTCGTACAGGAAGCCTTGCCAATTGAAGCAGGGAACTGGCTAAGGCAGCTGCACCCTGGTCTGACCATCAGAAAGCAAACGACCTGAGAACGTGAAAGGCGAGGCTCACCAAGCCATGTGTCTTTCTGTCCTTCAATTAACCCCACATGTGTTTATCGGCCAGGCCAGGTTGGCACAATAAACTTTAATTATCTCACTAAGGAACTTGTCTTTTTCTTCACATTAATTTTCTCTTGACGAATGTAGAGGGGATTCTCTTTGTCTATATTTAGGTGTCTATCTTATCTCTCTTAATTCAGGCAGCTCTGTTGTAATACTCTCTATTTCAATTCTTTTTCATGATAATCTCCTCCTCTCCTCCTCTGTGTGTTTGATTCTCCAGGGGTTTGTTAATTTTATGAATCTTTTCAGAGAGCCAGCCTGTGGTCTTTTTGATTCTTCTATGCTTTTTTCTGTTCCATTTATTTCTGCTCTAACCTTTATTATTTCTTTTCGTTTGGTGATTGTAGGCTTATTTTGCTGCTCTTGTTGTTCTGCAGTGTTGATTTTGGTTCTTTTAAAAAATGTGTTCATTCATTGCTCTAAATTGCCCTCTAAATACTGCTTTGTTGTGTCTCAAAGGTTTGGGGTATGTTATTTGAAATTCTTGTACAATACAAGGAAAATTTTAAACTTCATTCTTAATTTTCTCTATAGCCCAGTAGTTTCAAATTAGGATGTTATTCCATTCCCATGTATTGTTTTTCCTCTTTTTATCTTCCTATTGAACAACCACCTTTGATTTTTTTTTTTCACCTTTGATTCTTAACCAAGCATTCAATCATTTGTACTCAGGGAGTCCAATAATCTACTAGAAAATTGCCTAGTAAGTCTGTTGCTGCTAGCAATAAGCAAGTTGATTTCCATTCACCGAGTAAATTTGAATCACCAACTACCAATTAGATGCCAACCATTCAATCATTGTTCACCAGGGCTCCTTACTTTTTCCTTAAAAACAAAATTCTTTAGATTTTCTTTATCATCATCCTTAGTATTATGTGACTTTAGAATTTTAAAAAATAACCATTTATGTTTAGTTAAACTATGTACATGCATAAAATATTTAGTAAGAAGAGCTGTCTTTTTTTCCCCGTTTACATTCTCCAAACTTTTAAGACCAAAATGGGAGTGCCTGATACATATTCAAAACAAAAGTGCCCGTGAACATTTGGTAAAGGCGAAATGAAAGCAGAAGACAAAGAACATCTCCAGGGCATGACAAATCCTCTACAGTATGTGTCAGGTAGTCATTGTTTCCTTTGACACATTATTTTGGCAAATTGAAACTTATATATTTCCATACTATACAATATGGTTCTGATTATGTGACAATCACTGAAAGTCAGGTGAAATGATCTCCTCCCAAAGCTCAAACAAAAATCTAAATGTGTAGGAGCAGATCTGCAGGATAATCTTCTGTTCTGAAACGAATGTCATCAGAATGGGCACTATTAACTGAGTCGAGTTGGGGCAGTGTTTATAGAAAATCCCCCATAGTTATTTGTATAGCATGCTCTAGTCCAGGAATAGAAACTGACTACAGCTATGAGAGTCTACAGTATGGAAAGGAGGCACGGTGGTTAAGCCAACTGAAAGGTTGGTGATTAGATTGTACTGGTTGCTCTTCAAGAGAAAGATGTAGTAATAGTCCACTTCTGTAAACATTACAGCCTTGGAAATCCACGGCAATGAGTTGCTATGAGTTGATGGTAATGGGTTTTGGCAATATATAGAAAGGAGTCTTGGGGTGCAGTGATTAGGAGCTTGACAGCTAATCAAAAGGTTATCAGTTCACAACTACCAACCTTTCTATAGAAGACCAATGAGGCAATTAGCTTCTGGAAAGACAGTTTTGGAAACCCTATGAGGCAGTTCTATACTGTCCTTCAGGTTTATTATGAGTAAAAGCAACTCAAAATCAGTGGGATTTGGGGTTTATACTATGGATAATTTCCATTGCAATATTATATTGATTATTTTAACATTTGGAATTCTTTAATGTTATCAGATCCACTTAGCATCCCAGCCTCAGGATCTTTAAAGGTAAAGTTGGGTTACCTAAAGAGAATAAAACAAACAGCAAAATGTAGGAGGGTTACCAAGTCATCAAAATTCTTCAAAAATGGATTGTTGATGTAAAACTTTGGAGACAAATGAGAAGGTTCCCCAAAATAAAACAAATAAACAAAAAATGAACAAAAGCTCTGCTAGGTGGAACTTTAGTTGTACACATTTTTCCTGCTAGGCAAGCATTGAGCAACTCACTCTGAGTTTGTGCACCCAGTGGCATCTCCTGGGAAGGTTTTCTCTAGTCACTGAATTTTTTCCTAAAAACATTTTCGCTTGAAACTCGTTTTTGTTTGTTTGTTTGTTTGTTTGTTTGTTTTTTAATTTTAACAATTTATTAGGGGCTCATACAATTCTTATCACAGTTCATACATATACATACATCAATTGTATAAAGCACATCCATACATTCCCTGCCCCAAGGAAACTCGTTTTTTGTGATCACTGATTTAAGAGAACTACATGTGGCTATGAAATTTTATTTCCTGCTTGGGAAAAATGCCACAGAAACTGTTGTGATGTTAAACGCAGCTTACAAGGACAGTGCTATGGGAAAAACTCAAGTGTACCAGTGGTTTTCTCCTTTCAAAAAAGGTGAAATGAACAAACAATCCTTGAACTTTAAAAAAAAAAAGGTGCAATGTTAATAACAAACCTTTTTCTGGACATCAATCAATTTTCCAAATGAACGAAAAAGGCAACAAAATCTGTGTACTTATGCTTGAAGCCCAATAACAGACCATTGAAGAGATAGGGAAGTTATCTGGCTATCTCAGAGTTCCATTCAGCAAATTTTAATGGAAGCTTTGGGAATGAGAACAGTGACTGTGAAATTTGTGCCTGAGGTTCTGGCTAAGCACGAAAAAGAGTGTCTAGAGGAAACACGCCCTGCTTCGAAAGAACATGGAATCTGAAGCAACCCAGACTTTTTTTCCCTCCAAGGTCATTACTGGTGGTACGACATGATGCTATTCTTATGATCCCAAAAGCAAACACCAATCAAGCCAGAGAAAGATGCCGTTGTCAACTCACCCAAAAGAAGCCCGCCAAGTGAGATACAGATGATGCTCATTTGTTTTCTTTAATGTGAAAGTTCATTTGGAGTTCATTCTACCAGGTCAGACTGTTAATTGAGCTTTCTATTTAGAGGTTCTGAAAAGATTGTGTAACAGTTTGCAACATAAAAAAAAACCTGATTTGTGGCAGCTGGGGGACTGGTTTTGTTGCCACGACAATGCACCTGCTCATGCAGCCATCTCAGTGTACCAGTTTTGGGCAAAAAACAGCATGCCTCTGCTGCCCCACACAACTTACTCACCTGACCTCACTCTATGCAACTTCTTTTTGTTTCTGTGAAGAAAGTGGGACGTGAAAGGACAGCAACCTGACCATGTAGAAGAGGTGAAGAAAAAAGGAGGAAGGTGCTGTCAGCCATCCAAACATATGTTTGAAAATATTTCCAAAAATGGAATCGCAGATTTGACAAATGTATTAAGTGTAATAGAAAGTAATTTGAAGATGATAAGGTTGTTTTAGAAAATAATTTAAATACCTAGCTTTAAAAAAATCCTATTTGGGGGGAGGGGGATACCACCCCATATTGCTTTTTGTTCTATGAATGTCCAGAAAATTCAGACAGCTGAAGTATTGAAAAATTGAAGGCTTATGAATTATTTTCAAAGGGATCAGTCCTTGAAATACAGATGTTTTAGTGTCAAGTTCAGGTATGTGAATGTTAAATGAATTTTCTTTTAGGAAACAAGGAAAATAGAGTCTACCACCAGATATAATCATTTTCTTCTTAACAAGGCCAATTTTCAGAAATACCAGAAACATAGAGAAAACTACAACATGTCAAAAGTTTCTTCTCCATACTCCCATGAGAGCAAGTAAATCTCCCTTGCATAGTTTTCATTCGAATTTCTATCCCGTTAGGGATGATACCTCAGCAGAGTAATGTGCTTAGCACCACTCAGGCAGGAATCTCACTGGTCATAAACATTTCAGAAATACACTTCTAAGCCAACTTCGGCCAGGAGCCAAGACAATACAGTAATCCATCTGGACAGCTGCAAGGGGAAAGTTGGGTCAGAGATAAGCAGCACGGTTGAACGCTCACAACTCAGTCGCCATCTAACAAGGCCAGGCTGGGGCTATGCAGCACAGGTGTTGGACTTTCCCTCCCAGAGGCTCAATGAATACATCATTCAACCCTGTCACTGTAACTACATTCACTCCAATATTTAAAATGGATGAATTTCCCAAATGCATGCATGGATGCTAAAATCAGTGTTGAACAAAAATCCTCAGTGTTTAAAAAAAATTAATTTCAAGTTTTTCCTGGGTTTTCATCTCATTTGTTTAGCACGTTATGTACTGAGTGCCTACTCTATGTCAGGGTTTTCCTGTGGTTAAACCAGGCAGAGAAAATAGAGCTGCCAAGGTTTGCCCTGTTCATTTGTCTTCCAAATGAACAAACTTCCAAAGGAGCTTGAAGCTTAGGATTGATGCTTTTGGAGGCAGCTTCCAAAAATGTTATCACTTACTGGTGATGGATGGATGAAGTGATTTTTTTTCCTAAAGCAAGTTCATTTCATAAAGAATATAAAAGCAAAGCCAAATTTCTTTAAGGATTTAATGTTTAAGATATGAAATAATGTAAAAGTATAATTTAGATGAAGGGCTTGTTGAAATAATACACTTGAAAATTTAAATAATGTGATTATAAATTACCTCTAGTATAGTAACCAGCATGCTTTCTGTTACAAGTGACAGGAACCCAGCCCCAAATAGCCCAAGCATAAAATAAAACTCATGGGCTTGTGTAACTGGTAAACTCAGGGTGGGATTTGTTTTAAGAAGACATCTCCAGGGTCTTAGATGAGGTCATCAGGTCTCTCAGTTCTAAGTGTTCACTTTTCTGGGTCTATTCTTCTCTACCCTAACTTTTCCCATGTGACAAGGAGATTCTTGTGGAATATTCTCCAGTTAACATTTGCCCATGTACACGTAATGCAAAAAAGGAGGAACTTTCTCCTCTACCTAACCAGTTAAAGCCTCTGTAAGAACAACAATTGGCCTGACTCGGGATGCATGCACTTGCCGGAACAATCACAGAAACCAAGAAAACGAGGTGTTCGGAATGTTCAGACCTGGGTCATATGCCCCAGGGGGTCAGATCTGAGTTTAGGGTTTCTCAAAACCCGCCCGATTGCGTGGTTGCTTGAGAGAAGGAAATCTCCAAAGGAAAATCTTCCATCTACCTCTTGGGTCAGCCACTTCCAATGGATGTTTGAGCTTCCTATCTAGCTCGGTGGCTTTTCAATATGTAGCAGCAGCATCTGGAGGGCTGGTTGAGATACAGCTTGCTGGAGTCCACCTAGTGGCTTCAGTAAGGTGATACGGGGGCAGAACCGGTGACACTATCAAAGGGGGCGGCACAAAATGTCTACCTATAAAATGTTTGGTGAGTATTTTGGAAGAAAGTTGTCATTTTTTAATAAAAATGTCCCTGAGGTTAGTTACAGCAATAACATTTTGCTTAAGTCCAGTTTACATGTGTCATATACCTACAAGGTTAAAACTGTGTTAATTTGCTTTTTTGAAGCTTTTAATGTGCTTTGATCAGAGCTGTCATTTACTACTCCATTACAAAGATGCTTTAAATCAAATAGTTCATCTGCACATACTGCAAACACACACTGTTGTTTTGTTGCTACCAGCGTTTACATCATAACAGGTTTTGTAAAGTTTGGGGCTGCTTTAGTTATAATATTGTGGTAATTAGTACCTGTGAACCTAGATAAATAAGTTTCTTGAGGATGTAATTAATATTGTAATTAAAGAAAAAGGAAAAAAATACTCTGATCACTTATTAATAATTTTATAACTAATCATGTAAGTCAGCATAGCAAGATTACCCCCCAAATTTTTGTTAGTATTCAATTCATATAAGCTATAAAATAGTACATTTAAGCATTGTACACAATTACTATATAATCGGAATCGATAATAAGCATCACTAAATGTTTTGTATGGTCTGGTGTGAGGAGGTGCATGGAGCGGGTACACCAGTGTTGGTACTGGATTATACCAAGCCCAATTAGGAGCCCTGGTGGTGTGGTGGTTATGCGTTGGGCTGTGATCTGCATAGTTAATGGTTTGGAAACACCAGCAGCTCCATGGAAGAAAGACTGGGCTTTCTACTCCTCTAAACAGCTACAGTCTCAGAACCTCAAAGCCTCTTAGGGGGACACTATGAGTCAGCATTGACTCGATGACAGTGTGTTTGTTTTTTAGTGGCCTAGTGGATTATGAAAGGGACTGCTAACCACAAAATGAGCAGTTCAAAACCACCAGCCATTCCGTGGGAGAAAGATGAGATTTTCTACTCCTGTCAAGAGTTACAGTGGGAGAAACCCACCGAAACAGTTCTGCTCCGTCTTGTAGAGTCACTATGAGTTGCCATCTACTCAATGGAAATGACTTTGAGGTTTTTACTGAAGATGCCACTTGGAGTTTCCAATTCAGTTGGTTAATTTCTAACTGATGCTTGTATGAGCCACATTTTCAGAACTACTATTCTCAGATTTTGTTGTTGTTGTTAAAAAACATATTACTCATATGCATATGAATCCCTGATATGTTTCAGGTTGTTTTTTCTTCTTCCGATTTTAAGGAACAAATAATTCTTCCTGGTTAACTTTGTGACCCTGAGAATTACTTAACCACTTTGTCTTTGATTTTGTTTGCATTTCCCGCCTCTGGTTATTCCAGAGATTGTTGTCTGTTGTCACTCGGGAGTCAGTCCTGACTCCTCCGGAGTCATCTTACAATCGCTGCCGTATTTGGAACTCCCTGTTGCAGACCCCTTATCTGTCCATTTCATTGAGGGGCTTCCTCCTTTTCCCTGACCAATTTAATTCTACTTTACCAGGTACGCGGTCCTTCTCCAGGGACTGGTCCCTTCGGATAACATGCCCAGAGAGCAAGAAATAAAGCCCACTATCCTTACTTACAGAGCATATTCCAGCTGTAGTTCTTTGAAAAATTTGTTCCTTTTGCTGGGAGTTTATGGAAATCCAGTACCATAATCCAAAGGCATCACTCCTTCATTCGCCTTCCTTACTTATTGTCTACAGATGTCTTCTACAGACATGTGAGGCTATTCAAAATACCACAGCTGGAGTCAGGTGCATCTTAAAGTGACACTTTTATTTTTTTAACACTTTAAAAGAGGCCTTTTGCAGATTCTGCTACTACAAGGCATCATGTGACTTATTGACTGCTGCTTCCATGGGCATTGATTGAGGGTTAAAGTAAATGAAATTTTGGAAAATGTAAATCTGTACCCTACTTATCATTTCCTTGTAATCTTTTTTCGGTTTATTGGTCCAGTTGCGAGGATTTTTGCTTTCTGTACATTGAGGTGTAATCCATTCTGAAGGCTGTCTTTAAGCATCCTCAACAAGCACTTTAAGTCCTCTTCCCTTTCAATAAGCAGGGATGTGTCATTTGCAAATCCTAGGTTATTAATGAACCTTTCTACTGTTCTACAATTCTTTATATAGCCCAGTTCCTTATATTATTTGCCCAGCATAGAAACTGATAAGTATGATGAAAGGATACTACCCTGATGCATATTTTTCCTGATTTTAAACTACTCTGTATCCCCTTGATCTGTTTGAAGTACTGCCTCTTGATCTAGAAACAGGTTCCACATTAACACTACTGAATATTCTATCATTTCCACTCTTTTCAAGATTATCCATGGTTTGTTATTTTACACACATTAAAATATCTTTGCATTGTCCATAAAAGACAAGTAACTACCTTTCTGGTAGTCTCTGCTGTAGCTGACATCCAAAATGATATCCCTCTTTCCACATCCTCTTTTAAATCCAATGTGTATTTCTTACAGTTCCTTGTCAATCTACTGCTGCAACCATCTAAAAAATGATCTTTAACCAATTTTATTTGCATTTGATATTAATGATATTATTCAATAAATTCTGCATGCACACATGCAGAATTCCAGTTGGTTGGTCAAGTAATTATTTTCAAATTTCTTGGCATAGATTACTGAGAGCTTTTGTTGCTGCATTAGTTATAAGGTTATGATGTTGATAAAGAGATAACTTCTGCTTGTTTACTGCATTTGTTTACAACAAATAAGGGACACTTTGAGGTCTAGGGTGTACCTGACCCAGGCCCTTGATCTTTTCAATTGTATCTTATGCACAGGAAGTTTGCACGATAAATAAGGAAGTCTGCAGAAGAATTGATGCATTTACATTCTATAATTTTATTCACTACTATCAAAGAATATTGGATGTGTCATGGACTGCCAGAAGAATAAATAAATCTTTCTTGGAAGAAGGACCGTGAGAATGCTCACGAGAACTGAGGATGAGACTTCACATAATTTAGCCATGGTATCAGAAGAGATCCGTCTCTGGAAAAGGACAGCATGCTTGGCGAAGTGGGTCACCAAGGGAGCAGCAAAATAGAAGACCCTCCAGGCGATGGATTGACACAACACTGGGCTCAAATATAACAACAATTGTGAGGATTGTGCAGGACTGGGCAGCACTTTGTCTATTGTACATAGTAGGAGCGGACTCAATGGCACTGAGCAAAAAGTTACCCCAGGTTCTTGTGTTTGCAGCCAAGAATTCTGCGTAGGGCAAAATAAATATCTTTTTTACTTGAATATTTAAAAAAATGTATATTTAAAAATTATCTTTAGAATTGAAATACCAGATGCATTCCCATTAATACCAGCAATAAAATAAGGAAAGATACTACCTCAATTATGTGAAATAATAAGCATAGGTAAATGTAAAGAGGCCAAAGTCTTACCCCTGGTTACCAGTGGGGAATGGAGGGGTAAGAGCCAGAGGAGGAAAGGGGGAATCTTTATTTAGTAAGCAGTAATTTTAAAATTTCTGATAATGAGAAATTTGTAATGATTATGAGTGATGATTGTGCAACATGCTTAAACTAAGTGATATCTCCAAATTTTATACATATAAATGTTGAATTTGCGGATGTTGTGCTATATCTTTTGTACCAATTTAAAATAAGGGAGAGTGCCCTCTAAGATTATTATTATTTGACACTCTTTTGGAATACTAATCAATGGGAGCTGCAAGTATTGGAAAGAGCAACTAGAGAATCCACTCAAACTATTAGAAATGGGAAATGATTTACACATTTGATTATCCAAAGAAGAAGCTTTTCTACATATGATCACGATCTTTAAAAAGAAAAAATAAATATTTTTTAAGATAAAGTTTTCAAAGGACTTTATCAAGTAACAGTAAGGCCTGATATCATCAACACTTTAGCACTGCACTGAGAGCTGTCACAGAAAAATAAAATAAAACTCATTGATATGGAGTCAAGTTTGACTCATAGTAACCCTTAGCAAAAGGAGGCTAAGACAGCAGGTTGACTAATTCTAATGTGATAGCTACATGGAATCCTGGAACAGAAAAGGGATACAGGTAGAAATGAAAGAAACCTGGATAAAGTGTGGGGTTTAGTTAGTAATGACTTCTTCTGGTTCATTAATCATGGCACAGGTACCACACTAATGCAAAGTGTTAATAATAAAGTGGATTATATGGGGATTCTGGGCACTATCTATGCAATCTTTTTGTAAATGTGGTAATTGCAGTCTGTCAATCAGGTCACAGACTGATGGTGCCTCCTTGTGGGTGTGACTTCATAAGGAGGGTCCTGAGAACCTTCCCCCAGCCCCTGCTTCACCTGTGTGGCAGTGAGCCATTTGAGCCCTGTGATGTGGCCACCACCATTGGATCCACACGACTCTGCACCCACTGGCCTGTGATCTTCCTGCACTCTGCATAATTGCATGTGGCTGTGTGAGTTTGCAGAGGCACTTACAGACAAGTATCAGGCTTATGGCATGATCTGGACTGGGCTTGGACGTTTACTTGACATCTAATTACTTCTTGATATAGAACTCTCTTTCATATATATGAGTGTCACTAGATTTGTTTCCCAGCCTAGTACTTACATCTAACATTATTCTAATATTAAAAGTTTCTTTTTTAAATGCTACTAAAAAATAAAATTGAAATAAACAGAAATATACAACTAATTTTCAGATAGGAAGACTTTAGGTTATAAAAAAATGTCAGTTTTTCCTAGTCAATTCAATAAAATCCCAACTAGATATGTTCTGTTTTCTTTGTTGATTTATTTTATGAAACTCAATAACTCTAAAATTCAATGAGAAGAATAAAATTATAAGGATATCTAAGGAAATTTAAATAGATTAAAAGTTATTTTGACTGGAACATGTAAGCAAATGCTAGCACTGGAACAGGAGAGGAGGTACAGATTACTACAGAAATAGAACCTAGCCTCCAAGTGGACTCTGGTAAGGGGATTTTTCTACGTGATAAAGAGATATTTCTAATTTTTGTAGGGGGAATGGTTTATTACGTAAAAAATGTTGAAGTAATGAAGTGTGCATTTGAGGCCTAGAAATGGAACTGGATTTCTATCATATCAAGTTATTTGCTTATTTGTTTGTCTTAAAGTGACCTATTTTGTAACTTTTCTTGTTAATAAAACTTCCCTGACTCTAGAAACAGCGTGGATAAAATGTATGTACAAGACACTGACGCGTGAAAACAGCACAGAAGGTGAACAGTTTAGGGAAGGATTTTTGCTATTGACACAGGGGTAGATTACCCAAGAAACTAAGTAAACATAGGCTTACTTGAGCTTATTGACTAATCAATGGTGAAATTCACATAAAATTGGTCACTACACACTAGTTAATCAGTTAAGACAAAAACAAAGGGAATTTGCATTGAAGGCAGCATTATTTATACACAAAAGACCTAAAACATGGACACTTAATTAGAAGTATTTTCACTTGTGAGCCCTAGCAAGGGAGGAAGAATGAATCCCAGTCCCAATACTGACATCCCCTGGATGGGACCCTAGGGGTGGAGACCCAGGGGAGAGGCCAATTTTACTGGTAACCTAAGGATATGCAAGTGAGGTATTGTTTATACCCCAAATTATAATATGGAAACTTTCAGTTACAAGTTAAAGAAAACAGAAGAATATGTAGATTGTTGCTGCTATTCTTCACACTGGACATGGGAGATGATTTTACAGATCATCTTACTAAGAACACACCCCTGCTTAAATCTCTGACAAAAGCCAGTCAGCCTGTTTCAACAGATCTGGAGACGGGGTGCTTACTTGTTCCTGAAACCTTTACTTTCGGAATTAATCTGAGATTTGTTTGGGCTGGATTCTCCATCTGAGCCAGTATTTAAAACTCCAAACTGACTCCTAGAACCTCCCTGTGAGTTGCTGAGACTGTAGCTGTTTACTGGAGCAGAAAGCCCAGTCTTTCTCTAGAGGAGCTGCCAAGGGTTTTGAACTTCTGACCTTGTGATCACAGCCCAATGTGTAAGCACTACACCACTAGCACCCTTGAGCCAGTATAGGCTAAGTCTAATGGATCGTTACACTTCCAAAAATTTAAAGACAGTCACGGTACATGATAATTCTTAGCTAAAGTGATTGGATTTGTGTTGATTTACTCAGCTGTCCCTCACATGAGAGCCCTGGCCGTTTAGTGGGTTGCGAGTTGAATTGAACTGCTAACCTCAGGATCATTGGTTAGAAATCCCATCAGCTACGAGACAGGGGTGGTTTTCTACTCCCCCAAAAATTCACCCTCACAACTGAATGGGCAACATCGTGGTAACAAGAGCAAAGATTGAAGCTGTGAAGGATTTTTTTCCTTGCTGGGATCCACAATCCATGCTCAGGGAAGCAGCCGTTGAGGCATCAAAACTCACAGTGCACTGGGCAAATCTGCTGCACCGGACATCTTTAGAAGATTGACAAGCAGGGGTGGGACTTCGAGGAGTAAGGCGTGCCTGACCCACGGCATGGTCTTTTCAATTGCCCCCTAGGCATGTGCAAGTTGGACATTGAGTAAGGAAGACAGAAGAAGAAATGATGTGTAGGGTGTCCTGGAGAAGACTATTGAAAGTACCCTTGATTGCTAAAAGGACACGCAAATGTATCTTAGAAGAAGAAAGGCCAGAGTACTCCTTAAAGGCAAGGATGGCCAGACTTGGTCTTACATCCCGACCCACTTTGAACATGTGGTCAGGAGAGCCAGTCCCTGGAGAAGGAGGCTATGGCTCAGTTCAGGAGAGGGGCAGAGAGCGAGGCCCTCCAATGAGGTGGATTTACACAGCGGCTGCCACAATGGACGGCAACTGCGAAGTGCCCCGGGATCAGGCAGTGTTGCCTTCTGTTGTGCTTAGGGTGGCTATGGGTCGGAACCAACTTGAGGGCACATGAACAACAAAGATTTTCCGTCGTAGAAACTCACAAGGGCAGTTCTGCTCTGTCCTGTAGACTTATTGTGAGTCAGAATTGACTCAGAGGCAGTCAGCAGGTCATTGCATAACAGGTTTCAGCCCTTCACTCTCCTGGCTTCTCTGTGAGCACTTGGCAGTCATCTTTTTTTTTTTTTTAACATTTTATTAGGGGCTCATACAACTCTTATCACAATCCATACATATACATACATCAATTGTATAAAGCACATCTGTACATTCTTTGCCCTAATCATTTTCAAAGCATTTGCTCTCCACTTTAGCCTTTTGCATCAAGTCCTCTTTTTTTCCCCTCCCTGCCCGCTCCCTCCTCCCTCATGAGCCCTTGATAATTGATAAATTATTATTTTGTCATATCTTTCCCTATCCATCCTCTCCCTTCACCCCCTTCTCTGTTGTCCGTCCCCCAGGGAGGAGGTCACATGTAGATCCTTGTAATTGGTTCCCCCTTTCCAACCCACTCACCCTCCACTCTCCCAGTATCACCCCGCACATACCTGATCCTGAAGGTATCATCCACCCTGGATTCTCTGTGCCTCCAGCTCCTATATGCACCAGTGTACATCCTCTGCTCTATCCAGATTTGCAACGTAGAATTCGGATCATGGTAGTTGGCGGGGAGGAAGCATTTAGGAACTGGGGGAAAGCTGTATACTTCATCGGTGCTACATCGCACCCTGAATGACTCATCTCCTCCCCTAGACCCCTCTGTGAGGGGATCTCCAGTGGTCGACAAATGGGCTTTGGGTCTCCACTCTGCACTTCCCCCTTCATTCATTATGGTAAGATTTCTTTTTTTGGATGATGCCTTATACCTGATCCCTTTGACACCTGGCAGTCGTCTTTTAAAGGCACGGCACCCAGATTTCAAGCATGCTTTGGATGCAGAGAGAGTGTGACTATCTTCTAGGCTTTTCCATTATGCAGAACAAGAGCAAACTGACCTTTTTCTTGGTCGACACATTAAAATGGGTGTGTACTGATCGAACTGCCAACTACATTCCCCAAATAATTGTCACATGAAGTACAGTGATCCCTGTGATTGCTTCGCTCAAGGCAGCTGCTGTGCGCGTGTGAGACTCACGTGCCCTCGGGGACATGTTCAAGCAACAGGAAGAACACGAACACACACACACCACTGCTGCAAGTGGGTTCTCACTTACAGCAATCCCCATAGGATAGGATCCTGGGTGGGGTAGTGGTTCCACCTTGGACTGCGATCTGCATGGTCGGCAGTTCAAAACCACCAGCAGGCTCCACGGGAGAAAGTCTGCGTTTTCTACTCCCATAAACAGGTACAGTCTCGGGAACACATAGGAGGTCCTTATAAATCAGCCTTGAGTCAATGGCAGTGAGTTATAGGACAAAGTAGCGCTACCTGCATGATATTTGAGAAGTTGCCGTCTTTACTGAAGCTGACTGCCACTCCTTTCTCCCGCAGCGCAGCGGAAGGGTCCGACCTTTCCATTAGCAGCTGAGCGCTGGTAGCACTGCACAACCAGGACCCCATAGTCCACCCAACATTAAAGCTGTGTTTGCAGATTCCAGTGAATCTAGTCATATGTTCTATCTTTTCAGAAAGGAATAGCTACATCTTTTTAACTGCTGGCTAAGTGCCAGATTCTCTAATGTTTTCACCAAATATGCTTTGCTACACAGATATGGAAATAGCCATAAGGATCATAAGCATTAATTTTTTGCACATAAAGTTAAGATCCAATTTTGGAGTATCTTTACTATTTCAGTTTTGAAGACATAATGGGTTCTTAAAAAATGTGGTCATATATTTGTATTACACTTAAAGACTGGACTTTGACAGCATGTAAGGGAATTAGTTACTTTTATCCTCCCAAAGCCTAGCTCGTAAAACATAAAGTTATAGCTTGTTTTTTAGGCTTTAAGAGTCTGAAAAGGGATTAAAATTAAAGTAAATATTAGTGATGTTTAGGAAATGTTACAGGGCTTTTATGCCCTCAAGCTAAATTGTTGCTCTTTGGGCTCATTTCAGTTGAGATAAGTACTGAAACCTCAGAAACGAGTATGAAACAGAAAAGTTTCAGGGCTCAGATTACAGTGCTTGGAACAGTCAGTGTTTTGCTATCTTTCTAGCACAGAAAAGGGAATGTGTCGAATTCTTACAAATATATGAGCTTCTAGCTTGACCTTATAAATGCTTGTTAAAAATATTTGGGTCACTTAAACATCTTACCAAAAATTCAGCTGTTTGAGCTAATTGTTTATTAATTCAAAACAAATTGCTTCATGCTTCATCATTCTTTGGAAGTGTATGTATTTGAAGTCATATTTGGCTCCAAGTTAATTGTGTATAACCTTATCTAACACATAATGCTAAAAGAAGGGAAGTGTAGGGAACATTTTTTGCCAGATTTTGCATTTATATACTTCTAATATTTCATGATTTGAATAGTAAAGCTATGTGATGAGGTTAAAAAATAAAACACTAAATACAAAATCACTGACATTAATGTAGTCACCCTTCAAAAAACAATTTCACTCAGTATAACTAGGGGCCCTGGTGACTGGGTGGTTATGCCTAGGGCTTCTAATGGCAAAGTCAACAGTCAGAAACCACCAGCCTCTCTGCAGGAGAAAGATGGGGCTTTCAACTCCTGTAAAGAGTTGCCTTCTAAGAAACTCTCAGGAAGTTCTACCCTTTCCTATAAGGGTCACCATGAGTCAGCATCAACGCAAGGCCAATGAATTTGCTTTTATTGCGAGCACCGATGCATACGGAGGCAAAGTCCAGGGTTGGCCCTTCCTCTGTTTGCTGCTCAAGCCAGGAACCTCCGTGCAATTTCTGGAGGTGGGGCTTCCAGAAATAGGAGCTGTCTTGCAAATGTGGGCTGAGGTGTGAGATCCCTTTCCATTTTCTTCCTGCGTACTAGTTTTGCTGCCCTTTTTTATTATTATAAATCATTTTATTGGGGGCTTGTACAACTCATCACAAGCCACACATCCATCCATTGTGTCGAGCACATTTGGACCTATGTTGCCATCATCATTTTCAAAACATTTTCTTTCTAGTTGAGCCCTTGGTATCAGCTCCTCATTTCCCCCCTCCCTCCCACTCCCTTCCTCCCTCATGAGCCCTTGATAATTTATAAATTATTATTATTTTTTCATGTCTTGCACTCTCCGGTGTCTCCCTTTACCCCCTTGTCTGTTGTCCATCCCCCTGGAATGGGGTTATAGGTAGGTCACTGTGATCAGTTCCCCTTTTCTCCCCCCACCTTCCCCTTCTCCTCCTGGTATGGCTGTCAGTATTTCTCCCGAGGAGTTTATCTGTCCTGTAGTCCCAGGCCTCACAGGCTTTGGGGAGCTGACCTGTTGTTGACACTGTGCTGTCCTTGTTCAAGGTGAACATGGATGCTTTCTCTACTCACTTCCTCCTGGGTGGTCTCTCTTTGCCTCCAGTGGAATCTTAATTTGGTCCAAGGGTGGGGGAAACTCTGCAAACGTGCATCTGGCTGTTAGTGTCTTTATATCAACCAGTGGCTTTATAATGTCAGCTCCCCAGTAATTAAACCCTTCCCCTAAAGCAAAGAATGACTCATAACAAGCTGCATGGGAGAGGCCCTCCAGGTACGCAGAAGAATTTCACTGAACACAGAGTGAGCGGGAAGGGATACAAGTTATACATTATTCATCCTTTGAAGTTTTCTACTATCAAATGACTTTACAGGGAAACTCAATGGATAACCTATTATGTCAGACAGGGTTCTCTAGGGAAACAAAACCAGACGCTAATAATTTTATATATATTTATATAAATGATAACATAATAAATAAGCAGTTCATTAAACTATAAAGCAGTACAAATAGCTCAGTGCAGCTCACTCCTGTGAGACAGTTGTGAGACACTGGCAGTCCTTCAAGTCTTGAGGGCTGCCGGTGGTCCTCTGTAAAGAAATTCAGGCTATCCGGCCACAGGCAGCAAACAGCAAGGCAGGTCACCAACAGTCAGCCAGATGACACAGTCTGACAGTCTCCAACTCAAGAGATGTAAATTCCAATAGTGTGGCAACGCAGGTCTTGAAGAAACCTCAAATTAAAGCGACACAGTCCACAGGTTAGATGTCCCACAGGTAGTGTAGCTTGCAAATTGAGGCACACAACAAACAAGGCAGCCATACACTGGTCCAATGATCAAAGAGCAAGAGACAAGAAAGGCGAGACTTGCCGAGCCATTTATTTCTCTGCCCTTCAATTAATCCCACATATGTTCATTGGTCATGTTAGCACAATAAATGTTAACTATCTCACCTATAATTACTAAAAAATGAAAAGATGTGTATGAGTAGTTCCTTTAGGTTGTATACATAAGTCCTGAGAGAAAAATCTATAAAAATAATACACTTAATTAAACTAGGTGAAATTCTTGAGGAAAATATGTTGACTCAGGATTATTAATGTTGACCACTCTTTTAAGCACTGTTAGCGGAATGAACCTGCTCGTCTCGAGGGTACAGAAGTTCATTGTGTGAATAAATCCCAATTCATTGTATCATGGCTTTTAGGATTATTTCCAGTTTTTGGCAATTGCAAAGTGTGCTGCTTTGAAACCCTTGGTGTGCTTCTTTCTAAACCTTGTCTTATGATTTGGCTGATGGTTTGCAGAGAAAATTGGTTTTCCCTTCCACACTTCATACACATTCTGTTTTGGGAAATCGATTGTAATCTCTAGTGTGTGTCTTCTGATAACTGGTTTAAGAATTTTTTATGGGGATTTCATTTGTTTCCTAGGACTGCCATTAACAATTCACTACAGACGGTGTGGCTTAAAACAACAGCGTGTTATCTCACAGATCCAGAGACCAAAGAACAAATTCAGAGTGTCAGGAGAATTCATTCCCTTGAAAGGCTCTGAGGGCGAGTGGGTTTCCTGTCTCTCTCCGTTTCTGGTGGTTGCTCACAATCCTTGATCATCATTCTAATCTCTGCTTCTCTCTGCACATGGAGTTCTCCCGGATGGGCTTTACATGGTCTTCTTCTGAGGACACTCATGATTGGGTTTAGGGCTCACCCTAAATCAATATGATCTAATCTAAACTGGTTACAGCAGCAAAGGTTCTATTTCCATATAAGATCACTTTCGGAGGCTTCAACTAGATGCGGGTTTGGGGGGAAATGTATTCAACCAAGTACCAGTAAAGTCTTCGAGGTAAAATTGGTGGCATGTGCTATGCATATACTTAGATATTGTCAAAGAATTTTCCTAAGTTGTTGGCCAATGTTATGGTCTCACCAGGAATAAGTATTCCAGTTGCTCTACATCCTTGTCAACAATGGATATTTTCAGTCTTTTTCATTTTAATCATCCTTGTGAATGTGTAATATTACAGTTTTGATGGAAATTTTCCTGGTGACACAAAAACAAACAAAACCGAACTCTCTTTCCTGTGTGTATTGCCTGTTTGAACACCCTCTTTTGTGGCATTATCGTTTGGTGTCCCCATTTTTGTTCTGTCTTGGTTTTGTCGGAATTGACTTTCCTTTTCGTGTTGATTTGTTTGTTGTGGGGTGCTCTTGAGTCATTCCAATAGCCACCCTAACTACTACCTGCAAAAACATTGCCCCGTCCTGTAATCCTGACAGCTATGTTTAAGTCTATGGCGACAGCCTCTGTGTCAGTCCAGCTCATTGAGGGACCTCACCTTTTTTGATGATCCTCCACTTTGCCAAACATTGTGTCCTTCTCACAACATGTCCAGAGTATGAAACCCAAGTGCACTTCTTCCAAACCGATTTGCTCATTTTCCTGGCAGCCCATTGTATATTCAATATTCTTTGCCAACATCCTAACTCAAATGCACCGATTCTTTTCATGTCTTCCTTGTTCCACTGACCAGCCTTGGCATGCATATGAGGTGACTGGAAATACTGTGGTTGGTGTCAGGGGCATCTTAAGCCTCAAAGAAACATCTCTGCTCTTTCACATCTTAAACAGATCTTGTACAGGAGATTTGCCCAGAGCAATACATCCTTTGATATCTTGACTGCTGTTTTCATGAACATTGATTGGGGATCAAAGTAAAATGAAATCCTTGACAACTTCAATCTTGTCTCGGTTTATCATGATGTTATTTATTGATCCAGTTGGATTTTCGTTTTCTTTATATCGTTATAATCCACGCTGAAGGCTTTAGTCTTTGATCTTCACCAAATAAGTGCTTCAAGTCTTCTTTGCTGCCAACAGGCACGCCATCTGCATATTGCAGGTTGTTAATAAGCCTTCCTCCAATCCTCAGGCTGCAATTTTCTTAATGTACTATAGCTTTTCAGATTAATTTCTCAGCATACCAAATGATTAAATATGGTAAAAGAATACAACCCTGTCACACACCTTTCCTGATATTAAATCGTGCAGTATTCCCTCTTTCTGTTCCAATTCATATACATTTTATTTTAATTCATCCATCACAATTCTCCCAATGGACCACCACTTACCTCCCTTCCTGTGTTTCTTGTTTCCATTCCTCTTTCCTTGCTAAACCTCTGAACCTTGTTGGGTCTCTGCTGCCCTTTTGATCCAAAATGGCTGATTTTTCTAACCTTGGGGGGAGTTCACTTTCCAATCAAAAAAAGCAACTAAATGCCATTGTCTTGAGAATTCTACCTGTTTCGATCTAACCAATACACCTGGTCTCTTTTATGATTTTCAGTTTTATTCCACACTCTCTCCCACTCTATCCAGGATCTTCTAATGCGCTCCTTTTCAGAGCAGTTGATGGTGGTAGGTGGGCACCATCTAGTTCTGGTCTTAGGGTTTGAAGACTTAAGATTTGTGTAGTCTATCAATTCATTGGACTAGTTGTTTCTACATGACTTGATTTTGTAAGGATTCTTTCCTCTAGGTGAGAAGAGACCAATAGTTGCACTTTAGTTTTTTCCTCCTTTTAGTATATTTACTTCTATTGTGAATAAAGTGAGAGATTTACATTTCAAGCCATCAACTGAGCTTCAAACAGCTCAGCCTGCCCACCCCACCCCTGCAGTCGGTCCTACCCTCCCTCCTCTGAATTATTTTCTCCCTTTTGTGGTCTTCCACCCTCCCTTTCACCCAAACCAACACCTACTACTTCTCTAGTCCCTTGTTTCACCTTCCCTTCCTGGCCCTCCCTCCTTGGTTGCCTTCAAAGTCAATTTCCTTTGTTGCGCAGGTTCTTTTTCTTGGTCTTTATCCTTATAGCAGTGGTCACATGCAATATTTGTTCTTTGGTGATTGTCTAGCTTCACTCAGAATAACCATTTCCAGGTCGATGCATGTCTTGAGGGCATTGTAGTTTTATCACTTTAAAATATATATATTTTTAGAAATGCATAGAGTTCCATTGTGTGTATGTTTCTTTATCCACTAATCTACTGATGGGCATTTGGGCTGTTTCCAACTTCGTGTTATTGTGAAAGTATTGTGATGAACATGAGAGTGCCTGTGTGTGCTGGTGCTAGGCCTCATATTTATTTAAGGTATATATCTAGCAGAGGTATTGCTGGATCATATGGGATTTTTATTCCCAGCTGCTTGAAGTATCATCACATTGCTTTCACAATGGCTGTACATATTTACAGACCCACCAGCAGTATATAAGGGTTTGAATCTCTTCAAATCCTCTCTACCATTTGCTGTTTTCTGTTTGTTTGCTTGTTTTTTAATCTGGTTGTCATTTTCAGTGGAAGGTGGTCTCTAATCTTTGCTTTGAGTTGCAGCTCCTAGATGGCTAATGATTGTGAGCATCTTTTCATGTTTGTTAGCCATTTGGATGCTATTTTTGGTCCTTTCTATTTTTATGCTTTATGCAATAGTCAATATTTTGCCCATAGAGTAATTTAAGGTTGCAATGCAAGATTTGAATATTTCCCAGTTTTTTCAACTTGAGGAGTGCTGATCATGTGCTCTCTCTTGGTTCTCTAACTCCAGGTCATTGCATATTTCATTACAGGACTGTCTTTGTGAGTTGCCCTTTTGAAATGTCCGGTTTAACTCTTTTACTTCATCATTTCTTTCAGTTGCTTACCCTTCTCTGTGTTCAAGAGCAAGTTTTAGAGTCTCTTCTGACATATATTTTGGTCTTTTCTTCTTTCCATGTTGATGACCTTTTCCTTTCTTCATTTGTGACATTCTTGAGCTTATTCCTCAGGACCCCATTAGTGTTAAACAGTGCTAATGTCTAATGTGTCAAATCTAATCTTCCGATGACTTCTCTTAATTCAAGTGGAATATTCTTGTCGATCAGTTTGATGTACTTGGTGACTTTCATGTTGCTGTAATGCTAGAAGCTCTATCACCTGTATTAAAATACCGGAAGGGTCCCCCACACTGGACAGGTTTCAGTAGTGTTTCCACTAGGGCAAAGTAGGAAGAAAGAGAGGCAGACCACTTTTAAGAAGTTAGCCACTTCTTCCATATGGGCTTGTTGCTTCTCTGCTAGATGGCCGCTTATTTAGCTTCAAGCCTTTAAGACCCCAGATGCTGTATCTTTTGATATCTGAGCACCATCCACTTTCTTCACCACATTTGCTTATGCGCCCATTTTGTCTTCAGCGATTATCAGAAAGGTAAGCATCGCAGAATACCATGTTATTAGAACAAAGTGTTCTTGCATTGATGTAGGGCTTGAGCAGAGGCCCAACGTTAGTCTACTGCCTCAGTGTATTGTTGTGTATATACATAGGCCAATACCTCTATTTTTATTAATTAATGTATTTATATATGTACGTGCCTATGTTTATAGCTCTATCCATAGCTTTGCTTCCTAGATCTTTCCTCTGTTTCCTTTTACCTTCCTCCTGCCCCACCACCATGCTTGCCCTACTTCTGCCTCTTAGTCATTTCTCCCAGCTAGATCGTTGTTGGTCTGACACCCCCAGGATCTCTACATTCTCCTCATTGTTTATTTTAATTCCCTAGTTTTTCCCCTGTCTGTGGTGTTGTTTGCTCACTGTTCCCTTCCCCATCCTCCTCCTCCTCCTCCTCCTCTTCTCAAGTCCCTCCAGAATGGTCAGTCCCATTGTTTTCTCCTCGAGCTTGCTTCTCATGCCTATCTTATATAGGTAAGCAAAACCAATAATAACAGAGACAAAACAAAAGAAAAACATCAAAAGATTGAATTAAAAGAGGGGGGGGAGATAATAATCACTAGGGGGGGGCAGCAAAACCATACACAATTCTAGGTCTGTCTGCTGACCTTTATGATGATCTCCCCATTGGTGCTGGGGCAATTCTGGGAACTGCGCCTCCAAGCCTAAAGTCTATTTTGTGGGCTCTTCAGGGGGTTTTGTGGCATTGCTTTGCTCCCATTGCTGATCTGTTATGTTCTCTTCTTGGCCTACCCTGCTTTCAGGGGTTCAGACTGGTGTAACTCCCCGCCGTGTGTCCCCAGTATTGTCCTCTGTTGTGGTATGCTCCAATGAGGGGACATCATTGTTTGAGCGGTTGTCAGTCCTACAGTCCTCTCTGTGCCTTAGCAGCTCTGTGCAGGGACCTTGTCCTCCAGGCTTGGTGTGCCGATATGTCTATTTATAGACACTCAATCTCTCTTTTTCCTTCTTGGTTTGCTTCTGTGTGCACATGCGATGCCGGCCCCTCTCCCCAACCTGTAGGTTTAGGGTTGCCCTCTGTAGCACATACATCTAGGAGGGGAGTCAGCTTGGCTCTGAGGAGGTGTCAACAGGATCAGGTAACAGGTATCAGAATGCCCAAAATGCGTTTGAATGATGGTGTTGGTGAAGAATAGTGAAACCACCAGAGACTGCCAAAAGAATCAACCAACCTGTCTTGAAGTACAGCTCCTTAGAGGTAAGGATGGTGAGACGTAGTCTCACATATTTTGGACATAGTGTAAGGAGAAACCAGGCCCTGGAGAAAGACATCATCCTTGGTTAAATAGCAGGCCAACAAAAATGGGGAAAACCTTTGATGTGATGGGCTGACCCAGTGGCTGCATTGACAGGTTCAGGCATCAGAACAATTAGGAGGCTCCCACAAAACCAGGCTGCATTTCCTTCTGCTGTGAGTCAGGTTGCTATGTGTGGGAATTAACTCAAGGCCACCTGGCAACAGCAACATCCTCAACAACACTTGTTGCCTGTTCTTGTGACTGTAACTCTGCTAGTGGGTGTGAAGCGGCACCTCATGGTGGTTTCGATTGGCATTTCCCTGATGACTAATGTTGAGTACCCTTTCATTCATTTATTAACAAATAGCTATAGCTATTCAAAATATCTCTTCAAACTCTTTACCCATTTTTAATTATTTGTCTTCTCATCACTAAGGCGCCCTGTGCTGCAATGGTTACATGTTGGGCTGTAACCTCAGGTTCAACAGTTCAAAAACACCAGCCACTCCACAGGAGAAAGATGGGGCTTTCTACTGTGTACATAATCACAGTCTCAGGATTCCCAAGGGCAGTTCTACCCTGTCCTGTCACTATGTGTCAGAATTGATGGGATAGCAGTATGTTTGGAATTTTGGTCTTTTTACTACTTAGTTTAAAGAGCTGTTTATATATTCTGAAAAACCATACCTCATCAGATTTATGATAGGCAAAGCATTTAATAAAGTAGCAATGTTTGGTTGTGAAGATCTCAAACACGAGCGCTCTGGAAAATACCACTATTTAAAAAGAATCATTTTATTGGGGGCTCTTACAGCTCTTACTACATTCCATCAATCAATTGTATCAAACATATTTGTACATATGTTGCCATCATCATTTCCAAAACATTTTCTACTTGAGTCCTTGGTATAAGCTTCTCTTTTACCCCCTCCCTTACTCACCCTCCCTCCCTTGTGGATCCTTGATCAGTTAGTTATATATTTTTTATTATTATTTCGTATCTTACACTGTCAATTGTCTCCATTCACCCACATGTCCGTTTTTGTCCCTTTGGGGGGGCTATATATCCAACCTTGGGATGGGTCGCCTCTTTCTCCCCTTTCTCCCTCCCCAACCATCCACCTACCCTCATGATATCACTACTCCCACTACTGTTCCTGTGGGGTTTATCTGTCCTGAATTCCACGTGTCAAGAGCTCTCATCTGTACCACTCTGTGTTCTTTTAGCCAGACTTGTAAGGTAGAACTGGGTCATGGTAGTGGGGTGGAGGTTGGGGAAGCATTCAGGAGCTAGAGGAATGATGTGTGTTTCTTTGGTGCTATACTGCACCCTGGTTGAATCATCCCTTCCTTATACCCCTTCTGTGGGCGGATATCCAATTGTCTTTGCGTCTCCACTCCAAACCCCCTCTTTTTCATGGATATAGTTGTTTGTTCTGGATCTTTTGATACCTGATCCTGTCAACACCTCATGATCGCACAGGCTGGTGTGATTCTTCCATGTGGACTTATTTGCTTCCCTGCGAGGTGGCTGCTTGTTTAACTTCAAGCCTTGAAGACCACAGATGCTACATCATTTGATAGCCGGGCATCATTTGCTCTCTTCACCACAGCAAATACTACTATTATAAGAAAAACACAAGAACAAAAAATTCTTAGTGAAAGACTTAAACTATCAAACCAAAAAATAATAAAGCGTATGACAGAACCAAGACAGAATCTTTCTGTCATATAAAAAAAAATGTGCTTTAATCTCTTAAAAACATCAAAATAAAACATCCTCAGGTTGGATCACAGAACACAAACTTCAAGTCTATGATATATATGGGAAATACTGCTCAAAGAGATTAACGAAGATTTAACATAGAAGGATGGGCAAGAGTCAGCTAAGCAATTCAAAAAGAAAAAGAAATCAGAAGCTAAAATCAGAATATAAGAAAAGAGTCATACCCTAACAAGGGATGATATTTGACCAACTTGGACTATTTTATATAATACAGTAAATATTATTTATAACAATGGTTTAATAGGTATGGATATATGAGGGGGTAACCCCCCCAAACAGATTTTTTTCCAAAGCTGCGTATTTAATTATTTTTTGATAAACAACCTTATCACTTTCAAAGTACTCTTCATTATACTTAATGCATCAGTCAAATCTGCAATTCCATTCTTGGAAACATTTTCCAAACTCATCTGTTTGTATGACTGACAGCACCCCTCATTTTCCCTTCACCCCTTCTACATCATCAAATTGCTGCCTTTTCATGCCCCTCTTCATTCTCAGAAACAAAAAGAAGTTTCACAGAGTGTGGTAAGGTGAGTCAGGTGTGTGGGGCAAAAGAGGCATACTGTTTTTTGACCAAAACTGGTGCCTGAGATGGCTGCATGGGCAGGTGCATTGTTTGGTGGCAAAACCAGTCCCCCATCTGCCACAAACTTCGGCCTTTTGTGTCGCACACTGTTACACAATCTTTGCAGAGCCCCTAAATGGAAAGCGTGATTAACAGTCTGACCTGGTGGACCAAACTCCAAATGCACTATGAGTCGACATTTTCATCCATTTGGGAAAGTGACGGATGTCCAGAGTGAGGTTTGACATCAATCGACATTTCATCTTTTTTGAGTATTTCCCATTGCGCTGTCCTTGTAAGCTACCTTGCATTCAATATCACAGCAGTTTCTGCAGCCTTTTCCCAAGCAGGAAACAAAATGTTTCTGCACAACCTCACGCTGTTCTCTTAAATCGGCCATCACAAAAAACAAGGCTCGAGTGAAATGACTTTTATGAAAAAATCCACTGTGACCAGAGAGAACCTTCTCAGGCAACACCACTGGGTGCACTAACTCGGAGCAAGTTGCTCCATGCACACCTAGCAGGGAAAATGCAAAAATGAATACTAAAGAATACTAAAGAAGCTCCACCGGCAGTTTTTTCCCTTTTTTGTGGACGTACCTCCTCATGTACATGATAGTAATGTAGTAAAGATAACCAAATAGTAAAAATTGCAAGAGATATATAAGGAGTAGTGGAAATAATTACATTACAGTCCAAATCAAATCAAGTAAACAAAAGAAATGAAGATGAGATATATATTTAAAAAGTAAAAAGAAAAATACCAGCTGCCATCAGGTTGACTCCAACTCTTGGGAATCTTATGTGTGCCAAAGAGTATCTACATTATAAGATGTATGATAGAATTTTTAAAATTTTGATAATAAATAAAATCAAAAGTGAGATATTGATACTTAATCCATTAACTTCCCCTTTAAGACTATGTTATTTGTTATTACTGATGACACACAGTAGGTGTCCATTGTATCATTTATAGTTGTATTGAAATCCTTTAATGACATGCAATGTTTTCTGCAAAGTAATTTTGGAAGTCTGACATTCCTGTTGGGGTGTACAAATACTCTTTGGCTCATTTATCAGAATATCATACTTTCTCATTTTCTTCACTTTGATAAAATGTTATCTGTCTTGGCATGCTCTCCTCAATCATTTAGATGTCTTTCTCTTATCACCTACAAATATGAATTACACTTGTTTCATGGCTATTTCATTTTAATGTGTTTCTTGGAATACCTTCTTATACTTTCAGTTCTCTTAAATTTCATTTTGTTCATTGGAAATAGTTACAAGGATCTTGACTACTCTGCTGTATCTTCTAGTGCCTCACTACTACTCAAAGTGTAGTAAGAGGACCGTAGCTTGTTAGAACTTATGTAAGAACTTGTTAGGACTACGGAATTCTTATTCTTTTCAGAACTACTGAGTCAGAATCACATTTTGACAAAATCCTCAGACCATTTATATGCACAATAAAAGTCTGAGAAGCACTGTTGAATTGTACGACTTAAGAGTTCAGAAGTCAACAAGGAAGAATATGTTCAGCATATATGAAGCTGAGAGAACTGAAGAAAAATGCAAGCCTTGAGTTGAAAATATGAAAGGATTTCATGGGCAAGATATTGAACTATACAGAAAGCATGAAAATAAAGTTGAAGGCACACAGAGTCACTGCTACAAAATAGATTGTTCAATATCCAACCATTTCAAGAGGTAGCATATGACCAAGAACTAATTGTAATGAAGGAAGAATTCCAAACTGTATCAAAGGCATTAATAAAAACAAAACTCCAGTAATTGCCAGAATACTAACTTAACTGTTTCAACAGCTGATGAAGCACTAACAACACTCACTACTCTATGCCAAGAAATTTGGAAGACAGCTACCTGGTCAACCAACTGGAAGAGATCCATGTTTGCACACATTCCAAAGACAAGTGACACACCAGAATGTGGAAATTATCAAACACCATCATTAATGCCACATGCAAGTAAAATTTTGCTCCGGATCTTTTAACAATGGTTTCTCCAGTACATTGACAGGGATCTACCAGAAATTTAAGCTGGATTCAGAAGAGGATGTGGAAGAAGAGATATTGCTGAAATCAGATGGATCTTGCTTGAAAGAAGAGACTGCATACCAGGAAATGTGTTTTCAAGTTTATTGACTATGCAACGATATTAGATTATGTGAATCATAACCAACTAGGAATAACCTTGGGAATAGAAAATGGATCAAGAGGCAGTTGCTGGAACAGTATAAGGGACTAGCCCATGATTTCAAATCAGGCAAAGTTTGTATCAGGTTGTATTCGTTTTCCATGCTTACTCCATTTGTATATTGAGCAAATAATTTGAGAAGGTGTACTACATGAAGAAGAACATAGCATCAACACTGGAGGAAGGCTTATTAACAGTCTATGACATGCAAACAACACAAACTCCCTTGCTGAAAGAAAGTGAGGAGGACTTGAAGCCCTTGCTGATGGAAAGCAAAGACTACATACAGCCTGTAGTCTACACTGCAACTCAATGTAAAGAAAACCCAAATCATCATAAATGGAGTAATAGATCACATCGTGATAAATAGAGAAAAGATGGATATTGTCAAAGATTTCATTTTCCTTGGATCCACAATCAGTGCTCATGGAAGCAGCAGCCAAGAAATCAAAAGATAAATTGCATTGGGCATATCTGCTGAGCAAGGCCTCTTTAGAGTGTTGAAGAGCAAGGATGTCATTTTGAAGACTCAGGGACACCTGACCCAGGCCATGGTGTTTTCAATCACCTCGTATGAACGTGGAAGTTGTATACTGAACAAGGAAGAGTAGACAAGAATTGATGTATGTGAATTATATATGGTGCTGGGGAAGAATATTGAAAGTGCCGTGGGCTGCCAGAAGAACAAACCAATCTGTCTTGGAAGAAGTACAATCAGAATAGTCCTACGAAGTATGAATGGCAAGACTTCATTCAACATACTCTTGAAAGTCTAGTCCTAGAAACCGACAACAGGCTTGATAAAGTAGAGGATCCGTGAAAAAGAAGACTCTCAACAAGATGGATTGGCACTGTGGCTGCAGCAATGAGCTCAACAGTAACAAACGTGAGGATGAAACAGCACTGGGCAGTGTTTCCTTCTGCTCTATGTAGGGCACAATGGGTCGAAACTACCTGAATGGCACCTAACAACAATAACAAGAGAAAAAATGGTACAATGTCCGAATTATATTCTACAAATAGATGGATGGTTCACACCATCCACACCTTGCTAGGAAATTCCTTTAATCTATTCCTGTGTTTGTTGCTAGGCGCCGTTGGCCCTAGTCATAGTGACCCTATGCACAACAGAATGAAGTACTGCCCGGTCCTGTGTCCTTCACATCTATCAAATCTGGTTGCGTTCTTTAGTTCCCAACAATATGCATCCTTATGCACACATTTTCACAACAAGATGTCACAGTTTCATCTACTTGTAAATCAAAATGTGGGATTTTGGTCATTATTTTATCAGCAATATTTATTTTACTAATATCAAATGTTGGTGGTGTAATGGACTCAGGTCAGTGGTTTGAGTCCACCAATTGCTTCTCAGAAGAAAACACAGGCTGTCTACTCCTGTCAAGACTGAAAATCTGAGGAACCCAAAGGGGGTGTTCCGCTCTGTCGGATGGAGCGGCTAGGAGTTGGAACCAGCTAGATGGCAGTGAGTGAGAGCCCAAAACTTATCATTTTCTGCTTTGTTTATATGCTTTTCTGTCAAGTTTTAGTTTCAATGCTAAAACGTACTGTACTTATTTCAACTACATTTAACATGGTAATCGAACTCAATATATACAGAGCCAAGAATGTAAACATTGCTTAACTGAAGTGTCAATGGTATAAATAGTTATGACTAAATTTGTATATATGCCAGCAATAACAACTATATTCCTGTTACCATCTTGTCAAAGGTAATGTAAGATGCCAAACAAAGTTAAGTCCCAATTTTAGGAATCCTAAAATGTAAAAGAATAAAATAATGACTTAGAGTCAATGAAACATGATATATTACATGCTGTTCCATTAAAATAGAGACTCTGCCATCAGACCAAGTACCTGTGGAAAATAACCATATAGAAGGCCAATGAAAAACTTGAATAAATTTCTGGTAATAAAAATAATAAAGGTCACATAATCTAATTGCAATGGCAGAAAATAAATAGGCCCTTCTACCTAAGTATGTCAAAAACCAAAACAAATACTCCATTTTGACTCTTATTTCAAGAAATTTCAAAATACTAGGCCACAATATGATGGGAGTGATATAGTCAAAGTTAAAGCGCAATACATTTGCAAACTGTTTAGATGGAAATTAAAATGACTATTTTTCAAAAATATTTTTATTGGCACACAATTCACATATCATACAACTCAATAGTGTTTCTCAGACTTTTATTGTGCATATGAATGATCTGAGGGTTTTGTCAAAATGTGATTTTGACTCAGTGGTTCTGAAAAGAATGAGGATTCTGCAGTCCTAACCAACTCTCACATATGGTCATTGCTACGGTCCTCTGACTACACGTTGAGTAGTAGTGAGGCACCGGAAGATACATCAAAGTAGTCAAGACCTTTGTAATGATTTCCAATGAACAAAATGGAATTTAAGAGAACTGAGAGGATCAGAAGGTATACCAAGAAACACATGAAACTGAAATAGCCATGAAACAAATGTAATTCATATTTTCAGGTGATAAGAGATAGCTATTTAAATAAATGAGAACATGCCAAGACAAATAGCATATTGTCTAAGTGAAGAAAATGAAAGTCATGTTCTGATAAATGAGCAAAAGAGCATTCGTATCCCCCACCAGGAATGTCAGACTTCAAAAATTACTTTGCAGAACACATTTCATGTCATTAAAAAATTTCAATAAACTACAAATGATACAATAGACATCTACTATGTGTCATCAGTAACAACAAATAACGTAGTCATAAAGGGGGGTTTATTGAATCAGTACCAATATCTGACTTTTTAGTTTATTTACTGCCAAAAATTTTAATTTGCTTTGATACATCTTATAAAACTGATACTCAGAGATAGTAAACCTTTCAATTATCTAGGGACAATATGTTTAATATATTTTGTTTCCTTCTCTATAAACATTTTCTCATGAATTTATAACTTGTAAAAAAAAATTCGCTATTAAAATATACCAAATTATCACTTATTTATATTTATACCAGATTTCATTTGGTGAAACACGGGAAAATTGTGCAAAACACAAATAATTGTTTGCTATGTTAGACATTTCCACATCCTGCCTGGACCTTACCCATTAAAGGTTAGAAGCATATCCTTTAATCATGATGGAAGATAAAACTCCCCAGGGTATTTCCAAAGCAGACTTTAGGTTATAGAACATTTCCATTTATCATCACTGGAAATATCATCAACTAGACTAGATTAAACTCCAGATCTGAAAGATTGAATGCAATTTCCAAATGTCTGACTTGAAATAAGATATTTAATATATCAAAGCATAAATGCTATCTAGCTAGTAATGTCTAGTAATCCGACTTAACTAGTAATGTCTAGTATTCCGACTTAACTAGTAATGTCTAGTAATCCGACTTAACTAGTAATGTCTAGTAATCCGACTTAACCACTAATGTCTAGTAATCCGACTTAACTAGTAATGGTCTAGTAATCCAACATCTTATGCAGAAGCTCGGCCCTGTGAAGTAATGATGTGTTTATTTGGAATCCATCACTTAGAGCTTCATTTAGTTGAAGGACCAATGAGCCCTGGAAATTCTCTAACTAACTGGAAATATAAGAATGACAGCTTCTCTTTGTCCTTTTACCCAAGTATGTGCCTCTTTTACTCTTTTTTCTAAACACAATGTATCCGAACACACTGTTTAAACCCAGCATGAGTACAGAATTTTGTAGAATTTAATATGACAAATGGGACTATATTTTGTATCAAAGTTTTTACTTAATCACCCTATTCTGAATGAGGTAACTTCAGGAGAACCATCTGTTCAGAAATTAACTGTATGAACCCTTCAGAGAAAATATATAAGAAGGGTAATTAACATTGTAAGCAAAACAACAATGAGAAATACAAAGCACATTTGGTTAATTTGGAAGGTCTCATTACACACTTTATTTTGCCACAGCATCTGTGTAAAATTATGTGATATATGAAATTTCCAAGCTATAATCTTGCCCCAAATTTATAAACTGCAGCTTATTTGTCCATGATGGTAAATTTGATTATGAAATAAAATCTAGGCCAATTAGTAGAATTTATAAATTAACTCATAGAAGTGTTAGTACACTGTGTTGTTCTTGTTACTGCTAGGTGCCGACAAGTTGGCTCCACGACACAGATAGCCTGCATAAACCAGAAGGAGACACAGCCCGCTGTTGTCCCATCCTCACCACTGTGGCTGTGGCTGAGCACTTGTTGCAGCCACTCTGTCAGTCCATCTCATCCGGGCTTCTGCTCCTTGGTGCTGCCCCTCCTCTTTGCTAAGCATGATGTCCTTCTCCAGGAGCTGGTCTCTCCTGAGAACAGGTCCAAAGTACTCGGCACACTCACTTCTAAGGAGCATTCTGGTGTACTTCTCCCAAGACAGATTCGTTCATTCTTGGCAGCCTGTGGTCCTTTCAATATTCATCAAAAGCACCATAATTTAAATGCATTGATTCTTCTTCAGTTTCCCTTATTTATAGTAAGTACTCGGGTTCAAAAATGCTCTTTTAGTACAGGGTAAATCCACGTACTTTCGTAATATCTGTTGGTAAAATGCTTTGGTTTATAGCAGCAGAATATAACCACATAACATATGTAACCAATAGATGGGTTATATTGAAGTTATTGGTTAATTTGCTTTGAAAACATCCACCCCAACACACTATAATGTGTAGAATAAAACTGGGAAGACTAGGTCAAAATAGTGGTTGTCTCTGTAAATGGATTTTAAGCTGTGCCCAGGCTACAGATGTCTGAAGAGACTATCTCTGGAGGACATCGTGTGTGGTCGAGGGTCATTGAACAAGAGGAAAACTCTCAACGAGATGGGTTCCTACGGTTGCTGAAACAATAGCCCTAAACAAGACAATTGGGAGGACAGCACCGGAGTGGCCAGAGTTGCATCCTTTTATACACAGGGGCCCAGGAGCTGGAGTGACTCAGCGGAACCCAGCAACCACGCAACCTAAACTAACTGCACTGCCATGAGTCCAATCCGAATCATAGAGAGTCCAGGACAAATTGGAACTGCCCCCTGAGTTTAAGAGGCTATAATCTTTACAGGACCTGTGGATTCCGAATAAAGGCGGGCTGCTAAAAGCAAGGTCACCAGTTGGAAACTAGCAGCCACTCCTTGGGAGAGTTAGAGTTTTGGAAACCCACAGGGGCAGCTCTACCCTGTCCTAGACGGTCTCTATGAGTTGGTATTGACTAGATGGCAGTGAGTTTATTTTTTTGTTTGTTTGGCGGATTCAAACTACTGACATTGCAAGTTAGCAAGCCAATGTTAACTTAGCCCTATTGGGGTTTAAAAGCACGTATACCTTTTAAATCGTTAAACTGTTATTAAAATAAGACTAACTAAAAACTATATGCACCTGGTTCAATTTACCTCCAAAATTGTCAAAGACACAATGAGGGTCATTTGTAATGCCACACACTTGCAATGAGACAAAATGAGCTCATTTGTAAGCTTGAAACTTCTCACTGCCATCAAGTTGCTGCTGAGGCACAAGGACTTACCAGGGGGTTCAAAGACTGTAAATCTTTACAGAAGCAGAATGCTCCCTCTTTCTCCTGCAGAGCCACTGGTGGTTTTGAACTGCTGACCCTACATTTAAGCAACTTAACCTGTAAGCCATTAAGCCGCCAACGACTACTTACTTACATAGGTTATCTTCATTTTACTCTTTACATTTTTCTGTTCTAAATCTTTTCGATGAGTATTTTTTACTTTTCTAATCTAAAGGGGGCTTATATTTTTAAAATTTTAATATATTATGAGCAGAATGTTGGCCAAATCCTGTTTTATAAACATGTTTTACTAAGTGGAAGTATACCACCCTGGAACAAGAAGTGCAGAGGAAACAAGGCATTGGAACAACTGAAGCCACACATGGTGCTAAGCATCACCTGAGAAAATAAGTTTCAGAAGTTAAGCAAATAAAATATCTGGCAATAAAAAACATAATGGAATCTTTAAGTATTGCTCTAAGAATTAAGCTTAAAACTGATTTCTTTCACAGGGCTTTGTGTTGTGAAAACACTTTAAACCTCTGTTTAAATATCTTGCTTAACTTCACTTAAAAACCCATCCAGGTCAACAGTTTCTCTCTTTAGAGGTGTTTCTGAATAGTTCTTTTGGGGGTAGTTATAAGACTTAGGGTTTGATGTGCAGTATGATCAACTCTTGAAATTCAAGGGGTCTCAATGTCAGGTGAGTCCACTCGGTCACAGGAACACAAACTTTCTAAATCAACACATCATAATATACAGCAATTATTTCTCCAAGAGTGATCCAAAGTCTCTGGTGAGTCACTGAGATCTTTGATATATGAGGTCAAAACTATTTACATAATCATATTAGTTACTGGCAATTTCGGCTCATACCAACCCAGGTGACGGAGTATAACTGTCCCATTGAGTTTTCTAGGCTGCACCATCTTCACAATCATTTTATCTTTGAGTCAATTATTGCAGTCACTGTATCAGTCCATCTCATTGAGAGTCATCCTCTTCTTTGATGATTAAGCCTGATGTCCTTCTCCAGAGACTTGTTCCTACTGATAACATGTCCAAAGTATCTCAGATGTAGTCTCAACATCTTCCCTTCTAAAGCGCAATCTGGCTGTACTTCTTCCAAGATAGAGTTGGTGGTTATTTGGTAATCCATAGTATAGCTAACACTCTTCACCAATATAATTCAAAGGTGTCAAATATTCTTCAGTCTTCCTTGTTCATAGTCCAGCTTTTTTGCATATGAGGTGATTGAAATGTAGCTGAATGGTCGGTTTGTGAGGATATGGGTTGCCTTTGTGTTGAGAACGTCTGTCCATACCGAAGGCTGTACTGTTTTATCAGTAAGTACTTCAGGTACTCTTCGCTTTCAGCAATCACACATGGACTGTTAATGAGCCTTCTTCCAATCCTGATGCCTGTCTTCTTGTAGTCCAGCTTCTCAGATTATTGGCTCCGCATACACACCTTTTCTGAATTTAAGTCACATAGCATTCCTGAATATAGTGAAGAAAAAAAATATTCCAGGGACTGAAAGAAATCTTCTGCAATAGCTTTGTCCAATGCCCTACATTGTTTGATTTCTCGACTGCTGCTTCCGCTTGATTACGGATGGAAGTGAAATGATGTTTTTGACAACTTCCATTTTTATCTGTTTACCAAGGTTGCTTATTAGTTCAGTTGTGAATTTTCGTTTCCTTTATGTTGAGATGTAATCCATACTGAATCCATAGTTTAGATCTTCATCATAAGTGCTTAAAGTCTACTTTCAGCAAGCAAGTCATGTCATGTGCGTAGTGCAGGTTATTAGTGAGTCTCCCTCTAATTCTAATGCCAACTTCTTCCCCACACAGTCCACCTTCTTTGGTTATTTGCTCAGCCTACAGATGAAATGAATGGTAAAAGCGTCACTTGATTTTAAAGTCGATGGGATGCTTTTGTTCTGTTTGAATGGCTGCCTCTTGGTCTCACATGAGCACAACTAAGTGTTCTGAAATTCCTATTCTTCTCAATGTTATCCATAGTTCGTTATGATCTACATTGTAGAATACTTTTACCTCATTACTACGACACAGGGAAACATCTTTCTGGTACTCTCTGCTTTCAGCTAAGCTCTATGTGACATACGAAATGATAGCCTTTGTTCCATTTTCTTTTCTGAATGCAGCTTTAATTTTTGGAAGTTCTCTGTTGATATACTGCTTCAATCATTTTAAAATCATCAGCAGCAAAATTACGGTATACTTGTATGTAATATTAATGATATTTTTAAATTATCACATTCCATCAGATCACTTTTCTTAGCAGCAGAGATGGATATTGATCTTTTCTAGTCTGTTTTCCATTTAGCTGTCTTACAAATTTCTTGGCACAGACCAGCGAAATTTCCAGCATGATATTGTTTATTGAAACATCTCAATTGGTATTCTTTCAATTTCCTGAGGTTTTTTTGTTTTTACTTATACCTTCAACATAGCTTAGAATTCTTCCTCCAATATCATGGATTCTACATCATTCATTACCTCCTGTGTTAGTCTGGGTTGACTAGAGAAACAAATTCATAGACACTCGCGTGTGTATAAGAAAGAGTTTTATATACAAGAACAGTTGCCTACTGAAAAAACATCCCAACGCAGTCCAGATCAAGTCCAGAAGTCCAATATTAGCCCATATGTCCAATACCAATCTATAAAGTCCTCTTCAGACTCACTCATGAAACACATGCAATGACACTGAATGCAGGAAGATCACAGGCCAGTGGGTGGGAAGTCTTGTGGAGCCAGTGGTGTTTGAAGCATCTCAGCATTGTCACATGGCTTCTCCAGCTCAGGGCACTAGTGTAGTTTCATGTCTTGTAAGCTGCAATATCTCCCAGGGATATTGTGTGTGTGTCTCCCGTCTCCATGGAGGAAATGCATGAATTCCCAGAATCCTCAGGAGAAGTCCATGCCCACACAGAGGTCTCATTGGCTATGTATGACCTGATTGACAGGTTAGACTCCACCCCTTCACTCATCATCCTCTCAAATTAACAACAATATATAACTACCACACCTCCCAAAACAGTGGAATATTTGCCGATCCTTTTTTTGACATAGTGACTCTATGCATTCTTTCCTTCTTTTGAAAGCTTCTTATGTCACTCAATATGTTGTCCATAGACTCCTTCAATATTATCACATAAGGCTTGAATTTAAATATAACTCTACTTTACTTTTCCCCCTAATGTTTTATTACAAACCCTGATGCAATCTATGACCTTGTATATGTATCTTTACAGATATATGTGATCATACCTCTATCATATATACCTGGAAGCAGAATGATTTGGTCATGAAACTTGTGCATTTGCCATATCTGCTGTGAGAATGGAGACCATTCTTAGCAACCAGACTGTTGACATTCCTGAGAACGTCGACATTTCCCTGAAGGGACGCACAGTTATTGGGAAGGGCCACAGATGATCCCTGCAGAGGGGCTTCACTCACATCAACGTAGAACTCAGTCTCCTTGGAAAGAAAAAGAAGAGGCTTTGAGTAGACGAATGGCGGGGAAATAGAAAGGAACTGGCTACAGTCTGTCCTATCTGTAGTCGTGTCCAGAACAGGATCAAGGGTGCTACTCGGGGCTTCCTGTGCAAGATGAGGTCTGTGTATGCCCACTTCCCCAAAATGTGATTGTTCAGGAGAATGGGTCTCATTGAATTCTGTAACTTCTTGGGTGAAAAATATCTCTGGGACAGGTGTAGCTTGTTCTGTTTCTCAAGCCCCAGAAAGATGAGTTAATTCATGAAGGAAACAGCATTGAGCTTGTATCAAATCCAGCTGCTTTAATTCAGCAAGCCAAGACAGTTAGAAACAAGTATCTGCAAAATCTTACATGGTATCTGTATTTCTGAAAAAGGAACAGTTCAGCAAGGTGATGAGTGAGATCTAAAAGGTGTCTGGCTACAGTCTAGATGATTCCTTTAGACTTGTCTGTGATGCTTGGGAGAAATAAAGTTTATCTAATGAAAAGAGAGAGTGGGAGAGGAACTTGTGCATTTACAATATTGTGGTGGTGTGGTGGTAGGTACCACTGAGTCTGTTTAGACTCATAGCAACCCTATGTGCAACAAGGTGATAGTCAAAAACACAAACGAACTCACTGTTATTGAGTCAATTCTGACTCATAGTAACCCTATAGAACTCAATAGAACTGCCTCTATGCTTTTCTCAGTAGAAACTCTTTACTAGAATACCCCAGCAAGGTGTAACATCTCGCTGACTCCCCTCCCCCCAGAGGTAACGGACAAGAGCCTATTATCTCGTGGGTGATTGCCGTTTCTCTGCTGTTCATTCAAAGCCCTGCTGACACCACAGGGCTTTGAATATTTGTTTACTCATATCTAACCAATCAGAGTCATCCTATGACGTGGACAACTCCAATTCGCAGAAACACCGTAGTGATTCACTTACGCCTTATGCTGGCAGCTGAACTGGTAAGGATATGTCTGTGGCTGCGTTCCATCTCTCCCCTCTGGTCTCTGTGTTAATTCACATCCTGCATCCCCTGCCCGCGCAGACTCCCCCCTCCTCTGGGCTAATACGTTGCTGATGGTGGGGAGAGGAAATTACCGTGAAAGTTCTTTTTCAAAGTCTTGGTTTTTTTTATCCTATTAGAAATGGATACTCTTGAACCAAAACAAAAACGCTGTCATATGAGGCTGGTTTTAAAATGAAGGTGTGTCAAGAGCAGAAGAGAGCAATAACAGTATTGCAAGCAGGGAATTCTGTGTTGATGAAAAACAAGTGAGGGAGTGGTGGAAAATGAAGGCTGACTTGGAACAGATTCTAAAAACTAAAAAAGCTCGTCATGGTCTAATGTCTTTTTATGGGGCTCTAGAGAGTGAATTGCATAAATGGGTTATGGAGTGTCGTCAAAATGGTTACTGCGTTACACACATGGGAATCCACATATGTGCTCTACAAATGGCTACAGATGACAAATATAAAGCACCAGGCATTGAAAAATTTGCTGTGTCAGCAGGATGGTGTACCCGCTTCAAGAATAGGTTTGACCTACTATGTTTGAGACAAAGAATAAAAATTTCCCAGAAATTGCCACAAGACCTTGAAGAAAAAACTATATCATTCCAGTCATTTATTATAAAACAAAGAAGGATTTATAATTATGACCTGGTGGATATTGGGAATATGGATGAAACTGCCATGACTTTTGATCTTCCAAGCAACAGAACTGTGGCAAGTTTAGGAGAAAAAAACATTTTTCTCAAAACCACAGGAAATGAAAAAACAAACACTTTACAGTTGTTCTATCATGTTTGGCTAATGGAACTAAGCTGCGCCCTATCATTATTTTTAAAAGAAAGACCTTGCCTAAAAAGATCAATTTCCCACCAAGAATTACTGTGCGTGCACATGTAAAAGGCTGGATGGATGAAGACGGAACAAAAAAATGGCTGGAAGAAATTTGGAACCGACGATTAGCAGCAGCTTTAAAGAAAAGTCATTGTTACTTGTTTGGGATATGTTCAGAGCCCACCTATCGGATGACATAAAAAAATTGGCAAAATCTAGTAAAGTTACTTTAGCCGTTATTCCAGGTGGGCTTACATCTGTACTGCAGCCTCTGGATGTATCTTTGAATAAGCCTTTTAAAGACCGTGTGCGAAGGATATAGCATGAATGGATGTCATCTAGTCAAGCCCAACTAACAAAAGGAGGAAATCTCATGAAGCCTCACATAGAGTTAATGGCAAAATGGGTTCGAGATGCATGGAAAGACATTCCAGAAGACATGATGCGACGTGCCTTTCAGAAATGTAGTATTAGTAATGCTATGGATGGCAGTGAAGACTGCGCTTTGTATGAAAATAACAGCAGTGATGGTGATGATGGTGATCTCAGTGAGGACAGCGTCTATGATGACCTCACACCAATTGAAGCTCTGCATTGGGATACGGATGATGATGAGGAATCCAGTTTTGAAGGATTTTAACTCTTTACATTTTAGCTTGGTTGCTGATTGAGCTCAGGGAATTGTACTCTTAAGGTATCATTGTTGATACCTTATTGTTTTCGTTGAACCTATTTTCCACTTACTGTGCTAGTTTATTAATGTTAAATGACTTGTTGTCCTTTTATTTATGTTTTTATTTAAATACATTACTCCACTGATGTCTCAATTTTTACTAATTTTATTTTCATTTGTTTTGATGATTGAAACTCACCAATAGCTTCTGCATTTTCCACCCTAGGCTTATACTCGAGTCAATCAGTTTTTCTGGTTTCCCAGGTAATAATTAGGTACCTCGGCTTATACTTGGGTCGGCTTATATTCGAGTATATACGGTATTTGTTTCTTCCATTGCAAAGGCCACCCTAAGACCTTGAGAGCAGGAGTCCAAACCCCAATCGACCATGCTACCTGAAATGGATGTGGCCTCAGGCAGCGCACAGGTGGGGCCTCACTCCATCCGCTGGGAAGCCATGGCAACTGGAGAGAGCAGGTTCCCCAATCCACCCAAACTTCCTATTCTGCTAGTGCAGTTCTACCTAGCGCACGTTTTTCCTGGCTTCGCTTCCAGAAAAAGGGATCTTTTTCTCGAACTCCCTGCTCTATCCCGAGTTGAAGATATGCAATCAGGCTCGGATAGCAATGAAGAGAGATAATTCCTAGGATAATTTCTAGTTCATCGTTGTCATCCCAATGTCATAACTTCCTTCTAGGCTGAAGAAAACAAACGCAAGGCCTCAGCTCAGCGATCTTGACTCAAAGCAGCCACAACGCCCAGGAGACAGAAATCCCCGGTTTACCAGAGCCGCATGCCTGGTCGGAGTCAGACGTGGGATGGAAAAGGACCAGGGGGACCACAAGCCTAGGGCAAGGCCGCTTTGGAAATGGGACCCCAAGATGCATACCCACAACATTCCACAGAGCCCAGCTAGTACCCAGTCTACCCAGGGATCTTGACTTATTAGGAAACCTAGTCTTATAATATGGAGCCTTGGTAGCTTAGTGGGTTAAGCATTGAGCTGCTAACTATAAAGTTAGCAGTTCAAAACCACTAGGTAGATGCTCCTCAGGAGAAAGATGAGGCTTTTGACTCCCATAAAGATTAACAATCTCAGAAACCCACAGGGGCAGTTTTGCTTGGGATTATAGGGCAGCTGTGAGTCACAATTGACTTGATGGCGGGAAGTTTGGTTGCTTTTATTCATTTATTTTAGTATTATAAGTTGAGCTACAAATATTTCTTCTTAGGGTTGTAATTTGTATTTAGGCTTAAGTTTTGGGACTTGTTACTGTGTAGATTTTTTTTCTTCTTTTACTATGTAGATTTAAAAAAAAAATCATTTTATCGGGGGTTCTTACAACTCTTATCATAATCCATACATCCATCCATTGGGTCAAGCACATTTGTATATTTGCTGCCATCATCATTTTCAAAACATTTTCTTTCTACTTGAGCCCTTGATATCAGCTACTCACTTTCCCTCCCCCCCCTTCATGAACCCTTGATAATTTGTAAATTATTTATTTCATGTCTTATACTGATCTACTGACTGCTGTCTCCCTTCATCTGCTTTTCTGTTATTCATCCCCCTGGGGATGTTATATGTTGATCATTGTGACATTGTGATCAAAGTGATTCCCCCACCTATGCTCCTGGTATTGCTGAGGGGCTTATCTGTCCTGATTCTCTGTGTTTCAAGCTCTTATCTGTACCAATGTATATGCTCTGGTCTAACCTCATTTGTAAGGTAGAAATGGGGTCATGATAGTGGGGGGTGGGGGTGGAGAAGTGTGAGGGGAGGTTAGATGCTTGCAGACATCCTCCCTGAAGCCAGTCAGTCACCAGACTATAGTAAGCCCCGCTCCCTGCTGTTAAGGACAATGGACAGGCCAGCAGTCATTTATTTGGTTCCTGTAGGCAGAGTTCACACCCTACTGATAATGGTCTCTATCAGTTGAGCCAGGGAACAGGTCAAACTGGCTTTGTGACATCCAAAGTTAGGCTGCCATCCTGTATCTAGGATTCACCCATCTTGGCACATGTATACCCCCAATCCCTCCTCTTCCTATTGCGTGGATACCCTTAGATCACCCCCTCCCATTACTGCATTACCTACAACATAACCCCTTCCTGTGACATATGTCTTCACCTATAATTAGGGGGCTTGCATGTCCCCAGAGAATATAAAAGCCTTGGTTAGCAATAAATATCTCTCTCCACGTGGACCACCAAGCAGAGCTGAGGTGAGCATGCTACTATTAATTGTGTCTGACTTCATTATTTTAATCTCTCTCTTCTGTCTCTCATGCTCTCTATGACTTTCCTATAATCTGTACTTATCATCGCTGTACAATTGCACCTACTGGACCCTTAATGATGTGCTAGGGGCTGGATTCCCCTGACAGGGAAGCATTAAAGAACTAGAAGAAAGTTGTATGTTTCTGCACCCTGACTGGCTCGTCTCTTCCTTATGACCCTTTTATGAGGAGGTGTGCAGTTGTCTACAGATGGGTTTTGGGTCTCCACTCCACCCTCCTCCTCATTCACATTGATATGATTTTTGTTCTGGGTCTTTGATTCCTTCAACACCTCATTATCACACAGGTGTGCTTCTGCCATGTGAACTTTGTTGCTTCTCAGCTAGATGGCCTCTTGTTTATTTTCAAGCCTTTAAGATCCCAGACGCTATATCTTCTGATAGTCGGGCACCATCAGCTTTCTTCACCACATTTGCTTATGCACCCATTTTGACTTCAGTGATCCTGTCAGGAAGGTAAGCATCACAGAATGCCAGTTATTAGAACAAAATGTTCTTGCGTTGAGTATGTACTTAAGTAGGGATCAATGTCCATCTACTGTGCAGATTTTTTATATGTAATTTATTTATCACTTGTCTATTGTTTGTTTCTAGAACTAATTCTGAGGAATACTTGGCTTTGAGAGAAAATTCTGGGTGTATTAGGGAGGAGCATTCTAATTAAATCTTGGATCAGACCATAGTTTATCTTAAGCAATAACTGATAATCTAATAAAACATTCCAACTTGTCTCCTATCCTCTAAAGTGAACTCCTCTCGTAGTTTATTCCAGGGGTGGGGAAGCTTTTTTCTGCCAAAGGCCATTTAGACCTTTATAACATCATCCGCTGGCCATATGGGTCCAACATTTAGTGAAATCATCCCAATGTGATGGCTAGAACTGCTTCTCTTTGGGGTCGCATATTGCTGGTAAGTCCCGCAGCCAGATGCTCCTGATGCCTGGTTCATTCCATCTTGGTAAATGACTGTCATCTCCTACTTACTCAAGAATATCCTTGGAGTCATCTTTCCCTTCTCTGTCTCTCTCTTTCTTACATCCCACATTCAGCCCATCAGCAGTTTTCCTCGGCTCTACCTTAGCATATTTCTACAATTGGACATCTTTTACAAGATCTGCTACCGCTCTGGTTCAAGATTTCTTATTAGGTAAATATGGAGGTCTCTATATCGTTTTCTTGTTTCTCCACTGCCCACCCCCTCCCAGTTTGCTCTCAAGCAAAAAGATCTGGTTAAAATGTAACGCAGATAGTTGTACTGTTTTGGTCAATCTTCCTATTTAGCTCAATGCAGGAACCAAAGTCCTCATAATGTCATATGTCATTGTTAACTTTCAGCGTCGTCAGCTTCCACTCAGGGCCTGGCTCACTGTTTTCCTACTGACTTGTTACTTAACAGCTAGTCCCCATCTCACATCTTTTGCACATCTTGTGCCTCTCTCAAGAATGCACTTTTCTTCACCCTTTTCAGGGAAACTGTGTGGTTTAAAATCAGGAGATGTGAATACAGCTGAGCAAATAATCTGAGAAACTGGAGTATGAGAACATTGAGGCATTGGGATCGGAAGAAGGCTCATTAACAACCTATAACATGTTTGCTGAAAATAAAGAGGACTTGAAGTACTTACGGCTCCAAGACTATATGCAGTATGGATAGAAGGTCTCAACACAAAGAAAACTCAAACACTCACAAGGACAATAAGCAATATTCTGATAAACAGGGAAAAGTCGAACTATTTGGGGATGTTTTCTTTTCCTTAAAAAAACAAAAACAAAATGGTTTTATAGGCATATAATTCACACATTAGCTAAGTCAATAGTTTAATCATATTCAAAAGAGTTGTGCAATCATCACCGCAATCAATTTCGAAACATTTTCTTCTTTCTTGTACTCACTCTTATTAGCTCCTCATCTCCTTCTAACCCTGCTGCCATACTCCCAAGATACCATTAAAACAGGTACTGTCTCTATAGATTTACCTGTCCTGGATTTCATAGACAGAAAAGCCTGTACGTGTATGTGCACATGCACACACTCACTCACATATGCACACACACACATGCAAACAAACAAAAACCCAACAACAACGACGAAGGAAAAACCTTGATAGAAAAGAAAGCAGAAAATATTAAGAACTAGAGAAAATTATAAAATGGGTCAAAATGAAGATCAAATTATAAAGTGTTAAATGGGGTGTCTTTTAGATATTCAATTATTCTTTGATTTAAAGTTCTTTCTTATAGATATATGAGTGTCACTGATTTTGTTTCTCTAGACAACCCAGCTTAACACAGAGGGCAATATCAATAAAAGAGATGTTGGCGAAAGAAAGAAATTACGAAAATAAGGGAAGATCACTGAAAGGAATGCAAGAGTTAAAAGCAACAGAGGTGAACAATGTTCATACACAATGCTGCAATAAAGGTGGTCGACATTTAGATGCATGAAGAGGTACACAAACTAAATGAGAGTGGGAGTATCCCCACAAATATATATAGATAAACAGAAGATATTTATACATAAGTATTTACCTTTACTGCAAATATATCCATGAATGTGGTGACGTGTAGAGGAAACACAGTTATAACTTCATACATGTATCCAAACACCATGAGGGACCCTGTGGTACCTGGCCTGGGGGCTAAGAACCATAGTCTCAGGGGCTGCTATGGCAAATTGATATGACATATTTCAAAAAGAAATGTTCTATATCCTACATTGCTAAGTAGCAACTGTAATCTTAGAAGCTCATGAGCAGCCATGTTAGGGGTTCATCTATTGGACTCTGCCAGTGTAGACAGAACAAGAGTGATGAAGGTCATTGACCCTTGGAAATAAGTAGTCCACTGGACTAATGGTCCATGAAACAGTCTGTCCAATGGTCCATGCAAACATCAGTCTCCACAACCCTGAGACCAGAAAGACTAGGTGGGACTTGACTACTACCACCAACTCTTCTACAAGGGATCACATCAGGAAGTGACGGATAGAGTAGAAGCAAAATGTGGAACAAAACTCAAAATCCTAAAAGAGACCAGATTTACTAGCCGGACAGGAGAAGAGCAAAACCTGCAATATTCTGGTTCTTCGTCCATCCTTCAGGTCCAGAACTGACCTCACCCTCATGGCTCCGTTTTCAACCAAACCATAGGTAAGACTCTAAGGCGAACTCCAACGCAAGTGTGGCACACTCACCTGCAAATAATTAACCATTTGATATCAAAAAGTCAGTGCTGGTTTCAGGCTGAGAACTGCTGCATTAGAATATGGTGCTGAGAAAGAAGACTATACCAGGAACTGCAGGAAGAGCAATCAAATCTGCCTTGCAGAGAGTACAGCCGGAATGTTCCTTCGAAGGGAGGATAGCAAGACTTTATCTCAGGTACTTTGGGCATGTTATCAGGAGAGACCAATCCTTGGAGAAGACATCATGCTTAGTATAACAGTGGGAGCCCCAAAGAGGAAGACTCCCAGGGACATAGACTCCCAGGGACATAGATGGACACAGTGGACAAGAATGGGCTCAGACAGAACAATTGTGAGGACGGGGCCGGACGGGGCACTGTTCAGTTGTGCTGTGCACGGAGTCCCTGTGAATCAGGGTCGAGGTGCTGGTACTTGGTGATGACAGGCACACAACTGGCAAGGAGCTGGAGCTGGAATGCGGCTCTTCTAATCTCGGGGCCTTTAAACACTCCCACTTTTTCTGTAACTACTTAATAATATTAAAAAATTGGAACCTTCAAGTAGGGTCACTCTTAAACAAGCCAGCCCTCTGTTAGGGGAAATTGTACTAGAGAGTCAGTACAACAGGTAGTAACAGAGACCATTATCATATCAGTATTCCATTGCTTCAGAAATCCGTTAGGATGCACAGTTACATAGCATCAGTTAGTGTCCATCCATTGATGGGCATTTATATTTTTTCCACCTTTTAGCTATTATGTTAGTCTAGGTTGACCAGAAAAACAAATTCATGTACACTGATATGGGTATAAGAGAGAGTTTTATATAAAGGGTAATTGTGCATTAAGAAAGCATCCCAACCCAGTAAGTCTGATATTAGCCCATATGTCTGATACCAAACTATAAAGTCCTCTTCAGACTCATGTAACACATGCAATGATGCCAAGTGCAGAATGATCACAGGCCAGTGGGTAGAAAGTCTTTGGATCCAGTGGCGTTGTAAGCATCTCAGCGCTGTCAGGGGTCACTATGTGGCTTCTCCAGCACCAGAGGTCTGGTTGCATCAGGACAGGTCCATGAGGCTTCTCCAGTTCAGGGCACTTGCCTAGTTCCATGTGTCTTGTCAGCTACAAAGTCTCCCAAGGAGTGAACCAAGAGATTCCCACCTCTAAGGAGGAAATCTCACAGTCCCCAGAATTCTCAGGAGAAGGCCATGTCCACACAGAGGTCTCATTGGCTATCTCTGGATTGACAGGCTAGACTGTACCCCTACACTCTTAATCCTCAAAATTGACACCAGATTATGTAACTATCACATAGTATTAAGACTAATGATGAATTTAAACATTAGTGTAAAGCTTTCTGCTTTCAAGTCTTTGAGGTACAGAGGTAGAAGTGAAAATTATTGGGTAATCTAAGCCATTATCTTCAATCACCTGATAAAAAGCTGGATAGCAGGAACCCAAGCAGAAAGCAACTTTTGAGAATGATGAGGGCAACAAATGTATAAATGTGCTTTACACAATTGATGTATGTGTGGGTTGTGATAAGAGTTGTATGAGCCCCAATAAAATTATTTTTTTTTAAGGTTGGATAGTGAAGGAGGAAGACCACCGAAGGATTGTGCATTTGAGTTCCATTGCTGGCAACTCTCTCAATTCCATCAAGTTGATTCAACTCATAGGGACACTGCAAGACAGAGTATAACTGTCCCTGTGCATTTCAGGGATTTGAAAGCCTCATCTTTTTTGGGTTTTGCTGGCAAAAGAATGAACAAATCTGTCTTGGAAGAAATTCAGCCATAATACTTCTTAGAAGCAAGGGCGATGAAGCTTTGTCTCATATACTTTGGACATGATACCAGAAGGGACCAGTCCCTGGAGAAGGACATTAAACTTGGTAAAGTAAAGCATCAGCCAAAAAGAGGAAGAGCCTCGGTATGACTGTAATGACAGGTCCAAAAATAGGAAGAGTAGTGAAGACGGTGCAAGACCAGGCAATGTTTCGGTTTCTTGTGTGTATAAGGTTTCTATGAATCAGAATCACCTCGATGACACCCAACAATAACAACATGGCATTTCTGTATTTAGCTTTTAGACCAACTACTGTATACATCCTTTCCTTTCCACATGGTATAGATAACCTGAAGTTGTGTCGGAAGCTTTGGCTGGGGGAGAATTGACCTTCGCCATGGGTTCTCAATGGAAATAGAGTTTGCAATGCAGTAGCAGTTTGCTTTCAGCCCACACCAACAGTTTTTTTCCTCTCCTCCATGATCTGACCATAGAGCAACTTCGTGAAGTTATAGGTGTGAACTGGAAGGAATGTGCTCACGCAAAGCAGGAGGTCAGCTGTTGGCGTAGACTACTTGTGGATAGTTTACTTGTGCTTTCTGGACCTTCTTGAGTCCAGTTGCAAATTATCCCTTCTGTCTTACAATGAAAGGCTGCTAGTGTACATGATCACATAACTTAGTGAGTGCTGGGTGCCCAGGGAGGCTATAATCACTTACAGTCGCATAGCTATGAGTGTAAATAATGACTAGTAATGAACAAAGTACATACTGTACAGGGAGATGGTTACCCTCTGTGAAACCAAATCATTTATTGTTTTACGTGAGTGGGAGAAAGGAAGAAGAATTGCCCCCGGACCCAGGAAGTCTAGAACAGCTGTAGAAGGTCGCTTGCCCCAAACAAAACAAGAATTAATGTACAAGGGCTTACTCCCCCAAAACAAAACAAAATGGAAGTAAGCTCTCCTGGGCAGAGCTTTCAGGGCACCTCGCTCTGAGTTAGTGCACCCAGTGGAGTTGCCTGGGAAAGTTATTCTCGGGTCAGTGAATTTTTGATAAAGCAGTTTCGCTTGAACCTCAGTTTTTTTTTCTTGGCTGTAATTTTTCTTAACATTTCGTTGGGGGCTCTTACAGCTCTTATCACAATCCATACATCCATCCATTGTGTGTCAAGCACATTTGTTGCCATCATCATTCTCAAAACATTTGCTTTCTACTTGAGCCCCTGGTATCAGCTCCTCATTTTCCCCCTCCCTCCCCAACCCCTCCCTCATGAACCCTTGATAATTTATAAATTATTATTTTGTCATGTCTTACACTGTCCGACATCTCCCTTCACCCATCTCTCTGTTGCCCATCCTCCAGAGAGGAGGTTATATGTAGATCCTTGTCATCAGTTCTCCCTTTCTACCCCACCCTCCCATACCTGTATTGCTCTCGCAACTTCTTATGAGTCTGTAGTTTTGTTTTCAAAATAAAATTTTATTTAGTGAACATTTATTGTAGTAAATATACATGTAACAAGGCAACATTTTACACATATAAGTCAATGATATTAATCATAATCATCTAGTTCAACTATCGAAACTTTTTCCAAAAATTTCCTTCACCCTTAACAAAAGTTCAGTATCCCCTAAGCAATGAATCTTATTTTTCTTCTCCCTGGTTTAAAAAAATGTTTTAAATAAAAATAACAACTATCTAAATAAAGGCATGTACATATGTAAATATAGTTATACATGACCTTGGGAAATAGATCTATGTGCATATATTTATAGGTTTAGCATTAAGGTAGCAGATAGACATTACGCCTCCACTCAAGTACTCTCTCAATGCAAGAATACTTTGTTCTATTAAACTGGCATTCCATGATGCTCGCCTTTTCCCTACATACAAATTCCAAAGCCATTTAGTGCATCCTCCTCCTGTCCCAGATGAAAATCTTCACAACTGTACCACTACAGCACACTAGGGCTACCAACACTTCCCCTGCCACCAAAGGATGATGGGGTTCGTTTTACCATTTGGCAGATTAGTGATACCACTCCAAGGTGTCAATTATAGATCTGACAGCGTCTATAACCTCTTCTATCACCAATTTTCTTAGATTATACTCCCTAAGGGTAGAGTTGGACCAAAAAGACCTAGTTGTCATTCCAGCATTTCAGGAGGTAGTATATGAACAAGAAGCAATGGTGCTAAAGGAAGAAGTTCAAGCTGCACCAAAGCATAGCCAAAAATAAGGCTCCATGAAGTGATGGAATACCAGATGAACTGTTTCAGCAATCTGATGAAGATCATCTATACCAGGACATTTTCAAGAGAGCTATTTGGCAAACTGAACAGAAGAAATCCATACTTGTACCCAATTTCAAAGAGAGGTGACCCAAAAGAATGTTCAAATTATAGAACAATATCATTGATGATATCGCATGCAAATAAAATTTTGCTGAAGATAATTCCGCAACAGTTGCAGCAGCACATTGACAGAGAATGGCCAGAGGTTCAGACTCGATTCAAAAGAGAACATGGAACAAGAGAGAACATTGTTGATCTGAAAGCACAGAATACCAGAATGATGTTTACTTGTGTTTTATTGATTATGCCAAGGCATTCAACTGTGTGGACCAAAATGAACTATGGATAACCTTGAGAAGAATGGGAATTTCAGAACACTTCATTATATTCATGTGGAACGTGTACATGGATCAAGAGGCAATTGTGCGAACGGGACAGGGGGATACTGCAGGGTTTCAAATTTAAAAAGGTGTGTGACAGGGCTGTATTCTCTCACCAGACTTATTCGGTCTGTATAATGAGCCAATCATCAGAGAAACTGAAGAATGAAGAAGAATGTGGCCTCAGTATTGGAGGAAAGTTTATTAACAACCTGTGATATGTAGATGACACAACCTTACTTGCAGAAGTGAGGATGACTTGAAGCCCATTCTGATGAAGATCAAGGATTGCTGCCTTCAGTATGGTGACAACTCAATGTAAAGAAGACCCAAATCCTCACAACTGGACCAATAGGTAACATAATAATATATGGAGAAAAGGTTGAAGTGGTCAAAAATGTTGTCTTGGTTGAATCTACCACCAATGCTCATGGCAGCAGCAGTCGCAATGTCCAATGACTCATCATATTGGCTAAATCTGCTACACAAGTGTTAAAAAGCAAGGGTGTTACCTTGAGGATTAAGGTGTGCCCAAGCCACATGGTATTTACCATTGCCTCATATGCCTGTGGAAGTTGGACATTGACTAAAGAATACTGAAGATGACTTCATTCTTTTGAGTTGTTGAGCTGAAGAAGGATGTGGAAAGTTCCATGGACGGCTAAAAGGACAAACTGAACCGCGTGGGAAGAACTGGGACCAGAGTGCTCCTTAGAGGCAAGGACGGCAAGTCTTCACCCTACACCCGTTGGACATGTTGAATTGACACTGCAACAATGGGTTCAGGGATTGGGACAATTGTGAGGGTGCTGCATGACCGTGCAGTGTTTCATTCTGTCGCTCATGCATGGGGGTCATATGTGTCAGAACTGACTCGGTGGCACATAGCAACAACATGTCATCAGGAAAAGTCAAGTGTCAACCAGACCATGTGATGCCCTGGATGGTGAATCGCACCACAGAGGTGACCCCTTCCACGTTTAATCTTTGGCCAGGGCCCTCCCTAGGGGGTGGGGCGTGGGGCATAATGCTTCAGCCATTGTGTCCAGGACAAATTCCTGATGAGGAGGCTCCTGTCTGTCAAGCACAAGCCTCCATAGAAGGACACAGGAACTACTAGGAGTTGAACACCCATAGCAGCAGGGGGATTAATGTTTAGCCTATCTAAGTGTTAAACCACTAGGTAGAACAAACAGTTAACACACTCAGTTGATAACTAAAAGATTGGGGGTTCAAGCCCACGCAGAGGAGCCCCAGAAAAAAGGCCCGGAATCAGCCACTTGCAAACTCTATGAAGTACAGTTCTACCCTGACACATATGAGGTCTTCATGAGTCACAGGTAAAGTGGGCCTGGACAGAGTACCCAGTGACAGCTGTCATATCTCTCTAAGGAGATGACACACACTTTTTTAAATGATGGGAAGGAGGCAGGTGTGTGAAAATCTTGGGGAAGGACATTGGAAGTAGGTCTGAGATGGAGACAAACTTGGCTGAAGGGCAGAAAGGCAGCTCAGGTGAGTGGAATGTGGTGAAGGAGGCGGAGAAGGGCGAGACAGTGCTTGTGAATCTGATACAGCGGCATGAAGTAATGTAATAGCTGGTTTTCACTGGACTTCAGCTTCCACGTGACACTTCATAGCCTCAACGTATGTTGATAAAATTATTTACTTTCCTATATACTTCTTGAGAATAGGAACTGAATATTTTATGTTGTAAAGTTCAATGTAACACATTTGGCAATTCAACACTGGAGTAGCATCAGTCTCGCTGTGCGTAGGAGCTCTGTGCTCCGTGGCTGTGTGTTGGATGGCTAAGCACCAAGTTAGCAGTTCAAAACCACCAGCTGCTCAGTGGTGGGTGAAGTGAGCCTTTCCACTTTCATAGAGTTACGGTCTGAAATCCACAGGGCCACACGGGCGTTCTACCCTGTCCTACAGGGTCTCGGTGAGTCAGAATTGACTCAATCAATGGCAGTGAGTTTTTTTGTTGCTATGAAAATTTTTGTAATCATGATATTTAACGATCACCCACAATCATCGCCCACATCCCCCATGGTCTTGAACAGAAATTCAATGCTTCCTAAAAGTAATGACTTCTTTTTTTTTACCTTAAAAAAAATCACTTTACTGGGGGCTTGTACAACTCTTATCATAATCCTAATCCTTTGTGTCAAGCACATTTGTACATTTGTTGCCATCATCATTTTCAAAACATTTTCTTACTACTTGAGCCCTTGGTATCAGCTCTTCATTATTTCCCTCTCCCTGCCTCGCTCATGAACACTTGATAATTTATAAATTATTATTTTTTCATGTCTTGCACTGTCTGATGTCTCCCTCCGCTCCCCTCGGCTTCTTTTTTTATAATTGGAGAACTATGGTTGGTACTGAAACACAAGAGAAATTTGAGTTAATGGTATAAGTGTCATTTCTGTTTTCATCAAGAATACACACCCATACACCCACGCACCCACACACCCACACATCAGCTCATAACTCATTTCAGATGTATCAGATCTAAGACATCACTACTTTCCTGCTTCGATGGGTTTTGTTTAGGTAACAAAACAAGTCTGATCTTGACTTTGTGGGTCTTATCTATGCTCTCCTAATTAGGCTAATTTTAAATGAACCATTTCTGACAGGGAAAACAGATTAGTCACACTAAATGGCTTTCTTAAAATACTTCACTATCAAAGAAAGCACTGCACCTCTTGCCTCTTCAGACACCGTATACTGATCCCCTCCACAGCCCCCACCTCTTCTATATTATCTGCCTTTCCAGTAGACAGTGTTTTACCACTTCTCTGGGAGGTTAAAATGGATCTCTCTAATAGCGCCTTACTGACTTCATTTATAAAAGAAACTGCCAAGTGCCACTAAGCCTGTTTCCTGTATAGGTCAATCCTGTCTCCCTGAGCTCCAGCCTCTGTTGTGTACTTTATTCACACCAGAATCAAACAGCTCCTTATTCTCTATTCATATGGCTTTGATCCCAATCTGGGCCTTCCTGCCTAAATTTGTCTCCAAACAAGTGTTTCCGTTTCTAATCTCAAATTCATCTTTTGAACTATTGCCAGATTGCTCTGATCACTGACATAACCCTCCGTCATAATCTGCTTCAATCAATCATTTGGGGACTCAACGTCCTCTGTGCACGCAACGTCTTGTTTTCTCCCTAAGAGCACCTTTCAAAAAATGTCAGCCCTTCAACGGAAACCGTTCTCTCTGCCCAGGTGAAATGTTCTTCCCATCATTCCATAGGGAGAGAGACTTTGTTCCTCCATCGTTGCCTCTCTTTATGCTTCCCCTGCATTTCTTCCATTTGCTTTATCTGCTTTATGATCAAGAGCAAGTTTCCCTCAGAACGGTAAGTACAGGAATGAAGAAAATGTTCTAAAACCGACTATAGGAAAGATTGTCCAACTAACTCTTCCTAGTATTGTTGAATTATTGAAGTTTATTTGTGAATTGTATGCTAATAAAACTGTTTTTGAAAAGAGCAATTTTCAGAGTATCTTCTGACATCTAAGTTTTTTAATCGTTTTATTGGGGGCTTTTACAGCTCTCATAACAATCCATACATTCATCACATCAAACACATTTGTACATATGTTGACATCATCCTTTTCCAAACATTTTCTTTCTACTTGAGTCCTTGGTATCATCTCCTTATTTTTTGCTTACCTCCTTCACCATTGCACCCTCATGAACCCTTGATAAGCTATGAATTATTATTACTTTTATATGTTATACCATCCGCTATCTCCTTTCACCCATATTTCTGTTGTTCCTGACATGCAATTTTTTTCCAGTCATTTTATTGGGGGCTTATACAACTCTTATCACAATCTATATATACATCCATGTATCAAGCACATTTGTACATTTGTTGCCATTATCATTCTCAAAACATTTGCTTTCTACTTGAGCCCTTGGTATCAGCTCATTTTAAAAAATCATTTCATTAGGGGCTCATACAACTCCTATCAAAATCCATACCTACATCAATTGTGTAAAGCACATTTGTACACTCATTGCCCTCATCATTCTCAAAACTTTTGCTCTCCACCCAAGCCCCTGGCATCAGGTCCCCATTTTTCCCCTCCCTCCCCACTCCTCACTCCCTCATGAACCCTTGATAATTTATAAATTATTATCTTGTCATATCTTGCTCTGTCCCACATCTCCCTTCCCCTACTTTTCTGTTGTATGTCTCCAGGGAGGAGGTCACATGTAGATCCTTGAAATAGGTTCCCCCTTTCCAACCCACCCTCCCTATATCCTCCCAGTATCGCCACTCACACCACTGCTCCTGAGGGGATCATCCACCCTGGCTTCCCTGTGTTTCCAGTTCCCATCTGCACCAGTGTACACCCTCTGGTCTAGTCAGACTTGCAAGGTAGGATTCGAATCATGACAGTGGGGAAGGGGTGGGCATTTAGGAACTAGAGGAAAGTTGTATTTTTCATCGTGCTACATTGCACCCTGACTGTCTCGTCTCCTCCCCAAGACCCTTTTGTAAGGGCATCCTGACATCCAATTTAATGTTTTCTTTCCTTCCTGTCTTTTTAAGGGCCATTTGCTTTCGTGAAATATGATGGTCTTGACGTCCTCCCACAGGCACTCAGGCCTTCTGTTTCCAGCCTTCAGTGAGTCAACTCTTCCTTTTTACTTTTTAATGAAACGATTCATTGTGACCCGGATGGCTTTGCAGTGCAAATTGGTTTTCCATTCCGCAGTCCACACACATTTGATTCCATGACGGATGGTAGGCCCCACACTGCAACTGCATTCTTCCCACTGCCTCGTCCATCGCATATAGAGAGAGTGTTCTAAAAAGCATATGCCTCCTGGAATTATTGCTCATCTTACACGAACTGCCATCAAGTTGATTTGGTCTCCGAGTCACTGGAGAGGACAGAGAACTGCCTCTGTGGGTCTCCAAGGCTGTAATTCTTTAGGGATGGAAAAGCCTCTCTATTCTCCTGGAGTCAAACCTGTTCTTGAAATATTCCCAGAATTCATGTGGAATATACTCAAGATTGTGTTTTGGCTCCTGGGGACTTATTTTAATTTTCTTCAGCTTCATTTTGAACTTCCATATAAACAATTGTTGATTTTCCATAAATAATCCGCTCCTGGTCCAGTTTGGGCTAACGATATTGAGTTCTCCATCATCTCTGCCACAGATACCGTCCATTTTATTTCTGTGTGTTCCACCTGGAGATGTCCACATGTATAGTTTTGCCAATTGCGCTCTTGAAAAAAGATATTTGCTATGAACAAGCTGTTGGTCTTATAAATTTCTATCATGAAATCTGCAGTTTATTTCTGACACCAAACCATATTTTCCAACCATGTTTCCTTCCTCTTTGTTTCCAACTTTTGCATTCCAATCATCAATAATTATCTATGCATCTGGTTTGCATGTTTGATCAATTTCAGACCAAAGACATTGTTAAAATTCAATTTCCTCATCACTAGCTTCTGTGATTGGTCCATAAATCTGAATAATAGTTATATTGACTGAATTTCCTTCTCTTATTTAAGACTTAGTAAATGTTCTTCAGCTCTATTTGAGATTTGAGGTCTCCTCTGCCTAAAACAAATAAAAAGAGTTCAGTGGGGCTCTGAGCTTCTGTTAAGCTTGGAAATAGAGCGTGGTGACAGTTACACAAGATAATGAATATAATTAATGCCATTGAATTTTACATGTGAAAAAATGTTAGGGCACATGTTTTATTATATCTATTTTTACCACAATTTAAAAAAAGTAGTGGAGCTAAAAAGACAACAAAGCTCACCAAGGTTGCAATTTTGTGAAGAGTTGTTCCTATGATTATAACGGACGTAGCATAGAGTTACTATTACCAACTTTAGATACGAAATGAATTTCGGGTCTAAGGGTATAGTATTTGAAATCATACTGCATAGGCTTAACTACAAAGCCGCTGGTGTTATAATGGTAATTATTGTGAGACATTCAGCATGTTAGCATGTAGCTCTCATTCAATGTTAGTAAGTCGCGTGTCTCTTCTACGATATCATTTGAAGACAAACACATGCTGAATATGAATCTTCACAGCAGGTTTATTTGTAATTGTCAAAATTTGGAAACAAACCAAGCCAAATGTTCTTCCCTGCGTGACTGGATAAACAAAATGTGAGACCTCCATACAATAGGAGACTACTTGACAACTAGAAAGAATGAACAACTGATCCCAAAATAATACAACTCAGACCCACTGCCAGCAAGTCAATTCAACAGTGACCTGATAGGACAGCATTGATCTGCCCCATGGCATTGCTGAGGCTGCAAATCTTTACTAGAGTAGACAGTCTCATTTCTTTCCGGTGGAATCAGTGACCACTGACCACGTGGTTAGCAGCCCAACGCATAACCCGCTCCACTTGCAGGGCTTCTTAGACTGCTGATACAGAAGGCAAATTGGATGGCTCGCAGGGACAATACGCTAAATGAAAAGAAAAGTCAGTCTCATAGAATTGCATACTAGATGATTCCATCTGTATGGCATTCATGAAGGGATAAAATTATAATAATAAAATTACAGAGCAGTGGAGGTCAGGAGGGAAGTGCAATTATTAAGGGGTCATGCAATGGAGTTCCTCTGTGGCAAATGGATAATTGTATTTTGACTTGAGATCATGGTCACTTGAATTTAGATGCATGGTTATAATTTCATAGAGCTACACACACAAGAATGCATGCAAAGATGATTAAATCCAAGTAAGCTCCACAACTCTTTATTTGAACGAACTGTATTTTATCAAAATCAATTTCCTGGTTTTGACAATTTACTTTAAAGACATAAAATATCTTTAGGGGAAAGTTGGCTGAAGAATACCCAGAAATTTACTATACTATTTTCACACTTCTTATGAGTCTTAATTACTTAAAAATATATCATCTTATATTCTAAATAGGATTTAAATTTCATATGTATATATATAGCAAGTATGTGTGTGATATGAGAAAGAAAGAGAAAGAGAGAGAGAGAGAGAGAGAGAGAGAATTAGAAGTCCCGTGAATCCTAGTGGACAAAGGATAATACATCTTTTTCTCTGCTTCTCTTTTTGCAATCATTAGGGGAAAATTGTCTTTCAAAACCTCAGCCAAAAAAAAAAAAAATCTCAGCTAATTCTTCATGCTGTCAGTTGGAGAGATTAGGTGTGAATAACTTTATTAAGAAATGTATCTCAAATAATTTTCTTGGGGGTAAAAGGTCGGGAGAGCCTAAATTGCTTTCTTTATTGTAGGCAAGTGAATCATTTTTGAAGATTTTTTTTGCCTTTATGGAAATATTTTTCTTCTTTGATTTGGATATCAATGGAGTCATCTCTGAAAATTATCGTGTGTGTGTGTGTGTGTGTGTGTGTGTGTGTGTGTGAAAGAGAGAGAGCGCTCTAGACAGAGAGCTAATTCCCCACAGGAAACAGGAAATCTAGGCAGAGAATAAAGACATCCTTTCTTCTTTTTTAAAAAAATCATTTTTGAGGGGGCTCGTACAATTCTTATCACAATCCATCCATCCATCCACTGTAAGACATCCTTTCTCCTCACACTGCCAGAGCACAGGAACCGGATGGGATGCCATGTGCCCTTCTGCGGTGTTTGTGGACTAAATACTTCAGGAAAGGCTCCCACAATATGACTGAGGACGAGCTGCCGTCTCAAAGTGAAGTTGATTATATGATGTGGAAGGAGGAAAGCCTTCGGGAAGTTAATTTGTTGCTGGGATATAAGACAAAATAAATGAAACAGTGGAAAACATTGATTAATAATTGGAACTTGCAATATATGAAGTATGAATCTAGGAAATTAGAAGTGGTCAAAATGAAATGGTATGCGTAGAGATCAACCTTCTAGGTGTTATTGAGTTGAAATGGACTGGTACTCGTCATTTTGAATCAGAATATCTTACAGTTTAATATACTGTGAATGACGGACTCAGGAAGAATAGCATTGCCTTCAACTTCAAAAAAACCCCAACACACTTCAAGACCGATCTTTAATTCAATGCTGTCTGTGATAGGATAATATCTACCCACTTTGACAGAAGTCCAATCAATACAACTGTTATCCAAATACACATAGCAAACTCTAAAGTGATGCAGCTGTTACCCTAACCTTCCATGCTGTGAGGAATGAATCCTGTGACAATCACCTGTGTAGGAAAGAGTTTTGTGTCAATAAGTAATCTTTTATCAAAAGAAGGCATCCCGGCCTCGTCCAACACAAGCCTAAAAGCCTGGTGCGAGCCTGGGCCCTCTTTAAGCTCCAATGAGGCTGGTGGGTGCAGAGTCACATGGATCCATGGTTGGTGAAAACGTGGCAGGACACCGACAGCTCTCAGGGTCTGTGGGCCCCTGTGGGGGCCTTAGAGGCTAGCAGAGTGTCAGCAGAGAGACAGGAGAGGCTCCCTGGTCTCCTACATAGGAGAAGGCCACCCCACCAGAGAGGCATCATCAGGCTGTGACCTGATTGACAGGTTGGATCCCACCCCTATACTGTCAAAAAAAATTCATGATGACATAAAATCATCTAACCCCCACATCCCCTTCTTCTTTTGCTTGTTTGAGATGAACTTATTTGCCACTAAACCCTCGAAGTCCATTTCTGTTTTACTTTTCCTCTTTAAACAAACAAACACTTAACCACTATTCAGGTTTCAGGGATAAAGAATCATAAGGGATTTTTTTAATTTAAAATTTTGATTTAAAAAAAATTAATTATTTTACTCTTGGGTCTCAAAGGCTTGAAGGTAAACAAGCGGCCATCTAGGCCAGAAGTAACAAAACCCACATGGAAGAAGCACACCAGCCTGTGTGATCATGAAGGGTCGAAGGGACCAGGTATCAAGCATCAAAAGAAATAAAAATCATATCATTGTGAATGAGGGGAGTATGCTATGGGGACTCAATGCCCATCTGTAGATAAGTGGACATCCATTGCAGAGGGGTAGTGGGGAGGAGATGAGTCAGTCAGGGTGCAGTATAGCATGGATGAAACATACAACTTTCCTCTAGTTCATAAACGCTTCCTCCCCGCCCCACTATCATGATCCCAATTCTACCTTACAAACCTGGTTAGACCAGAGGATGCACAGCGGTGCAGATAGGAACTGGAAACACAGGGAATCCAAGACAGATGAATCCCTCAGGACCAGTGGTGAGAGTGGGTATACCGGGAAGGAGGAGGGACAAGGGAGTAGAAAGGGGGAATCGATTATAAGGATCTACATATAACCTCCTTCTTGGGGGATGGACAACCGAAAAGTGGGTGAAGGGAGACGTCGGGCAGTGTAAGATATGATAAAACAATAATTTAAAAATAATCAAGGATTCATGAGGGGGGGGGGAACAGGGAGGGAGGAGGGTAATAAAAAGAAAAATGAGGAGCTGATTCCAGGTGCCCAAGTGGAAAGTGAGAGTTTTGAGAATGATGAGGGCAACGAATGTATAAATGTGCTTGACACAATTGATGCATGTGTGGATTGTGATAAGAGTTATATGAGCCCCAATAAAGTGATTTTAAAAATCAATCATTTTATTGAAAGTTTTTACAAATCTTATAACAACCAATCCTTCAATTATATTAAGAACACTTGTACATACGTTACCATCAACATTTTCAAAACATTTTCTTTCTACTTGAGCCCTTGAGGGGTTTTTTGTTTTGTTTTGTTTTAAGACACTCAGGGTGTATTTACAGAGCACATCTCAAAAAAATGAAGTCAACAACAAGGTCCTGTCAAACCTTCCATAAACAGTGGTTTGCTTTCTTCTCCCACCTTCCCTTCCCCCTCCCAGTCCCCGCCCCAGTCCCTGGCCCCCTCATAGTCATCAGTATTGTCTTTTGGTTTATAAACCACTTTTCTTTTATTCATTTTCCTTATAATAATGGTGTTATTAAATATTTACCTTTGTAAGATTGACTAAGTTCACTGAGCATAATGTTGTCTAGTTTTGTCCATGTCTTGCAATGTTTAAGAGAGCTGTCATTGTTTTGAATAGATGCATAATAGTCCATTGTGTGGATGTACCAACGTTTTTTAATACATTCTTCTGTAATCAGGGTTGGGGTTGCTTTCCAGCTTTTGCTATTATGGAAATTGTTGCAATAACCACAGGTATGCATGTCTGTTCTCTTGTATTCTGCTTCTTTGGTGTGTGTGCCCAGTAGAGCAATTGCTGCCTCATAAGCAAGTTGTATTTGCATTTGTTTAAGACCTGCCGTACCGATCTCCATAGTGGTCGCAGAGTTCTGCAGTCACACCAGCAATAGAAAAGTGTTTCGATCCCTCAGCATCCTCTTCAGCATTTATGATTTTATGTTTTTATAGAATTTTGCTAAAACTGGCAGTGTGAGGTGGCATATCGTTGTTGTTTTAATAGATAGATAGATAGATAGATAGATAGATAGATAGATAGATAGATAGATAGATAGATATTGCATTCTTTGGTACTTTCTATATTTCTCTTATTGCTAACTTCCATTCCTTCTAAGCTAACTTCTCTGCCTTGAATTTAACTGGTCAGCAGAGCCTTTCAGAAGCCACTGCTCTGATTGGACCTTGTTTTTAAGGTACCCTTCAGGGTATTTCTGGAGGAATCCTGGTGGTATAGTGGTTATGCATTGAGCTGCGATTCTCAGGTCTGAGGTTCAAAACCACTAGTTGCTCCTCAGGAGAAAGATGAGGCTCTCTACTCCCATAAACAGTTACAATCTTTCAAATCACCAGGGCAGTTTACCCTGTCCTGTATGATCACTATGAGTTGGCATTGATTTGATGGCCGTGAGTTTTGGTTTTTAGTTTTCAGGTTTCTTGAATGAGACATTTCAAGCTCTACCTGGAAGTACAACGCTCTCTGGAATAGGATAGCTATCCACATACAGGGACGTCCCATCAATGCAACTCTTCTTCAGGTTTATGCACCAACACTAAGTTAGTGAGGAAGAAATTGAGGAATTCTACCACCATCTTCAGTCTGAAATTGAGCAACCGTCATCAAGAAGAATTGATAATTATTGATCATTGGAATATAACAGTTGGAGAACATGGTCTTGGTGATAGAAATTAAGCTGGAGATTGCATGACAGATTTTGGCAACACCAACTTCTTCATAGCAAATACCTTTTAAAAACAATACTATTGTTTAAAATTGGTATTATTGGACTTCACAGGGACTTCTCCAAATGAAATAAACAGAAATCAGATTGACGACATCTGTGGGAAGAGATGATGTAGAAGCACAATGGTATTATTGTTGTGTCTGGGTGTCATTGAATCAGTTCCTACCCATAACCCCACTGTGCGTGACAGAAGGAAACACTGCCCAGGCCTGTGCCATGCTCAGAATGGTTCCTGTGTTGGACCCCATGGTTGCAGCCACTGGGTCAATCCATCTCCTGGAGGGCCTGCCTCTCTTCGCTGCCTCTGCACATTACCAAACATAACGTCCTTCTCCAGGGACTGATCTCTCCTGAGAACATGTCCAATCTACATGAGATGACATCATACCATCCTTGCCTTAAAAGAACACCCTGGCCCTACTTCTTCCAAGACACATCTGTCTGTCCGCTTTGCAGTCAGTCCATGGCACTTTCTATATTCTTTGTCAGCTCAATATTAGCAGCTGAAAAATAGGCCGAATTGTTCACATGTAAGTTCAGGTTGAAGCTAAAGAAAATTAAAGCAAGTCCACCGGAACCAAATTACCACCTTGAATTTATCTCACCTGAATTTTGAGATCCCAAGGACGACTTGGTGCACTGAGCACTGATGACAGACAAGCTGGGAGCTGTGGGTTGACGTCAAGGACATCATTCACGAAGAAAGCAAAAAGTCCTTTAAAAGACAGGAAAGAAAGAAAGATCAAAGTGGATGTCAGAAGAGACTCTGAAATTTTGCTCCTAATCCTAGAGTAGCTAAGGCAAAGATAGAAAGGAAGTCAGAGAGCTGACTAGAAATTTTCAAAGGGAAGCAATGTATTATAACAAACTGTGCAAAGACGTAGAGTTAGAAAACCAAGAAGGAAGACACACTCGGTGTATCTTAAATGCCTTTGAGTCCACTCTAACTCAGAGCAACCTAAAGGAAAAAATACATAACTGGCCCTCTGGGTTTCCAAGACTGCAAAGCTACGCAGAAGTAGAAATGTCACCCTTCTTCTGCGCAACAACTGGTGGCTTCAAGGTCTGGAGCCCGCGACAGCACCAGGAGGCAGGGAACGAACTAGGAGGTTGAATGATACAAACTTGGTTTGAGGAGGAGCGTCGTTTTCCAACGGGAATGAAGGGCGAGAGAATGATTAAGGATACCACGCTCCATCTTCAAGGATCATACATACGATTTTGGAATGTGCTGGTGGGGCAGTAGAAATTTAAAGTGATTTCTAAGACCAAAAACCTGAAAGGTTACAGAGGCCCTTACCAAACCAAAAGCATATTCACTGCCATTGGGTTCTGGGTTAGTCTTACACTAACGTATAGCAACCTTGTAAAACAAACTCACTGCCACTGAGTCAATGCTGGTTCAGAGCCAGTCCACTGGGGTTTCTAAGACTGTAACTATTGATGGGAGTAGAAAGTCCAGTCTTTTATCCCACAGAGCTGCTGGTGGTTGCAAACCGCCAACAAAGTGGATTGCAGCCCAAGGAATAATCACTATCCCACCAGGGCTCCTTGTTAGCAACCCTACCAGACAGAGTAAATCTCACTGCCATCCAGGCAACACTGACTCATGGAGACCTGTAGGACAGGGTAACTGCTCTGTGATACTGTAACTCTTCATGGGAGTAGAAAGTCCCATCCTTCTGAGGAGCCGCTGCTCGCTTTGAACTGCTGACTTTGTGGATTTTTGCTCAACTCTTAATCACTATGTGAGGTAGTTAGTTTATTGTGCCAAGCTGGCTGATAAACACAAATGGGGTTAATTAAAGGGCAGAGGGATAAATGGTTCAGTGAGCCTCGCCTTTCAAGTTCTCGGGTCTCTTGCTTTCTGATGGTCACACTAGGGTACAGCTGCCTTAGCCAGTTCTCTGCTTCAGCTGGCAAGGCTCACTTCCTGCAAGACTTTCTTGAGGAGAAGCCACATGGATCTACCCCAATGCAGCCCTGGGAGCTGGAGCAGCCGTGTGGAGACCCCTGCCAGTGCTGAGATGCTTATACATTCACTGACTTGGCTTTCCTCCTGCAGTTGGCATCATTGCGTCTGTTTTGTGAGATGGAGGAGGACTTTGTGGATTGGTGTCAGACGTATGGGTTAATGTTGAACTTGTGGGCTTGGGCAGCACTGAGTTGGGATGTTTTCTTGATGTGCACTTAACCTTTATATAAAACTCTCTCTTATTCATGAGTTTCTGTGGATTTGTTCCTCTAGAATACCCAGACTAACACACTACGCTATCAGGGTATTGGGCTGCAAGGTCAGCTATTTGAAACCACCAGCTGCTTCTCGGGAGAAAGTCAGGGCTTTCTACTCCTGTGGAGAGTTACACAGTCTCAGAAACCCACAGGAGCAGTTCTACTCTGTCCTACAGGGTCGCTGTAAGTCACCATCGACTCGATGGCAGTGTGTTTGTTGATAGGACACAGTAGTTCTCTCCCCGTTGGCTGGAGTGGCTGGTGGTTTCAAACGGCTAACCTTGGGGTTAGCAAACCAACACATGATTCACTACACCACCAGAACCTTTTAATATATTTTTTAAATTTTATTAATCCTCATATTGGGGGGGGCTCTTAAAAAACTTATGACAATCCGGCATTCAATTGTATTAAGGTCAGTTTGTACATATGTTGCCATCAACATTTACCAAAAAATGCGGGTGATTTTAAAAGGTCATCTGGCAAGTCTTTACAGAACCAGAGGGACACCACCAGAGGGAGGCCATTAATGGGTGGGATTTCACAATCTTGCCAGATTATTTTAAGACTACGTAATAAGTGTAAGTGTAACCAGAAGAAAAGCCTTGAGAAGATGAGGCACCTTTCTGATGAATTTGATGCATTTCGTGAGATGAGACAATTATGAGATGCATGTGTAACTCTGGTTAGAAATTCCATTCCAGCACTCCAAAGAGATTTAAGATGTGAATTTAGTGGTTTTCTCTTAGGAATGGTATTTGAAGCCAAAAGGATAGTGAAAAATGTTTCCCTTCCTGTCTGTTGGAACCTCATATCCTGCAGTCACTCTTTTCTTTCTCTAGGAAAAAGCTCCCTTGGAAGGAAGCCAGCCACAATATGAGTGTAACGTGTCCAACTCATAACTCAGTCCGTGTGCACAGGCTGACAGCGATAGCAGGCACATTCCACTTCACAGTACCCGGCGTCCTACTGAGCACTGATACGGACATCTGGTAAGATCGTCACGACACCCCGTGACCTGGCAACCGGACTCCTCCTTTTCCAGACAGAGAGCTAGAAGGGGAGGAGTGTGGCACGAATCATGTCCCTGAAACCACAGAGTTCCTGATGTCAGGACGTGCCTTGCAGTCAATGTCCCTCCACAGTCCTCGCTCTCTGCAGGGCTGCAATAAAGAGCTGTACCAAAGGGTTTACCGTGTTCTTGGGAAGAAAGAAAAAGTGATGTTGTTCCGCTTAAATACTTTCTACCTTGTTTTATCTTTTCCTACTTCCTCTGTTCATACAAAGGAGTTAAAACCCCTCTGGCTCGGAAAAGTGCCAGGCCCTAGGGAGGATGAGAAAAGGGACCATCCTTTTTGAGGAAAAGTCTTTTCTCTGAAAACTTTACAGAGACTGATGAATTTTTCCCTCCAACATCTGTCATGTGACACATATTCTTAACTAGTCAAGACAAAGATTGTTCTGATTACAAAAGATCAAACAAAATAAAATAAAGCAAAACAACACCAAAATGCATTCTTTTACGCTGAGTAGTGCAACAGAGACCCCTTCTGGTCAAAAAGCAACACTTTTTGGCTGAGAATCCACGTGGGTCAAGTTGGTGGAGAGTAGGGGCGACGGAGAAACTAGAATATGAGCTAGACTTCATAGAAAAAAGGGCATTGGCGTTGGACTGAGGACTCTGGCAAGAGAAGCAGAAGGAGGGGTGCGTTCCACACATGGGGGCAGGCGTGTGCAAGAACAAGTGTGTTCATTCTGATAAGATCATTTATAAAGGTAAAAGACATAAATACCACCCATAAGCCATAATACCGATCCACTGGTTTCTAGCTCCCCCTCCCCAATCATGCGCATTATTTTTATCTACAAAACAGATTAAAACCTTATTTTGTCCTTCAGTGTTCTAGCACAGAGTTTCTATATTTTAATCTCTGATATCCAGATTACTATTGGTAAATCATGGTGAGGCCAAGGAAGAAGTTTCGATAAACGCCTCTACCTTTCCATGACCTTGGTGAATGCACTGAGATGCACAGGCTAGCTGGGTACCCCCCTTCCCCCCTCCCACCTGGCTTATTTTCTCACCCAATACCCTAACCCGTTTTCTTGGTGGCCAAGAGCCCGCCACATTAAAGAGAAAGTGAATTCGATATAATCAAATAGGGCCAATTGAATCCTCCAAACATAGGATAAATTATGCTTTGTTTTCTTTTTTAATCTTGAAATTGTAAAAATATATAATTACTTGGTAGTTTTCACTAGGGTTAACCAATTTGCAATAAAATGCACTATAATATTCCACTTTTAAATTAAAACCTCAACCTAACTCATTGTGGAAGACAGCATTCTGAAAGAAAATAGGCAAAGCTATGGATTAATTTTTAAAAGACCTAAAAGAAGATTTCAAAGGCAGCTTAAGAAGAACAGCATTATAATGAACTGTGCAAAGACCGAGAGGTAGAAACACAGAAGGGAAAAAGGCACAGCATTTATCAAGATAAAAGAATTGAAGAAAAAGTCAAGCCATAAATTCTGAACACCGGGCTTGCAGAAGGCTGTGCACGACAGTGGAAGCCCCAAACATCTGCAGGATCTGCACATGGATTCAACCTCCAGCGAGTCCCCTCTGAACACAGTCCAGAGATGGGAGCAGCCTTGCTATCAGAGAGCACTGTAAAGTCAATTAGGGCAGATGTACCTCAGTGAGGTTAAAATGGAATAACTTATCACTGGCTCTCCCTTTCACCCATTTTAAAGTTGTTAAATTTTTAATAACTTTTTTACTGTGTGATTGAGGTTTTTCTCGGTTTGGACTCTGTTGTTGGTCTTTGTTTGTGTGTTTGCTTCCTGTCTGTGTTTATATGATTTTCTGTATCTGATATCGAGGATAGGTAAACATAGAGAGACGGTAACTGGATTAATAATTACATGGGGGCACGATAAGGGATGTTGGGGGGAAAGAAGAGTTAACAACAATGAGTACAAAAAGAATATGTTCTGATATTGAAGACGGTGATGATTACACAACCCTTCTTAATAAGATTGAATGCATTAATTGTATGATATGGAGGGGAGGGGTAATCGAGCCAAAGGTCGCAACATTGAGGCATGCTCTGGGCGAACGCTGAGTGGCTCGGGCAGGATCAAAAGACGACAGAGGAATGCGCAGTCACCGTGCCAGTGGCGAGCCGTTCCAGGGGGTAGCATATAACCGAAACCAATGGCACAGAAAAGAAATCCAAGCTCCACTGAAAGCATTGGCCAAAAATACGACTCTGGGAATTGATGATTCCAATGGAGAAGTTTTAGCAAAGAGGGCCAACACTAGTAGCACTCTCTTGTGTGTGCCAAGAAATCTGCATGGCAGTTACCAACTGGAAGAGATCCATATTTGGGCCCATTGAAAGGACAGGCAATTCGACAAAACACATAGCTTGTCAAACAATATCATTAGCATCACACATAAGCAAACCTTTGCTGAAGATAATTTTAAAGTGGGTGATGCTGTACATCAACAGGGACGCACCAGAAATTCAAGTTGGATTCAGAAGAGAACATGGAACTAGGGATATCATTGTTGATGTCAGATGGATCATGGCTGAAAGTAGATATTACCAGAATATCTTAACCTGTGTTTCATTGTGTGAACCATATATCTTAAAAAGTTTTCACGGGTCCTTTGAGCCGTGCCGGAGGAGCCCCGGTGGCACCAGACCAGGAGGGAATGCGTTGATTCTGGTCCCTGGAGGCTGAGCAGGGCAGCCAGGCACCCTGCCCCAGGGAGCAGCCACCAACTCCTGCTGAGCCAGCCCTGCTCCCAGGCCGGGATCCGCGTCCCGACAGGCTGACTGTACTCCATTGGCTGGGGAAACGGCGTCAGGGAAAGGACCTGGTCCTCCCAAGCAGGACCCAGCCACAGCCTCCACTTCTGCAGGAGCAAGGGACCGAAGGGGCGGACGCACCCGCCGACGGACCCAGAGATGGTCTCCTTGTCCCTGGAGCTTAGCAGTGTCATGGGGCAGGTGGGCCAGCAACTCGCCATCCTCGGAGACGACGTCAAACAGCGCTACAACGCCCAGCTCCAGGCGATGCTGCAGCACCTGCAGCCCAAGGCACAGAACGCCTACCAGTACTTCATCAAGATCGCCTCCAGCTTCTCTGAGAGCGGCATCCACTGGGGCCGCGTGGTGGCTCTCCTAGGCTTTGGCTCTTGCCTGGCGCTGCAGGTCTACCAGAGCGCCCTGGCTGGCTTCCTGGGCCAGGTGACCCGCTTCGTGGTGGACTTCATGCTGAACCACTACATCGTCCCGTGGGTCGCAGAGCGGGGGAGGGAGCTGGGTGGCAGCCCTGAACCTAGGCAACGGCCCCATCCGGAACGTGCTGATCGTTCTGGCTGTGGTGCTGCTGGACCAGTATGTGGTACGAAGATTCTGGGGTCCCGGCTGAGACGCCTGCCTGGATTGCAAGCCTTCTTCCCTCCCACTGCCCGCCCGCCTGCCCCTTCTCCTCCCCCGGCAGGGCTCGCTCTCTAAGAGTACCATAGCTTTGGTCTGTGAACACTACAGCCGGGGTGGGGGTGGGGGCGGGGGTGGGTGGCAGTCAAGCTTCAGGAATCTCCAAGACTTCATGGTGCTAGTGGGTTCTCTCTCTGAGTCCCATCCTGTCAGAGTGAGCCAGCACCTCCTCCCACAGTTCTCAAGGATCCTGAATTCTGGGAAGGGGGCCATGGGGGCCGGGGGGGGGGGGGGGGAGGTAGGGGTTTCGGCTGATGTCCTGGAGAGACAAAAGGTTGGAAGACAAGTTTTTTAATTGATTTACGTTTTTTTAGAAAAAAAAATGCCCTTGGGAGATACCATCCCCACCCCCTAACCCCCCCCACCCCACCACCACCATTCCCACTACTGTTCCAGGCCAGAGCCTTTGGGGAGTGAGAGCCAGCAGGCCTGCCCCGGTCCTCAAGAGTCATCTTGAGTGTTGAGGTGATATCTCAGGCCTGGCCCTCTCTACACACCACAGCCCTGAGTCTGGGGTTGAATTCAGTGCTCTCCCTGACCCGCATCCATACTGCTCTTTTGGTTAGACTCTCAGGGATTGTGGGCCTGGGGTGGGCTGGGCTGGGGCAATGGTGCAGACAAGAGCTGTCTGACTTTCTATCAAGACCTTCCAAGTCCTGCCTCCCGAGAGGTCGATCTCCCCCACCCCTCACCTGATAAATGCCTGTTCTCACCTATTCACTAGTAAAGGCCTGGGCCCCCTCCTGCCTCTCCACGTAGGAGGCAGGGTCCTGTGTTCAGGACAGTGGTGCAGTGCTGGCCGGGCAATGAGCAGGGAGCGCATCTCGAGGTTTCTCTGTGGGACAAGGGCTAGAACCGACACAGAACCCCAGAGTGGGCCCCTCTCCCCTCCTGCAAGGCCAGGGCACAGTGTAATGTGGGGGTGGGTATGGGGGGTGGACTGTGAATACTTGAACTCTACCCCCCCCCCACCCCACTCCTCTTCTCTCCTGCCTCAGCTGCTGTTGGGGGTGGGAGAATGCCCTGTCTGCCCTGACAATGAAGGGCTGAGAAGTCCTGAGTTAAACCAAATGTGGGGGGGGGGGGGGAGGCCCTGAAGGGGGGCTGTTGAAAGAACTCCCTCACCCTCTGTGTTTGAAAATAAACTGCAATCCCTCAAAAAAAAAAGTTTTCACAGGCGAGAATCAAGTACTACCTATGATTCATTTCAAATCTTCTGTTTTGCATGTATTCTGAGAGATGTGTGAAAATTACTTAAAGCAGGTCCTGAAGCTCAAGGTCTCCAATGTAGGGAACATATAGAATGTTCTGCAGCATCCCCGTTCCTCCTCACTACTGTGGAATTGCTTGGATCGCATTGCCAATTGGAGAATCAGAATTCTGAGTGATATAAACACACAAAGAAATGCCTCAAATTTCAACTTGAAGACATTGGCGAGAAAGTCACTCATTACAATATAATTTACCTGCGCTACAAAAGGAAGAGAAAATATGGTACAGATACCTAGTAGGAGAGAATCTTAATACTTCTCAGGGGAAATGGGATAATTTACTCTGATTTATTTTTGAGGAAAACAGCATAGGGGATAATAACCAAAAACAAGCAAACAAACAAACATTAAACCTTTACTCCCATCAAGCCAATTCTGATTCAAAGTGGTCAGCAAGTGCTTCAATTCCTCCTCACTTTCAGCAAGCAAGGCTGTGACATCTGCATATTACCGTTGCTAACAAGCCTTCCTCCAATTCTGGTGTTATCTTCTTCATATAAGACAGCTTCTCTGATGATTTGCTCAGCAGCATACCGATTGAACAAGTGAGAGGATACCGCCCTGACACACACCTTTCCTGATTTTAAACCATGCAGTATGCCCTTGTCCTGTTTACACAACTGCCCTTGATCCATGACAAGTTCCAAATGAGCACAATGAAGTGCTCTGGAATTCCCATTCTTCTCAGGGTTATCCACGTTTTAATATGGTCCACACAGTCGAATGTCTTTGCATAGCCAGGCACCATCCACAGTCTTCACCACATTTGCTTATGCACCCACTTTGTCTTCAGCAATCGTGTCGGGAAGGTGAACATCACAGACTGCCAGGTTATTAGAACAAAATGTTCTTGTGTTTAGGGACGCCTTAAGTAGAGGCCCAAAGTCCATTTGCTACATATAGATATATATAAAGATATGTGTATTGGCTACATATAGATATAGATATATAAGTCCATTTGCTACATATATAGATATAGATATATAGATATGTGTATTAGCCTCTATCCCTTTCATTATAAATTCATATATTCATATATATGCCTATAGCTAGACCTCTATAAGCAGCTTTTGCCTCCTACTTCTTTCCTCTATTTCCTTGCACCTTCCCCCCTTTTCACAATCATGCCCCTCCTCCACTTGGCTCTCAGAAACTCCTCTTGGACACGTTGCACTTGATCAAACTCCACCAGGCATTATATGCCCTTCTCACCATCGATTTTAGACCTCTTATTCTTCTCTTATCCCTGAGTTTGTTGGTTCCCCGCTCCCTGTCCCTGCCCCCTCCTCTCCCATCTCCCCTGGGACCGCCAGTCCCATCGTCTTTTCCTCAGGACTGTTTGTCCTGCCTATCTCATATAGACAGACATAGGGCAGAAGAAAACATTACAAACGCTCGTGGTTCCAGGTCTGTCCGCTGACCCTTATAAGGCTTATCCAGTCGGGTCTGTGAGGTGCCAAACCCTGTCCCCCAGGTCAGAAGTCTATTTTCAGGACTCCTCTGGGACTTGGTTACTTTGCTCCCCTGCTGCCTTGTTGCTCTCCCTCTGTGTGTCACCCTACTGGGCAGGGGCAGGCTGGGTACACAAAGTGTCTCCAGTGCTGTCCCCCAATGTTGTGTCTCCTGGTGGGGCCGGCCCTACGCTCCTCTGCGCCTTGGCTTTTCCAGGCTTGGTGGGTCATGATGAGGTTCTCACTCTCTCTCTTTGCCTCTTAGTTCAAACCCAAGTGGTCTGGGCACACCTGCCACTCTCCCTGGGCTATATCTTCAGTGTTGTCCTCTGTATTACGTTCTCCCAGAAGTGGGTCATGAGGTCAACATAGCTCGGCTTGGGCCCAGCCCTGTCATCCTCTCTGTTAATTCACTGCTCTATGCCAGTTTGTTGCCCCCAAGGCTTGGCACCCAGGATGGGGTCTGGTCTCTCCCTCCCTTTCCTGTGGAGACATAAACAAGACCCTCCCCATGGGTGTATTAGTGCCCTGTTCCCCCATCACCCTTGTTTTTGTGTTGTTGTTTTTTTCTCTCTCTTTTTCCCTCTGTTTTACTTGGCTGCCATATACATCCCAGGGTTGGTTCAGACCCTGCCCAAGTGGCTGAACTTTGACCTGGGATTTATGTGTTGAGTAGCTTATCCTCTAGGCCCATTGTACTTTTTGAGTTTACCTCAGTGCACTCAGGTTGTACGTGTCCCTTTGTGCTTGGCTAGCTTCGCTTAGCATATATCCCGAGTTTCTGCTTGCTTCATGTGTGCTGTCCTTGATGTCCTCCACAGCTCATCAGGTCTCCTGTCATTGGCACTCAAGCCTCCGATCTGTCCTGGAGATGTTCTCAAGGTGGGATAGACTCAGGGCCTGTTTTGACTCTCGTGGACTTTAAAATTTTTCCTCGGCTTCAACCTGAACCTACATATGAGCCTCTGTTCCACAGTCACCACCTGGCCTGGGTTTAGTTGCAGATATTGAGTTTGTCCATCATCTCTTCCCAGATGAATAGTCAATTTTATTTCTGTGTACTCCCTGTGGAGCAGTACATGTGGATAGTCTCCTTTGATAATGTTGAATGAAAGGTGCTTGCTATAAAAAAGTTGTGGGTGTTAAAAATTTGTTGTGAGATCTCCAGTTTCATTTGTCATCAAAGCCGTATTTTCCAACTACGGTTCCTTCATGTTTGTTTCTAACTTTTGCATTCCAATCACCAACAAGTATCAATTTATCCTGATTTCATGTTTGATCTGCTTCAGACTGCTAATAATAAGCCTTCAATCTCTTTATCACTAGCTTTAGTGGTTTGTGTATAAACCTGAGTAGTTTTATGGACTGGAACTCCTGCACGTGGATGGATATTCTATTACAGAGAGCATTATACTTCAAGATCAGTCTTGAAATGTCTCCTTCAGGTGATTGAAAAAAAACTCCAATCAAAATAGTGGCTTCTGAGAGGCTCCACTGGCCAGCTAAACTCAAGGCAGAGAGGTAGCTTAGAAGGGCACAGTGCCACTGTTTTATGGAACCCAAGGTAGATTGTTCTCAGAGGACACAAGATAGTCACAGGTGCGTATTAGGAAAAAGTTGTAAGGAAATTGAAAACTGTGAGAAAAGGGGAAGAAAGTTGTACCAAGGAATCTTTCCACCATCACAATGCACCTACGTTCTTCGAGAGCAGCAAAAGCCCACCTATGAGACTGTCACTGGAGAAGTTCCCTCCTCTCACCTGGCCTTGCCCCTTCAGACTCCTTTCTGTGCCCCCAGATTTAGAAGGAGCATCATCTGAGGCCCGTGAGGATGTCAATACTGCTGTTTTGATGTAGTGTAAGTAAGAGTGTAGCGTTCTTATAGAAAGATAGGCGGTGTACTTAGTTACTTAATATGACCCTTCCGGGACTAGCCGTCCATTCTGTAACGTGTTGTGAATCCTAGCTTCCACGTGTGGCTTATGCGACTGTGATTCTCAAGGGAGCAGAAGGCCTCCTCTGTCTCAAACTGCTAACCTTGAGTTTAACAGCCCCTCATAAGCACTGCACTGCAGGGGCCCCAGGAGTCAGAATGGACAAGATGGCACTGAGGGTTTTTAAAATTTCTATTTATTTGTTTAAAGATCATTTGATTGGTGGCTCTTCCAGTTCTTTTAACAATCTATACATCAACTCTATCAAGCACATTTGTATATATGTCACCATCATCATTTTCTAAACATTTTCTTTCTATTTGAGCCCTTGGTATCAGCTCCTCTTTTTTTTTCCCCTCTCTCCCTCCCTCCCACTCTTGTGACCCCTTGATAAATTATAAATTATTATTATTTTCATATCTTACACCAACCGGTCTCCCTCCACCCTCATTTCTGCTCTTTGTCCCCTGGGAGGGGGGGTGGATTTTTTAAATTATTGTTTTGTTTTTTAGTAGGTCTGTTATGCTAATAAGACAGAATTACGGAGGGCTAGTTCCTGAGTTGCTGCCTTACCAGAGGCTGTGACTGTGACTCAAGTCACTGTCCTCAGTGTCCTTGGAGATGCGGTCTTCAGATTGTCATATTTGATATCTGTGTTACACCTATTTTAAGCTGTTCCCTTAATAGGCAAAACCACGCTTCTACTTAATTTAGAAAAGCGGGTTGGAGTGACAGGACTGGCTGACATAAGACCTAGCTCACCTTTCATGTGAAAAAGTGATTGGTATGCCAATTACCTAACCTTTTCATGTCAGACAGCAAAATCCACACCTCCACCAAAGCCCCAGAAGTGGGCAAGACACCGTCTTTGTTAGGACCCTTCCTGACTGAGCATGCGCAGAAGAGTCATTCTCAGTCACGTGGTGATGACCACCAATCTTCTCTGTCACACAACTGAGTCTCTGCAGCTGCACTGCACAACTGCGGCAAAGTTCACTTTCTTGCTAGATTCTCTGCCTGGCTTTCCTCTGTCCGACTTCTAGTTCTTAGGACCTGCATCAATGTCCTGATTTGAATCAACAGTTTCTGAAGCCTTATGAGCCAACGGTTCAATTTGCTGTGAATAAGGAGAATCTTCCGGACAGATATTTGAACCAGAGATTTGGGACTTACCAGTGTCCCGTGCTTGACTGCTGGTGAAGACTCCTAAAGCACACGACTGCCAAAATGACAAGCCACTCTGTCTGGGAAGAAGTACTGCCAGAGTGCTCAACATAAGTGGATTTCGACGCGAAATGTTGAGAAAATTTTGCATCGGATCTTGAACAAAACATCGGAATCCGACCAGATGCACATGATTTTTGTTAAAAACAAAAAACTAAGCAATTTGTGCTTTTGTCACTTGACCTTAGTTGGTGTTGTTATTTAAACCTTTTGCGACTGTATTCCAAGTGTTTTGCTAGAATTTTCTTATCTTTGTGGCTTTTGGTACTGTTTTTAGATTTTAAAAATATGAGTCCTAAGAAAGAATTTTTGAAAAGAATCATAATAAGGAACTGGTGTTACCGATATTGTTGATGATAATTTAGTAAACCCTTTTAGAAAGCAGTTAAGGAAATGCCAACAGCAGAGGACATTAGACAGATTTTTTTTTAAAGAGAAAGCCAGCCAAGTCCTAGTAAAAAAAGGCAAAGAAGGGAAAAAACTCCTGAAAGTCAGCTTCTAGTTGATCTTATGTACGGGGATTCCCCTTCCAAACACTGACTCTCTCCATACCTCCTCTCCACATCTGTGTCCACAGATCCAGATCCTCATCAATCTCAAGGTAGGGGCGTCAGAATGTGGTTGTTAAAAACTTTTTAATGTAGTGTTTCTTATTTGAATTATATTATTTAACTCTGAGCTTTTTTACTTTGAAATTTCTCTGTAATGTTAGGGTAAAAACTTGGTGGTTGAGAGCAGATTAATCCATTTGTTATTTCTTATGGGAAAAATTGATTTGGAATTCCACTGCATTGCATCTCAACGCTCCTTCTAGAAAGGATTAGCATTGAGGTCTGGGGTTCTACTGCATAAGTAAATAAATAAAAATATATATATATATATATGCGCGCACACATATATAAACATATATATATATATTAAATACTCATAAGTGTCCTGGTTTTGTTTCCCTAGAGAACCCTATGTAACACACGAGGTTATTACAGTCCATCCCTTTCCACTGAGTGCTCAGATCCCACCAGGAAGCACTTCAGAGACATTGCTCAGAGATTTTTCCAGGGGCGAGCAGCAGGCTGTGGAGCATATAATGCTAATCTATTCTCTGTGAGACTAACTTCGTATGAAAGAATTACAGAAAAGTTCAAGACTAGGGCACTCTGAAAGACAATGGCAGTTAGGATAGATGCATTTGGGAGGAAATTGATAAATTCACTGGAGACAGAGGCTAACCTCCAGGCCAATTAGCTTGTCACAAGGGCAAGACAGGGATGGCGGGAGGAGGCCTCCAGAGATCAGAATCTCAAATACTGCCTCTGGGGACTGTTTTTCACAGAAGCCAATATTTGAAGGGATTAGTCTTTAGTGGAATTCATGCCCCAGAGCATTGCTGAGACAAGAGCCTGCAATCAGTGGAAATTTCAAACCCCCTGACATTCAGGGTGAATGAAGCCCCATCCAAAGGTGCAGTCTTAGCAACGACACCCCACCCGAGGTTCAGTGTGGGGCTGGAGGTAGGGGAGTAGGCTTGAGGACAAAGAGAAGCCCTGGTGATCTCGTGTGTACACGTTGGGTTGCTAACTGTGAGGTCAGCGGTTTGGAACCACAGCTGCTCTGAGGGAGCAAGACGGGGCTTTCTACTCCCGTAGAGAGTTACGGCATCTGGCAATCTGAATACAATTATACCGAGAGATTCAATTAGTAATAATTTTAGAAATATGAATGCAGTCCAGGCCCGTATGGCCTCACAAATCATTTCTGCCAAACATTTAGAGAAGAATTAGTCACACATCTTTCTGAAATGCTTAGAGTAGAAAACGTTTTCTAATTCAGTTTATAGGGCCAATATTACCTTGATACTGAAATCAGACAAAGCTATTATAAGGAAACCTATAAATAACTCGTGATATGGATGCAAAAATGGATGACACACTAGAAACTTGCATATGAAAAAAAAAGATCTCTCAGCCAGTGAGATTTACCTTCAGGTATATAAAGTTGGTTTAATAGCTAAAAATCAGTTAATGTCATACACTGTATTAAAAGAGTAATTAACACTATTATTTGCATTGGTACAGAAATGTCCACCCTTCATCTGATGAACACTTAAGAAACCAGGAGGGGAGGGAACTTCCTCAACTTGACAAAGGTCACCTGAGAAGACCCCACAGCTAAGACCACACTTGGCGATGAACGACTGACGAGCAGCTTTCCTCCTAAGCTCAGAAAAAGACAAAGCTAACCAGTCCATCCATCTGCACAGTATTGTATTGGAAGGTCTAATTGTTAGGCATATAGGCAGGGATGGGATGTCCATTGACGCATGCCCAAGAGAGCCAAGCATGAGAACAAAAGGCGGCGCACTGCACATGCTCAAAGGTCTAGGTTTTCCCGCGGTGGGCATGGGTGGGCGTTAAACCTGGATCGGCCCACCTGAGTCAGGTGGTTGCAATTCAGCCAATGGGGTCGTTCACCATGCCCCCCTGGAATCCTTGAAAAGGCAGGAGCCCAGAGGGAAAGGGGGAACTTTGGAAGGAACTTGGAGGAGGTCTTTGGAGGCGAACTTGGGAGAGAGATATTTGCGTGACGCCGAGCAGTCTCTGCCAGGCTGCATGGTCGGGAGGAATCCTATGGGTGCCACGTAAAACCTGAAACTTCTTCTAACTCTCATTAAAGTCACTTGGATCATGAGCCCGGCTTCGGTGTGAACTCTTTCTCGTGCGGAGCCAAGGACCGAGGTGTAACTCTATCCCCAGAGAGAACTTACATAATCAGCTTAATTAGGCAAAAAACGAATGAAAGAAAGGAAGAATGGGATGAAAGTGGAAAGTGAAACATGAAAGTTTGGAAAGGGTAATGGTTTCTTTTTGAGGTATAAAGATGTAAAATTTGTGATGGTTGAACATAACCATGATGCTGCTAAAAATTATTGGACTGTACACTTTTTTCTCAACTGTTTTATTGTTTATAATTCACATATCACACAATCTAATAGTTCAATCACATCCAGCACAGTTGTACAATGAACTATATAAACTCATAACTAATTAGGATGCCTTCTGCATATGAAACTCTCTTAGAGAGCACGTAAGTGAAAAAAGCAGTGTGAAGAATAAATGTGGAATGAAACTTCTTAAACCAGCTTTCAATCCAGGTTTCTGTAGCTTTCACCAAGTGATGGGGTGGGAATACATTGGTGGGGTTTGTGATGCCAATAGAGGGGACTGTTTGGCTTCCATTACCACCCCTCTGGCTACAAGTCAACTTTGAAGCATTGGCGAGAGAAATCCTTGAGAATCTTGGAAGAGCACATTCAAGTGGCAGAAGCCACCTGAAGTAGTTAGTATATTGTGCTTCCGCTGGCAAGGCTCACTTCCTGCAAGCCATCCCTGAGGAGAAGCCGCATGGACCTACCCCGATGCAGCCCTGGGTGTGGGAGCAGTCATGTGGAGACCCCTGCCAGCGCTGAGATGCTAACACATTCACTGATTCAGCTTTCCGCCTGCAGTTGGTATCACTGTGTGTCTTTTGTGAGATGGAGGAGGACTTTGTGGATTGGTGTCAGACATATGGGTTAAAGTTGGACTTGTGGGTTTGGGCAACGCTGGGTTGGGATGTTTTCTTGATGCGCACTTAACTTTTATATAAAACTCTCTTTTTTACATGAGTTTCTGTGAATTTGTTTCTCTAAAATACTCAGACTAATACACCACCCAAACCAGATTCAGAGACTTGGCTGCTGGCTGAGGGGGCCAATGACTGTATCCTTACTGTTGGCTGATCCTGACCTGTGGCAACCTGTTGACTTGCTTCATAAACGCTCTTCATCATCAATATGATCTGAGCTCTGTGCGGCCACTGCAATAAATCATAGAAGCCAGCATAGATGTAGAGTTGGTGTCACAATAGGTAAGGAAGGATGGCGCATGGAGGATTGTGTCACCCTTGCCTTGTGGCCAAAGGGGAGGTGAGATATGGCCCGCCACCACTGTTTATCACAATGTACATAATGTGTTTCTTAAAGCTGCTCTAACCAAAATATCCTGTGAATGATCTTCATTAACAGATTTGGGGGTTTTTGTTTGTTTGTTTGTTTAAAAGGTTAGAAACCCAAAATCCTTCAAGGGGCAGGCTATCAGTTCGGGGGTAAGTTATTTGTCACAACTTATATAGCCCTGGCCTTCCGCACTTCCTTGTTCTTCATAAGGCATCCATCTTTCCCCCCTTGGCATTCTCTTCACCACTGTGTAGGGTGCTCAGTACATTATCACTCAGAAGTGATTAGGCTTAGGACACTCCTTATACTGAGAAAGTCTATTTCCAACAGAGAAAACTCTATTTCCAAAAGGGAATACATCCATCGGCATAGGATTGGGATCAATACAATATTGAAGGAAGACACAATTTAATGCCTAACAATGCTACATTTTCAGGAAAGGGAAAGATTAAAACAATAGATTTATATTTTATCGTATCAGCGTAAGTAAAGAGGATACCCAGTGGCAGAAGAAACCAAATATTCCCTACCAGAAATGAAGCTGGGCTGTAAGATCACGTGACTACTTCTGGCCAGTGACCCTGAACACCACCAATGCTTTTATGCAAAGATAATCCATGACCTCTCTCCAGGGTGTCCTGACAGTCGCCTAACCTGCACAGGACTTTGTACAAGTGAAAAACAAACCTTTCTTGTGCTAAACTGAGATTTCTGGGGTCGTTTGTTGCAGCAGCTGGGGCTAATTCTCCGACTGTGAAGACCAGGGCTGGAAGTGGAAAGCTGCCACATGAAAGCCTTGCCTGTGTCTTGGTGGTGAAGAGACACCAAAGAACTCTTCATTGAGCCGAAATATTTGGAAAGGTTTTCTATGCTTTTCTTTTCCATAGAACATGTATAGTTCTACATTCTACGTCGAAGTCCATGATCCATTACTTTATATCATTTTATTGGGGGCTCGTACAATTCTTATCACAATCCATCCATCCATCCATTGTGTCACGCACATTTGTACATTTCTTGCCATCATCATTCTCAAAACATTTGCTTTCTACTTGAGCCCTTGGTATCAGCTCCTTATTTTTCCCCCTACCTTCCCACTCTCCCCTCCCTCATGAACCCTTGATAATTTATAAATTATTATTATTTTGTCATATCTTATACTGTCCAACATCTCCCTTCACCCAATTTTCTGTTGTCTGTCTCCCAGAGAGGAGGTTATATGTAAATCCTTGTAATCGGTTTCCCCTTTCTACCCGACCCTCCCGGTATCGCTACTCTCACCATGGGTCCTAAGGGGTTCATCTGTCCAGGATTCCCTGTGTTTCTGGTTCCTATCTGTACCAGTGTACATGGTCTGGTCTAGCTGGATTTGTAAGGTAGAATTGGGATTATGATAGTGGGGGGGAGGAAACCTTAAAGAACTAGAGGAAAGGTGTGTGCTTCATCGTTGCTACACTGCACCCTGACTGGCTCATATCCTCCCTGAGACCCTATTGTCAGTGGTTGTTCAGTTGTCCACAGATGGGCTTTGGGTCCCCAATCTTCACTCCCCCTCATTCATAATGATATGAATTTTCTGTTCTTTGATGCCTGATACCTGATCCCATTGACACCTATGATCACACAGGCTGCTGTGCTTCTTCCATGTGGGCTTTGTGGTTTCTGTGCCTTTAAACCTTTAAGACCCCCAGGCACCATCAGCTTTCTTTCCCACATTTGCCCATGCACCCATCTGTCCTCAGTGATCTATGATCCATTTTGAGTTAATTTTTATTTACAGTGTGATGGATGCCTGGACGGAGGTTCTTTTTGTTCTTCATTTAAGGATCTCACTGGCTCTGGCGCTCCACTGAACTACTTTTGTACCTGTGTCAAAGACCAGTTGATTCACCAAAATGGAAAACCTTTCTACTTCAGCATTTAAAGAACCCTTCTGCTTCAATTAAAAAACACAAACCGAAAATAATGAAGATGGGGTATCGGGTCTGGATGGACATTCCTCCAAGGAATATACACAAACAATCTGTAAGCACATCTTTAGTCATCCAAGAAATGCAAATCAAAAGTCGTGGATGGAAACAAAAGAGTAGATGCTGAATAAGAAATAACCCTTTTTCAAGTCTCTCATTCTCCACCAGAAATAACCCCGGGTGTTAACAGATTGGTCTTGCTTTAAGGCAGGGTTTTCTGCCCAGTTGACTTTCCTCCCGGAAGTGAGGGTCTGGAGCGCATGTCCAACATCTGCAGCAGTTTGTATCTCCTAGGTAGGCTTTGTCAGATGTCCTTTAACTTGCCCCAATTTTCCTTACTATCCCCAAACTTTTTCGTTTTTTGTTTGCATTTCTAAAAGCTTACTTTCTGAAGCTTGCTTTAATTGTAATCTCTTTTTTCTAACACCTGCTTTTCCTCTAAGTCCCAAGATTCCTGCTGTGTTGCTGTTATTATTTTATTTAGCTTTATTTTGTTTCATGTTATTGATACTCATCTTAGTGTTGATGTTTTCTAGGTTATTTTCAAGTAGAGCTGAAAGGGTTTTTTTTTTCTTTTTTTTTTAACATTTTATTAGGGGCTCATACAACTCTTATCACAATCCATACATATACATACATCAATTGTATAAAGCACATCCGTACATTCTTTGCCCTAATCATTTTCAAAGCATTTGCTCTCCACTTAAGCCCTTTGCATCAGGTCCTCTTTTTTTCCCCCTCCCTCCCCGCTTCCCCCTCCCTCATGAGCCCTTGACAATTTTAGATTATTGTTTTGTCATATCTTGCCCTATCCGGCGTCTCCCTTCCCCCCTTCTCTGTTGTCGGGTTTCCCAGGGAGGAGGTCACATGTGGATCCTTATCCAGCCCTGCAAGGTAGAATTCGGATCATGGTAGTTGGGGGGAGGAAGCATCCAGGATCTGGGGGAAAGCTGTGTTCTTCATCGGTACTACATCGCACCCTGACTGACCCATCTCCTCTCCTAAACCCCTCTGTGAGGGGATCTCCAGTGACTGACAAATGGGCTTTGGGTCTCCACTCTGCACTTCCCCCTTCATTCACTATGGTGTGTGTATATATATGTATATAATTTTTTGTTTGCATGATGCCTTATACCTTTGGCACCTCGTGATTGCACAGGCTGGTGTGTTCTTCCATGTGGGCTTTGTTGCTTCTGAGCTAGATGGCCGCTTGTTCACCTTCAAGCCTTTAAGACCCCAGACACTATCTCTTTTGATAGCCGGGCACCATCAGCTTTCTTCACTACATTTGCTTATGCACCCATTTGTCTTCAGCGATCCTATCATGGAGGTGTGCAGTCAATGATATGATTTTTTGTTCTTTGATGCCTGGTAACTGATCCCTTTGGGACCACTCTATCACACAGGCTGGTGTGTTCTTCCATGTGGACTTTGTTGCTTCTGAGCTAGATGGCCGCTTGTTTATCTTCAAGCCTTTAAGACCCTAGACAATATCTCTTTTGATAGCCGGGCACCATCGAGCTGAAAGTTTTAACCTGTGTAACATGAATTTTCATTTCAAATGCAATTTTTGCATCTTGAATTTCATTTTCCAGGCCTTCAATTTTAGCTGTAGTTTGCTCTTCTTGCATGATTTCCTCATTTCTTCTTCATTTGCATCAACCATTGATTTGTATTCCGAGTTGTTTTGTCTGTGCTTAGTCTGAGCAGCAAGGTCCTGTGGTCCTCCCTCGTCTCCATGGCACCGGCCGCCTGCAGCTGCCCGCCTTCCTCTGATGTCCTCGCGCATGAAGGCCACTTCCTCCTCCAGCAGCTTCTGCATTGCGGGCTGGCGAGAACAGCCCTCGTGCAGGGCAGGCAGAGGAACCCGAACTGGAAACTTTAAGTGGCTAAATTAAATCTCAGTAGGACTATTAAAACCAAACCATTAAGCGATTAATTCTCCCCAAAGGACACATTTTAAAATAAATGCAAATATTTGCATCTAATGAGGTCTGTTTAAAAAGTCTAAAGGGGCATCTGACACAGGCATCACAGAAGCCCTATGGGAGTGTAGCAGGTCCCAGTATATAACGATCTCTGGCAAAGTTCCGTCTGTTTTCTCAGCCCTGCTTTCTTCTCATAACCTGACCTCTAGATCTTGGCACATAATCGTGCGGAAATTTTGGGCCTGTGACCTTACCTGCAGATTTTCGATTCACCACTTTCTACAACCCCATACAAAGCGGAAGCCTCCAGCCTACCTCGCCTGAATATTTGAGACTTGCCAGACCCCATATTGATCCATTTCCTCAAAATTGTGAGTCATATCCTTGAAGTAAATTCCTCCTCTATAAACCCCAAACCCAAACCTACTTCCAGGGAGTTGATGCTGACTCAGCAGCCTGATGGGACAGAGTAGACCTGCTTGATAGGTTTTCCAAGACTGAAAATCTTTACGGGAGCAGACAGCCTCCTCGGTCTCCCCAAGACTGATTGATGGGTTCCCAGACAACCAACTGTTCTGTTAGCAACCGAACATTGACCCTCTGTGCCACTAGGTAGCCTCTTAATTTCTATGTATAAAGATATATGCCAGGCCTAGCCAGACTCTAACACATCATGGTTCCGGTAGGCACAATTGTACAGATAATAAGTAAAGATTATAGTAAAGTTATAGAGAGCATGAGAGATAGAAGAGAAGTATTGAAATAAATGGAGTCAGACACAATTCATGGTAGCAGTGCTCACCTCAGCCCCGCTTGGTCCACGTGGAGAGAGAATCTTCAATGTTAACCAAGGCTTTTTATCTTCTCTGGGGACATGCAAGCCCCCTAATTACAGGGAAAGACACACGTCACAGGAAGGAGTTGTGCTATAGGTAACGCGGTAATGGAAAGGGGTGTTCTAGGGGTATCCACGTAGTAGGAAGAGGAGGGATTGGGGGTATACATGTGGCAAGATGGGCGGATCCTAGATTCAGGATGGCAGCTCAATTTTGGATGACCTGGAGCTGGTTTGATCTGTTCTCTGGATCTCCATAAGAACCCTTAGCAGTAGGGCGTAACCCCCACCTACAGGAACCAAGCTGATGGTCACAAGCCCCAGGGAGAAATAGCTCATTGTCCCCAGCAGCAGGGAGCAGGCCCACCCCTGTGGTGGGGCCAGATAGCAGTCAGGCAGCAATTGCCTCAAGGGAAATACTTTTTACCATTAGCTGCAAGCAGTGTCCTAAATCTAACATGTTTTGGGGAGCCGACTTGGGAGAAATCTTTGTTTCCCACAGATATATTTATGTATACTTCACTGATTTTGCTCCTCCTGAGAACCCAGACTCAGACACATTGTTTACAAAGTCAACCTGTGGGTGAAATATGAGTGCTCCATGGACGTAGTTAGCATAGAGAGACGGGATGGGGGGAGGGGAGAAGAGAGGGAGAGAGGCCTACACACACATCTGAAGTGTTTATTGCTTCAATTTTCTTTCTTCAGATCAGTCTTCGCCTGAAGCCATGGGAAATTACAGTGCTTTGGTATCTGGAGAGAGGCGAGTGCAAAGGCATATCTGCGATCTTGACTTCCCGCGGGCCTTTCCCCAGGACAACCTTGCGGTCTTCCCCGTGGCAGAGCCTCTCGCTGTGATTCAGAAACAGAGAGTCTTCTAAGGGGCCAACGTGGATCCCACATGCTTCTGCGTGCTAAGAGAAAACACACACACCCCCCAGGCATCACTTTAGTAGGTTAAAACGGAAGGGTTCCTAGAGGTTCTCTGAACTGTGCCTGTTACAAGAGGAAGGTCTACTGGACAGAACATCACCCTTCATTCAAAGGCAATGGATCCTCTGTGCGCGGTGTTACCCAACTCCCAGCAAGATAGGCGTGGGGTCGAATTGCTGAACTCCAATTTCCTATTTGTCAAGGGACCTGTACAAACAACTTACCCTTGTGAGGATCAGTTTGCTCAAATATGAGATGGGAATAATAGACGATGCCTTGAAGAATCCATTTAGAAATGAGTAAAATGCTCTGCTAACTATAAATCTGAAGTTGTAGTTGAACTACTAAGTATCAAATAGGACATTGTTATTGCAGCCACCGCTGGATAAGCAAGCACTGAGGTTCTGACTGGAGCGTACGTTTACTTCTGGTCCTGGGTGCAGCCTCATGCTATGTTTTCCCATATAACACCTCTGACAAGAAAAATAGTGAGGATAATGAGAAATGAGAAAACACAAGCTAACATTTACTTCCTCTGATTTTCTTATTGACTTCTCATGGTAACTCTGTAAGAGAATGTTGGACACATCAGTCACTAGTGAGGAGAGGGGGTCAAAAAGTATTGCTGCAAAATCACAGACATCTTCCTTAAATACACCCATCAAACTGGGAAACTGGTTTCCCAACATCTCCCCCTGCTGCAGTCTGTATGCTGCCGAAGGTGGTCTTTCCAGCCTTCCCCTAACCCACCACGTCAAAACAGTGCTTTTGCTGTCCTCTAAGGACTCAAATCCAAACCCAAACCCAAACTCACTGCCATCGAGTTATGTTGACCTATAGGAACCTAAAGGGCAGGGTAGCAGCGCCCGTGTGAGTTTCCGGGACTATAACTGTTTACAGTAGAAAAGCCCATCTTTATCCCGAGGAGCAGCGTGACTGTAACCTCTACCACAAGGACTCAAGTCAAGTTCTTTGAAAATGTTCTTTGAATTTGAGTAACAAAAAGAAGTCTGATGGAGTAAGTTCCCCCCAAATATATGTTCACGATGGCCCTTGTGCCCTCAGAGAATGAGCGAGTGTATTGCTGTGCGTTCTCAGAACAGCATTCTTGGCCTTATTCTCAACAGCATCGGTTTGGATTTTCTTATAACATCTTCACCGTAAGTAAATTTTTGGAGTTAAAAAAAAACTGTCATCATAATCTTCTCAGCTGAACTCTATGGGTTAAAGGTAACTGGCCCAGCAGAGACCCCTCCAAAGCCCTGGTTTGGGTTGGACCTTTGTTTGAAGGTATCCTAAGAGACTACTGAGAGAGCTTGCCTGTGGCCGTCCACAGGTCACAGAGGCATGGTTAAATAAGTTTTCTTGGAACAGTCCTGTGCATGGAAGAAATGGATACTTTCTGACTTTCTCCTGTGAGTGTGTATGTGTTTAATGTATTTCAATAACAAACTTACTTACGTATAGGAACAGTGCAGACAAGAGATAACATTAAAAGCATGTATTTTCATGCTGGATATCTCAGTGAGGAGTATAATGAGTGGATAGAATGCACTGTATTATGAAAATTCTACTAATGCCCTGTTTTTGCCAACATTCAGAAATTTACTTGTTTTAAAAGTATCCAAGTGATATTATCCAGAAAAAAATAATATGTGTATTTATAATTGTTATAAAGTTGAGCTGCTCAAACTTCCTCACCGAAGCATTCTGACTTGAATTAATGCTTTATTCCCCACATTTTCATTAAAAATTCTCACACACTTTACATAATTGATGTATGTATGGATTGTGATAAGAGTTGTATGAGCCCCTAATAAAACGTTTAAGAAAAAATCTCACACAAATGAAAATGGAAAAAACTGCTAGTACTTGATTTCTGTCTCCTGCTTTTCCATTTTACAATCAAATACGCTGGCACTGTTTGACCACCTTTGGGGATGACGTTGAGGAGCAGGCAGGTCTAACATTCAGAACCACCAATAATAGGGGGACGTTTTTAAAGAATGAGGTATTTCTCGTGGGTTCTTAAGCACAGTGCTAGCTGGGTATCTTTTGGCATAATTTCCCCATGTTTGGCATGGACAGCACACAGGTTGGTATCCACAAGGCCGACCAGGCAGGTCTCACGTGCCTCCTGAAAAGCACCACTAGCTGCCCTCTGGTGACGCGGGTCTATTTTAAAGTCCGAAGCAATTTCTGGCACCAGCCACAGGAGGGAACTTTGCTAAAATCAGAATTCAGGAGCTTCTTCAGATAAGAGTTAATGTCACAGGTACAGAGCCACTGTAGTAACAAACATGTCTGGAAGTGAGAGGTTTCTTTACTCCTCCACCCAGTAGAGGGCGCACTCTTGCAAGCTGCTTTGGTGGCCAGTACTTCCAGGCTGCTTTCCGGGCAGTTGATTTGCCAGCAGCTGGGGTACAGAGAGAGCTCTTCTCTTTCTCTGCTGCTCCCTCAGTTGGAGCTGGACCAGCCAGGGGCTGCACTGTCTTTAGAAATAGATCTACAGCCTCACTGAGTACATTTTAAATGCTGACAGTGTTTTGTGCAGGTAGAACATCTGTGAAAAATTATACTTCATTAAAGCTCTAAAGAGGATCTCGGGCAGAAACATATCAATGCCTTCAGTTTCTCTTTTGTGCATTTAGATTAGTTATAATCCAAATCAAATTCACTGCCATGGAGTCAATGCTAACGCATAGCGAACCCCTGGGGGTTTCAGAGACCCTAATAACTATTTACTGGAGTAGAGCTGCTGGTGGTCCAACTTGTAACCACCAGGGCTCCTGCACCCTGTAGTTACACTGCATGAAAATACAAACATCATTGTTCTGCCAAAGTTATTTCAGGAGATAAAAAATGACTTGGCAATAAGCCAATATAGTAAATGAAATATGGCCTAAAGTTAGGGCCCAATACAATTTCTTACAATATATTAATTTGGTGTTTAATTCTTGAGTCTCAATTTCCTCACTTTCATTTGCAAAAATGTAGGATCAAAATACCTATGGGACATTGAGCAAAACCTCCCCGAATTTTGAGTGGGAAATGATCTGTTCTTTCCCCAATGCGTCATAAAAAGTGGGTGAACAAAGACCAAGCATACGAGGCCATCATCTCAGGGAACTTCAACTGCATTTTTACATTGCGTATGTGCACTTTATAAGAAATTCATGGGACCTGTGTTAGTAGTATGGTTTTTATGCCATATAATAGCATCCCTGGCTTGGTTAAATTTAGTTTTTTCTAAATTTTATGTACCTTCTTGTTGAGAACATACACAGAGAAACATACAGCGATTTAATAGTTCCTACGTGCATAATTTAGCGGCATTAAAGTTTTCAAATTGTGCACGCTTTCTCACTTTCCTTTTCTGTGTTGCTTCTCCCTCATTAATATAAAATCACAGACTCCTAAGGTAAAGGTCTAGTCTCATCTTTCAAGTTTGACCCACATTCACCAACTGCCATCAAGTCGAGTCTGACCCAGAGGCAAATAGTTCTTCAAAGAACACGCTGCTCTTTTTGACTAGTTCAGCTAAGGTATGGTGCAGCTTTAGGGAATATTTCTGGTTTAAGTGTTAATGATTCTCTCAGGATAGTGGCTCCATGGGTTCGTCCAGCCTCTCTAGCTGTGAAATGCCTGCCCTCAGTTTGGAAACCCTAAGAATTGGGAATTCTGCTATGCACCTCTCCCGTTTTCATCAGGGTTCTTCCATGGGGTCTGTGGTGAGAATGTTCGGTAACGGTACTGGGCACCATCCAGTTCTTCTAGTCTCGTGACAAAAAGAGGTCGGTTTTCATAGAGACAATTAGCCACACATTCTGTTACCCTCAGGTTCCTGGCCCTTGGAACCGCAGGCACCATGCAACAAACCAGGAGGTGGGAGAGAGTACTAGACACGTGACGAGGCCAGTTACCTGGAATGTTTCGTGTAGTCAAGGCCCTAAGCCTCCAAACCAAAGAACTAAATTTCATGAGGTTTTTGGTTGTCCATAGCAGTCTCAGCAGCTACTTTTTGGTGTGTGTCAGTGTGTTCCCGCATTTGCCAATTCAACTTTTCACAGGGGTACAATATATGGACAGCAAGCACACCGATCAACTGTGCAACCCTGCCCTTACTTAATCTGTGAAATTTCCCTAGGGCCAAGCTCCCTCCCCACCCCCTCCAATGACCACTATTAAACTTTAGTCTCTACGGATTTCCCTGTTCTTGTCTTTTTATACGAGTGACATTCTACAATATTTGTCTTTCATGATTGGTATCTTTCACTCAGCCCAGCCGAAGACTCCTTTCTCCTCCTGGCTGAGTAATAGTTCATTGTATGCATGTCCCTATTTGTCCATTCATCTCTCTCTTTTTTTTTTTTGAGTGAGTGGGTGAGTGAGTGAGAGTGAGAGAGACTGAGAGAGTGAGGGGGTGAGTGATAGAGTGAGTGGATGAGTGAGAGAGTGAGTGGATGAGTGAGAGAGTGAGTGAATTAGTGAGAGAGTGAGTGAGTGAGAGAGTGAGTGTGAGAGAGAATGAGAGAGTCATGTCCATTCATCTCTTGAGCACTTAGGTTGTTTCCAGCTTTTGCCTATTGTGAATAATGCGTAAAGAACACTGGTGTACAATCTCCTTTCAAGCATTGCCTCTCAAGTCTTTTAGATAGATACATAGAAGTGGGATTGCTCATTCATGCGCTGATTCCATTTCCCTACTTAGAGGAACCTCCACTTTTCCACCAAGGCTGTACCGTTTTGCATTCTCAATGGCTGTATGCATAATGCAATGGACGTGAACTCGGATGTCCCCATATCCTTGGCAGTCTCTGTTTTTGTGTGTGTTTGGGTTTTTGCTTCTTTTTAATCTTAGCCACCCTAGTGGGAGGGAAATAGCAAAGTATCTTCTTATTCCACACGACTGGCTTTAGATTTTTAAGGAGACCCCACCTGCTTTCCACAGTGGTGGTTCCATTTTGCAGTCTTACCAGCAATGGATAAGGTTCAGATTCCCCCACTTCCTCACCAATATTTTCTATTTTCAGATTTCTTTTTATCTTAGCCACCCTAGATGGATGTGCTGGCAAAGCATATTCTTATTCTTTCTACCATTTGAAATTTGGAAATCAGTTTTACAAACATATTTCTTACTAAGTAACAGAATTTGGGATTTCTTATCTGATTATATAAATTCTATTCTCCATTAAATAAATATTGAACCTTTTCACAAAAATAGTGATATCAGAATTTGAAAATTTTTTTGAATCTACTGACGGAATAAGAGCATTGAAGAGGCAGCAAATCTTATCTGTAAATCTATCCACACTGTTCCCATGGCTCTCTAATTATACAGGCAGGACAGATTTAAAAATTCATGCTCTGTACTGCAGCTTTAATATTAATGGTACCTGCTTCCAAATGAGCTGTTTACCAACATTCAGTGCAAGTGGGCATGATGTGGAAAAAAAGGTTGAGGTCAGTTGTGAAAACCTTCAATAAATTTATTGAAAACCCATTTATCATTGGGTTATTTGAATGTGATGTTGCTATTCAATTTTTGCTCAAATATTTGTGAAAGTTCATCAAAATAATTCTAATATCTTTACATATCTATTGAGAGGTATATTAAATGGTGTAGGCTTTTATGATGAATTGCTATGGACACATACCTTGATGTTTATTTTCCTGAATTGCATGCTTTCCTTCCAAGGCATAACATAGCGTTTTGGAATCATCCCTTGTTTTAATGAAAACCGTGGCAAGTGGATATCAGTATACCTGAAGACGAGGAAAGCAAGACGAAAAGACATCTTGTGAGGTGAAGAGAATCATTTAGAAGCTCCCTCGGGGAGGGAAGCAGTTGTGTGGCGTCAGTCTGTCAGGTTTGAGCACCGCAGCAGCTGCAGGACAGCTGTGACAGCCCTGGAGACTCACCTAATAGAAAATCCACCCACTAAACCTCAAGCATTAACCTTCACCCTAGTCAAAACAAAATAAAAAATAAATAAGCCTCAAGTATTACCATGAGGAGTGGCTGCATACCTGTGGCCCCCACTATACACTGTCCTTTACAATTTACTCCGTCTTCATTTCAACGACCCTACGGCATGAGGCAGCACTTCCCGCCACATACCGGCTCTCACGGGGAGGGCTGCACGAGCCCATGCTGCACACTCGCAGCGAGACTTGCTTTCCGTGCTCACGTCCCTTTCCTCGCCACCATAAGGCTTTCTGCATAGGGGCCAAGGAGTACAAAACTGCTATCTAGCTGTAAAGATCCCAGATTGCAAATGACCCAGAACTCTGAAGCCCAGAACCTTTAAATCCTTATTTTAAATCCTCACTTATAAGGCTCCTTATTTGAACTCTCATCAGGGCAATTCTTGGTGAGCTTCGGTAAAGTTGGACAGGTGTCTCTTCCTGACGCCATAACCGCAGCAATGACAGAATTCTCATCTAGAATGTCACTAACTCACTAAGCCAATTGTGACATTGCTGTCTCTGCGGCAATGTTTTACTAAAGTTCATAGCAACCCTTAGAAAGCAATTACGTGACCAGATCAGTTAGAGAGCCCAGCTCCAAGTTATCTTCAGGGTTTGGAGTTGTTGTTTCTCTTAAGTAAATCATCATTATTAAAGCAATTAAAAAATAGGATGCTTGTAGATGTATTACACATATGACACACATATACTAGAAAGCATTGGATTAAATAATTACAAATAATCACCTTATATTCACATTCCCTATTTGCCACTGACTATAATTTTCCTTTTTTATATACTGCACATTTTTACCTTTACCACCTTTCTAGTAGATGCATCCTTGAAGATAAATCAAATTACACTAATAAAATGTCTTAGTAATGTGTTATACATATCATAGACCATTTTAGATAATAGTTATTTTAATAAGAAAAGGCCAAGAGGAAATGAATACATAAGTTATTCTAAGAGAGATGGCAGACAGGTTTATTAGGATGAAACCTACCAGCTAGCTCCAGGGGCAAACGTTAGAATGAGCCGTGCAGGAAGAATTACGGTAAAATAGGTTGGTTTGATAAGAATATCAATTGACTACTCAGGATAGGTTTGGAGAGAGACTTCCAAGTTTCAAACAACCATGAAGGGTGAAGGAAGAGTAACTTTAGTGAAGCTAAGATTTTAAAGATCCTCAGCCAGCTATTGATGAAAAAGCAGCAGGAAGTGCTGAGAGAGAATAATTTAATTTGATGTTTTTGTATGATGGCTAATTTGTCTTTTGGGGGATCAGTTTGTCACGGTAGTGTTCTCTTCAGTCCTTCTAAAGTTTGTCCTGTTTCCCTCTTTTTTTATCTACAGATTTCTCGATATTTTTCTCAGTCTGTTAAAGGAGTTTGTGGGTTCTCTAGAGAAACAAAACCAGTGATATACATTTTATCTGATTATTTCTACATATTCTATTCTCCTGTAAATAAACCACCTTTTCAGAAGAGTGACATCTGAATTTGGAAAAATTTTTGGTCTACTGACTGAATAAGAGCATTGAATGGGCAAATTTATTCATCCCAATTCCATGGCTCTGATTATATAGGACATGTATTAGTCTGGGTATATTAGAGAAACAAATCCACAGAAACTCATGTATAAGAGAGGGTTTTATATAAAGGTTAAATGCGCATCAAGAAAACATACTAGTGTTGCCCAAACCCACAAGTCCAACATTAACCCATATGTCCAATACCAATCCACCAAGTCCTCCTCCATCTCACAAAACACACACTATGATGCCGACTGCAGAAGGAAAGCTGAATCAGTGAACATGTAAGCATCTCAGCGCTGGCAGGGGTCTCCACACGGCTGCTCCCGCACCCAGGGCTGCATCGGGGTGGGTCCATGCAGCTTCTCCTCAGGGATGTCTTGCAGGAAGTCAGCCTTGCCAGCTGAAGCAGGGAACTGGCTAACGCAGCTGTACCCTGGTCCGACCATCACAAAGCAAGAGACCCGAGAACTTGAAAGGCGAGGCTCACTGAGCCATTTATCCTTCTGCTCTTCAATTAACCCCACGTGTGTGTATCGGCCAAGTTGGCACAATAAACTTTAACTATCTCAGGAAGTTCAAAAAATTAATTATATATGAATATATATTAATGTTATATTGAGGATGTGGGCAACAGTTGTCAAAACAGGTAAGTCCAATCTGGTTCAAGTCTGTGGGTCAGCTCTTTGACTTTTCCTAACTCACACAGCCTGCTGGAGCTGATGAGCCAGGAAGCAAGAAGACAAAGCAGGCAGACCCCAGTTGGCAGATTCAGAGGTGAGTCCAAGATTGGCAGGTCAGATGCTTGGCTCTGATGGCTCCCAGGGCTGATGCCATTATAGTGGTCCACGGACTCCAGTCTCCAAACTGGAGGTCGATGAGCCATGTGGAGGAGCCAGGCCAGCAAGAAGGGACACGCTTTCACAGTCTGCTTAACGAGAGTAAGCTACCTCAGAAGGAAACATCATTTCAATTGCATCAGGGATGTGACGTGCGTAAGGGGGCTGCAATCTTCCCTAATCCTCTTGCAACTTCTTAGCTGCCCACAGCAGACCGTCATGGAGCTAAGTGCACTCTTAAATCACATCATGGGGGATTACCAGGCCCTGAGAATCCAGAGGCAAACTGACACAAAATTACCAGTGTCTAAATACGACTCGTTTGAAATCATCAGATAGCTCCAGTGCATTCCTTTCTTAGAAATGCCTGTTTCTGTGATTTGGTTATTTGTTTGGGGCACTGGGTAGTGTCTTTGTGGAAATTAGAACTGTTCATTCCACGGGAAGACAGGGCTTTCTATTCTCATAAAGTTAGACTTGGACACTCACAGGGACAGTTCTACCTGGTCCTACAGGGTGGCTGTGAGTTGGAATTGACTCCATGGCTGTGATTTTGGTTGTTTTAGAGACATTGTGGGGTAGCTATATTTGTGTTTAATTATGTTGGTGTGACCTAAGCCATTCACCACCTGGTGGCTGAGAGATGGAAGCTTGTGCACAGTTCTCTATTGGTGAAACACAGTTGAGGGTATCTCTCAATGGTCAGGTGGTACAGCAGGGGGAAGTGGTCCCTGTCTAACACAGGACGGGACAAGAAAAAAGAAAGAGTTAAAACCACCAGCAGCAATAAAGGAGGAAGAAAAAGCAAGTGGGGAAAAAGCAGGTAAACAACACGAAAAATAAGTAGCTAAAAAGGAAAAAGCAACAGTGAAGAAAAAACACAGTAAGATTAAGGGGAGGGGAAAGAGAACAGTAACTAAAAGAAAGAAAAAAGGAAAAGGGTGAAAGGGAAGAGAGAAATAGAGAAACTAGAGAAAAAAGACAAAGGACCTAAGGCAGCTCACAGGGTAGGTGGGGTAAGGGGTGGGCACCCTAGTCCTTGGTGGAGCTCCGACTGGCCTATCAGCTGTCTGAGATCAAGGCACCTGGTCCTCTGGGTTCAGATGGTTGGGGTCAGGGAAGCTGCTGATGGAAGGTGTTGCTCGGCAGTGGTGGTCAGGGATCCAGAACACTGCATTCTACTGGTCTGAGGGGCGAGTTGAAGCAACTGCAGCTGTGGGGCTGGTGCACCTGGCACCCGTCCACAAGGGCTCCACTCTAACCTCAGGCACAGTAGAGGCTCTGGAGTGCAGGAGGTGTCATGAGCTGCTGGCTGGGTGGGGGTGGGGGCCAAGCACATCGGGTCGTGAGGATGTAGGGAACCAGAGGGTTCCATCTTTCTCAGCCAGTGGTGTGCCAGGCTGTCTCATTCCAAGGCTGCATTTGGAAGTTCGAAGGCCACACTTCATCAGGCAGCTGACAATTCAGTGGTCTGTATCATCTCCCCACTTTCGTTCAAATTCTGCTGTTTGGGAGTCACTTCACTTCTCTAGCCTTCCCTCCGAAGCTCAGGGTTCCAGGATCAGCTGTTTCGCTTGCTTCCTCGTCGGGCGTGCAGCATGCCTGCCTTACTCACTACTTTTCTGTACTCTTATCACTCCCCATTTCAGATAAATGATAAATCCTATTTAAACTATTTACTTCTCGTGGTTTTAGCAATTTCATGAAAGAATTCTTGAGATTAAGAGTAATGATACTGTGATAAGGAGTTAGCCTACATTGGCCCAATAGCCCTCTCTCAACGGGGCTTTAAAAATTTGGTACCAGAAGCTAATCAAAGACAGTATTAACAGATCATTATGCCCCAGGAAGGTGTTCTTTCGATAAGAACTCTCTATCACAAATTAATAAGGTTTTGAAAGGGAACCAAAGGCAGAAAAACAAAACCCCATAGATCCAGGAATGGATTCTGGGCTCTCGTTAAATCTTAGCTCCAACTTAATTCTTACATCAGGGTCCCCTGGAAGGGAACACAGAAGATATGGATGCTATAGCAAAGTGTGGTAGATGGTGCCTGGCTATCAGATACGTGTTTGGGTTTTAAAGGCTTGTCTCCAAGCAAGCAGCCATCAAAGTGAGATGCCAACTAAGTGCACATGGAAGAAGCAGACCATCATCAGTCACCAAAGAACTGTAAATCATACCATCTCTAGTTGACACAGGGAACATTATCAGAGATTAAACTGTGAATTTGGTTTGCATAAGGATATGGATGAGAGTGGGAGCCCAAGATACATTAATGGGATCTCCATAGGAAATAAGCCTCGTGATTTCCTTCTATGCAAAATAGAGGGATGAGAGGAAAGTGGTTACTAAACAAAGTGCATTGGACAAATGACTGTAGGTGATCTAAAGGGTAAACCCGACTTGAGGCTTTAAAATCTTAGCCATTGATTCCCTCTGATGCACATTAGGCCTCATTTGGTTTTCAACTTTTTTTGGTTTGTTCTTGTTAGGGCTTATCTAAGATGTGTTATCCTCATTGGTAGTTATCTTCTTGAATTTTTGCAATATGCTTTCAGTATATGAAAATCAGGATTGATGAACTTATAAGGGCAGCAAGCAGATTAGGGGTTCCTGGGGGTGGAGTGACTGTGTTGGGGGCAGTACAGAAAGGCTGAGGTCAAGGGGTTCGGAAGGAAAAGACTGTTCTGAAACTGATTGTGGGAGCCAGTGTGTGCTTGATATATCTGTATTAACTCCCAATAAAACGGTTTTAAACAACAAAAAAATAGTGACTTGAAGCTCATTAAGGATTGCCAAAAATCCAATTTTATTTTTGCCTTAATAAAAAAGCAACCAATGATCATTTTCCCTTTCTCTTCCCAGCTATATACTTCAGCGACCATGTGTTTTAAGAACTACTGAAGAACTTCAAATACAATGTCAAGAATAGTTTATAATTGTTTCCTACACTTTTTAATGTGTAAACTACAATCAACTCTCATGACATCTTAAGTAAACTTATATTTTTGTCATTAATAAAAGTGTAGAACTTCATGCAGGTATGACAATAGTTACACCTTACTTCCTTAACGTAAGGTAAAGCAGTCCAAAGCAGACTGGTGCTGTTAGGTTTTACATGTCCATGGTAATACACAGATTTGGACCACATTCATTATTCAGTACATGACCAAGTTAAAGTAAGTCAAAACCAAGTTGAAGAACTAACACTTCTTTGAAAAGCTCTAACATTTATTGATTCCTGACAAATAAATAAAAAATCCAGCAATATCAACTTATTTTTAGTCTTTAACTGTAAAATGTTCTAACAGTTCTTAAAATACAGAAAAACAAAATTCGATGCATTTACAATAGCTTCACAATTCATGTCTTTCATTGCTGTTGGGTGAGCTGATTTTTTCATTCAGGGCAATGCCCTGTGGCAGAGTAGAAAGACTTCCTCAGCTGGTCTTGACATCCGATGGTCAGACCTTTCTACTGTGGAACCACTTTGGGGTTTGAACCACCAAACTACTGGACAGGAGCCGAGTTACTTTCACCATTGTGACAAGGCTCCTCTGTGTCCCATTAAGATCCTCTTACTGGAATATTTTGAAATCAAAGCGTTATTCATTGCAAAGATAAATCCAGGAAAACAAACTTTCAAGTGGGATGGCATGACTGGAAAAAGATGATCATCAACTAGTGACATTCATAATTAACACGAGAACTTTTTAACTGTTTCTATCAGTCACATTTAACACCCCACATCCTCACTTTTATCTGAAACAGAAAACAATTCTCTCACCTCCAGGTTATCAGTGCAAAGTACAACAAAGCATTCTCGGTAGGAATGGTTCATTACAATGTTAACTTTAAAAGGCTTGTTCTTCCCAATGTCCAAACTTGTTTAATCCATTAAAAGATGTCTATATCATGAGAATGATCAACCTCAAAGGTTTCCTCTGTACCCAACTTTGTTTCTCCATGTCCTTCCTGTGACTCATCGAGAGAGGCCAGAGCCTCATTTGTGTCACTTGCAAAAGTTTCTCGTGATGTATCATCATCTTCTTGAAAATTTAGACTTTTAATAGCTTGCTTCATCTTCTTCCCCAGCACCTGTGTTCTCCTCTTCCGAGCAGCTTTTTGATTTTCATATTCCTTTTGATTCTCAATATAGAAAATGCTCTAAAATAAAGGAACAATTTTAGCACATAAGTAGAAATTATTACAAGTATATTACAAGGAAAGTCATTAACATTATCTTCATTTTCCAAAGCAAATATTATCAAACTCATTTTCTAAATGAAGACAAAGAATCCAAAAGATTAAATCAGTCACAACTGTAAATAACGGAAGGCGGCGCAAGGCCTTGAATAGACAAAATGCCAAAATCAGTCTGCCTGCGGCCGACTACATGATGGTGATTAATAGAAATGAAAGCTAGAGAGCCTGCGTGGAAGCCAAATTATCATGGATCTCAACAGTTAAGGACTTTAATCAATTTTACCTTAACTTGTTCCTCGCTGATACTAGGAGTGTTTTTCAGGAGATTTAGAAAAACTCCACCTGGTGTTCTTCTCCGACTACCATCCTACAAGAAGGAACCAAAATATTAAATTGTATACAGTCTTATCAAAAGCTTTTTAGACGAGAGGCTCCAGGAGGAAAGCAGTCACCAGATTCAAAGCGCAGTCTTGATTTTGACCGTTACCAAATGAGGAAATCACACAAATCATTACTTTTAGTTTCTTTACTTAGAAAATGAAAGTTCCTGAAGAAAATGAATTTTTTGTCTTTCTCAGTCCTCAAATTCTGATTTTTAAAATTTACACAGTATCAAAGAGAAACAAGAAATCCAGCTCATGAGCAAAAGACATAATTTTCTGACTTTCTCTGGCATCTGATCAAATCAGTGAGTATTTTATCAAATGTTAAAGCGTACCATAAAGCCTCAATAATGAAAACTGTACTTGTGAGGAAAAACTAGAACATGTGTAGCAAAGCAGAAAATAGAGAAGTCAACACACATGGGAATTTAGTTTACTACAAAGAGTCTGTCAAACAGAACAAATCGTTAATAGCTGGTGTTGGAGCAACTAGCCTTCAAGAGAAATTTTTTTTTAAACTTTTTTTTTAGGGAAGAGGAAAGAGAAAAATGACTGGCCATCCCCGAGAGGGAGCTCTTACTTACCATGTAATAAAGACAGTATGTTAATAAAGGCAGTAAGTAGTGTTTGCATCCAGACTAGGAGCAACTCCACAGGAGGAGTCGCTCCACTCTCAAAGGTGCAAAATGCTGCCCAGAGGTTGTGCGACCACAACTCTAAAACAGTGCGTGGAGCCAGGCCTCACTGGGCAGCGCTTGCTCTTCCAACAGTGTAACACTGTCCCGGGCATTGGGTTAGCCTGGACAGCTGACAACCGTTGGGCCAAGAAAAATACTATATTGGGTTTATAACTCATGACTTATACTGTGATATATTTGGATCAAAGGCTTAAATATATGAGGGGGAAACCCATCACTAAAAAAAAGGAAAACAGCTCCTCTGGGCGGAGCTGTCACAGTAAGCATTTCTCTCGCTGGGCAAACATCTAGTGACTCCCTCTGAGTTAGTGCACTCAGTGGCATTGCCTGGGGAGGTTTTCTCTGGTCACTGAATTTTTCTTGGAAAAGCAGTTTTGCTTGAAGCTCATTTCTGTGATGGTCAATTTAAGATGGCATGCAGCTGTGATATTTTGTTTCCTGCTGGAGGAAAATGGCACAGAAACTGTTGTGATGTTGAACACAGCTTACAAGGACAGCGCCATGGGAAAAACAAGTGTATGTGTAGTTTTCTCGTTTCAAAAAAGGTAAAATGTCAACTGGTGACAAAACTTGTTCTGGATGTCCATCAATTTCCCGAAATGATGAAAGTGCCGACTCGCAGTGCATTTGGAGTTCGTTCCACCAGGTCAGACGGTTAACCAAGCTTTCTATTTAGAGCAGTGGTTCTCAACTTTCCTAATGCCACGATCCTTTAATACAGGTTCTTCATGTTGTGGTGACCTCCCCAACCATAAGATTATTTTCCTTGCTAATTCATATCTGTAATTTTGCTACTGTTATGAGTCAGGCAACCACTGTGAAAAGGTCATTTGCCCTCCAAAGGGGTCACGAGCCTGAGGTTGAGAACCCCTGATTTAGAGGCTCTGAAAAGATAGTGTAACAGTGTGCTACAAAAAAGGCCTTATTTGTAGCAGACTGGAGGCGTGGTTTTGCCACCTAGACAATGCACTTGTTCACACAGTAATCTCAGTGGGCCAGTTTTTGGCAAACAAACCAACCAGTATACCTCTCTTGCCCCACGCACCTTACTCACCCGATCTCGCTCCGTGAGACTTCTTCTTGTTTCCATGAATGAAGAGAAACATGAAAGAACAGCGATTTGAGGATGTAGAAGAGGTAAAGATTCCAAGAATGGAATTGCAGATTTGACAAATGTACTAAGTGTAATGGAGAGTACTTTGGAGGTGATAAAGTAAAAAAATTTACAGATTGCTTCCTGAGTCCCTTGCCTCTAGATTTCTTTCCTACACTAGATAAGAAATGTGGTTGGCAGGCCCAGTTCTATCTCAAATAAAGACTGAGAGAATAAAAAAAAATTATATACATAGCTTTGAAAAGAAAAATTTCAGGTTTGGGGGGAGATTCCCCATCATACATACATCTCATATCATAAACACATTCATGATATACACAGGTGCAGATACATAGATATGCATGCACATATATACAACCACATAAAAGAAACTATAAATTATCTTCTTAAAATACTGCCACTGTAATGAAGAGGTTCTCTCACGCAATGTGGTGATCTCCAAGTTATATTAAGTGAACAAACAGTAAGAAACAGAATATAGTTGTATAGTTAATCTTTCCATCTGTGTAAAACAAGGGGGGCCCATGGGGGAGGCTTCGAGAGACTGGAGGAGTGGGGCAAACTTTTACGGTAAATTCTTTGATTTTTTAAACTGTGAATATGTTTACTTTTAAAACAAAATTTTAACAACAAATCAGTGCACATATATATATATATATATTTAATAAGAACTTTCTAACTAATTGACATTACTTTTAAAACTTTTTTCAAGGGAACAACAAGTGATCCAAAATCAGTGGCAAGGAGGGCGTGAGAGGCCTGGTAGGGATTCATCAAGAGCAATGTAACTGAGAGAAATTACTGAAACCCAAATAAAGGCTGAGCATGATAGTGGGACAAGAGGAAAGTAAAAGGAAATAGAGGAAAGAACTAGGAGGCAAAGGGCATTTATACAGGTCTAAATACAAGCATGTACATATGTAAGTATACTTATGTATGGTGATGGGGAAATAAATCTACGTACATATATTTATAGGTTTAGTATTAAGGCAGCAGATAGACATTGGACATCCATTGAAGTATTTACTCAATGCAAAAACACTTTGTTCTAATTAATTGGCATTCCGTGATGCATACATTCCCAACACAATCGCTTAAGACAAATGTGTGCGTAAGCAAATGTGGTGAAGAAAGCTGATGGTGTCCGGCCATCAAAAGATATAGTGTCTGGGATTTTAAAGGCTTGAAGATAAACAAGCAGCTATCTAGCTCAAAAGCAACAAAGCCCACATGGAAGAAGCACACCAGCCTGTGTGACCACGAGGTGTCGAAAAGACCAGGTATCAAAGAACAAAAAATCATATCATTGCTGAGTGGGGACCCAAAGCCCCTCTGTAGGCAACTGGACACTGCCTTACAGAACAGTCTCGGAGAGGAGATGAACCAGTCAGCATGGAGTGTAGCAACAATGAAGCATACAACTTTCCTCTAGTTCTTAAATGCTTCCTCCCGCATCATGATCCCAATTCTACCTTACAAATCTGGCTAGACCAGACGATGTACACTGGTACAGATAGGAACTGGAAACACAGAGAATCCAGGACAGATGATCCCTTCAGGACCAGTGGTGAGAGTGGTGATACCAGAGGGTGGAGGGAAGGTAGAGTAGAAAGAGGGAACCGATTATAACGATCTACATATAATCTCCTACCTGGGGGACAACAACAGTAAAGTGAGTGAAGGGAGGGAGACGTTGGACAGTGTAAGACATGACAAAATAATAATAATTTATAAATTATCAAGGGTTCATGAGGGAGAAGGGAGTGGGGAGGGGAAAAATGAGCTGGTGCCAAGGGTTCAAGTAGAAAGCAAATGTTTTGAGAATGATGAGGGCAACGAATGTACAAATGCGCTTGACACAATTGATGTATGTATGTACGGTGAGAAAAGTTTTATGAGGCCCCAATAAAATGATTTTAAACAAAAATTTATATAAAGTATGTGCCTATTGTACAAAAAAAAATCAAAATTAGATAGGGTCCCATAATCCCACTGCCTACAGGTAATCATTGTAACATTTTTACATGAATGGCTTTTATATATAACACATATAAAATGTCTCCTCTTCTGTTGAGAAATGGGATTCGTATAAACAGATTAGTTTACATTTTGTAGGTTTTTTTGTGTGTGAGTGTTTCATTTAAATCCCCCCCCCATTTAAATACATGCTTTCATATCAGATAAATGTCCAATGCTTTTGCATACTAATGGGTGATTTGGGGATACTGCTCTTTCAGCTAGCCATACCAGATGTCAACCGTAACACTTCATTTTATCTGGTAAGCCTGTTTCCATCTTCCACAAAGATGCAGAAATCTGACCACTATATTTTCTTCCTCAGATCGCATCAGTCTCCAGAAGCAGTGTTCCTTTGTCTACGCTTGCTCCCATTCAGTCCATCCTCATACAGCAGCCAGAATGAAAAGCACTTCCAACCAGTTCAAAATCCTCCAAGAACTATTTCAAAGCATAAATCCAATTCCACAAAATGGCAAGCACAGAAACTCTCGAGTGGTGCTATGCAAACGATCTCATCCATGGTCTCTTGGGCTTCAACGCTAGTATCTTTTCCCTATTAGCCATCCTTTTCAGACAATGCCTGGCACTGCCCCAGACACAATGGCAAACAAGTCCCCACTAGACCTGGTCCCTCATGCCCTCCCTGATCTCACACTCTGCTCCCTCAAGCACTGCTCTAGCTACTTGGGCCCTTATTCATAGCAGACATCCGAAAACAGTGAGGTAAGTCCTGCCAAGGGCAGGTTTGGGGCTTGTTTTTATTTCATGTGTTAATTATGGCTTGTTTTTTAAGAAATTGATTTTTTAAATTTTACCTAAAGTAATATTCTATTATGGTATTTTTGGCGATTCTGAAATTTTGCCTTGAGGCATGTGCTGCCCACCGTCAAGTCACTTTAGTCCCAACCCTGACAATCTGCTTTGCTACTTCTGCCTGCTCTTCCGGCTCTTCACCTTCCTTGAGGTTCAAATGGCACCTTCTCAATAAGCTCTACCCTCATCACTCTAGTTTTTTAATTAAAAAAATTTTTTTGATCATCTAGTTTTAATTGATCATGCTTCTCTTCTCTGTACCTCGAGACCACGATCAATTTCTTTTCCCATAAAAGTCAATACTATTTAACATTTGTTATAACATTGCTTATATTTACTGTTTAGAGACTGTCTCCCTCACACCAACACAATCTACTCCCTTGCGTCTAGAACAGTGTCAGGCACATAGCAAGTCCTCAATAAAGAGCCATTCAAGGAAAAAACTGATCAAAGAGACTGAATTTGGACTTGAATCTTCTTAATATTCAGTAGATTGGCATTCACCAAACTCAGTGCCACCGAGTGGATTCCTACTCAAAGCAATCCTAAAGAACACAGTAGAATGGCCCCGTGGTTTCCTGAGGCTGTAAGCCTTTGTGAAAGCAGAAAATCTCGTTTCTCCTGGGGAGTGAGTGGAGGCTGGTTGGTAACAGATAACATGTGCCCTACCAGGGCTCCTAGGTTTTGCATTAGCTCACTGGAATTCAGTTTATTACTACAGCATTCAAGTCCCGGAGGGCTTCTGTGTACAAACAGCTCACCTGACAGTAACTGGTGACTGTTCAAAATTTTGCTGAATCTATCACTCTGCTCAACAAAATCATCTAAATACCTTACCACTGGCAGAAACAGTGAGGCCAATGCATTCATGACTGTTGCTATTGTCTCGTTAAGTTCTTCTGTGACTTCTCTAATTTCCACGTTCACTAGCAATTTCTTTAGCCAATTCTAACTGGTTTCCTTTCTCATCATTTCCAATATAATACGTATGGCATTACTGTTCAGATGAATGGGAAACAATTCAAACTTCAGCCACCCTCCATGGTGAGAGAATTAAAATGAGATGTGCAAGACCCTTCTATGGGATTACACGCCACTGCCGGTGGCCCACATCAGCAGTGTGCCTTCCGCCATTCTCAGAGGACCTCATAGTTAAGCAGTGCTTCCCCAAATTCCAATGTGCTCCTCTACTTTAGAAGTCTAGAGACATTTTCTTCCCCTCTTCATCCAACCATTCATGAGATTTTGATACCACAGATATATCTGTGCTTTTAAAGATGTGCTGGTTCCCCAGAATGCCAATTAAACGAACTAGTGACACAGTCATCACTGCTTGACACTGGTGCTTTACATGCATGACCTCATCAAGGCTTATTAACAACACAGGACTAACACCCTACACACACATTTTTTTTAACAGCTAAGGAGACAGGCAGAGGCTCCAAGAAGTCAAATTAATTTACGACTAATCTCATAACTAATCAGAAATCCAACAAGACACCCATCCTTCAAAACCCATGGCTGTCAAAACGGCAAGACCCCCTCCTATCTTAGAATTTCTGATTCCACTCTAAAGCATGCAAGAGTTATGCTGCTGACTACATACTAACAGGATACAACTTATCTACATATGAAATATTCATTTTAAAAACTGAGTGTTTGGAATTTTTTATTGTTGAAGTTGTGTGTGTGTGTTTTACTACAGAATATGCTAATAAGTCATGGTAAAGAGATCCAGCAATCTGAGGCAAACTGTAAAAATACACCGAATAAGCAATATGAAAAAGAGAAGCGATGGACCAGTTAGGCTTACCATTATTAAAAGACCGCCATTTTGCTCAACTTCAGTAGTTTCCATCAGAAGCTCAATTGCCTTCTTAGTCCCAATGATCTTCACTATTCGGGATATCAGGTCTTTTTTTGGTTCTTGTAACCTGATGTAGGAAAAAGATTGTTGTATAAAATCAAAGAAATCAACTTTAGTCACTAGACTATTTCATGACTAGTATTTAAGCTCAGAAACACTGGCATGAAAATACCTCTGTATTGTGTCATCAAAGGAGATCGTGGACTCAAGGTTCCACCTAAGTCTCAAACTTGGTCTCCTTATTTGCCGTCTTGGATTGGGGCATATATTAAAGTAAAAGTGCACATACGGCAAAATGAATGCAAGTCTAAATACAAAAAGAACCGTCAAAACAGCAGCAAACGCATGGTATGTGTTTTATTATTGTGGCCAAAAGTTGGCCCTCCAGCCTCCAGAGATGTGAGAGCTTGAAAACAGGTACTGTCACCACTGTAAACACAATTCAAAGAGACTGATTTATCTTCGTTAATCCTTTCAACAACCTTATGAAGTATTAGTATGTTCATTAAGAGATGAAAAGACAAGAAGCCTAAAGTTTAATTCTTCTAATTCCAGAGTCTACCCTAGCACATTCATAGTGGAAAAAAATGACTAGTTCTGGGATAGACTTGGTCTCTTCTCAACAAAAGGCAGCGCACTGTTGTGGAACCTGTACTAGATGAGGAACAAAAGGCACATGACTCAGTCTCAGAGCTGACATTAAGTCTGTGACTTGGGACAAGCCAGTTACCTCCTTGTTCGTGAAGTAGCAGCTTTGCTTTACAGAGCTCCCTGTTCCTAAACAGTACTCACATTTCAGACTCATTCATATTTATAAACCCAGTACTGTGGTGAGTTAGGTTGGTCTGGAAAGCAGACCATTGGTCTGCTCATCAATTCTATTACTCTTGAAACATAAAAAAGTCCAACTCACTGCCATCGAATCAATTCTGATTCATAGCAACCATGTGGGGCAGGGGAGAAATGCCCTGGGAGTTTCCAAGGCTGTAACACCTTAAAGGAGTAGAAATCCTCATCTTTCTCCTGCACAGTGGCCGGTGGTTTCGAACTGCAGACCTTGTAGTGAGCAGCTCAATGAATAACCATACCGCCAGCACTCCTTGAGCCATCGCTACTTTCAAATCTGTGACAGTATCCTCTGGTAAAGTCCTGGTGGCACAGTGGGCTACACAGTGAGCTGTTAACCACGAGGTGGGCAGCTCAAACTCACTAGTCTCTTCATGGGAGAAAAACAAGGTTATTTGCTCTGTGAAGATTTAAAGTCTTAGAAACCAAAGGAGCAGTTCTACTCTATCCCACTGTATCACTATGAATTGAAAAGATGAATTTTCAGTTAACATGGTAACATGCTAACATAACTTTCATATTTAAATCTAAATTTGTTAAGATACCCGATTCATTACTGAGCAATTCTATTACGTATTTCCCCAGGAGAAATACTTGCTCAAAGATCTGAAAGTCCATTGCAGCACTGATAGCAAAAATGTGCCAAGTTCTACCAGTTGGTAAATAACTAAACAAACAAACAAACAAACAAACAAGCTTTTTAAAAAACATAATAGGTCTACCGATTTCTACTCCAACATGGATGTACTTAGAAAATATTAAGTCAAAGAAGCCAGTTCCGAAAGACCACATGGGAGACCCTACATAAAATGTACAGAAAAGGGAAATTTAGAGAAAGTTGATTTGTAGTTGTCTAAGGGCTGGATCTAAGAATGGGGAATAATTGAAAATGGGCCTGAGGACTGGGATGGTGAAGTAGTTTATATTGATGGTTGTGTAATTTAGCAAATGTACTAAAAATCATTGAATCATATGCAGAGTTGCTGATTTAAAATATATTGGAATTGCATTAATTTTTACATAGGATTGTCCTTTTGGGGGTACATCTTATCATGAGTAAGATGTACTATAAACAATGTTACACATTGTTTGCCAATATCACTCTTAGATGCTAATTTGTAGGTGATGAATTTTATGACTGACTGGTCACAACACTTGCCATAGAGATGTAGCTTTCTAAACTAAATCAGGGATTTCTGATGCTTAAAAACATGGACCCAAATGCTGATCGCTTTGCTAGAGCAGGCAAGCAGATTATGGTAGTAGTGAAATGTTACCGTATAATATATGATGGAAAAAGGGCCACAATGGCAACTGTTCACAAATTTCTGAACTGACAGGCCACCCCAGTTCTCAGTAAGACTTCAGATGATTCAGAACCTTCCACAAGTGGGGGTAGCACTGTAACGACAAATGCCACTATCATTTGTCCTATCAGAATACATTTTGTGATATGTGTTATTTCTTATTCATGCACGAATGTATTAAATCATATGTGATGTTTCTAACCTCTAAAGACAAAAAGACTAAGTATGAAAATCACATGAATTTAAAAAGGGTCCTCAAACTTTTTAAACAAGGGACCAGTTCACTGTCCCTCAGACCCATTGGAGGGCCAGACTATAGTTAAAAATAAAAAAGCTGAACAAATTCCTATGCACACTGCACATACCTTATTTTGAAGTAAAAAACAAATGGGGCAAAAACACCCATCGGGCTGGATAAATGTCCTTGGCGGGCCGTAGTTTGAGGACGCCTGCAGCTTTCTTTTATGGCACTAAATAGCAAAGAGCTGCTAAACAGCTGTCTTCTCTTAAACATTCTATCATGTCTGTCTACATTTAAGAAAACACAAGTGTATCTGTATAACCAACTAAGGAGATCTAGTTTATTCCTTAAAGAAAGATTTTAAATGATCGTCAATCATTTATTTGGAGTGTACTTTCTGTGGATGTGTGACACCTGGTGCTCATTTCTATGACGAATTTAAATGCTCACCTGAAGGAAATTTCATCAGCTACTTTCTCTTGCGAATCTTCCTCGGAGATCTCATACCGGCCTTTATAATTCATTTCTACCCTGTGCCCTATTCTGTCTCTCACAGGCCGTTTGCGTTTGAGATGACTCTGTCCGTTTTCTTCTTCTGCTTTTTTGTTGCTGCGCATGTATTCATCTAGCTCTTTGTCTAATTCTTTTGTATGCTCCTCAGATTCCCTCTTAAGTTTCTTAGCAAGCAAATAATTGTAAGTCTCAGACTGTCTGCTTTTATCAATAGTGCCCTCCATTCCCAAGATACCAAGTTCAGTGGCCACTGCATCTTGATTCTGCTCCTGTAGGACAGCACCCCATATGTTGTTGATCTTTTTTCCAGCAACACACGGTTTCTGGCTGCTCTGGTCAAACGGAATCGGCTCTGGTTTGGGAGGAGGATTAAAACATTTCTGTCGTTTTCGTTTCCAAACAGAGTTGTCATCATCGGAATCAGAAAAACTCTCGTCGCTTGAATCCATACTTTTAATATTTCGATAATGGGATGCTGGTGCACACGCTGATGCATTATTCTGGAAGGGCCCCACAGCAATGTCTCCACCTAGTACTTTCTGCAAGTGAAAGAAAATTCAGAGCCCCACAAAGCACATCAACCCACGCCACGACTATGGCATAATAAATAAATCTTACTAGATGGGGATCCAACTGGACCGCCTGCCTCTAAGTAGAACCACTCTTCAAAACATCTTGGGACAAATCCCAAGGTTCCTGCTTTCTGAAGTTGCACAAGAAATGTTAGTTTTAAAGACAAAAGTGCTTATTTCTACAGCAATGGTAGCACTTAGTTGGTTAGACCACTGGCCGAGAACTTGATATACTGAATCAAAACCTAAGTTTTAACAAGATCCCTAGATGTTCTTATATCTACCTAAGAGAGGAATCTTTAAGACTCATGCAGGGATTTTGCATAACTTCAGATTGTGATTTAGTATATCTGGGGTGGAAAGGCAAGTTTTCAGTAGGAGTTGAACTGAATGAATCAGTCGGCAGCCAGGCCACTCTGGGCGAGACTGACCGACAAGGCCTATCTTCCATTAATAATGGCAGCTAACATTTTCAGGTTATGGCTGCTTGCTCCAATGAATCCTTACAGCGCCACAACACAGAATGGGGCATTAAGGCAGCAAGGTAAAAAAAATAAATGCCTCCAGGTCACGGTGACAGCAACAGCATTCTCATGTCGGCAGCCTGGCCTCAAACCCCCAAAGCTTTGTTCCTAACACAGCAGCCAAGACAAACTCTCAGCCATAAAACTGGAAAGTATCACAGAACCTCCAACCACGAAACATAACAAAACTCACTGCCTCCGAATCAACACTGACTCCCCGCAACTCTAAAGGACAGGGTAGAACTGCCTGGTCTTTCTCCCACTAAGGAAACTAGGGCACGTGCATTACTGAGAGAACTTGTCTGCAGCCATTCACTAAGGCAAAGTCAGGTTTGGTTGGAATACGAAGACCAGGTTTTGCAGCAAGTGATGAGCTACATCTCTGGGCCTCGTTCTCATCTATTCAAAGCCGGTTTTCCGCATAATGGGTACCACGGGCCCCTTCAGGCCAACATCCCAAACCAAACCCGTTGCAACCTTTACAGTGTGAGGGTCACGATGCATCAGTAGCCTTCAAGCATTAAGCAAGGCAGCTGTTGGAAGGCAGAGTTTAGAAGTGTCTTTGAACTCCAATTAGCCCATTTCTGGATGCCTTTATAATGGGAGCTGCCCCATGGAAAGCTGAGGGTCGGCCAAGCATTTGCCACATAGGTGGGGAATTTCGAATATTCCCATTTGGCAGTTTCTTTACTACTGCTGTGAAACCCCACTCATTGACAGAATTGTTTCCCATTTGTATATTACCTATACAAATGGGGAACAATTATATAGTTAACATTGGCAAGAGAAAAACCAAGTCTGAAAACTTCCTGGAAGCTATAATTGCATACAGGTGTGGTGACGGTGAGAGGGTCTTGGGGCCTAGGCTAATAGATTCAGCAGGGTGGTTACTGAGCCAGTTTAACCGCTCCAGGGCAAGGCACCACAGTTGGAGTAAACAATAGCGGCCCTAAGAGGGCGAGTAAAAATGGCCCATAGATTTTCCAAGGCTGTAATAGTCACCGAAGCGGGCTGCTTTATATTTCTCTCGCAGCGGCCTTCTAGTAGCAGCCGAGCGCTTTAACCACGGCATCACCTGACTCCCAATTCCCCAGGCTTGACATTTTTCGGTAATGCCTCCCCTTCGGGTGCACACCTTTGGCGCTGCAGTGGACTGGACCCTAAAAACAGAAAATGAAAAGCGGCGCAAGAGAAAGCAAAGGAGGCTTGCTCCATTGTCCACTTCCAGGAGGCTCCACGCCCGCGGGACCTAGCCCTGCACCTAGCGGCCCGGCCACCGACGGTCCTAAATCGCCCAGCATTGCCCACAGCCCGGGCTGCGCGCGCCAGCCCGATCCTCGCTCGCCTGCCGCCCGCCGCGCGCCCGGCCGACCAATCAATCACCCTCACTGCCGCCGCCGCCGCCCGGGGCCCACACGGCCCGCGTAGCTGGGGGCGCCAGTCCGCCCCGCGCCCTCCCAGCAGCAGGAGCGCCCCGCTCCCCGCCTAGCACCACGCTCACCGGCACCGGGAGGGCCTTGTCGCTGGGCGCGACAGTCATGTCGGAATCCGAGTCAGAAAGCTGCCCGTCTTCCATAGCGTCAGCCTCCTGCGCCATCTTCCAGTGGCGCGAAGCTCGGCGGCGCGGCGCGGCACGGCGCGGCACCGCGCGGCGGGGAGCACTTCCGGCGCGGCGGGCCCGCAGATCACTTCCGGAGGTCGCGGGAACACCTCCGGCGGCGGGCCCGCGGGCGCCCCCACGCGGAGGGCCGGTGACTGCGGCACGGGCTGACGCGCTCCTCCCCGCGCCTGCCGGGGCCCGACTGCGCGGGAATGCCTACTGCAAACTTCATTCGGGATGCTTCGGTTACATGAGTCCCGCGTGTCCCAGCAGTCTAAAGGGGTTCCTTCCTAACGTTTTAGGTTAACATGAATGGCAGCCATCTGGGGTGTGACTTCACTACCCTCACCTGGTCCCTTCCAGCTCCGTTCTCCCTCCGACCAATCAAAAAAGTCCCTGAGGTCACGCCTCTGCTCAGCCCTTCCCCGGGCTTCTCTGCACACAATAGTCAGTTCCTCGCGTGGCAAACGTGGGCTGGGAATCTGCCTCTTGGCTCCGGAAGACTTTTCTAGCGGCAGGTTGCTGGACAACTTTCCAGACCGGAGGCCTTTGCTATCCCTTCTACCCCACCCTGAGCTGCATAGATGTTTCCTTATTTGATTCTGGTCTTTCATTAGCCCTTCTGGTGTCGAGGGTATGAGTTGGGCTGCCAACCTCAAGGTCAGAGGGTTGAAACCACTAGCTGCTCCGTGGAGAAGGGCCAAGAGTTCCCATCTCGGAAACCCACATAGGGATTTCTACCCTGTTCTATGAGAGGCCTTCTTCTCACACCCTATCTGTTTCAGGATTTTCTCCTGCCTGTTTTGAGCCCTGGTCGTCTGGCGGGTACGGGTTGGGCTGCTAGTAGCAAGGTCAGCAGTTCAAAACCACCAGCCACAATGTGGGAGAAAAGCAAGCCTTTCTACTCCTGTAAAGAGTCTCAGAAACCCACAGGGGCAGTTCTACCCTGTCCCGCAAGGTCACTAGGAGTTGGAATTGCCTGGATGGCAGAGAGGTGATTTGTTTGTTTGTTTTAACGGCCTCTTTTGGACCCTTTGTTTCTTACTCATAACAACACTAGTTATGTTTGTCTGGAGTTTTGTTTTCTCTTGACCTGAGTTCCCTCACTGAAATGCATTTTCGTTGTTGTTTACTCCAGCATCCAGCACAGCAACTTCTTGCACGTAGTACATGATAAAGACATGGTTTAACTGCTTCTGTAATTGGGGTCTTATTACTTCTCTGCTTTTAAAAAAACATAATAGTTTGGCGCTTCTCCAAAAAGTTGGAATTAGGAATACTATCCCTTTTAGGGATGTATCCTAGAGAAAAAAAGAGCCGTGACACAAACGGATCCATGCACGGCCATGTTCATCACAGCACTGATCACAATAGCTAAAGAGAGGGAGACGATCAGGTGCAAGAACAAACACGATGGCATGTACACACAAGGGAACATTTTGCACCATTAAAGAATAATGAAGCGACAAAACACCTCAAAACATGAATAAATCGAGCGGGCATGACACTGACTGAAATCAGTCTGTCACCAAAGGACTACTGCAAAACGTCAAGAAAAGGTTTGCACACAGAAATATTCATTCTTTTGATAGGGTGGGAGGGGAAGGATGGGTAAATCACTAATTAGGGGTCAAAGCCCTCGAGGTGTAGTGGGTGAAGGTCAGGGTGGTGTTTCTGACATGAGTTGGAGTTGGCTCACTGGCAGTTGATTTGCTGTCTGCCCTTCAAAGGCCCCTGGTGGGGCAGTGGCCGAGTGCTCAGTTGTTGTTGTTCTAGGTTCTGGCTCATGGCAACCCTTTGAGCCGCAGAGGGACGCACTGTCTGAGCCTACACCATCCTCACCATTGTTCTTCTGTTTGGGCCCGTTGTTGCGGCCACGGTTTCCATCCATCTCATGGAGGGCCTTCCTCTCCTTCCCTGCCCCGATGCTTTACCAAGCATGGTGTCCTCCAGGGACTGGCCTCTCCTGACAACATGTTCAACGTATTTGAGACAAAGTCCCACCACTTTTGCTTCTCAGGCGCATTCTGCCTGTATTTCTTCCAAAACAGATGTGCCGATTCTTTAGGCAATCCATGATATCTTCAATATTTCAATCTTTGCCACACCCATAATTCAAATGTACCGATTCTTCTTTGGCCCTCCCTTTTTCAATGCCCCACATAGATATGAGGCCACTGAAAATACCATGACTTGGGTTTGGCACAACTTAGTACTCAAACTAACCTTACTTTTCAACACTAAAGAGGTCTTGGACAGCAGATTTACCCACTGCAATGTCTCTTGATCTTGATTGCTGATTCTGTGAGCACTGATTGTGGATGCAAGCAAGACAAAATGCTTGACAACTTCAACCCCTTCTCCACTTACTCTGATGTTACTTTGGTCTTCATCAGCAAGTTCTTCAAGTCTCCTTTATTTTCCGTAAGCAAGGTTGCGTCATCTGCATATCACAGGCAATTAATTAGCCTTCCTCTCATCCTGATGCTGCATTCAGCTTAATATAAGCCAGCTTCTCTGATTATGAGTTCAGCATACTGAATGACTAAGCATGGTGAGAGGATACAGCCTTGATACCTTTCAGGATATTTTTAAAATAAATCATTTTATTATCTTTCAGCATTTTAAACCAAACCCACTAGCCACTCAGTAGGAGAAAGGTGTGGCAGTTTGTGGCTGTAAAGATTTACAGTCTTGGGAATCCTGTGGTAACTTTCTCCTCTGGCCTACAGGGTATCCACTCCATGACTCAATGACAGCATATATCCTTCAGTCCATTTAATTTTTAGCTACAAAGGCATGATGTCAATCACCAGTACACTCTACCCCTAAATAATTCAATAAGGATATCGTGTCTTAGATGTCATTATTTATCTCTGACCCATTTTCTAAATTGAATAAAATTTATATACAATAAAATGTAAACATTTTAAGGTCGCTATTGATGGTCTCTGACAAATGGAGACATCTGTGTAATAGAGATACCCAACAAGTTACAGAACATTACTATCAATACCAATACTTAAAATTAAATAATGTAATCTCTCCAACTTGATCCACCTCTCTCTTTCTCTCTTTCCTTCTCTCTCTCTCTATAAAATTGATAGGCTTTTCTGGACCCTCTGCATTTCCATAGAAACTCTAGAATCTGTTTATTCATTCTGATACCTTGAATGGAGTTGCATTAAATCTATACATCAATTTGGACATGTGGGAGGCTACCTTAGCCTGGTGCCATTAAAAACCGGAGTAGCACAATGTTAATCAACCGTCTCCTGATTCTGGGCTCAGTATACAACCAGACAGGTGGTTTACACAGCTGGAGAGAATGCAATGCTTAGAAAATGTGAGTGACTGATGCTCTTTGACGACATGTTTCTCTGGTAAAACAACAAGCCAGGATTCTAGCTGTAGCATTCCTTTTGGGGAACCTGATTCATATGAATCTGTCCAGAGCAATGGTGTCACTTGCCGAAGGTGCTGACCAATCAGGGTCTGAGTTTGCAAGACTGAAAATGAATCCTGGCCGGTGGTGATTTCACCAAGGTAAAGCTGCCTCGGGGCAAGCAGGTTTGCTCAGGTCTGTCCCTCTGCCTCTTGCCACACTATCTTTGAACAATGAACATGGCTGGCATTCCCTGAGGACATCCCAGGGACAATCACATGCACCTATGCAGTGATGCCCGAGTCCCTGCTTGTCTCATCATCCAGTGACACTTTGGACAGGTCATTACCAAAGCAGAATTGGCCATTTGCAAACCCTGTCACTTTTAATGTATGATGGATTCAACGGTGTTCTGAATTCTGCCAGTGCAGAATTTATCTACAGAGCTTTGCAGTCTTCAAATAGGATTCATTTAATTCTCTGTCTTCTGGCTCTACCCCATCAATATTCATCATTTATGATCATATATGGGACATTGTTCCTCTTTTTTCCTGAACTTGTTTTAGGTAGGGCCAAGTGTTTTTGTTTGTTTTCTTAGGGGTTGGGGGGGGGGGATGGAGAGAAAGAGAGAACAGAGTCCTGGCTGCAGTGAGCGCAGTTGCTAGGGTCTACCTTTGCAGAACTGGTCCAGAGAGACGGCCAGGGACCTGTTCCAGTGACTTAGCCAAGACATGGAAGCTACCGCTTCTTGAGGACATTATGTGTTGTTGCTAAACATTGGTGCATCTGTCACATGTCTTTTTATGTTCTTGATTCACCTGAAGGGCAGGAAGGAAGGGTGTCAGGTTGGTACATGTGTGCAGAAAATCTTTCCAGCTGAGAGAAAGTGAGGCCAAATCAATTTAAATATCTGACAATTACCGTTAGGGAAATTGTTGCCTGCCTGACGGTAGATGGAAGATAATAGCTGAGTTTTTGATAGAGGTGATCAATGTTGGATGGGATACCTTACTTGCTGCTCTGTGAACATAGGTGTATTTGTTCATTCATTCAAGTAAATTAAGGCTGACACTTTGCTGGGAAGTGCAGAGTGTTTTAGTCTGGGTAGACTAGAGAAACAACTTCAAAGACTCTCATGTGTGTAAGAAAGAAGAGCTTTTCAAGGAGAGAGACGTGTCTGAGCAGAGCACACAGGAGCCAACGAGGGGGGAGGGAAAAAGAGTGAAGCACATCCTGGCCCACCAAGCCCTGGGGATGATATTCCTGCTCAGAGCAGCCAATGCACAGAGAGGACCATGGGGCCGGCCCCAACATGAGACACGATGCTCCTCACTGACCCATACCACCATGGGGGACAGCACTGGAGACACATGGCAGGAATTGTGCCCACCCTGAGCCCACCACACCAATGCGAGGCACTGGGGGTGTGCAATGGGGCAGCAAGGGTAGCAGAGCAATGAAGTCCCCAGGGAACAAACAAAAATAGGCTGTGGGCCAGGGCATGGCACCCCATCAGACTCGACTGGAAAACACTCGTAAAGGACAGCAATAGACTTGAACTATTTATTGGCTTTTCTTTTCTCTTGTGGCCTTTTTGTTGTTGTAGCTATTGATTTATTTTCTATTGTTCCTTTGTTGTATTCAGTCTTGTGTTTGTGCATATTGCAGTCCCTGCGTGTCTATCTGGATGGGATAGGCGGGATAAACAAGCCTGAAGATGGAACAATGGGCCAAAGACACTTGGGGAAACATGGGGGAGGGGGAGGTAGTGCGGGGGGGGGGGGGTAGGGGAGGAAGTGGGTGTTAACATACCCAGGGAAAAGGGAACAACAGTGACCAAGGATCGATGCCGAGGAGGGTGAAGGAGGTCTGGTGGGTCTTGATCAAGGGCAATGTAACTGAGAAGAATTTCTGGAACCCAAATAAAGGCTGAACATGATAGTGGGACAAGAGGAAAGTAAAAGGAAGTAGAAGAAAGAGCTAGTAGGCAAAGGGCATTTATAGAGATGTACAGGCATGTACATATATAAATATATATAAGATGATGGGGCAAATGATCTATGTACATATATTTTTAGGTTTAGTATTTAGGAAGCAGGTGGCCATTGGACCTCTACTGAAGTCCTTGTCAATACAAGTTGTTTTATTGTATTGTTCTAATAATCCAGCACGCTGAGATCTTCACCTTCCCGATATATAGTGAGTAGAATAAAACGCTGCCTGCTCCTATGCAATGCCCCACACTGTTATTCTTTTGCAAATTTTCCCCGTCATTTTACAATTGTTATTCTTGAGCCCATTATTGTAGCCTCTATGTCAACTAATCTTGTTGAAAAACATTTTTTTCCCTGACTCTACTATACCAAACATCCTAATAACATGTCCAAAGTATATGAGATGACGTCTCTCCACTTGCTCGACCAAGGAACATTCTGGCTGTCCTTCCTCTGGCAGACTTGTTTGTCCTGGCTGTCCGGGGACCTTTCAACATTCCTCCACAGCATGATAATTAACATAATTAACATGCTAGCAATGGAGAAATTGAAGATTTTTCAAATAAGGTCTACGGTCTGAAATGGACGAGTCGTGCAATCGGGAGGCATTGGTAACTGTTGGTGATTGGAACACCACAGTTGTAAACAAAGAAGGATCAGTGGTTGGAGATGAGGGTTTAGTGATAAAAACAAGGCAGGAGATCACAAGATAGAATTTTGCAAGACAAATCGGCTTATTCACGGCAAATATACCCATTGATTAGAGAACTCTGATGTAGAATTTACCTGCCTTAGGGTACAAAAACCCAAACCAAACTTACTGCCCTCATGTCGATGCCAATTCTTAGTGACTCTAAAGGACAGGGTAGAATTGCCCCACTGAATTCCCAAGACAGTAACTGTTTCCTAGTGTAGAATGCCCCATCATGCTCTCGAGGAGTGGCTGGTGATTTCGAACGGCTGACCTTTAGGATGGCAGCAGTATGCCAAAGGAGACCCCAAGTCTCAAATATAATTTAAGAATACTTATTAAGTCTTCCACAAGCAAAGACACATCATCTCTGTGTGGGAGACCATTAGCATGAGGTCAAGCACTTACAGAGATTCAGGGACTTAAAAGAACGCGGGAGGGTGGCGGGGGGCGGGGGCAACACCTGATTGGCAGCAGATGGAGGCATGGCAGTTCAGGTCCTGGTGGGACTACGGAAGTAGGAACAAGGCCATGACTGGGGCACATATATTAGCTTTCACAGGACAATTTACAGGATTGTTCTAGAGTTTTCTGACCAAGGCTGTTGGAGCATGACTCATGACTATTATCCCAGAATGACAGTTTCCATTAAGGACACATTGAGGCATGCCCGAAGGAGACTGCTCCTACCCAGGCTGGTAAAGGGGGTGGAGGAATGTCACTTTTTTGGTTTGCTTTTTATTTTCTCTCTTTTTCCCCCCCAAATTTAATCATTTTATTGGGGCCTCATACAACTCATCACAATCCCATTGTGTCAAGCACGTTTGTACATTTGTTGCCATCATCATTCTCAAAACATTTGCTTTCTATTTAAGCTCTTGGTATCAGCGCCTCATTTTTTCCCTCCCTCCCCATTTTCCCTTCCTTCATGAACCCTTGATAATTTATAAATTATTATTATTTTGTCATATCTTACACTGTCCGACGTCTCCTTTCACCCACTTTTCTGTTGTCCGTCTCCCAGGGAGGAGGTTATATGTGGATCCCTGTATCGGTTCCCCCTTTTCACCCTACCATCCCTTCATCCTCCTGGTATTGCCACTCTTACCACTGGTCCTGAAGGAATCATCCACCCTGGATTCCCTGTGTTTCCAGTTCCTATCTGTATGAGTGTGCATCCTCTGGTCTAGCCAGATTTGTAAGGTAGAATTAAGATCATGATAGTCGGGGAAGAAGCATTTAAGTATTAGAGGAGAGTTGAATGTTTCATCACATTATACCCTGACTGGTCTCCCTGTGACCCTTCTATAAGGGGATGTCAAGTTGCCTACAGATGGGTCTTGGGTTCCCAATCTGCACTCACCCTCATTCACAATGATTTGATTTTTTGTTCTTTAATGCCTGACACCTGATCCCTTTGACACCTCGTGGTCACACAGGCTGGTGTGCTTCTTCCATGTGGGCTTTGTTGCTTCTGAGCTAGATGGCCGCTTATTACCTTCAAGCCTTTAAGACCACAGACGCTATCTCTTTTGATGGCCAGGCACCATCAGCTTTCTTCACCACATTTGCTTATGCTTCCATTTGTCTTCAGTGATCTTATCGGGAAGGTGCGCACACAATGATATGATTTTTTTTGTGCTTTGATGCCTGATACCTGGTCCCTTTGTGCATGACCACATTTGCTTATACACTGCTTTTTCTTTTTTTTGTTAAATACTTTTTTGGGGGGCTCTTACATCTCTTATCACAATCTATACAGTCCTCCAGTGTGTCAAGCACATTTTCACATATGCTGCCATCATCATTTTCAAAGCATTCTCTCCCCACTTGAGCCCCTGGTATCAGCTCCCCTCTTCTTTCCCCTCCCTCCCCCACACTCCCTCCCTCATGAACCCTTGATAAGTTATAGATTATTTTTTCCATATCCTCTGTTGCCCCGCACCCACTTTTTCATTATTTGTTCCCCTGGAAGGGGTTCTAGGTTGTTCCTTCTGATTGATTCCTCCTTTCTCCCTCTCTCCTCCCCTAATCCTCCTGGTATCTCTACAAGGAGAGCCTTGTTGGCCCTGAGGGATTTAGCTATCCTGGATTCCCTGTGTTATGGGCTCTTACCTGTAGCAGTTTGCATGCTCTGGTCTAAATCAATTTGTAAGGTCGAATTGAGGTCATGATGGCGGAAGGAAGCACCAAAGAGCTAGAGGAAAGTTGTGTGTTTCATCGGTGCTATACTGCACCCTGACTGGCTCATCTCTTCCTTGTGACCCCTCTGTGAGGGGATGTCCAATTGTGTACAGATGGCCTTTGGGTCTCCACTCCATGCCCCCCCCCCATTCACCTTGGGTATGGTTTTATTGTGAGTCTTAGATACCTGATACCTGATCCCATCAACACCTCATGATTACACAGGATGATGTGCTTCCTCCATGTGGGATTTGTGGCTTCTGAGCTAGATGGCCACTTGTTTACCTTCAGGCCTTTAAGACCCCACATCATATACCTTTTCATAGCCGGGCACCATCAGCTTTCTTCACCACATTTGCTTATGCACCTATTTTGTCTTCAGTGATCATGTCAGGAAGGTAAGCATCACAGAATGATGGATTGTTAGAAAAAAGTGTTCTTTTGTTAAGGGAGTACTTGAGTTGAGGCCCAATGTCCATCTGCAACCTTAATTCTTAACATATAGATGAATACATAGTTATATTCCCCTCTCATGATAAATATATTTACATATGCACATGCTTGTATTTAGACCCCTATAAATGGCCTTTGCCTCCTGTTTGTTCCTCTATTTCCTTTTAACTTCCCTCTTGACCCACCATCATATTTGGCCTTCATTCGGGTTTAATAATTCCTCACTGCTACATTGCCCTTGATTGAGCCCCAGCAGGCATCCTACAACCTTCTATCCATTGATTTTAGTTCACTTGTTGTTTCCTTGTTCCTGGGTTGGTCCCCCTCCCCCTTCCTATCTCCCACCTCCCCTTCTTCCATATCCCCCCACCTCCAACCATTGGTCCCATTCGTTTCATTTCTGAATTATTTATCCTGCCTATCTTATCTAGACACGCAGATACATTAATAAGTGCAAAAACCAGGCAAAGCCAAAAACAACAAAGGAAGCAAAAACCAACAAAACAGCAGAAAGCAAGAACAAAAAGCCACCGACAAAAGTGGAAAAAGCCTATAAATTGTTCAAAATCTGTTTGTTGGAATGCCACTTTTTAATGTCTGAGGACCAGACCGTCCACATTCCGGGTTAGAAGAATCCTGCAAGTTGATTTTGCAGCTCACTGTTAACCAGATTGTTGTTAGGCGCCATCTGCCCTCTCAGTGACGCGATGTACAAGAGAACTCAATCACTGGCTGGTCCTGCACCAGTCTGACCATTTGTTCTTAGGTTTGAGCCTTCAGCAAACCTAGTGCTTAGAATGTAAGCTCTATTATGCCACGTGGGAGATAGTTAGAAACCCAGCTTGGCAGTTTCCAGCCCAAATCTAATGAATCAGAATGCCCATTTGAGTATCCTGCAAGGTAATTGCAAGCACCCCACCGTTTGGCGACCCCTGCTCTAACACGGACTGGACGCTAGAGCCAAACATTTGTTGCAATCCCACGCCGGTGGGTGTAGGAATGGTAGGAATCCTCTGGTTTTTTCGTGCTCGAGCCACCGCGGTTCCAGACCTGCCCCAAGCTCGCAGGCCCGCTGCAGACCCCGGCTCGGGGCCAGGGGGCGGGGCGCGCTCCCGGGGGCGGGGCGGCCCGCCGCCAATGGGCTCCGCCGGCTGGGGGGCGGGCGGCCTGCCGCCAATGGGGTCCGGGGGCGTGGCCCTATTTCAGCGGCTCCGCAGGCCGCAGGCGCAGCTCGATCGGGGTTTCGGGATGTGGCGCTTCCCTGCCTGGGTCCGCCTGCACGCCGTCACGAGGAGCAAGCTCTCTGGAGCCTGGAGCAGGCCTGGCGCCTTCATGTCCACCCTGCTGGTCAATCAGCCCCAGTATGCGTGGCTGAGGGAGCTGGGGCTCCGCGAGGAAAACGAGGGCGTGTATAATGGAAGCTGGGGAGGCCGGGGAGAGGTAGGCGGACGCCCCGGGAAATCGCGGCGGCTGGGGGCATTAGTTACCCCCGAGGGCTGGGCGGGCACTCCCTACCCTGCTGCGCGGCGGGCCGGTGGACTGCATCCACCTTGAAAATCTGCTTCCGTACGGTGCTTTTTGAAAGAAGGAATGTAGACTTTAGGGGCTTGTGCCATACCGAATCGACATCTTTTTGGGGACTAAACTTGCAAGGAATCACCAGTCAGAAACGGCTCACACAAAGCGGTAGAAATGTTCATACTTCCGAGCTTTACTGTGGTTCTTGGCGAAGTGCTTAGGCGTTGGGCTGCTAAGTGCAAGGTCAGTAGTTCGAATCCATCAATTGTTCCACGTATGAACGACCAGGCTTTCTACTCCGGTAAGGAGTAAAAGTTTTTGAAACCTACAGGGCCATTCTACGCTGTCCAAAAGAGTCGTTTTGAGTCTCTACGGCTGAGTGTTTGTTCAGCAATTCGATCTGAATCCACTCGATGGCTGAGTCAGATGTGAAAGTTGCTACAGATGCTTCCTGCAGTGCTCTTTTCTGTTGTCTCCTGGAAAGTTTTGAAGATTTGCAAGTTTGGTCTTGCTCTGTTCTTTCCTTGTTTGCATTGGGCTGTTAACGTTGAGGGAAGATTTCAAACTTTTTTTTTGGCATACCCAGAGCTAGAACTGCTCAGTAAAACATTTTACAGACTAGGGTGGCAGGTCAAGTTTATTATCACTTGCCAAAGAAAGATTTTATGAGAAAATATTATACTTTGTAATATCAGTAGAGCCCATTGAATGTTACATAATGAATCTGCTTTGTTAAGGGAAAATTCTCATTTACGTATCTGTGATGGTAGGAGACAGAGGTGAATTTAATTATTTCCTAACTCCCAGTGCAGTTGGCAGTGCCAGCGGGTTTTCCACTGGCATCCAATCAGTAGGTTCTTAAAACTTTCTCCTGAAGACCTTTTCAGCTACAACCTGGTTTTAGTTATCAGTTTGTGGGAGGTACCGGCCTTTTCCATAGCTATTGGCCTTGGCTATTTCAGCCTTATATCAGAGAAGTGGGTTATGATTTGGGAGGCTACCCACAGGTCAACAGTTTGAAACCATCAGCTGCTCCTGTGGAGAAGATGAGGCTCTCTGCTTCTCTGTAGAGTTCTGTCTCTGATACCCACAGAGGCACTTGTACTCTGTCTCATAGGGTTGCTGTAAGTCCGAGTTAACTTGATAGCAGTCAGGGTTTTTTGTTGTTGTTGTTGTTTGTTTTGTTTTAAGTGAGATCAGAAGTTAGAGAAAGGGAAAGAAAATAAGTGAAACTTCAAGTTGGCTTCTTGTTAATGGAAAAAGAGGACAGAAGAGCTGATTACATGGGGTCTTCGTTTATATACTCGGTACCTACTGACAAAGTTGTGCTTTGATGAAAGGTAGTTCAGAATGTATAAGGAGCCCTGGTGGCGTAGTGGTTACTGGGCAGTAATCCATAAGGTCTGCAGTTCAAAACCACTAGACTCTCCAGGAGAGAGATGGAACTTTCTACTCCGGTAACTATTACAGTCTTGGAAACTCACAAGGGCACTGCTAATCATGAGTCAGAATGAACTTGAGGGCAGTGCGTTTGGATTTCAGTTTATGGATTTTATGTAGGCTAATCATCTTTTTCTTTTAAGGTGGTGACAACCTATTGTCCTGCTAACAACGAGCCAATTGCAAGAGTCCGGCAGGTGAGTGGCTCTGAAAAAGTTTAATGTGTTTTTAAGTTAATTCAAAGTGCCTACAGCATTGTGAAAACGTTCTTTGGAGGCAGAGGCCAATAGCACTTACGGGGATCAAGGGGACACAAGTACAAGGGCACAGGCATACTTTCCCCTCCATATGGTGTCTTAAAATAAATGTCTGTGAGAAGAGGCATTTTTGGGTGGATAGTTCTTTTTAAGGCAGTCCCCTCAAGCTTTAAGGAACAGATTAGTCCTTGGAAGGATTGAGGAGCATGAAGATTCTAATTCCATAAATCTGGGTGGGAGCTGAAATTCTGCTTTTCCAACGCACCCTCTGATAAGTCCATGGATCATGCTTTGGGAAATGGGATTTCAGTTAGATTCCAGCCTAGCTCGCTCTAGAGAGGTTTTGGAAGCACAGGCTGTGGAAATGAATCGAAACCAGAAATCTTAGGGATACCCAGAGGTCATTCCATTTCTCTTCCCCAAGTACCTGTGTCCTGTGATCATCACTTCTCTCTCTCCCCCTGCCCCTCCTCCTCTACCAAACTCGTAGGCCAGCATAGCCGACTATGAAGAAACGGTAAAGAAAGCCAGAGAAGCTTGGAAAGTGTGGGCAGACGTAAGTATGCCTTTGCTGTCTGTTCCAGGAAAGGGGGGTGGGAGGGGGCGGGCAAGGCTACTTATTGCCATTGTAATGAGCTCGATAAACAGTTCAAGTCTAACTCCTTGCTGAAATGTAAGTGTTGCTCCTTGGGGGACTGTGATACTTAGTTTCTTTTTGCTGTAAATTTAGGATAGTACCTTTTTTTAATATTGTGCATTAGGTAAATGAGTGATTTAAAATGGATTAAAACTCCATCCTGATGTACTGTGAACTTAAGCGTGAACACATTATTCTCTATTGAATCATTTGCATTTATAGTAGAACCTACAGGAAGAAAGAAACATCTGTGCTAATAACACTGTTTTCCCTGTCTCCTCTCCCCCTGCCAGCCATGTTTGGGGAGAGGGTCTCAGCACTAGGCCAGTGTTTCTGGTCCAAAGAGCAGCGGCACTAGCTCCTCCATCCTGCGAGCTCACATCCCTGACTGACCAGGCTTTGAGGCTCATTCTGCCTCCTTGGGAGCCTGGGGCGGAATGTGCAAACGTTAGAGCTGGAGTTGGGCTGGGCCACATTGCCCTCTTATGGTGCGGGGGGGGGGGGGGGGGGGGCAGAGGTGCTTATGGGGCTGCTGGGAGGCTACGACTAATGGACCCGAGAGATAACCAGATTTCTCCTTATCTCTCTCTTTTTGTCTGCTGTGGGAGGCCTAGGATTTCTCACTTGAACAGGAGAGACCAGAGGTGGCCTTGCCAGGGGTTATCAGGAGGCTGAGATGAGTTAATCATTTGAAGTTAATCATCAGCTTGCAGGAGTCCATGCAAGACAAACCTCAGACGCTAGAGATAGAAACAGCCCTCGTAGTTCCTGTGGAATCCAGAGAGCATTATAATGGCCCTCAACGCTCCTCGCTGGGAATGAAGATGCCTTGCAGATAATGATTAAGACAGAGAACTTGAGATCTAGAGGTCGGATTATATTAACCTGTTGCTGTCAGATGCTGTCTAGTTAGTTTTGACTCATAACGACCCGCTGGGTAATGGAAAGAAGCAGTGCATTATTCTTGTGGGTCCTAAGTGCAATCACAAGTGCCCTTCGAAGATGGAGGTTTGAAGCAGAAGAAGGTGGCAGTGACCACTGAAGACAGATACTCTAGTGCTCGCTTTGAAGATGGAGGCAGGGGCCAAGAGCCAAGCTTTAGACAAAGCAAGATGATTCTATAGGAGAGGGAGGGTGGTGGGTGGTGGGTGGGAGATGCAGGGTTTGAGAGAATAATGAAAAACATGTCAGCCAACATCTTGAATTTATCCTAGTGAAACGGATTTTTGACTTCCAATCCATGTTCTTTTGCACCTCCAGATGTGTGGCAATTTGCCAATGCTGAGATCACCTCTGCGCACTGTGATTTCTCACTTGTACAGGAGGAGAGACCGGGGGTGGCCTTGCCAGGGGTTATCAGGAGGCTGAGATGAGTGAATCATGAGCTTGCAGGAGTCCATGCAAGACAAACCTCAAATATAAGCAAGTTATAAAACCCTGTGCTACTGCTGATTTGCAGAGCTTCAACCCCCTTCCCCAAGTTAGTGATCTAGGTGGGAAGTTGGGGATAGGAACAGGAGCGACAGAATCCTGGGTTGGATTCTTTCCTTTCAATAACTGGATAGAAACTGAGGGGCTCTGGTAGTGTAGTAGTTACGTATTGGGCTGCTAACTGCAAGGGGCAGCAGTTCAAAACTACCAGCCGCTCCTCTGGAGAAAGATGGGGCTTTTTACTCTCGTAAGGAGTCTCTGTCTCAAAAACCCATCTGTCCTGTTCTATAGGGTCGCTATGACTTGGAACCGACTCCGTGACAGTGAGGCGTTTTTATCGATAAGCTAGGCTTAGGATCCCCTTACATGCAATCAAAATACCTCTTCCAGAGCACGTAGCGTATCCAGGCCAAAGCAGTGTCATGTTTTATTGTTTCTTTGAACAACAACTTGCATTACTCTATTTCTGGTCATGAAAGTACTATATGTTCCTTACGGTAACATTGAAAGGTGCTTTAAATAAGATAATCAAAATGAATTCTTCGGATCCCTTTTCTGTTTATAGTTGTGAATATTACTGGTACCTTCTTACCAATACACCCAAGCCAAAGCCCTGCCAATGAGGTGATTCTGGTCCATCACCGCTGTATGAAACAGAGGTGCTTCTTAGGGTCTCTGAGGATGTACATTTTGATCTTGTGCTGGTCAGCTCAGTGCTCACTTTGCTACTAAGGCGCCTGCATATCTACATAGTCTGTGTGAAGTTTGTGGGGCCTGTGATTGTATCGTTTAGCAGCCTCCAGATATCCCATGGTTTTAAAAATATTTTTCCCTATGTTATGGAATGCTAGTAAAACTAACATCAACCTTCCACCAAATCATTTACTTACATTGAACAGGGGTGTGTTAGTCTGAGTACTTTAGAGAAACAAAGCCACAGAAACTCATGTACAAGAGAGTTTTTTTCTAAAGGTTAAGTGCACATCAAGAAAACATCCCAACCCAGTGCTGCCCAAACCCACACGTCCAAAATTAACCCATATGTCCAACACCAATCCACAAAGTCCTCGATCTCACAAAACACGATGATGCTGATGGCAGGAGGAAAGCCGAATCAGTGAACATGTAAGCATCTCAGCACTGGCAGGGGTCTCCACATGCTGCTCCCGTACCCAGGGCTGCATTGGGGTAGGTCCATGCGGCTTCTCCTTGGGGATGTCTTGCAAGAATTGAGCCTTGCCCAGCTAAGTGGGTCCTGCTGCAGCGCTGTGGTTTTCTGTGGCTGAAACCTGCGAAGCAGACTACTTCCTCCTCCTTCCTAGTCTGTGTGAGTGTGGAGGCTCGTCTAACCCCTGTTCACCATGCTATCTGAAGTACTCGTGGCACAACTTCCAGCCTCATCGCAGCACATGGGCCACCACAGTAAGAGAATCAATACACAGGAGAGTCCATTGTCTAGGCCTGCTAAATGCTGGCGTTCCTCTAGGCTGCTTTTTGGGTCCTTTTCTTTGTCCTTGATTCTCCTGAGCTGATCGCACTGTTTCTCTGGCATGTGAGTGATGGCCAGTCTTGAACCTTACTCAGACTGACCTTGGAGTTCCAACCTCTCTACCCAGACAGCTGTGAGTCTGACGTCTCCATTCACACACGTCTCACACTAGGAACCGAAACGGCAACACGACACCGGTGAACTCTGCTGTTTCCTAAAACCTTGACCTCTCAACCAAGGAGCCCGATCCCATAAGCCACTTGTGCAACCATCCTTTGTTGTAGCAAATGTATCAAAAACTCCTGAAAACGCAATTTCCTACAGTGTATCCTTTACTGGCAATGATGAGCGGCAGCCCTGCCCTCACTCGGAGATTTCCCATCCCGTGACCTCCCACTGCAGGAGAACACCAGGAACAAGTCGGTCTTTTCTCAAGTCTTTAGTTTCTGGCTTGTTTCCCTTCGCATCGGGCCTTCCTTCAAGCTCCCCCATTCTGCGGCCTGTATCAAGACTCCCTTTCTCCTCCTGACTGAGTAGGGTGCTTTTGAGTGTACATTGTACACTTTGCTTACACATCATCTGATAGGTGTTTATGTTGTGAAGGAACTTAAATATCCAACCCTGTTTGAACCCCTGCTTTCAAGTTCTTTGAGCCTATGTAACTGGGAGTGGGATAGATTGGTGTTTTGATAGTTCTGATTGTAGGGGACTGAGAAACTGCCACACAGTTTTCCACAGCGGTGGTGCTGCCAGCTGACCTCCCGCCAGGCGTGGATAAAGGTTCCAGTTTTCCTACATCCTTACTAACAGTTGTTGTTTTAAAACTTGCACTGTCCTGGGAGTGAAACGATACCTCATTCTGTGTGGATTTGCCACACTGATGGCTCATGATGTTGAATAGCTTTCATTTGTTTGGTCGCCCTTGCATATCCTAGAGGGTTACGTAGCCATTCAGAACCCATCTTACCACTGGGCTATTGTATATTCATGTTGTTAAGTTGCTGAAATTTTATATTTATATATATATATATATATATATATATATATATATATATATATATATATATATATATATATGAGGTAATGCAAAGGCTTATGGAAAAAATTCCAATATCTTTTAATTCCATTTTCTACAAACTTTTTGAAGATCTTGTATTTTCTTTATTAAACTCTTGTCAGAGACGTGGTTTCCAAAGATAATGTCTCAGTCAGTAGCTTTTCTTTCACCCAACACTGTCTTTGGATCTCTGTATCCTGCTTAATTTAAAGTTCATTTTTGAAAGGTAGTTTGTAATTCTGTTTGCCTCCGTCGTGTTTTTCCCTTTGTGGGTTCTTCTCACTACGCACCCGTCAGCCAGGGATGTGCCCGGCTTTGTTCCTCCAGCATTAGCAGTCAGAGTCCCCGGTGGGGCAGACAGACAGACAGACAGTTCATTCAGCTGGCTGTTCACCCCCAAGGCCGCCCAGAGACGCTCCAGAAAAGAGCGGTGCTCTGCTTCTGAAAACGAGCCGTGGAAAAGCCCATGGAGCAGCTCTGCTCGGCCCTCCTGCTCTTGTCATGAGTCCCGTCGACTCACAGCCAGTGGTTGGTGGGCTCCCCCAGTGCTCCCTCACAGTGCCTGCTTGCATGTGGGAGGACGAAATGGCCTGCCGTGAATGGAGCAAATACCAATGGATAAGCAAGCTGACGCCAGGGTTTAGCTCTGGGAACTGAAGCAGGAAAGACCTATTTTAAGATACGGAGTTTTCTGGTATCACCGCAAAGGTTGATTTCTCTCAGTACTCGGCACAGTTTCCTTTTCCTGCTCAGCTCGTCATCTGGGTTCCTGGTGTCGGTTTGGGACGTGCCGGGTCACGGAGTCTAGAGGTGATCCAGGGCTTTCTTCTCCCCATGCTGCTACTTTGTTGTCCTGCGGTGCACTTACCTCACACTGTCGTGTGGCCGCAAATAGGCGATGGATCAGGGAAGCAATTGTATGATTCTTGTCTTAGGTCCCTGCCCCCAAACGAGGAGAAATAGTGCGGCAGATCGGCGATGCCTTACGGGAGAAGATCCAAATGCTCGGAAGCTTGGTAAAGTATTCATTCTCAGAGAGTCAGCAATCCTCCCAGTGGGAGAAGGATCTTGGGCATTTCTGTTTGGAATATTGTGCTTTTTTTAAAATATTGTGATTTTTTTTTAAGGAAAGTGATATGTGGATTTCAATAATCCTTCTCTGGAGGAAAGATCAAACAGGTAGACAGGAAAGAATGCAGGCAACTCTTAGATTTTTAAATCTTGCATATTATTACTTTCACAAAAACAGATGCAAAGCATATTTCAGTTACCTCTCCCAAAATATATTTTAGTTACCTCTCCCAAAATATATTTTAGTTACCTCTCTTAAAAAAATTTAATATTGAACTGTGATAAGAATTGTATGAGCCCCTAATAAATTGTTAAAAGTAAAAAAAAATTTAATATTTAAATCATGTTGCAAAAATGCTGTTTGGCTTTCTCTATTTTTAGGTGTCTTTGGAGATGGGAAAAATCTTAGTGGAAGGTGTGGGAGAAGTTCAGGAATACGTGGATATTTGTGATTATGCTGTTGGCTTATCTCGAATGATTGGGGGACCCATCTTGCCTTCTGAAAGTAAGTAGTGAAGTCACTTAAGTGAACTGTTTTGTACTCTTAATAGAAAGAACTACAAAAAACTTCTAGGCATGAAAGGGTTTGCAATGGAGGAATTGCAAATCGTTTGCAACTGTATGAACATATGGTTAATGTCACTACTAAAACAAATACACAAAAGCTACAACTTACTGTCCTCAAGTCAGTTCTAACTCTATACAGGGTTTCCATGGCTGTTAGCTCATTCTGGGGATAGACACCGTCATCTTTCTCCCTCAGAGTGAATGGTGGGTTTGAACATCTAACCTGCCGACTAACAGTCCAATGTTCATCCCACCCATTGCCATTGAGTCCATGCCGATGCATAGAAACTCAAAAGGGTAAAACTGCCCCTATAGGTTTCTGAGATTGTAACACTTTACGGGAGTAGAAAGCCCCATCTTTCTCCCTTGGAGCTTCTGGTGGTTTCCAACTCCCGACCTTGTAGTTAGCTCCTCACATGTAACCACTACGCCAGCAGGGCTCCTTAAGCTCACTGCTAAGCAGAGAAACAGCCAACAGGTAAACTACTGTGAACCCTTTAAGGAGGAATCTGGGTCCTGAAAAGTACATGGGTGGGGGACACTTTCTCAGGTTCTGTTTGTATTGTGAATTGATACAACCCATCTGGATAACAACTCGCTCAACAATGTAAAGATGTTCATTGTGTTCTCAGTAGGGAATTTTAGAAATGATGTACTCGTCACCTGGTAAGGGAAAGGGTAAGCTTATTTTGGTAGATCGTTTGTGCGTCAAGGAGCCCTGGTGGCGATATCGGGTAAGGTTAGACTGTGCTTCAAAGACACCAGTTGCTCCTGGAGATTAAGATGAGGCTGCTTGCTCCCGTAAGGATGACAAAGCCTCGGATCCCCTACCTAGGCTTGCTGTGGGCCAGAGTCAACCTGATAGCATGTCCTAAACATCATACTTAGGAGGAGTCTCTCCCTACCGTAACCCCACACTTCCCAATGACTTTGTATTGACTTACTTCCAAATTATTTTGATAATGACGTTTTTTCCTTTTTAAAGAATTGATACATCACAAAATTCAAAAGGAATCAAAGAATAAAGGATGAGAGTTCCCTTCCTACCCACTAGCTACTCTGTACCCTTATGGAAGTAGTGTGTCCTCGGGTGCTGCCAACAGTTGATGACTCAGCTGCTGGCTGGAAGGCTGGCTTCAAGGGCTCCCATAGTCTCTCTTAAGAAAGGCCTGCTAGTCTGCTTCTGGTCTGTGGCAGAGTGACTGGTGATTTTTATTGCCGCCTTTCCTGTATTTCATAAAATGCCTATGATGGGAATTATACTACATTTATACTCGGTAATTATTATTTATTATAGTCCATTTCTTTCTTTATTTTTATGTAAATTCCCTACTCGCTGAAAGAATTGGGGAGTCCTTTTCAGTGTCTATTTCATGTCCTTATTTCTCACAGTACCTTGGCAGATTCCCTTGATTCAATTTTGGTGAATTTTATATTTCAGAACATTTTCTATCAGTTTGTCCAGTGCAGAAATTTAATAGACTACACGTTTTGGGGGAGTGTGTGTGTGTAAGAAAGGAACTTCTTTGATTTTTATCTGCTATCATATCTGCTTCATCGACTAAAATCTTTTTCAATGGTTAGTACATTTTACAAAGAGAGCTCAGTCGTGTATCAGAAGCTTTGGGATACCTGTGACTTCATTATGTCAGTAAATAATTACTGTGTGTTTCCAGGCACCAAGTAACAGGGAGATGATACTCGGTCAGTAATACATAGTCCCTGACCTCAAGGAACATGCCTTTTAGAGTGGGTGGCAGGTAAATGGACAGGTACCTACCGTGATGAGAGGGTGGAGAGTAGGATGGTGAGCCCATAAGAGGGGAACCCTTAACCAAGCCTTGGCAGAGAGCAGTCAGGAATGATTTTCCAGAAAAGGTAATCTATGCTAAGTCCTCAAGGATGACAAAGATGAGGGGGTGCGGGGACAGGGATGACGCTGTGTGAGGGCTTATTAGGGGCTCTGTGTGTTAACAGTGAAGTTTGACGGGAGAGGGTAGCAGGTGGGCAGGAGAAGGAGCCTCCACAAGGGCTTTTTCCTGTCAAAGTGTATAATTTTATTCCAAGGGCAGTTGTAGTAGTGATTCCAACACCAAAATATTATAAGCAACCTGGTGGCGACGTCAGCTCTGCTATGGCCGAGTGTGGAGAAGGGTGATAGGCAAGGGTGGGAGAGCCTGTGGCAATGCCTCTATCCACAGAGGTCAGGGTGCCTCAGGGAGAGCCTGGCCATAGGCATCAGTGGGCTCCCTGGTGTGGGCAGCCGTATGAGTGTGGCCAGAAACACCGGGGACCGGAAGGGGTGCCTGCTCTGCAGTTGGTTCATGGCTTCAACCAGGATGTGGGAGCCATCATCCTCTTGGTACGGTGTTACCTCACTCAAAGAAGCCCCCCGTGGGATTATGGGAGCCTTTAAATGTTTCTTTATATATATTTTTGTTTTCCCACAGCGAGTGTAAAGAGCTTTTACAGGTTAGTCACTCTGCATTTATGCAATTATTATAGCCCCCCCCCCCCTATTAGAGTCTGATAAATGATTCTACGTTGAATTTGGGAAGATTGGCTCAGGGCTCCATCAGGCAACATGGAGGTCAAGGGCCCAAGAGTCACAACCCCTATATTCTGTCCTTGTGATCGTGTGACATCACGTCACCTTGGCTCATGGCTCCTTGGCTCTGAAGATGGTAGTGCTGCTGCTCCAATCTACGCAGAATACATAAGCGATCAAAAGAATAATGAATAAGATTCTTGTTTTTAAAGTAGTGTAGTGATGACAGATTTTGTTTGTTCGTTAGTGTTCCAAGATCCCATAGCTACATAATGGCACATCTGGAATCCCTACTGGTCCAGTGCACTGTTGTCCTGAAAATGAAAGATTTCAGAGCTGGCTTTTAGTGTCTCCTCTGTCTCCCTCCACAGGACCGGGCCATGCGCTCATCGAACAGTGGAATCCCGTAGGCCTGGTTGGAATCATCACTGCTTTCAACTTCCCCGTGGCCGTCTACGGCTGGAACAATGCCATCGCCATGATCTGTGGGAATGTCTGCCTTTGGTGAGACGCGCTTACATCCTTATCTGGTAGTGAACCATGACAAAGTGACCCTTTCTAGGTAACGACTGAAAGCATTTTAAAGACGTTGAAAGGTTTCAACTTAACTAACCAATAGCCAGTTGCCTTTGAGTTAGTTCTAACTTGTGCTGAAATCCATCCCCCCCATGTGTGTTGGAGTAGAATTGTGCTCAGTAGGATTTTTGAGGGTTGCTTTTGTGTGTGTAGGGGGGTGGGGTGGGGGGATAGGTAGTAGATGACCAAGCCTTTCTTCAGAGTTGCTCTGGGTAGATTTGTTGGGATGATTGAGGATTTGGGACTGTGCTGCCTAAGCGTCCAGTGTTTTCCTGTCTTCCAGTCAATTAAGCTAGTTGTAATCCAGTCCTTGGTGGTTCAAATGATCAGCACATTTGCCTGCTAACTGAAAGGTTGGAAGTTCGAGGGCACCTAAGGCACCTTGCAAATAAAGTTTGGTGACCTCTTTTAGAAAAAAATCAGTCTTTGAAAACCCTTGGAAACAAGTTCTATTTTGACAGACACGGGGTTGCCATGCATCTGAGATGACTGAATGGCCACATTTTTGGGAGGGGAAACGGGGCAGGGAGGGTCCTCAGCCTTCTACTGAACATTTGAGAATGCAAAGCGCTGATTGTTTCAGATTATTAAATTGACTGGAGGTGAATGCAGGAGTAGGGAACCTTTTTTCTTCCAAGCCCATTTGGAGGTTTATGCCATCAGTCTGGATGGTGCTCACGGTCAGACATTGATTTCCTCATGCTTCATGTGATGGCTGGAACTGCCTCTTTTTGGTGAGTGGGAAGCGTGATGTTAGCCGATGTTGATGGTTTCGTTGGCCGCCTAGGGTCCAAGGGTCTGGCATGCACCATTTCTGGGTTAGGGTAGCAGTTCCTGTTACCCATGCGGCAAGAAGTTCAGAAACTGCTCGGCGCTGCTTTTGTGATTGTTATAATAAGTTTTGTAGTCTGTTAAGTTCTAGAGACACCAAACTGAGGGTTAGTTTCTATTACAATTGCTAGACTTGGTTTGGATTAGTTTAATTTCACAGAGCTATTTTTTCTCCTTAAGACATTTACTTTTTATAAAAGGCATTGTTTCTAACAAATTCAATTGCTTTCTCTCTCTCTCTCTCTCAAGGAAGGGAGCTCCAACGACGTCCCTCATCAGTGTAGCCGTCACAAAGTGAGTGTGGGTGACTATCTTTTCCCGGGTCTGGCTTAATCTTGAAAGGGTGATTGACAGGTGCTTGCCCAGTGGTCAAGTGACATATTATTTTAAACGTGGAATTTATTTCATCTCCGTCCCTCTTAGCTTTTATGTTCACATGGTGTATGTCACTTGACAATTTGCAAAACTTTTCATCGCGTTTCACTTAACCTTTTGGAAATGTGCCAGCTATCGACGTGCCTGTGGAGCCTGAGCTCTCACAGACCTCTCTGATGGTGTGGAACGGATATTTTGTACTCTGTCACTTGAAAATAGGAGGCATCTCCAGTGAAGAGGAAGGATCCTTGCACTTTTAGGGGCTCTGTTTGATAACTCTTCAGCAAGCTAATGGTTTCAAGGACCGCGTTCTTCTTAGCTAACACTTTTATTGCTTTTGTTTCATATATAGATTGTTGGCAAAACAGAAAGGCTTGGTTATTGCACTGATCCTTCGGTTCTTCTAATGCTATTTAAAATATAATGCATCTTGTGATTTTCAAAATGTTGCACAGTTTTGAAAATGCTGTAGCTCTAGCCAAGCATTTAAGCCAGCATGGCAAATGATCCTTCTAGCAGCTGGTGAGACTATAGAAGAGGGTGCGCGCCCGTACGGCGCGATGCTGAGCCCTTGATGGCTCCGGCTGCTGCATGCTCTGCCCTCTCTGGGTTGACTTGTTGGTAATGCTTTTCGGTGGACTTTGTGTGTGAGAATCCTGTCTTAGAAGACAGTCCTAGGAAAAGAGGCTTAGGAATGGAGGGTAGTGGTGGGAATGGACTTGGAAGGATTTTGTAATAGTGAGAAACCAAGAGTTTTCAAATGAAATATTAAATAAGAACTCTGATATCCACAGCACACAAAAATGTGGAAAGATTCCTCAGGCAGTTCACAAACAAAAAAACCCTGAAAAACATGAACACAACCAATCTCGTGTGCATGGCGAACCGACTTGCTCATCACCATCACCAAGGAGATGGTGAAAACATTGTTAATTTGGGGGATTAGTTGTAAATGTTCTTAGTTATTGTTGCTGGACTAATTTCCTTTCTTTAGATATTTTTGAAGAGTTGGAAATATTCATGTAGGAGTTTAATATTTGCTGGCTGATAATTTTTAGGTGATGGAAAATATTCTCTGATTTTATAAAAGCCTAAAAAGTAAAGCAATTCCTGTGATGCCCATTTTAGCCGGATGAACCGAAGGCCCTGTAATGTCCTTGGCAGGGCATTGGGGAAGTGGAAGGTGAATCTTAAATTTGGTTACATGTTCAGATCACCCACAGGTACAAAATCCACAGGCCATACACAGTAGGTACCCAGCGAAGGCATTAGAACAGGAGCCTAGCCTGGCAGGAGGCCTAGAAGCAGTTGTTCTCCACCAATAGGTGTCTTTGTAGCCGCTCCAAGAGGTGTGTGTGGCGTGTATGTGTGCGGCGTGTATGTGTGCGGCGTGTATGTCTGCGGCGTGTATGTGTGGTGTGTGTATGTGGTGTGTATGTGTGCGGCGTGTATGTGTGTTTTGTATGTGGTGTGTATGTGTGCGGCGTGTAAGTGTGTGGTGTGTGTATGTGGTGTGTATGTGTGTGGCGTGTTGTGTGTGCATGTGTGTGGTTATTTTCCTTCTTGAGCTGCATTTAATAGCAATTATTTCCGTGGGTAAAGTGTTTGATAGCCTCATCTCTGATATGAGCTGGAGCAACCAGATCTGTGTGTATAAAGGGTGGCAAAGAGTTAAATACAGAAGTCAGTGGTTGAAATTTCTTCCTACTGTTTCAAAAACTTAAGAGATGATAAAGTTACCTTACTTAGGGATTTCTTTTTTTTTCCTTTCTAGGATAATAGCCAAAGTTTTGGAGGACAACAAGCTGCCTGGGGCAATTTGTTCCATGACTTGTGGTGGAGCAGATATTGGGTAGGTTATAAGGTCTAAAGTACCTCTCAGTTGAAGAACCTTAGCTTGAGGAGCCAGGGCGATCTCTACTGGAATAATGAGGTGACGAGAGTGTTTCTTTGGGATTGGGACTGTTAGGGACTTGATTGTGTGCTTGGTTCATTAACGCATGGCCTCCATAGGACAGTGAGTAGACATTGTCCTTTGACTGCCCAGAGCTAGTAATTGTACAGTGCTTACATCCTAAAAGAATAAACTGCTGTAACAGTGGGAAGCCTATAACTTCCTGATACTTGATTTATGAAGGTGTTTTCTTTCAGACCAGACATTATAGTCTGTGTACCACTCCCATGCGAGAGCCTCACCTAGTCCCTATAGTTTTCCAGAAGAGGACACCCTGGGGACGCCATCTCTCTTTAAACTAGAATTGACCATAAATCTCAGAACCCTGATAAAAGCTAAGGAGCTTTACGAGCTCATCATCCCAGTTCACTCTTGTCACCCGTCCTGGGGCAGTCAAAATGTTAGTTTCCCTTCAGCAGTCTCACCCTTTTGCATTTATTGGACAAGCTCAGAAAGGTGGTCTGATAAGTCACCCCACCCACTTTCTTTTGTTACATAAGTGAGAAAATATTAGAAGATAGAAACTCCTACATAGACAGTGTGAAGTGTAGTTAAATGCCGTGTGTACATGAACTGTTCTGCTTGTTGACCGACTGTTCTTGTATCCTGAGCACGCAGGCCTCTGCGGGGGGTCCAGACTTGCTCAGGCAGTTGCAGCAGTGGGGAGCAGGGTGCAGTAGGTACAGGCACCTGGAGTATAGCCATGCCCTGGTTCGTGGGGCTTCACCTGGGACAATCTGCCTGGGCCATTTCTTCAGGTCTTCCAACCGTGCACTAGATTGATGCAGTGATCACACTGCTGGAATCCTAGCGAACCCTTTGAAGTGTGGAACTGCAGGCAAAGAGGGTCAGACCAGTAGTGTCTGCTCTGGAGTCCTTTAAAGCACGTGGGAGTCCTAGCATAGTCACAGTCCTCCAAGTTTTTAATTATTAAAGGAATTAATCATTAGAATTAAGAGTCTACAAAAAATAAAAAGAAAAGAAAGAACACCCCCCCCCCACCCCCAACCAAATGAGAATGTTCATGCTTCCTGGACATAGAAGGAAATGCCACGATCACTGTGCTCAGCCTCCCACCTGGTACAGGAAGGTCGTGCTTCCTTTGCTTTCTCCTGACCCATGTTGAGGTTACTCTGCCTTGTTCTATGGCTCTGCTTGGGAGACGTGTATTTGGCTTTCATGAAGACTCTCCTTTGCTCCTCTGAGGTGGTTTTCCTTTTGGTTTTGACTGACTGACTGACTGTAAAAGGGCCATTGCGTCCTTGTTTCCTGTTGGGTGCCACTAGGTGCTGCCCTGGCCGGGTTTACCTGCTTGGGTGACCATGTCTTTTCTCATGCAGCACAGCAATGGCCAAAGACGAGCGAGTGAACCTGCTGTCCTTCACCGGCAGCACTCAGGTGGGGAAACAGGTGGCCCTGCTGGTCCAGGAGAGGTTTGGTAAGTGTTGATGATGTTCTCAGGAGCCTTTCACTCCCGCAGAAGACTACAGGTAGAATCCAGAAGTTGGATAGTATTCCTGGACTTTCTCCACAGAAGCACCATCCTTGTCTTGAATGTTCAAATAAAATAATTAGTAGTTATTGATGGGTTACTATTAGGGAACTTTTACATTTTAAATAGCATAAAATTTTGGAAAGGATGTAATTTTTCTCTCCAAATGACCATTATAGAATCATAACCAATTGATAAATCTAATTTAACCAGACCTGCCTGGCAAATTTTCAAAGGAAAAAAGCACAATTTAAACCAGACCAAAGAATCCAAGGGTCTAGGGTGAGTGTGTTTAAATTCCATGTCTATACAGTCGAAAGGGGTTGTGCAGACATAGCTGTGTGTGCTCTACTTTGTGACTGCTGAAGCGTCAAGGATAATGTGACCGGCGATTTTTGGCTATTTCGCTAAAGTTAGACTCTACTCACAGCGTGCAACTTGACAGCTCATGTGCAAGCTATTTTGTTACAGTCTCTGCTTTTCCAAAAGCAAGCTTACAAGAAAGTGTTACAGTTATTAAACAAGGTCAGTAAGATTGTTGGATACAGCTCAAGACAGTTACATTTACAGCAGCATAAAAACTGGAAAAATATTTTAAAGTAAATTTCACAGAAGTGCAATTCTTGCCAGACTACAAGGTCTGGCATATCTGTTCATTAAAATGTTATGTGATCCAACAAGGAGCGTAGAGATACCAGGAGGATCAGAGGAGGGTGGGGAGAGAAAGGTGGAATGGATCACAAGGATTAACCTATGGCCCCCTCCCAGGGGGACGAATAATGGAAACGGGGGTGAAGGGCAACAGAGGATGATGTAAGATACGGAAAAAATAATCTATAATTTATCAAGGGTTTGTGGGGGAAGGTGGGCGGGGGAGGGAGGGAGAAGAAATGGGAACCTGATATCAGGGGCTTAAGTGGGAAGAGAATGCTTTGAAAATGATGGCAGCATATGTGTAAATGTGCTTGACACATTGGAGGAATGTATGGATTGTGATAAGAGATGTAAGAGCCCCCAATAAAATTAATTTAAAAAATATTATTTGACTTAAAAAGACTATGAAGACTATCATGGAAAGAAATTAAGAGAAGACTTAGTTGAAAGATATTTTCATTTTTGGAAAGATTTCATATTAAGATAGCGCTGTTCCCACCTGCAGATTTTTTTAAATAAATCATTTTATTGGGGCTCATACAACTCTTATCACAATCCATACATACATCAATCGAGTAAAGCACCCTTATACATTCGTTGCCCTTGTCGTTCTCAAAATTCACATTCCGCTTGGGTTCCTGGAATCAGCTCATTTTCCTCCCCCCCACCCCCCCATCTACAGATTTTATACACCCCTGTCATAATCCTAGCTACCTTTTCCTTCCCAGCCATTGACAAGCAAATTCAAATTCACGACATTGCAAGAAAATCAGAATACGCAGAAAAATCTTGGAAAAGAATACATTTGAGATGCCTTAGATTTCAAAACTTATTATAAAATGACAGTCATCCACAGGGAAAGAGGGACCAGACTTCAACCCAGTGCCCCAAGGTGTGAATTGAACATTCCAGCGTGGAGTAGGGAACCAGTGGAGAGGTCTGGGGGGCTGGCCCCAGTCCTAAATACTAAGTGGACGCCTGCCCCTCCCCCCAGAAGAATTTATTTCAAAGGACGGCATTGAATCTGCAGCTCTAGGAGGGGGACATATCTCCTCCGAGCACACGGGAGCAGATGAAGGGGGAGCAGGAGAGAGTTGAGAAAATCTTGGCTCACCAGGCCTTGAGGACGATGACCTCAATTAGAGCAGCCAGTCCACAGAGAGGACCACATGGCCACCCCACTATGAGACATGATGCCCCTCACTGACCCATAGCCCTGCGGGAGACAGCACCGGAACACAGTGTGGGAATTGTGCCCAATGTGATCCCGCCACACTGAGGCAAAGCACTGGGGGAGAGCAGCAGAACAGCAAGGGAATGGAGCGGCAAGGTCCCCAGGGATGCTGAAGGTAGACTTTGGGGCCAGGGCATGGTTGCCCCAACAGACTGGACTGGGAAACACTCCTAAAGGCCAACAAATGATCCTTGAACTAACTACAAGCTTTTCTTTCTTGTTGTGTTTTGTTTTGTTCTTTGTCAGTGGTTTGTTGTATATTGTTGCTTGGTTTTGCTCTGCCTTGTTCATCCAGATAGGCTGGATGAACAATCTGGAGGAGAACACAATGGACCCACAGTTCCGGGGGAACATAGGATAGGGGGAGGTGGGGGGAAAGGAAGTGGTGTTAGCAAACCCAGGGAGAAGGGAACAACAAATGATCCAAATTAGTGGTGAGGTGGGTGTGCAAGGCCTGGTAGGGCATGATCAAGGGTAATATAACCAAGAGGAATTGCTGAAACCCAGATGGGGACTGAGCATGACAGTGGGACAGGAGGAAAGTCAAGGGAAATAGAGGAAAGAGCTGGGAGGCAAAGGGCATTTATAGAGTTCTAGACAAAGACATGTACATATGCGAATATATTTATATATGAGGATGGGGAAGTAGATCTATGAGTTTATATTCATAGGTTTAGTATTAAGGTAGCAGAAGGACATTGGGCCTCCACTCAAGTATACCCTCAATGCAAGACTACTTTCTTCTATTAAATTGGTGTTCTTTGATGCTCACCTTCCTGACAGAACCGCTGAAGACAAAGTGGGTGTATAAACAAATGTGGTGAAGAAAGCTGATGGTGCCCGGTTATCAAAAGATATAGTGTCTGGGATCTTAAAGGCTTGAAGATAAGCAAGCGGCCATCTAGCTCAGAAGCAAGAAAGCCCACATGGAAGAAGCACACCAGCCTGTGTGATCATGCGGTGTCGAAGGGATCAGGAATAAGGCATCATCAGAACAAAGAAATCTTACCATAGTGAATGAGGGGGGGAAGTGCAGAGTGGAGACCCAAAGCCCATTTGTCGGCTATTGGAGATCCCCTTATAGAAAGGTCTTGGGGAGGAGACGAGCCAGTCCGTGCGATATAGCAAGGATGAAAATTGCAACTTTCCTCTAGTTCCTCAATGCTTCCTCCCCGCCCCCCCTCTCATGATCCCAGTTCTACCTTGCAAGTCTGGCTAGACCAGAGGATGTACACTGGTACAGTTGGGAACTGGAAACACGAGGAATCTAGGGCGGATGATCCTTTCAGGACCAGTGGTGTGAGTGGTGATACTGGGAGGTTAGAGGGAGAGTGGGTTGGAAAGAGGAACCGATGACAAGGATCTATATGTGACCTCCCTGGGGGACGGACAGCTGAAAAGTGGGTGAAGGGAGACGTCGGACAGGGCAAGATATGACAAAATAACAATTTGTAAATTATCAAGGGCTCATGAGGGAGGGGGGAGCGGGAAGGGAAGGGAAAAAATGAGGATCTGGTGCCAGGGGCTTAGGTGGAGAGCAAATGTTTTGAGAATGAGGGCAATGAATGTACAAATGTGCTTCACACAATTGGTATGGATTGTGATAAGAGTTGTATGAGCCCCGAATAAAACAATAAAAAAATGACAGTTATCAAGACTGTCTGAACAATGAACATGCATGACCAGTTTGATTTTTGACAAGAATAATCTTTTCATCAAATGGTGCTGGGAAAGGGGACAGCCACATGCACAAGCGCATGTTGGACCTTTCCCGCACCATGTAGCAAATGACGTCAGAAAGGAGCAAGACCAACTACACTGTACAACTCTTGGAGGAAAACCTAGGAGTACATCTTTGTGACCAGGAGTCAGGAAGTGGTTTCTTAGATTGGAGACAAAAAAGCAGGCGGAAACAAATAGTTAAATTGGACTCTTAAAATTCATCTGTGCTTGTGCTTCAAATGACACCATCGAAAAAACGAAGGAAAGCTACAGAATGGGAGTACATAATCTGCAAATCATATCTCAAAAGGCTCAAGTCTTAAATAAATAAAGAACTCGTAAGTGCAGCAGTAAAAAGACCATTAAAACATAAATGACCACTAATCACCTGAAGAGATGCTCAGCATTAATTACCGTGTATACGTGTGTGTAAGCTGAGTTTTTCCAACACATTTTAAATGTAGTTTTTGTGGTAAAATTAGGTGCCTCGGCTGACATTCGGGTCGGCTTATACTCGTGTATGTACGGTAGGTCCCCTTCTTACATGATCAGATATCGACTATCTCCCTTCTCTTCTCTGTCAAAGCAGTTTGCAAGTGTAGTGTATGTCAACTATAGGATTGTTAATTGTAGTGCCATAGGAGGATTACAGATGTTTCGATGCATTTTCCTATCTTGAATGATATGCTTTTCTGGTAGAAATTCTAAGGGTTAGGAATCAAGAAGCCAATGACTGGTAAAGGACGTAAAAAAAAAGGCCTTTCTAAATCTTACTTGCCACCAGGCAGGAGAAACTGAAGTTAAGCGTAGAATTTTCAGTTTTCTTGCTTTTTGGCTTAACAAAATGCTGTACTGTACTGAGCTAGCTGACATTAAATCGACTCGCAGCAGTAATGCGCGCTGGCATCGCACTCATTGGCTCTCTGGAGTCACATGGCCACATCCCGTTTCGGTAATGCTCTGGGAGGATATTTCCACAGTGCTGGGAAGAAGCATTCTCTCCAGTCATGATGTACTTTCCTGTTGTCAAAAGTAAATAAAAGTTAGTAAGTAGAAGTTGGCTTATAGCACTCTGAAGGTACGAAATGAAGTTAATAGTTAAATCTTTCATATGGGGAGGGCAGGTCAAAATGCCACTTGTAGTCTGCTGTGTACCTTTTGTGCTATGAATACGGGCGATGCCTGTCAAGAGCCCGAGTACACGCGAGGATAAGCCGACCCGAATATCAGTTGAGGCACCTAATTTTACCACAAAAGCTGCATAAAAAAATGTGCTGAAAAACTCGGCGTATACACGAGTATATACGGTACCTAACCAAGAAGTAGATAATCTACAATCAATGTATGAAGTACTAGAGATAGCTAAATATAATTTAGTATATCAACAACATCACGTACTTTTGGTGAAAATTTTAAATCAGGTTTAATAACAGGGAAATGGTGAGATTTTAAAAAAGTGATTTCATTAGGAGTTCTTATAGCTCTTATAACAATCCATACATCAGTTGTGTCAAGCACACTTGTACATATGTTGCTCACACTTGCACATATGTTGCTATCTTCATTTTCTTTCTACTTGAGTTTTTGGTATCAACTCCTTTTTCCCCCTCCACAGTGAAATATTAATAAGGAAAAAAACTTACAAAGCTAAATTAATTGGATTATCTGATCTCAAATAAATATAAAAGTAGAAGAAAAATATTTGGAAGGCACTATGCGACGTTGTGAACATTATGAGTCCTGGGTTTTTTCGTGTGTGATACTTTTTTCTGTAGTGATTATTAGGTAATTTTCTATACTGAGTACAAACTTTTTGTGCAAACATTTGTTTTATATATTTCAGAGTTACAGAGAAGTTAACAAAATGAATTCATGCTCCCTTTATCAAGACTCATCAGTTGATTACATTTTGCCCCATTTGCTTTATTGTTTTTTCTCCCATTCCATTAATACCTACCTTCCTACACATGCGCGCACACTATGAGTAGGTCTGATTTTTGAACTGTTTAGAATAAATGAGTTATCACTGAATATTTTAGCTTGTTACCTAAGAAGTATATTCATATTTTTTGTTTTGTTTTTAAGTGTATTCTTAAAATCAAGATGCTTAATGTTGATGGAATACTCATGCTACTTTTTAAATTATAAAATAAAATATTTGGGATAGACTACATTCTGAAGCTTTCTAAGGAGCCACTAACTTGTGTTTATATTTTTTAAAGGGAGAAGTTTATTAGAACTTGGAGGAAACAATGCCATCATTGGTAAGACTGTTTTTTATTTGTTTCATTTTCTATTCATAATACCCCTAATAGCAAATATGAGAATCTAGAACTTACCGAGGCATTTAACCCTGTACTCAATAAGACTTTCTCTGTGGCACACGCTTGAGCCATATTCCTGCATTGGCCTTTTACCTGGGAGCCGACAGAAGCCAGCACAGGTTACCTCAGGTCTGGACCTCCACAATGCTGTTGTGTTGTTGCTTGGAACTGTGGTTGTAGTTTCTAGAAGGCATAAAGGAGGGGAAGAATTACAAGTAATAGGCATTGAAGGCCAGCTTCGTAACTCCTATGTTAAATAATTCTGAGGGCAGAAGGCAACCACGCAAACTGAGCGGCATCAGGGAGTGACTTACCTGATCTCTTCAGAGGAGTAGACACATGTGGAGGGGCTTCGTGTGTGATTAAGTGGAGGCTTTCTGTGCAGTGAAGTCAACTGGTGGCAGGAGTCGAGGACTTGAGGTCATAGATCCGGACAAACTAGAGGGAGAGGCATTGACGTGAATCTGCTGGGGACAGTGAGGGGGAGCTGTAGCTGGGGAGCGGGGTCTGATGGCGGCGATAATCAGAAGGACGGGACAGTGCTCTCTCGATTGCCTGAGGACCCAGGTGCTGGCGTTGAACGGGCCTTGAGGTTGATGGCGCAGGCCGCCAGAGCTGAAAGAGGCTGATGGGCTTGGAGAAGAGACCCCTGGTGGATGCAGAGAGGAGGAATGAGGAAGCCCTGCGCATCTGTAGTGGGTAGCCAGTAAGCTCGTTGCTCTAGTCTCAGATCTCCTAAAATGGCCCCTGCAAGAGAAGCAGCATCTTGTTTACCTGATGAGCACGCGTGCCTCTGTCATGCGAGCGTGGTGACTTGTTCAGGGGTAGATTTAACGTGCATTGGCTACACTTTCTCGTGCGTCTACCTGCTCTGCCCACTGACGGGTGCTTGTCCTTCTCCCAGCTTTCGAGGACGCAGACCTCAGCTTAGTGGTTCCGTCAGCTCTCTTTGCAGCCGTGGGGACAGCTGGCCAGCGGTGTACGACAGCGAGGCGCCTGGTGAGTGTGTCTGCAGAGGCGAAGGAGCCCGTCTTATGCTCTGGACACCACTGCTGACTAGTTGCCACTGTTAACAAGGAGGACTGCCAGAACCAAATGTATCCCTAGATGTGGTGTTAAATAGGAGGGGGCTTCAACATTTTTCATTTCATTTTCCACGAGTTTTTCGAAGCTCCCTTGCATGTGGTCCTACTGTTTTCTTTAGTGTTTGTCAGTTAACTGACTCCCCTTCCCCACCCACCCTGAAAGTGGTCTCAGGCCTTATTCTTGTAGTTGATTGGCGCTACGACCGGGGAGTGTTTTCATTTCCTATTCAAGACCACTACGAAGTCCAACGTTACTGAGCGAATAAAACAGACTAAAGATTTTGTAAGAAATTGCAAAACTGTTCGCCTGAAGGTAGATAGCCTAGCCTTTCTTATTAAAACTTTTTAAAGATTTTAATTTTTGATGTCTTATGTCTTAAGGTTTGACTTGATGTGACATAGTTTATTGAAAAGGAATTTAGTCTTTATGTGCTTCCTATAAATAGAGAATTTGTACATACATAACATATAACTGCATATCTACAGAGCAGATCATTTTAAGCGTTTGTAAAGAAATTTAGTGTGCAGAACTTAGCAAGCTTAATCTCTATACTTAGAGTCAAGCTGGATTTTGTGGAGCATTCTTGATTCTCTCGACCCTCTTATAGTTTGGAAAAATTATGTATCCGACAACCAAGCAAATTTTGACTAGGGATAAGATTTGCCTGCATTTTCTGTTTTTCATTACTGAAATTCTTCCTGAAATTGAAAACAAAGGGAAACTCACAGTTGATTTACAAAGGACTTGGTTGACTCACATGCTTTGGCTTAAGTTGACACACCTAAATTAAATGGAATAAGTTAAAAGTCATGAATAATTCTATATTTACCTTTCCTGTTTCATTTTTTTATGCCTCATAGCAAATGAAAATTTTCTTTTTATATTTCTGTTCTTTAAAAAATCTAAGATGAGGATCATAAGGTAATATATTAAGGTGATGATCATAAAGTAATATACTAATTTGTTCACTTTAAACATTCTTCCCCTGATGGCTAAGAGGAGACCAATTGAATCGAGCTGATTCCACCTCACTGCGACCCTCAAGGACAGAGCAGAACTGTCCCAAAGGGTTTCCAGAGCTCTCCCTCATCTGGATAGAAGCAGGCAGTCCTGTCTCGCCCGTGGGGTGACTACTGTGTCCCCCCGACCTCTGGGTGAGCACTCACCACTGTGCCACCAGGGCCTCTGGAGAGAAAAGATTGTGCCTTTAATCATGTGGTAAAATACAAAATGACACAAAGACTACTATTTCCTTATTCATCTGACATTTATTGTTTCTTTGTGTATTGGAGCACATGTACATAGACATCCTTTTTATGTGTCCTACAAGCGAATACGATTCATTATTGCCTAATTAATTTCCATAAGGAACCCTGGTCACTTAGCGGCTACACACGGGACTGCCAAATCACAACGTCAGGAATCTGAAATCACCAGCCGCTCTGTGGAAGAACGGTAGGGCTTTCCATACCTACAAAGTTAGTCTTAGAAACCAACAGAGGTAGATCGTTGTTCCATAGCGGTGGCTCTCAACCTTCCTCATGCCGTGACCCTTTAACATAGTTCCTCATGTTGTAGTGACCCCCAACTATAAAATTATTTTCGTTGCTACTTCATAACTGTCATTTTGCTGCTGTTATGAATTGGGCAACCCTTGCGAAAGGGTCGTTTGATCCCCAAATGGGTCTCGACCCACAGGTTGAGAACTGCTGTTCTGTAGGGTCGCTATGAGTTGGGATCAGCTTGCGTCAAGGAGTCTCCTTTTCTTTCATAAGTCTTAAGGGAATAAATGTTTAATGTGAACAAATGAATATATTTTAAGTACTTTATGATCATCAACTTAGATTTCTTTTAAGAACTGTGAAATGTAAAAAATTTTATTCTTCATTTTTTACAAAAAAGAAACAGAAAAGGTACAGACAAATTATTCATATGTTGACTGTGATATTTAGCCCAACAGGTCCTGAGAATTATGATAAAAATATGGCGTATGATGTTATTTTTAACATCTGCTTGGAGGAAGTTACCGATATGATGACAGTTAATATATAACTGTCCAATTGTATTGATTTGTCCATCTGTCTACAGGACAGACAAATCATTTTAAAAAAATCAAATAATTAAAAAAGACCAACACATTTGGCTGTAGTTGCAAGAAAGGTCAGCAGTTCAAATCCACCATCCGAGGGAAAAGATGAGGCCGTCTACCGATAGAGATTTGTAGGCTTGGAAGCCCTAGATTAGAGGCCCTGTGAGTAGGAATTTGACTGATGACAGTGGATTTTTTTTTGTTTGCTTCTGCTAGTTTATGTTTTCAGAGACCATAATATTTGAAGAACCATTAAAAGCTTAATCCACACTATTAACAACAATTATAGTTGCTAAAAGTGTGTACATTTATTTTACTATTCCCGTGAATATTGTCTCTTTTATTTTTCCACTTAGTTTCTGCATGAAAGCATCCACGATGACGTGATAAATAAACTTAAAAAGGTGTATGCACAGATCCGTGTCGGGAACCCATGGGACTGTGAGTATTTGGTTCGATTTTTAAAGATTGTCCCTTTTGGCCAGTGAAGTTACAGCATTTCCCTTTCCTAAGGGAAATGCTTTGTTGTTTTTAATACTTGGCATTGGAGGTGATACATCTTGCGCCCCCAGGATTGGGGCCCTAAGTACTTGATGTGAGTTAGTGGTGGAACTAAGACAGCTTATCCCTAAGCTGCTGTTGAGGTGGGATGAGATTTGACTAGTTTTTCTATCGTTGTTCTTACTCTCAACTATACCGTCACCATAAGAGGCTGCACAAATTCCCTCTGACGGACTTGGTTTTGCTTCCACTTTTCCCTCCCAGAGTTATTTTCAAGGCTGTAGCAAGGTACTTCACTCTCCTGCTGAGCACACGTTCATGACCTCCCTTTGCTCTGTGACTAAAACCTAGATTTCTTCTTTTTCAGCGCGCTCACATTCTCTCCTGACCCTCCCTCTGCCTGCTTCCCTGCTTCCCTCCCTCCCTTCTGGCGTACCATTTGCTCCTTGTTCCCTAAATGCCCACGCTTTGACTTCCGGTCGCTGCTCCAAGCTTTCCAGGCCGTGCCCTACCGCTCCCTTTGCTGGGAAATGAGCTTCACCAGCTCTTTCCACTTGCATCCCTCTGCAAAGAGCCACCTCCTCACAGACCCAACTGAAACCTTTCTTGTTCTCTATCCTCGCTCTGCTTCCCGGCAGCCGTAACCCAGGCAGCTTCACGCTCCCGCTGAACTGCACTCCAGCTGCTGAGCCGGTGAAGTTTCTTAAGACTGGCCATGCTGGCCATGAATCCATGGATCCTATAGTCATGCCTCTGTGCCTGTGGCCAGCAGGTTGGCTCGCCCCTGTTGCTGTAAGTACAGTTGATGGGACCACAGTCAGTCCGTTCATCACGGTACCTGGTCTGCAGTGGCAGAATGGAGTCGTGGCGGCAGCGCCACGGGAATTGTGCAAAACCGGGAGAGTCGCGGCCCTTTAGAAAGAAAGCTCGCTAACTCCTGGTGTGAAACGAGAGCTTCTGTGGAGGGACTGCTCTGGCCATGGGGACCTGCTGAGCTGCTACAGCGATGCTGCCTTTTCTCCCGCCAGCTGATGTCCTCTATGGGCCGCTCCACACCAAAGAGGCAGTGGCCATGTTCCTGCGGGCAGTGGAAGCCGCGACCAAGGAAGGTGGCACCGTGGTCTGTGGAGGCAAGGTAATGGAGACGGCCTGGCATCAGTAGGCAGAGCTGTGTTATACTCGTCCTGTGGCACAAGCCGGGGCTTGCCATGCCCCTCCTCACTCGTGTTGGGAAGGGTGAGATAACTAGCGCTTTCAGGAACGATGCCCTCGATGCAAGGAACTTCCTGGAGGGACGCGCAAGGAACTCGCAGGCCAGGCTGCCTTTGAATCGAGTCCTCAGAAGCAGGGACAGTCCAGCAAGACTTGGCGTTCAGCGTACTTACAATCCACGAGGACTATTCAAAAAGTCCATTTAGCCGGGCAACCGTTAATTAATTCGCACCATCAATGTTTTCACCTGGCACATTAAATGTTGTAGGGCCAAAGTGTTTTCTTCATTGATGATGGGATTTAAGATTCTTTTATAAGCTAAACTTACCACTGTGTTTCCTTTTCATTGAAATCAATAAGTGAGTCTCCTGCAAGGTCATCCGAGAGCAAAACCCCTCAGGACATCCACTGTTTCCTACCTCTCCGCAGTCGTTAGGTCACATTCTGTGGTAAGGCATCACAGTGCAAACACAGATGACTTACAGACAATTGAGAGTCCACACAGCCGATTCAGCTCAGAAAGAGCAGAAATAGAGAGGCTAGGGACGTGACCCCCACCCCACCCCACCCCCGTAAAGCAGCTTCCTGTGGGCGTTGGACTATTTCATAGAAATAAAGGTGAGCATTAGTTGAGTGGAGAGGAACTAGTACTGATTATGTGGAGGTTTGCTATAGGAGTTTTTATAGTATACCCTTTTGGGTCTTTTGTTTTTTGTTCAAGAAATGCTGATTACCTATTTTTAAATTAACTACTCGCCACCGCCAAGTCTATTCTAAGTCCTGGCGACCCGTAGAGCAGGATAGAACTGCTGCCCTTCTGAGCTTCTGAGACGGCCACTCTATGCACGCAGAAGCCTTACCTTTCTCCCAAAATTTAAAATTACAGCCTTTACAAAAAACAAAAAGCTACTAATACCTGCCACAGCAAGTAATATTTGACACCTAATTTTGTCAGCTGTCATTCTTGAGCACTTCACAGATGCCTCATTGCTGAGTTTCCTTTTTAATTCTCTTTGAACAACAATCAATCATTGTAACAGGTGATTTTTTTTTATATTCATAATGGGAGGTTATTATTTTTTTACAAATAATTTTATTGGGGGCTCTTACAGCTGTTATAACAATCCATACATCCATTGTATCAAGCACATTTGTACATATGTTGCCATCATCCTATTCAAAAAATTTTCTTTCTATTTCTTGGTATCCGCTCCTCTTTTTTCCCCTTCTCTCCCCCACCCTCCCGCCCTTATGATCCCTTGATAAATTATATTTATTATTCTTTCATATCTTACACTGCCTGCTGTCTCCCTTCCCCCATTTTTCTGTTGTTTGTTCCGCTGGGTGGGGGGAGGGGTTATACTCCCTTTATCCCCATGGGAGATTATTGTAGAGAAATAATTCACATACTAAATAGCGTTGATAATCTTAGGTGTATGTGCAGATTGTGCCCTCAACCATAATACTAGAAAAGAGAATTAATGCTCTAATGGATTTTGTTTCTCTCCCCAAGGCCATGGATCGCCCTGGGAATTACGTAGAACCAACGATCGTGACTGGTCTTGCCCATGATGCGTCCATCGCGCACACAGAGACTTTTGCTCCAATTCTGTATATCTTTAAATTCAAGGTGACAGTTCCTTCTCTCGTCTCTAGTCTGATGTTAAAATAAGTGAAAAGACTAGGGGAACATTAAGTTAGCCTTTAGGGGATTTTAGAAAGTCACTCTGATCGATCAGTTGAAATGTGAAGGTTATGATGAAAGCCATAGAGCATGTCAACCTTAAACCAAGCTGAGCTCATTGCCATCCTCAATGAACTTATTGTTGGCTTTCTTGGTTTATGCTTTCATTTTGGTAGAGCAACATCTGCAGTTGCCTTATTTGTAAAACTTGGATGACAGACTGTGTCAAGAGATAAGGGTTAATGTGAACTCCTTGAATCTTTTTGTGCACTCCCAGTATTCTGGGTCATCTGGTGAAATGAGTTTCATATTGGTGAACTTTGGCTTGAATACTGTATCATCTAACATCTTCTAACACCTGCCTTTTAGAATGAAGAGGAAGTCTTTGCCTGGAATAATGAAGTAAAACAGGGGCTTTCCAGTAGCATCTTCACCAAGGACCTGGGAAGAATCTTCCGCTGGCTTGGGTATATCTTTATCTCTTTTGATAAGTTTTGTAAATCAGAATTGTGTGATGAATGGCCTTTTCCAAAAACAAAGAGGAAACGATCAGGTGAAATTGCCTTTTAGCACTGGGAGGCCCAGAGCTTTGCTTGTTTGGTTCTCTGTTTTGTTTTTCATGTCTCACATCGTGCTCACACCATGCCTCCCTTTTTAAACACAGCCCCAAAGGATCAGACTGCGGTATCGTAAACGTCAACATTCCCACAAGTGGGGCCGAGATCGGAGGTGCATTTGGTATGTAGAGAATTGCTTTCTGGTGTGTGGCTCATATGGTGGGCAGTAATGGAAATGGAGTGTGGCTTTTAGAAAAGTTTGACCCTGAAACTGAGACACAGTTTGTCTTCTGAAATGATGTCTGCAATCTCAGTGGCCGAGAGATTGTATTTCATAGTCAGGGCTCGGTAGTCTAGTATTTTGTCCTGCTCAACTTTCCATTCGAACTAGGGTACATTTGTATGTGAACCCCTGAAATTGACATCTGCTCTCTGGGGATACTGGCCAGTCCCCTCAAGAATAAGAACCTCTGGGTTAGAGCCAGAAAATTTCACTCAAAATTCTTGAGGTTTTTTTGCAGGGTATTAAATATTATGTGTTGTTGTTTGTTTGTTTTTCCCACTTCAACCTGCTCCAACACCTTGCATTTTTAGTTTAGTAATAACTTGAAAAAAAGCAAAAAAACTTTCCCAACAATCAGACAGTGTTGTACATTTCAGGTGATCCATTGGCTTGTGCTGATGGATGCATAATATAAGGAAATAATTAATGCCACCTAATTTTTCTTGTAAATAATGTTGAAACGGAACTTTCTTGTGTGTGTGCGTGTGTGTGTGTGTGTGTGTAAGAGAGAGAGATATACTCCACTATTAAGTAAGCAGATAGACAGAAAACAAACAAACAAACATAGATCCAAAGTATAGTAAGAACAGATTGCCGTGTGTTTTGGATATAGAAACAAAACAAACTTGCATTAATACATGGAAAAACTTAAATGATTAGGAAAGGTATTATCATATTTTAGGTCAGACATTTTAATTAAAATTCTGTAGGCTGTCTTTGACTAGAGCCTCCTACTTTCAGTTCAGCCTCTCCCCTGTGCTCACCTCTGTGATAAGAGCACATGCCTGTCATTTCTGCTCCTCTTGTAATCTCCAATCCCTGTTTCCAGTCGATGGTTGTTTTTTCCAATCGATTAGTCTTCAGGGAAACGTTCAAAACGGATTTTATTTTTAAAGCTAGGTCTCTGAGTGTGTGCAGATATGTTCGGTGTCTGCACAAATGTATCTTAGGCAACCACTTTCCGACTCTACATGCTATAGCCAGAAGTACATTTATTGAAATATTTTAAGTTTAAGCTTTAACCGTATCTTTGTTTTGAAGCTTTTAGAAATGATTTCTTGACCCTCTTACAATTGTAACCCAACAAGTCTACCAAACCCTCCTTTTTGTAGATCTTGGAAGGTAATATCACAGGTTTTGGTTAACCAATTGGTATTCAATTTTTAATAACTATTAATTTTATTGAATTTGTCCAATTATGATAGTTTTCTTACGGAACGATGTTGTCCTTTCAGTTAAAGTTTTTATTTGCTTCGTTTTCTGTGTATTTGTCATTACACTGGCTCCCACTCGTCAGTGTCTACTTAATGTAGTGTTGCACCATGTTCCAGTCCATCGATAACATCCTTTCTCCCCCCCCCCCCCCCCCGCCCTGACCTGGGCTTGCTGCTCTGCAGGCTTGCTGGGTAGCTCCCACGCTGGCGGTGCACATGTGTCTGCCAGGTGGCTCCCTGGGTTCTGGCGCTCGGGTCATCTTTCTTGACTGACTCCTTCACTTTGATCGCACACACGCTGCAGCGGCATCATCACAGAGCGCGCATAGATGATATATTTACGTTCCTGAATGTGCATTTAAAAAATGTCTTCATATTACCCTTGTGTTTAATTAACACTGTGGCTGGTGGGAAAAGATACGGCTGTTCCCCTGAAGATGAACAGCCTGGGAAAGCTTGGGGAGCGGCTTCTGTAAGTCAGAAGTCAGAAGGAGTCTGATGGCAGTGGCTTTGGGGTATGACTTGTAGAAGATTCTAGGTTAGTGGGCCAGGCCTCCCTAGTGAGAGCAGGCCCATGTTTGGTGACTTGCACTGACTGACGCACAGACCTCAGCATGCATTGTACTGGCGCCTCTGATTTATCAGAGCAGATCGGGCAAAGGAAGCTGGTGCCGAAGACTGGGGAAAACCAGGCCCTGATCTTTCAGGGGAGGTCCCAGTAGAGTCCGTAGTTGTGACAAGTGTGAAGCATTGCCTACTGGGGAAGCTCGTTAGAGACTCGGGGCCTGAAGTTTGATTGGAACCGGTCAGTGCAGGCACCCTCTGCTCAGCACACACCAAGATTGTAGACTTCTGAAGGAAAGCAGGTGTTTACCATAAACTACATGTTTTTGGTGTTAAAACAGTTATGGCATAGTGAGTCATTCTTATCATTTAAGGAGTTTTATTGTTTCTGTCAAGGAGCCCTGGTGTCTCTGGGTTAGCCATTGGATGCTAACCATAAGGTCACTGGTTCAAACCCACCAGTTACTCCCTAGATAGGGAAGCCCTAGGTAGGTTGCTGTGAGTCAGAATCGACTGGGCGGCAGTGGGTTTGTAAATGACGCTGATTGTTAGTGTAAGGAGCGTTTGGTAGTTAAGCTCCTAGAACCACTCTCGGCTTCCCTATCCAAGCATACTCTGAGCCCGCCGCCTCTGACCTGAGCTCTCAGCGTGACCGACTTGAACCTTGTCTATTTTATGTTCACTTGCTCCTTTTTTTTAATCGTTTTATTGGGAGCTCGTACAATTCTTATCACAGTCCATCCATCCATCCATTGTGTCAAGCACATTTGCACATTTGTTGCCATCATCATTCTCAAAACCTTTGCTTTCTACTTGAGCCCGTGATATCAGCTCCTCATTTTCCCCTCCCTCCTCACTCCCCGCTCCCTCATGAACCCTTGATAATTTATAAATTATTATTTTGTCATATCTTACACTGTCCAACATCTCCCTTCACCCACTTTTCTGTTGTCCGTCCCCCAGGGAGGAGGTTATATGTAGTTCCCCCTTTCTCCCCGACCTTCCCTCAACCCTCCCGGTAGCGCCACTCTCACCACTGGTCCTGAAGGGATCATCGCCCTGGACTCCTTGTGTTTCCAGTTCTTATCTGTACCATTGTACATCGTCTGGTCTAGCCAGATTTGAAAGGTAGAATTGGGATCATGATAGCGGGGTGGGGGGCGGGGGGGAAAGTTGTATGTTTCATTGTTGCTACATTGCACTGGCTCGCTGGCCTCCTCGTGACCCTTCTGTAAGGGGATGTCCAGTTGCCTGCAGATGGGCTTTGGGTCCCCACTCCGCACTCCCTCTCATTTACAAGATCACTTGCTTCCTTATAACACTTAGAGAGCACTGTGTTAGTGACTGAAGTGAAGGGGAAAAAGTCTTCATATTTCCCTGTGATCACTCTAAAGTGCATCCCCAGGGAGGTGCCCCTTTCCTTACCAAAAGGTTGGAGGTTTGAACCCACACAGTTGGCACCGTGAGGAAAGGCCTGGTGGTCTGCTTCCATGAAGATTACTTACACCCAAGAGAACCCATGGAGCAATTCTACTCTGTACCACAGAGGGTCACCGTGAGTCGAATCCAACTTGACGGCAATGAGTTTTATGTTAAAGAGGAGTTAAAACTCCGAAATAACCGACTCACTGTCATCGAGCACTTTCAGCTTAGAGTAACCCTCTGGGACAGAGAGGAACTGCCCTTTCAGTTTCCAAGGTGTGAATATGGAAACAGATGGCTAAATCTTTCTGCACAAAGTGACTGTTGGATTTAAACCCTTAACCTTTTGTTTAGTAGCCATTATGCCACAAGGCTGCTTTCAAGAGGAGTCTCACTCCCTCCCGCCCTCCCTCCCTCCCATCTAAATAATTCTGACTCCTGGTGACCCTATAGGACAGAGTAACTGTTGCTGGAAGTAGAAAGCCTTACCAAGGAGCACTGGTGGTTTCGAACTGCCGCCCTTCGGTTAGCTGTCCAATGTGTAACCGCTACCCCATCAGAACTCCACTTTTAGAGGAGCACTGTAAACAATTTATGTCAGCTCTCACAATGTCTGTGCTACCTGGTGTGATTGTGTGTTGTGGACTAAAGTCAATGTGACTTACGCTTTGACCTTTTATAGCATCTGTCATACCGTGTAGATTTTGCGCACATCCAACCCCGAGTCCAGTTTGTCTGTCTCTCAGCTCCTGGCCTGGATAATCACTTCTCAAGGCCTCATGAGACAGCATAGCCCAACGCCTTTCCCAGAGAAGCTGTCCAGGAATCAGGAGGGTTTGCAGGAGACTGTCTGGACTCCATGTTCAAGGTGGCTTCAAAAAGTTGTGGGAAACTTCCATTATGGTTCAGTTAATTTTCCCGTGAATTTGTTGAAGGCCCGTCAGATATTGGGGGGAGTGAGTAGAGTCACTGGTTAGGGTAACTCGGATCTCCTGTCGGTAATGCCATTTCAATGACACAGAGCCCACACGGGAAAGAAGATGCCGCAAAGATGTGAGATCATTTTGTATTTCTTTAGGAGGCGAGAAGCACACTGGTGGTGGCCGGGAGTCTGGCAGCGACGCCTGGAAACAGTACATGCGAAGATCCACCTGGTGAGCAAAAGACGGGTTTGGGTGCAAAGCCTTTGGGACAAGACTCTTACTTCTCGGTTCTGTTCTGCCTTCATTCCCCTTCATTCACTTCGTTTTATGTTTTGCGCATTCTGCAGCTGTCTCTGTCCTACGTTTCTGCCCTTCTTTAGCTAGTGCCTCGTGCGTGGCTGTGCAGGCACTGGGTCGGTGCTTGGCGCCCAGGAGGTGACTGATGTAAGAGCAGGACCCATGGGTCAACCAGTAGGGGAAAGTGGGAGGGCCGCTCCTTTGATTTGGTTTATGGGTATATTTTTTAATATATTGGGGGCTCTTACATCTCTTATCACAATCCATACATTCCTCCAGTGTGTCAAGCACATTTGCACATATGCCGCCATCATCATTTTCAAAGGATTCTCTTCCCACTTGAGCCCCTGATATCAGCTCCCCATTTCTTCCCCCTCCCTCCTGCGCCTGCCCTCCCTCACAAACCCTTGATAATTTATAGATTATTTTTTTCATATCTTACATCGTCCTCCATCGCCTCTCACCCACTTTTCCGTTATTCGTCCCCCCCGGGAGGAGGTTCTAGGTTGATCCTTGTGATCGATTCCCCCTTTCTCTCTGGTTTATGGATATTTTTATCTCCGTGCAGACTTTAGAAGCTGGACAGATGTGTACGGGTCGGGCATGTAGGCTTGAGGGATCCCACTTCTGGGAACAGTACTGTGGAATCTTGACAATGGATTAGCTCGTTTCCCCGGCATACACAAAACGGGTTAGGGGCTCTGCTTGGTGAGGGTCTTGGGAAGTTTTGACTACAAAGTTTTTTGCTAATAATCTGGCTTCCTCCCCCTCTGGTGGAAGTAGCTTTTACTGAGTTCCAGTAAAACCGTGTGAGGCCAGCACTTGTGGTGCCATGTGGTGGAAGAAGCATTGGATGAGTGGCTACGAGACATCATGCTCTTTGCTTTAAGCAGCGGTTCTCCCCTTCCTAACGCGGTGACCTTTCATACAGTTCCTCATGTGGTGGGGACCCCCATCCATAACATTATTTTTGTTGCTACTTTATAATTTCAGTTTTGCTACTATTATGAATCGGGCGACCCCTGTGAAAGGGTCGTTTGACCCCCCCAAAGGGGTCACAATTTACAGTTTGGGAACTGCTGCTTTACAGCTTCTCACCAGCTCTTGACCCTGTGTAGGTTTCTGTTTCTTTTTTGCTAAGATCATTTTACGGGGGCTCCTACAACTCTCATAACAATCCATATCAGTTGTATCAAGCACATTTGTACATATGTTGCCGTAATTTTCTCAACATTTACATTCTGTTTGAGCCCTTGGTATCCACTTTGTACCTCCCTCCTCCACCCTGCGTCTGTTTCTTACCTTTGTTTCTACCCGCCTCTGCTCTGTAGCTCCTGAGGGGCTCTTGGCTGTGGCTTGTTTCAAATGCACGCGCACGTCTTGCCCACGTCCCGATTTTCCTGAGGTGTGTCCTTTCACCTTCCGGGGACCTGCTTAACGCAAACGCTTTAACTCTCAGGGGCTAGTGAGTTGGGAAACTGTGTTTCAAAGGTTTAGTTCCTTACTTTATTTCTATCAAAATGGAAATATCTGTGTCTCTCACAATCATTACAAGTTAGAGAGCTACCAATAGAAAAGTTACTGTCTGCATGTTTTGAAGCCCCGCTCCAACAAAACTGTGAATAATCTGTCGTAATGTATATTTCTGGTCATTTATACGCTTTTTTCTCCCTCCTGTATTTAGCAAAGGAAATGATGCATATTAACATTGTTTGGTAAATTTTTTCGTCACCAATTTCCAAGGTGGACATTTTGCCATGTTAATATGTACAGATGTGTTTAATGGAATGGAACTATGCTGTATGCACTATCATTTCATGTGCTCATGTTTTCCCCTCCAGCACCATCAACTACAGTAAGGATCTCCCTCTTGCTCAAGGAATCAAGTTTCAGTAAAAGCATCTTAGATTCACATAACTTCAAGACTTTGGGACATTCCTGCAGCAATTTCTTATGGAGAAGACAAAGAAAATGAAGATGTGCCCTGAATAATTGCATTATTTTGCATATGCCCCCGAGGCCCTGTCTAACTCAAGAGACTCATTTTTGAAAAAGAAATAAAGTTGTTATAATAGCATATTTAAAACCAAAGGCTCGATTTTTATATCACTAGTTACAGTTGACTCCTAGCAACCTTATAGGAGAGAATAGAACCCTGTCTGTTTTCCTGTAAATTTTATGGGAGTAGAAAGCGTCGTCTTTCTCCTGCGAAGCGGCTGGTAATTTCAATCTGTTGACTTGGTGGTTAGCAACCCCACACGTGACCCTCTACGCAGGGGTCAGCTGAGGGTAAGAATTGACTTGGGGACAGCACGTATGAGTTGGGTTGAGTTGCTGTTGTTGATGTTTGGTGGTGGGAGCGCCAAAGAGGATGGCCCTCAGTGAGAAGGATTAACAGTGGTCACAGCCTTGGGCTCCCACCTGACAGCTGTGAGGATGGTGTGGGCCAGGCAGTGCTTTGTTCGGATGAACACGGGATCGCTGTGAGCCGGAACCAACTCTGTGTCACCTCGCAACAACAACTTATTAAATACCCTTTTTTAATGTTTAGGGTTATTTCATAACTCAAAAATAGCCCACACTGTGGTCGGAATTGGGAAATGTACAGGACAAAGAATATGGAAGATAGACGTCTGCAAGAGAAGCATTCTGGTCGGGAGGACTGGTTCACACACCCCTCTGGGTGCCATGCAGGGGGTGATGACAAGGAAGCTAGCTGCAGCCTTCCCTGCAGAGGACCGCAGCGCCACGTGCCTGTGGCCTCAGCTAAAGCGACTGAGTGGTAAGCATCCGCCCCATATGGCTTCTCTTGCTCATGACTTTGTGCCACTGGGAAAGAAGTTCGTGGGGAGGATGTAGATTTCATTCCTGCTCTTGAACTTGTCACCTGCAAGAGTTCTGTGTGTGAAGGTTTCTAATGTGCACCTGGATTTCCTGTGCCGCCTTTCGGCAGCTGCGCGGGGATTTATTCTTAGGGAGAGAGAACTGAGCCTAGGGCAGTGCACTGGGGTCAGTTCACTCACTGTGGGCTGAGTGTCTCCTTTCTTGAGAAACTGCAGAGGAAGCCTTTAAGCCTGTGACTAAGTGACCAGTGCACCTTGTCAAGCTCACATTGGCTCTTGGAGCTCTATTCCTGGCACTCTGCTGGGAGGCACAGTCTCCGTCCGTCTGCTGCCAGCTTGGATGTGGCAGAGGCCTTTGAAGAAGATGGTCATTGGTGTAAACCTCCTGGTGCATCAGGATGTATGGGGAATTGTAGACAACTAGCAAAGAGTTTGGGGCTGAACTGTAACGCAGAAAAGCAGATGGAAAAAATAGGAGATAATCATAAAACTCAGAGAAAGAAAGGTATTTGTAGTGCATTCCATGGTCTGACTGCGAAAAGTGCTTATCTGGCTGTGCTGATGTCGCTGAATATGAATCACCGCGCCCAATACCGAGGATGTCGACAAGGTAAAGGTTAAGGATACTATCGTGAAAGACTTCTGGATTGGAACATCAGTGCTAGCCTAAAATGATAAAAGCAAGAACTAGCAATATAGGCTAACTAATCAGATACAGAGATACATCCTGAATTGGTCATTGCCCCTGGGGAGAAGGCAAGTAGCGAGGGTCTGTGGGGATAAGGGATTTTTTAAAAATAACAAAGTGATGGAACGACAGATACATGAAGTTCTTCATTTCCAACCCGTTTTTCTCACCACCTCCGTTCCTGTCACCCCCTTGGTGCCACCCCCATCCCCACATACACTCTACCATTATTGGCCTGGGGACTACTTAAAACTATCTCAAATTAATTTGATTGAAAAGTCAATCGTTAATTTTTAAAAGTTCAAAATAGATTATTCTGTCTTGAGGTATAGACACATTTCTTTAAATAACTAAGAAACTCATTGCAATTAGGGCCTCGACTTAAAACAGGTAACGCTATGGTTTTATTATAATCCTGTTTTTTAGATCACTGTATAAGTCGGTCTAGCTTGTTGCTTATTGCTTCATATATGACTGGTATGTCTGGAGCATGTAATGTAATCACCGTATTATACTCAAGTATAAGCCAACCTGAATATCTGCAGAGCCACCTAATTTTAGCACAAAACTGCATTAAAAATGCTGAAAAACTCGGCTTATACTCTAAATATGGTAAAGTGTTTTTAGGATTCTTGGTCATTCTCATTTTTTATGTGAAACTACAAATTTCTTTTTGCTTGAAGTATTTTCTTCTACCCAGGTTTTTACCTATTTTAAACATTTTCCAAAATATAGTGCTGCTTTTCATTTTGAATTTTTTATATTTGCAGTTTCTCCCCAGGTACGCACTTAAAGTGGCTTTCCGTCTTGCTGTGTATCTGCTAAGGCGATGGCCCACTTGGGATAATATCATCTCCAATATGCTTAGAGTGAGCAGTTGAAAGCTCTAGTCTTAGATATAGATATCAGTTAATTCTAAAAGCTTTCATAAAAATCATTTTATTGGGGGCTCATACAACTCTTACCACAATCCAGACACACATCCCTTGTCTCAGCACATTTGTTGCCATCATTGCTTTCAAAACATTTTCTTTCTATTTGAGCCCTTGGTATCAGCTCCTCATTTTCCTCTCCCCTCTCCCTCATGAACCCTTGATAATTTATAAACTATTATTATTTTTTCACATCTTGCACTGTCCAATATCTCCTTTTACCCCCTTATCTGTTGTCCATCCCCCTGGAAGGGGGTTATAGGTCGGTCATTGGGATTGGTTCCCCCTTTTCCCCAACCTTTCCCTTCCCCTCCTTGTATGGCGACTCTCAATATTGGTCCCGAGGAGTTTATCTGTCCTGTATTCCCTGTGTTTCCAGGTCTTATCTGTGCCCATGTACATGCTCTGGTCTAGCCGGATTTGTAAGGTAGAATTAGGGTCATGACAGTGGGGGGTGCTAGGGGGCAGGAAACATTAATAACCAGAGGAAAGCTATATGTTTCATCTGTGGTATACTGCGCCCCGACTGGCCCGTCTTCTCCCTATGACCCTTCAGTAAGGGGGTGTCCAATTGCTTACAGATTGGGTTTGGGCCTCCCCTCCATTCACATGATTTTTTGTTCTGGGTCTTTGATGCCTGAAAACTGATCCCATCGACACTTCATGATCACACAGGCTGATGTGAAGCGAATTCATTTTTTTTTCCGAATTCATTTTTATAGACATGATTTTAACAACAGCGAGGGTTGTTCTTTTGAGCCACAAAAGATTTTAAATTTAAATTTGGGCTTATAAATTTAAATTGCCTTTCAGTTGTTCCTCACTGTTTTTTACTGCCATAAATAAAAAGTTGCTTATTCTTATTGTAAACCAAAAATTTCGAATGCATCTCATTTTTTACCTCCACAGTGCAATGGCCTATTTGTGAGGGCTACTGCGTACTTGAATTTTAAGGTCCAGCAGCTGCAGAGCTGATTATTATGCTCCTGGGGACTGCCCCGCCCCCCTCCTGGAGTCTCTATTCTAGCCACTGCTGCTAATGAGACCCCTTTCCAATGTGCACAGGAGGAACTGATTAACATAAGAGGACACTCATGCTGTGAATCCAAATGCTTGCTTTTGCCCCTTCCCCAAGGCAAAGTCTTTGCAGAGAGCTGAAGAGGCAGGCTTTGCAGATTCTGTAGCAAGAAGATGGACGCATCTTCTGGCCTTAGTTGAGCGAGGCAGACAGACACTCCTAAAGCAGACCACGCAGCGGGGGTGGGGATTTTCTCAAGGGGAAGTGGAAAGCTGTCAAGATCGGACAGATGTGACATTGCTACAACCTAATGTGTAGCATAGGTGTTTGAAGCTCACCACAGCTGTCACCTGTCTCCTAAGCACTTTTTAAAGTATATTTCTTTTTTTTTTTAAGGTAGACAATAAATGACGCTATGCATTTCTGGGGAGCCTGGCGACACCTGAGAGGGTCCCAGCACACGAGGGGGAGGGGCCAGGAGGCTTTGCTTTCAAGCAGAGTCTGGGCTGTGGGTTCCTGCTGACACGCTGCGGGTCACGTGGCACACATCCTTAGCATCACTGGCGCAGGGCGGTTTCCTGGGAGGGGTCAGCACCGCTCAAGGCTCAAACCAAACCACGTTAAGGAGGAAAGCAGACAATTCTTTAGGACCCAAGACACACTCCTTGCTGATTTGACATCGCGCTCTCCAGCTAACTCAGGCAGGTGGAAGCTGTCCTTCAGATCAGTGTCACGGGCTGGTCCAGCCCTGTGGGACAGAGGGACCATGATGGGGACAGCGCACAGTCCCGGCCCCGCAGGCCTCCTGTATCATCTGGCGTACCACTTCATGTAGTCTTCCACTTTATTCCGGAAATCCTCCTTGTCCCGCAAATGATGTTCTGCAGCTTCAATATTCAGTGGATCCTCAAAATTCAGAAGATCAGTAAATAAGGAGTTTAATTCCCAAACAACACCCTTCAGCATCCTCGTGGGAGCCCAGCCAGTGCCGTCAACCGAATGTACTCACAGTAAACTCAGACAGATGTCCCCCGTCTCTGTGATGTTGGGGTGCCAGATTCTGGTCAAGCACTTCACCTTGGGGACACCATGTTGTAGGCACCAGGAACTTCCGTTTCAAACGGAAATTTTCCACCCTGGTAGTAACCCTCATCTGGGATCACGGGTAGCTGGGAGCAGTGGAGCTTGTTGGGATCAGGAAAGTGCACCTGGCAGGTAGGTGCAAGGTAAGTTTGCTTCATGCTCTGCAACCTGTGCTAGAGCCTGCCCGAAGAGCTCTGGCTGCGCCTCTGGGCGGACAGCAGACACCACACGATGGTTCTGGGACACTGGTTGGGTTAGGAATTCTTTGACGAGAAGCTTGTTTCTCACAGACCCCCTCCGCGTGGAATGGAGGCCGTGGCCGAGGAGCGGGACCCCTTGAGACCACCATCCCGCTCTTCACCCTGGGCTCCCCGAGAGCTCCCCGAGAGCGGTGAGGCGGCCCGGGAGCCAACACCATGCCGGGCCTGCGCGGCCACGGAAGTACATTTCTTAAAAATAAATCCTTACTTTATTATTACAAGGAATTCAAATAGGGCCTAACATGCTTATTAAACAAAGCATGTAACTCATGCCCCTTCTTCTTGAATTCTCTCCAGAGCAGCCACGCTCGCCTCGCTCCTCCTGCTTCTCATGTCGGACTTACCTGTGTCATCAGAAAGCATATCCTTGTTTCTCCTCACTTTAGACCCGTCCAATAAGCTCCTGGGTGTAGGAGGTGAGTGCTCACTTTCTCCTCTCCACATTCCCTGACATAGACCTCTTTCCCCATTCCTGCAGTCTATTACCGTCCAGATTTTGAGTTGATCTGTATTCGGTGTTTAATTATTCTGACTACAAAGAGAGGCCAAGTAGTGTGTTAAAAACGATGCCTACAACACCTACTTTCTTGTCGTGTTTTTTTTTCTCAAGCTAACAGTCGACTTTTATTGCCCAATTATCTCTATTACGAAATATTTCCAAATGGCCAAGTTGTCTCTGTCACCTGCTCAGGGTTAGTTTCCAATAATTCAGGTATCAGTTTCAATGCATGTTTGCTTTCCTATTTTACCCGTTCTCTTTCCAGGTGCCTATGGTCTGTGTCTCCTGCACAGGTGGCTCTCCCTTGCCTCACCTTCTCTGTGGGAGTCTGTGTTGTCTAGATTCCTGTACTACACCTGCTTCCCACACGTCTTTTGCTGGAGCATGTCCTCTAGAAGAGTCCTGAGAATGGTTGAATGGGGGACAGCTAAGGAAAAAACAGTTAAAAATCTTACCAAAGGAAAGGACATGATTTCCACACTGATTGCAATTTTGGATTTGGAATTCTGGATTGAAAATATTGAGGTAGTTTTTAGTCTTTAAAAAATTATTTTATTGGGGGCTTATACAATTCTTATCACAATATACATACATCCATGTGTCAAGAACATATGTACATTTGTTGCCATCATCATTCTCGAAACATTTGCCTTCTACTTGAGCCCTTAATATCTGCTACTCATTTCACCCCTCCTCTCCACTCCCCCTACCTCATGATATAAATTATTATTATTTTGTCATATGTTACACTGTCTGACTTCTCCCCCCGCCTTCTTCTCTGCTGTCCATCCCCCAGGGAGGAGGCTATACGTAGATTCTTGTAATCAGTTCCCCCTTTCTACCCCACATTCCTTCCACCCTCCAGGCATCGCCACTCTCACCACTGGTCCTGAAGCAGTCATCTGTCCTGGATTCCCTGTTTCCATTGTACATCCTCTGGTCTAGCCAGATTTGGGATCATGATAGTGGGGGTGGGGTGGGAGGAAGCATTTAAGAACTAGAAGAAAGTTATATGTTTCATTGTTGCTACCCTGCACCCTGACTGGCTCGTCTCCCCACAACCCTTCAATAAGGGGTGTCCAGTTGGCTACCAATGGGCTTTGGGTCTCCACTCTGCACTCACCCACCTTTACAATGATATGATTTTTTGTTCCTTGATGCTTGATACCTGGTCCCTTCAGCTCGTGGTCACACAGGCTGTTGTGTTTCTTCCATGTGGGCTTTGTTGCTTCTGAACCAGATGGCCACTTGTTTATATCCAAGCCTTTAAGACCCCAGACGCTATATCTTTTGATAGCCGGGCACCATTATGGGAAACAGAAGGATTTCTCCCAAGTTGTCTCCCCCAAATATAGGCCAAACTTAGCTGCTTGCTAATGACTATACACTTGGAGGTCATCAGGAATAGATCAGGGGTCATTCTCCCTAAGAACTATCAGCCATCTAGACCAAGTAGACACCACTGTTTATCTCACAACAAACAGGACCCACTCCCTTCTGATAAGGATCTTAGTTGTCTGTTTCCTTGTAGGAGACCCCAAAGAGGTCAAACCCGGGCCCAAGGATGACTAAGGCTAGGCTGCCATCATGAATCTAGGGTCTGCCCATCTTGTCACATGTATACTCCTAGACCTTCCCATTCCTATGGGCACACCCCTAGCTCATCCCCTTCCTGTCCTGCTTATGCCTATCATACATCCCCTTCCTGTGATGTGTGGTTACCTGTAATCATGTCTCCCTAATGAGATATAACCCTTGGTTAGCAATAAAGTTGGGGCTCTCTCCTGCTCTCAGACCCAGGGGCTCTGCTGCTCTCGCTCCCAGGGCTCTTTCCTTCCCTCGTGGCTGGGCTCCCCCCTCAAGGACCACCAATGGTGCTGAGGTGAGCATGCTATCATGAATTGCGTCTGACTCCATTATTTGACTCTCTCCCCGACCTCTCATGCTCTCTATGACTTTACTATACTCTTTACTTATTATCTGTACAATTGTGCCTACCGGATCTGTGATGATTTGTGGGCGACCTTCCTCACCCCACACACCATCAGCTTTCTTCACCGCATTTGCCCATGCACACAGAGATGATTTTTAGTTCTTTGATGTCTGATAACTGGTCCCTCTGCACCTTGTGGCCAGACAGGCTGGTGTGCTTCTTCCATGTGGGTTTTGATGCTTCTCAGCTAGATGGCCGCTTGTTTATCCCCAAGCTTTTAAGATCCCAGATGCCACATCCCTTGATAGCTGGGCACCATTAGCTTTCTTCACCACATTTGTTCATGCACACATTGGTTTTCAGAGATCGTATCAGGAAAGTGGACACCCACTGATATGATTTTTAGTTCTTTGATGTCTGATAACTGGTCCCTTCTACACCTGTGATCAGCCACGCTGGTGTGCTTTTTCCACGTGGGCTTTGATGCTTCTCAGCTAAATGGCCACTTGTTTACCTTCAAGCCTTTAATACCCCAAACGCTATATCTTCCTATAGCCGGGCACCGTCAGCTTTCTTCACCACATTTGCTTATGCACACATTTTTCTTCAGCAATTGTGCTGGGAAGGTGTGCATCCTGGAATGCCAATGTAATAGAACAACATGTTCTTGCATTGAGTAAGTGCTTGAGTGGAGGCCCAATGTCCATCTGCTGCCTCAATACAAAACCTAAAAATATATGCACATCTGTTTCCCCACACTCTTATATAAATATATTTACATATGTACATTCCAGTCTTTAGACCTCTATAAATACCCTTTGTCATCTAGTTCTTTCCTCTATTTCCTTTTACTTTCCTCTTGTCCCACTCCTGTTTTTAGTTTTTAACTCATTTGGAACATCCTTGAATCCCAGTGTGGTACAAGTTGTTTAATAGTTCAAGGTTTTAAAAATTATTATTAATTGGGAGTTAATACATACATCATTCCATAGTTATGTCAAGTAGAATTATATAATTGCTACCACAATCAGTTTCCAGACATTCTTTTTTCTACATGGACTCCTTGACATTGTCTCCCTTGTACCCAAATAGTTGAAGGTTAGAGTTTACCCAGAGGTGCCTGGGAAGATAGGTCTGGTGGTCTGCTTCCCAAATCTCACCTCCTGGGAAGACATTTGCACCCCCATCCTGCTCTGGACCACAAGGGGTTCCCGTGAGTCAAAACACATGCAGTGGCTGTTGTTGTTAACGGTTTGCTTTCCTCTACATGAATCTTCCCCTTAATCCTCAACTCAAGTTGGATGAACACATTTTACTCGCTCCCCTGAGGCTGCTTCTCCCATTTCCCCTGGAGCTGGTTCCGACTTTGCGGTTGGCATGCGCACTGTTGTAGCAATACTGGAAGGATGCAGGCAATTCTTGTGATTTTTCAGATGTATTCAATGTGTGGCTCTGGAGCCCTATGAATAGCATCTGTGTGACCTACAGAAAGCAGTCGACCCTCTCTGCATTTCATTTCCCCCTCTGCTGTAGGGGGTCAAGAGCCCTGGCGGCACCGTGGGTACCACGTGTTGGACTGCAAACTGCAGGGTCAGCAGTTTGAAAGCACCTGCCGCTCCCTGGGAGAAAGATCAGGCGTCTTACTCCTATGAAGAGTTAGCAGTCTCACAACCTACACGAGCAATTCTGTCCTGTCGTAGACGGTCGCTTTGAGTCAGAATTAATTCTATAGCAGGGACTTTGGTTTTTTGTTAATGTGGGAGGTCTGTCTTTGGGCTCTTTTTGCAAGTCACAGAAGGAACAATTCTATATTGGCGAAGACGGGGTGTAGTCAGAAGCTGGCTGGCCAGACCCAATTCAAATCCCTACCACTGGCTGCCCAGGGCTGACCTCTGCCGGCTCCCTTTGGCCCTGCTCAGCACCATCTACATGGCAGTGGCTTGTTTTACGTTTTGAGGGGGGAGGGCAGGAGCAGAAGGTCTGATCAGGAGGTACTCATTCCCCCTCCCCTCTCTGCTAGCCCTTGGTTGGCACTGTTAGTTCCTCTCCCATGGCTTGTGTGCTCTCATGAGATTCTGCATACATCACTCCTTTCTGTGCCCTTTCCTCTGCCAGGCGAAATGGCCTTCTTGTCACGCTGCCTGTGCGCCTCATCTTTCCTCGCTGCGTCCTTACGGTCAGAGGGCTAGATGGCAGAAAATAACCAGCTGCCCTGTCCGGGCACCAATTCAAGGATGACTCTTAAAAATTCCAGTGCCAGAGAGGAAGCAGACAATGGCCTAGCACAGGTCATTTACCTTCCTCCGGCGTGGGGAGTGCAGGACATCAGGACTGATTAACCTAATGCCGACACTAAGGGAGGATAATGCTCCGAAAGGAAATTAGAGTGAGTGCTTGGCTGGTCACAGAAAGGTCAGTGGTTCGAATCCACCAGCCCCTCAGCAGGAGAAAGATGCGACAGTCCTTCTGCAAAGATTACAACCTTGAACATCATACAGGGCTTTTGTTGTGGTTATTTTAATGAAACGTCAAACAGCAAACTTATTGCCATCAGGTTGGTTCTCCCTCATTGTGAGGTTTCCAAGATGAAATAAATCTTCACGGCAGTAGAAAGCCTTATCTTTCTCCCACAAACCAGCTGGTGGCTGGCAGCCCACGGTGTAACTCAGCACCCACCAGGACTTACCTGGCTAAGGAAAACCGATGCTGGTCAGCCCAACTTTCCACTCTCAGAGAATGGCAGTAATACCTGCCGCCCTCAGTTGTAAATGCTAAGGAGGAAAAATCATGAACGTATCATGGAATTACAAAAACCTGCTCAAGGATGTAGAACATGTTGGTTATTGGCCCAACCCACGGGAGTTGCTTTCTTCTTAATCATTTTATTGAGGGCTCTTACAGGTCTTATCAAAATCCACACACCCATTGTGTCATACACATTTGTACATATGTTGCCATGATCCTTTCCAAAATATTTTCTTTCTACTTGAGGCCTTGGTATCAGCTCCTCATTTTTTCCTTCATCCCCACTCTCCCACCCTCATGAACCCTTGATAAATTTTAAATGATTATTTCCATATACATCATATGCATGTGAAAGTTGGACATTGACTAAGAAAGGACAAAGAAGAATGGATGTATTTGATGGTGCTGGTGAAGAAGATTGAGAGTACCATGGACTTCCCAAAGAAGAAACAAATCTATCTTAGAAGGAAATACAGCCAGCACACTCTTTAGAGGCAAGGATGGCGAGCCTTTGTCTCATCTCCTTTGGACGTGTCAGGAGACAGCAGTTCCTGGAGGACATCATGGTTGGTAAAGTAGGCAGTGAGAAAGAGGAAGCCCTTCAACCACATGGACTGATGCAGTGGCTGTATCGATGGGTTCAAACGTAAGGGCGGTTGTGAGGCTGCGCAGGCCCGGGCACAGGCAGTGGTTCCTTCTGTTGTCCACGGGGGTGCTGTACGTCGGAGCCCACTCAGTAGCTCCTAACAACAACAACAACAACAACTGTTCTTTGTTTTTTCTGCATTCGCTTTGCAGTTCAAGGCATTTTATTTATTTTCCTACAGGCACATTTTAAACACTTAAAAATGGTTTTGAAAAAGTGAGTTCTTTGCATTTTTGAATTGGAATTGTACATATCAACAAATTTTGGAAAAATACTTTTATTATATTGAGATGTAAGCTATCTAGGTATAGAGTATGTCTTTGGTTTATTGTGGTTCCTAGAACAATTTTACAGTTTGCTTCAGCATTATCTGCGCACAATTTTCTGTTACACTTGTTCCTCTATGCAGGATTTAGTACTGATGAGAAATAGAATTTCCCTGTTTGTGCGGACAGGCTTGTTGCAGGTAGCACTCCTTTCCCAAGGCTGATGCGATGTGGACTCGGGCTGCCAGCTCCCACAGCTGCCCGGTTGCTTCCAGGGCCACGGCCGGTTCTGCAGCCAGGTTGGGATGGCGATGCTCGTAGACTCTCTTTGAGGTGCCGCCCTTCAGATGCCCTGGCGGTCTCAGCAAACACCAGAGTGTTGCAGGGCAGGGAGTTGTGTGCTGACGTTTTGGTGTCCAGGAGGTCACCGTGGAAAAAGTTTTGTTTCCTCAAGCCGATGTGCTGAGCTCACTGCCCCACTTTGCGGAGCAGCTTCGTGTTCCCACACTGTTGGGCTGCTCCCCAAACCCCCACCCCCCGGAGTTTTCATTGAGGACTTTTGATGGGTGAAACCCTCCAAAATGTTAAAAAGAAAAAGGATTTCGTTACAGTTGCAGATTAGTGTTGTTGTTTTGTTGTTTTTCTTTCAGTTTCTTCTTTTAAATTGAGAACGGTGATTAACTGGTTTTAATTCCGGTCTTTTTCCTGTCTCTCTGAGGGAGGGTGCGTGCGCACCACTCCCGGGCGCCTCTTATTAGTTCCAAGTACCCTTCCCTGTGCGCCCAGAGTCCAGGCGTGATCACAGCGCGTCACGGAGGAACCAAAAGGCCTAACTAACCAGTTGCCTTCACCTCCAACCCCTGGAGACACATGTGTCTCAGAGCAGAACTGCTCTGTAAGGTTTGCAGGGCCTGATTTCTCAGAAGTAGGTATTCAGGCCTATCTTTTGCGGCATCTCTGGATAGAAATACAAACATAGGGTCTTCTCTGCACTAGAAGCAGCTCGCCTACTACTGCCCCTCATCCCCTAAAAATGTACGCCTGCGCCAAATGCGTCTCCACCCCTTTCCTGGTCAGGAGCACCTCCCAGCGGCTGAGCCAACCACTATCTGCGCTGGTGCGGAAAACGCGAGACACTGACAGAGGAGCGCTTCAGCAGCTGGACAGCCCCACGTTCCCTGACCTCACTCATCCCTAGGGGCAGCTTCCAAACCAGCACCCTCTCAAGGGACATGGACACAGCCGCCAAGTTCATTGGGACTGGGGCTGCCACAGTTGGAGTGGCAGGCTCTGGAGCTGGCATTGGGACTGGTTTGGGAGCTTCATCTTTGGTGATGCCAGGGACCCTTCTCTGAAGCAGCAGCTCTTCTCCTACACCATCCTGGGCTTCACCCTCTCGGAGGCCGTGGGGCTTTTCTGCCTGATGGTGGCCTTCCTCATCCTCTTCGCCATGTGAAGGAGCCTGCTTCACTTCCCAGAGTTCTCTGTCCCACGTCTCCTCTGCCCTGTATGTTGCTTTCCCTGCACCTCCCCAGGCAGCTCGGGGAAAGAAATTGGCTCAGGGTTTGACAGAGGGAAGACAAATAAATACTGTATTAATAATAATAAAAAAGAAATATAAACTTAGTTATCTCTCATGCCAATCCAACAAAGTAGGTGCTACTATTCATATTAATTCTATTAGTGAAGTACCGAAGCTATCTAACTTGCCAAGTCACGCAGCTCATAAGTGATGGACCATTTGAACCCAGTCCAATCTTTCTCTCTTACCCACCTACCCACCCACCCACCCACTGACTCACTGCCATTGAGTTGATTTGTTTTCTGCTTTTCAACATTGCAACAAGGTTCTTGGTAATATTTTCCTTTGTATAATTACCGATCCATCTCTGTCTTCCTCCCCCTAAGGATATCCTCCTAGTCTCATTTTGGTTCTAATCAATTAGGCAAGTTTAAAATCCCCCCGTAGAAAAGCTTAGACTGTCTACCTACCAGAGTGAAGCAGTGAATAGCCTTCCAGGAAGGAGCCCGGTGGCATAGTGATTATATGTTCAGTGTTCAAAACTGCCAGCCTCCCTCAGGACAAGGACGGGGCTTTCCAGTCTCAGAAATCCACAGGGGCAATTCTACTCTGTTCTAAAGGACCACTATGGGTCAGCATCACCGTGAGATGGCAGTGAAATAAATGGTCTTAGCTTTATTTAAGATGTTTGAGCTTCTCTCACAGAGACTCTAAAAAATAGAGGGCAAACAAGAGAGTTTATTCTCTCACTTAACAGCCCAGGGTTGACTTACTAACTCCCTGGCCCCTAAAACTTAGGTTTCCTCCATTGTGGTTCCACTTAGTCAAAGATGGCTCACTACAGGACAACTTAGTCCATTGGCATGCATGATTCATAAAGATAATATTCTACATCTGGGGCAGTGGTTCTCAACCTTCCTAATGCAGTGGCCCTTAATATAGTTCCTCATGTTGTGGCGACCCCCCAACCATAACATTATTTTTGTTGCAACTTCATAACTGTAATTTTTCTACTGTTATGAATCAGGTGGCCCCTGTGAAAGGGTCGTTCGACACCCCCCAAAGGGGTCACGACCCACAGGTTGAGAACCGCTGATCTGGGGTCTTAGAAGTTTGCCTGTAGCTACCTAAGAGACAGCTATTGACCTCTACTCATAAGAAGCAAATGAGAACGAAGGGAACCAAAGGCTCAAGAAGAAGCTGCACTAACGGCTCACATGAATCATGACCTTTTCTTACTGAGCACCCTGTCTAACACACTTACTGAGACCAAAGAACAAGGTGCCTTGATACGGCTACTGACAGTTCTGATACAATAGAAGATCTTGAGTGGAATGGAAGAAAAATGTAGTATAAATGTAGAATAAAACTAAAAAAATGGTGACGCTTACTTAACTCAGAGATGAGAAGACCCCCTGAAGTTTGTGCTTTAAGATAATCTTTGAGCTTAATAGCTGAAGCTATTTCTAAGGTTACTTTTCAGGCCAATAGTACATTGTTTATGAAATAAACAGTATTACCTGTGAGTAACGGGCTCCCTTTAAACAACTAGATGAGACCAAACAGCGTTGACTCAGAATCCACGAGGAGAAGGCAAGGAGGGGAAGGAAAACTAGATCCAGGGAAACAGAACCAGCAGAATGTAAGTAATTGTTAGATCTCTCTGGAGATAGAGTTCTATCTCGGTCCTTGGCTCCACGTGAGAAAAAAATTCATGTTGAAGCCTGGTTCGTGATCCAAGTGCGTTTTATGAGAGAAGAAGTTTCAGGTTTACACGGCACCCATAGGTCTCCTCCCGACCACACAGCCTGGCGGAGACTGCTCAGCGTCACGTAGACCAAGTTCTCCTTCCCTGCAACTCTATGTTAGATCTTTCCCTCTGGACTCTAGGCTCCTGCCTTTTCAAGGATTCCACAGGGAGGCATGGTGGATGACCCCTGATCGACCCCATTGGCTGAATTGAATTCACCTGGCCCAGGTGGGCCGATCCAGGTTTAGTGCCCACCCATGCCCACTGGTGGGAAACCTGAGCCTCGGAGCATGTGCAGTGCGCCGCTCTTTGTTCCCGTGTTTGGCTCTCTGGGCATGTGTTAACGGACATTCCCATCCCTGCGCTAATCTGCCTAACACAATGAAAATGCTGATATGTTATAAAAATGTTTACCATCCTCATGGGATGAAATCTGTATAAAACTTTAAAAATGGAAATCTAGTTCACTATGTAAGCTTTCACCTAAAACAATAAAAAGTATATGTGGGGCGAGGAGGGTCCCTCACAAATCATCACAGGTCCGGTAGGCACAATTGTACAGCGATAATAAGTAAAGATAATAGTAAAGGTATAGAGAGCATGAGAGATAGAAGAGAAATATTGAAATGAATGGAGTCAGACACAATTTACGCTCACCTCAGCCCCGCTTGTTGGTCCACGTGGAGGGAGAGAGATATATTTAATGCTAACCCAGGCTTTCTTATTCTCTGGGGACATGTAAGCCCCCTAATTACAGGTGAGGACCCATGTCACAGGAAGGGGCTGTGCTAGGGAATACAGTAATGGGAGGGGGTGTTCTAGGGGTATCTATGCAATAGGAAGAGGAGGGATCGGGGGTACACATGTGGCAAGATGGGCGGATTCTAGATTTAGGATGGCAACTTAACTATGGATGTCACAGAGCCGGTCTGACTTGTTCCCTGGCTCAACTGATAGAGACCATTATCGGTAGGGTGTGAACGCTTGGTCGCAAGCCTCAGGGAGAAATAGTTCATTGTCCCCAGCAGCAGGGGAGGCCTACCCTGTAGTCTGACCTTAGGGAGGATGTCTGTAAGAATCTGACCTCCCCCCACAAGTATATATTTTAAAAGTACCATCATGCCCACATTTCAGTTGGTAGTTAGAGGAGGGCACAACCCTTCCACTCAGTTGTGTGACCAAGAAGCCTCATATGTCACCTCTACTCATGTTACATTGACAGAACGTAGTCATGTATCTTATAGAGTCTAATGAGAGACTGATAAACAAAAAGACTTAATTTTGGGGTGACCAATCACAAGTGGGGAGTTCAAGTACGCTGAAAGGGTACAGAATGGATAGTTTAGCAACACCAACATCCTTCACATAGTGTTTGTTAAGACTACCTCCCTGCCAGCCCCAGTGTTTGGTATATTCCCTGTCACAGGTCAGTTCACCTGTTTACATTAGCTGACATTCTATTAATTAAAATTTTATGTTGATTCTGTGATTATTTCCCAGGGCTAAAGTAAGTCATTCATCACTTTAGTTAAAAAATAGAAATAGCCAGTTTATGAAATCAGTCTGAGTAACATTCAAATTTGGTTAGGGACCAGTGAGAAGCCAGCAGGCAGATTGAGAAGAGTAGGTACCTGGGAACGGTAATGCCAATGACAAAGATGCGGGAAACAGAAAAGGGGCAGGTGACAGGACGATGAGTGTCCCTTAGCATCATCTCTGCCCCATTCCCTACTCTCCAGAATGTGGACTCAATAGATCACGTCATGGTTATTGGAAGACCTGGTTTTGAATCCAAGCTCTGGGAATCTTTCCTAAGCCTCAACACCCCCTCTGGAAAATGGTGATGATCTTACCTGCCAGACCGCCCTACCCGACATTATTGTAGCGTGCAGATGAAATGCTAAAGGGGAACATTTTCTGTGTAAAATATTTTGGGATTGACCTCAAGAGCTGCGCAACTGAACCTCGCTCTGCGGGTGATCGGCACCTGCACGCCCTTTCAGATCGTGTGACTTTTAGCTGTTAACATTGCCCGAGCCGAATGAGGACCCCTTTCCTCTCCATAAGACCCTGGGGGCGGGCTGCTAACGGCAAGATCAGCAGTTCAAAACCATTAGGGAGGAAGATGAGGCTTTCTACTCCAGGAAAGTGTTACTCTAGTTTTGTCCTGTCCCACAGGGTTGCCACGCGGTGGCATCGACTCCATGGCAGTGCGTGCGTGCGCAGACATCCAGCATGAAGCCCGGGTGGAGAGTTAGCAGAGGGGCCTTGACTCACGTTCTCGTTCTCCGCCTGCATGTGGGAGAAGGAGCTGGGCATGTTCTGTGTCCTCCCGGAAGGGTCCATTTGGGGGGCACAAGTGATCCATTGCTTCAACTTTTGGGGGCCTGTGTTGTGAGAGGATGCAACTTGTTCTCTTGTGTCCTGCACACCGGGAGAATCAGATGTTCCTTTTACCCTCCCTCTGCAGCTGGACTGTCAGAGATGCAGCAGAGCGTCCCAGGAAGAATCCAGACGCCTCCGTGCAGTTTCCCTGCCCTGCCCCAACGGAACCAGGCATCATTGCTGCAAGGTTCAGTCCAGACAACAGATGTCCTACAACAGGGCGACGAAGTGACTGTTACCTCCTGAAATGGAAAAGAACTTCTGAAGACAGAGGGGAAAAAAGGGAAATTCTCTGCCGGCTTCTGGGCCTTAGAACCTGTGGCAATGGCTCTTCCTAAGTTTTGTTCGCATAGTTTGCCCTGTGCAAGCAGTCAGACAAGGTCAAGTTGTCTTTCCCTCCATCTTGCCCTGCCTGCCACCTCCACTGCCAGCTTCATGGCAAATCCTTCTAGTGCTTCCTGTGAGCACCGGGAGGCACCGTGCCACCTGGTTTCCACAGCATTGAAGGACTAACTCAAGGTCTCACCACCTCCTCTTCTCCATGAGAAAAGCCCAGGACCACACTGGCTTATCCTTCCCGGGAATCCCAAGCCACAGAGGGCACCGGCCCTTAACCATTTAGATTTTACAATCCGCACACCTCTCGGGCTAAATAGCTGGAGTTATCGAAGTCATACAGTTCTGGGTCTTTATAAATAATCTCCTCAGCTGGCTAGCTTTTTGTCACCCGACTGGATTTTCCCCTGAAAGATGCTCCCTTCAAAGTCAGTGAAAGCTTAATAGTTCCCTCAGATTTGCCTCAACAACTTGAATGGCTAGTATTTTTAGCAACATTCGGAAACAAAAAGAGCTTTCTAAAAACCTGTACAAGCTATTCCCTCCAGCGGAGGATTCCTGGCCGAGTGTCAGCTTCTCATCGGGGAACTGGGGGTCCCACTGCTCGCAGCACTGCGCCAACAGCTACGTCATCTCTGCAGGAAATGGGCTGCAGGGCTATTTCTGGAGAGACTAGGTCTCCTGGTTTCTTGTTTTCTCTCATTCTTGTGTCTGCCCCTTAACCACTGTCAGGAAGCTTCCAGAAAGCACTTCATGACCACCTCCACCTTAAAGTAATATTGATTCTTCCTTGGCCTTGAAGTCACAATGCATCTGTGTTATTTTTTTTCATTAACAAAAGTTTATTGGGGGCTCTTACAGCTCATTTGTTTTAATCGTTTTAGTAGGGGTTCATGCAACTCTTATCACAATCCATACATACATCAATTGTACATTCATTCATTGCCCTCATCATTTTCAAAGCATTTGCTCTCCACTTAAGCCCTTGGGGTCAGGTCCCCTCCCTCATGAGCCCTTGATAATTTATAAATTATTATTTTGTCATATCTTGCCCTGTCCGACGTCTCCCTTCACCCACTTTTCAGCTGTCCGTCCCCCAGGGAGGTCACATATAGATCCTTGTAATCGGTTCCCCCTTTCTAACCCACTCTCTCTCTACCCTCCCAGTATCGCCACTCAGAGCCCTGGTCCTGAAGGTATCATCTGCCCTGAATTCCCTGTGCCTCCAGCTCCTATCTGCATCAGTGTACATCCTCTGGTCTAGCCAGATTTGCAAGGTAGAGTTCGGATCATGATAGTGGCAGGGGGAGAGGGGAAGGAAGCATTTAGGAACTAGAGAAAAGCTATATTCTTCATCGGTGCTACATCGCACCCTGACTGATTAATCTCCTCCCCTAGACTCCTCTTCAAGGGGATCTCCAGTGGCCGACAAATGGGCTTTGGGTCTCCACTCTGCACGTCCCCCTTCATTCACTATGATAAGATTTTTTTTGTTCTGATGATGCCATATACCTGATCCCTTCAACACCTTGTGATCGCACAGGCTGGTGTGCTTCTTCCATGTGGGCTTTGTTGCTTCTGAGCTAGATGGCCGCTTATTTACCTTCAAGCCTTTAAGACCCCAGATGCTATACCTTTTGATAGCCAGGCACCATCAGCTTCCTTCGTCACATTTGCTTATGCACCCATTTGTCCTCAGTGATCATATCATGGAGGTGTGCACCCAATGATATGATTTTTTGTCCTTTGATGCCTGATAACTGATCCCTTTGGCACCTTGTGATCACACAGGCTGGTGTGTTCTTCCATGTGGGCTTTGTTGCTTCTGAGCTAGATGGCCACTTGTTTATCTTCAAGCCTTTAAGACCCCAGACGCTATATCTTTTGATAGCTGGGCACCATCAGCTGTCTTCACCACATTTGCTTATTCACCCGCTTTGTCTTCAGTGGGTGTGTTGGGAGGGTGAGCATCATAGAATGCCAATTTAATAGAAGAAAGTATTCTTGCATTGAGGGAGTACAAGAGTGGAGGCCCAATGTCCTTCTGCCACCTTAATACTAAACCTATAAATAATAAGCACATACATCTATTTCCCCATCCTCATATATGTATTTGCATATGTACACGTCTTTGTCTAGACCTCTGTAAATTCCCTTTGCCTCCCAGCTCTTTCCTCCATTTCCCTTGACTTTCCTCCTGTCCCACTGTCATGCTCAGTCCCCACCTGGGTTTCAGCAATTACTCTTGGTTACATTACCCTTGATTATGTCCTACCAGGCCTCCCACACCCACATCACCTCCCATTTGGATCACTTGTTGTTCCCTTCTCCCTGGGTTTGCTAACACCACTTCCTTTCCCCACCTCCCCCTATCCCATGTTTCCCCCAGAACTGTTGGTCCCATTGTTTTCTCCTCCAGATTGTTCATCCAGCCTATCTTACTTAGATAGACCTGAGTAGATAATAACATGCATAAAAACAAGACAGAGCAAAACCAAGCAACAATATACAACAAAACAACAACAACAAACCACTGACAAAGAACAAAGCAAAACACAACAAGAAAGAAAAGCTTGTAGTTAGTTCAAGGATTGTTTGTTGGCCTTTAGGAGCGTTTTCCAGTCCGATTTGATGGGGTACCACTCCCTGGCCCCAAAGTCTACCTTCAGCATTCCCTGGGGACCTTCCTGCTTCATTCCCTTGCTGTTCTGCTGCACTCCCCCAGTGCTTTGGCTCGGTGTGGCGGAATCAGGTGGGGCACAATCCCCACACTGTGTCTCCCGTGCTGTTCCCCATAGGGCCATGGGTCAGTGAGGGGCGTCATGTCTCATAGTGGGGCATCTGAGTTATTTTAATGCCCTTATCTATTGCTCAAGGAGAGCTTGGTGCGGGCAAAAGCCTTGTCCAGCTCACCTGTTTCTCTAGGGTCCAGCAGAATTCTAATGGAATCAGTGAACATCTGATGAAGAAAGAAATCAATGATGCTGTAATAGTCAGATAATTTTATGTCAACTTGAAGATGTATCAAAGTGTAAGGGGGACAGTGTCCAACCTGTCAGTCAGATCACAGATTGATGGAGCCTCCTTGTGGGCATGGCCTTCTAATAAGGAGGGCCTCAGGAACCCACCCTCTCTGCCTTTCCCTTCCTGCTTGCTGAGAGTTGTTATGTTTGCACCGCCCTGGGATCCACGCCACTCTGGACTCACTGGCCTGTGCATCTTCCCGCAGTCTGCATCAGTTCAGGTGGCCGTGTGAGTCTGAAGAGGGATGTAAGGACTAGTATCAGACATGCATTTGAGTTGGTCTGGCTGTTATGTTTTCTTGATGTGTAATTACTTCATGATATATAAAGCTCTTTCTTACACTTAAATGAGTGTGTCTGCACTTGTTTCTCTAGTCAACCCAGCCTAACACAGAGGCTTTGGCGAGGAGTCCACTTCTTTTTGTATGTTTGGTAGAATTTGGCTGTGATAGAGGCCGCTCATTTCCCACATAGCATCCATCCCCCCCTCACAGTGACTCACGATGCTTGTACACATATTCCCTTAGTGCCTCTGTTAAGTGATTGTGTGCATTCAGGTGATTGTCCTACAAAGTGATCCATGTCACAGAGTGAAACTGCTCTGTGGAAGTGAGAATGCCTTAGAATCAAGGGTGGCAAGGTTTTGTCTCACATACTCTGGGCATGTGATCAGGAGGGAGCAGTCCTTGGTAAAAGTAGAGGTCAGCGAAAAAATGGAAGCCCCTCCGTGCAGTAGATTTACACAAGGACTGGAACAATGTTTTCATGCATAACACGAATTATGAGGGCGGCACAGGCCCAGGCAGTGTTTCCTTCTGTTGTTCATAGAATTACTGTGAGTGGAAACGGACGTAACAGCACTCAGCAACAATGACAACAGCAGGATTTTCACAGCTGTAATTCATGCTAAACCGAGCCCCACTGTCTTGCTGGAGTGGCAAGTGCTTTGCTTAATCTTGTCACTCTCAGAATGAATATTTAAAAAAAAATTCATGACTCTTTGTTGTTGCCTCTCTTTTGAAGTTAGAAGGGATTCCACCTCTACTTGAGGGCCAGAGCTCGTTCACAATACCTGTGTTGGAATGGGGACACGCCTGTATAGACAAGGAGAGCAAGCAGGAAGTCAGACAGACTATCCCAAGCTAGGTTGTTCTAGAACAGGGCTTCTTAGCTTTTCCCATTCTGGACCCCTTTGTGCCTGAGAAATTTGAAATATGGCAAACATTGCCAGAAGCACCTTGAACTCATGTGTTTGATTTTGAACTAGGTTTTGGTCACTAGGTGTTCAGAAACCTTTCATGGCTGCCTTTTGTCCTCCCTCCCGATGCTCAGTTCCATGTCAGGAAGCTTTGCTCTAGGGAAACTTTTATTCTGCCAAGGCCCATTTGGATATTTATAACATCATTTATGGGCCGTAAAAAATTATCAACTTAGTAATTAGCTTGTTCGGTTCAGAGAAACATTTAATCAATTCACCCCTAAGGTGATGGCTGGGACTGCTTCCCTGTGGTGAGGTGCGTGTCCTTGGCCGGCATGACGCATTTCCGGGTCTTACACAGCCTTGGGCTGGAAGTTCCCTGCCTGCTCTAAATCAAGGTCCCCAAATTTATTTGGCCCACTGCCCTCTTCAGAAACAAAACAAAAGAAGCAAACTTACTCAGCAACCCCTTGAAAATGCAAACCTTTGGTACTACAGCTCATAGTCCTGGATAAAGTAGATGCACCTGCTTTTGCAGCCTCCTGGGGCGTCCCAGTAACCCCACCCCCACCCCAAGGCACCATATCATCTGCTGTGGGAAACATGATGCGCTAGCTTTGGTGTGTGAATAAGATTGTGTGTGTGTGTGTGTGTGTGTGTGCGTGCGCTTAGTATGAGTTGTCTATCTGTGAGCATTAGTTTTGTGTGCAGTTAATGAACCTGGCTTGATGTTTTCAGGGAAAAGAACAGATTTGACTGAGAAAAACTTATTTTTTGGCCAATTTATTTCCCTTGCTCCAACAAGTTGGTTTTGGGCATCTCACAAGATCAGAACACATCATGAGAAGTAGAAAACTATATGAAAAGAAAGGTCGAAAGAGCCTATAAGGCAGTGATTCTCAACCTTCCTAATGTGCGACCCTTTAATGCAGGTCCTCAAGTGGTGGTGACCCCAACTATAAAATTATTTTCGTTGCTACTTCATAACTGTAATTTTGCTACTGTTATGAAGTCTAATGTAACTATTTGATAGGCAGGATATATTTTCATTGTTACAAATTGAACATAATGTGATTAATCACAAAACAACATGTAATTATATATTGTGAACTATTTATTTCTAATTACAAATAAATGAAATTTTATCTTGAAGCATGGTGTAGCATGGGTAACAGTTTTAATATAGCAACAGTAAAGTACATTGCTACATTTTGTGACAGTATGCATAAAAAGCCAACGTCAGTGTGAAGGTTGAGACAGCTTCTTTCTCACTGGATCAGAAATTCTCCGGGCAGTCTTCGCAAGAGCACAAGCAAGAACATCTTCCACAAAGAGTCTACTTCTGTATTTAGACTCAAGAACCAACAAGCTGGAAAACCCTGTTTCACAAAGATATGTTGCTGGAAATGAAAGAAGAAGGCACAACACAGTCTCAGACAGAACAGGATATGTCTGCAAACACTTGATCCAGAATTTTGTAACTGACATTGTAGAGAAATTAGTTTTCACTGCATCTCTGTTAATAAGTTCAATGAACTCCTTTTGTGCCATCTCAGGAACATTTTCAGCTTTGACTGTGACTGGGCTTCTGGCAAGTGCAAATGGGGTGTCAGGTACATTTGGAAAGTACGATGAAATGTCGTCTGCAAGCGAGTGTCCTTTCACTGCATTTATCATTGCAATCCTTCGGTCTGGTTCAATGTCATGTTCCTCAAAGAAAGCAGACAAAGCAGGCAACGTGTATATTTTATTTTCACCCTTTTTTTTTTTGCCACAGCTGAAGTTTCATTTGGAATGATCGAATCTTTTCAGACAGATCGAGGCATGTTGCATTTGGTCCTTGCGGTGATAAATTTAACCCATTGAAGATGGCAAAGATGTCAACCAAGTAAGCTATTTTCTACAGTTCACTTTTATCGCTGAAAAATGCTTTGAAAAGACAAAAAGAAAAGAAAGTGCTTCGAACTGTGGTCTTGCTTTCTGATTAAAAAACGTTTTGAGTTCACCACGAAGCTAAAGAACACATTTTAAAATGTTTCCTCTCGACAACTATCTCACTTCAGTGTGAGACAGGAGAGCATTATTCGGTGCATCCAACTTGCTGCGCGGTTGTGAAAGCAGTGCTCGCCTTTACGAAACTGACAGAACTTATGATGCTTTGCATTACTTCTTGTAACTCTTGTGGCAGCATCTTCGTTGCTAATATTTGCTGATGAGTCATATAGTGAGTTCCGATGACTTTTGGTGACTCATTCCGTACCAAACGTTGAAATCCAGATGGACATCCCAGCATAGCTGGAGCACCATCTCTGCAAACACCACAAACCTTTCCCCAAGAGACCTTATGTTCTTTCAGAGATGAACCAACTGTGTCAAATACACAACGTGCAGTAGTTGTCGTTTCAAGAGATTTGCAAAAAGAAACTCATCTTTAAAGTCGCCATCATTAATATACCTCAGGTAAATCAGAAACTGTGAACAGTTTGCAACGTCTGTAGATTCATTAAACTGAATGCTAAATACTGGAAGTGGAGCAGATTTAATTTCCTGGGTTACCTGATCAAGAATATCAGCAGACATGTCATCTATTTTTCTGCTGACAGTGTCGTTAGATAAGGAAATTGCACTTCATTTAGCAACAAATTCGTCTCTGATCATAACTCGAACAATGGCCGCTGGCAACAGTAAATCCTCAGCAATGGTGTGAGGTTTCAAAGCTCTGGCGATTCTGAGTGCCACCAAATAATAAGCTTCAACGGCTGATGCGTTTTGTTTGTGGTACTTGCCACCAGTTTCAAGTCTGGCTTTCTTGAGTCCATCAGCTTTGCTTCTAAAATAGTTGGTATCCTTGCCGGCAAGGCTCGGATGCTTGCTATCAGAATGGCGTTTTAGTTTGTTTGGCTTCATAGATTCGCCCGATAGAACTTCACAACAAATAACACATTGCAGTTTCTCAATTCCAGCTGTAATTATCGATGTAAAACCAAAATGTAAAAACCTCACTATATTTTCTTTTCTTAATGGTCTTCTCTACATGATCCATTGTCATCAGATGGTTTGCTAATGAAAATAATATATAACAATAATTTTAATAATACAAAAGATGATACCTGGCATAGTTCAGTCAATACAGTTAAAGTTTCCTATGAGTTACCATTGTGTTGTTGTTTTTGACATACCTGTTACTGTCACAAGGGGGCAGTATTCACAGCAACCACAGTTGAATATAGAAAGACTGATCAGCATCCAGATTAAATTCCCATTATATATATATATATATATATATATATATATATATATATATATATATTTGCAGTATATGATTTTACAGTATATGATTTTACATTCACTCAGTTATCATAGTTCATGAAGTGTCGTTTTACCTCCAATACTGTTGCTTTCAACACAGCAGCTGCTCTCTACACAGTAGCTGTTCTCTACACGTGTGACTGGTTTGCATGAGTACATTATGGCGCCAACCCTGTCACATACACCTATATTTGTATGGGGTGCATTTGATGGGGTTGGTGCGATGACATCATCATGATGCCAGGTACTCCTATGTGGGCGTATCTGCATGTGGGCAGACCCCCATGCAGATGGATAGAGGAGTGGTGTTTCGGTTCCTAAGACCATCGGAAATGTGTTTTCCGATGGTCTTAGGCAACCTGTGTGAAAGGGTCATTTGACCCCCAAAGTGGCCACGATGCACAGGTTGAGACCTGCGGATCTAGATCCTGAGAGCTGATTTGGAGCACCTGGGTGCCTCCCAGTTCTGTGTTTCTATAATGTGGTGGTTTCAAGGACTGCTGCCCCTGGTTTGGAGATAGAAGCATTTCCTCATCTTGGGAGAAGCTCTCTGTTCACGGTGGACTGCAGATATGCACTGCTGAGTTCCACCAAGGGGAATTTCAGGTTTGGAAATGTGCTCAAGGATCCCTCTGTAGACATTTTTGCTCATCCTCTGTGGTGATGATGGTTTGCTTTAGACCTGCTCTTGCCACAAATAAAACTGGAATAGGCCTGCCTGCTATGCAAGCAAAGCAACATCTTGTCCTGGGGCTAAAGAGAAACCTGGGATGGGTGAAAGGAAACAAGATGTGATACTAACTGTGGCAGTTACATAATCCCCTGTCCACTTGTGAAGGGGTGGAGTCTAGCCTGTCAATCAGGTCCTTGACAGTGAGGCCTCTGCATTGGCATGGCCTTCTCCTGAGGATTCTGGGAGCTCCTGTCTTCCTCTCTGGAGGCGAGACACACACATTCTCTCTGCTTCCTCTCCCTTCAAGACATTCCTGTTGACAAGCCACGTGGAGACCCACTGATGGAGCCAGAGCCCTGCAGCTAGAGGAGTCATGTGGAGACACACGCCAGCACTGAGATGCTTCTGTCACCACTGGGTCTACAAAACCTTCCACCCACTGGTCTATGTCGATCTTCCTGCATTTGGCATGCTTGTATGTGCTGCATGAGTCTGATGTGGAATTGATAGATTGGTATCGGACACTTGGGCTAATAGTGGACTTATGAACTTGATCTAGACTGGACTGGGATGTTTTCTTAATGTACAATTACTCTTTGATATAAAGCTCTGTCTGACACACACATGGGTGTCTCTAGATTTGTTTCTCTAGTCTACCCGGACTAACACACTGGCATAATGGCCGCTCCTTCCTATTTCCTTTTCTGCTTGGTTTCATGGATTTTGCTGTGTCTGCTGCATGACTCTTAGGTTATCAGAGTTCTTGGGAAAGAGTATGACCAGGGTACGTAGTATTTATAATATTTTAAGGTGAGTATCTAAAGATAACCTGGTTTTTCAGAGAGTTGACTTAACAAAAAACGGGGGGTAGGGGTGGGAAACCCCAAACCTAAAACACACTGCTATTGAGTAGAAGCCGGCTAACTCATTGAGACTCTATAAGAGAGGGGTGAACTGCCTCTGCGAGTTCCCCAAACTAACTTTTTATGGGAAACAAGGCTGGTGACCTTGCAGATTACAGCACAATGAGTATCTAACAGCCTGGAAGATTTAGTGCATAGCTAGAAACTGGAAGTCACTTCAAATGAAATGTTGGCATTCTGGAAGTGGATGGGCTGACGCCTCGTGCTGAGAAGCCAGGTTCACCTTTTGCAGAGACCTTGGATTATTTCCTCAGTTTATGGATGGTGACTTTGGTCGTTTACACTGTAAAGAACCACAAATGTCCCAGCCAGAAACTTGTGAAGCACCTTAAATATAAGCATGTTATTTTCTTCTGTTGTTTACTCCCGTGGGGGAAGGGTGCTGGACTCTTAAACCTCCTACTAGAGCTTTCAATGCAGGAGATTTGAGGTTGGTTTCAGGATCTGCCTCGGCAAACATCCACTACACTCTGATTTTGTGGCAGCAGTTACTTGGAATATAAGAACTGTGGTGGTGCACTAGTTTCCCATTGGACTGCGATCCTCATGGTGGGCAGTTCAAAACTACCAGCAGCTCCTTTGGAGACTGAGCTTTCTACTCCTATAAATGGTTACAGTACCGGGAAACCCATAGGGGGGTCGCTATGAGATAGCATGGACCAAATGGCAGTGGGTTTGGTGCGTGTGTGTGTGTGTTTGGTTATTACTTGGAATACAGTTTTTTGGGTCTTTTTATGGTGGTGGTGGTGGTGGTTGGGTGGTGGGGGAGGGGGCCAGGGCAGAAGACCAATGACTTTGAGCCAGTGCAGTAAGTGTAAAGGAATTGACTTCAAAACCAAATGTATGGCTATCACAGTGATCCTATAGGACAGGTTTGAATGGCCCCTGTGGGTTTCCAAGACAGCAGGAGTAGAAAGTCTCATTTTCCTACCTTTGAGCAGCTGCTGTCTTTGCAGGCAGCAGCCCAATGCATAACAAGTATGCCACCAGGGCTTCTGAGGCATTGACAGGAAGAACCAAATTAAGGTGCTTAGCTTCTGACTGGGTTCATGGTCCTGGAACTATCAGAGCCACAATGAGGTAGCAAGGTTATCTCCAGGGCCAGAGTAAAGGAGGAGAGTCACGTGTCTGTGACAGCTTGAAAGGCAGGTGAAATGTCTTAAGCACCTTTGAAAAGAAGCAATTATAACTTCATACGCTTCACCCTTAAGCGGTATGTGTATCTTCATGGATTCAATTAGGATCTCATTAGGGAATTGCCTAATTAAATATGCCATTTGGTGATCCGTTCATTTGGGTGTTGAGTATAACATAAATAAGATCAAGATGGAATAAAAGATGGTTTATGGGATTCACGGAATGAAGCCCTGGCAGGAGAAAGACGAGGCTGTCTGCTCCTGTACAAATTCACAGCCTTGGAGGCCCTCAGTGGGTTTGCTCTCAAGTAGAATCAGCTTTCTGACAGTGGGTTTTGATTCGGGGATTCTCAATGAGGCCTCGTGGCACAGCTGCTAACCAAAAGGTTGACAGTCGGTACCTACTAGTTGGCCATCATGGGAAACCTCAGCAGATGGTTTTATTCTGTCTTACAGGGTTTCCATGAGTCAGAATTGATGGCAAGCGGTTTGGAATTTTGAGAGAGGGGCTTCTACATATTTGCTGAAAATCAAGTTTTCCCAGAGGAGACACTTCGAACCTTGTTGGTGACACATATCCTCTGACCAGGATTGGGATTCTAGAGGTGCATATGACTATAAACATGGGGAGACAGAATAGTGTGAAGTCAGTCCTGTCTGGTAGATTCTGGTTGTGGGCCTCCAGGAAGTTATCGAAGCTGGCTGCCGCAAGGACTATTGGGGAAGTTGGATGCATGGCATGGGAGCAAAGTATTTTGTTCTTTAGAAACGTTACCAAAATTTACCCGTGTCAGGAATTCTTTCATATCTAAAAGCCTGAAGGTATCTAGACAAAGGAGTATTACAGTATTAATTTGGAAACAGAGAAGTCCTTGTTTTATCCAGAAGGCCGTGTGCTTGGTTCTAAGCATCCCCCTCAATAGCAAGTGCGGTCATGGGGAATACGGACTTGGAGGAGACTCAAATGGAAAGCTGATGGCCTTCCACACAGTTTGATCCAAACCATTGTGATGACTCATCTCATGGAAAACAAGTGCCCGCTGTGTTAATGCAGTCTTACAGGGAGCTTGAAAGAGTTTGTGGAAAAATTCAGTTCACTGTTGAGTCCATGCTTCCATGAACCTTTTGAAGCGCTTTTGTATTTTCATGCCATTTTATGGTTTTAAACACTTTACTGTTTTTCTTACTTTATATTATCATTTCCTCAGATGATATTTAGTAAATTTTTACTGCCATTTAGGTCCCATATGAAAAGGGATGATGTGGGATTAATTCACTAATTGGTGTTGACACAACCCTTTGCCTTTGAATGCATTCTGATACACAGTGACCTTATACAGGGTTTCTAAAGTTATACATTTGTACCAGGGCAAGTAGCCTTAATTTTCTCCTGAGGAGCCACTGGTGGACTTGAACTGCCAATCCTGCAGTTACTTAACTGCACCACCATGACTGTTCAGTGCTGACAGAAAACAAAACACCAAAACCAAACTCCCTATTATTGAGCCAATTCTAACTCACAGGCACCTACAGGTGAGAGTAGAACTTCCTATGTGGGTTTCCTGGAACTTTAAATCTTTTTTTTTGGGGGGGGGAGAGGGGGGACTGTAAATCTTTACTGGAGTAGAAAGCCTCATCTTTCTCCTGATAAGCAGCTGGGGGGTTCACACTACCGCCCTTGTGTTTAGCAGCCCAGGGCATCACCCACTACCCACCAGGGCTCCTTGGTATGGACAGAAGAGGGTCTCACAACCTCATGGCCATCTACGTATTGCCAACTCATAGTGACCCTGCAGAACAGGGTGGGACTGCCCCGTGGGTTTCCTAGACTACAGCTCTGTATGGGAGTGGAAAGCCTCGTCTTTCTCCTCACAAGCTGCTGGTGATTTCTGAACTGTTGATCTTGTAGGTAACCACTGTGCCCGGAGGGCACCAGACAGAAAAGGAGAGTTATTCTAAAAGAAAAAAGAGTTGGCTCAAAATCTCCCATTTTTGATGCAAAGGGCTTAAGTGGAGAGCAAATGCTTTGAAAATGATTAGGGCAAAGAATGTACAGATGTGCTTTATACAATTGATGTATGTATATGTATGGATTGTGATAAGAGTTGTATGAGCCCCTAATAAAATGTAAAAAAAAAAAAGGAAAAAAATCTCCCATTTTTTTTACCAAGACAAAAATTCTGAAATATTGTAGAGTGCAATCTACAAAAGAAAACATAAAAAAGACTACAATAAATATCAGAAATAATAGTCAGAATGAATCTCAGGATAGAGAACGTCGCTATCAGCAGGGCATGAACCCTGGGCTACATAAGATGAAGGCAAGATTGAGGAACACATTTTAAAACCTGCTTTGCCAAACCCACTATCAATCAAGTCAGAAGACGGCAGGAGAAAAGTAAAGCTAGGTTTCATATTTCTTTTTTCTTTAATAGCTTTCTTATTGTAAATGGGGTAAAATTTACAGTGAAGATCGACTTCCCATTCAACAATTCATACTTCATTTCACGTGATTGATTGCAGTCTCCACGGAGTCCCATCCCTTAGATCCGTTCTTCTTTGCTCTGCTGCCAGTTTCCACTCTTCCTCTTCCTCTACCCTCTGAACTTTGACCTTGGGTAAATGCTGCCCTTTGCTTTCAAATGCCTGATTATTTTAAGGCGAGCATGCCTCACTAGTGTTACTGTTCCCCCCACAGTCCTGTCTGTTGTTTGGCTGAAAGCTGAACTATGGGGGCGATAAACTCTGATCTCAGAAGTCTGAATTTACTCACATATAAAGAGCTTCCACAACTGAATTGAAAATTGGCCAATGCATTTGAAGACATAACTGAGTGAAAAATAAATACCAGCAGCTCTCACACCAATTACATTCAACATTATCTTGAGCCTTGGGGTGCAGTGGTTACACATTGGGCTGCAATATGCATCACTGCCAGTTGAAACCCCCCAGCAGTTGTACAGAAGATTGGGCTTTCTACTCCCGTAGACAGTGATGGGCTCCGAATCCCACAGGGGCATCGCCAAGAGTCAGCGTCGTCGTGATGGCAATGAGTTTCTTTTCTGGTTTATCCACAATAATCAATTTCAGGATAAAGAGTGGCTAATGAAAACTACAAGATGATAGTGTTTGCCTCTTAGATGATCTAAGATACAAATTCTGGTTCTATGCTTCATTAATGAGGCGGTGAGGGCATATAGGCAATCATGTAAATTGCTGACAGATCTAACATGATATGAACTTTGCAGAGCTCTGTATACATTTTATGTCAAAAAATATTTTATTAAAAATCTCTGGAAGACAATTAGAAAATATATGCTTAAATTATAAATGTCTACTACTCACTAAAATGTCTATGTCTAATAATGTATCCAACAGAGGTACTTGAATTCATGTGCAATAACCAATATTTCATTGCAGCACTGCTTCTACAAACAAAGGACTACTCCAGATGACTATTGAATTCATCTCACCTTTGGAGACCTGTTTTTCCAGCATTTGCACTTTTAAATTAATTATTATTCCCAACGTTAAAGAGAAGATTCAGACCTTTGTTGAGTCCAAATGTATTATGATTTTATTATAAACTTCAATAAAAATTTCATTCTGAATGCAGGATCAATGCCATCAGGAACCTGCAAGCCAGACCTGCCTTGAGCTGAATTTCATGGTAGAGAAAATAGCGCCAGGGGAGAGCATCAGTATCTTATCCTGCTCACTGATCAGATCAAAAGGTGTAAAATACAATGAAAATATCTCGTAATGTTTCCCAAGAGTTGAAAAACAATGATAATAAAAGGAGTTCACGCTGGCCCACAGCTTGTTCAATTCTCTTACCAAGATTGCCAGGAGGCTCTGCACACGGGTGTTGTCTGAACCTGGTCGGAGACCAATTTACTGGGCTTAGCACACTAGGTCATTGTTGGACTGGAAGCTGCAGGTAAAAGCCACCTTGTGTTTTATTACCAAGTTAATCCCCTTCTCCCCTTATTTAATTTTCTTTACTCCAGGGTGACTCTTAGATTTACACAGTATTTTATTCTGTTCAGCAGCCATTCTGCGTTGATTGTGCAATCAGTACTTTGCCTTCAATTTTCTTCTCTCAGTAAATTACTTCTCTGGAACAACTTCCTGGCAAATAAATTGGGTCACAGTATGCTTGTCTGTAGCACTGACAGCTCATCATCTCCCACCCAAGGTTACACAGATCAACCATGCCAGAGAGCAAACATGATCATGTGACTGTTGTCCTTATTGATCTTAGCTGAAAGCAAAGCATAGCAGAAAGGTGTTTACCTGGGTCTTTGTGACTATGCAGAAGCATTCTACTGTGTGGAGCCTAACAAGCAGTGGATAACATCGCAACGACTAGAATTTTCAGAACATGTCATCGTATTTATGTGGAACCTGCGCCTGTCACAGTCCAAGAGACAGTGGTCAAATAGAACAAGATAGTGCTGCTTGGTTTAAAATCAGAACAGGGGAGAGTCGGGGCTGGATTCTTTTACAAATCCTTATTCTGTATGCTGAGAAAATAATTTGAGAAGCTGGACTAGGCGAATACAAACGTGGCATCAGGTTTGGAAGAGGGCTTATTAACCATCTGTGATCTGCAGATGACACAAGTTCACTTGCTGTAAGAGAAAAAACCAAACCAAGTTCACTGCCATGGAGTCAGTGTCAACTCGTAGTGACTCGATAGGTCAGAACAGACCTGCCCCTGCCAGAGGAGAGGACTTGGAACATTTACCGAGGAAGACAATGGCCTTCAGCATGGATGCCATCTCACCGTAAAGGAAACTACAGTCCTTACAGGATAACAAAGAGATTGAAGTTGCCAAGGATTTCAGTTTACGTGGACCTGTAAGGAACACACTTAGAAGCAGTAGTCAAGAAATTGACTGACACGTCACCTTGGGCAAATCTGTTAAAAATGATCTCTTTAAAGTGTTAAAGAGTTTTAAAAAAAGTCACTTTGAGACTAAGATGAGTCACACCGAAGCCACAGTATTTTTAATTGCCTCACGCGCATGTGAAAGTCGGACAATAAATAAGAAATACCAAAGAAGAATGTATGCCTTCCAATTATGGGGTTGGTGAAGAAGATTGAATTTATCATAAACTGCCAAAAGAGCAAACAAATCTGTCTTGGCAGAAGTACAACCAGAATGTCCCTTAGAAGGTAGGATGGCAAGACTTAGTCGTTTTTACTTTGGACATGGGGTCAGGGGACACCAGTCCCTGGAAAACGAGGAAGACCCCTAACGAGATGGAGCCCCACAGTGGCTGCAACCTTGAGCTCCAGCATGGCACGGTGGTGAGGGTGTGCAAGCCTAGGAAGTGCTTCGTCCTGTTCTGCCTGGAGTCGCTACAAGTCAGACTGACTCATGGCAATCACCTGACAACAGTGTTGGTCTTTTTTCTTAGTTTAGCAAAAAATGACCTGGTTTCTTTCTTTTTATCATTTTATTAGGGGTTCATATAACTCTTATCACAATCCATCTTTACATCAATTGTGTAAAGCACATTTGTACATATGTTGCCATCATCCTTCTCAAAATACCTGCTTTCCTTTCAAAATACCTGCCCACGGTATCAGCTCCTCATTTTTCCCCTTTCTCCCCCCTTCCCCTGAACCCTTGATAATTTAGAAATTGTTATTATTTTGTCATATCTTACACCATCCGATGTCTCCCTCACCCACTTCTCAGCTGTCCGTCCCCCAGGGAGGAGGTAATATGTAGACTTTGTAATCTGTACTCCCTTTCTCCCTCACCTTCCCTCCACCCTCCCGATATCACCACTCACACCATTGGTCCTGAAGGGATCATCTGTCCTGGATTCCCTATATTTCTAGTTCCTGTCTGTGCCAGTGAACATCCTCCGGTCCAGCCGGATATGTAAGGTAGAATTGGGGTCATGATAGGCGGAGGGAAGGAAGCATTCAAGAACTAGAGGAAAATTGTATATTTCATTGTTCCTACACTGTACCCTGACTGGCTAGTCTCTTCACCGAAGCCCTTCTGCAAGAGGATGTCCTATTTCCCACAGATGGGCCCTGGATCCCCAATGGCCTAATTTTTTTTAGATGTATTGTTTTTTTTAAAAAATGTTTTATTAGGGGCTCATACAACTCTTATCACAGTCCATACATATACATACATCAATTGTATAAAGCACATCTGTACATTCTTTGCCCTAATCATTTTCTTTTCTTTCTTTCTTTCTTTTTTTACATTTTATTAGGAACTCATACAACTCTTATCACAATCCATATAATACATACATCAATTGTATAAAGCACATCCATACATTCCCCGCCCCAATCATTCTCAAAGCATTTGCTCTCCACTTAAGCCCTTTGCATCAGGTCCTCTTTTTTTTTCCCCTCCCTCCCCGCTCCCCCCTCACTCATATGCCCTTTGTAATTTATACATCGTTATTTTGTCATATCTTGCTCTATCCGGAGTCTCCCTTCCCGCCCTTCTCTGCCGTCCCTCTCCCAGGGATGAGGTCACATGTGGATCCCTGTAATCAGTTCCCCCTTTCCAACCCACTCACCCTACACTCTCCCAGCATTGCCCCTCACACCCTTGGTCCTGAAGGTATCATCCACCCTGGATTCCCTGTACCTCCAGCCCTCATATGTACCAGTGTACAACCTCTGCCCTATCCAGTCCTGCAAGGTAGAATTCAGATCATGGTAGTTGGGGGGAGGAAGCATCCAGGATCTGGGGGAAAGCTGTGCTCTTCGTCGGTACTACCTTGCACCCTGACTGACCCATCTCTTCTCCTAAACCCCTCTATGAGGGGATCTCCATGTCCTAATTTTTTATGGGAGACTTTAACCCTTGAATGGAAAGTTTCCACAACCCTGAAAATGTGTAGTGAAGGAAATTTAAATTGCTTGTTCATCATGGTTGTCTTTGAAAATAGTCAATGTAAATATTTAACACCAAGAAATCTAGGTGTGATAAGTAGGTTTATTGTGTCAAGCAGGCCAATAGGAACATGTGGGATTAATAAATTCGAAGTTTGATTGGAGAGCAAAGAGATAAATGGCCCGGAAAGGCCTGCCCCCCTCCCCCCTCCGCCCCCCGGCCTCTCTCTTGCTCTCTGGTGATCCGACCAGCTTGTGGCTGCTTTAGCTATTTCTTTGCCTCAACTTGTGAGCTATACTACCTGTATGACAGCTAACCCATAGATTGTATAGCTAGGGCTTGAGGCTCCTTCAAGACCTGCTTCACCACATTGCTGGTGTGTACATCGCTTGAGCTTGAGGCTGGTGGATCCTGTTGTCTTGCATTGCTTGAGTTCAATATCCCATCCGGGCTTGCTTCACTGAGTTCCTGAGCTGCTGACTGATGGTGACCCACCCTGCTGTTTGCTGCCTGTGGGCGGACTCTGTCTGCACTGCCTGAGGGAAGACTGAGCAGTCTGCTTCCTTGACCTTGGGCCCTGCCGCCCTCATGTTCCATGGAAGTGAGTTGAACTGAGAGCTCTGTACTATACTGTGTGGACTAATTACCTGCTATATTTCTTTGTGCTGTTTAAATCTATCTATCTATCTATCTATCTATCTATCTATCTATCTATCTATCTATCTATCTATCTATCTATCTATCTATCATCTCCACAACACATGGAACTGTATTAAAGGGCTATAGCATTAGGAAGGTTGAGAACCACTGCTCTAGAGAACCCTGCCTAACACACTAGGGAAGATTTTCACACTCCTTGGACTGTTAGCTGACTTTGACTGTTTTCCTTACTGAACATTCACCAGATGAATAGTAAGCTCAGTGCTGAAGTGGAGACAGACTGGGAACTGTGAATATTTAATCTTTTTTTGAAGTGTGACTGCAAGGGTCAGTGCCCTTGTGCTGTGTTCAATCTAAAAGACCTCTTTTGAATCCTGAATTTTAAGTATGGGATAAATGTGGGTTATTATGAAGTTTTGTTCTTAATTTCAATACACGAATGTCATTGTTACTGTTGAGTGCTTAAACCAGCTGCAACAGAGCCCCATATGTTAACATTTCCCTTTGGACCAGTTGACCATTTGGTAAACCCCCACCACTATGGAGAGGAAAGTGATTTGTCTTCTTTGGAATAGATACATATTCTAGATATGGATCCACTTTCTCTGTCCATATGCTTTGGTGTCATTCATTTGGATGGCAAAGTCACTTCACACTATACTATACTGTTTCTTATCAAGGAACTCATTTCACAGCCAAAAATGTCTAACAGTGGGATGGAATTTATGAAACTGGTCTTACACATACTACCCATTACACAGAAGATGCTGGCTTAATAACAGAACAAAAGAATGCCTACTAACAACTCCATTAGACTGCTATTTGGATAAGCATCTTCAAAGCATGAGGGTCTCCCTTCCAGGATGCAGCAGATGCTGTGTTAGTCTGGGTTGACTAGTGAAACAAATCCAGAAACATTCATATATATGTAAGAGAGAACTTTTTATCAAGAAGTGATTATACATCAATAAAACATCCCAGCCTAGCCCAGGTCAAGTCCATAAGTTCTAGATTAGCCCAGAAGTCTGATATTAGCCCACGAATTCCTCTTCAGACTCATGCAGCACATGCAATGATGTTGAATGCAGGAAGAACTCAGGCTGGTGGGTGGAAAGTCCTGTGGGTCCAATGGCAATGGATGCATCTCCAGGGCTCTGGTTGCCATCAGTGTGGCTAGTCAACAGGAATGTGAGGCAAGAGAGAGTGTATGTCCCGCCTCCAGGGAGGAAGACTGGAGTTCCCAGAATCCTCAGGAGAAGGCCATGCCCATACAGAGGCATCATTGGCAATGACCTATTTGAGAGGCTAGACTCCACCCCTTTGCTCAAATTGACAGGAGATTGTGTAGCCGCCACAGGTACTATGAATAAGCAAGTAGCACGTGTTCACCTCTCCATCCGCTTTGGAGGGAGTAGTAGCCCGTTTGCGGAGTTCTTGCTTTCTGTGCCTCCATTTCTACTAACGGGGAGATTTTAATTCCCAAAGAAGGAGTGCTTTCATAAGGCACAGCAAAACATGCTTCCACTGAATGGGAAGAGTGCCAAATATGCATTTTTAACTACTGTTTTACTTAAAAAACCATTTTATTGGAGGCTCGTACAGTTCTTTTTTTTTTTTTTTTGAGGTAGTCAATAGCAGAGTTTATATGCAAATCACCCACCTCACCTTTCTGAGTCAAGATTGTGGTCAATGTCAAGTATGGAAATAGCAACCGACACCACGGTGTGGTGTTCTGCCCAAAGGAAGTCCAATTGTTTTCTGAAGTAGAATTTCCGTGGTCAGCCCAGGTCCTGGGCTTGTGGTTCCACCTAGGATGTTCGGAGATTAATACTGAAAACCACGCTTTGTCTGGATATCATCAAGAATCTGTTGTAGCTCTTCATCTTCAAACCGCCCTTCCAAGCTTGGTATCAGGGCCTTGGACTCCTCAGCAGTCTCTGGACAAAGATTAGCCAAACACGCCAATTCAAACTTTATGAAGCTTTTTCTGGAGCAACAAGCTGCGGACGCTAGCAATGGTTTCTCTGTTTTTGAAGCGACTGAAGCGGGCTGTGTAGTTTAACGTCTTCCTGAAGACTTCTGAGAGCTCCTGCTCGTCTTCTGCACTCTCGTTCTGCTGCTTTCGATGCTCTAGAAGCATATGGACTTCTGAATTGAGAAGGGTCTCCGCTGTTTCAAACTCTTTGGGAAAGATCAACTGCGAGGCGTCTTCCTCCACATCGCCAGCCCGCGAGTCGCCGCTGCCGCCCGCCGCCATCGCGGCACCGAGCTCCCTCGTACAGTTCTTATTATAATCCATACATACATCCATTTTGTCAAGCACATTTGTACATTTGTTGCCATCATCATTCTCAAAACATTTGCTTTCTACTTGAGCCCTTGATATCAACTCCTTATTTCCCCCTTCCTTCCCTGCTCCCCTCTCCCTCATGAACCCTTGATAATGTCAATTATTATTATTTTGTCATATCTTACGCTGTCCGACGTCTCCCTTCACCCACTTTTCTGTTGTGCATCCTCCAGGGAGGAGGTTATATGTAGATCCTTATAATTGGTTCCCCCTTTATCCCCCACCTTCCCTCCACCCTCCAGGTATCGCCACTCTCACTACTGATACCACTAAACTAGCAGACAATAAAAAATGACAGCAAAACCCGAAAGCAAACAAAAAACCAAGCAAACAATAAAAAGAAAGGAAGAGAAAAGAAAGGAAGATAAGATCCCTGATAATTCACTAAAAGTAAATCAGGAATAAAGATTTGGATCAATCTACTAGGACTGACACCATGGCTGCAACAACGGGCACAGAGTGGGCAGAGTTGGTTCTACTGTGCCTGAAGTCGCTGCGAGTCGGAACCAACTCAACAACACTGCGCAACAACGAGCTACAGAATTGTAACCGGCTGAGGTTCTGTCTGAGGACAAAGGCACCAAGGAGGAAGGAATCGGAAACTTACTATAAAAATGTTTTTGTGAACATATCCAGAAAGGAGGATGATAGCACTTTTGTATATTTTCTCCCTGGCTTAAAAAAAATCATTTTATTAGGGGCCCACACAACTCTTATCACAATCCATACATACATAATTGTGTAAAGCACATTTGTACATTCATTGCCCTCATCATTCTCAAAACATTTGCTCTCCACTTAAGCCCCTGGAATCAGGTCCTCATTTTTACCCCTCCCTCCCCGCTCCCCTCTCCCTTATGAACCCTTGATAATTTATAAATTACTAATTTGTCATATCTTGCCCTGTCTGGCGTCTCCCTTCACCCACTTTTCTTTTGGCCGTCCCCCAGGGAGGAGGTCACATGTAGATCCTTATAATTGGTTCCCTCTTTCCAACTCACTTTTCCTCTACCCTCCGATTATTGCCACTACACCACTGGTCCTGAAGGGATCATCTGCCCTGGATACCCTGTGTTTCCAGTTCCTATCTGTGCCAGTGTACATCCTCTGGTCTAGCCAGATTTGTAAGGTAGAATTGGGATTATGAGAGTGGGGGAGGAGGAAGCATTGAGAAACTAGAGGAAAGTTGTATTTTTCATTGTTGCTACATCGCACCCTGACTGGCTCGTCTCCTCCCGGAGACCTTTCTATAACTCCGCACTCCCCTCTAATTCATTATTGTAAGATTTTTTGTTCTGATAATGCCTGACACCTGTGATTGCACAGGCTGGTGTGATGGAGCCATGTAAGGAGGGCCGTGTCTCATGTCATGTATCTGTCTAGGACAGTGCGCAAACGTCTGTCCTAACTGGTTCTCATAATCTGCTTCCTCACTGCAGACAGTAAGGAATTTGGGGAACAGCTGCCTACAGTGTTCCATGAGATCAGTAAACAGGAGCAGGACGCCCTGAGATACAGAAGTCTATCAAGGCGATGAGAAATTCAAGCGTGGGAAGAGCCAACTTCTCTGGGAACACTGCCAGTATTTAGTAGATAAAAATAAAGCACTGCGGGCCATGAAGGCTGCAGTTTGTACCGTCTCTGTCTGTGTCTATTTTGTGCTGCAGTCCTGTATTGTCTCTCTGTGTGTGCATGTGTGTTATGTTCTTTGTTCATTTTCCCTACTCAGAAACTGCGGTACTGGTGTGCTTCTTCCATGTGGGCTTTGTTGCTTCTCAACTAGATGACCGCTTGTTTACCTTTAAGCCTTTAAGACCCCAGATGCTATACCTTTTGATAGCCGGGCACCATCAGCTTTCTTCGCCACATTTGCTTATGCACCCGTTTGTTCTCAGCGATCGTATCATGGAGGTGAGCACAGAATGATATGATTTTTGTTCTTTGATGCCTGATAACTGATCCCTTCGGCACCTCGTGATCACACAGGCTTGTGTGCTTTTTCCATGTGGGCTTTGTTGCTTTCTCCCTTGCTTTTTACATGAGTGTGCGTGCATTCATGCATATATGGTATATGACGGCGTGACTCTCTTAAAGATGGATACAATGAGTTGAGGGATTTAAGGTCTTGGCATTTTCAAGAAAGGGTGAAAATGTCTTTCTTTGTATGAAGGCAAGTAGACAGAAACATAAAATTGAATATTGAGAAAAGATTCCTAATTACATCCTAATTATATCTGTATTAGTCCACTTTCCACTGCACTTTGATACAAAGGCTATTTGTATGCCTGGTCAGTGGTCAGAGGGAATTCATAGGAACCTTAATCCAAGTGGGGACCCTGCAAATGGATTTTGAGCTTCCATTGTCTTCCAAAGCCTTCTGCGAACTGGGTGCTTAGAATTTGTTTTAGTCTGACTAAACTAGGGAAACAAAGCCACAGAAACTCATATGTATAAGAGAGGGTTTTATATAAATGGTAAGTGAACATTAAGAAAGTATCCCAACCAGTGCTGTCCAAGCCCACAAGTCTAACATTAACCCATATATCTGACACCAATTCACAACGTCCTCCTTCATCTCACAAAACATACGCAATGACACCAACTGCAGGAGGAAAGCTGAATTAGTGAACATGTAGGCATTTCAGCACTGGCAGGGATCTCCACACGGCTGCTCCAGCACCCAGGGCTGCATTGGGGTAGATACATGTGCTTCTCCTTTGGGATGTCTTGCAGGAAGTGAGTCTTGCCAGCTGAAGCAAGGAACTGGCTAAGGCAGCTGCACCCTGGTCTGACCACCAGAAAGCAAGAGACCTGAGAACTAGAAAGGTAAGGCTCACTGAGCCATTTATCCCTCTGTCCTGGCCAGGTTGGCACAATAAACCTTAACTATCTTAGAATTTAAGCTGTGACAACACTTCTTGGATTGTGTCACACAGGGTGGTGTGGTTCACAATTCTTGATATCGATATTTTCCTGGTGTAAGATTTTTATTTCTGTTCAAGATGGAGTAATGGGCTGAATTGATCCTCTAATGTGAAGCAACAGAAAAGTCCAGACAAAACTTATAACAAAATAATTTTTAAGGCTGTAGAAATCAAGTGATGAAAGACAGTGATTCCCCAGAAAAGGGGAACAAAGGAGGTGAACATTATCCAGCTTCCTGCCATGAGAGAGTTTTCAGGGAAGGAGAGTCCAGGAAGATGGCAGGTGGTCTTCTTGAGCTGCAGAAATGGAGCTGGAGTAAAGCAAGGAGGCTAGAGTTTGCAGAGGTAAGTGCTAGAGTGAGAGAGAACTTATGTTTTGAAAAACACGAAGATAATAAGAATGCAAGCAAAACACAGCAACATTGTTTTTCCAAATCACATATCTCTGTAAGGACTTTTATCTAGAATCTGTAGGTTTAGATATTGTGGTAGTGACATAATCTGTTGTCAATTTGAGACTTAAGAGTGAAGGGGTGGAGTTTAGCCTGTCAGTGAGGTTGCAGCTTGATGACCTCATTTGGAGGCACTAAGGAGATTAATAGCTGGCTGGAGGAGGGTCACAGGCTCACTCCCTGTGAGACATTCCTGCATACAATACTCATGGAGCGATACTGATGGCAGCCAGAGCCTTGGAGTTGGAGGAGCCACGCGGGGACCCCTGTCAGCGGTGCAATACTTCCACTGCTACTGGAGCCACAAGACTTTCCACCCAGTGACATGTGATCTTCCTGCATTCGGCTTCATTGCATGTGTTGCATAAGTCTGAAGAGCAATTTACAGACAGGTACTGGACATATGGGCTAATATCGGATTTATGGACTTGATCTGAACTGAGCTAGGATGTTTTCATAATGTACAATTACTCTTTGTATAAAGCTCTTTCTTATACACATATAAGTGTCTATGAATTTGCTTCTCTAGTCTACTCAGACTAACACAGATACAGAATCTATATAAATCTTAAAGATCAATAATAAGAAAATAAGTTAATAAAAGTAGATGAGGAAGATTGTAAAGGGATTACTTCTGGGAGTGGTGGCTAGATTTGATGTGCCCCTTAATAAGGGTGTCAAAAGTTGAAAAACAAACATAAATCAAGATGTTAAAATTATGTAGTTGATAAAACTGCACAAATATTCCCTGTAGCAGCAAACAAAGTCACTTCCCTCCTATTGTCTGAGATGGCATTCTCAATAAAGTAGCTTTCATCTTTCTGAAATAGCTTTATTGAAACACAGTCAGCATATCATACTATTCAGAGTCATATTAAGAAGAGTTGTGTAGTCATCACCACAATAGTAGCTTTCATCTTTGACAAGCAGTGGCCAACCCTAGGGCACACGGAAGACCTCTGTTACTTCCTACTGTCGTATTGTGCATCGGGTCCCTATGGGTCTAAACTGACCTGGTGGCACTTAACAACAACAACCAGGAGCCCTGTTGGTGTCCTGGTTTCCTGTTGGGCAGCGACGTGCATCATTGGTAGTTTGAAACCACCAGTGGCTCCGTGGAAGAAAGACTGGACTTTCTATTCTCGTGAGTCGTTACAGTCTTGGAAATCCACAGCACTTCCCCATGAGTCAGCAGCCATTCCATGGCAGTAAGTCTGGAAATGTTTGGGGAGAACAACAAACCCTGTAGCCATGTGTATGCAGGCAGGACAGAACAGAGTTCAGAGTCATGACTCTGAAATGGAAGAGGAGAGAAGGCAGGATGGGATCCTTAGTTGGTCAGTGCTGAGGATGAGGGGCAGGGGCAGAGTCTACACTGTTTGAGTCAGAGATCTTTGACTATTTTATGATACTGTTAAAAGGGGGGAAAGGAACAAAAATATGTGTACTTACATACAATTGAAAAACTATAAGAACATTTAGTCTAGGTTCAAACAGCAACAGAACAAACAACATTCTGAATACATATGGTAGCTTTCTGGACACTGGTGATGCCCGGTGCCATGGCTAAAAATAGGTGCCAGGTGGCAGAGCAGAGGAGCATGCGCTTTGTGTGTGTGTGTGTATGGCAGGATTTGCATCATGGTTCCAGAAAGAACACTGAAAGTGAGTCTTTCTGGTGGAATTCTTAAAGACTTAAGGAGAATGGGCGTGTAGCTCACTAATGCCAATTAAGGTAGTGGTTTTGTCTGTGGACAGCAAGAGCCATCTTTTCATCCCCACTTTCTGCATATTGTGTACAGCGTAGTACCATATAGATGAATTATTCTTAGGGTGGGTGCTGTGTATATACATTGGTTAAAACATAAAATTGTTAGTTGTCCTCAAGTCTTTACATTTTCAAAGTAGTAAAGGGCTTGGCTACTGCACCCCACAAAGAAGCATTGTTGACCCGGTGATTAAAGGAGGCTTCATTTAATGCCTCTCATTTTTTTTTGTTTTTTGGGTGAGGCATGCACTTGGGAAATTATCATTATTTGGAGTAGGTTTCAGAGAGCAGGAGGGGGAGCAGAATATTACTACACTACTCTTTCTTCTTTTTTTTTCTAGAGGATCAGCTTGTGACACAAAATAACAGCATCGTGATTATTGATCTGCGGAATTTGGGATGTCACAACAGACCGGACCCCAGTGACCTTCTGGGACTCCATGCACTCTTGTTTGTCTTTGTAAGTTAGTTTTGTAGCTTAGTTGGAATTTATGATGAATTAACCTGCCTTTGTTGTTTATTTTTAGAAGTTAGAGATTAAGGTAACTTTTATTGAAATGATTTTAGTGATTAAAGTGATTCTTAGTAAATCAAGTGGATTAAGAATTATTAAGCTTTAACCACTTTAGTATGTTTTTTCTTAGTTTCCTTCATGGTGAAAATTCAATCAAGTAATTAGTTTGTAATTTTAGGCCAGAGAATAGGAACGTTTTTTCTTTTTAAAAAATTTGTTTATTTATTTATTTTAGGAACTTAAAAAAAAAGTTAGATTCAAGCTTGTTCTTTTTAAAAGGTAAGAGAAATCGACCCATAGCGCTGTCACCAGTGAGCATGTTGACACTGAGCAGTGGAGCAGAAAGAAGACATGATGTTTACTAATCAATAGCCTGCAAGTTAGGTACAAGATTATGAATGGTCCTTTCCCAACTTTGTTATAAGATTATTGAGGCTCCTTTAATAATGTATAAAATCCCCTCGATTCTCTATTGGAGGAGACAGTTATTTTGTTGGACTGGGTCCATTCTGTCTCCTTGGATATTGATATACAATAAAATTCCCACTCGGCCTCCCATACCTGTCTCGTGCTTTGGTGTAGCTGTGGCTGACAGACTAAATTACTTGCATTGTGTGGACCTTTTGACTTAAAAAAAAATGCTTACAAGAGAAAATTCACGTGTGCTATTTATAACAGGAGAACCAGGAAAGCAGCACTGGAGTTTCACCATTATTGATATACAACAATCAACATAATAACATACAAGAAGTCACTATTAAGACAACAATTTTTAAAAAGATCCTGGCTCCTTGACTTCATGAGTAGAAACAGGATAAGCTGTGTAATGTAAGAAAAAGGCACCTTAACATTGTGTCTGGGATGGTTTCAACGAGCTGAAACTGGAATACCTGAGCATACTTTAGTGCAGTGGTTCTCAACCTGCGGGTCACGACCCCTGTGGGGGTCGAACAACCCTTTCACAGGGGTCGCCTGATTCATAACAGTAGTAAAATTATAGTTATGAAGTAGCAATGAAATTACTTTATGGTTGTGGGGGTCACCGCAACATGAGAAACTATTAAAGGGTCATGGCATTAGGAAGGTTGAGAACCACTGCTTGAGAGCATTATGGAATCTAGGAAGGAAGGTATCTTAAATATTTACAAAGCTTGAAAAGTCAATAATTGCCTTTCTGGTTTATGTTAGACTGGTAATTTCTATTCAACAAAAATGGTACGTATTTAATATCTCAGAAGATTGACCCTCTGCTAAGAATTTTATTTAATCCTGGGAAATGGAACTTTCAGGAGCCCTGGTGGCATTGTGGGGTAGGCATTAGATTATTAGCTGCAGGGCTCTGGTTCAAACCCACCGATTGCTCCTTGGGAGAGGGATGATGCAGTACTGCCCCATATACATTTATAGTTCTAAAATCCCTACATAGTTTGCTCTGAGCCATGTGGGAAATCACACTTAACACCTATTGCCATTGAGTCGATTTAGATTTGTAGCAACCCTATAGGACAAAGAATTGCTCCAGAAAGTTCTCCAGGTTTGACTGAGGCAGAATGGCATGTCTTTCTTTCACAGAGCAGGCTGCTCTGTCTGCATGGGCCAACCTTGGATTAGCAGAGGAGGGTTTAACCATTGCACCACAGGACTTCTTTTTACGTATTCAATCATATTAAAGTATCAGATTGTATAGAAAGAGCATTGTGATCCCCCTACCCCGATTCTAGACTGTTACAATTCAAGGCACACAGTAAACTTTGCCATTATTTTGGCCATTCAGCATCTGAACCGCCTTCCTCTTAGTGATTTCTCCCTCCTTTTGTGTTTAGGACGTAACCCAAAGCCAAACCCACTACCATCAGGATGATTCTGCCTCATACCTGGCCCTGTAGGACCTTCTGGGATTCCAAAGCTGTAAATTTTGTTGAAGCTGTTTCATTTCCTCCTTGGAGTGGCGGTTGCATTTGAACGCTTTACCTTGAAGTTAGCAACCCAACACGTGTCCTACTAACCCACCCAGGCTCCTTGTCTGGGAAGAAGAGGCACACAATCCCAGACACTTGTCCTATGCTTCTTGATAGTAAACATGCAGACATATGAACTGAACTTCATCATTCTGATCCACCAGTGACAGCTTTCTACTTTGGAGCCAGTAATAAAATCAAATATCCCCCAAAACAGAGCCCCTAGAAATGATAGCATTGGCTCACTCTATAATTTAGCTGTAGTGGTGACTGTAAAGTGCTGGTGTTAGATCTGATTCCCTACGGAAAGTCACCTTGTATCTTTTAAATTAACCCATCCGATATAAAAATAGACAGAAAGAACCACTGTTCTTACAGAAAAGTATGTATATAAAATACCCAAGTGCACATATACATATCGTTTTTATAAAAGAGGAATTGTATGAGGGTAAGCAAAAGTGTATTGTCATTTGAAAGAGGACTTAAAAGATCACCTGTTGATACCCCCCTTTATTTCGAGCAAAGAAGAATGAACTCAGACATACATAGAACAATTAGTCCAATGTGTGAAAGGACATACCAACCTAAGTCTCCATGATCCTGGAAGCAAAAGTACCTGATGGTGCCTAGCTGCCACAACCCGCTGCTCTGGGAGGGATCCCGTTAGAAGGTGCTGGATGGAGTGGGAGAAGACGTGGAACAAAACTCAAATAATAAAAACGATCGGGCTTACTGATCAGATAGAAACTGCTGAACCCCGGACAGTACGCCCCTCAGTCAGTCTTCAGGCCTGGAGCTGAACGCATCAGCATGACTCGGTTTTCAGCCAAACAGACAGGACTGTAAGCGGAACAGCAACATTAGGGAGGTAAGGATTCCTTAGAAAAATCGACTATTTGAGACGTAAAGGCCACCATTTACCCAAAGACAAGTTCAATGGGTAAGGGAAAAAGGAGGAATGAAAACAAGACACACAAGGAGGAAGTTGGATAAGTTATGTTACGTTGTGTGATTGCAATCAATGCGATGAAACAAAATGTGAATAAATTATTGAATAGAAAACAGATTTGCTCTGTAAACTTTCAACTAATTTACCATAAAGTTTAAAAAATAAACAGTTGGGGGAGGGAGGGTAAAAAGAGGATCTGATTCCAAGGCCTCAAATAGAAAGTAAATGTTTAGAAAATGATGATGGCAACATATGCACAAATATGCTTGATACAATTGATGTACAGAATGTTAAAAGGGCTGTAAGAGCCCATGACTAGAGTTCCGGTTCCCAACATGCATAGTTTATTTCAGATAAAACCTACGTAAACATGTCTGTGATCAACGAATGGCGGAAGACAGGTTCGCTCTATGATACACCTATCTTGGCATCAGTAGCGTGCCTTGGAAAAAAGCGCAAACCAAACAGTGGCTTCTGAGTTCTCTGCCGTCAGATCAGTTCAAGGCAGAGAGGTTGGCACAGGTGTTAATGGCAACTGTGTTTTGGGAGTTCGAAATCTTAATAGATTTTCTTGAAAGACACAGGATGAATACGGCAGTTTATTAAGGAGACATTCTTAAGAAATTTAAAAACTGTATTGGTAAGCAAAAGGCCAGCAAAGTCTGTCAATGATTCTTTTTTCTACAGCAATGTAGGTAAAAGGACCGCAAATTTAGAAAACACAGTGTTAGCAGAGCGGACATTTATTAAGGGCTAGTGGTACATCAAGCACTGTTCTTCAAGACTGAACTCTGAGAATTTCTTTGGGAATCTTATCCTATCCACCCCATAGCCCTGAGCTTGCTTCTTCAGATTTCCTTGTGTTCCCAACATGCTAAGAACATGTAAGAAGAACAAGATTTGAGTCCATCGAGGAAGAGTGTTGGATTCTTTGCGGGGTGGGGTGGGAGTGTGTGGATAATGCAAACGCTGCCTTGCGAAGTGCACGGATCTAGGCAAAGGAGACGCTGAGAAACCAGAGCTTCACGGTTGTTCCTTTTGTTGGATTCAGATGTCTTTGATTTTGTGGCATTCTTTTTGGCTCCCTCTCACATGTAATTTATGTCCTCATGTTCTTTGAAAATGTTTCTAGCTAGCTATAGCATTGAACAATAGCCCAGCTAATATTTAGATTCTCTTACTATTTTGTTTTCATACCACCGCATAGCTAATTGGTTTTGCTATTTATACTCTGTATGTCAAGAATATTTAATACCAAAGATTATGGCATGTAAGTCCTTGGCCTTATGTCTGATTATTGCTGTAGGCTAATCTCCTAGTGGAAGACCACTGATTCAGGAAATGAGAAATTTTAAAGTTCTTTATGTAGTTGTAAAATTTGTTCTCCAGAGGTGGTACCCTATCTTGAGCTTCTTGAAATGGGCTTTGAATATCAAACATTGATATAAAATTTATAACATTTGAATGCCAGACACGACGATGTTTTAGAAATGAACCTGGCACCTATTAACACGACTGTACTCATTGACTGACATGGTTATGTGCTTTTGAAACATTAAAACAGTTTACCCTTACGTTTACATGTTTGTAAATACTTCCAGGGAAGAGGGGATGTCCAAATATCTTGCTTAAGATCACACAGCTTGTGCAACATGGACCCAAGAAGCAAACACCGGCTTCCTGATTTCAAAGTTCATGTTCTCCTCATCGTACCATTCTGTGTCAAGAGTCTCAATCATGCTTGAGCCTTGAAGTGAATATGTGGTGGGAGAGCAGGCTGAAGAGTTGGAAGTAGTAGGGAGCAGGTGTTGCATCTTAGTTAAAAGGACTACACACGTTAAAAAGAATTACAAACTGACAAAACACAGCGCTCGCAGGGCATTTTATCCAATGAGCATTTATTAAAAGCTGGTGGTGCACCAGGCACAGTTTTTGCTTACTAGGCTAAAAAATAAAAAATGATGTAACCAACTCAGTTATTAGCTTATCTGATTAAACAAATTACATTTCATAGAAATGATCACAAATTGCATCGCAGATGGAAAACAGAGTATCCTTTTAGACTTATAGATTAATAAGAACCCAGATGGTAAATAGAAATTAGCAAACCACCATTTACATCTTTATTTTCGGCAGCAAAGGAGAGAAACATGCTTATCATTGTGCTGAAATGGATTTCAGCATTCAATATAGACACCCTGTTTTAAAACTGCTAACGTGGCCCACCTATAATTTTAAAAAAATCAATATTTTTTGTCCTTTATTAACTCACTATGATATTTTTTTTGGTATAAAGATTAGTTTTGGTTTCAACATACGTTTAATTCCGTATCTCAGTCCCCTGAGTCACAGATTCCTGACCTGGGGTGGGTGAGAATCACTCTTAAGTAGTCAGAAGACTAAGACAAAACCAAACCAAACGGGCATAGTTTAATTCACTGATATTCTAGCCAATACTGAATTAAGAAGTTAAGATACAGAGACAAGTTAAACCAGAAAATAACAGCAGGTGGGGGAAAAAAAAGGGTAGAAGTTATTTGTTTGAAGCAAGCCTGCCCATTAGCGTCACCTACAGCATTTCCTTTAAAGGTTCTTAACAGGTACATGAAATGCCCCTTAATCTGAAGGTTAGTTATGAGGGGGTTCGACAGAGAAAACCCCCAAACCAAAGCCCCTGCCACCGAGTCACTTCCAACTCCTAGCGACACTCCAGGGCAGAGTAGGGCTGTTCTTCAGGTTTCTGAGACTGTAACTGCTCTGGGAATGACCGCCTCATCTTTCTCTCAAGGAGCTCCTAGGTGGCTGGAACCCCTCTCAGCTTGTGGTTAGCAGCCAACCCTTAGGCCAGGGCACCGTCAAGGCTCCAGGGGAGGAAACAAAGGGTGGCAGAGACGGAAAATGCACGGAGTGGAATATGTACGTACGTTGTCACCTACGCTGTTATTGCTGAAGCATCATCACCCATAATAATCTACCGGGACGTTCTGGGACACTTCCAGAAAGTGCATTCTTCGGGCAGCAGCAGTGTCTTCGGAGTGAAGGTCCACATTTATTGCACAGGAACCAAGATTATTCTTCTTCCCCCTCTTCCTGAGCTGGAGACCTCCACGTGGCTTTGGGTTCCTGTTCATGGGCTCCTCTGACCAGCAGGGGGCACTCCACCAGAACGCCTCAGGAAGCACCTTCTTCAAGGGGAAGTGTGAGGTATTGTGTTGGCCTAAGCAACAAGGTTGTTCAGTCCCCATTCTCAAGCAGCTTTTGTAAGTTGTGTTGTATCTTGAAATAATAAAAGAGAAGCTCCTATTAGTAAGTGGAACGGGTTAGAATCACATACAAAGTTGGAACCCACTCATCAGGAACCAACATGAACCACTTCTCTGCAATGCTCACAATTAACATGTTCTGCCTTGAAGAACAAGTTACCACAGCCACTGCCATCAACAGGTGCCATCTCATAGCACCTAGCAAGTACTGTAACCCGTCACCCCCCTGTCGGCTTGTTGTACTATGATGGCTTGCGGGTTGATGTGAAGCTGGAACCCATTCCATTGGTATTTTTAATACCAGCAAGGTCAGCAATAGCTGACAGGTTTCAGAAGAACTTGCAGATATGACACATCAGGAAAAAAGGCCCAGGTTACATACTTCTGAAAATGAGCCCATGAAAACTGTCTGCGTTTGGATATTATTTCTAATCTTTGGATCACAATGGCTGGTGTCTTTCTTCCTTGTGGGCTTCCTTGATGCCTCACTAGATGGCTGCTTGTTTGAAGACAAGCCTTTAAGACCCCAGGTGCTATTCTGGATAGCTGAGCATCATCTAGTTTCTTTATCACACTTTGCTATCACACCCATCTTTTCAGTGATCTCTTCATGAGGGCAAGCATCAAACAGGATCATGTCATAAGAGCTAATTGTTCTAAGATTGGGGCTAGAATGACGTGGAAATATATCCATGTATCAACGGTTAATATGTCTCTCATTTACTTAGACACATTATTGTTATTTTATGTTAGAAAACATGACCAATCATTTCCCTGTGGTAAAAATTAATTCTATTGATAGTGTCACCAATTTAGCCAATAGTATAACGTTTAAAACACAGTCGAGAAAAGGAAATTATACAAGTATAGGCTGGCTATGAACCACAGTACTTGAATTGCTAACTTGTCCAGATTAACCTCTTAAGTGACTGGACACGATTTGAATTAAAAAAATGGGGGTTGGTGATAGGGCAAAACTTTCAGTAATGTTCACTGTCAGGGGCCGAATGATGTATACCAGTTTAATACAGATCATAAAAAAGCACGGTGGGCATTGAAATAGTTAGTCTATGACTGTATATTAGTCACCACCCACAGGGCACCCTCAAAGCAGGAGATCTGGACCAAAGCCCAATGACTACCAGTTCTATACCCTTTGAAGTAAAGCCCAGTTCATGTTGTGAGGCGTCCACATGGGGTCTTTCTGGTGTGGCCTACGAAGAATGTTATGCACCACAACGAAGAGAGTCTCAAGTCACAGTACAGCACGTGGCCTGGATTACCAAGGGCTGCATAGAAACTAGGTAAAAAGTGTCCAGGAATATTCTCCTCCTTGGGTTCTATATAAGTATTGTTAGGCAATTTTTCCCAATGGGAGGATGCTCCTACCCATTTTCCTACCAACAGAAGTGTACTCTGCCTTGTGTTCATGAAGCATCGATCACACCCTCTATGTGTACATTTGAAAAACCACGTTGACCTCAGCTGGGGTGAAATTGGAGCTTAAACTGTGAACACCTGGTTTTCAGAGGCTATGGACGAGATGGGAAGCGAAAATCCATTTGCAGGGTCCACACACAGATTAAGCCTCTGGCGAATCCGCCTAGGGACACAGTCCAGAGATGTGAACAGCCTTGTCAGCAGAGAGCACTGTGAAGTCACTTAGGGTGGTTGTAGTTAGTTTAACCTGTAGCTTCTTCTCATTTTATCTCCCTATGACCCATCTTGTTGTATTTAGTCTTTTAAAAATTTTATTAAAAGATCATTTTATTGGTGGCTCTTCCAGCTCTTATAACAATCTATACATCAACTGCATCAAGCATATTCCTACATAGGTTGCCATCATTATTTTCTAGACAATTACTCTCTATTGAGCCTTTGGTATCAGTTCTTCTCCCCCCGCCCTCCCCCGCCTCATGACCCCTTGATAAATTATATATTATTTTTGTTTTCATATCTTACCCCGACCGCCGTCTCCCTTCCCACACAGTTTCTGTTGTTCATCTCCCTGGAGGAGTGCGTGTGTGGTGTGTGGTTATGTGTTGATCATTAAGATCAGTTACCCCTTCCAACCCTCCTCTCCACACCTTCCCCCTACCTTTCTGGTGTCGCTAATCGCAATCCTGTTCCTGGAACTCTTATTTGCACCTGTTTACATGCTCCGGCCTAGCCCGCAGGGAAAAGCAGGACTGGGGTCATGATAGTGGGGGATGAGGAAGTCTCAAGGAACCAGAGGAGTATTGTGTGTTTCATCGGTGCTATACTGCACCCCAATTGACTCATCCCTTGCCTGTGACCCCTCTGTAAGGGGATGTTCCATTGCCTACAGATAGATGGGCTTTGGGTCTCTGCTCCAATCCCCTTTCTCAACAATGTGCTTTTTTGTTTTAAAGTTGTTTTAGTTTTGTTAAAAAAAAAAAAAAGGTGAAGAAATCTCCGTGAATTAAGTCTCTGGTGGATCCCCTCTGCCCATAGCCAGTGGCATAAATAGCCTTGACAGTAATGCCGAGTGCATCGGAAAGTGGATTACTTAAGGTGTAGGTAGGTTAAAAATTAACATCTTATCATTTGATCTCCCATTTGACCTATTTAGTTTCGCTCTAGTTTTTAACATTTTCTAACGTTCTTTTTTATTGAGGTTTTTTGCTTAACTTTGTAATTATTGTTAGTTTTTTTAGGCTATGCTTCTCTTTATATAAAATCCAGCATAGATACATCTATGAAGACAGTAACTGGATTAACGTTTTTTGGGGGGTATACGGGAGGTGAGGTCGTAGGGACATGGGAGGCTATTAACAAGGAGCACATAAAACCAAGAAAATGTTTTAAAATCATGCTGTTGATTGTATAACTCTTCTACATTTAACGGAATCAGTGAATTATATGATATGCGGATCAAGTGCCAATAAATCATTTTTTAAAAAAGAAAATAGATTAAATTTTTGGGAATCAGCTGAAAAGAAACAAACAAAGAAATGTACGGTGGAGCACAACAGACTGGCTAGCTTGGTTGGCTTACCCTGGATGCATCATCAAGGGGGAGCAATTGGTAAGATGGGGAGCCAGCAAGGGCAGGGGGCACTCTCAGTGAGGAAGACAGGCACCTGAGTTGTCATGAGGGAGTCGAGCATACCAGAGGTTAGGAGACTATGTGCAATTCACAAGTTTTTAGGGCTTCAGCATCTGCATTTTGGCCCCAAGTCTATTCTTTAATCGATCCCGATTTGGGACGAAGGTGGTCTTTGCTTGCTGAGCAGCTGGGCTCTGTCAAACTGTGCATCAGACTTGTCCAGCTGTCTGCCTGTTCTGAATAAGCCCTTCCGTTTTCTGTTCCTTCAGTATAATATGCGATGTCCTGCTTTGGTCCCCAGCCATTGTACATCAAGAGCAGTCGCCACCTGTCTGTCAGTTGGTGGAGGTATGGGATGTAACCCAAGAAGAAGGCACCCATGTGCTTCCAACCCAAAGGATACTATTTGTGAGTCAGACTGAACAGATTTGAAAATTAATACCAACCCATTCTGGAGGCTAGCATGAAAGCCAAACAGTTGTAAGCATCTCATAAAACAAAACCAAAGATGCTTGCCCTTAACTTCTACTTTCTCTAGGTTGATTTTAAATTTAAAGTGGAAAAGGTTTTCAAGTTTGCCCATAGACACGATTCAATATGGATTCCTTCATGACTTGGTTTAGAACCAAAGTTTGCGAATACCTTGGTTCTCACTATTTCTGCTGTTAGATGCCAGGTAGCATTTACTGCAGCAAGACCAAGATAACTGTACTCATTTGTATTTCATGTGTCTTCCCAATTCAACTACGCTAATATGTTCCGCTTCCGGCTGAGTTGATTTTGACTCATGATGGCGATCCCACGTGTGCTAGGCTAACACTCTGCTTGAAAGGGGGTTTTAATGGCTGTTTTTTGGAAGCTGGTCATCAGGTATTTCTTCTGACCACCTCTAGGGGGACTCAAATTTCCAATTAGTTAGCAGCTGAGCACACTCCCCATTGGCAACAGCAGGCTTTGCACTCTCCGGTAAAGTTACTAAATTCTGGGCGTTTGTGGTAGCAGTTCCAACTGAACAGATGAGTCACTGAACTTGGCCTTAAGGAGTAGGGTAAAAACAAAGCGGTTGTCAACTGTGAAGGAACAGACTTTGAAAGGAGAGGAAAATGAGGCATGCATTGCAGTATCACTTTGGGGACATTTATGGCTCGTTATCTCCTTCACCTTCCTGACCCTCAATTGACCTTTTAAAAGTGACACAAGTGTGAGGATAAGCATGCCAAAGTGCCCTGTCCTCTCAGAGGCAAAGGTGCATCAGTACTCGGATCAACAAGGACTGTGACTGCATTCTGGGAAGCAGTACATCAGAGGGCGTCCAAGGACAACTATGGAATCAGACCTGGCTCAAACTTCAGGTCCAACTTTCTAGGAGTGTCACTGTGAGCAAGATAACTGATTCGGTTTCCAGATCGGATTCGACTTCCACTGACCAACCATGGGTGCGATCAAGATTGCGTGCCATATTTTATGTACGGCAAAAATCAGCCTGATTTGAGTTAGGATTGGTTGGGTCAGTGGGTTTGAATCCACTCCCTCCTCTCTCCCAACACTGAGCCCCAGGGTCTGTGGCTGGCTGCCACTTGTGATTATGATACAGAAATGCTTCTAACTAAGGAAGCAAAGAGTGACCAACCAGAACATCTATTTCAAGGAAATGAGATTAAAACCTCGTTCTTAGTGGGGAAAAAAAAAATCTGTTTCTTATAAGGGGATGAATTCATGCTTTCCTGTGAGACACTTGGGTTTGATTCCCCGCCAAGGGCAACCATCATCTGTCAGTGGAAGCTCGAATGTTGCTACGAGACTGAACAGGTTTCACTGAGCTTCCAACCTAAAGCAGATGAGGAAGAAAAGCCAGGCAATCTCCTTCCAAAGATCAGCCAATGAAAACCCTGTGGAGCACATGGGGCCACGCTCATTGTAGATGGGGTAGTCAGGAGTTAGGGACCACCTTGGTGGCATCTAACAATATTTAATTATTTATAATAAATATTTTATTATATGTATTAAAATATATTTATTATATAACTCTCTAGTCCGAGCATTTAGAGTGCCACCAGCACGCCGCAGGCATTTGAGTGTGCAAGCCTTGGCCTAGGCCAAAGGTCAGGCATTACTGCTATTGTCTCCATGCACAAGAAGCCCATCAATCACCTTTTCCAATTTCATGATGTTAGTTGTAAGCTCTTGGCAAAGGACCTCCACATTTAAGGGCATGTGTGACCCCAGGCCAGATGGTGCTGTCTGTCTGTAAAAACAAAGAAGAGAAGTTATCATGGGCAGCAAGGGCAAAGGAAGAAGCAGACGGAATACATTTAAAATGTATTTGAACAGAAAACCAGGATGTAACAGAAGACAGGTCACTTGCTAACACCAGAGAGCTCTGTACTAATCCACGCACTCCAGGTTCAATGTTAAGGGGACTAGTTCTTTTGATTCTTTAAAATCATTTTATTGGGGGCTCGTACAACTCTCATCACAATCCATCCATCCATCCATTGTGTCAAGCACATTTGTACATTTGTTGTCATCCTCATTCTCAAAACATTTTCTTTCTACATGGGCCCTTTGTATCAGCTCCTCATTTCGCCCCCTCCTTCCCCACCCTCCCTCTCTCCCGAGTCCTTGATAATGTATAAATTATTATTAGTTTGTCATGTCTCACACTGTCCGACGTCTCCCTTCACCCACTTTTCTGTTGGCCCTGACGCTATTTTCATTTAAGTGAGCATGTTGGTAGCCGGGCTTCCAAACGAAAATCACACAGTTATTCCGAAGCACATGGTTTCCGAGAAGCCTTTTACCAGCCATTAACATCCTCTCTTTCCCCAGTGTAGTACACATTTGCAAACATTATTGCTCTTCTCTATCATACACAGATTTCTTTCATTACACAAAAAAACCTTCAGAACGTTTAGGAATATTTTAATTTAATTCATCAATATTCTATTGAGGGTGACGTGTCTGTAGCTGCTTCTTCAAAACTTTCCCTACAAATATAACTTCCTCTGGCTTAGAACCCCAAGATTGTGTTAGTTGGATGATTTTATGTCACCTAGGCCCTCGTGGCTAGGGGTAGAGACAACCCTGTCAATCAAGTAGTAGCTTGATGAAACCTCCTTGGGGTTGGGGCTGGCCTTTTGTATGAGAGTGAGGGATTTTGGGAACCGTGCTCTCTCTGTCACTTTGCCTGACCCATGGGCTTCAATCTAGACTAGACTTACCTGCTTCTACAACTGTGTGAGTCATTTTCTTGCTATATATTTATCTCTTTATGTGTGAGTGTGTCTATCCATCATCTATCTATCTATCTATCTATCTATCTATCTATCTATCTATCTATCTATCTATCTATCTATCATCTATCTACCTACCACTGGTTTTGTATCTCTAGAAAACCTAACATAAATGGTATTAAACAGCGTCTCTCAAAGTGTGGTCTTCAGTCTAGCACCATCAATTAACACCTTGGAACTTGATAGAAATGTACCTCAGATCTACTGAATCAGAAACTGAAACTCTAGGGCCCAGTAATCTGTTTTAACAGCCCTTCCAATTTGAGAAACACTGCAAGACTGGGAAGTCCAGGATCTTTGGAGTCACATGGATCTGCATTTGAATCTTGATTCTATTCCAAGGTATAAGACATTACAATAATTTCTTCTCTAAGCATGTTTTTTCAGTTGTAAAATACAATAATAGCCATTTTACACAATTACGATGAAGTATATTATAATGAGGCAAGATTTTATGTATCCATGTGTGTATGTATCCATTCCAACCCAAGTCATAGCACATGACAGATACTGTGTAAATAAACATCTTTACCTTGAGAATCTGGGATAAAAGTATGCTTTCTCATGTGGGGCAATTTATTTCATTTCAATTTTTAGACAATATGCCCACATCCTCATGTAAGTGGATTTAAAGGAAAGAGCTCATGTGTGAATAGATTTGTTTATATCAGACATGTTAGACATTGTTGGGCTTTACTTTTAATATTAACACAATTTTTTTAAAGTACGTACTCTAAGAAATTGAATTAAAAAATGACTACTGTACATTTATTACAATTGACAAATCAATGCAGATACATGAATAATTAAAGTCTATCATTTACTTATGGTACATAAATTATATATAAATGCTGCTCTAAAAATTGATGTGCATCAAAAGATTATTAAGAAAATAACTATCATGAAATATCTTCACAGGCACAACCAATAAATTACTGGTCATGAGAATTTTCATAGTGATCAATTATTTTGCAAATAAATAAGTTAAAGTAAAGAATGAAAAATGATAAAATATGCGGCGTTGCTGGAATTTCTTTTCAAGGAATGTCTTTACTAAGTGCCATTTTTCTATGATACACATGTCTATTTGAATAAATTTTTATCAAAGGTCATGACGAAGTCTTAGGACAGCAGAGCAAGATCATACAGTCAAGGCCTGCTTCTTGCCGTAATACTGGCAACGCTTTTGCAACCCAAGAAATGCGCAGGGCAGGGTCACGTCGTTCCTTCCTTGTACCCTCCCCCCTCTGGAACTCTCTGCATGGGTCCTTAACAAAATGTCTCCTACAGAACCTGCCCTCAAGGAAAGTTGGCTAAGGACCATGCTAAATTCAGGTCAAATCATGCTGATCTGCGTAGGCGGGAAATGATAGCACCGAGCGATTGGCTTACTCAGTATCAGGGGCGTTCGCAAGGCAGGCCAGCGATCCCAGCTGCTCTTCCAGAGTTTTAATTCTGTAACTCATGTAGATGGTCGAGATGAGGAGTGCACAGATACTGGGCGGGCACAAGAAAGAAGACTGTCTCAGGGTGTTACTGACCAGCACCTGAAGCTAACACAACAAGCTCAGAGCCACTGACGTGACTTGGAAGCAAGGCATTTTCTAAAATAACTGAAATTTTAAAAGGTCTCCTTTCAAAGCTTGCTGTCACAAAGCGAGGAGGGGACTTAACATCCTCTAGCCCAAATCCTTCATTTTATAAGCAATGGCCATTCTAATAGGATTGTTCAAGGTCAGACCCACGTTTGAATACCAAGCTGGTATTTCTCCTCGAGGGGGCTGCCTCTCTCTACTAGACGGGCAGCCTGGTTCTCTCGTGATGCACAAACATCCTGTTTTATTTGGAAAGTGGGACTTTGCTCTTGGAACGGCTCAGAACGGGGTCACACTGTTTTCAGAAGAATATCTGGTTATAGACCAGAAGCTGATGTGGAAGCTTACCAAATCGGTGCCTAAGTTCTCAGGAAAAGGAACGACATTTTAAAGTTACGGCCTCTCTCTATCCAAGGGGCATGTGATAGGAAGTAACAAGGAAAAAGTGTCTCATAATTCACAGTGCTATTTCCCAACTAACAGTATCAACTTAGAACTTCTGCTGGATTTGGCTTTATCAGTTTTCTTTTCCACCCTGCCTTCTCACTGCCTTCTTCGATGAGAGGGGCGTGAATAAGAAAATGTAACCTGTTTTCAAAGGGAAGCGCCCAAGTGGGAGACAAAAACTGTCACAGAAACTATGCGAATCACATTAGAGACATGTGCGATTTGCCATGTCCCTTGGCAACATTTATTCCTTTAAGAGAATTGAGTCATGCAAGTCACCCTTGGTCAATTCATTTACTTACACAACGGTATAAACTATAAGAATGTAGTGGATGGGCAGACATTTCGGAGACTTCACTCTGTGTAATATTCCAATGCTTTCTGACTGACCTGCTGGATACACAAACAGTTATAAAACCACAACACACCCACGCATCCAGCAGTACTCTTGTAAAGAAGAGGCACTTAAAAGAGACATCCCCAGGTAAGGAAAATCAGAAGAAGTATTAACTAAAAGCTTCCAACTAGCCAATAATGACAATTATAATTTTTTAGCCAATAATGGCAATTATTTCTCTATTCATCTAGTAAACATTTACTGAGAATCTTCTTTGTGCCAAGCAGTGTGTTGGAGTCAATGGTGAACAATATAGACATCATTCTTGTTCTCGTATTATTATAACTGATGGCTAATTATTAGGATAATTAGGAAGTAGGAAACAATTCAATACTCTTTGAGTTTTATCAGTAACTTTTGAATTATAATCTCAGAGTATTTGTGGCAGTTCCATAATTTCATGCCAACTTGAAGCTATATAAAAGTGGAGGGGTGGTTTCAATCTATCAATCAGGTCACCGGCTGATGGTGGCTCCTTGTGGGGGTGGCCTTCTCATAAGGAGGCCTGGGGAAACCTCCCCTTCTCTTTCTGCCTTCACCTTCTTGTTCACTGACCCTGATTACTACCAGAGTCCTGGGAAGTTACCACCACCATTGGATCTACCCAACTTTGCACCCACCAACCTGTGCTATTCCTGCAGTCTGCAGCATTGCTTGTGACTCTGAAAAGGGACTTACTTGTGGACTTGAGTTGGAGTGGGCTGGGATGTTTTCTGGATTTAGAATTACTTCTTGATATAAAGCTCTTTCTTACACACAGATGAGCGTCACTGGATTTGTTTCTCTAGTCAACGCAGCTTAACACAGTATACAAACAGTAAAGAGACTCCCCGAAGGTTATCCACATTTGCATATCCACCTTTAAGGGTTGGATACTGTTTGCTGAATGAATACATAAGCTAATTTGCCAAAATCTAAGCCAGGAAGGCAATCAGATACTGAACCATTAGGACCCATAAGTTTACAAACAGATATCCAGAAATAAAACAGAACACCACCACCAAAAACATTCCAGTTCCTTTTACCATGTAGAGTTGGATTCTTTGCTTTTCCTTCAGGCATTCTGTTCCCATGGGCATCTGCTCGAGCTGGTTTTGTTTCCCCTTTGGAGACATTCAGAACCGTCCGGGACTCTGTCAAATGGAAATCTACGAAGGCAAAACAGAGCTAGGTAAGCCTTCTCACATAGCCTCGAACCAAATCAATTCTTTAATATGTTATCATGCCTGACAATAGAAATAGGTATTCTTAAAGATGGATTGCAGTGTTTGGGCGTTGAAAACCAATGCTCAAGCAAATAATCGATCAATAATATAAGGTTAGTCTGTACCCCACTGCTTTACAGGGGTGATTTAACTATTCCAATTATTCCCATTACTTACATAAAAGGTAAGGGAATATATATTATTTATATATAAATATGTATATGTATAAATATATATTTCTCCCAACCACTTTAATATTTAAGAGACAGCTGTTAAGTGTACATAAAGAGAAATAGATTTTCACCACATAAGTACATCCTTACCCTTGAGCATTTAACTTATTGTCTCCAGTTTTCTTTCCCAAATGGTAATTAATTAGTTAAGTGCTTGTTTGTTCTGTTCATTTGCTTTAAAAGGGATAGATTGGGGATGTTTTGTGGAGGATTAAGTTTTATTCAAAATACAATGCTTTCCAGACCTTGAGAGTTCTCTGATTCAGGAGTCTGAGAGCCAGAACTGCTGTATCCTTCTATGTCCTTCCTTCTTTGTTGAAACACTCCATCCAAATCTGAGAATTCGTCATTGAAATCCTGAAGAGGGACAGTGAAAAGAAAAGAGGCCAATGATCCCATAGCACACAGTCAGACTTCTGGAATCTCCGGCGTTTCCACTTGGAGCATCCGGACCCCTAAGGTGCAGGAAAGAATTATCCCATCCGAGTGAGTTTGTTAGACATGTTATCAGAAGAACCCAGCCCCTGGAAAAGGACATGCTTGGTACAGTGGAAAAGAACTCAGTGAGGTGGATGGACACAATGACCGCCACAATGGGACCCAACACAACACCACTGTGAGCATGGCGCAGGACAGGGCAGTGTTTCGTTCTCTTGTACATAAGGTTGCTTTAAGACTGAGCCCATTCAACACCAAACAGCATCAACAATAACTTGGTTCCTCCCAACTGATGACTTAGTACAGGAAAATGATGAAAACTGTGTAAGGGGGACACTTGCCCGAGAAGGAAAACAAAAATATTTTTGATTGAAATGTGTTTTAGAAAGTGGCAAGAGGTATCAGCGAAGTGCACCCTTATGGAGTAGAGCAGCTCGTGTGATCCAAGGATTGTACATAATAAAACCCCAAGACCACAGGAGGAGAAATAATTCTGAGCATCTGGTTTGCAGATGGTGACAGATGACAGTGAAAGTCCCGAACCCATTTGATGAGAGTGTGTCCACTCAGATTCAGCTCCCATTGCATTCCCTCAGCATCCTGAGGAACGATGCCAACAGTCTTGCCCTCACACACAGTGCGCTGGCGAGTGTGTTGCTGAAGAGATCATTACAAAATAGCTCACAGCCATCGAGTCGATTCTGACTCAGAGCAGTCCTATAGGACAGGGTGGAACTGCCATGTTATCATTTGTTTTTCCCTTTCAACCCATTTTCACTTGTTCCAGTTCCTGTCATCTTCTGCTTTCTCTTAGACTGAAGCTTTTCTGTGGTTGAGATTCTTTCCCCCTTGATTTTCTCTGTCTGAAATCCAGGATAGGTAAATCTATAAAGACAATAACTAGATTAATAGTTTCTTAGGGTTATGGCAGGGAAGGTTGGCAGGTAATGGGGGGCTAATAATAATGAACATAAGAATGAAGAAAATGTTCCAAAATCAATTGTGGTGATGACTGTCCACATTTTTTTAAAGACCATTTAAGCCATTGAATTGTCTGGTATGTGAATTACATGTCAATAAAAAGAAAAGAAGAAAAAGTGGTACGATTGCACCCTATCAGCAATGGGAAACTAATGACACCTCATAAGACAAGGCAAATTCTATTGAGTTCCGGTTCTCACAGGGTTCCTTAGAGGTATGTACACTGAAAGTGAGACTTTCTGGGAAGTTAGAATTTTGTCAATGGTGAGAAATTTGTTTAAAAGAACAACTGAAAAAATTGGAATGTCGGTGAATGAAGCTTCGATTGAACAGCCAACGAGAAAATACTGCTGTTGGCAATACCAGGAAAGAGTGGACAGAAACCTCTTAATGCAACTTGGGGTACGCAGGCAGGGAGAAAGGAATTCCTAAAAATGAGGACAGTTTAAATGAAAACTGACAACAGAAGAGGGAAAATGACTAGCAAATTACACTTGGAAAGTTTTAACCTTTTTTTCCCTCAAACAAGAGGAACAGAAAGTAAAAGAGAGTCGGTGTTATCATAGTTACTTGATAGGAGGAGCTTGAGGGGTGGCGGGGGGTGGGGGGGCGGAGGCAGACGGGCTTCCCTTTGCAAGCTGCTGGTTCGCAAACCGCTTAAGTACTAAAGCGACCCAGCAGTGTCATTGCAGAGCCCCGGCGAAGGTGCTGAGAGTCGGAACTCTTCACAATGTCGTTAACTTCCAAACGAAGGGATCATCCTGTTCACAAATGACTCACTTTCCCCTTGAACTAGCTGGCGTTTGGTCATTTCAATTTCAGCCAAGAATTGATAGGGGAAGGAAACATGAACGACTAAAGCCTCTTCCATACAGTAAGAATATTACGCACGCGCCTGTCACATTATGAGGCAGCATGCAGACCACTACACATATGATTGCATGTTATCCTCGTAGCTCTGCGGGGGGGTGGGGGGTGTTGGGCGTTTTCTTGGGTGAAGAAACAGAAGCCGCTAAAGGACATCATCAGCTGAGCGGAGACCAGAGTTGAAACTAGGATTTGAAGGCAGATTTAAAAAGGAAGACGACTCACCACTGAAACCATTTTAAAGTATATAATTCAATGATACTTAGCATATTCACAGTGCTGTACATGCTTCACTACAATCTGATTCTGGAACATTTCCTTAACCCAGAAAGAAGCTCCATTCCCACCAGCAGTCACTCCCCGCTGCCCGTTCGCAGGCCTGACAATGACCCATCTGCTTTCTGTCCTCATGGATGTGCCTGTTTTGGACATTCTATACAAATGGAAACATACAATCTAAGAAGGCGGCGTTCTGAGTCTAGTTTTGTTTTTACTTCGAATGCCTCCATTGTTCATCTATGTTGCAGCGTGTATTTCATTCCTTTCATGGACGAACAGTGTTCCACTGTCTATACGTATCATGCAGTGTTTGTCTTCCGTCAACTGATAGAAATTAGGGTTATTAACACTATTATGAATAATGGTACTATATACATTCCTGCATAAGTCTTGTTTAAACATATGTTTTAAATCCCATTGTTTTAAAAACAAAAATTTTTTGGTTGAATCCCATGACTTTTAAACAACCCTGAAAAGGCCTCTAAATATTGAAACTATGGGCTTGTTCTCTTTCATCATTATTGAGTAATAATCATTTAAATAATTATGACCAAGACTCTCTTGCTCAAACATAGAACACTGCACGTACACATCGTATGTAAACCAGGAGAGCTACTTCCCACCAGAAACATACTCCACATCGACAAAGGAAGAGAATTCAGGGTTCAGTCCCCCTTTCCTTTGGACAGCAGAGCCTTTTTCTTTTATAGTTATTTCTGGGTCTGCGCACATTCTCTGGGGAGCTCTCTGTCTTTGCAGGCTGGAACTAGTGTTGATTTTGCTGGTATGTGTACCAGCATGCACTAGCACAGTGCCTTGAACGTGTCAGACACCGAGTAATTGGTGAGCTGAATCATGTCCGACACTCCACTCGAATGGACTCATGAATCCCTCCAAACAGCACTGAGAAGCAAAGAGAGCAAAGCAATTCCCTAAGTCAGTCAGTCCCCTATCAAGTTTCCTTCATAGGACAAGCTTGAAAAACGCTTCTGGCTTCCTACTATTCCCACTTTATGAGGGCAGAAATGCCCAGTCTTCAACTGTGTCTCAGATAGCAAGCATAGTGCTATATTCCTCCTCTGAAGAATATTCCTAACAATCATTATCAGTGGGCAGTTGACTGGAAGGCAATGCATTTGGGGTTTTCTGGGGGTCTTTCTTTGTGTCTGTGCATGTGTATTGTATGCGTGTCCACATTCCTCCTGCATTCTGTAAGTAAGGAGAAGTGAAATTTCTTTCACATCTATAGTTATGTAGGCAACTCACCAGAGGCAGAGATGAAGGGCGGTCTGCCCGGAAACTGTTCTCAGCAGAAGATGGATTGGGGCTGTTACCGACACTTGTAATCTGAAATTAGTGGAATAAAATGGAAAAAAACCAACAGGTAAACTGCTAAATCACAAAAGATACGAAGAGATACAGTAACCGAGGCTCAGGGAAGTCATACTCACATCTAAGTGCCCACACACAGACTTCAGTAGTTTGTAAGTTGAATCTCGGGAGAGTAAGGAGACAAACATGTACTGAAAAGCAGAACAGAATTGAATAGTTAGAGATACTCTCTGAGAGATGCTAATAAGAGAGGGTTCAGAGTCTAGCAACAGATAGGTCTGTATTTTTCCATTTTCAAATGACACTATCTTGCCCTCCGCCCCCCAAATAATGCTAACATGTTATAATTAGTATAAGAGAAAAAGGCAATGAATTTTGAAAATACCATGAAGTCTTAAAGGAGTCACATTTTACAACTATAATAACCACAGATTATTTAACATTTTGTGGTTTGGGTTTCATTGTTTTCAGAGCTTTGAAGCTCAGAATCAGCCTACAAAGTTAAACTATATCTTTGAAAACTCTTTGCAGAAGCACAGCAGGCCGACCTTGAACCATGGAGTCCATCCTTTCACCTTTTCAGGAACGAGGCTATGTCAGTTTGATGGAGTCAGCGGCTGACCGCAGGGCAAAGTATAACTCGTGTAGGAAAATGTCCCCACGTCACAGTCCATTCTTGAATTTGCACGTTCATTCCGCTCACCAAAAGGGAGACAGTTCAAACCCACCAGCTGATCCAAGAGTGAAAAATGGTGGTATCCTCTCCCAGAAAGATTTACAGCCACAGAAACGCGATACAGACAGGGTCACCAGGAGTCAGAGTCGGCTCCCGGGGGGTGGGACAGGGTCCTCTGAGTCATACGAGTCAGAGTCAATTCAATGGCAGTGGGTTTGTTTTTTGTTTTCCTTTAGTTTTTCGTCATCCCTCTCAGTCACCAATGAGAAAACTGCATGTAATGTGCAAGCAAGTGATGCCTTTCAAAGGGGGCACCATTTTGGGGGCTGGTATCAGATAGACGGGCTGCAAATTTTGGCTTGAATATCAATGAACTTGATGACACCGGGCAAATTGCTTGGCCATGTATTACTTCAATTTTCTTAATAATTCTTATCCCTTTTAATGAAAAAGTAAAAAACCACAGGCATTATGCAACAAGCGATGAGGTAGAACAGAGGCACTAAATAATTACTAGGCCAACTAACTGGGATATTCCATTATTACTGAATTTCCCAATTCACTGTTAGGGATGCTGACGATACTGATGGTTTAGGGTTCTGGTCCTTGGCAAGCGGCGATGAGGCACAGAGTAGAAGAACAAAGCCAGGGCATTCTTGCTCTGCGTATACTCACCCTGTCGGTGACTGTGGCTATAACCAGGGCATTTGGCACCAGAAGGGCAGTTTTGGTTTTCTTTATTAGGGTTACTGAGAAAGCCGGAATGGTGATCTGAAACAGAATCATTGAGTTAGCTCTGGTACAGTTTCATAGAAATGTGCTTTAAATTCTCGTGTTACACTTTAATTTGAATGAAGATAGATAACTAATCAAAGCTCGCCGCAAGTTCTTCAGTTTCCACAGAAAACCCCGAGTCTTAGAGAGTGGCATGAGGTGTGTCCCCGAGTCCTCCAGTGGGTGTCTGCACAGCCACAGGTTCAATTGGGGTCATTGTTCTACTGGAAAGACTTGATAGGAAACATTTGTTTTTAAATAGACATAGAGATAGAATGCAAAATTAACATTTTTTTTAAAAGCTAAGTTTAAGATGCTAAAAGAATTTCCTGCTGTAGTCACCCACTCTAAGTAACTCCTATATCTCACTCTCTCTATTCTCAGGCACGTCTGGGCAGAAAAACACCAAAACACACTCATGGGTTGAAAGCTCATTCCGTGGACAGAAAGTTTGGTACTTGAGTTCTCAGCTCTGTCCCGTTACTCGCTGTATGACCTCTGTCTAAGGTATCGTGGTGGTGCTGTAGGTTAGGTGTGGGCTGTTAACCACAAGGGCAAATGTTCAAACCCACCAGCCACCCTGTAGGAGAAAGATGAGACTTTCCAAGAAACATTTATACGAAGAAACCCTATATAGGGTTGTTATGAGTCAGAACTGACTTGATGGTATTGGGTCTGGTCTTTTAGTCTGAGGGACCCTGGAGCACAGTGGGTTAGGCATTGGACTGCTACCTGCAAGGTCACCAAGTTCAAACCCACGGGTTGCTCTCCAGGGGAAATAGGTGGCTTTCTACTCCTGCAAAGATTTACAGCCTCGGGAACCCATGGGGGCAGTTGCGCTCTGTCGCTTAGGGTTGCTGTAATCTAGACGGCATGGATGTGTGTGGAGGCCTCAGCGGTTCAGTTTGTGAAAGAGCGTTAACTTTATCTACTTTCCGCGATTTTGGGTGGACTGAAATGTTATGTGGAAAATGCCTAGCACTCACTAACATTTCATTCATTTCTTCATGTGTTTCATATACGTCATTATGCATGAAATAAAGGAACTGTTAAGTTCTTTTCAGGTTCAAATAATGAACAGCAAAAATGATAACTGTAGCCTCTACCATTACTAATTCTCATTTACCAGATGAGAATGTAATTTCAATGATGATAATCAGATGAAGTAGGCATAGAGGGACATTTGTTGAGAGAGGTACATACTATGCTGAAGGTCATACAGAGAAGGAGTTATGCAGATAGAATTTGAGCTTACTTGTTACTATTGTGGATTCTTTGAAATATAATATGTTACAAGAGTCTTTCAGACATCACAAAGAATAATGGATGTTCTTGATACTGGAAAATTTTTTTTACTATGGTTTGGGTGAGAAGTTCAAAGAGCAGACCAGTTATCCATTTAACGACGTGTCCACATTTTGTTCCGTGCCAGCACTTGAGATCTCTCAGTGTCACAGCTCTCTTCCTCCGTCCCCAGTCTCTGTTTCTGTTTGCACATCGCCTCTGTCCCTTCCTGCCTTTTAAACTTGGTTTTTGGGCAAATGTTCCACACACTCTGAAATAGACCACCATCCCTGAGGAAGAGGAGGGGCGTCTATAGCCACAGTGCAGATTGACAGATGAAAAATAAGGGTCCCCCCCATGGTGTTTTCTTCCATAATTCTTTAAAAATATTTTTTTTCAAAACCATTTTATTTTGAGCTAATACAGATATATTATTCTATAGTTCCATTACATCAAGACGTATTGTACATTCGCTACCACAATCAGCCTCAAAATATTCTCTTCCTTCTTGAACGTGATATCCGCTCTCCTGTATGCCCGCATCCTCGGTGTAACCCCCTCCCCAGGAATCCTTAGATACTTGCTATCTCTGTAAGCTCATCAATCCCGGGTTTCTTTTTAGTGAATTCATTTATTTAAAAAATAATGTTATTGGGGGCTCTTAAAGCCCTTATAACAATCTGTACATCCATTGTGTCAAGCACATTTGTACATTGGTTGCCATCATCATTCTCAAAACATTTTCTTTCTACTTGTGCCCTTGGTATCACCTCCTCATTTTTACCCCTCTCTCTCCCACTCTCATGAACCCCTGATAAATGATAAACTGTTATTATTTTCACATCTTACACTGTCTCCTTTCACCCATGGTTCTGTTGCTCATCACAGCGGGGGGCGGGTTGTTATACATGGATCGTTGTGATGGGCTAACCTTTTCTCCCCCTTCTCCCCCCACCTTCCGTGTACCCTCATGGTATCACTACTCCCATTACTGCACCTGAGGAGTTTGTCTGTCCTGGATTCTGTGTGTCGAGAGCTCTTATCTGTACCAATGTTCATGTTCTGGACTAGCCAGATTTGTAAGGTAGAACTGGGTCATGATAGTGGTGGGGAGGAGGAAGCATGTGTGTTTCATTTGTGTTCCACTGCACCCTGGCTGACTCATCCCTTCCTTGTGACACTTCTGTGAGGGGATGTCCCATTGTCTACAGATGGGCTTTCAGTCTCCACACTGCCCCTGATCACATTGATCTGATTGTTTTGGGCTTTAAGAAAAACAAGCTTTTAATGCTGAAGTTTGCATGAACACTTGGGCTTATTAAATGGGATTATTCTACTATCTCAAAGTTCTTGTCAGGGATACCAGGAATACTGAGATACTAATCCAGGTTAGACATTAAAAAAGGGAAACAACAAAAAAATTACTTTGTCAGAGAACTATACTAACAAAAAAATTAAAGGGTGAGAGGCAACAAGCTGGGGAGTGAGGAAGGAAACCCACCAAAAAGCGTAAGACACATCAAAACAGAAGAGATAAAATGAGTCGACTTCTGTTTCTAAGGAGGAACACAACAACACAGTGACATGGGAGTAATAAATTAGGGCTTTTTTTCATAATCCAAGACATGGAACACCCTGAAGGTGTTTTCTATGAATTGCTTCATGAATAAAAAGATTATAAGTAGACAATATGTATGTAATGAAGCATAAATCACTTTTCAGTTTGAACCTCAATGTAATGTAATATGTATGTGCTAACTTTTTAAACAGTTGGAAATACAGCTGGACAAAAAGATCTGAATTAAATTAAAACTACACTTTATTAATATTTTCCAGAGACAGGCTGCTTAGAAATTTATTTTTCTTAGAACAATTTTTAAGTGCTTTCAGTTCATAGTGGATTATGTTTAATTTACATTGGTTGACAGTGAGAAAATACTATAACAGATCTGAATACAAATGCTCTCAATTTTGTCCTTAGATTTTTTTCAGTCTCCTACTTCTGTAGATTATTCATCCCTCACAAGACTAATTATTTGTTCACAAATATCTTTACCCCTGCTGCTCTGGTCTGACAGGTAATCGCTCTTTGAATCCCTAAGAGTTATCTTCATCACATAGAACTGGAGATCGATACTACTCAGCCTTCCTCCCCACTCTTTGGACCAACTTTATAATGTAGAAGCTGAGAACTGTGTCACAATACTGTTTCATACGGCTTCACAGTATACTGATTCAAACAATACTGTGGATCCAACTTTGCTTTGAACAGAAATAATACAAAAATACCATGCTTGAGTTAAAGGATGACAGCCAATCTGATTATCCAACCCTAACAAAATCAGGAATTTCCATTATATTTGGTAAGTGGTCTTATAGAAGATTATCAGTGGCTATAGGCATAGCATTTAGTCAAAATACAGCTCCCGCTCCACACAAAACATTCTGTTGGCTGTTAGTTATGCTGAAAATCTAAAGATTGTCAGGAATCAGAACAATTGGAAACTCACTGATTGTCATAGGGACCCCAATAAGGTGCTTTTCAGACCACTAATTCTGTGACCTGTATGAGCTGGAATATTAGTGGGTGGAGTCATCTTTTTCCTTCTTCTGCCAGTGTCTACAGGAAGTCATTTAAGAGGTGCTGTCTAGGGAATGCTACCAATTCCTTTAAGTTCTTCCTGTTGGTCAGCAGTTCATGAACGACCTTTCCTGCAAAGCCGTTTTAATGAAGAGATGTCATAGCAGAGTCTACTCGCGATTGTGGGTCTCTGAGTGCAGAAGACTAGGCCTTCTAAGCTCTAGTGCGGCTCACTTTGTGCTCATACAAAGTACTCTTTGTGCCAGGATTCTTAAGTGTTTAGTTATAGGCCTACCATTGACACACCAAAAACCCTGATTATAGAGGAATGGACAAAGGAACTGTAGGACCTTCATGCAGTAGAATATTATGCATCAATCAAAAACAGTGGCAGCGCTCTGAAACACTACCAGCCAGGGACAAACTGGGGAATGTTATGCTTAGCAAAGTTATTCAATCTTATAAAGAGAAATATTTACTATAAGTATTTACATGTATCTATTATAAGGAAAAATGGAGTAAGAGAAATGTGGTTTTTACACCAAAAGCTAAGTCTTTGATGACAATGAGGAGGCCAGGGATGGGGGTGGGAACAGGGAGAGGGGAGGTATAGGAACTTGTAGAGGGAGGGGAAAAAAGCAAGTGCACTACATTGGTGGGAGGGTTTAAGAGCTATTACTACTGATTTTATTCATTGAGATGGATGATGTAACTATATGGAATATGCTTCTTTAAAAAAAAAAAAGACAAAGACCGTGAAAGCTCACTGCCTTAATAACACCCTCCAGATTCCTCACCTCTTGGACCAAAGCATTGGGCTGAGTGGCTGAAACAGGAGGGAAACGTGTACGGCTGTTGAAGTGGACTTGGAGTCTTAGTGGTCTACAAGCTCATTCCAAACATACAGGGGAAAAGTTAATATTTCTTCAAAATATAGTTTTGGTTTTCATGTATGTCTTTGACTTACATTATAGCACATTCTCCAGGTAAATTACTTAAAATGTCCTTTGGTGATAACTGGGTAAGATAATGAAGAATGTGGCAGTGAAAAGGTATATGTGGAGGAGGGAATGAGTGAGGGAGTGATGTTCAGGGGAAAAGGGAAATTAGTGTCTTCTGGAGGCAATTAGAATCCATCAGAATGGGCTCAATAGTAATGAGAGTGGAGTTTATGTTTGAGACTGCAGCATAGGCAACCGGCATAAAACTATAATGATTAATTTCCTTTATCTATAATATATTCCCCATTACCACTTACACACACACACACACCCCAAAACCCTCATAAAGAACGCCCAATATACCATATATACTTGAGTATAAGCCATCCGAATATCAGCCAAGGCACCTAATTTTACCACAAAAACTGCATAAAAAATGAAAAACTTGGCTTATACTCCAGTAGACACAGTACTTAAAAACACTATTTATAATATGAAATAATTTAGTTTGTTCAAAAATTTCAAACATACAGGGTGAAAAAATTAATATTTCTTCAGTGTTAGTTTTAAAGCATGATACCCACCTTCGTATCTTTTCCAAAGACTTTAGAATGAAAACAAATCCAGTTTTCAGATACAAAGAGCTTGCCTTGGTACAGTATTTCCTTCTGCAAGGCACAGGTAAAGCCTGGGAACATATAAAGGTATGGCATAATTTAAAATTTCACTAAGGGAAAGCTTTCACATGCATATCTTTTGGTGACTCAGAGATGGGAAGAGACAGTACACCACTCTCCCCCTTTTTTCAGTCTTCTTTAGTGGATGAGAGCAGCCAAGACTAGTTTGCTCTTTAATTCAAAATCTTAACAACTTCCTAGGAAAATCAAAATGGAAAGGCAAGTCTATTTTTCTAGGGCAGAGATCAAGAATGGTGTTTTCAAAAATATCCTCTCTTTAGGAAGGGTGTCACCCCTGCCCTTCTCTTCCTGGCATTCTCCCCAATGGCTCCTTATGAAATAAATGGTCGCAGCAGGGGAGAAGCACACCTGCCTCTTTGGAGGGCAGGGCAGGAGTTCAGGGATCCTGAGAGAGGCCCCTTGCTGAACGACTGCCGGGCAGAGGAGCTGCTTAACTGGTTTTGGGGTCTGAGCAGCACACCTTGAGATTGCAGGTCCCCACACGTCTGTCCACTTACCTTTGTGTCCCCTTAGTCTTCTAGGTGGTACAGGAGCTACGTATTTGGCTTAAGTTGGTAATTCAACGCCCCACAAGCCACTCCATGAGAGAAAGATGTAGCAGTCGGTTTCAAAAAATATTTGGAAACGTGATGGGGAGTTCTCCTCTGTCCTATGTCAAGATGAGTGAGAACGGACTTCCTGGCAAGGGGGTTGGGAGTGGCCTCTTGTGCCCCAGGACTGCAATCTTAAAACCCAATCCAATCACATGTACCTCAACAATGAATTTGGAAGGCAATGGTGTCCTTCTGGAACCACCTTAAATTCTGCCAGATCAGATGGAGTTTCTCATCCACAGTCATTTCTCATTGTACTCTTACTTAGCTTTGATGGCTCTGCGTGAGATGGCATTATGTTGACATCATGACCGTCAGCAACTTATTCTCTTGGGTCACTCAATCTTGTGCCCTCCTTCTCCCCACATAGCAGATAACACCTTTTAAACCATTTAGCTGAAAAGAAGTCAAACATGTCAGAACTTACTTTGCCTCAGTGGTTCCTCAGTGGGGACATCAAGAAACAACTTGTGAAAGTGCATATTTGCCTTGTACTACAAGGAGAACAAAATACAGGCGTCATTGTTCTCACTTGTTTGTGAAACACACCAAATGTTCATTTCAACTCGAATCACCAACTTTCCCCGCTGCCCCACTTAACAGAATATTCAGGAATTCCTTCTCTCTGATCAGTCTCTGAGGACTTGATGGAAACGAGTGGAAGGCAGGGCATAGCGGGGGCGGTGCATCCTCCAGTATGACTGAGGACGTGCTGATTGGACATCCAGCTACACTGACAACAGAGCTGGTGGAGACCTAGGGCTGAACAAGAATGTGTCTGGTAGGAAACCAGCTCAAATCCAAGGCAGTCTCACTCACAGGGCAGGGAGTAGTTCTCAGGGCAACAAAGATCTAAGGGAGGCAGAAGAGTATAGTCATTAAAACTTTATACTGGGCAGGGACTGTACAGATGTGCTTTACACAATTGATGTATGTATATGCATGAACTGTGATAAGAATTGTATGAGCTCCTAATAAATTGTTAAAATTAAAAAAAAATTAAAAAAAAAGAAAATGATTAGGGCAAAGAATGTACAGATGTGTTTTATACAATTGATGTAAGTATATGTATGGATTGTGATGAGTTGTATGAGCCCCTAATAAAATGTTTTTTAATAAAAAAACAAAACAAAAAAACAAAAAAACCCCAAAAAACTTTATACTTGGACACATCTGAGTTTAAGGGTTGGTTGTACCTCTTATTGGGAAAAAGAAGAGGCTTCCTACAGTCTCAGAAACCCACAGAGGCAGTTCTACCCTGTCCTATAGGGTCCCTTTGAGTTGGCATTGACTCGATGATGGTGAAGGATAATAAGCATCTCTTCTTTGATGTGCAATCGTGGCCCAGGCACGTACCTCAGTTTCCTCGTTGTGTGTGAGAGGACAAAAACAATACTTGCCTCACAGCCGTAAAGCTTACAAGAGCACGCGTCTAAAGGACCTACATCCTAGGACTCCATCTGGTAACTGGGACTACTACTGTGAGGGCATTTCCTTAGAGGGACATGGCCAGGAGGCCAGAAAGATTTCACACCAAAGATGAACTCTCTGGGGGCAGTAGAGGACTCACGAATCTGAAAGGGTACCATCACTTCACAGTTAAGGCATCTCTTTCCACACTGACAACAAACGTACAGATGGCAATTTACAGTTTATGAAAAATGCTTTCACAAACATCGTCCTCTCAATAGCCCTGTGAACCTGATGTCCCCATTCCAAGAAGGAGGACCCAGGCCTCAGGGACACTGGCGGACTGACTGGGCACCACACAGCTGTTATGAATAGAGCCTCACAGGACACTTTTGATGGAAACGACCTACAAGGACAAGATTCGAAAGAGATAAACACAGAGAGGGAAGCACAAATATACCCTTGTATGTTATCCAAACAACCAGCAGTCTTAACAGAAAACTGGCCCATTATCGCCATAAACCAGAGCTAGAAAGCAGGCGATTCCGATGACAGATGGTCCCTGTAGATGACAGCTACTCCCCAGATGAACACCTTCTGTAGAGAGAGTCGATGCAGGCTATTTATGGAACACATTTTTACCCAGAGAATAGATTCCACTAAAGCGCGGTGTTGTAGGCTTTACTGAGATTCTGCTCTTAATGGCCCAGTGAGCACTTGCTTGCATACTTGATTAATTAAAAAAATTACCCCAGGCCACTATATTACACTATCAATACAGAAAGAGTTTTTAAAGAAAAATTGGAAGGGGGGTGGGTAGCACGGAGTGGGGGAATGGTGTGGACAGCAAACTAATTCAACAAAAACACCAACCAAATGCATGATGATCTTTAACTGTGTCCTGAAGAGGAAAAGGAACTTCAGTAAAGAATATTTGTTCCTGGAAGAATAGTGGAAACTTGAGAATCTGTCCTATATTCCTAATGTTTTTTGTATATTTAATAGTTATTGTGTGTGGCCAAAAGTTCCCCTCCCCCTTTTCAGATTTACATGTTCAAGTATTCAGGTGTGAACTGTCAGAAAAGTATTTCTAGCCCTATAGCCACACTCTGTGATACAGGACAGGACTCGGTACCCTTCGGGTATGTTTCAGGGCAGAACCAGAATGATGATTCTGCCCACAGGTTTGCTTCCTCTGTCTGGCAGGCAGGCGCCTTGTCAGACTCTCTCTATTTAATGCAAAGGTGTTACTCCTCTCCCAAACAAACAAACAAACAAACAAACAAACAAAACCCAAGCTCACTGCCAAGGCTCCATTCTGACTCACAGCCACCTGATAGGGCAGGGTCCTGTGGGACAGGACGCTGAGGACAATGGGCCTGCCCCTGTGGGTTTCTGAGACTAACTCTTCATGGGAGTAGGACCCCTCATCTTTCTCCCGAGGGGTTCCTAAGGTTGCTGTTGGTTTCAAACTGCCAAACATGCAACCACTATGCCACCCGGGCTCCGGACTTTCAGCAGCAGAGAATTTTGCTCCAGCTGGAGGCAGAAGAGGAAGTCAGGCAGATGGAAAGCGTGAGAGGAATTTGATAAGAGCCAGGTGTTTTGTACATTGCTAAGATTCAGGGACCATGGGGCCAAAATCGAAGAATGGCCTCCAGAAGCTGAGAAACACCCTCAGTTCACAACCAGGAGGGCCGTAAGTTCGGAGACTAACTCTTTACGGGAATAGAAAGTCTCGTCTAGTGGTTTCCAGCTGTTGATGTCCTGCGTGTCACCCACTACGCCCCCAGGGCTCTGGGCCCCGGTTAATTATTAGATAAGTACAAGGATCTGGTTTGGTCCCTGCAATCTGGGTACTTGCCAGAGTTTGGGATCAGAACCCAAGTACTCACTGTCCCAGTAGGTGTTGAAAGGTCCCTTGTGAAATGTGAGATTGATGAAAGACTGACTGCAGGAACTGCATCCTGGATTGGTCCTGACCTGCAGGAAGCTGCCTGCTTGGGTTCCTTCTGTCCACTGACCTCAACGCTTCTGTCATCCTCGGAGACAGTGCACATTCCTTTCCCAAATTACCTGGCTGGAGGAGGAAGACTTTTTCCTTTCAGTCTTGGCGTCCGTTTTGCTTTCTGTTTTGCAGTCGTTCCTATCCCCTGGCAAGGATGCCCCATCGAAACTGGACTTGGACCTGAGGAGACACAGCGCAGGGACTCGGTAAGACGGGATGGTGTGTGTGCTATGTCATGCCTTTTTTTTTTTTAAAATCCTTGGAATCATTACAGCAGAACGCAAGAGAGCCGGGAGCTCATTTTTCTCGTCTGGACATCAAGGATCCTTCACCCTGGCATTTCTCATAGCACAGGTCTTAGGAGGCTGGACTGATTGCAGCGGGCCGTGTCAAACTGCAAAAACGGCAAATTGTGGAGGGAGAAAGAAAATCGGAGTCGTGAAAGAAATGGTATCATTTCATAAGTATGTTAATCCGTCTAAAGAAGCGTCCTAGGCGCAAATTATTAAACAGAATTGCCGCTCGAGCTCCATCAAAGGATAATTTTGTTTCAGAATTCTATTAATATTTAACAAGGATTAATTTGAGTAGGCCATTGTGTTGAAATGCCTTGGGGCACACAAGACAGTCTCTGTCCAAGGAGCCTGGGCACAAATCAAATGTTAAAATAAAATAATAAAAAAGGCATTGTGCGCTTTAACAAACAGGGCAACCCTAGAAGTTAGGAGGGGACATATGGACAGTCTGTCTGGCGGGAGGGTACGGGAAGAGAATGGACAATGGAACAGAGCCGATTCACACCCCAGACCTCACAGGATGAGCAGAATGGGTCAGAGGGAGAGAGAGGCACAAACATCCCAGACTGGGGAAATCGCAGAAGAGCCATCAGCAGAGAAGGAACGCCTTTGAAAGTCAAGTCCTTGCTGTGCTTCCTCCGGCATTTCCTACTACGGTTCATTCCAACTCTCCTTCCCTATTTCGTAGCGGCATGAATGTACACATATCATCAGGCCTACAATGAAAAACATCAATTTCAAAGTGGAATGTATGTATGTTTTTTTTAGAGGTACGTAGATCAACCACAAGTTTTATGATAGACCTCCGTGGCTGATTTCTTGTTTGCTGGTTTCGGGGGGAGGGGGGTGCTGGCTCACGGCAATGATTGCACAAGGAGACTTCTAAAATGAGGCTCGTTTAAGGGAACATTCGGTTCAGAGCAGATTTCAGAATTTAAGATTTAAGAATTCAGGTGGTGTACAGGTGTGACGGAGGGGCAGAAATAACTGAGAAATAAAGGCTCAGGGTTTCTCTGCTGTGGCAGGATGGCCCTGACTCTCCTAGACGCCTTCCAGCCCCACAGGTAAAATTCCTCGTCAGTTCAAGGTAAATGTTTTAGGATGTAGCTCTGGGCCATTTCCTCTATCCACAGCTCTCCATTCTTTCAGAACACTAGGGCCTAGCTTATTTTTATTATTTTAAAGAAAATACGAGTGACGTTTGTCCCCTGCTTAAAAATAAAACTGTCTTTACATATATCCGGTCATTACTTTATACTATTTGCTGATTGGAATTTAGCCCCCGTGGTGATTCAAGTTACTGAATGCACATGGCAGGAATTCCGTGTCCCATGACCAATGGGCAAGTGGTCCCATTCTTGTGAAAAGCCACGGGCAGTTAGGTGGTGGAGCTGTCGTTGTTGTTGCCACCGAGCCTGTTCTGGCCCATGACGGCCCTGTGTACACACAGAACAACACACTTCTTGGTCCTGTAACATCCTCACATTTTTTTTTTCATTTTGAGCCCATTGTTGCAGGCCCTGTCAATCCATCCTGTTGAGGGCCTTCCTCTCCCTCCCCGCCTCCCCTCTACTTTATGAAGCCTAATGTCCTTCTCCAGGGATTGGTCTCTCCTGACAATAAGGCCAAACCAAAGTGTGGTGGATTTACTATGGGCAATTTCAAAAGCAACGCACGATCAGGGAGTCTGTCTGCATAGCCCTGACCTCTGAGAGTGGGGTGCATTTTAGATCGTGTTGATTTCTCTGTTTTCTCTGTAGTTCTCCTCACTTCCTACATGGGACTGTAGGTATGCCATGCCCCTTGGGAGCCACTGAAAGGGCGTCCACAGAGCAGTTTCTATTAACCAGGTCCTTCCTGCCCAGCTTCTTTCCTCAAGGATGGACGACAGCGTGGTACAGAAAGGGAGGACAGGGGGAAGGGGCCACCTGCCCTCAGGTGCCCATTCAAAGGGACATTAGACTCAAATGAATTTTTAGGTGCCAAAAATATGGAAGATGCCTGACTGAGGTAGCCAGAGGGGAAAGGGATGTTTTAAAAAGTTTTTCTTTTTTAATTGCTGATGAGCTGCCACTATCAATACCTATTCATCTTGAAGTCAGGAGTGGGGGAAATGCCACTTGGAGATTACCCTTGGGCTCTCATTCCCTCTGTTAGGCTCCCCCAGGGGGGCAATTTCAGTACTTGTCACAGGCACTATTTTCTATAGATAGACCTCTGGGTGCCTGTGAGCTGAGCCAGGGGTGCAGCGCAACATGGAATTGCAGGGCCCTTTATTAAAAAGACGGATTTCAAGACAGTGACAACTGATCATTACACCAAGCACAGGCCCGTCGGGGCGGCACGGCTCACTCTAAGAACACTCTTCTCATCAGGAGCCTGGGCTTGTGGGGAAACCAACAGTGTTTTTAAAGCGCCTGCTGTAACCAGTCCACAGGGGTGGATGATTCAAGAAATGGCATGCTTTGTGCTTCTGCGGGGAGAATCAGCTAGTGGGTGAGGCAAGGATCCGGACGGGAAAGCACTGCTGGAGAAATGGTTAGAGGAGGGACGTGACAAAGCAAACATGCAGGGAACATGGAGGGGTAACTGGGAGTCTCAGTCAGAGAAGGAACAGTTTGGAGAAGAGGAGGAACTTACGCTTGATCCTGAAGGAAGTATAGACTTGGAGAGGAGATATGGGCTGGGTAGCCAGGAAGGAAGTGAAAAGCAGGAGTTATTCAGTCATCCCTTCCAACATCAAAGTCACTGCCATCAAGTTGATTCTGACTCATAGCGACCTTATAGGACAGGGTAGAACTGTCCCTTTGTGTTTCTGAGACTCTAACTCTTTATGGGAGTAGCAAACTCTATCTCTCTCCCACAGATCAACTGGTGGTTTCGAATTGCTAACCTTGTGATTAGCAGTCCAACGGGTAACCCACTAAGCCACCAGGGCTCCTTAATCATCCCTCAGCAGAGGTCAAAGGACACAGAAGAAAGGCATTCTAACAGGTCTGAAGATAGGGGAAAGATCAATGGGTTCTCCACTTGGTAAAAATAAATAGCCACATTTTCCCATAATTGACTATAAAAAAAGGGGTTCCGAAGGTCAGCAGTTCAAATCTACCAGTCGCTTCACTAGAGAAAGGTGAGGCTTTCTGCTCCTAAGATTTACAGCTTCAGAAACCCACCGGGGCAGTTCTACTCAGTTCTATAGAGTCTCAATGAGTCCGAATCTACTCAGTGGTAGTGAATGTTAGTTAACCACTTTCTTCTAAAGCAACTTTATATCCCTACTTCTCCTTTCCACAGGGAAGAAGGCATGTATGTCATGGTGCCGCTGACAGCAAGAGGATTCTAGTATCAACTCCCTCCCAACCCCCTCCGCTCCCAGTCTTATACCCACATTAACCCATCATGCCTCACACCACCACCAGTGGCAGGAATCAGGCAGGCAGCTACCAGAAGTGTACGCATCCTGCCCTAAGGATCCCCAGCAGGCCCTGGGCCAGGCTTCTCCTCCACTCTTTCCAGTGGCTGCCAGGGCAGCGAGACTCCGGGTGTGTGCACACCCTGGGCAGGCCCCAGGGGCCTCGTGGGCAACCTGGCCAGCCCTTCCAGGTGCTTTCTAAATCCTTGGCCCAGACTGTGCCTCCCGGCTCCCTCAGTTAGCAGCATCGGTGTCTCGAGAAAGAAGAGGTGCACCTGGCCACTCCCGGAAGGAGACAAAGCCGCTGCTGACAAGAGATACCACGAAGCTTTCGAGAGGAATCAACAAGTCCTCCGAAGTCTGAGGACACTCAAACAGTAGTTTAACTTAACTCGATTTTGTTTTGAAGTCTGCCTGGAGCATGGTATTCTTGCAAGAAGTGTCTATTCGGGATCAAAGGGACGGCAGGCAGCACAGAGGAGCTTAGATAGACACCGTAGGGGACAGTGAGCACACGTTCCTGGGGGAGGAACAGCTCAGGAAAAGGGGGTGAGGACGGTGGCAAACTCCCAGAATGTAACCAGTGCCCCTGGGTTCTATGCCCTGAAACAACGGGGCTGCTGTGTATATCCTGGCAGTGTATGTTCTCCCCAGCAGCACGGACATCAGCGTCAAACTCTCCCATCTTGAGGGCGAGGGCGGGGTTTGCCTATAGAAACTGTGTGCTCCTTGCAGCAACCATGAAACAGGACACACTTGTCCCCAGCAACGCCGCCTCCTCCAAGCGGCAGGCAGCAGGAAGAGCTACTCAGAGGACAGAGGACTTACCGCTGGCAGACGAGTCTCTTCTGGTCCGGGGACTCAGCCTCGCTAGAGAGGGTGGGGGACAGGGCTGCGGGCGACCTACAGGCCTTCTTTCTCTCCTCCACACCATTCTCAGCCTCTGAGCTGCAGAAGAGACAAAAACGCTTCGCTTTACCCATCCAGAAGGGAGCGGAAGGAAAATGACGGCGTGGATTGATCTGCACTTCTCAGGGCTGGGCTCAGGTCAACGTGGCTGAGGGAGCCCTTTCCAAATTTCCATCCTCACCCTCCCGTGCTAGCACCCAGAGCAATAGCTGCAAGGCAGGCCACTTCACTTGTAAGTGCCCTACTGTGCGGGGCTGCTTTCCTCTTCCCAAAGCTCCTGCTTCCCGTGCTCCAATCACTAGTCTGCGCCCTTGCACTTCCCACTGCCCATTTCAGCTCAGCTCTGCCCTGCCTGGCCCAGGGCTGGGGTGGCACATCACGTGCAGCTTCCAGCCAGGTGTGAGCCTCTGGGCCGGGCACTCCCTCAGCCTTTGTTTGCCCTTCTCTTGTGTCACCCCACCTTTGTTATGGTTCTCTGGGTTCCACTTTTGGTGGCTGTTATTTTAGGCAGCACTACCTTAAGACATTTATAGGCACAGTAGGTTAGGTTTAGTCATTGGACAACATCTGCATGCAAGAGGCTGGGACAACAACCCAGTGAAGATTCAGGCACCCTCCACCTCAGTAAAATTTCTAGGGGTCCAATGGTGTGGGGCATGTTGAGACATTCCTACTAAAGTGAAGGATAAGCTATTGCATCTGGTGCCCCCCCAACTAAACAGGAGGTACACTGCCTCTTCGTATTATGGAGGCAACATAACCCTCATTTGGGTGTTCTACTTCGACCTATTTTTAAGTGACACAAGTGGCCTCCAATTCTGAGTGGGGCGCAGAACAAGAAAAGGCTCTGAGACAGGTTCAGGCTGCCGTGCAAGCTGCTTTGCCACTGGGACCATATGATCCAGCTGCCCCAATGGTGCTAGAGTGTCAGTTGTAGATAAAGATGCAGTGTGGAGTCTTTGGCAGACCCCTATTGGTGAATCACAGCGTAGACCATTGGGATTTTGGAGTAAAGTCTTGCCATCCTCTGCAAACAACTACTCCCCCTTTGAAAAACAGCTGTTGGCCTATTACTGGGTCTTAATCAAGACTAAACGCTTCACCATGGCCACCAGATCACCATGACGCCTGAGCTGCCCATCATGAACTTGGCATTGTCTGACCTACAGAGCCATAAAGTTGCACGTGTGCAGCAACACTCCATTGTTAAATGGAAGTGGTATAAACAAGATCGGGCCAAAGCAGGACCTGAAGGGACATGTAAGCTGCATGAAGAAGTGGCCCAAATGCCCACCGTCTCCACTCCTGTCACAGTACCTTCCTTCTCCCAGTCTGCACCTATGGCCTCCTGGGGAGTTCCTTATGGTAACCGTGAGTAGCACCACTCACTATTACTCCTAGTGATCCACTTGCAGTATTTTTTTTCTGTCCCAGCAACCCTATGTTCTTCAGGCCTGGAGGTCCTAGCCCCAAAGGAAGGAAGTCTCCCACCTGGAAACATAGCCCTGATTCCACTGAACTGGCAGCTGAGAATACCCCCCGGCCACTTTTGGCTTCTCATGCCTTTGGGTCAACAGATCAGGAAGGGTGTCACTGTACTGAGTGGTGGTATGATTGATCCTGATTACCAAGGAGAATTTGGACTGGTGTTACATAATAGAGGCAAAGAAGAATATGTCTGGAATCCAGGAGATCCCTTAGGCCATCTCTTAGTACTACCATGCCCTGTGATTAAAGTAAATGGTAAACTACAACAACCAAATCCTGACAGAACATCTAATGACCCAGAACCAGCAGGAATGAAGGTCTGGGTCACTCTACCAGGCACACCACCATGACCAGCTGAGGTGCTTGCCTAGCGCAAAGGTAATACAGAATGGGTAGTGGAAGAAGGTAGGTCTACCTATCAGTTACAACCACATGATCAATTGCAAAAACGAGGTTTGTGATTGTCAGTTTATCTTCTTTATATGTGCTTATTGAATCTTTCCATTGTTCATGCATGATGTCAGGTGTAAGTGTGATTCCATCAACGCCTGGAAATTATATATGGCTAAAGTATTGTGCGCAGTTGGCAAGTTGGCAAGGGGTGCATTGTGATAGATAGAGGCTTATTGTGCCCACCTGGCCAATAGGACCATGTGGGATTAATAAGGTCACAGTTTGATTGGAGAGCAAAGAGATACCGCATATCCTTGAGTATAAGCCAACCTGAATATCAGCTGAGGCACCTAATTTTACAACAAAAACTGCATAAAAATGTGCTAAAAACTCCACTTACAGGGACTTAATGTAGAGAGGAAATGTTTTCATGATGAAGGCAATGAATGTACAAATGTACTTTACACAACTGATGTATGGATTGTGATAAGAATTGTATGAGACCCTAATAAAATGATTTAAAAAAGAGAGAAAGTGAGGCAGCCCATAGATGCAGGAGATACCTAGATGAAATGGTTCATAGCCCATTGATGGCAACGTTTTTATTCATACAAAAGCACTTAAGGAGCCAGGCATTGTTCTCAGAGCATTATATGAATTTTCTGCTTTAATTGTCATCAATAAAATAAAGAAACAGAAAAAAGCAAACAAAAAATCTTGGCTTATACATGAGTATGTATGATAAATGCTGAGCAAGGCCCACCCCTCTCTCTTGCTCTCTGGTGATCGGAAGAGCACGTGGCTGTTTTAGCTACTTTTCTGCATCAACTTGTGAGCTACACTACCTGTGGGACAGCCAACCTGTGGATTGTGTCACTAGAGCTTGAGGTTCCTTCGAGACCTGCTTTGCCATGTTGCTGGTTTATACATTGCTGTGCTTGAGCCTGGTAGATCCTGTTGTCTTGCATTGTTTGAGTTTGATATCCCTTCTGGGTCTGCTTTGTTAAGCTCTTGAGCTGCTGACTGTTGGTGACCTGCCCTGCTGTTTGCTACCTGTGGGAAGACTGCTTGCATTGCTCTTGGGAAGACTCAGCTGCCTGTTTCCTTGACTTTGGACCTAGTAGCCCTTGTGAATGGAAAGTTTTAGTATATTAAGTGTTCCATGGAAGTGAGTTGAACTAAACCCTCTGTACTGCTTTGTGGACTAATTAGCTGTTATACTCCTTCATGCTGTGTCCATCACTATCTAACTATAAATAAAATCATAAGTGTCCTGGTTTTGTTTCTTTAGAGAACTCTGTCTGACACACACTTTCTAATCTTTATAGCCATGCAGGCTCAGAATGATTAACCCCATTTGACAGATTAGCAATCCGAGGCTCTCAGTTCATAGTATGAGTGTCCATCTGAACTTGGATTTAAACTCATGTCTGTTCATTTCTAGGCCTTAGTGTGCTTTGGACATGTTGGGAGAGACCAGTCCCTAGTGAAAGACATCATATCCGGTAAAGTAGGGGGACACAGCAAAAGAGGAAGACCCCAAATAGATGGATTGATGCAGTGGTTGGGGGCCTTTGAGGATGGCATAGGACTAGGCGATATTTCGTTTTGTTGTACATAGAGTGACTGTGGACTGGAACAACAATTGTGCTAAAGTGTCACTATCACATACACAAAATCTAGGTAGCCACTCCCCCTTGCCTTTGCCAGTTCTTTAATGGGACAACCCCATAGTGGAGTAAAGGTTTGAATAATTTTTATTCCGGCATGGCCCTGTGCTGCGCTAATTGTGTTATTAAGTTACATATGTTTTCGTGTGTCTTGAAGTGATTCCTCAGGCACAGAAAGGTACACCATAAACTAAATACTAAGCCAATCATTTGAGTAATGTTAGACACCAACCAGACTCTACCGTACTCTTCTGACTTATTTACAAATTAGACTGGAAGACAGACATGAATGAATTTCATGTATAGCCCCCATATGAATTAAATGAGACTTAAACACAGACAGGACTGAATCTCATTTGTAGGCTGGGACTGCCTGTGTACGGATACACAAATACGGGCATGTGTAAATAAGACCACACAGTATGCATTTTTGCAACTCGTTTTTCTTCGCTAAGTGGCTTCCTTGCGTTGGGAGCCATCTTGAGAGCAGCTAACAACAATATGGGATAGAACTTTAGTAGCCTCATGATAGTTTTTTCACTATGTATGTTTCAGTGTTCTATAGTTTACTTAACATTTCCCTGTAGCTGAACACTTAAACGCTACTATCTTCTCACTGCTGCAAAATATACACCTGTTGAAAAACAGTACGCACAACTGTGTATTTCTGAAAACTAGGAATAGAACTTCTGGATTCGCCTTTCGTTATGAAAGCTACCATCCACAGTCCTTCAGAGATCTGAGCAACGTCTGTACAAAAATATTATGACTTTTTCAAATTCAGCAATAGTCAGGCATTAAAATACCGCTTTTCTCTTTACAGATTGACAATGGTAATGTATTTTAATGTCTGACTATTACTGAATTTGAACACTTCATCATATTTTCATTTGAAATTTGTTTTTTCTCTGCGCATATTAATTGTCCGTAAAATAGTACACTTTTATTTTTAAAAGTCATTTACATTTTAAAAATTCAAATGAATTTCTTTAATTATATTATAAACTATATGTAATGAATGGAAATATCTATACATATTATAAAGAGGCTAAATGAGAGTTTAAAGCTTTTTCTCTATTGGCTTCATTTGATCGATTGCCACTCTAGAGCAGGCGATACTGTTGTACAATTGAATTCCTCAAGAAGCATTTCATTCACAAACAAGGCGATCCAAGGGTATGTCAGGACTGGAGTTCTGAGCGCTTCTGGGTTGTTTGGGTGCTAAGGGCACTTTGCTGGAGGAGAGGCTCCGGGAAAACTGGACATGCTACAGATAAAGAAGCAAATGAAGGGGAAGAACATCAAAATGGCATGTGCATTTGGAATCACAGCTCAAAGGAGCTGAACCTTTGTGGACCTAGAAGTGAGCTCTCTCCATCAGTTTCAGGTCTCTCAGAAACAAGAACTGCTTGACATTCACTTCCAAAGAACGAAAGGGGAGGAAGGAAGGAACGTAGTGAGGCGGTATGAAGGTGTTACACACAGCTCACATTTGGTTTGGTGTCAGATTGTACTGGGAAGGCCACACAAAATATACTTCTGGGGATGATGAAGACTGTCGTGGTCAGGGTTAGAGTAAGATATAAGGTGGCATTGCTGTGACTGATCGGCTACTTTTAATTTGCAGTGGGCAAATGGACTGCACAAGACCTCTTTAAAGTGTTGCAGGGTGAGGACATCACTTTGAAGACAGAGATGGGTCTGACCCAAACCAAGGGATTTCCAATTGCCTCATAGATAAGTGACTGTCGGACAAAGAATAAGGAAGCCTGGAGAAGAATGGATGCTTCTGATTTAAGGTGTTGGTCAAGAATGATAAAAGCTCTCTGACTGCCAGAAGAACACAGAAATCAGTTTGGAAGTAAGTACAACTAGAAGGCTCCTTAGAAGCTACATGTCTTAGCTTCTAAGACTTGTCTCCCATGCTGTGAACTTTCTTATCAGGGAAGACCAGTCCCTGGAAAAGGACATCGCACTTGGTAAAGCAGTTTAGTGATAAAGAAGAAAGTGGTAAAGGATCTCGGTGGATCCCGGGGCTACAATGAGCTCAAGCACAAACACAATTGTGAGGATGGCGCTGGGCTGGGCAGTGTGTTGTTCTGTTGTGCCCAGCGTGCTGAGTCAGAACCAATTCCAAGGCCCCTCACAGCAACGAGTCTAAAAGGGACAACGTGTTTGCTGCCTTCACCTTCCTGCCTCACCACAGGCAGGAAATGCTATCAGTTAGGTAAATTTATCCTACTCCTTTTCACAACATGTGAAAATTCCAGCCCACACTTGAAGCCCCACTGTGTAGAATTCAAGACCAACTATATTTGGAAAGAGCATTCAATGAAGAATCTCTGTAGATGGTTGGCAATGCCTGGGGAGTGTGAATAGTTTACACACTCTGCTCCTAACCACAAAGTTGAAGGGAACGTGAAAGAAAGGTCTGGCAGTCAACTTTCGAAAAACCAGCCAACGAAACCTCTATGGAGCACAGTTCTCCTTCACCACACATAGGGTGGCCCTAAATCAAAATCAACTCCACAACTAGTGGTTGTTTTGATGATTGGTGCTCTCACTTTGTGGCTGGAATTTCTCTTCTCCTAATTAGATCAATATGTAAAGACCGAAATCTGACTTTAATTCTGCTTTAGTTCTTCTGAAGAGCACTGAAAACACTCGGGGATATTGAAAAAGCTTAGTCAGTAATTGAATTGAACTAGTTCGTTAAATTATATTTAAATATATACATCAAGACTACAGAATTGTACTTGTGAAAAAAAAGATATGTGGATGACCTTGAAATATTATTAGAAAAACACTGCTTTGGCCTGAATGAAAAAATGACTTTATTTGAAGTTAGCACCAAGTTTAATGTATGGACACAGAGGGTGGTCGTGCTACCAGGTGCCGTGGGCATTCCCCTTGCCTCTTCCTCCCAGCCCTCCATGGTGTGTACATCGCTGTTGGTGTTGCTGGGGGTCAGCTAGTTGGTTCCAACTCATAAGGACCCTACAGGCAACAGGGAAACACGACGCAGTCCTGTGCCAGCCCCACCATTGTTCTTATGTTTGAGCCCATTGCTGCAGCCACTGTTGATCATCTTCTCAAGGGCCACTCTTTTTTGCTGCTCTCTACTTTACAAAGCCATGACGTCCTTCTCCTGGGACTGGTTTATCCCGATAACATGTCCAAAGCACATGAGATGAAGTCTCGCCACCCTTACCTCTCAGGAGCATTCTGGCTGTACTTCTTCGAAGACAGATTTGTTTGTTCTTTTGGTATTCTGTGGTACTTGCGGATTCTTCTCCAGCACCACAATTCAAATGCATCTCTTCTTTTGTAGTCTTCCTAGTTCAATGTCCGACCTTCACAAGCACATGAGGCAATGGAGAACACCATGGCTTGGGTCAGGCATACCTTAGTCCTCAAGGTAACACCCTTGCATCTCAACACTCTAAAGAGGTTTTGTGCAGATTTATCCAATGCAATGTGTCATTTTATCTCTTGACAGCCCACTTCCATGAGCATTTATAGGGGATCCAAGGAAGATGATATGCGTTTACATCACTACTATGCTTCAAAAAATAACAGGCAGAAATCTACTTTAAATCTATGTTAAGAAATATACTTTAAAGAGCAGAGGGGGCTGCTCTTTAAGTAGGGGGACACATTGTTCCAAAATCTATCTCAATGTTCACTCAAATGTTGACTGGATTCTAACAAGAGTCAGATGAAGGCTGAGCACCAGAACCATCACTGCTCTTGATGGACACATAAAAAGCCGCCTTCTGTGTACATAGAAGAGCCACCCTCCTGAGAGCCAATCCGAAAAAGGTGTCCCTGTGCTTGGCTGCAGCCACACTGACACGACCTGGCAGAGGAGAGGTCCCCTAGCTCTGGGCAGAAGCAGGGTAGCACCAAGGTGCAAAGGAAGACAAATGTGGCAGGATTTCTGCTCCTCTGCTTGGGCACCTTTGTGTGGTGTACCACGTGCTAGCCACATGTGGTAGTCCTCTTAGGGACCCGAGGTTAGCCCCAACAAGGACCCAGTTGGCCCAGTAACAGAACATACAGGTATGCTCCAGGGAAAATAACTTCTTTCCACGATTCACTGCTCATGCTGAGGGCTGTCGAGCGGAATCTGAGTCAGAGTCTGTCGTGGATTTCAGAGGAGAATCGCTACAGGGTTGTCTGGGGCATTACTGTTATGGGTGCTGACCGCCAGGTCTTTTTCCCGTAGAGCTACTGGTGGATTCGAACTGCTAGCCTCTTGGTTAGCAGCCACGTGTTTAATCAATGTGCCACCAGATTCCTTTACTAGAGATTTACCACCTAGCTTGGGTTTTAACCCTGTGCTTATGCTTCCGCACTGATGCACTTCTAGACGACTCAACTCAGAGCTGGTTACACGCTCCACAAAACTTGCCACCCCACGCAGTCTCTCGAGGCCATAGCTGGGGGCCTTTTCCTGGTGGTGGACTGGGTTATTTGTTGGGCTACTAACCTAAAAGTCAGCACTTGGGAACTCCCAACAGCTCCATGGGAGAACGAGGAGGCGTTCGATTTCCGTCAGGAGTTAGTCACAGACACCTACAGGGGCAGTTTGACCCTGTCCTAGAGAGGGTTGCTTTGAGTCAGAATTGACTCAATGGCAATGAGTTCAGGTTTGGGTGTGAGCAAAGCATCGCTGCCTTGGACAGTACACTCCACCCACTCCCAGTGTCTTACTATCCCACGATTAGACCAAGTTCTTTAAAGGCAGCTAACTTCTGTTTTTGGTCCCTCTCCCTGTACTCGCCCTCAGCCCAGCGTTTTGCTGACATGCTCATTTATGTGTGTTTATAGGATCCATCGTGCAGTGTTTCAATGAGGAACCGAAAGGCATCAATAGGCCAATCCAGCTCTAGGACTTTGCTTCCTTACTGGTGCGACCTAAGCGCACAGCAGTCACGTCCTAACAGAGGCAGGCTAATCTTACACGGTCTCCTTCCTTCTGCAGCATAGGCAGCAGGAGACTGAAACGGTTTAGTATCCACGTGGCAGAGGTGTCCCTCGCTGGAGAGGGCTGAGTGTGGGAGGCAAAAGTCAACAAGGCCTCTCAGTCATTTTCAAGTTGTTGTTGGTGGTGCTGTAAGCGGCCCTCGTACGACAGAACCAAATGCCACTCGGTCCTGCACCATCTCACAATTGTTCTTAGTTTGAGCCCACTGTTGGTGCCACAGTGGCACCCCTCTCCTCGAGGGCCTTGCTCTTTCCCAAGCACGGTGTCCTTCTCCAGGGGCCGCTCTCTCCTGACCACGTGTCCAAAGTAGGTGCGATGAAGTCCTGCCAGGCTTGCGTCTAAGGAGCACTCTGGCCCTACTTCTTCCAAGCCGGGGTTGTCTGTTCTTTTGGCAGCCCAGGATACTCTCGGTAGTCTTCGCCAGCACTATAGCTCAAATAAGCCAACTTTCCTTTGGTCTTCCTTAGTCAATGTCCAACTTTCACGAGCATATGAGGTGATTGAAAATACCGTGGGTTGGGTCAGGCAGATTACTTCAGGCACCAAAGTAATCTCCTTGCTTTTCGACACTGCAGCGGATTTACCTAGCCTTCAAGTTACTGCCAATGAAATTGAATTCTCCCTGGCAAGGGAGATTCAATAATATAGGTTTCATTTAAATCATGAAAAGAAAGAAACCAGAGTTTATTTTAATCAAGAAGACAAAACTTTTTCAGGGATATTAACTAACAGCCAGCTGAAAAAAAACAGAGCCTTCTATTTCAACAAATATTACTGCAACCGTGCCTCCCCACAGGCTGTTCGGAGCCTGGGGAGGAAGGTAGTGAGCTGCGCACCGCTCTTGAATGCTAGAGGGGCAGTGGAACAGCGTCTGGGATCAGGGAGGATCAACCCTCATGTGCTGGGCAGGCTCTTCCTTTTCCGGTCCCTGACCACCCTTGGCATCGGTCATGGGCCCTGCCCGCTCTCGAGCCAGCAGGCTTTCAGAGCAGTGAGAGAGGCAGTCGGGCTTGCACCGACTAAGCCTGATGTCACCCATGAGGAGAGGACATTTTTATGAGCAGTTAGCAAGCGCTGGCTTCCATAACACACTGCCACCCGCCACCCTGTTACACAACTGAGAGACCAAACCCAAACCCAAACCCAAACCAGGTTGGGCAATCCTTTGCGACACTCATATACTCGGCACTGCCCGGAACTCATTAGTCTGATGAATGTTTGGGATTTTCATCATTTTTCAAAAGTGGACCTCATACACGGAGACGTCTACCACTCCCCTGCAGGTGGCCACAGGGATGGCCGAGCTGAAGGTGGGTTCAGCCATCTGTCTCCGCCGATGCATATCTCCTGCCTTTTATGTTCAGCCAGAGTCACATGCACATCAAATAAGCAGCTAGCCGGGCAGTAGTCATAACTACGGTGCATCTCAGGTGAATAACATCATATATCTCATTTAGTCCCGGAAGCTGTGTTTCTTTCTAATTATAGTGACGTCCCTTGTGGTTGAAGTTAAATTAGTCTAAGATAAGATATTTAAAAAGGCCTCTAACTTCCCTTAAGGCAGTAGTGTGGGGGCAGTCTTGGTTACCATTTGAAAAGAACCCTAAGTGATACAAATGGGTGACACAATCAGCTGCTAACTGAAAGGCGGGGAAGTTCTAGTCCACCCAGAAGCGCCTTGAAGAAACTAGAACCAAACCAAATTCACTACCATGCAGTTGATGCCAACACCCGGAGACCCTACAGGGCGGGAAGAACTGCTTCTGTGAGTTTCTGATTCTGTGACTCTGTGCCGGCAGTGGAGAGGCCTGTATCCCCCAGGAGCGGCTGGTGGGGTCCAGCTGTGGACCTTCTGGTGAGCAGGCCAACCCATCAGCACTGTGCCACCAGAGAGGCCTCGTCATCGGCTTGAAGTATTAGCCATCGGCCACCCTCGGGAGCAGTTCCACTCTGGCACTCTCGAGGGGGGGTCAGTTTGATGGCAGTGGATCACTAGTATCTTTTTTTTTTTAGAACCCCGCCACCATTTCCTGAAACCACAGAAGCTTGAGATGTGAATTGAAGATACGAGGACCACTGTATAGCTTAACCTCTGGGAAGGAAATCACTGTGGCCCAAAGACAATTCTGTGAAAGTGAACCGTTGCCGAAAGGTTTGCCCTGGAATCTAGGCCGCACTTGATCTTAGCCAAAAGGGCGAGAAGTGATGGAGTTTAGGCGGTATCTGGATTCTCCGGTTTTCCCCTGCTGTGCTGTCTGCTTCTCTGCTCTCCAGCTGACTGGCAAGGGCTGCAACACCCAGGAAGCAAAGAGTTGCATGGTAGGGACAGGAGATGGTGCCAGGAAGGACTCAGGTGCAGGAGTCAAAGGACAGAGACAGGGAGACATCCTAGTAACTGGAAGAAGGAAGTCGGGCGGGTGTGCCGAAGGCACCGGAGTTGCTGATGGGAACGAGGACTGCTGGGAGATACCGTATCTTCTCCAATTTCACAACCTCAGAATCTCTCAGACAAGATTTTTATGTCAAGAAGCAGAGCCTCCCGGCTACAGTTCTGACACTGTATGTATGTTCATCTGGAATTTTGTTTGCTTATCTAGCTATTTATCTGTTTATTATTTAAATGGTTTATTTCTGAGTGGGTACTATCAACTTCAAAAGTTAGAGACAGAAAACCAAATCTCCCTTCCACTGAGGTTTCAAAGTTGCCAAGTTTTATTCACACACACACACACACACACACACACACACACACACGAGTATGCTAGCTACACCTTGCTTTTATTTATTGATTTTAAAGATGTATTTATTTATAAATAGAAGTATCCATTCATATATTTAAAGCACTCACTTTTGGAGCTCTTTCCTGTCCACACGCAGGGCTTCCTCTTTCTTTCAAATGACCGCATAGAGGTCCATTGTGATGGATGAACCACAATTCAACCATTTCCTTATTGATGGGCAGGGAAGTGGGTTTTGGTCTTTTGCAAATATGAACAACAATGCAATAAATGTCCTTGTGTATTATTAAGTGTATGAATATAGTCATCAGAAAACTTCCTGGAAGTAAAACCGCTGTGTCAAAAGGTGCACAGTTTGACTTTTCTTATATTTATTGGCAAATGGCACTCAGTAGAGGCTTGATGAAGGGCCCCTTGTGGTGCAGCGGGCTGTTACCCATTGGGCTGCTAACTGCAAGGTCGCAGTTTGAAACCACCAGCTACCCAGAGGGAGAAAGACTGGGCTTTCTACTCCCACAAAGAGTTACAGTCTTGGAAATTCACAGGGGAAGTTCTACCCTGCCTTACGAGGTCGCTGTGAGTCGGTATCAACATGATGGTAGTGAGTTTTGACTGTGAGAGGTTTGGTGAGTCATCATGATATAATATATAATACCACATATACTCGAGTATTAGCCGACCTGAATATCAGCCCAGGCACCGTATTTTACCACAAAAAACCACATTTAAAAACTCAGCTTATACATGAGTATATATGGTATTTATATTCAAAAGTGCTTATCACAGGACTGGGCAGATAAAATATGGATTTTGGTAGTGGTCAGTGCTAAATTTTCTAAACTTTACAAATGTATAAATCCTAGTCTAGTTATAATTTAAAATTTTCTCTTAATGAGTAAGTTTGAGTACATTTTTACAGATTGGAGAGCTTTTCATGTGTCCTGCTCTGTGAACTGGTTACTCGTATATTTTGTCAATTTCCCCAATGGCTTGTTGATTGAGATATTTAATTCAAACAATCCTGCATCGCAGATTCTTGGCAATATTCTAGAGTTGACTTAAATAATCTTAAATATTTAGAAAAGTTTAATGGACACCAGCGGTCATCATGACATTAAAGCCAAACCTTAATGATAAACATGATTTCCCGGCTTTGATCGTCTTAGTGAGAGACAGATCAAACCAAACCAGTCTTTGTTGACTTCAGCAGAACTTAATAAAATCTAACAGATTTTCATTTTAAGAGAGAGATCAGAGAATAAATGTCTGCCTCTCTCTTTTTTCATCCTGAAGTCTGTTAAAATGAATATGAAGGAAATAATAATCTCACTACAAAAATGGAGATAAACTATCAACAAAAATGCAATTTCCCCCAATTTTAGAAAATGTCATACTAACTAACCCACACACCAAGAGTTGAGGAAGCTCTGGTCCAGATTATTGGCAACAATAGACACGGTACCTGAATGGTCCTTTCAAGGACCAGACCAAATCAAACTCAGTGCCATGAGCCAGTGCTGACTCAGAACGAGCCCCTGTGGGTTTCTGCGACGGCAACTGTCTATGGGAATAGAAATCCCAGTCTTTCTCCCTGGGAGTGGCTGGTGGTTTTGGACCGTGGGCCATGCAGATGGAAGCCCAGTATATAACCACTACACCACCAGGGTACCTAAATAAAGATGGAGGTGCACATTTCTTTATCACAAAAGGTGAGGATTCAAGTGGATTGAACAAATGATTCAGCCTGATATGTTATTTAAAGATACAAATGTATGCAAATAAGAACTAGAAAAATGGATTTCCTTATTTAAAATTAGGAGGACAAGAAGAGCGACAGGGAGTCAATATAATGAGGTGATTCTTTCCCATAAAAAATTAAAAAGTTAGGGGAAAGAAAGAGTTGCTGATACCAAGGACTCAAGTAGAAAGAAGTTGTTTTGGAAATGTTGATGGCAACATATGTACAAGTATGATTAATACTATTGAATGACGGATTGTTATAAGATTTGTAAGAGCTCCCAATAAAATGATTAATTAAAAAATTAAAAGTCAAAGGATAAAGCTTAAAATTGATAAAAGAAAGCGAAAGGTCAATATTGTTTTTATAGATTATGAACTACTCAAGTATCATTTTAAGTAGTAGTTGAAGTAGGAAGCTTATGAGGTATGGGGGATACAAAGGATTAAGTTCCTTATTAAATTTTAATCTCTTTTATTTTGTAAATGTTTAACAATGAAAAAACAACAGCTTTATTGGTATCCTTTAGAGAGGCAGTAAAATATAGAATGTACAATAAAAACGATGGATTTACTCTCTTCAAATTTTGGTGTACCTACTACATGCAAACCCTGATGGCAGGGGCTATGTTCCCAAGAGACTTTCCTTTTCTCGGGATTTTAGCTTAACATGTAAATGAAGCCCAATATCGGCCATCAGGGATAGCTGCCTCGGGAAGGAAGAAATCTCTTCCTTGGAAAAGAAGAGAATCAGCAAAGCTTTGAGGAAGATCTAAGCATGGTTTTGTGGGAGTGAGAGGGATAAAATGTGTTTTCCAATTCAGCAAAATAATGTAATTGTCAGAAATAATCTCCATACAAGAAGCCACTTGTCAAAGAAAACAATAGAAATAAATAAAACAATTCCTTCTGATGGGTAAACCAGCCCTTCCATTATTGTGGAAGTCATCTGTGCCACCTCTCTGCCCAAAGAAACAGTGTAATTGTGCAATGCTTATTATGGAAGGCTGGACCTCTACACTGCACGCAGCGAGATTTGTAGAGACGCCAAAGAGCATGAGAAGGACAAGGAAGGTCTTAAGCACAATTATGCAGATGAGGAAGAGTCATACATCACACCAGGAACATCTATCACAGTGGTTCTCAACCTGGAGGTCGCGACCCCTTTGGGGAGTCGAACGACCCTTTCATAGGGGTCGCCCGATTCATAACAAAAGCAAAATTACAGTGATGAAGTAGCAACAAAAATAATTTTATGATTGGTGGGTCACCACAACATGATGAACCGTATGAAAGGGTCACGGCATTAGGAAGGTTGAGAACCACTGATCTATCAGGTTTTTGTTTGTTTTTGAACCCCCTGGAGGATAGAAAGAACTTAGGGTTTTATGAACTATGATTCCTAATAAGAGAGGGTTACTTTTATTTTATTTATTTACTTTATTAAAAGATCATTTTATTGGGGGCTCTTATAACAATCCATACATCAACTGCATTAAGCACATTTGTACATGTTTCTGTTATTATTTTCTAAACATCTTTTTGCCCGCTCTCCCCCCTTCCATCCTAGTAGCCCCTTGATAAATTATAAATTATTATTATTTTCATATCTTACACCGACCACTGTCTCCCTTCCCCCACGGTTTCTGTTGTTTGTCCCCGTGTGTGTGTGTGTGTGTGTGTGTGTGGTTATGTGTCAATCATTGCAATAGGTTACCTTGTGATCAGTTTCCCTTTTCTGCCTTCCTCTCCCCACCTTCCCCCTACCTCCTGATATCGCTACTCCTGTTCCTGTTCTTAGATTCCATGTGTTGTGAGCTCTTATCTCTATCTGTGGACATGCTCCAGTCCTAGGAGGGCTACTTTTAGATTGCATATGGTTGGAAGTAGGAATTAGTTGAAGATTTTAAAACAGAAGGAATGAAACTAAGAAATACGACATGCATACCAAGTGTCCACTGTTTCCCATACATACACCACGAGTGGTTGTTGAGATACGCGCTTTGGAAAGATGATCTGTCTTGGTGTGTCAGACTAGGGGAGGGTAAGGCTGGAGATAGAAAGAGATGACCATGGACAGGGTTGGAGGAGCCCGTGGAGGAGCAATGAGGGCATGGAGACCAGGCACGGCTATGATTTGTTCCAGGGAACATAGAAGCACTCCAGAGGAATCACAGTTGGTGGAACACCTTTGCAAACCTAGTTTTAGACATAATAAACACATGTAGAACTGTATTTTAAAACACGAAGGTCCACCAATAGGATTACTGACAAACTAAACAAAACAAAAAAAATCCCAACTTCACTGCGGACCCAGTAGGAGCGGTAGGCTTGCCTTCGTGGCCTTTACAGTTGAAAGCTTCTGTTCTCATGGGGAGTGGCTGGTGGTTTGGAGGTGCTGACTCCCCAGTTAGCAGCCTATCATGTCCCCACTGCACCCCCAGGGCACCATCAGACAAAAAAAGCGTGTCCGGTTCTGAAGAGGAAGGCTTCTGCCGGGTGCGGAGACACAATGGGCTGCAGCTGACAGTACCATGCAAATCTCAGCTGCCACAGGAGGGCTGGTGGATGAGATTCAGTCCCCCCTTTAGATCTACTCCCAGTTCAGCTCGGTCAACTATTGCTTTTCTTTCAAAGCCTAAGGCAAGTCACACAACTTCCAAAAGCATTGAATTGTCAGGATTCTGGTTCTGAAAGGAACAGACACCCAAGTCAAACTAGTTTATGTGACATCAAACCAACAAAACACCACACGGACTTTTGTCACTGCTTTAAGACGGACTCCGCAGGAGGGAATAACTGCATCTGCAGAAACCTCTCTGAAATCCTGGGGACGCACTGCACATCTCCGGGCTCTCCCTCACCGAGTGCTCTGGGATATCAATGCCCAATTCATCCCCCAGAGATGCCTCCGTTATGTCAGGCCACTGCGCCGGAGCAACAATGACTCTCTGTGGAGCATCACACGGAGGCCTCCGACACGAGCCGAGGCCCTCCACGGTCCCACAGTCTCCGCGACTTTTCAAAAGGAACTGCCCACATCAGCCAGGCTGCCTGCCCACCACAGCCTCGTTTAATTACCTCGTGCTCGAGTCTCAATCGATCATTTCACCCCCTCTCATGCTCTCTCAAAAATCAGTAAAACTTTATCCGCTTCTATTCTTTCGCCATTAACAAACAGTAAATTGGAGAGAGCAAAAACGTGTCGTGTTCACAGTTCTGTACATCATTCTTGTTTGAAACCCCCTCTGCTCCTTCCTACGGGTCCACCACTCCAAGTCCAGGCCCAATCCAAACGGCACCCCCTAGCCTGTGGGCTCCTATTGGCTTTTAATGCCCATGTCTGTAGACAAGAAATTAATTGCTGGCGACCGGAAAGCCATTAGCATTTGGTTGAATTATACATGTGAAAAATATTGAATTGACAAATGTTGGGTTTTCTTTATTTTTTACAACAATAAAAGGCAATAAATCATTCCCCTCGCCATCAAGTTGATCCTGATGACCTTTCAGGACAGAGCAGAACTGCCCTCTGGGATGTCCAGGCCTGTGATCTTTATGGATGCCGACTGCCTCTGCTTTCTCCTGGGAGCAGCTGGTGGCTTCCCACGACTGGCCTTTATGCGAGCAGCCATGGTTCTAACCCCTGTGTCGCCAGGGCTCTGTGGTAAATACTACAGTGATAAATAAGTAAGGAAAGAGCTAAGGGCTTGGGCTTCCATTTTGCTATATCAAAACCCGGCAACGCACCTCCTTGTCCATTGTGCTTGGCCAGTCCTGTGGGAAAGGAGGCCAGATTGGGAAAGGAGAGAAAAGTGCGCCAGCCTTGCCATTAGGCCAAGGGGCCCTGATGGCACTGTCCGGTCGGTCCGAGTTGGACTGCTGGCTGCAAGGTCAGTAGTTTAAACCACCAGTTGCTTCGCAGGAGAAAGATCATATTATCCACTCGCCCAAGGATTTACATGCTCGGGAACAATGGTCACAATTAATTGGAAATAGATACGTTGGCAGTGGGTTTTGGGGTTTCCATTTTCCCATCACTGAATCAGCATCGTGTACAAAGTGTCCTTCAGCCCGATCGCTGGCTAGGTAGCAATAATTGGAAACCAGATGGAGATGTGAAATGACGGTGTTCGTTGTTGGAAGAACCAACCATACGAGGCAAGACTATAATCAAGCTAAACAACTTCTCGGCAGTGGCATGTTGAGGCCAAGCACAATTGGAAAACGACAAAGGAGCATTACAAGTGAAGGCATCAAGGAGATAATGGACTTTCCCATCCTGAGGAGAGGCAGGCTGATAGCTCCTTCTTGCTATCTGCACCTTCAGTAAGGACGCAGCACCTCGCCTGCTGCACTTCTCAGCACTAACCACACTTATACAACGTACACTGCACACGTCTCCTTCTAATAGAATGTAAGCTTCCCCTGCACACGTCTCCTTCTAGTAGAATGTAAGCTTCCCCTGCACACGTCTCCTTCTAGTAGAATGTAAGCTTCCCTGCACACGTCTCCTTCTAGTAGAATGTAAACTTCCCCTGCACACGTCTCCTTCTAGTAGAATGTAAGCTTCCCCTGCACGCGTCTCCTTCTAGTAGAATGTAAACTTCCCCTGCACACGTCTCCTTCTAGTAGAATGTAAACTTCCCATGCACGCATCTCCTTCTAGTAGAATGTAAGCTTCCCCTGCACGCGTCTCCTTCTAGTAGAATGTAAACTTCCCCTGCACACATCTCCTTCTAGTAGAATGTAAGCTTCCCCTGCACACGTCTTCTAGTAGAGTGTAAGCTTCCCCTGCACACGTCTCCTTCTAGTAGAATGTAAGCTTCCCCTGCACGCATCTCCTTCTAGTAGAATGTAAGCTTCCCCTGGGCAAGAAGTTTAAACAAGCAGACAGATTGGCATGTCTGTCTTCTTTCCCTTATTTTTTGAAGATTTTCTTTTGCCAGAATATTATTAAAGTCTCTTTACATTGAATGCTTACAAAGCACTAGAGATGATCTATTAGACTAAAGTTTGGGCCTGAGGATATGTTTAGAAAAGAACTGGATTTTAAATATAGAATGAAAAACTTGCCAAATCAAAATAGAAAGATAGGAATGTAAAAGAATAGGGCATGGAGTCCAGGAAAAAATATTTAGAAAAGTGAAATATGAACAAACCATCAGCTACTGGCGCCAACTGAAATGCGCCTCAGACACATTCGAAATAACTAGAAGTTCAAACCTAGGCTATGGAAAACAATTGGATCCTGGGGTTGTTATTATTATTATTGTTTGACGTTAGTATAGAAAAAAGTATGTTATTTTACAGAAAAGTGCATGCAGGTGGATAGATCTGACCTCCTCGGGCTTCCCTATTGCCATGAGACAGGAGTCAGACAAGCCTCCATGCTCCATCCTTCTTGACCCATTCCAACACCAACCATGGCTCCCACACCATCCTACATCAATGCTGGGTTCGAAAATTAGCTGCCATGACCACACAGGGCTACTGGGCAGTACTACTCATAAGTAAGGGTATTTATCAGAGCAGGTAATAGGTTACCACAAGTCAGGATCAGCAAACAATAGAGATATAGTCATTGAGCTCCTCAGCCAGCAGCCAAGTCTTTCTCTGGTTCTTAGCATCTCAGCCACCTGGGTTTGTTGATCATCACAGGCCAGGATTCACCCACGAGTAACTTGGAATAAAAATCCTTGCAGTATCATCCTACTGTGTATAAAATGAGCCCTCTGAGAAACAGGTGAAGGGATCTAGTTACCAGCAAGAGCCAGGAGTGGAGTGTGTCCTCTAGACCCGAGATCTGCAAGCAGTGAACCTCCTGAATCCATATGACAGCTACAAGATCACAGGAGCAGCAGCAGAGCAGAAGAGCCTGACCATGGAGCACAGTGATGGACTTCCCAACTCACGGGCAAATAAAGCTGGTGCTTCTGTGCAGAAGGCTGCGCTGTGGAGTAGGGAACCCTAGGCACTTAATTGGGGAAGGTGGACTTGCTGACCCATGGACATGGAGCTGAGTACCTTCAAGCTGAGATTAATTGGAGTGGGGTGTTTCTGGACACTTAATTCAGGGAATTAGGGTGGCTGATCTTAGGCAGATGCCTCTGGTTGAGGCTCATAGCAAAGTGGTATGCCCTTTGGACATTTATGAGCAGCCTGGACAGAACTTTCTTTCTATTTTTCTTAAGAGCTACACACAAAATAGTTTTTATTCTGGATTGAACAAAATTTAAAGTCTAAACAAGCACTGCCCATAAGATCCAAGGTCATGATCTTTAAACAATTTTTTATTAAAAGATCACTTTATTGGGGGCTCTTACAGTTCTTTTTTTGCTCTTACAGTTCTTTTTTTTAAACATTTTATTAGGGACTCATACAACTCTTATCACAATCCATACATATACATACATCAATTGTATAAAGCACGATCTTTTCCAATTACTGCTTAATAGCTGCGGCAAAGTCTGAGTGATCTTAAATGTGTCGGCATGTTTGGCACTTACAGACAATGATGAAGACGTACAAACAAACGACCACGAGTTCACATTGGACAGACTTCTGACATCTGACAACCCCTGGATAATAAAGCCCTCTAATGAAAACCCCAGCACAGCTGCCTTTAGACAAAGAAATGCCACAGGAACTTGTGTTCTACGAGGTTGGAATCGGGGGAAGAGACTCAGGGTAAAATAAGTCGTCGCCAGCAGGTCAAAACTGAAATCCATCAGAAGTTTTCATCTGGGCGAATGTGGGACTGAGGGATTTGATCTGGACTGGATTGGAAAGTTTTCTCAATATTCAACTGCTATTATACATAGACCTCTTTCTTAGATGCATATGAGTGTCTATGGATGTGTTTCTCTAGTCTACCCGGACTAACACAAACCCCCTACCCCCACTCAGTCGCCTACTTCTTGTCTCTATGGGTTCATCAATCCTGGGTTTCATATACAGGAAATCACGCAACAACAATTCAAGAGGGCTACCCAAAATGACAAAAATACATCAGAGATTAAACCCCAATATGAAAAAAAAGACAAAAGTATTGAAAACCAGATCAGGCCCAACATGCATCAGAGGGGGGATTAAGCGGCCAGGTTTTCACCAGTCACATCAGGTTTATCATTTTGATCTCCTACAGTCTTCTCTCTCTGTTTGCTAATCAGTTTATTCCCATCCCTCAATTATAGACAGAGGGAAATCACTTACTTCCTGTGTAGATCTCACCCATGTATATTGGGCTTCTGCTGTCACCCATTGTCTTCTACACACCAGAATCTCACAATTTAAGTTCTGATATGATTCCTTCTTTCGGCTATGGCCTATGTCATTTACAATCCACGGGTCACAGATGGTGGTGTGCTTCTTCCATGTGGACTCAGTTGACATCTCACTTAGATGGCAGCTTCTTTGGAAACAAGCCTTTAAGACCCCAGATGCTATATCTAATAGCCAGGCACCATCTAATTTCTTCACCGCACTTTTCTCTAGCACCCATTTCTTCTGTGTTTCTTTCGTGAGAGTGAGTATTCAGCAGGGGCATGAATTGTTCTTAAATTAGAGCTAGAATTTAGTGTGAGCCCAAAATCCATCCCAGGATCTATTTTTTTTTTATCTGCCGTTGGCTCTCCTTAGAGAGTTTCTTGTTAATTTACAGTAGTGAATCCTATCGATAATCTCCGTGGAGCATAAGGATCTTCTGTTACTAGTGCCATTGATTAGCCCTTGGTACTACTCTTTAAGACACTGTTGAGGGAGGGATGGGAGAACATTATTAAGGCACCACAGGTAACCCACAGGCTCAGTGGTACCCTGCTGAGTCTGTGCATATGGAGCCAGCAGCCTGGCCTCCACCACTTCTGATGGAGATCTTGAACATGCTCTTCGGGTTTCTCTTTTCTCAGCTACTGCTTCAAAGATGGCTCTCCCCACCCCCTCCCTGTAGCCCGGCAACACAAACAGACCAATCCCCTCTCAGTGTTACACAGGCCCTGTTCTCACCATCCCAATGAATCATTTGGTGGACGTTACAGAGACTTGGGTAGAAGAGCCACAGAAAGACATTTCACTCCACATACGTGATTGATGAAAACAGACATTTGGGCATAAAGAGAGCTCTGACTCATGAAATGCAGCAAAACAATCTCATAAAGCAGGTTTGCAATTGGTTGAATTCAGAGGGGCACCGATTGCCCAGAGCAGGAATTTTAGAATGTACGAGTAACGAAGACCTTCGTCCTTCCAGCTTTGGGTAAGGCCACATCGAATAATTTCAAATGGGTACTTTGTCTCTTTTTTTTCCCCCACTAAAAGAGATAGATCCTATACGTATGAAAAATAGTACCTCATGCACATTTGAACTTACCAGCTGAGCACGCAAGAGAAGGGAAGAACAAACACTCCGGGGATCCCCTTTCCGTGTTTTCAAGATATTTACAGTGGAACTGAAGAGCTGAACTACATTTAAGAAGCAAAACCCACTCTCAGAGTAACGCCATTAAAACTCGGAATGGAAAATGTTAATGTGTCAAACTTGGGTTTCCCAGAATTAACAGGTGGTGCTTGAGGGTGACGATCATGCCATCTGCTCCCATAAAGATCTACAGCTTCGAAACTCTACAGGATGGCTACAAGTGGGAATCAGTTCGATGGCCGTGGTTCAGTTTTGGTTTGGATTTTGTACTGTACAAGTTCTTGCAGTGGTGCAGTGGGTTGAACACCAGGCTGCTAATCCAAAGGCTGGGAGTTTGAATCCACCAGCTGCTCTTCAGGAGAGAGATGAGGCAATCTAGTTCTATAAAGATTTATAGTCGGGGAAACTCTGTGGGGGAAGTTCTCCTCTTCCCTATAGCGTTGCTACACAATGAAATAAATTTCACAACAGTGGCTTTGGTTTATTTTGTTTGTTATATATCATATCCTTTGTGGTGGTGGTGTGGTGGTTAAAGCACTTACTCACTAACCGAAAGGTCGGTGAATTCAAACCCATGGGAGTTTAAAGGCAGTCTCAGCGAAGCGATGGGACCTACTCTGTCCTATGTTGTTATTTCTAGTCTTAATCAATATGACAGCAATGGGTTTGGAATGGCACCCTGTACTTTCGATGTGTCATCAGGACTGACCAATCACTGGAAAAAGATGACAGGTTGATGAAGCAGAGGGTCAGCAAAAACAAGGCAGACCCTCTATGAGATGAGCTGACACAGTGATACAACTGTGGGCTAAAACACCCCGCCACCTTCCTGAGGATGGTCCAGGGCCAGACATCGGCATGTTCTGTCAGATATAAGCTTGTTATAGGTCAGAATCGAATCCCCAGCATCTAGCAACAATAATCACTGGGAAGATAGATCCAATTGGAATTCCATTTAAAGGATAAGGATGGTATACAAATAAGAAGGATGAACATTTCAGTCAAAAGTCATAAAAAGTTACAGTACTCACACTAGGGACAAGAAAAGAATTTGTGAGTCAGGAATGTCAGAGACAAGAGCATGATTGTTTATCAGCACCTGATACGTGAGCATAAATATAAGGAATCAAATGGCTGACTTGGGAGGCTTCTACTTGCAGAGAAGATGGTGCCGCTGAGCAGAGGTGTTCTGAATTTACAAGAACCAAAAGGGATTTCCTACAGTTTCCAGAGATGGGACTCAGTTTTATTTAGATGATATTGTTGAGAAAATTACTGTCTTTTCTGAGAGAGGACACGAGGACCAGGTAAAGAGGATCAGTTAGAAAGGAAAAAGGGAGGAGATGCGAGACGCCCAGAGTGAGGCACTACTAATAAACTTTATGGGCAAAGCATTCCTTATTGTTCGTAAGAATTTTTCTTGAATCAAATTTCATTTCTCTTGTCATGCCTTCAGTGAAAGTGCACCTATCATCAGAGGCTTTATTTAGAGAGTCAGAGTTAGAGGGCATGTCTCATGCCAGAATACATTTATTTGACCAGAAGGGGGTATCTTATTGATTAATGACACCAGAACAAAAACTCATATCACTGTGAATGAGGGGGAGTGCGGAGTGGGGACCCAAAGCCCAGCTGTAGGCAGATGGACATCCCCTTATGGAAGGGTTGCAGGGAGGAGACGAATCAGTCAGGGTGCAGTGCAGCAACAATGAAACACACAACTTTCCTCTAGTTCCTAAATGCTTTCTCCCTGCCACTATCATGACCCTAATTCTACCTTACAAATCTGGCTAGACCAGAGCATGTACATGGGTACAGAAAAGAGCTGGAAACAAAGGAAATCCAGGGGAGATAAACCCCTCAGGACTAATATTGAGAGTAGCCATACCAGGAGAGTAAGGGAAAGTAAGGCAAAAGGGTGAACCGATCACAATGATCTATCTATAAGCCCCTCCCAGGGGAATGGATAACAGAAAAGTGGATGAAGGGAGACATCAGTCAGTATAAGACATGAAAACTTTTTTTTATAAATTATCAAGGGTTCATAAGGGAGGGAGGGGAAAAGATGAGCTGATACCAAAGGCTCAAGCAGAAAGAAAATGTTTTGAAAATGAAGATGGCAACAAATGTACAAATATGCTTGGCACAATGGATGGATGTATAGATTGTGGTAAGAGTTATACAAGCCTCCAATAAAATTATTTTAAAAAGAACACCATAATATTTAAGGTTCAAAAACCCAACAGACAGCGTTTGCAGCAAACTTTGAGGGAAGCAGTGCTCGTTCTTGTTTGAAGGAAACCGCCCTGCCCTCGGGAGCGAGCTGTGCCTCTCGGACTCCCCGCTGCTGCTGTGAGTGAGCATCTGGACTCTATGATCCCAGAGTGGAGCTTGCCACCTGGCTGCCGTGTGTGATGACGACAGCATTTTCTTTCCTCGGACCCTATTCATTTCCTGAAACACTGTCTTATGGCTCCAGGTGGGAGGAGGGAAAAACAAGATAAAAAGTCAGAGAGGTTAAAGACCAAAGTACACGGACACTGCAGCAGAAGTCAGAGCTGTCACCGGAGTCCAAAATAGAACAGAGGTGCCCCAGAGTCCGGTCTCTCCTTTGTTCCTCCTCCACACCCTCACCGATCAAAAACTCATGGTCACTTCCTCCATCGCCTGCATTCTGATCTCACTGTGCAGAATTCCATGTGTGCGAGGGCAGCTTTGGGCGTCACAGGGCTGCGCCATTAGATCTCGAGCCACACTATCCCCGCGCTCCATGATCGAAATACCTATATGAAGTATAGGTGCCATTAGCACACATGAAAAGGCTCTTCACTTAAATGCCATTTATTATTAAAAACTCAGGATTCCTTTCCTAATGAAAAATGAATGCGTCTCCACTTCCAGAAAAGAAAGACACTGTCACTTAAAAAAACAAAACCAAATCCCCGGGAATATACCATACACTTCAGAGAATATGTTTTTTGGGTTTTTTTTTGGTAAAAGGGTTAGCCAAAGTCCGCCAGAACCCGACACATTTAAGTAAAGACCAGTTCATGTAATCCTATACTTCCCACCAAAAAGAAAGTACATTTATAGTTATTTCAAATGAGTTTTAAGGGATGCTTCAAAAATGTTCATGTAAATTACTTAAGAAAGTAAATATAGCTTTAATGGCTTCCTTCGTTGGTGTTGACTTGACAGTAATTATTCCACCCCGTCTTGTTTTTTTGTTTTGAGATCTGTATTTTATTTTCTTCAAAATGTATCCCTGTATTTTTAATTATTACATTTGTATTAGTACATCTTAGTCTAAAAATGTGAAAGTATACCATACTCTTTATATCATAGTATATTATATATCGCTTATCATATAATATTATAATAGCTATCTATGTATACAAACACACATATATGGAGGAACTATGGAATTAAGAACTCCTTACTCCTATTGAAATCAGATGTTTATCCTAGTTGAAAGGCATCTCACTTGTATAGGATAGTGGAACCAGAATTAATGCAATCTATACTTGACCTGAATGGTGCCTATGGCTAATGTGCTGGGCTGCTAACTGAAAGGTTGATGGTTCAAGTTCATCCAGAGGCAGAGGGAAGAAAGGTCTAGGGCTTGCTGTCTGAAACATCAGGCAATGAAAGCCCGGTGGAGCACAGGGGACCTTCTGGGGGAGCTGGTTTATATATCACTGGCATCTTCTCCAAGGAAATAAGTGATACGTCTAAAAAGATTTCGGTACATTTTATATCTGACATCCTTATTTCCTGTTACTAATTTCTCCCTCTTGGAATATGCATTTCTCCCTACCTGCACTTGAACACGTGTTACTTCCAAAAAGCACCTCCTCTCTGCCTTTTCCTGCTTCCTCGCCAATCTTTCCCACAGGGTTTCCCCGATGACTCTAAACGTGTCCTGTGCGTTGTTCTCCTGCCCCTGTAATTCTGTTTAAGCCTCGTGTCCACCTCTGAGATGGGTACATAAGATCAGTATTATTTCATAAATAAGGAAACTTATGGTTATTAGAACTCCATCACTCTATACTCAGATTCTATTTCCCCCACCCAACCCAGCTGGGTAAAGCTGGTAGAGTTTTAACTTCTTAGTCTTTTCTTCATTGCCTAATTCTGTCGGTATAGCGAGGGTCCTCAATGTCTCCCTCCGGGACCTCTGTACCACCCAGCTCACGTCTCACATCTCCTTCCATCTGTTTTTGATGTTCTTGGCTAAAGTTACCTGAAAATCCATCTCCTGCCTCCAACTCCCTGTACCTCCCACACTTAAGACCCTTTAGTTCTCCATGACCTACCGATAAAGCTGAAGAAGAGTACAGTAAAGAAGCCTCCTTACCGGAAAAACCTCCTTCCATCTCTGGCTCTTCTTACTGTGCTCCCCTCATGCGCCTTGGGCTTGCTCATGCCTTCTCTGATGCTCCCTAGCAAACACTGTTTATCTCTCACGACCTATCCCGGGCTGGACTTACCTCCCCACTAATCCTTCTCCAATCTCTTTTTGTTCTGAGGGGTGGCCCCTGCCCCCTCCCCTTTGTCTGCCCCACCCCAGTACATTTAAGACTTGCTGTAGGACGGACTGCTGCCTGCTGGTCTTTCCCCTCCTTAGAGGGAAATAAACGCATGTATCCCGAGGAAGGCTCTCTGTATCCCGAGGAAGGCTCATTACCCTAACCACTCCATGGTCACCGAGCCCACATTAGAGGTCAATCCCATGCCCTTTGGGGCTGTGCCCGACAGAATAACAACAGACAAAGGTATTGGAGTTCCTGGATTTGGGAAGGCTGGCAGGGGAAAGGCCAGAATTTTCTGGTGGATGTTGGATGACATACTGGTGATCCTAACCAAACTTCTAAGAGATGGTTTTTGTGAAGCAACAGCCTGCTCTTCAACTTCTGCCAGACAGAGAACACATGAATCAACCCCCCCAAAGGGTGTGAGTAAAGAGGAAGATATTCCATGCGTTCCCATAAAACTGGGTGAATGGTGGTGGAGTCTACCGTAGTTACTCAGCCCAAACGATTGCATCATAACTGGGAGGCGCCATGACATTACGTTTGCTTTGCTTTGTGCGTGTTTAAAGGACAATCCTTAGATACTGAAGATTCCAAGACTCTGGAAGAAAACAGGATGGCTTTTCTTTACACTTTCTCCAAAATGGGAAGGCTCAAGGAGAAATCTCTGTTCTGTGACAACTCTGGCTTCCTAAGAGTGGCCAAATGACAGTCTGTGGGAGTGCCGTCACTACGAGAGATACCTACCATTTTCTGCATTTTGCTAAGCGTCTGACTGCCCTACCTTCATACCAGGTCCCCTCTCACTGCTCTTGCTCTAGGATTCATTTGTATGCATTCTCTACCTGGACAAGGAAGGCAGGCGTGGCTGATGAGGGCAATGACTGTGATGTCGGGAAACCAGTCACGATCACGGCTGGATTTCATTACCAAAACCTGGACTAGCCTACCTTTTTCAATTAATGTTGAATACAGCATAGTTGATGGAGGAGTTAAAGGTACCCACTGATTTTCAAAAGTGATTTGAAAGAATTAAGTATTTACTATGGAAATTTTATAAATTGTACAAAGTAGACAGGTATTAGTAACTCTTATCCATACAGCACACATCCTGAGTGATTTATCCCCTCCCAGCCAATCCTCTTTTCATTGCTATCCCTGTCTACTTTGAAGCAAGTCCAAAACAACATTCCTTTCATCCGTAACTACTTTGGGAGTAACTATCTCACTTCAAAAGGATTTCCCCCCCTGGTTTGTTTTGTATTCTCATTGTGAATTAGGTGAAGATGTACAGATCATCAGTTTTCCATTCAACAATTCATTGTCTCAACTTATACACTGTAATCCCCTCGATGTTCCATGACTCATCTGGCTTTCTCCCCATGTTAAAGGGCTTCGTTTTTGTTGCTTTCAATAAGTATAACAATATAAGACTAAAAATGAATAACTGTTCCTATGACTTCTTAAAAACCAAACAAAACCAGAAATCTAGCTGTTCTTCAGGAAAGACATTAGTACTTTATATCAATATTCAGAAGTGGAATGGACTAAGGCATCTCTAGGCACATTGCTGGATACATAGACAACGTATGCAGGCAACATCACAGACTGCACAAAGTCCACAGCTACCCACTGCGTTTGCCCCAGGTGCCAGTGTCCAGTTTCTCTTATGGATCTAGCTTCTCTGGCTATTCCAGGGAGAGGAAGAAATAGATATGGCATCCCCAATACGTGCGTCAGATTAGGTTTTTATGAGGGATGTAGAAAAGAAATCCCTTCAAGGGATCCCTAGTAACTTCAAGGGCCAACATGGAGCTAGTTATAATTGTAGATGACGCATCAACCTAGATGGGCGAGTGCTATGACTGCAGTGGGGACGATGGAGACATGCCTGTCTGTTGTCTGCACATGCTGCGGCAGCTGCTTGCCTCCAGTCCCTCTCCCACTTTGGCTTGCACTCAAGGACAGCCTTGAGAGAAACCGAGTATCAGCAGATACAATGTTGCCGTGAGAGCAAAGCAGCCTTTTCTTCCGGCTACTCTCTTGCTGCCCATCAGCCAACTGTATCACACAGTCCTCAACCCGTGCCGAACTCGGGATTATTGAGATGGTCACACCAAATGTTCCTTTGAAAATGTTCAGGGTTAGAGCAGAACTCCCTGAGCACAGAAAAACAAACAATTCAGTACCCATCTAAAAAGTGAGCAGTATGTGGGTTTGAAACAAAATATGCAGACCTAGGTGCAAAGGCCAGCTCTCAAAAGAATTAGATTCTCAGAAAGAGTGTGTGCACTGACGTAATTATTTCATATGGCTCTTCTAGCCATAGCTTTGTTACTCCCATCAAAGAACCTTTTTCTTGAAGGGTCTTAGGGGAGATATTGACTAAATTATATGATTCAGCTACGAGTGATTAACAGTGTGAATTGTGATGGCTATCCTGGGCAGGATGCTATCCTGCCATCTCAGAAACAGGAAGGAGGGTTTCACTAGTGACAAGAGAGAAGAACCACCAGGTGTGGACCCCGAAATCCCTGCACATTCAACCTCTTTCTTCCAAGAGGCTGTTTTGACACCAAGCGAGTGACAGAGGGGCAGCAAGAGCAGAACTGGGAGCCAGGGCTTTAGAGAGAGTGGTGGACTTCCTAGCTCATGAGCAAGAAAAGCTGAGTGTTTTGGGGCAGTTGGCTGACTTGCTCATGAGGTGTCTCTGGGAGCTTTACTGGAGGAGTTGGTTTTGCTTAGGCTGATGGGGGAGTGGCATGCCCTTTGAGCACTTACTGGCAGCCTTACAAGAGTTTTGAAACATTGCCAGAGCAAGACAGAGGCCAGGTCAGAGGCTGAGGGTCCGAGAGTGGCCTGCTTATGGGCACAACAGTGAAGAAACTGTCCTGACTAAACAACTGTATCCTAAGCAGTTCTCACCTGAATTGTAGCTAATAAACTACATAATTGTATCATCTCTGAGTTTTGTGTGGCCAATGCAATGTATTTTCAAACCCAGCAGAAAAGTAGAGTGTGGGGGGTGAAGGGAGATGGGTAGGAAAAGAAGTGCAGTGGGAGGAAATGTGTCAGACACAGTTAAAGAAGTGTGGAGGGTGGAAGTATGTTTGACACCTGCCTTGTAGTAATCAGCCTTGGAAGCCCAAGAGGTCACATGTGGCCCGTCGGTGTTCTCAGTTTATAAATCATAAATAATGCCAGAAGAGTACCTGCCCACTGTTCCTTTTAATAGGACCTTAGAGCACGCCTCTATGGAACTTATGAAACAGATCTTACAAAACAATTCTCATCCTGTCATATGAGTTTAAATATTCAAGAGGCGGGTTAGGTTAAAAGGCCCCGAGGAAAGAACTGGAGTTCTTTTCTGGGCCCGACTGTGTTTAAGGTAGCTATCTGCACGGGATCGTGACCCTGGTGGTGCGGTGGTTACGCACTGAGCTGCAATGTGCATGGTTGGAAGCCACGAGCAGCTCCCGGATATACTCTACACTCCCATAGACAGTGAATAGTCTTCGCACAGTATTGAATCAATGGCAATGAGGAGGATGAGGGGAGTTTTGGGGAGCAAACAATGTCTGTGGGAGGGGCATGGAGCATTAGAACTGATAGTGATGTAGATGTAGCTCTTTTTAAGAGTGGCTAAACTACCAATGTTACTGGAAATGAAAGAATGTTACTTGAATGTGCGCTTATAATGAGTTAAAAATGTATATTGTAAACTATGTAACTCTACCTGAAAATGTTTAATGTCTAATAAAAATGCTTAACATAAGTAAAAAAACAAAAACCAGATAAACCCAAACAAAATAAAACAAGGTTCATAGAAACCTGCTGCCATTGAGTACATTTCTACTCAGAGTAACCCTATAGGACAGAGACCGGCTCCCTAGTCTCTGAGACTAAATCTCGACGGGGAACGTGGCCTTATCTTTCATCCATGGAGTGGCTGGTGGGTTGAGTGACCAGCCCTGTGACTAGCTGTCCAACGCTTAACCCACTGTGCCACTATGGAAGTTTTATTCATAGGAAAATCTTCTTGAAGGAACTCTTCTCCTTAGAATTTATAAAAGATAATTTTATACAAAGCCTTCTCTAATAAAGCCTTTAAAAAGTTCATAAAAAATTTGGAATACAAAGACAATGGAATTTTGCCACCAACATTTTGTATATGGTTTTTCTAAGTAGGCGCAAGGCCTTTACATTGCATTTGGAAAGTAGGTTCCGGGCTAAGAAGTTCTAAGAGAAGCTGGACGGTTACTCAGAAGGTTGGAAGTTCAAACCCACCAACTGTTCCTCTGGAGAAAGATGTGGCAGGCTGCTTCGTAAAAACTTGCAGCCTTATGAACCCCAGGGGCAGGTCTCTCTCAGACGGAGTAGGAAGAGATCTGACAGCAATTTTTAAAAAAAGAAATCCTCTACAATGGTATTTTAGAAATGTTACTGTATGTCACCATTATAATTTATGGTTCTCCAGCCCAGGTATGGAGGAAGGGCATTGGAAAGAAGAGAAAGTTTTGGGAGCTGCCCCATCATGGTTGATTGAGCCCCAGTATAACATTACAGGTATGTGAAAGATCAGCGAGGCCATCAGTGACCCAGTAAAAGAGAGTGACCCTGAGCGAATCCTGGAGACAGTCCCAAAGACTCTGCTTCCCTTCTTAGCACCCACAGAAGCAGTTCTGAACAACACACGGCCCACAGGTTATCTGTGGTGTGCCCTCAAGCAGAGTCTGAGTCCTCTGGACCCTGCACAACACAACAGAGCTGCCTCACAAGGCTCCTCGGCTGTGATCTGCACAGGGGAAGCCGGCCAGGTATTTCTCTTGTGCGGTGCTGGTAAATTTGAACTGCCTCTCTTTCAATTGGAAGGCTGTCTACTCTCATCGTCACGAAGTTACAGTCTCAGAAGCTCCCAGGGGGTCACGATGAGTTGATAGCGACTTGATGGCAGTGAGTTTGGTTTTGATTTCCTTTCTTTCAATCAGCAACCAGGTGCTGTACCCTATGACCATGGCTCGTTCAATATCACCTGATTCTACCTGAGACCTAATTTCAAGATTAATGATTAGAAATTTAGAACGTTGCCTTCTGGTTGTTACATTTCAAAAAAAGAAAATCTTTCACAATGTGCTAAGGTCTTTATTTCTTTCCTCCATGAAACAGGGGATCTAAAAGTTACACTTTTATATTTAATTCCTCGCTGGGGTTAATAAAACTACTTTTATTGTAATTGGTGAAAAAGGCAAATATTTTAATTTTCTTGAGTGAGCCTTTTTGAGAGGTGGGGTGTATGTAGTATTTTTTACTACCAGGAACGGGAGCCCAGTGGCATAGTGGTTCTGCATTCTGCTTTGCTCCGCAGTTTAAACCCACCAGCTGCTCTGCTGTCTACGTGTGTAACCATTTAGAGCCTCGAAAGCCCTGGAGAACAGTTCTACTCTGCTCTTTAGGGTCGTGACGAGTCAAGATGGACTCCATAGCAACTAAAGAGAACAGCAATCTTAAGGAAGCCAATCACCGGTCTTTCTCCCTTGTTGCCTTTGAGCGGACGCGTACGGCCTTTTGTGCTGCCCAGGGACCTATAGTGAAATGCATAAAAGAGTAGTTTCTCAGAAAATGTTTGTGAAAGTCTATGTGCTAAAAACACGCTGATATAAATACAAGTGCTATGAAGAATATGAAGTTCTTTTAAAGATGTGAGTATAATTATTAAGTGGAAGTGGAAAACTAGCATGCCTTAGACCTTCCCTGACTTCATCGGAGAAAAAAGTCTTCTTAACCTTTAAATGGATTCTGTGTTCAGGTGCAAAATGATTATTTTTCTGATCTTAATTATAACAGAGAAGCTTTCAACTCTACTGCTAACGAAGCTGGTTTAAGTTAAATGCCCTGATCTGGACAATTCTACAAGATCAATGCAGAAAGAATCACTCCTGTTCACTGCAGCCAAAGAAAGGGCAGTCAGGTTGTTGAGGTGCTGTGAGAATTCTGACATGGATCTGAAAGTGCCCAGGGTACAGTGAAGGTATACATACACTCAGTATGTTCTCAGCGGAATCTACCGTGGCTTTGAGGACTAAGGTGTGCCTGGCCCAGGCCGTGGCATTTTCTGCTACTTCATCCATGTGTGAAAGTTGGACACTGAATAAGGAAGAACAAAGGAGAACTGATGCCTTTGAATGATGGGGCTGCCAAAAGAACAAAGAAATCTGTCTTGGAGAAGGACAGCCAGAATGCTCCTTAGGAGCAAGGATGGTGAGACTCACTCACATGTCCTTTAGACATGCTCGCAGGAACGGCCAGTCCCCGGAGCTGCGCAGCGTGTTTGGTACAGCAGAAGGGGAGTGAAAACGAGCTCCATAAGACAGACTGACACAGCGGCTGCAACAAAGGAGCAATTGTGCGGATGGCCCAGGGCTGGGCCTGGTCTGTTCTGTTGAGCTTAGTGTAGCTGCAAGTTGGATCTGATGACTGGAGGGCATCTAACAACAAAAAAGGGAAAAAGCAGGGGGTGGGGTGGGGGTTGACCGAGGCCAAACCAAGTTAGAAAGCAAGGGTTCTATTCATATTGAAAAAGCCTTTCTCAGTTTGTTGAGTTCAATGTTTGATAGAATTCTTTAAACAAAGGCTTTAGAAGAGCACAGGGAAGTAGGGCAGTTTCTTCAAAGACTAGCCCTCTTCAGGATGGAAGGGAGCTAATAAATCAGGTCACTCAATCCTCTCTCTTTACAGAGCAGGAAACTGAAGACCAGAGTGAAGAATGACTTCCCTAACATCGCAGAGTCGAGCCCACACCGGAAGTGCAGCAAAGTTAGCGAGCAGGGAGCAGAATTCTAAATATGAGGCATCAAGCCCATCCTCTTTCTGCTTTCCCTGCGTTTCCCCCCAGCCCCAAGCAATCTACTCATACGAGATCCCGAAGTGTTCAGAACAAACATCATTTGAACTTATATGATTTTTATTGTTATTCTTCCCTCTGCCTGGAATACTTTCTCCTTGCCCATTGAGTCTAAATTCTACCTCACTCATCAGCCTCACATCAAATATGTCTCAACTGTGCCAACATCAAGAAAAACAAATCACCTATGTCTCTGTTCCCTGGCCACTGATCTAATCATGGAATTCTTATCACATGGTATTAGGTATAAATTTATACATCTTAATCCTTTCCGCGAAGTACTATAAACTCTAGCCCATTTTTTTTGGGGGGGGGAGTTTTCTGTTACGCCAATGGATAGTATTAAGGAGGGATGTACTGTGAGTTTACACCTTAGTAGAGTGTGTGAACCAGGCCTGACTCCTTAGGGGTCTGGTCTGATGAAAGACAAAAAGCACACCTCCATCAAGCCATTCCCCTGTCCTGGGTATAAGAGCCATCTCAGAAACAGAGAAAGAATTTCCAGGACCACCAAGGAAGAGCTACCAGCAGAGCAAGTTCATGATCTCTGACCAAAGTGGTGGAGGCCGAGACCAGAGGCACCACAGACTGAGGCATGGAGATCACGGGACAGAGCAATGGAGACTTATGAGACAGAACAGAGGTGTAGTTGGGAGATTGTGAGACTGTAAGGCAGACCAGTGACTGTGTCCTTAATGTCTGCCGATCCTAACTTGTGGTAACCTGCTCACTTCCCTGATAGACCTCATCATTGTTGAGTGTATCTGCAAGTTCTCTTGTCAGTTTTGAACTGTGTATGTGAACCCTGGATGCTAGTGTCATTTTAGGTTTCATGTGTTATTTGGTATGATGTAGTAGATTGTTTTGGGGGGAGAGCCTGGGAACACTAAAAAGGTTTTCTATATAAATGATAATGACAATCATTTCTTGGCTTTACGCCATGGCAGCTTCCAAAAGTTTACAGCTGCGGTCTACTTTCAGATAGTGGGGGAGACCTGTCAGCCGCATTGAAAAAGTGTGGAAACTGGTTTGCAAGCGTTACCACTATCTCAGTCTTATCACTGTAGAGTCACATCTTTGACCAAGAATGGTCTTAGTTATAGACTAGCTTAAGTTATTTTTGTCCAACTCATATAACTCCAGCCTGCTTTTTAAAAATCCACCCCAAATAACTCCACCCCAAATAACTCCAGCCTGCTTTGTAAAAAATCACCCACGAAGGAAGCAGATTTGCCAACCTTCTTCAAAGACTGGACTCCAAAAGGACTCTGCCAGAAGAATTCTAAAAAGATTTTGCCCAGCGGCAACACGATGAGAAAGAAGTTCTTGGGTTGCTTCAGTGACGACTTTTAAAGAGCTAGAAGTCACATTTTTGTTTGGTTGTGTGTTCAACAAACTGTCACATTATTTCACAGTAACACTTCGCACCTGCACGAAGACGAACCCAATTATGGTTTTGAAAAAAGAGGAAGCTATGTATGACTGTTGAGCAAGGTGCTGTGTAAAGTGGGGACTGAAAAAGAAATTTCCCCATCAGCAGGTTTCTAGAGTGAATGAGAAGGGTCCAGCAGTTGGGGCCCCGCAGGCCCCACATGGCAAAGGTGCCAGTGCCCAACTGAGAGTCAAGGGTTCTCTCTGTACTCTTGCATCTACAGAGCATCAGAAATCCCTTCAATGTTAGAATCACAGACTGGAACCTGTTGCCTAGTTGAGAAAGCAGACCTGTGAAGGGAGAAAGACTTACTCCCACTCAGTGGGAGACACTGTCTTATGGCTTTGTGTTCTTTCATCGTCACATTGGGGTGGCAACATTTAGTGCGGCCAGGACTTGGGTTCAAGAGCCCTGGTGGCACAGCGGTGATGCGTTGGACTGCTAACTGCAAAGTCAGCAGTTCAAAACCACCAGCGTCTCCACAAGAGCACCATAGTGCTTTCTACTCCTGTAAAGAATTAGTCTCTGAAAATCACAGAGGCTGTATTACCCTGTCCTGTGGGAATCAACTCGATGGCAGCGAGTTTTAGGTGTTTTGCTTTTGTTTTATGTTGGGGATTGGAGTCCAGATTAGCCCAGTGGTGTTTGATGTTTTTGGCTACAATACCTGACCAGTTGTTAGGACCCTGGCCACCCATCATGTTTCTGCGTCCTTCTGGGTAACAAGGTAACGATAACAGTACCTACCTTATTACCCATCCATTTCTCAAGTGCATCGAGCAGGGCATTGTTTACAGTCATTACAATGCCCAATCCCACTTAGGCTCTGGCTTCGTTTCTGGAGTCACCGAGTCTTTTCTTTGAAGGAAAAGCCAATCTCAGAACAAAATATATCTCCTATGTGCTGATCAAAGATTTGCCATTTTGTGATTTTAGAATGGAGCTCAGCAAAGGTGCTATGATTCTTTGTGCAATTTCCAGAAAAGATTCTGATCCAATTTTGAACAAGCTAAAGAAATCCATTACCAAAATGTCAAAAATCTATCCAACTTTTTATACTACTGCACTTTATTATTGAGGAAGAAATGGAGAAAGGGAAAACATATATTCTGGGCATTCCAAGCTGAATGCTATTCTAAAATAAGATTTTTGGTCAAAAACAAGATGTGACTATAACATGCTAAGACTCAAACACCGACTATACTTACAAGACTGTTTCTACCTTTAGGTCTACAAATTTCCCCCCACCATCTGAAAGTAGAGCTCGGATCTAAAAACTTATAAGCTGAAACGGCCCAGAGTATAGAAATGATCACCATTAATTTATATAGCTAACATTTAAAAAATGTTTCCAGATCCCCCTAAACTATCTCACACACACATTATGTAGTCCAAATGGCATCTAGCACATCTAAGCTGCTAGAATCAAACAAAGGGTTGGTTCTCAGGGCATTAGAAAAGCAGGGCAGTGATCGTGAAAGCTGACATGATAAATTCATAGTCTGTCAGCACTGGTGACATGGAGTAACTCATACAATTAGCCCTTTACAGTGGGACCCCTCAGAACTGGACGCCAGATGAGATTTCAAGATTAATAAGAGCTTTTCCCTTGTTTTCAGATCAGCAATGCATGACCTATAAAGATGAAATGATCAAACAGCAATCTTTTTGTTGAAAGCGATATAAAAGAGCAAACTGCTTTTTTAAGCTGTGAAGGGTTAAGCCAGCTGCTTTCCAGTCAATTTAGACTCCCGGCGGCTTGTTGGTTTGAGTCCAACTGTGCTCTTCAGGGCTCTCAAGGGCTGTCCCACGCTCGTCAGGACTTCCTTCTGAGCAAGGATGTCCTTTCCTGGATGGATGTGAACCTCCAGCGTTTGGGCAGCGGAGTGTGTGACTGTTTGTACCATTCAGGGCCTTTGTGAAGAAATTATATTCCTACAAAACCCAGTGCTACTCTTCAGTGCGGGTAAATTATTAACTCATATCATTGCATAGCAGAGGTTTCAAAATAATTTGTCAGGTCACACGATAACTTTTCCGTGAATGAACTTTAAGAGTAAAGGACACAGGCAGGAGCATAGTTCTGAGATTTTTCACAGTTACAGAGCTATGCAAAACATGTTAGACAGGATTTGAAAACCCAGCTAGATTACATACGGATAGAAGCCTAGGAACTAGGATCTACCGAGTACCTTTGGGCTCTAGGGAAACGGGGCAGTGTGTCCATTAGAGAAACAGCCGGTCATCTCCTTGCGAGAAACTCCCTGGCAGGACAGTGAGAGATATGAGGGTGGCCATATTCCAGGACAGGACAGGAAGATCATGTAGGTTCCTGAGAAATCAGCATATCTTCATTTCTTTCCAACAGAACTCAACGTTCTTTCTGCGCTCTGCTGTCTTTTCCTCGCTCCTCGCTCCGCCCCCAGTTCCTTACTCCTTCTTCCCAATTTTACGTGTTTACTTTGAAGGCCTCTTTTTTCAAAAAGGTCTCAACAGCCTCTATCCAGGTACTCAGAGGATGACTCAGATACTGGGTCTGCCTAGGACCACTCCAGCTGGAATAGGGGACGAAGAGGCAAGAAGAAAATGAGTAGATCCCTGGGGGATAATTCAATCAGAAATCAATCTTTATTCCACACTAGGAGTCCACTTTAGCATGATAAAGTGTAAGGCGCCAACCCACAGTTTAGATGCTTACAATATTGTTTCCCTTGACCTGAATACTACAGAAGAGGCCCTTATATATTGAAGATGGAATTATAAAATGGTATAATAATGTTGGGGGTGGAAAAAAGGCAATTTTAGTTAAAGCCTAAGACTACCATATGATTCAGCAAGTCACTCCTGGGTAGAATATGCTGAAGGGGGAAAAAAAGCATATTCCCATTCAGGAATTTGTATGCAAGCTATTCATAGCAGCATTGTTTGTAACAGCCAAGGTTTGAAACAACATAAATGTCAATCAGATGCTGAAATGATGGTTGACAAACGAAGGTAAATCCATACAATGGATTAACACTCAATGGTAAGAAGGAATGATTACTGACACATGCTATTCATGGATGCATCGCAAACATGTCATCTTAAAGGAAATAGAGCAGACATAGAAATCACAAAACGTATACTTCCATTTCGATGCAATGGCTAGAAAAGGTCAGTTTAAGATGGAAAGTAGATTAATAGTTGCCTGGGGCTGGGAGTAGGAAGGGAGATGAAATGTAAATAATTTGGACACTGGGGGCCTCAGTGTGGAGGGGGTGGGAATCAAAAATGTTGTAAAATTGAGTTAAGGTGCTGGTGTCTAAAACTTACTGCGTTGTTAAACAAAGGTAAAGTGGGTAAAATTCTGTGGTGTCTAAAATATGAGAGGGCTTCAAAAACTGGAAGATGGAATGAAAAGATAATGGAATTTTTCTATGACCTTCTGGAAGCCCCTTCCTACATTTAATAAAGGTGTTTTTAAAAATGAGCATCATGGGGCAGGGTGAGCTGTGGGAACCAGGCAGGCACTGAGTGATCAAGAAGAGCATGTGTTAGTCTACCTGAGAGAAAGCATCTTAGCTGGCTCTGCTGAATATCTGAGAGTGAAGTCACCAAGCTTACGTGTGGATAGAAACACCTCATGTCTTTGGGGAGAAAGCAGGGGTCATTATGGAAGCTGAGCAGGTATCTCCAGGAAGTTTGCTTTATTCCATTTGAAAATATCCCAAGTGCCTAAAACTGAGCATTTAAAGCGTTAGTTAGTTCTAGGGGGATTTTGCAAAGAGAAAAATCTCACTGGTTTACAGATGAGGTGCGAACACACGTGTGCCGGAGGCAGAATTTAGAAACCGATGACTCAAAGACAAAAATTCTGGGCAACAGATGTGATAACAGCAAACAAAAGTATTGAATAAGTGATACTCACCGAAGCTGCTAGGTCCTAAAGCCCTAGTGACGGCATGAGCTGCATTCAGATGAAGTAAGACCAGAGGGGACGTACTGGAATTACAGGAAGGCTTTAGGCCAGCGGTTCCCAACCTTCCTCACGCTACGACCCTGTCACACAGCTCCTCATGGTGTGGTGACCCCCCAACCGTAACATTATTTTCCTTTTACTTCATAACGTAATTTTGCTACTGTTATGAATCATAATGTAAGTATCTGGCATGCTGGATGTATTTTCATCGTTACAAATTGAACATAATTAAAGCACAGTCATGAATCAATAAAACAATATGTAATTCTATATTGTGAAATATATATTTCTAATTATAAATAAATGAAATTTTGTCTTGAAGTATGGTATAGCATGGGTAACAGTCTTCACGCCGGGTACTTGTAGGTGGGCGTATCTGCATATGAGTGGACCTGCCGGGAGATGGATAGAGGAGCGGGGTCTCAGTTCCTAAGACCATCAGCAATACGTTTTCTGATGGTCTTAGGTGACCCTTGTGAAAGGGTTGTTTGACCCCCAAAGAGGTCACGACCCACAGATTGAGAACCACTGCTTTAGGCCCTTGCGGTCCAGCTGATGGAATGAAGGCTCATTTAATAGAACACGAGTATGTAATTTGTCTCACATGTTTTAGACATATGATCAGGAGAGACTAGACCCAGGAGAAGCACCTCATGTGTGGTGAAGTAGAGGGAAAGTGAGCAAGAAGCCTCCCAACCAGAGGAGTGTCACAGTGGCTTCAACAATGGGCTCAACTCTAACGACTGACGGTGAGGATGGCACAGGACCGGACAGTCTCACGTTCTGTTGTTCACAGAGTCACTGTGAATAGGAACCGACAGGACAGCCCTAACAACATGACTGGGGAGTCATGCTGCTGTCAGAACCTAGGCTTCTTTTAGCTACTTGTTTCGTCATCACCACCCGCCACCTCCCAGGCTGTCAACAGTGAGGACTCCCATAGCTACAGTTCATGGAGAAGTGAGGATATGTCAGGGGCCAGGCAGAAATGCCAGGGCAGTGGTGGTTGAGTGGGAGGATTCCTACTTTGCACATGGGAAATTCAGGTTGGATTCTTGACCAATACACTTCCAGAGCATCTACACCTTAGTACTGAGAACTTCCAAACTAAGCTTGGCTAGCCTCTGAAACAGCCAGTGAAATGGTCCCCAAGAATTTGTCCCTTGACTCAACATCCGTTAATCATAACTGTGTTTATTAAATTTCTCATTTTAAACTACAAAGCAAGTCTATATGGCACAGTTGAATTAATTATTCTCCTAGATGATGACACTGAAGCGCAGAGGTGCTAAGTAATTTGTCATGATCATGTGTCTAAGAGTCGGCAAATTAAGAATTCACTTCCTACTTTATTAGGACCTGTGTTCTAAACACAGGAGCCTTCCTGGATGAAGCGTTGGGATGCTAACTACAAGGTCAGCAGTTCAAACTCACTAGTCACTCCATGGGAGAAAGATGAGGTTTTCTGTTCCTGTAATGACTGACAGGTTCAGAAACCAGAAGGGGCAGTCCTCTGTGTCCCATAGCATTTCTACATGTCAGAATGGACTCAGTGGCAGTTTTGTTGTTCTGTTTTGGGGGATCTTAACTTAAGGAACCCTGGTGGTATAATGGGTCGAGTACTGGGCTGCTAACTGCCAGGTTGCAGGTTCAAACCTCTGCAGATGAAAGGTGAATCAGTCACCTGCGGTAAGGGTTATAGCCAGGAAACCCTAAGGAGCAGTTCTACTGTGTTCCACAGGGTGGCTCTGCGTTGGAATGGCCTCAATGGCAGTGGGTGGGTTTCACTGATGAATCTGCCTTGACAAATCAGCAACTTTCTTTATGATACTATGCTCCAGCCATAGAGCTGCTTGATTCCGTATGAGTCTTCTCAAAATATCTCAAACCCGAACACACTGCTTATTTTTCTCCATCTTTTCAAACTCTTCGATTGTTTTGTTTCAATATAATTTATATATCTTCTAATAGGCTCTATTAGGAGGCCTAAGGAGGTGTTGCAGTGGTTATGTGTCGAGCTTCTTGTGAAGCACAAGGTCAACTGGTGTGAACACCGGCCACTCCAAGGGAGAGAGCCCAGGCTTTCTACTTCTGTGGAGAGTTACGGTTCTGGAAACCCACAGAGGCAGGTGGACTCAGCCTCCTGGGTCTCTATGAATCTACTCAATAGCAGTGGGGATATATTACATATAATTTCTTCCTTTTTACCTCAAAGTTTATATTAAAGAATGAATTAGCCCCGTCAGATCTGGTGACCTGAAAATAAAAAGAAAAAGTACACATATGTACAGATAGACAACTTACTATGTAGATAGAATATAGGGATTCTCAAAGTTTGGAGTCAAACACTGAACTATGAACAGTAATTTGGCTTTTCTTATTTGCTTCCAATTCAAGAGCTGTGAATATAGTTAAAAACACTAAATTGTCCAATTTAAATGAATCATGTCCTATGAATTATATCATTAAAAAGCTGCTAAAAATTAAAAGAGTGCACACATTTTACTATAATTCCTAACCTGAAATATGAAGCAAGTGAGTTGTAACCAGGAAATATAGCTGCATTAGTTTTAGACATTTGTGGAAATTCATCAAAAGTAACCTGGCTGCTACTAAATCAAATCCATAAGAGACATTTTGAAAGAAAAGCACAATTCAGAAAGTGTGGGTGTAGAAAGTTAGGCTATTGTCTCTGTACAGGGAATGTGAAATTAAGACTCTCAAACAAAAAAGGAGAATCTCCGGTGGGGGGCAGGGGGAAGAAATATGCAGCGAAGTTACTTTTGGTGGGTGGGGTGGGGTGGGCTGTTGGAAAAAGGGGTATACTAGCATGAAATGAATACATAGGTTCCAGAAAAAGAAGAGGTTCCTCAAAATTACAGTTGCTTCTGATGGAAAATTTGATTTAGAAATTTAAAAAGTAGAATTTAATGTCACCTATGATCTTATCATATACCTCAAACAGAGGGACCTATGGTTTCACCCTCCCCAGCCCACTAACAGATGGTATTGAAAATAATTATTTGCTAGGCATTCTGAGAAGCTCAATATAGTACGATATGATTAAAGTTTAGAACCTATTTGAGGAAAGATATCTAATATACTCTGGACCTGCCTGAGAGTCAAGATAAGTTAACAATTTACAACAGTACTTTGTACATCCTAATCATTCAATACAGGCTGATTGTTAATAACAGTGATAATCACAGCTAAGTTCTATGGAGATCCACATCTGTACAGTGTGAATGATAATAAAGAAGAGGCGAGTTTGGCCTGAAGCTAAAAAGGAGACTTTAAAGGAATAAAAACTTGATTTGATTTTCAGAGCTATATTAAGAAAAAGAGTTTTTAATGAAGACAGAGGCAAGGGGAACACTGCTCCTCCCTAAACAGAATCCAAAGCAAACCATTAAAGGTCAAGAAGACCGTGCACACACACAGAAAGAGCCACATACCACCGACCTTCAGGCAGTCTCAGACAGCGGCTAAGAAGGCAGTCCATATATCTTCAGACCGTCCCCAGGAGAAACAAGCTTGCCACTATCCCATCATCAAGTTCCCCATGACCACAGTGTCCGCCATGCAGAAAACGGAAGATGACAACACACTTGTGTTCATTATGGAGGTCAAGGGCCACAAGCACCAGATCAAACAGGCTGTGAAGCAGTTCTCTGACATTAAGGTAGTCAATCAAGGTCAACACCTTGATCAGGCCTGACAGTGAGGAGGCATATGTTTGACTGCCTCCTGACTATGACGCTTCACATGTTGCCAACAAAATCGGAATCATCTAAATTGAGTCCACCTGGCTACTGCTAAATATAAGGCTTTTCAACATTAAAAAAAAGAAAAGAAGAGGGTGGGAACTAAAGGGAGAGAGATTGGAAGAGGCGAGAGGAAGGGAGAAGGGAACTGCCATTCATTACTACCTTTACCATGTTGTTGTGTATCTTAGCATTGATTCCAATTCATTGTGATCCCATGGGACAGAATACAACTCTCCCAGAGGGGGTCTTGGGTTGTAATTTTCAGGGGAACAGATTGCCAGGAAAATTTAAAACCATTATGCCACCAGGGAACTTTATCTGTGGAATGTGTTTATACATTCACCCCCTGAAGTATAGGGCTGCTAGTATGATTGCGTGGCTATAAAGTATGTGCGAACTTGCTAGTACACATTAGAAAACGAGGTTGGAATGGTTTATGTCTCTTTAGATCATTAGGATCTTGAAATTTGCTTTGTAGAGTAGGCCATGGGCGATCGTCACAGATTCTTGAGCAGGGGACCAGGACGAAAGTCCAGTGCACAGGTAACAAGTGCTCAGGCCCTAGAGTGAGAGGACTGGGGCTTGCTTTGAACCATTCTCTTATCATCGTGTGTCCCTGCCTAGTTGTGAACTTCTCGGCGCTTCAACTGTCTTCTCGGGAAACAGAGAGAGAGCTCACAATGGCACCTGCCTCAGGTAGTGAGAAATGCATGCAGAGTGTTGAGAACACTAAGCGATCTCAATAAGTACCTGATAGTACTATCTAGGGTCGTAGTCCTCGATGATGAGGCTGCTGTAATATGGCCACAGGTGGGAGAGAAATGGAGGAGTGAGCCATCCCAGTACTTGTAGAAGAAGCTGTCCTGGGGAAACCTGGACTTCAACAAGACTTGGTGTTTCATGATAATGAATCTAAACTATAAAGTTGAGGACAGATAGGTTAGACTGGGTTTCTAAACATACTCACCTGGCAACATAAAATTGATTTCAAATATAGAATTGCTGCCTTACTCTGCATCAGTATGCTCTTAAAATCACTCTTATTCTGATACCAAAACAAGAGAGTCAACACTCAGGTGTAGAGGAGGTCTAAGAATTTTAAATGATTCAGAAGTGACCTGGGTTGGCTTGGAAAAAGGCATTTGTAGGGAAAGACATAACAAACAAAACCGAAATTTTGACAAATTGGTATAAACAACTGTAGAGAAGACTCGGGTTTATGTAAAAGCATATGGTACCCGATCTGCGTATTTAGTATGGCGTTGGGCACCTTGCCACCGGAAGTGTAACAATACAGGTATGTGCCTGTCACCCTCTACTCCTACAACTGTTCCAGGAGTCCCAGAAGGGTAATGTTGTTGCTGGTATTCCCCACGATGACGTCACAAAGAACAGGTACCCAATATTGATCTGAAACGAATCTGTGAAACTGGTCCGTTCTTGAGAAGAGTTGTGTTAAGGCCCTGAGTTTCAATGCATTGAGGGTCATTTTGTCGACAGTTAATGAGTTTTGAGTTAAGAAAATCAGTGTAAATGCTCTAATAGACATTTAAGTCAATCAAATGGATTGTAAGTATTTAGATGACTGAAAATGTGATCATTTCAACAGTTGGTAGTTGCTGGGTTGGCTAGAATCAATTAGGTTTGTGAAACTAGAAATGCCCATTGCCTTCGGATGAGCTCTAGGCTAGGAGTTTAAAGTTCTAGCCTTGCCCCAGCACTCAACACTCACGATACCTCCACTATCTGTACAGTGGTGATAAGACCATGCACCTTATCTACTTGTGATCCTCCAGAGCGTATGATAAAGTACATGCAGGAATGAGTAAGTGAAATGGGCACCACAGATGTCATTAGACAGTCCATCTTTTTGTGAAACTGAATTGGTATTATAGAGTCAGGATTTTATTCTTGGATGAGAAAAAATAACATTGTACGGGGAGGAGCCACGGTCCTGTAGTGGTTAAGCATTGGGCTGCGATCTCAATGGTGGTCAGTTTAAAACCACCTCAGGAGAAAGATGGGGCTTTCTATTCCTGTAAATAGTTACTGTCTCGGAACCAGAGGGGGTCCTTATGAGTCAGGATTGACTCCGTGGCAGTGTCATACCTGTATCAATTTTGTCTCAATCATGGTGTATCTGTCCAAGAAATAAAGAATATCAGCATACATGGACAATGTTGGGAGTCGGGAGAGGAGGTTAAAAGAGTAGCCAAGCAAAGCAGAAATACAGGGAGAGAATATTTCAGAAGTACTAGAAACTACAAATCAAAGTAGCTAATAAACATCTAAACCTTCAGCCCAAACTTCAACAGACGCATAGCTGGAATATGCTCACATCCTTGTGCAGACCCATACTGTGACTTTTTTTAAATGAGTAAAAACTATAATAGTGTACAAAGGAGATTAATTCATTGCTATTAAAAGAAACATCATTTTCTGTAGGCTGGCTCATAGGCACCCCGGTGGGTTTCTGAGATTGAAACTATTCACAGGAGTAGAAAGCCCAGGTTTTCTCCCCAGGCGCTGCTGTGGTTCCAACTGTGGACCATGTAGATCGCAGCCCAACTCGTAACCACCAGAACACCTCTGTAGTATACTTTAAGTGTCCCCAACTACTCGGAATGTAATATTACAGAGAGTGATGTGATATTACAGAGATATAACATGCAAGTTATATTCTTAATCTTATTCTTAACCTTTTAAAGCAAGAGTGTTTGGGAATAATGAAATGTAAATATTTCTGGATTAACGAAGTCTAGGGAAGGTAATACATTTTATCACAGGAAGCTAATTTTTATAGTCAAAGTATGTCCTTTTCTCCTTTAACCAGAAGCGTTTCCAGGTTAATGTACAATTCCTCCTTTGACGCACATTAAACTTATAAAAGGTTAGTGACAACCCAATATTTTACTTTATCTGAATAGTCATCTGGATCTCCCCTTCTCACTCAGCTCTCTCTCTCAAAACAACAACAAAAAAAGTACAAGATTGTGTTAATTATCCAACTCCAAACAGGCGGTCCTTTGGGGGGAAAGTGGAGGAGATGGGGGGGAGAGAGATCTATCAATCTCCAAGCTCAATCAAATGACAAAATACACATCCTTGTGAAGCTAGCAACCAGATGGCACCAACCGGACAGCTGAATCGTCAGACGACTGAAACTAGTGGGGGACCATCAGTTTCTGGACACGGCCCAGGGATTTGAATAGTTTCCCTAGATTTCCTTTGGGATTTATGGAAGACCAATTATGCGTTTGGCTCACAAGTTCACATTCCCACCAGACATCAAGCTACAGGACACACACTCCTGCAACGCAGCTGTGCCTTTCTCCACGACCCCGAGCGAAAGAGAGATCGGGCTCCACAGCCAGAGTTACAAGCACAACGTTGTCCACGTAAACGTTCCAGACACTGTGTCCATACAAAAACTCGTCTCCCACCCCCCCACCCGAGGGACTTTGGGCAGCGCGCGCTCCACAGCCTTGGATGGGTCCCAGCAGAAAATACTTACTGGATCGAGCCAGCTTTGCTTTCTCTTTTCCCGAGAACTTTTGCAGGCTTTGTGTCTTCCACTTCTTGCTGTAGCTCAGTCATCAGGGCCGCGTCGGGAGGGCACCTTCAGTCAGTCCTTCGCACTCTGCCAGTCTGTCCTCCCTGTCCCGGGCGCAGGCCAAACGAGCCGCGCCGCGCCCTCCCCCGCGCCCTCCGCCCCGCGCCGCATCCAGCTCAGGCAGCCTTCCCGGTCCGCCAACCTGGACGCCGCCGAACTGGCGCGATTGGTCGGCCCGAGCGTGGAAGGGCCCGGAGGGAGGGACGGGGAGGGCCCAAGCGAAGTGACAGCCTCTTGCCCCAACCCAGCAGCCGGAGGACGAGAAAAAGGAAACCTGTTCAACTCGTCTTTCTGGGAGAGGACGCTAATTGGCTAAGCAGGTGAAAACATTTGCCTAACAAGTCTCAATATAGTTACCCTCCTGCTACGTGATGCATTAAGCATTTTTAAAAAAAATCCTGATGGTAATGATGGGATTTAAGTATTGGGCCGCCAGCTCTTGACACAAGGAAAGGAGTCGACTGAGTCGGACCTCCAGTGCGAACCTACCGCGTGGGCTGGCCGATGTCCCAGCCTAAATTATTCAAACAGGATGTTGTCTCCTTGGGGACTGTCCCCTGTTGCTTAAACAATAGGTCTGCTCAATATTTGATGTGGGATTAATAAAGGCAGTGGGAGGTAGTTGTCTTTAGTGGTTGCTGGTTAACCCTTCCTAGTTCGGCGAGGGAGAGGCAATCATCCAAACCTCATTGCAACTCAATGACGGCACACCCAACTCCAGCACGGTGCCTCTTCTTCCAGGCTTTAGTGGACTTGACACGCGGCTCCCTCCGAGGTTAGAGACGGAGGCTCCTTTTGGCTTTGGGGTTTTAAGTTCGCATGGGAAGCATTCCTTTAGCCGTTCACACGTTTTCGAGTTACTATCTTCATTCGATTGTTAGCCTCCCCCGCCCCTCAAATAAACATTTTGGTGGTCCTCTGATTTGCAATACAACAATTGAGACTAATTACCAATATGAAACCTAATGCTGGCAGTCTACTTCAAAATGATTCCAAAGAGCAGTCATTGAGTATGCCTGGGAAAAAATTCAGCGCCTGGACACAGCGGTTAAGGGTCCGGTGCTGTCCAAGAGGTCAGGAGCTGCCAACTGAAAGCAAGGCGGGCCTGGCCCTCACCGGCTGGCTTGCTGCAGAAAGAGGACGGTGTTCATAAAGATTCGACTGGGCGCTCTTTGGGGACAGTTCTATGCTGTCCGATAGGGTCACTTCATGTAGGAGTAGGCTCAGTGGCACACAGGTTTGCTTTCTTTTGTTTGGTTTTTATTCTTTGGGATTGAAAGTCCTTTTAAAATTTCTTTTAGAATTAAGCCTAATCGCATAATCATAATATGTGTAAAAGCATTATGATTAAAAGCAAAGGCTTTTAAATCCATGGGAAAAATACAAGCATACATGTATACCTGCGGGGATGTAAGATGAGATGAAAAGCTCATGGAATGAGTCAAAAAGTGTTTCTACTCGGACTCCAGTTCATATATGCATAGGTGTCGTCCTCCCCCCCACCAAGAACACACGTTTGAATGTCTCTGTGCTCTGTGGATGGCTACAGACAAGTTCTCTCATTAATTTATCTTCGTCTCATGAATCCAAACACCAAATCCCCTGCCACTGAGTTGATTCGGACTCACAGTGAGCCTGTAGGGCAGAACAGGAACTTTCTCTTTGGGTTTCTGAGGTTGTCAATTTTTACGTAAGCAGAAAGCTCAGTCTTTCTCCTAAGGAGAGATTCATGATGTTGCAGTGAGCAACTCAGGGTGTTACCCAGTCTTTTAGTCTTTTTCCAAACCAACTCACTGCTCTCAAGTTGATTCCAGCTCAGAGTGACCCGATAAAGGGCTCCTGAAGCTATAAACCTTTACAGGAACAGACAGCCTTCAACTTGAGGTTGTCTACCAACACTTAACTGACAGGAACACTGGGGCTCATTTTCAGTCTCTTTACAAACTCACTGCCATTGAGTCAATTCTGACTCATAACGAGACTATAGGGCAAGGTACAACTAGCCCCTGTGCGTTTCTGAGTCTGTAAATCTCTACGGGAATAGAAAGTGTCATCTTTCTCTGAAGGAATGGCTGGTGGGCTCAAACTACTGGCTTTGTAGTTAACAGCTCAACGTGTAATCTGCTATACCACTAGGGCTCTTTAGTCTCTTTAGGTGCCTTAAAAAAATAAATAAAAGGTCCTATCGAAATAGGGGTGGCTGACAGGATCTGCTAGTCTAATTCCTTTCAAGGGAGAGAATTCATCACAGAACGTTATGCTTTTTGGGCTCCAGGATGTAATCCTGATAGATTTTCTCAAAAGACACAGGATAATCATAGGGATTTATTAGGAAGAATATTTTCCCCAAACCATTTTATTAGGACATCATTCACACATCATACCATTCCAGAATTCAGTCATATAAAGCAGTGTTGTGCAATATCTACCACAGTCCATTTAAAAACATTTTTCCTTCTTGTACTCCTTGACATCAGCCCCCTATTATCCCTCGATTTCATGCCATTCCCCCTCCCCTCAGGGACACTTATTGTAGTTATTATCTCTATTATTCATTCATCCTGAATTTCATAAACAAAATATAACATTAAAAATATGAAATGTACTTTGGGCATCCACTATCATCCATAGCATCCTCCAAACCAGAATTTCACAGTTTAAGCTCGGATACCATACCTTCCTTGTGTCACAGATCTTGGTGGGCTTTTTCCATGTGGACTTAGTTGATGTAAAAAGAATTTTTAAAGAAAATTGAACATTGTATTGGTGAGGGAAAAGCCAGGAAGTTTTGTCAAGGAACTTCCCCCACTCACCCCACACCACCATGGACCTACTTATTTTTCAAGGACAGCAAGAACTGTCCTATGAGGATTTCATTAGGAAACTTTCCCCCTCCACCCTACAGCCCTAGCCTTGTTCTTGATATTTCATTTGATTTTACAGACACATAGAACAATTAAAGGAAACATGATCTGGGTCTGCCATTTGATGTGGTGCAACTCAAAGAATGCAGAAATCGTTGGAAAACATTAGAGAGATTGAATATTAAACCATAGGCATATAAACCTAGATGGAGGATATGTGGAAAAACAATAGCTTCACATTTTGATATTTTTATTGAATAAATGTTTCTGTGGAATTGTAGCATTACTTTTTGACTTAGCTTCTTATAGATGACTATATCTGAAAGATTGGAAGGCCAAGCCCACCAGTCATGATGTGGGAGTAAAGACCTGTGAATATGCTCCATTTGGCCTAGGAAACATTGCAGCCTAGGAAACCATATGGGGCTGACTTACACTGTCCTACAGGGTTGCTGTGGGCACACAGTAGTCCTTTGTCGTGTGGAGTCCTAGTGATGCGATGTTAAGTGCTTGGCTGTGAACTAAAGGCTCAGAAAGATGCTTCAATAGAAATCACAGAGAAGAAGCCCACAGGGTAGTTCTACTCTATCATATGGGGCCACTATGAATGAGCCAGGATCAAGCAGCTAGCACCTTGTCACACTTCTAAATAACTTACAAAATATTGGGAAGCACAAGCCATTTTCCAAAAATTGTTCTTTCCTCTCCCATTTTCTAATTTTCATCAATTATACTGAGAGAATGAAAGTATATTTTTGTGGTCACTGTGGCACCCCTACCCTACCCCCAATCCAAATGGATTTTTGTGACACTTGAAAAATAAGTAAAAGTTAAAAAAAACAAACTTGCTTAAATTCCAAGAGTTGGTCCCATCAGACTTGGTTCCATGCATGAGAAAGGGCAATTGTGCAGAGCTGTCTCAGCACAGATTTACCAGTCAACCCCAGAGAAGCTCAGCCTGACATGTGGTTTATGGGACAATCACCATGGTTCGGAGCTGAATAGAGGGACGGGGTGGAGAATCCATAAAAGAACCCTCAATGCAATGGGGTCCATGTCGACTCCTAGTGGCCCCTAGAGGACAGGGTAGAACTGCCCCCTTGAATTCCTGAAGACTGTAACTGTTTATGGGAGCAGAAAGTCCTGTGTTTCTCCCATGGAGAGGCTGGTAGTTTCCACTGCTGACCTTTCAGATCACAACCCATCACTAACGACTTGGGAAAAAAATAGCAGCAAGACCTCAAACAAGCATCCAGAAGAATATGTCAAGAAACACTGCAAAGGATGAAAAAGGAAATCACAGCCTCAACAATTATAGTAGGTGACTTCAATACACTGCTCTCTGAGAAAGATAGATCACTCGGAAAGAAACTCAACAACGAGACTAAAGATCTAAACACTATAATTAGACAACTTGACCTGATCTCCACCCAAACAAAAAAGAATTCACATTCCATTCAAGCCCACATGGCACATTTATGAAAATAGACCACATGCTAGGGCATAAGTTGAATGTACATAATGCAAGCACGTTGATATCACACAGACTTCTCTCTCTGACCACTGTGCCATAAGATTGGAAATGAACAAAAGGAAGATAAAGAAATCAAGGGCAAACCATTAGAGAATAAATAACTCTCTATTGCAAAAGGAGAGCGTACTGGCTCAGATCAGAGATGAAATTAGGAAATTTCTGGAAACCAATGAAAATGAAAACACGACATACCAAAACTTATGGGACACAGCAAAGGCAGTCATCAGAGGAAGTCTCATAGCATTACATGCACACATAAAGAAGGAGGAGATGCTTATGATTGATACACTAGCACAAAATTTACAGTAACTAGAGTAGAGTCAGCAAAAAAAAAAATCCAACTAACAGAAAAAGAAAAGAAATAATAAGAAGTAGACCTGAGATTCAGGAGAGAGAAAATAAGAAAACTATGGGGGAAAAAAAAACAATGCTGTTAAACGCTGGTTCTTCGGATGGACAAATTGAATCAACAAACCACTTGTGAATTTGACCAAAGAAAGGAAGGAACACATTTCAATAGCAAGGATGAGGGATGAAAGAGGGAATATTACAATGGACCATAATGAAATCAAAAGGATAATTACACAGTACTATGAAGGACTGTACTCAAATAAATTAAAAAACTTGGAAGACATGGATGAATTTTTAGAAAAACAATCCCTCCTTAGATTATCCCAATGGCCACCAAGAACCTCAACAGACCCATATCAATAAAAGAAATAGACAAGGTTATCAAAGAATTACCAACCAAGAAGACACTGGGACCAGATGGATTCACTGGTGAATTCTATCAAGCATTCAGGGAAAAACTGGCACCAATCCTACATAAACTCTTGCAGACCATAGTAAAAGATGGCAAACTCCTAAATTCCTTCTATGAAGCTAGTATAACACTGATACCTAAACCAGGAAAGGATCCCACAAGAATTGAGAACTACAGACCAATTTCCCCAATGAATATCGATGCAAAAATCCTTAACAAAATATTAGCCAAGAGAATACAAAAATATATAATACAAATAATTCACCATGACCAAATGGGATTCATACCAGGAATGCAGGGATGGTTCAACATATGAAAGACCATTAATATTATTCGTCACATTGAAATGAAGAAATGTAAGAACCACATGATAATATCCATAGATGCAGAAAAAGCATTCAACAACATCTAACACCAATTCATGTTTAAGACACTCAAGAAGGTAGGAATGGAAGGAAATTCCTCAATATAATACAAGCTATATATGAAAAACCAACAGCCAATGTGGTAGTCAATGGAGAAAAGACAAGATCAATTCTTCTGAAAAGGGGGACTAGACAAGGATGTCCTTTGTCCCCACTCTTATTTAACATCATGTTGGAGGTCCTAGCTAACAATATAAGGCAAAGAAAGGACATCAAAGGTATTCATCTGGGGAAGGAAGAAGATTATATGATTTTATATATGGAAAATCCTAATGTTCCACAAGAGGAGTACTGGAAGCAATAGAGGAATATGGCAGAGTAGCAGGTTACAAGATCAACAGACAGAAGTCTAGTGCACTACTATACACATCAGATGAGGACAAAGAAGAGGGGATCAAAAAGAGGGTACCCTTCACAATAGCCAAACACAAATGGAAATATATAGGGATATACCTGATTCAAAAAACAAAAGATCTGTATGAGGAAAACTACAACACACTATTAAAAGAAACCAAGGATGACCTCAACAAATGGAAGGAGATCCCATGCTTGTGTATCGGCAGACTCAATATTGTAAAGATGTCAATTCTACCCAAGGCACTATAAATTCAAAACGGTCCCAATCCACATTACAGCAACTTTCTTCAAAGAGTTGGAAAAACAGATTATCAACTTCATATGGAGAGGGAAGAAACCGAGAATTAGCAGAGAACTCCTCAAGAATTAGGACCAAGTCGGAGGGCTTGCTTTACCCGACTTTAGCACCTACTACACAGCCACAGTGGTCAAAACAGCGTGGTGCTGATATTACGACAGATATTCAGACCAACGGAAAAGGATTGAAAATCCGGAAAGAAAATCATCAGCATACGGACAACTGATCTTTGATAAGGGGCCCAAAAATATCAAATGGGAAGCGGATGTTCTCTTCAATTCATGGTGCTGGAAAAAATGGATACGTAGCTGCAGAAAAATGAAGCAAGACCTTTACCTCACTTCATGCACAAGAATAAACTCAAGGTGGATCACAGACCTTGAGGTAAAACCCCAAACCATGAGGGCTATCAATGAGGGAATTTGGACAAACCTGAGAATCTTGGCACAGGGATTACATAGGTTATCAGAAATTGGGAAGGACACCAACACAGAGGAGGCGCAAATTGACCAATGGGACATACTAAAAATAAAACACTTACGCACATTGAAAGAATTCACCAAGAGAGTAATAAGAGACTACAGAATGGGAAAACATCTTTAGCGATGACACATCGGACAAAGGCCTTATTACTAAAATCTACAATACACTGCTAAACTACAACAAGAAAAAAAACAATTGTCCACTCAGGATGTGGGCAAAGGACCTGAGCAGGAGTTTCTCAAGGGCAGAAATCCAAATGGCCAATAAATATATGAGAAAATGTTCCAAATCTCTAGCCATAAGAGAAATGCAAATTAAAACAACTGTGAGATACCACCTAACACCCTCAAAGATAGCCCAATTCAAGAAATCAGAAAGTAATAAGTGTTGGAGGGGATGCAGAGAGATAGGTGGACCTGTAGGTATGTACAAAAATTATGGAAATTGATTTGGCAATATCTAAAACAGTTGGAAATTGAGCTACCTTATGATCCAGTAATCCCCCTACTGGGCATAGACCCAGAAGAGACAAAAAACAAACCACGGGCCAGACTTTTGTGCCCCACTGTTCATCGCGGCACAATTCACAATCGCAAGGAGTTGGAAACAGCCCAAAATCCCATCAACAGACGAATGGATTGAAAAACTCTGGTACATACATGCAGTGAAGTATTATGCATCCCTAAAAAGCAATGATGAACGCATGAAGCACATCACTGCATGGGAAGAATTGGAGGAAATTATGCAAGTCAAGTAAGCCAAGCAAAAAAGAACAAGTACTACATGAGTCTGCTGAGGTAAGCTCAAAAAAAAAATTCAAACGGGGCATAGGGAAGAAGATGCTGTATACGTACGTCCCTGGGGTGAGGCCCAGGTAATATGGCAGGGGCCAGACAAAACTCAGGGATATATATATATAGGATGCATATGGTAGCCCATTAAAAGGGAAGACGTAAAAAGGTATGGGTAGCCGGGGGAACAGGGCACTAACCTACACAGGGGGAGGGTGTTGATCGTGTTTCCACAGGGAAAGAGAGACAAGACTTCAACCCGGAGCTCCAAGACAAGAACATAGCATGTACTGACATGAAGCACTGACGCTACAGCTCAAGAAGAGGGGAAGAGGGTATTGGTCTGGTCAGAGCACACAGGAGTCAATGAGGGGGCATAGGAGAAAAAAAAGAGTGATGCACATCCTGGCTCACCAAGCCCTGAGGACAATGTTCCTGCTCAGAACAGCAATACACAGAGATGACCACAGGGCCAGCCCCACCATGGGACACAGTGTTCCTCATTGACCCATAGCACCATTGGGGACAACACTAGAGACACAGAGTGGGAACTGTGGCCGCCATGAGCTCACCACGCCGAAGCCAGCCTGTGGGGTCATGCAGCAGAGCATTGAGAGAAGCAGAGCAATGAAATCCCCAGGGATAGAGGCGGTGCCAGGGCATGGCACCCCATCAGATTTGACTGGAAAGCAGCCGTGAAGGAAAACAAACAGATCCCGAACTATTCATATGTTTATGAGTATATGCTTGTGTGTTGTTGTTGTTGTTGTAGATATTGTTTTACTTTCTGTTGTTGCTTCGTGGTACTCAGTCTTGTGATAGTACATAGCATGTCTACCTGGAAGGGATAGGCAGAATAAACAAGCCAGAAGAGAAAACAACGGGATGACAGTTCTGGGGGGACATGGGAGTAGGGGTGGTGGGGGAAAGGAAGAAGGTGTTAACAAGCCCAGGGACAAGGGAATAACAAGGGATCCAAAATCAGTGTCAAGGAGGGTGTGGGAGGTCTGGCAGGGCTGGATCAAGGGCAATGAGAGGAATTCCTAAAACCCAAATGAAGGCATGATGACATGATAGTGGGACAAGAGAAAAGTTCAAAGAAACAGAGGCAAGAACTAGGAGGCAAAGATAGTCATAGAGATTTAAAAACAGGCATATAAAGATGTAAATATATTTATATATGGCGAGGGAGAACTATATCTATGTATATATATTTATAGGTTTAGTATTAAGGAAACAGATGGACAGTGGGCCCCTGCTCAAGCACTCCCTCAACACAAGAACACTTTGTTCTAACAATTTGGCAGTCTGAGATGCTCACCTGCCTAGCACGATCTCTGATGACAATGGGTGCACAAGAAAATGTGGTGAAGAAAGCTGATGGTGCCCGGCTACCAAAAGATATAACACCCGAAGTCACTGAAGACAATGGATGCACAAGCTAATGTGGTGAAGAAAGATGATAGTGTCAGTTACCAAAAGATATAGCACCTGAAGTATTTAAGACCTGAAGACAAACAAGCAGCCATCTAGCTGAGAGACAACAAAACCCACATGGAGGAAGCACACTGGCCTGTCCCGACTCTATCGCTGAGGACAAACTGGGTGCATAAGCAAAAGTTGTGAACAAAGCTGATGGTGACCGGCTATCAAATGATATAACATCAGGAATCTTAAAGGCTTGAGGACACTTAGGTGGCCATCTAGCTAAGCAACAACAAAGCCCACACAGAAGAAGCACACCAGCCTACCCCGACATGAATGCTGAAGACAAAGCGGTACATAGGCAAATGCGGTGAAGAAAGCTGATGGTGCCCAGTTATCAAAATATATATTTGGGGTCCCATAGACTGGAAGATAAACAAGGAGCAATCTAACTGAGAAACAACAAAGCCTACATGGAAAATGCACACCAGCCTGTGAGATGACAAGGTGTCGAAGGGATCAGGTATCAGGCATCAAAGACAAAAACAACAACAACATAGCATTGTGAATAAGGGGGAGTGCAGAGTGGGGACCCAGGGCCCATCTGGGAGACATTGGACATTCCCTTGCAGAAGGGCTATGGGGAAGTGACAAGCCAGTCAGAGTGTAGTGTAGCAACGATGAAACATACAATTTTCCTCTAGTTCGTAAATGCTTCTTACCCTCTCCCCCAATATCATGATTTCAATTGTACCTTACATAACCGGCTGGACTGGAAGATGTACATGGGCACAGATAGGACCTGGAAATACAGGGAATCCAGGACAGATGAACCCCTCAGGATCAGTGGTGAGAGTGGCAATATCGGGAGGGTGGAGGGAGGGTGAGGGAGAAAGGGGGAACAGATGACAAGGTCTACATGTAACCTTCTCCATGGAGGACAGACAGTGGTGAGCTGGGTGAGGGAGACGTCGGATGGTGTAAGATATGATAAAATAATTATTTATAAATAATCAAGGGTTCAGGGGGAGGGGGAGCGGGAATGGGGGTTGTGTGGAAATGAGGCGCTGATTCCAAGGACTCAAGTAGAAAGCAGGTGTTTTGAGAATGATTATGGCCCACATACGTACAAATGTGCTGGACACAAATGATGTATGTACGGATTGTGAAAAGAGTTGTATGAGCCCCTAATAAAATGATTAAAAAAAAAGAAGTTGGTATGAGTTTTAAAATAGTTAAGATTTAGTCATTATTAAATAATTTTCATCCTATTACACATTTTCATTGTATCATCTATTTTGTATTATTTATTGCTTTCTCTGAGTTTTCACTCTTTAAAAAATAGACTTCATTTTAAATTATATTTTTATAATTCCTATGATTATTTTTATACTTCAGATCTTTTTTCTATGTAGCACTATTCAATTAAAAATATCATTTTATTGGTGGCTCATACAACTCTTATCACAATTCATACATACATCAATTGTGTCAAGAACATTTGTACATTAATTGCCCTCATCCTTCTCAAAAGCACTATTCAATTTTTAAACCGTTTTGTTACAAATAAGTTAGAAAAAGAACAGAGCAGAAGGGAATGAAGAAGAATCCCTCAGCAAATATGAAAGTTCTTCTCTTTCAATTAGATACAGATTTAGTTTATTTTAATTTGTAGTTGAGTTTTATAAATAGAGCTTTAACTCATTCCTTCCTATCTCCCTTCTAACAAGTATTTCTTTCTTTCTTTTTAAAAATGACTTTTATGTGCCAGGCCACATTTTAGATAATAAAGATATAAAAATAAACAAATATCATGACTGCGATACAGGAGTATATAGTCCAGGGGTAAAGATAGATCCATTATAGAACTGAAATTCACACCTTTATACAAACATTTAGCCAAACAATACCCACATTCGCCTATTACAATTAGACACTTGCTGCCTGTGACATCATGGGGAAGAGGATGACAATATGATGCTTCCTGTTCTTTGGTTTTAGATGTCAAAAGTCATTCTTTCTTCTCCCAACATGCACAGTTAACTACACAGCTTGTGGAAAGGGTCTGAGGGTAGAAGTCAGGAGACTGGGCTGTAGGCCAAGTTCTGTGTTTTGTGTTGGAATGTGGATCTCTAAATGGAATACAGTTATGCAAGCTATAGAACGGCTGGCTCAAGAAAAGCACTCCATGTCATGATTACAGTAACATCACCACGACTTTCAGCCTTTAAAATAGAAATGAGGGAGAAAAGAACAACTTTTACACAGCAATGTTACATATGATATCAATTACAAAATGGGAATATGAAATAATTTTCATGAGGAGAAATTATTGGAATTGAGTGCCCTGCCAGGAAAAGTGTGTTCACTTCCTTCCTTGAAGATTTTGTACGCTGTAGCACTAGTTTCTATCTTTAAAAGCATATCAGATCGTTTTGCAAAAAAGCAAGTAGGCCTTTGTGAAGACATCAACCTGGGTGCTATCCCATGCCAACCATATAACAATTATAGCAAAACCCAGCCAATTAGCACACTGTACATGTAGAGAATGTGCTTAAGAATCCATTATAATGGGAAACATCTCATTCCTATAATAAAACCCCCCAAAACAACAACACAAATCCTTTCCTGATACTGATTGGTAGTTCTGAATGCTAGTTCCCCGCCCCCTCCCCAAGAGGTCAAAGAGTACCTAAGTGTATGATTGCAAATAGAAAAATAGGCGTCAGAAATCAGGTTTTTGCATTTCCCTAATTTTCATTTGTGTGTGAATTTTTAATGTAAATGAAAAGCATTCATACAAAAAAGTTTCAGTGAACATGTTTCAGTATTTCAAATTTATAATAATTATTTAAAAATTGTGAAATCTTTCGTATGTTGAACCATCCCTGCATCCCTGGTATGAATCCCACTTGGTCATGGTGAATTATTTGTTTTATATACTTTTGTATTCTGTTGGCTAGTATTTTGTTAAGGATTTTTGCATCAATGTTCATTAGGGATACTGGTCTGTAGTTCTCGATTCTTGTGGGATCCTTGCCCGGTTTGGGTATCAGAGTTATACTAGCTTCATAGAAGGAGTTTGCCATCTTTTTCTATGTTCTGGAAAAGTTTGTGTAGGATTGGTATTAGTTCTTCCCTGAATGCTTGGTAGAATTCTCCAGTGTAGCCATCTGGTCCAGGGGATTTTTTTGTTGGTAATCCCTTGATAACCTTTTCTATTTCTTCTATTGCTATGGGTCTGTTGAGATTCTTGATGCCCACCGAGGATAGTCTAGGGAGGGATTGTTTTTCCAGGAATTTGTCCATGTCTTCCAAATTGTTGAATTCATTGGAGTACAATCCTTCATAGTACTGTGTAACTATCCTTTTGATTTCATTAGGATCTGTTGTAATGACCCCTCTTTCATCCCTTATTCTTGCTATTGAGATTTGTTCCCTCCTTTCTTTGGTTAGGTTTGCCAATGGTCTATCGATCCTGTTTATCCTTTCAAAGAACCAACTTTTAGCGATATTAATTTTTTCCATAGTTTTTTTATTTTCCCTCTCCTGAATCTCAGCCCTGATTTTTATAATTTCTTTTCTTTTGCTATTAGTAGGGTTGTCCTGCTGACTCTGCTCTAGTTTTTGTAAATTTTGTGTCAGCGTCTCCATCATGAGTCTCTCTTCCTTTCTTAGGTGTGCTTGTATTGCTATGAACCTTCCTCTGATGACAGCCTTTGCTGTGTCCCATAAGTTTTGGTACGTCGTGTGCTCATTTTCGTTGGTTTCTAGAAATTTCCTGATTTCGTCTCTGATCTGCACCAGTATGCACTCTTTTTGCAGTAGAGAGTTATTCATCCTCCAATTATTTGCTCTTATTTTCTTTGTCTTCCTTTTGTTGATTTCCAGTCTTATGGCACGGTGGTCAGAGAGAGAGGTCTGTATTATTTCAATGTGCTTAAATTTATGTAGATTTGCTTTATGCTCCAGCATGTGGTCTATCTTCGAATATGTGCCATGGGGACTTGAAAAGAATGTGAAATTTTTTATATTTGGATGAAAAGCTCTGTAAATATCTATTAGGTCAAATTGTCTAATTGTGGAGTTTAGCTCTCTAGTCTCCTTGTTGAGTTTCTTTCTCTGTGATCTATCTTTCTCAGTGAGTGGTGTGTTGAAGTCGCCCACTATAATTGTCGAGTCTGTGATTTCTTTCTTAATCTCTTGGAGTGTTTGGTTGACGTATTGAGCTGGTCTCTCATTCGGGGAATATATGTTTACAATGCTTAGTGGTTCATTGTCTATCATTCCCTTGAGCATTATATAGTGTCCCTCCTTATCTCTTTTTATGGTTTGCACGTTGAGGTCAATTTTATCCGAGATAAGGGTTGCAACCCCTGCTTTTTTTGTATTGCTGTTTGCTTGGTAGGTCCTTCCCCAGCCTCACAAGGTGATGGAGGAAATACACAGAGACACTGTAACAAAAAGAACTGGTGGACATTCAAATATTTCAAAAGGTAGCATATGATCAAGAACAAGTGTGCTGAACGAAGGTGGAATTCTACTGAAAGCATCAGGGGAAAACAAAGCTCCACAAATTGATAGAATGAATATCCAATGAAAATACCAACAAGCCAGCGACGAAGTACTGCAAGCACTTAATTGTCCATGCCAAGAAATTCAAAAGACAGATCAGACAACTGGAGGAGATCCAAACTCATGCTCATTCTAAGAAAGGGTAACTCAATAGAATGTGGAAATTATTGAAAAATATTATTAATATCACATGCAAGTAAAATTTTGCTAAGGACCATTCGACAATGGTTGTAGCAGAGCATTGTAGTAGCGGTGCTCAACTTGTGGGTCGCGACCCCTTTGGGAGTCAAACAACCCTTTCACAGGGGTCACCCAATTCATAACAGTAGCAAAACTACAGTTATGAAGTAGCAACAAAAATAATTTTATGGTTGGGGGTCACCACAGCATGAGGAAGTGTATTAAAGGGTTGCGGCATTAGGAAGGTTGAGAACCACTGATATATAGGAATCTGCCAGAAATTCAAGTTGCATTTAAAAGAAGGCCTGGCATGAGGGATATCGTTGTTGATGCCAGATGGATCTGGGTGGTAAGTAGAGAACACCAGAAATGTCTTTACTCATGCTTTATTGACCATGCAAAGGCATTCATCCGTGTGGAACGTAACAGACTATGTGCAGTGCTGAGAAGAATGGGAATTCCAAAACACTGAACTGTGCTTAGGTGGAACTTGGACATAAACCAAGAGGCAATCACACAAACAGACAAGGAAATGCTATTGTTTTGGTTGTTGTTAGGTGCCATTGAGTCAGCTCAGACCCATAGTTACTTCATGCACAACAGAACAAAACACTGCATGGTCCTGCACCATCCTCATCATTGTTCCTATGCCTGAGTCAGTTGATGCAGCCACCGACTCGTTGAACACCGTCTAGTTCTTTTTGGTACAGAGACTGTGCATTCCTTTGACCTTCTTTTGATGCTTCCTGCATCATCCAGTATTTTGCCTGTAACATCCTTCAAGTTGCAGCTCAAGGCTTGCATTTTTCTTTAGTTCTATCCGTTTAAGATATGCTGAATGTGTTCTTCCTTTTTGATTTTCTAGGTCTTTTTATGTTTTGTTATAATCTTTTACTCTGTCTTTTCGAGTTGTCCTTGGGACTTTTTGTTCAGTTCTTTGATTTCATCCATTTGCTTTAGCTACTCTATGATCAAGAGCAAGTTTCATAGTCTCCTCTGATAGTCACGTTGATCTTTTATTTCATTCCTGTATTTTTAATGACTTTTTTCTTTTGTCATTTATGATGTTCTTGATGTCATCCCATATCTCGTCAGGCCTTGTGTCATTAGAGTTCAATGGAACAAATGTACCCTTGAAATGTTCTTGGAATTCGGCTAAGATAGACACAGGTTTTATTTAGACTCTCATGGACTTGTTTTCTTTTTCTTCAATTTCAATCTTAACTTAATTGATGATCTATTCCATAGTTGGCTCCTGGCCTGGTTTTAGCTACACATAGTGAGCTTCTTCTTTGTCTCTTCCCAGAGATGTAGTCCGTATGTTTTTTGTGCATTTCCTCTGGAGAAATCTATGTCTATAGTTTCTGTTTGTGTTGTAGAAAAAAGATTTGTGATAAAGAAGTTGTTGGACTTGCAAAATACTAACAATTAATCTCCAGCTTTGGTTCTGTCACCAAGGCCATAATTTCCAACTACTGTATTTTCCGCTTGGGAGAAAGAGAGGAAGAACTGTTTCTGCTCCCATAGATAGTTATAATCTCAGAAGCCCACAGGGGCAATTCTGCCTTGTACTTAGGTTTGCCATAAGTCAGAATTGACTCGATGACAATGAGTTGAGCTCCTTCAGCTTTGTTTCCAACTTTTGCATTCCTATCGCCAATAATTATCAATGTACCTTGATCGCATATTTGATCAATTTCAGGTTGAAGATATTGGTAGAATTCTACACTTTTCTTATTATTAGTTTTAGTAGTTGGTGCATAACTTTGAACAATAGTTGTATTGATTTTATTTCCTTGCATGGGGATTTACATTATGCTATCACAGACAGCATTGTACTTCAAGATAAATCTTGAAATGCCCTTTGATCAATTTTTCTACTTCAGGATTGTAGATAAGAAATTCAACCATAATACCAAACAGACCTGTGTCTCTCAAAGAAATGGTGTAGGTTGTCCCAGGCCCTGGACTAAGTTCTTTAACAGCAGAGGGACCCTTTCTGGAGACAGGAGAGGAGTATTAACCTGTTGAGGGCAACCTGTGCAGCATCCACGAGGAAGACTGAAAACACTGTTCAAGTGGTACTTACCAATATTTCGTAGCTCGGTCATTCATTAAGTGCATTGGTTTAAGTTTTTTATTAGTGAGTCTATTGCTTATGAAGGAGTCAGTTAAGGCAGTGGTGTGTGTGTGGGTAGGTTTGCAAATGCTTAATGCGCTTGACTTCTAACTGAAACTCATGTCTGTCAGAAACACCTTGGAAAAATGACTAAAAAACAAAAAAAATCAGCCATTGAAAACTCTATGCAGGAAAATGTTAGTCTAATACACCCAGGCTTGTCATGAGCAAATAGTTCTGAGGCCAGGCTTACAGAGAAACCCTCTTTCCACTTGAGGTGGGGTGGGAGGGAAGCACAGCAACGATCTTCTACTCTGGAGCCTCAGAAAGCTTGCTGGCTTGTTGTTAGGGTGCCTTCAAGTGGGTTTTGACACATATGTCCAACACAGTAAAACACTGCCCAGTCTACACCATCCTCATAATTTTTGCTTTGTTTGAGCTCTCTGTAGCAACCACTGTACCAATCCATCTCGGTGCCAGCAGGAGCACCAGGGATTCATGGGGAAAAGAGAAGTACCTTTAAAGGCTCTCTTGAGAAGGGCTGGCATCAGAATAGGATGGGCTTGGAATCCAACTCAGCTGTGATGACCACCAAGGTTTTGGGTTTCCCCGTGGCTGGGTAATTAATGCCTTTCAACTAATTATGACCAGTAAGTGCATGTTGTTACAACTTAAAAGCCTAAAGAGGAGCAAACACTTTCAAGATGCTGCAGGCACCTGGTCCTGATTATCCTATTTCTATGATTTAGACATGTGTGTTGTGTGTAGCGTGTTTGATGTGACTTGGGGTAATGGAGATTATCTCAGTGTTTTGTGTTTCTAATTGTCAAAGCAGAACAAGCAACAGTGACATCTAGATAATGCTAATTAGATTTGGTCAACTCTAGATAGCCACCATCTGTCCGTTTGTCGGGGTGGGATAGCTTGTAATGTTGCTATGATACTGGAAGCTAAGCTAAGATTATTCCAAGTACCAGCATGGTAGACAGGTGTCAACAGAATTTCCGGACTAAGGCTACCTAGGAAGAAAGGTCTGGCAATCTTTTTTTCATTAATTCAGCCAATAGAAGCACCACAGATCATAAAAGAATGTTTACGACAGTATTGTCAAGTAAGGCCCTAAAGTTGCAAAGCACTCAAAATACACAGTGGCTGCAAAACGGGACTCAGAAGTCTCAGAGATCATGATTGTGGCCCAGGACCATGCTTATTGCTATATATGAGGTTGCCATGAGTTAGAGCTTACTTCTTCGCGTCCACTATTAATAACAGCAATTCAAGACACAGTGGGTAGAAAACTGGATAAAAAGATAGTGTGTCATCATTGTATTTGCTATTAAACAATTTTATTAATTACTGGCTACAGGAGATCTGTGACCAGAAGTTTCCATAAAACACTCCCTCTTGTCCTGGAAACTTAGCAGTAGGCTGTCTCTTCTTGCTTTTGGCTTTTTAAACAAACGCATGCTTTAGGAGTTTGTTAGTAGCTTTTGGTGCATTGGCAATTTTAAAAAGCTGGGGAAAAAAGGGCATGAAATGAGCTTTTGCTGTGCCGGTCTGTTTGTCATGAAGAAGTGTTTGTAAATTCTGTGTTGCCTGGAGCTCTGCTGGAAGGTTCCGTGAGGCTAACCTACTGGAATTTCCCCAGAGCGACTTTCCTCTGCCCGTGTCCCATCAGGCAGCCATCAAAAGGCCTTTCAGCTACCACAGTGTGTGGCTCTCAGCATTCCCCAGATCTCAGTCTAAGATCACAGTTGCTCCATTTAGATTAAAATAATGTGGTCATTTCTTGAAGGGTGATGATTAGGAAAGTGATTAGAAAATGAACTTCACTGACTAATTCATGAGCAAGAACAGATCCTACTTTAACCGGCTTTGTACATCTGCGTATTGTCTCTGACCCTTCCCCCTCAAAAGTTGTGGAGTCAATGCCAACTCCTGGAGACACTCTGTGAAAGAACAGAAAGGCTTCATAGGGTTTCCCAAGCCTGACCTCTGTAGGGAAGCAGAGGGCTGCCCCATCTTTCTCCCAGGGAGCAGCTGGTGGGTGGAGATTACAGACTTTTGGTTTTACATCAAAGGCTTTTACCACTGTGCTAGTGTACTACCAAGGGCTCTCTGCTTTGTACACCAAGAAATTTTAATTGGAGGCTAAAGATTTATCATGTTTTACCATCTTTTTGATATGTTCTTAATATATATACACTAGTCTAAACTCCCTTCCTAGTATAGCATTGTTATTTCTGGGGGTTTTTTTTGAAGGAAAAGTATCTTCTAACCATAAACCATACACAGGTCAACCTTATAGGAATTTCAACCAAAGCAAAAGGATGATGCTACTCATTCTCTTTAGGAAAATGAATTTGGAGTTCCTTCATGAATGTATTTTGAAGACTCACCCCTATAACCTTAACTGTCATTATCCTTAAGAATATCCCAAATGTTCTCTACAATAGCTTGCTTTAAACTGTTCTATAGCATACTGACTTGGTAACTGTTCTATAGCATACTGACTTGGGTGCCCCAAATGTAGAAAAACCATGTCTCTTATTTAATAATATCATAATTTCTAGGTATTAAAAAACCTTCACAGTTCCTACTTAGCAATAGGGTTTGATCAAATCACCCAACTTAGAAAGAGTCGTCACTATTATATTCCAATGTTGATTCTTCAAATTAAGCATTCAATAAATGAATGCAGAATGTAAAAAGTGGATCTATCAAAAACATTTCTAGTTACAGGGCACTTATTACTACGCAAAGGAGACTAATCCATCCTTGGGCTTTTCTGGATGCTCAAAGTTCTCTTTTATAATGATTAGATCATCATCTCTTCCTACTTGTCTGCTCTAGTTCTAGGCATTTAGGCTAGCCCACTTGTATTTATGTATCTATTTAAATTGTTCTGTGCCTTTATTGGAGCCAGATTCCTGACTGGTTTAGCGATGTATTTCCTAATTATAGAGACCTGTGAAGAGAAATTACATACTATCCATCTAAACAAATCTTGTTATACTGTGTGCTTTTTGATGGAATCATTCCATTTATAAAATTTTATACAACAAAAGCTTTGAATTTTCCCAAGGCTGGCCATTGGTTCACTTTTGAAGGTGGCACCAATTTAACTTCTATATTTTACAGCATTAAAAAAGCTTATGCATTAGGTAGCTTCTCAAAAGGTTATATGGACAACAGCATTGAGTAGACTGAGCAGAGTCAACCAGTCTCATTCACATCCACATAGATGAGTCTCCTTTGATAGTTTTTTACTAATTAGCTGGTACTAGAGACAAAAATGAAAAAAAAATTGTACTCCTAATCTGTTTCTCACCACCAACTCGGACTTTCTGAGGACAGGCCTGTCTTCTACGATACACATTACAGTGTCAGGTAAGACATGCCAGCAACTGGCTGATGTTAACTTGGCATTGGAAGCACCAGTGAGGATGGTGGTTAGCCCACTTTTAAATATCTGAATTGACCCACATGCCTTAAACTCTCCATCAGGCCTGTAAGTTTTCTTCTGTAAACGAATATTACTAATTCTTTGACAGGATAGATGCTAGTATACTCTCAACTGAGCATGCCCCAGATTGCCACTGTATATGACACCAAGGATAGTTCAGGGAAAACCTGGCCTGTGCAGGATTATTACCTTCTATATTCATTTTGGCATTAAATTAACATTTTCATTTTTATAGAGATCATTTTCATTTTGTTCTTATCAACACCCTATCTCAATAGAAGGTAAGATATCTATATATCTATATCTATATCCCACTGTCATTGAGTCAGTTCCACCTTTTGTAACCCTGTGGGACAGAGTAGAACTGCCCCTGTGGGTTTCTGAGACTGTAACTCTTTAGGGAGCAGAAAGCTGCATCTCTCTCCCAAGCACTGGCTGGTGGTTTTGAACAGCTGACTTTGAGGCTTGCAGCCCAAATGTAACCCACTATGCCATCAAGACTCTCTGTTAATTATTATAAGACATACTTATTATCTAACAAGCACACTTAGTCTACTTGTGTCTTGCTTCTGAGTTGACTTAGTTGGGGATTCTGATTCTTTGTGAAATAGAGAATGAAGCAACAGAAATCTGATTATCTGAGCGTTACATAAAGTGTCCCTCCCTGAATGGTTTCTTCTAGGAATGTTTCCTACATGGCAGCTGAGCAGACCATTGGGACCATTAAGTCTGATTCTGGAGGACTAGGTTTTCTCCAGAAGTCTTGGTGGTGTAGTGGTTATGAGTTGGGCTGCTAACGGAAACACCAGCTGCTATGTGGGGGAAAGGCCAGGCTTTGTACTCTCATAGAGAGTGATAGTCTCAGAAACTCAGGGGCAGTTCTACCCTGTCCTGTATGGAGTTGGAATCAATTCTGTGGCAGTGATCCTGAGAGGGTTTCCCCACGCAGCTGCCAAGCAGTTTTAAACAAACTCTGGAAGAGTCTGAAAGGCTATGTCTGAATTAACTTGATGACAATGGGTTTGAGATTGGCCTGTTGGTGTCTCCATAGGCAAACCCGCTGCCATCTGGTGGAGTCCATTCCTGGTGAGCCTATTGGTGTTTCGGCCAGCCTTGTGGAAACCTAGAAGACCCAAAGAAGGCAGCCTGTCCGAGAGATTCCAGGCAATAACGTAACCTGTATTTTGTGACCTACACTAAAAATAGGTATTTTGTGATTTACTGGTCAAAAGTAAAACAACTCTTATGTAAAGAACTAAATTTTGTCTGAGACAAAAGAAATCCCTTCCATTTTGCTTTTGAAATATATGACCATTGAACTTTTGTAGTTAGTGTTTTTAAAAAAGATCTGGCATAGAAAACATCCTTCCATCCTTATCTGATAGGAAGCAATTTCCCCTGAGAGTTTGGGGTAGACAGGGAATCCTGGTGGTCTTGTCAGGTAAGCATTGGATTGCTAGCCACAAAAACAGTGTTTCAACCCCCCAGCCTGTTCTATTGGAAGAAATTGAGGCAATCTACCCTTGTAAAGGTTCACCGACTAGGAAACGCTATCTAGAGACACTGTGAATTGAATCATATCAATGGTAGTGGGATTTGGGGGCTAAGAGGACAAAATTAGGATATTACTCCTTAGGGTTCATCTCTGAAGATTATCACGTTGCCCATCATACCACCCCCTCCTACAAACAAACAAATTGACTAGTATTTATTATAAGTTCTAAATAAGAATGAATGACATTCTTGGTGATAAGCATTTAGGATCTGTGCATCTATGAGGAGTCCTTGAACGCCAGATGCAGCAGGCAAGGGGCAAAGCAGCTCTGTAGCTCATGGATCCTTTGCTTCTCCAGCACGTTGCCATTGCGTTGTCTCACAGGAAGAATTGTGCACTGTGGGGTTTGCAGCAGCTGATTTTTTTTTTGGAAGAAGATTGTCAGGCCTATCTTCCAAGGTGACTCAAACTTCTAATCTTTAGGTTAGTCATTGAATGCATTAAAAAAAAATCCATTGCCATTGACTTAATTTTGACCCATAGTGACCCTATACGATGGGGCAGAACTGCTCCTGTGACTTTCTGAGTTTCTAATTCTTTACAGAAGAGAAAGCCATATCTTTCTCCCTGCTGAGTGCATTAAGTCATATTAATTCCAAGAGTACTACACTTGGAGGGCTGGAGATCAGAAGATGTTGGTAATAGAAAATAGGATTCAAGATTGAAACCCTTGGGCTCACTTCAAAGTGAATCAGGACCAAATATAATCTAAGCTTATTTCTTGAATCAATTTTGGGTTATATTTGGCACGTGTTTCTTTTATTGGTCATTTGTATATCTTCTTTGGATAAACATTTTTTATATCCTTTCCCCATTTAGAGCTTGTGTTATTTGTCTTTTTGTTATTGAGCTGTAAGTGTTCTTTATAGATTCTGGACCACTGGAACCTTATCAGATAGCTTATCAGATAGATGATTTGCAAATATTTTATCCCATATCGTGACCTGTCTTTTCATTTTCCTCTGGAGCACAAAAGTGTTTAATTCATGAAGGCCAATTTATTGATTTATTTTCTTGTGAGCGTTGTTGTTTGGTGTCATTCTTAGTTCTCATACCAGGCTTAATCACCTCACTTACTTTAGAAAGTTGCACTCATTGGCTAAATTCTATTTCTCCCCGATCAGTTAAAGATGGAGAGAGCCGGAGTCCTGTGAAGTAGAAAGAGTGTAAAGAGGGCCCTAAAACCAGCTTATTTGGGAATTGAATCTTTCCAAGTCTCAGTTTTTTATTTAAAACAACCCACCTAAACTCATCATTCTGCTCCCAAGGGTGCTTTACTGAAAGGCTGCTGACATTACATAACATCCCAACTTTGCTCATGGTTGCATAACCTCTGCACCTGATGAACACCTGCCAGGTACATAGTGGAAGGATTCGATTTCTTCTGAGTTTGGAATAAACAATGCCATTGTTTTGGGGGATCCAAGTAAGAGTCCTCGACCAAGAAACTGTGGTGTCAGCATAACAACTTTCCACACAATTTGTTCTTATTACTCAATTATCATGAGTTAAAGTCCAGTTTTATGGAGCCCTGGGGGCACTTTGAATGAGTATTTGGCTGCTGACCACAAGGTTGATGCTTCAAACTCACCAGTTATGTCTCAGGGGAAAGATGAGGCTATCTATCTGCTTCTGTAGAGGTTGACAGGCCCAGAGACCCCAGTGCAGGGTCATCGTGAGTCGGAAATGAACTGATGCAGAGGGTTAAGGTGCATTTAGACTGTTAACTATGCTCTTTGTATTCACACATATGTGCTTACACATGACTATGGTGCATGGTTAATCAGCTAGACCGGATGTGTGAGTTCCCCAGTATGTCTTGGAAAAAAAGTATCCATTGAAAACCCCATCGAGCCAAAGCTGGAAACACAGGGAGTCCAGGAGGATGATCCCTTCAGGACCAGTGGTGTGAGTGGCAATACTGGGAGGGTAGGGTGGGAGAGGGAACGATTACTAGGATCGACATATGACCTCCTCCCTGGTTCATGGGGCAGGGGGGACCGGGGAGGGAGGGGGAAAATGAGGAGGTGGTGCCAGGGGCTTGGGTGGAGAGCAAATGTTTTGAGAATGATGAGGCCAATGAATGTACAAATGTGCTTTACACAATTGATGTATGTATGGATTGTGATAAGAGTTGTATGAGCCCCTAATAAAATGATTAAAAAAAAGAGTTGTATGATCCCCTGATAAAATGATTACAAAAGAGTAAATGCTGAGAAAATAATGATGGCAACAAATGTACAAATAAGTTTGAGACACTTGATGTATGGATTGTTACAAGAGCTGTAAGAGCCCCCCCCAAATGATCTTTTAATTAGAAAAAAAAAGAAAAAAACCCCATCAAGCCGGTTGTTTCTGACACACAAAGGGTCGCTGTGAGTTGGAATTGACTAGAGGGCAACTGGTGGGTGAGAGAGCTGTAAATAACTGTAAGGAGAATAACAAGCAAAACTTCTCTATCATTAAGATAAAATACTTTAAGGAAGGTCACTTGATATCTCAGTTAAATATTTACCATGTATTACCTTAGAACTTAGTTATTAATGACCCTTAGTTGTTAATGATCATTTGGTGTTCAGAGATACAGAAGCAGCTTGAGACAATAATAAAATATTATGAACGCACATATTGGTGAAAGTTCAAAAGTCAAAGTATTCTCATAGTGTAGCCTGCTCTTGGGTCCCAGGGAGACAGAGAAGTCAAGAAGCACCTTCCAATGGGAGATATGTTTATTTAACAAAGGGGTGGGGTACCTTTTTTTCTGCCAAGGGCCATTTGGAGATTTATAACATCATTCACAGGCCATACTGGTCAACCATTTAACTAACTCACCCCTAATGTGATTCCCGGAACTGCTTCTTTTAATGAGGCGTGTGTGTGTGTGTGTGTGTGTGTGATGTTAACTGGTACTGATGATTTCTCAGGCCTTTTATGGCTGGTGGGCCAGACATTCCCCACCCTTGATTTGAAACTTAATGAAAAGAGATATCTATTTAGAAAACTCCCTCTAACATGCTGTCACTTTATTAATCAAAAGGAGTCTGAGTGGTCCTGTATGCTAGGTCTTTGACTGCTAGCTACGAGGTTGGTGGTTCCAACTCGCCAGTTGCTCCTGCTGAGGTCATCTGCTCCTGGTAACGATTTGCATCCTTGGAAGCCCTGTGGAAGGACACTCAGTCTTGGGACAACCTGATGGCAGTGGGCTTAGGTGTTTTATTAATCAAAAGTAAAACTCTTGTTTGGAGATGAGTATAACTGTATTTTCTAATGTGGATAAGTTTAGCAAATATTACAACTCCTTTCGGAAAAAACCCCCAAACACATACCACAACTAAGCCATGAAGCATTCACTGTAAATTGAGCTACACAGTTTTCTATTTTAGCTATTCTCATTATCACTGTCTAGCCACACACAACCCAACCAAACCAAAAGTTTAGGGTGTCTTACTAAGGACACAAAGAGCCTTTGGTGGCACATGTAGTTAAGCGCTCACCTCCTAGTAGAAAGGTTAATGGTTCAGCCCATCCAGAGGCACTAGGAAGACAGGTCTGGTGATCTGTTCCCGAAAAGTCCCAGTCTTGAATGGTCTATAGAGGAATGCTACTTAGCACACACGCAGTCACCACGAATCAGACTCAACTTGACAGCAACTAGCACCACCTCTACTACGGAAAAACGACTAAACAACACCCAAAGGGGATACAAAGACTTCATTCCAGGAAAATTTTGGCAATTCAGTGGGTGATCCAGAAGTACAATATCCTAACTAATGGGAGCATGAATGATGGTTAAAATGAATATTTTGAGTCATTACTCAGTTTAATGAAGAAATCTGTGAGATGACAGCCCAACTTAGAACACACTTACACAATGCCATTGACATTGACACGTAATTTTCCAAGTACTTTACAAATAGGCCAACTCATGTAATCTTCATGAAAAACTTGCCAGGTAGGAGTTATCATTTCTCCTTTAACAGGGGAGGAAAGCGACGTACAGACAGGCTAGCAACCCAGCAGAGACTGGAACCCAAGCAGCCTAGGTTTATTCTCTTAACCTTGTTCAATGTTATTGTAATTGTTCGGTGCAAATGTAATCGCTGCTAGTAATTATTGCTAGAGTCCAGCTTTTGTAATTCAGGAAGCTCTAACTCTTCAAGAAGCCCCAGTGGTGTAATGTTTGTGTATTGGGCTGCTAACTACGAGGTTAGCAGATCTAAACCATCAGCCGCTCCAAGGGAGAAAGACAAGGCTTTTACTCCTATAAAGAGTTACAGCCTTGGAAACTCACTAGGGAAGATCTACCCTGTCCTATAGGATCACTACAAGTCAATAAAAGACTTGACGGCACTGAGTTGGAGCTTGTTCTACTTCCCCAAAGACAAAAACAAGACCCAAAAGGGAAGTACGAGAGTAATTAAAAAGTACCGTTAAAATGAAGTTTTCTAGGCGCCACATCACAAGGTAAAGGGAAACAAATGAAATTAATTTTAATAGTGTATGTAACCCAACATGAGGGTAAGTAAAAAAGTATTGCTACAAAACCATAGAAACCTTTATTAAACAACAGTATCAAACTGTGAAGCTATTGCTTCTTGATGTCTCCTCCCTCTAGGTCTCTATACATCTGAAGGCGGTGCTTCCAACTCCTGAACCCTTCTCGCCACCCCAACCCCTTGCCCAGTTCTGCAGTTTTCCATTTATATCACTCCAAAATAGCAGTTTTGGCATTGTTGAGCAGATTTGGCATCAAATCATGTCCCTTTGAAATGTTCTTTGAGTTTGGGGAACTAAAAAGGAGTGTAAGGGGGCAAGATAGGGGCGGAGGGTGGATGGGATAGAGTTTTCCAATGAAATTCTTATAGAGTAGTTCTTGCTATCTGTGAAGAATGAGCAGGTGCCGCATTGGTTGCGATGGGAGGAAAATTCCCCGGTACAACTTTCCTGACCTTTTAGTTACCAACGAAGTGTTTTCTCCCCTTAAAGCTTCTTCACAACACACTGCTGTGATCACCCTGTGTCCTCTGAGAAAGCAGTCACGATGACTCTTTAGGGAGCTCCAAAAAGTCACCATGACTTTCTGAGTGACTCGTTTGCCTGGACTTGAACTGGCAGCAGAGATCCCGGGGAGTCACTGTTGTCCATGGTCCTTTTCCGAAGGCACCTGATTTAGTGCATGACTGAGGGCATTTCTCTAGCGGTGATCCCAGAGATCTGCTCAAACAGGTTTTGTTTGGAATAAACCTATGCATGCATGAACTAGAATGAGCAACACTTTTTGACTTATCCTCGTACACTATGAAGATGAAAGATTCAGTAGATGCTTTCCCCACCACTGCTTTAAGAAAGAAAATACTTCTACTTTACCTATGTTTATTAAATTATACATTAGTAATGTGTTAAGTTAATCTAGGGTGCTGAATTATATCATTTGTGAAACTTGTCTTCTGGTATAATAATAATAAAAATGTTCTCCCCAAAAGTCTGTGTAGAGAATAAATATCATTTTCTTGCATTTTCCTGGATTCAACCATTTTGGAAATGTCTTTCCACAATAAAATAATGGCTTCTCAACTTTTTAGCAAATATTATCCTGTTTACTATTATGAAAGACTGATAATAATATTTAACAAATACCTTTTGGAGAAAATACATACATATTTAACATAGCAGCAGCAACAGTGCAGATTCTGTCTTAGAAGGATTGGAGATTATACAATATGTGAACCTGATTCAAGTAAAAACGGAGGTAGGTTGTAAACAGAAGGGTTCATCTAACCCACGGGCCTCATGTGCCAGTTTCATTAGTTCTAAAGCCATCGCTGTAGTGAGCAGCTAAACGTGCTTCTGAAAACACAGGAGAATAAATGAGTGCTTTCAAAAAGTCCTCCTTCCCCACAGATTATCATATGCATAATTTTAAGATTCATGTTTATCACCTCATTTGATTCTTTACACTACCACCTGTTGTATAGTTTCCCATTGTCTGTGAAAATCCTTTTCAGAATGGATATCCCTCTTTTGTGAACTGAAGAAAAACAGAGAATGAGTTAATTGTTCAAGGTCAAAAATCTGCCAGGACCAGGTCTGGGTGCATTTCACTTGGTTCTCAGCATCTGAATTTGGATGATATTTGCCATTCACATATGAAGAACTCCCTTTGACTGCCATTATCTTTACTAGGAAACAAACGAAGGCCCAAGAAATGTAATACAAAGACAAAGCACAAACTTATCAAATTCCACAGTGCTTGGAACACATTGACCTTGGAACCCAATAGCAATGATAGAAAAAATGTTTCATTTTGACATGATTCAGAATTTGACATTTGAGCTGGTTTTTTTCTCCTAGACACAATAGCCTTTTTTTTAAAGTAGAGTTGTAATTTTGAAAAAAAGTCCAAAACTAAAACTAAAAAACCCAGAGTATAGAATTGTTTTGTTTGTTTGTTTCCTCCCTACCTGTATTTCTTTAAGAACCATAATATGGACCTCAGCCAGAGGAGAAACATGAAATAGCTCCTTAGGTTTCCTTAACATCCTTTGGTTTCTGAATGCAGTAAATATATAAAAGCAAATACTTTTTAAAAAAGGCTCGTAACAGGACCAAACATGAGAGTAGTGATACCAGGAGGGTATGGGGACAGTAAGGGGATAAAAAGGGAACAGATCACAATGATTGACATATAACCCCCCTCCCAGGGAGATGGATACCACAGAAAAGTGGGTGAAGGGAGACAGCAGTTGGTATAAGACATGAAAAAATCAATAATTTATAAATTATCAAGGGTTCATGAGGGAGGAAAGGGGAAAATGAGCTAATGTCAAGGGCTCAAATAGAATGAAATGTTTTGAAAATGATGATGGCAACATATGCACAAATATGCTCGACACAATGGATGGATGTGTGGGTTATGACAAGAGCGGTAAGATCTCCCAATAAAATGATTTTTGAAAAAAGAGAATGAAACAAATAAAACGAACAAACAACAAAGCTCATAAATCCTTTTCCAGCTTGCTATCACTAAATTATATAGCCACCATTCATCTGTCAATCTATGGTGAGTCAATTTATGTTATACATAAAGTCATCTATTCTGTCATATACAGTTGCTATGAGTTGGAATCCCCTCACTGACAGTGTTTTTTGTTGTTGTTGTTGTTGTTTGTTTGTTTGATAAGAGCCCTGGAGAGGTAGTGGTTACGTATTGTTCTGCTAACTTCAAGGTCATCAGTTTGAATCCATCAGCAGCTCTACAGGAGAAAGATGGGCCTTTCCATTACTGTAAGAAGTGACAGTGTCAGCAACCCACAGGGGTAGTTCTACCCTGTCCTATTGGGTCACCACGCGTTGCCATCAACTCGATGGAAGTGAGATGGTGGTGCACTCTGATCATAGCTATAACTAGTGCATGAGCCAAAATACAACCTCGAGGCTAGTGCACCTGCAGTTCAAGAACATCTCAAGAACACAGTTGGCACATCGAACACTAATGACAGAAGACCCGAAGAGCCGTGGGAGGGCAGCACGGTGAAAGCAAAAGGTTCTGAAAACGACAGTGAAGAAAGAAAAGATCAAAGTGGATGTCAGAAGAGACTCTGACACTTGCTGGTCATCACAGAGTAGCTAAGACAAATGGAAGAAATGGTGAAGTTAAAGAGCTGAAAAGAAAATTTCAAAGGGCAGCTTGAGAAGACAAAGTCAAATATTGTAATTAAATGCGCAAAGACTTAGAATTAGAAATCCAAAAGGGAAGAAGGCGCTTAGTGTATCTTAAACTGAAAGAGTTGCAGAAAAATTCAAGCCTTGGGTTGCAATATGAAAGGTTCTATGGGCAAAATATTGAATGATGTAGGAAGCATTAAGAGAAGATGGAAAGAATATACAGAGTCACTGTAACAAAAAGAACGAGTGGACCTTCCATCAATTCAGAAGGTAGCATCTGAGCAAGGACCAATGGTGCTGATGGAAGGAGTTCAAGCTGCACTGAAAACATTAGCCAAAATCAAGGCTCCAGGAATTAATTGAATCCCCATTGAAGTGTTTCAACAAGCTGCTGAAGCACCAGAAGCACTGACTTTTCTAGGCCAGATATTTGGAAGACAGCTAGTTGGTCAGCTGACTGGGAGGGATTCATATTTGTATACATTCCAAAGAAATATGACCCAACAGAATGTTCAAACTATAAAACAATATCCTTGATGTCACATGCAAATAAAACATCACTGAGGACCATCCAACAACAGTTGCAGCGACACATGGACAGGGAACTGCTAGAGGCTCAGGTCCGATTCACAAGGGGACTTGGAACAATTGTTGTCATTGCTGATGTCAGACGGATCTTGGCTCAAAGCAGAAGATATTCAAAAGATGTTTACTTGTGTTTTATTGATGATATCAAGGTATTTGACTCTAGTAGAATTAAATGCATCATAGTAAACCATGTCTTCAGAAGAAAGGGAATTCCAAAACACTTCCTAGTGTTCATGAAGAACTTGTACATGGACCAAGAGGAAGTTGTGTGAACAGAACAGGGGAATAATACATGGTTTAAAATCAGGAACGGTGTGCATCAGAGTCGTATCCTATTCACATATGAGGGGGTACTCCCCCCAAAAAACAGAGATTTTTTTTTTCAGTTATGTATTTAGTTTTATTTACTAAACAACCATATGGACTTCAAAGTACTGTCCATTACACTCAATATATAGGTCAAATCTGCAATTCCATTTTTAAAAAATAAATCATTTTATTGGGGGCTTCTTACAGCTCTTAAAACAATCGATACATCGATTGCATCAAACACATTTGTACATATGTTGTCATAATAATTTTCAAAAGATTTTATTTCTACTTGAGCCCTTGGTATCAGCTCCTCTTTCCCTACCCTGATGTTCCCACCCTTGTGAATCCTTGATAAATTATAAATTATTATTATTTTCATATCTCACGCCATCGGCTGTCACCCTTAAGCCAAGTTTCTGGTATTTGTCCCCCTGGGGGTGGGGATTATACTTTGATTATTGCAATTGGTTCCTTGTTTCTCCCCCCACCTTCTTCCTATCTTCATGGCATTGCTATTCCCATTACTGTTTCCTGGGGGCTTTTCTCTCCTGGATTCCATTTGTCATCAGTTCTTATGTATACACCAGTGTACGTGCTCCAGTCTAGTGAGGTTTGTAAGGTAGAACTGGGGTGGTGATAGTGGGTGGGGGTGAGGAAGAAAGCATTAAAGAACTAAAGGAATATTGCATGCTTCACCCATGCTATGCTGCACCTTTGCTGACTTGCTCCTTCCTTGTGATGCTTTGAGGGGATGTCCAATTGTGTACAGGTGGGCTTTGGGTCCCCACTTCAATCTCCATTGTTTGATTGATATAATTGTTTGTTTTGGGTCTTCTGATGCCTGATCCCATCAATACTTCATGATCACATTGGCTGGTATGCTTCTTCCATGTGGGCTTAACTGTTTCCCTGGTGATTCCATTCTTGGAAATATTTTTTAAACTCATGTGTTTCGATGGCTGAGAGCACCTCCCTCATTTTTTTCTTCACCTCTTCTACATTGTCAAATCATTGTACTTTCATGTCCTGCTTCATTTGCAGAAACAAAAAAGAGGGCCCACGGACTGAGGTCAGGTGAGTCAGGTGCATGGGGCAAGAGAAGCATGCTGGTTTTAGTCACACTGAGATGGCTGTGCAAGCAGGTGCATTATTGTGGTGGTAAACCCAGTCAGTTCCCTGTCTGCCACAAATCAGGACTTTTTTGTCACACACTGCTACGCAATCTTTTCAGAACCTCTCAATTGAAAGCTTGGCTAACAGTCTGTCCTGGTGGAATGAACTCCAAATGCATTGTGACTCGACATTTTCCTCTGTTTGGGAATTTGATGGCCATCCAGAATAAGGTTTGCCATCAATCAACATTACACCTTTTTGAATAGAAAAAAATCACTGTACAGTTGAGTTTTTCCCACAGTGCCCTCCTTGTAAGCTGTGTTCAACATCACAACAGTTTCTGTGGCATTTTTCCTGAGCAGGAAACAAAATTCCACAACTGCACACTGTTCTCTTAAATCAGCCATCACAAAAAACAATTTTTGAGGGAAACTGCTTTTATGAAAAAAATTCACTGACTAGAGAGAGAGAACCTTGCCAGGTGATGCCACTGGGTGCACTAAATCAGAGCGTTTTTGCTCAATGCTGGCCCAGCGAGGAAAATGCATACTATGAAAACTCTGCTCTCTCAGCAAAATTCTGGGTGGTTTTTTGGGTCTCCCTTTGTATTTGTTCAATTTATATGCGGAGCAAATAATCAGAGAAATTGATTTACATGAAGAAGAATGTGGCATGAGGTTTGGAGAAAGATTTATTAACAACCTGCAATATGCAGATGATGCAACCTTGCTTGCTGAAAGTGAGGAGGACTTGAAACCTTTGCTGATGAAGATCAAGAATTGCAACTCTCAGTATGGATTATGACTCAATGTCAAGATGACCCAAATCCACATCAATGAACTAATAGTTAAAATCATGATAAATGGAGAAAAGGTGTCAAGGATTTTGTCTTGTTTGGCTCCATAATAAAAACTCATGGAAGCAGCAGTAATGAGATCAAAGGAAGAGTTACAGTAGGTAAATATGCTGCAGAAGACCTGTTTAGAGTATTGTAAAGCAAGGATATTACTTTGAGGACTAAGGTACACCTGACCCCAAACATGATATTTTCCATTGCCTCATATCCATGTGAAAGTTGGACATTGAATAAAGAAGACCAAAGAAGAATCAATGCATTTGAAATTTGGTGTTGCACAAGAATATTTAAAGTACTGTGGTAACTACAGGCTAGACCGGAGTATGTACACATGTATAAATAAGAGATAAGAGTTCACAACACATGGAATTCAAGAACAGGAATGGGAATAGGGATACCAGAAGGGTAGGGGGAAGGTGGGGAGGGTAGGCAAGGATGGGGGAACAGATCACAATGATCAACACATAATCACCACCCCCCTTTCCAGGGGGATGAACAACACAAACCATGGGGAATGGTAATTTATCAAGGAGTCATGAGGGTAGGGGAGAGGGAGGGAATAAAGAGGAGCGGATACCAAGGGCTCAATAGAAAGTAAAGGTCTAGAAAAGAATGATGGCAACATATGTACAAATATACTTGATACAATTGATGTATGGATTGTTCTAAGGGTTGTAAGAACCCCTAATAAAACGATCTTTTAACAGAAAAAAGTACTGTGTTAAAAGACAAACAAATCTGTCTTGGAAGAAGTGTGGCCAGAGTGCTCCTTAAAGACAAGGATGGCAAAACTTAGTCATATGTACTTTGGACATATGGTCAGGAGACACCAGTCCTTGGAGAAGGACATCATGCTTGGTAAAGCGGAAAGGCAGCAAAAAAGAGGAAGGGTCTCAATAAGATGGATTGACACAGTGGCTGCAACAATGGGCTCAGGCATAGGAATATTTGCAAGAGTTGTACAAATCTGGGCAGTGTTTCATTCGGTTGTGCATAGAGTCACTAACAACCTAACTGCATCAGTTCTTGCGTGTCTCCTACTAAACAAGCACAATTTATTATTCCTAATCTTCAAAAGCAATGCCATGGCTAGATATTCTAAGGTCCAGCTTTCAGAAGAGAAAACCGAGGCTTAGAAAGATTAGATACGTGGGCTAGAGGTGGTATAGAAAACGAGAGAATTGTGATACAAATGAAGAGCTGTAATGTGAAGACTATACTCCTATTTGTGATTAGCGGAGAGTTGAAATAGGTAGTAGTTCTCATGCGACTCCACAACTATTGTAATGGCCAGCCTCTACAATGGTCCCCAACAGCCCCAACCTCCTGCTATTTTTCCTGTCCCACATTGAGAGCTGACTGATATAGCAAACAGGATATTGCAAAATGATGGTGCTTGTTGTGACTTTCATCCTGAATCATTTGTTCATGAAACATTTGCTCTGGAGGAAGCTGTTGCCCTGTTGAGAAGGCATGCAAACAGCCTTAGGCCCCCGGGTGAGGAACGAGGCCTCTCCCCAAACCACCACTAACCTGTCGTGAGGGGGAATGAGTGATCGCAGAAGGAAGACTGCGGCCCCAGTAAAGCTTTTGGATGACTGGGGGCTTGCTGACATCTGACTGCTACCTTATGAGAGCCTCTGATCCAGAGCTACCCAGCTCCTTCACTCTGACGTCCAGAATCTATAGCTACTGTGTGAGAGAATAAACATTCCGCGTTCTAGACCAGTGGTTCTCAACTTTCCTAATGCCGCGACCCTTTAATGCAGTTCCTCATGTGTGGTGACCCCAACCATAAAATCATTTTCGTTGCTACTTCATAACTGCAATTTTGCTACTGTTATGAATCTTCATGTAAATATCTGATATGCAGGATGTATTTTCATCGTTACAAATTGAACATAATTAAACACAATTAAAGCATAGTGATTAATCACAAACAATATGTCATTATAAATTGTGAAATATTTATGTGTTTTCCAATGGTCTTAGGTGACCCCTGTGAAAGGGTCATTCAACCCCCAGAGGGGTCACGACCCACAGGTGGAGAACCACTGTTCCAGATGCTAAGTTCTCCTATAGCATATGGTATAACAACTACTCTCTCAAAACTCAGTGCAATCAACTTGATGCTGACTAATTGGACAGAGAAGAATTGCCCTGCGGGTTTCTGAGACTAACTCTTTACTGGAGTAGAGAGCCTTATATTTCTCCCTCAGAGTAGCTGGTGGTTTTGAACTGCTGTCCTTGCAGTGAGAAGTCCAATTCATAACCTCTACACCATTAGAGTTCCTTGTTCAGCAATAGATAGTTCAGAGAGTTCTGCCAGCCATTCTCACTTAATCTGGAATGTGTCTGCTCAGTGATCTAGTATTTGTGTATATGGATGGCTTAGAACTTGGTTTAGCTTTAAATATTGGGTAGTATGATAAATCATGCAAGAATCCATGAGGGGAACTTGGGTCCTGATGGTGATGTACAGCTACAAACATGGAACGAATGTTGAGAGACTAATTGCTAACTTCACTTCTATATCAACTGGACACTGGGGCAAGATTTATGGCTTGGGACAAGATTTATGGCTCTGGATTTATAACTTGGGACAAGATTTATGGCTCTGAGTTCTCTGTGTCATTTCCCTGACACTCCAGCTTTTTTTTTTCTCCCCCCACCCTCCGGAAACTCAAAGGCTTTGTCTCTCCTACAGAGAACAACAAATGGTTCTTGTTCGATTCAGTCTCTCTTCCAGTCTTCTTGTCACCCACCCCATTGCCTACCATTCAGATTTCCATTTCCTCAGGGACTGTTCTGACGCATCGGACCAGACTGGATTGGCAACATGCACTGTATGCTCTTGAACTCGCAGCAGGCAAGACACTCAGAATCACTCGGACCCCTCACGTCCTCTGATTACCAGCAATCTAAGCACACAATGGGCAGCACCTATTTTGTTTCCTACTGGATCTCTCAACCGTTACATTCCAAACTAAACTTACGGATATCTAGTTGTGACTCATAGTGACTCTATAGGACACAGCAATACTGTCCCTGCAGGTTTCTTTCTTTTTTTTCAGTTTAGGAAATTTGTGTGAGCTCTTTGCTAATTTAGACTACATACTGCAGACCTTCCCAAATTCTTATAGAAATCCCTCTTTGGTGATTTTTCAACTAAGTACATGGAAAACCCAGTAAGTTCTGAGGATCTTATCATCAAATACACATTTGATTTGCAAAAGGCCATGTCCCATATTTTCAAAATGGTACTTGTGTCCCTGTATGCTTTATATTTCATAGTACAGGAACAACTCCTTCACCAAGACTGGTAATTATACTACCAATTTCAGTCCATGTATCTGAATGAAGCTTATAAACTTCAACCGAGTCCAAGATTCCTGGAGCCAAGACATCATGACTGGAAGATCATCCTCCAACAACACACAGAAGCCCATTGATGGGCACAACACACATGCCTGCGCTAGGTGCTTGTCTACCACGTGAAGAGCATCTTGGGCCTCATTCCGTCTTCCAACAGAATGCATGCCATCACTGAGTGCAGCCACCCCAACATATGCTTTCCTGGTTCCCACTGGAGATGTGGATGCCTCCTTCAGTGCTTGAGAAGAGGACCTAAACCTCAAAAGAATGAAGCGCTATTCCTTCACGGCTGGGGCCTCCCCTTACATAAAGCAGACCTCGCATTTCACATCACCCAAGGTAAAAGCATGACTCAGCTATATTGCCAACTACTTCCCATTTCTTTTCATTAGGATCCAACCGTTACATGCTATTCCCATTCTCAGCTCCAACCCATCCACCCAAAGCGTAGATAGTCCTAACACACACACACACACACACACACACACACACACACACACACACACACTCACTCTATCCCGCCTGCCCCCAATGAAGCCACAGCAGGGAGATTGATTGAACCTCGCATGGTCCTTTGTTAATAACTGGACCATAGCAGTTAGTGCACTCAAAAATCATTGAATAATTTTTGCCTCTAGTAATATAAATAATTGCTCCCAGTACAGCTACTCCCAGTCCACATTGAGTCTATGAAGTGAAGACACAGTGTTTGCTATTGGCTAAAGGTGACAAAACGTTCTGCACGGCCGAGGCTCTGTTATTACCTTACAATTGCATATCTACACCGACTACTTGTAGGTCCTGTCTTGCTTTCTTCTGGAGTCAAACCTTAGATGTCTGCAGAAAACTACAAAACATCTTTTCTTTGGAAGATTGGCAAACTTTACAAACAGGAAGATTAAAATCTGGGACTCCTCTGTACTTTGAAAGCTTCTGAGGAGGTGGTAAACAAGCACATCTACTATTGTTTTCTTCTCTCCCAGATCTTTCAGAATCCACTGTCCTGTAGCCATGAAGATCTGGCGTTCATGCTCAGTACTAAGTTCCTCACTCGGCAACATCATGACTAACCGATCTTTCGTAAGTGGCAGGAACTCTTCTTCACTAGCAACTTCTAAGAAATGGACAGATAAAGAATTTTCTGTCAATGCCAGAAGACCATGGCAGACATTTTGCTCAGAGGATAGAACCCCGCCGCCCCCACCCCCCCAATGCAGTTCAGTGATCAATTTGTCCTTTCGAAATATACAGCAAAGATGAATGACTTCAACTGCAACATGTCTACTGCGATGATCAACTCCTGGACAGTATTCACACCTGTACTCACGAAACCTGTGCAAATGAAATCTGGAAGTACACGAACCATTCTAGTTCAGTGCCTGGAGACAGCACATCGTTTGAGATGTCTTCCTTCAGCCAGTGCACGAAGTTGCCAAGTAGCGACTCTTGGCGGGACAACCAGGCAATGAACGCTAAATGTTTGCTTCCCAGCTTGTAGTTGCACCCAACAGAAATGCTGTTCATTCCTCAATTTACTGACCTGGGTCGTGAAGAACTGAATATCTGACAGTGCTTGGACAGCCCTCAGCAGCCATGATGCTGGTAGATTAATGAAAAGAACGGTTGCTCATAAAATGACCCACGCGTCACGTCTCTTTCCTGCTGGGGCTCCGTCAGGCTCGGCATGTGCAGCTGGGAACATCAGGCCTGGTAGCCCCTGTGAGTTGCTGAGATGGTAAGGCGCGTTTCTCCTCCGCAGAGCAGGTGGTGGTTTCACATTGGTCACCTTCTAATTATTAGACCAGCACACAACCAGCTACGCCTCTTGCATAATAAGTACTTGTTGATTAAGCATGGTTTGAGAGGACTGTTATTTCAGAGCGAAAACACAAGCAGAGGCATGGAACTAAGGATGTCTGAGACATACTTGAAGAATTATTTATTAAATTAAAAATCCAGTTTGTATTAAATTAAATTCTGATTCATTCATAGATAGTTTAATTAAAGTTTACAGCAATTAAACTTGTTCTTTTAAATGTAAAGTAACTCAATGGGACATTCGGTTTACACCTAAATTTACAGAGACAGAAATTCCAGCTTAGATTGCTCCTTGTAACTTTTTGTTGTGTTATTCCCCCCACCCTGTTCCAATTTTAAGGATAAAACACATGGATCCACAGTGAGTCAGATAAAAGTTCAGAGCTACTAATGAGTCACCTTAGAACAGTGAAAAGCCCCACGCTGTGAGTCGGAAAGCCTGAGATTTCATTTGACTTTTCCATTTGGTCTCTCCCCACATTGAGGGAATGACAGACGCGTGTGCCGAGACTGTTTGCTGAGTTCAGTCTTCGTGGGCAAGGTCGGCGATCCCCCTCCTGGGTCAGTCCTGTTTGTAAACTCAGGGGGAGACTGCAGTCCATCTTTCCCCACGTACTCATCCATCTAACATTTAATGCTGTCCATTGTGTGCCAGAGACCTCACAGTAACACCAATGGTTTTGTTAACTATCAATTTAAGGTTGGTGGTTCAAGCCCACACATAGCACCACAGAAGAAAGTTCCAGTGATGTACTTCCATAAATCTTGTTATTATTGTAAGGCACCAACAAGTTGTTTGTGACTCATAGGAATTCTTTGTGAAATAGAACAAAGCACCGCTCCATCCTCATGATGTTTGCTGTTTGAGCTCACTGTTACCAAGCATGAAGTCCTCATCATGATGATACGCACAAAGTGTGCGAGATGAAATCTCAGCATTCCTGCTTCTAAGGAGCATTCTGGTTGCACTTATTTTTTTAAAAAACACTTTTATTTCCATACAATTCACACATCATGATTCAATGACTTCTTCACACCAAGAAGCATTGTATAATTTGTTTTAGAATATTTTTTTCATTATTAGCTCCCTATTTTCAACCCCCACCTCCCCCAACATATCCCCAAGGAACTATTAATCCAGTTACTGTCGGTATAGATTACCTGAATTTCATATATGGAAAAACATTAACAAACAAACAACTAACAAGAATAACAAAATAAAACAGATAAAAACCTCAATAGAAAAGAAGGCAGAAAAATTTAAAAACTAGAACATATTTAAATGGATCATAAGGGAAATAAAATGATAGGGTGATCAACTTTAACTTAACTGTATCTGCAATTATCCACTTTCCAATGTATTTTGCATGTTAGCAAAACTATTCATATCCTTGGTTCATGGTCAGAGGGGATTTGCTAGGGGCTCTAATCCAGGTGTATTTCCCCTTAACTTAAAAAAACAAACAAACCGGAAGCAGCTTTAGAATGGGTAAAAAGGGAGATCAAATGATAAGATAGTACATTTTGACCAAACTACGCCTGCATGGTCTGTAATCAACTTTACACTGTTGTCTGATAACAGGGCTATTCATCTCTCAACTGCTGTCAGAGGGGATTACCAGAGGCTTACTCCAAGTGTGGACCCTGAAAATGGACTGGCTGTTCTTGCATGACAGATTTGTTCATTGCTCCAGCAGTCCCCCATAGATTCACTATTCTTCATCAACACCATAATAAAAAGGCATCAATTCTTCTTTGGATTTCCTCATTCGTTGTCCAACTTTCACGTGCCAAAGGGGCAACTGAAAGCACCATGGCCTTGGTGAGGTGCACCTGAGTCCACAGAGCGACATCTTTCTTTTCCACATTGGAAAGAGGTCACGTGCAGGAGATTTGCTGCTTCCATGGACCTTGATGATGGATCCAAGTAAATAGAAATCCTTAACAACTTCAACCACTTCTCTATTTATCATGATGCTGCTTCTTGGTCCAGATGTTTGATTTTCTTTATGTTGAGGTATAATACACTGAAAATCATTCATATGAACCTTCAACAGCAGGCGCTGCACACCTCCTCGCTGTCAGTCGCAGCATTGTGCCCTCTGCACATGCGTGTTGAGGAGTCTTCCTCCAGTCCTGATTCCGCACACTTCCCGATTCTGCACACTCATGATCTGCTCAGCATATGGAGAGAAATAAGTATGGTGAAAGGATGCAACCATGCATTATTGCCTTCTGATGTACAAATAACTGCTGCTGGATCTGAGTGGAGGTTCCACATGAGCACAATGAAATATTCCAGAATTTCCTTTCTTCACAATGTTGTCCATAATTTGTCACGATTCACACAGTAGAGTGCCGTTGCACAGTCAAGTAGTTATAAGGAAACATCTCCCTGGTATTCTTTGCTGTCTGCAAAAATCTCCCTGTCATCAGCCAGGCTCTCCTCCATTCTATGGTCTTTCCTGAATCGGGGTTGCATTTCTGTGGATGAACTGAAGCAGCCATTTAAAAATAATTTTCTACAATATGCTATTGCATGTGAAATTAATGACATGTTCAATATTAATGACAAGTTCAATGACTTTCCCATTCTGTTGGGCACAAAAATCTTTTACCATCAGATGGCCAGGTAGCTATCTTCCAAATTTCTCAGCATAGATGAGTGAGTGCTTCTAGTGCTAGATCTGCTTGTTGAAACATCTTAATTAGTATTTCATCAATTCCCAAACCTTGTTTTTTGCCAATACCTTCAATGCAGTTTGGACTTCTTCTTTCAATACCATTGGTTCTTGATCATCCGCCACCTTGTGACGTGTTTGATCATTGACTAACTTTTATTTGGACAGTAACAATGTATATTCTTTCCATCTTCTGTCGAATAGTTTACTCAGAGAATATTTCAATATTGGCTCTTAAGGCTTGGGTTTTTAAATATTACGTCGACTCTTTGAGTGTCTTTGTGAAGTCTTATGTTCAGCTCTTTTACTCATCAGTTTTTCCATTCACTTTTGGTCTTTTCTTCCCTGCCCTTTGTAATGAATTTTGTCTTCGTTTGCATATAATGTACTTCAGTAACACCCCGATCTCATCTAGTCTTCAAGCATTAGTGTGCAATGAGTCAAATCTGTTTCTGAGATGCCCTCTAAATTCAGATGGGAGGTGCGCAAAGTCCTATTTTGGCTCTTGTGGTCTTATCTTATTTATCTCCGGCTTCACCTTACCTCTGAGGAATGGTGACCCTTCCGCACTCAGTCCCGGGTCTTCTTCTGACTGAGGATACTGAGCAGCCCATATTCTCTTTCTACAGACGGTGCTGACTTGATCCCTGCCTGTTCCATCTGTGAGGGTCCAGGTATGGTCACCATTTATCTTTTTGAACAAAAAGTGTTTGCAAGATGTTTTGCAAAATTCTATTGTGTAATTTCCAGTGTCTTTTCTATCACAAAAGCCATTTAATTTAGTTACTTATCTTTCCTCCTTGTTACCAACTTTTGGATTCCAATCACTGGTGATTATCACTGCATATTGCTTGGATGGTTGATAAATTTCAGATGGAAGAAGTTGGTAAATATCTTCACTATTTTTCATCTTTGGTATTAGTAGTTGGGGTGTGTTAGGTTGGGTTCCAGGGAGAAAGAAAACCAGCGATGTGCGTATGTATATAAAAGGTTTATATAAAATGTGGTTTATACAGCTGTAGAAGTAGTTAAGTCCAATCCAGTTCAACTCCATAGGTCAGATGTAAGTTGTAGACTTCTGACTTGTGTAGCTGTGGAAGCTGATAACCAAGAAGCAGAAAGGAGAAGCAGGAAGGCCACAGGCTGGTGGATGCAGAGGAAAATGAATCTGAGTTGAATGAATCCAAGGTCAGCAGTCTGCTGATGGTTCCTAGTCTCAGCAGCAACAAAACAGGTTGAAGAACCAGAGGCAGAATTCAGAGCCAGCTGAAGGTGAAGGGGCCAGATAGAATTTTGTTCTACCCAGGATCTCTCTTAAAAAAAAAAAGCGCTACATTCCCCAAGGACATGTCATCAGGCTTTAACCTGATTGGTAGGTTGGGCTCTACCCACACCTTTAACTAGATATATCTAGTTAACATAAACTCTAAACTATCACTGTGGATAAGTTTGAATAACAGTTACATTAACTGGTCTTACTGGTAGGTCTATGAATACTAGCTTATCACTTACATTGTTCTATTTCAGCATCTTGAAATGATCTTCGTGACAATGAATGTGACACTATTCCTCTCCAATTCATTATTCCTGACATAGTAGATGATACGTTTGTGTGATTCAGAATGGTCAATACCAGTCCATTTCAGCTAATATTTCCTAAGATACCAATCTTTATTTATTCTGTTTCATTTCTGAGGATTTCCAATTTTTCTAGATTCATATTTTGTATGGTCTATGTTATAATTATCAACAAATGTTGGCAACGGTTTCTTCTTCTTTTGGGTCATGCTATATCAGTCTCAAAAGGATTAAGGCCAACATGACTTTGAGGAGGCAGCTCTTCCCTGGTCACATTCTGAGTGCCTTCCAATCTGCGGGCTCATCTTCTGGCATCAGATCAGACAATGCTCTGCCGCTGTTTATAAGGTTTTCCTTTCACTGGCAATGAAAAAAAATTAGATCACCCAGTCAGTCTTCCTTGTCTGTCTTAGTCTGACCGGTCCATGGTTGTGGACCCTGCTGTGTAATTTAATGTGTGATAAATAATAGAATAAAAGCTATCACGTTGTATGATGGGACCACAGACAAAAAGAAGACCCCTCCCACTGACTTTCTGAAGGCAGTGATACTCAGTCTAGTTCTGAATTACAGCTCAGCGTTTACTTAGCCAGAGTAGTAGACAGAGAACAGGCAGATGAGAGGTCCGGTCCTCTCATCTGTGCATGGCCAGAGTATGGACACCCTGGGGCACAGGGTGGTGGAGACAGGCATGTGGGAAGCAGCCCAGGGTTGGATCACAACAGAACCTCTTCAGAGGTCACAGGACAACTGTGTGAGGCACACCTCCACAGGCACTTCTGTTTCCCCACTTGCACTGATCCCCCCACCACCCTGCCACCCCAGCATAAGAGCATGTTGGGTGTTTAACACACCTTAGTTTGTTCATATAGAATTTTTGAAAGAATAAAATAGAAGGTTTTCTTTTCTCCAGGATCTTTCTGGATGCCATTAGGTTTCATTTACAATAATCAAGATTTATTTGTTGCCCTAAGCAATCCAAAGGAGCAGTTTGCAGATGCAAATGTTGCAATTCCGGGCTGAACAAGAAACATGCTGCCGGGAATTGTAGATAGGAGAGTTAGGCTAATAGTTTACTTTTCAAAGTGCATGCACTTTGCCTGTGTTTTATAGCAGCCTGGGACTGGGTGTGGGTGTGTCACCAGCCGGGCAGGAGCTCCTGGGAGCTAGGTTCTTCATCCATCACTTCCGCAAAGGGCTCCGTGAGTTTCTCCTGTGTGGGGATGGAAAGGAAAGGTCTCTCATCCCCCCGCCCCCCATTGCCACAGCTTGCTTTCTGCTACTCTACTTTCAGTACAGACTGTTTTGCTATCCAAAAGAAATCCAGAGAAGATTTTTGCTTTTATGGAAAAAAAATAAGGTGAACAGTGAAACTCATGCTGAGTATCTGTTTGGCAGGAATGGCCTTGCAGAGCATCTTCCCAGGGAAGGGCACGTGGCTCGTCAGTGTGATGCTGCCATAGTGCTGAACTGCGCCTCCGAGCACCAGATGTTAGTGTCAGTTTAGTCCCCCCCCCCCTTTCTGTTTGGTATGATTGGGAGGTGAATTTTGGATCCAGGGGTGCGGAAACAAATCCCACAGATGCCAATTGCTTCTCTGCTTTCCATCCTGCCACTTTATGCAGGTCTTTATAGGAGCACTCTACTTTCACATGTCAGGGAGGGACCTGCATTCTGCTTCTACAGGAGCTCGAGGTGAGTGGGCACACCAATCTTCTTCTGTGGCTTTCCCTACAGCCGTGTATTGAGCACAGTCCACATTTGAATGTTTATGCTCGGAACTTTATATATATCATTTAATCCTCTCTACATGTTATCATTGAAGAGCCCCGGTAGGGTTGGGAGTTAGTTGGTCTGCTAACTGCCAAGTCAGTAGTTTGAAAGCACCAGCTGCTCTGCGCGAGAAAGGGGAGGCGCTCTCCTTCTGTAGTGAGTTGCCGTGTCTGAAACCCACACGGGAGTTCTCCCCTGCCCTGTAGGGTGGCTGCGGGTCAAAGCTGACTTGATGGCACTGAGTTTTTACATCTTCTGACTATTCTCAATTTACAATTGAGCAAAGTGGGCCACAGAGACGTTGCATAGTTAGAAAGTCAGGAAGACAGGAGGTGTACCAGAATATCGCCGTATAGAGAGGATACAAGCACCCCATTTCATGAAATAAAGTTACCCATCATACTTGTTCCTTTGCTGCTTCATCAAAGTGTTGCTATCAGATCGTATCCAGATGGCTTTCACCCAAAGCATCCCTGTGTGCAACAGCAAGAGGCACTGCTTGGCTCACCTTCACAACTGTTGCTACATTGGAGCCCATTGCTGTAGCCACTGTGCAAGCTCCCCTGTGGACGGGCTTCCTCTTTTTGTTGAGCCTCTTTGCCCAACATGACGTCTTTTCCCAGGGACAGCGTGTCCAAAGAATGTGAGATGAAATCTCACCATCTTTGCCTTTGAGGAGCATGAAGGTTCTTCTTTCAAAGCAGGTTTACTCCTTCTTCTGACAGTCCGAGGTATATTCAGTATTCTTCACAAACACCATAATCCAAGGGCCTCAATTCTTCTCTGGTCCTCCCTTTCCATGGTCCAGCTCTCGCATGTGAGACCACTGAAATGCTTCGGCTTGAGGCAGGAGCACTTTAGGCATCCAAGTAACATCTTTGCTTTTTAAAACACTCCAACACAGTAGGTAAGACAAATGCCATTGGCTTTCCGTTCAACAGTTCATGCACATTCTGTTTGGTGACCTTGTTTGAAGTCCTAGCAATTGTAACAATGCTCTTCCCATTTCCTGGCTGCTTCATGTTACTCTTTCCTGTCCTATCCTTTTCCACCTTGTGAGTTGTATACCTGGGCAAATGCTGCCCAGTGCACCGTCCTTAGAACAATTAATCATTTGAGATCAAAGTGGTGCTCCAGTGCATGGTCCTCTCTTGCCATCTGGCTAAAGTCTGCGCCCTGTGATGAGTCCAGGGCCGGCCCTGGACTGTGACCAAGGCCATGGGTGCAGGGCTTCCACCCTTCCACGAGTCTCCACTAGACCATTGAGTCTGGTCTGTTTGTGATTTTGCATTTTGCTCTGCACTTCCCTCCCCCACCGCCTCTACCGTGAGCCCTGTCAGAGTGGTAGTTGGACACTGCCGAGTTCTGGTCTCAGGCTTGCAGGGGTTGGGCTTTACGTGGCCCACCAACCCTTTGGATGTTTGTTTCCTGGGGTCTTTGGTTGTCTTCACTCTTTTGTTGTTGTCTGCATGGGTAGAAGACAACAGTTGCATCTTCGATGTTTGCTCATGAGTTTTTCAGAGCCCAGTGACTCCTCACCAGACTAGGTGGCGGAACATGGATTGGTGGATGATGTTATGTCTGTCAACCTTGGTGTCTGTCACTCAGGCTGTGGTCCTGAGCCCCAGGCCCAGTGACTCATTTCCTAAAGGTGCTTGGTTGTGGCTAAATATGATTAATTATAATTACTATTTTATATTAATTAACAGATAAATTTAACTGAAAACCCACAGAATGCCGTAATGAACCAATATAGAACTGGGACTATCAGGGAACGCCCTTAATCTTGCTGTTTCAGAGCACCATTTCTATTTCCGAAGGCACTCTCCTCCTTGGGGTTGGAAATATCACCTGAGATCAGATGGGAAATGGAATGACCCTTGATGGATTTGATTTTGTAAATATCCTGAATAACTTGAAAACACTCAAAGCAACCCTATATAGGTTTTTTGAGACTGAAAATCTTTAGGAAGGCAGATAGACTTAACCTTCTCTCCAAATCAGTCGGTGGGTTTGAACCTCCGATCTTGTGGGTAGCAGTCCAATGTTTACCTGACGGTACCACCACAGGTGTGAATGTATTGGCCAATGAAGTAATGAAGCTGGACAGTGCCAACTCAGTCATGCATTCACTCACGATTTGAGCTAATTTTGTAGGCTTAATTGTGGCACAGAGCAACAACCAAAAATGTCCTCTTCTTTTACTGTGTTTCTCATCGGAGCAATGCAGAGAATAACTGTAATCTATTGACCATAGTGAAAAGCCACAAAGGCTTATAAGGTCACGTCTGTAACAAGTTCCTACGAGCAAGTCACTGTCCAATTAGAAGAGACTATCATTATTATTACTGCTGAGTTAATATGTAAGCATTCATTCAGCGTTTATATACTTCTTGGACAGACGTCTCAATCTATCTTTATGTTGCTCTATGCTAGGTCTCCCACTTATTATTGAAGGAGGCAATTCCTACAACTTTCTATTCAATTACGCTTGCCTAGCTTTGTTTCAAGGAGTTCTGGTGGTGTAGTGGTTATGAGTTGGACTTAACCCCCAGGTCAGGAGTTCGAAACCATTAGCTACTCCTGGGGAGAAAGATGGGGCTTTCTATTCTGAAAAGAGTTACATTCTTGGAAACTCACAGGGGCAGTTCTATCCTGTCCTATAGGGTCACTAGGAATCAGAATTGACTTGATGGCAGTGAGCAAAAGACTTGTTTTTGTTAAAATTGAAGGCAACATATAAACATATGTACATAATAAATATGTAAACCTAGTAGATTTTTAAAATTCTCCTAAGGTAAAGAGCCTTTAACGAGAGTGGGGACATAAAGCTGAACTTATTCAAAATAAATTTACACGATAGTTTAAAACTTTACTTGAAAAGCCAGCCAAAGATTAAAGCATAGATGAAAAGATTTCTTTCTTTTTAAAAACCAGATTTAGGGGGTCTGAATAGTGGAATGAAATGAGCATTGTTGAAAAACATTATTTGCAAAATTAGTTTTTCTCTGAAATTGCCCCCTGGTGAGGATAGACTAACAAGCAGGCACTTGCCAACCAGCAACAATCCTTTTCAGGAGTTTCCCTGCCAGTCGGTAGAACCACACCGGCCTCTCTGCTCCGCCCCGCAGGGCACAGGCTGCGCTCTGCAGCCAGAAAAACTCAGACCTGTTGGAGAACACAGACACGGGAGCGAGTATGATTGAGACAGAGCTAGGTTTTATAGGTTCTTCATTTTATGGAAAACTAGGAATAGAAAACGAGATATGAAAGTGAATGTGTTTTAGGGATGAGAAAAATCAAATTATTAACTTAAAAAAGTAAGGGTACACACAGGCCTCTCGTTCCCCGAGCAAGCAAGCAACACGAATGAATGAATAAAGAAGACTGCAGAATTGTGGATACATTTGAATTAGGTGTTGGCAAAGAATATGAAACGTGCCATGGACTGACAGACAAATCTCCTCTGGAGGAAGTACAGCCTTAGATGCAAGATGACCAGACTTTGTTTCATGTACTTTGGACACGTTATCAGGAGAGGCCAGTGCCTGAACGGAGACCCGGTCATAGCGTCTGCGACAGTGACTGGCTCCACCTTGACGGTGCATGGGAACGGTGCAGGACCAGGCAGGGCTTCCTTCTGATGTAGCTAGAGCCCCTAGGCCTTCGAACGGACTCGCAAGCACCTGACAACACAACACAACACAACACAACGGACCCAAACCACTACCGTGGAGTCGGTTCCAATATAGGACTTCAGACTAGAACTCTTTATGGTAGCAGTCTTATCTTTTAAATTATTTTCATTTTCAACCTTTTCATTTATTGATTGTTTAGTTTTAATGAACCGTTTTATTGGAGGCTCTTACAGCTCTTATAACAATTCATCCATCAACTGTATCAAGCATATTTGTACATATGTTGCTACCATTTCCAAAGCATTTTCTTTCTACTTGAGCCCTCAGTATCAGCTCCTCTTTTCCCCCCTCCCCCCCACCCGCCCATCCTCGTGAACCCTTGATAATTTATCAATTATTTTTTGTTTTCATATTTTACACTGCCCACTGTGTCCCTTCACCCACCTTTCTGTTGTTCACACCCCTATGTGTGTGTGTGGGGGCGGGATGATGTACATTGATCATTGTGATTGGCTGACCGTTCTCCTGCTTCTTCCCCATACCCTCATGATATGCTGCTCTCATTGGACTGAGGGGCTTATCTGTCCTGGATTCTGTGTTCAAGAGCCCTTCTCTGTACCAGTGCGCATGCTCTGGTCTAGTCAGATTTGTAAGGTAGAACTGGGGTCATGATAGTCCGGCCTGAGGGCGGGTAGCGCTAAAGAATGAGCAGCGGTTCTCAGCCTTCCTAATGCGTGACTCTTTCACACAGTGCCTCATGTTGTGGTGACCCCCAACCATAACATTATTTTCATTGCTAATTCATAACTGTAATTTTGCTTCTATTATGAATCATCATGTAATATCTGATATGCAGGATGCATTTTCATTGTTACAAATTAAACATAATTAAAGCATAGTGATTAATCACAAAAACAATATGTAATTCTATATTGTAAAATATTTATTTCTAATTACAGATAAAGAAAGACTATTAGCCATTCAATTTAAAAATCCTTCCCAAGCTTATTCTGACATTTAATGGAAAAGTGAAGGGTCAAACATATGCCAATAAAATGCCAATAAAGGTACTGTTTTGTATACAATCTTGCAATAACTGTGATCTGCAAGTAGATGTGTGATAGTAGTTCTCAACCTGTGGGTCATAACCCCTTTGAGGGTCAAATGCTCCTTCCACAGGGGTTGCCAGATTCATAACAGTAGCAAAATTACAGTGATGAAGTAGCAATGAAAATAATTTTATGGTTGGGGGTCACCATAACATGAGGAACTGTGTTAAAGGGTCACAGCATTAGGAAGGTTGAGAACCACGATATATGACTAGACATGCAGACTGAATGGGTGTGAGAGCGTGAGCGTATTCCTGTGAATATATATAGACTTGCCATGAGTATTTACCTTTGCTGCAATTATAACTGAACATATAAAATTCTGCAAATATAGCAGGACATATAAAAGGGAAACATTATGAAAACTTCTTAATTTAATCAAACACATTGAGGGAACGAATTACTTGTCCTGGAAACCCAGAATTACAGTGTCAGGGAACACAAAATCAATTGGCATAACATAGCCTATAAAGACACTGGTCAGTGTGACTTTAGTGAGTAGCAACTGGGCTCTTAAAAGCTAATAAGCAGGCATGTAATGCCCAACTCTTGCTCTTTCCTCCTTGAGAGAAAGAAGAAGGATGAAAAATGAAGACACATGGCAACAATTTGTCCTGGTGACTAATGAGCCACAACCTTCAAACCAGAAAAAAAACAGACGTCCTCCTGTTAGTGCTACCAGATGCTTTGAAAGCGGTCTGATTAGAAGGCTCTGGATAGACTGGAGGAAAAACATGTGGAATAAAACTAAAAATCACAAACAAGACCAGGCTTAGTAGTCAGATACAGATTGGTGGAACTTCCAAGACTGTGGTGTTTCACTACCATTCAGATCTGAAAATGAATTCACCTCTGTGCCTTAATATTCAGCCAAACATTAATCTTCCAAACAATAGCGAGGTCTACAGAGGGAAACAGTAACAGTAGGGAGGTATGTTAACAATAGTTCACAATTTAGCATCAAAAAGATGCATTTACCCAAGGACAAGGTAAAGAAGGGCTAGGAAAGACGGAGGAATGGAAACAGGAAACGCAAGGAGGAAGTGGGATAAATGGTGTTACGTTGAAGGGGTTACAATAATCGAGCGGAAACAAACTGTGGATGAGTTGCTGGATGGACATTCACCCAACTCACAGGAAAGAGTTCAAAGAAGAAGAAGATGCGAATGGTGGGGCGTAGGAACAGTTGGCTCAATGGACTAATGGACTACATGAAGATCAGCCTCCAGTGACCGGCTACCACAACAACTGCTGGGAAAGGGGTCAGAACTAAACATCCGACACTGAGCGGGAGGAAAAAGGAGAGCAAAACACAAAATCATAAATAAAAGACCATTTCTTTTGCTAACGATGTCCTTAAAGTGTTAAAAACAAAGATGCTATTTCAAGGATGAAAGCGAACCTGATCCAAGCCATGGTATTTTCAATCGCCACAAAATCGAAACATCTGTGAAAGCTAAACAATGACTAAAGAATCCTGAAGAACAATCGATGCCTTTGCACTCCAGTGTTGGTGAATAAGATTGAATATACCGTGGGCTGCTGGAACAACAGCTACATCTATCTTGGAGGACAGCCAGCCAGGACACAGTAGATCCCATAGGCTCAACGACAACAAGGACAGCGGGGACAGTACAGGGCCCAGCAGTGTTCATTCTGTTGTACATAGAACTGCTAAGAGTTGGAACCAACTTCAGACCTAACAACAACCACAGGCGCAACAACAACAAATATGCCTTCATTAAAATGTTTTTGCCTCTCCTTGATTCTAAACTAATAATGTCTCTGAGAGCAGACAGTAGTTTAACTCTTACATTCATTCCTTGTGCCTTGTGATAACCAGACTGTTTGGAAATACTTACAGCTGTTTCCTAAAGTCTTTAAAATTAAAAAAAATTGTTTTCCTAATGTGTTTGGGTAGGTTCTAAAATGCATGAAAATACATACAGATGCGAATATACAAATTTAACATGCTGAATATCAAAATATGTGGGAGGAAAAAGCCTACGCTCTTTGCTTGAAAAGAGCTTAGCTTTAGGTTGATGCAGATTTTAACTTTATTTCTGCTCTATTTATTCACCTGCAGTTATTGTAGTTATTTAGATCACATTTATTTAAGCCATAATTATATATACATATATATTTGTTTTTTGCATGTTTAATTCTCTTTTTCTTGGTTAGGACTACAGTTCCAAAGAAGACATTGCACGGCTGATGGAATCAACCCACAAAGCAATTCAAGAGACACTTGAAACTCGGCAAAATACGTAAATAATGCAGGGGTTTTGCATATTTCAATCATGGGAATTTTGGTCTTGGTCTGATGTAGGTAATGTACCTTTTATTTACACAGGGCAATTTATCTGGAGTTCAAATAGATATATTAAGTAATATTTTTGCAGATACAGATTCCCGATTTTTAAAACTTTAAAAAATAATTCCATAGTTTGCTTGCATAACCTGACTTTCTGATATGTGAAAGTCATATATATATATATATATATATATATATATATATATGAATGGGGATTTCTTTGCTTTTGATCAAAATTTTAAAGGCAACAATAATTTCAAGCACAATTGCCTGGGTAGAAGATTTAGAGAGTAAATGGTTTACAAATAAAATAATGACCATCTTTAGAAGGGACCTTTGCCTCTGGCCCAGGGTGCCGTGTGAAAGTCAGGTGCTGGCGTGGCATTCATTCCTACACCTTTACTCGAGAAGTTGACATGGAAGCTGGAAGAGGAGCCAGCTTGTATATGTCATTTTTCCTTGTTCCTGATTTTCACATTTTAGAAATTGATAGATAATCTTACAATTCAAAACAAAGAAATGCTTGATAAATGCATCCCCAATAAAAATGACAAGGGTGGTGTAGGTGTGGAGATATAGCTGCGAAGGACGTGTTCCAGAGTCAAAGCTGCAACAAGTTACTGTAAGCAGTTTAACACAGAAATGCAAAAACGGTGTAACTTTAAAACTACTTAAACAACAATCCAGGTGAGTTTTACATCAAAGTTGGTTTGTGGTACACGTTTTTGGCTCTTCTTCCTATGAACCTGAGAATCCAAAATCAAGGAACTGCGTAGCTAGCCTGTTCTCCCACGCTAACTGCTAACGAGAGCCCTAACAGCAATTTCTCCACAAAGAGGGCATCCTTCTATTTTCTCTGATCATGTCTGTGATGCACCCCTTTCAGTGCCCTGGCTGTCATGTCTAGGCGGTGGTTTCTTTCCCTGGCAGAGGACTACTGCCAGGGGTGTGAAAGCAACTCCCCAAAGACCACGTGCCAGGCTGTCCTGCTGGGGTGAGGGGGGTGGGGTGCGGGTGGGCAGCTGGGATGGCCAGCTCCTGAGGGCACCCACCTGAGAAACGCCGAGCCCGGGCTGTCGGTGGAACTGTGCGGGGCCTCGGAGAGGGCCTTAATCGGGCTGTGCAGACTCTCAAAGGCGAACACGGTGTCACTGGAAGACAGCCTTTTTTTCACCATTGTGGGATCGGAGACGGCGAAGTGGCCGCAGAAACTCACACGCTCATTTCGGAATCTCCCAGGTAATCCGTGCCAGCCCTGCACAATTTCCACGCTGCAGGGAGCCCCTTCTTCACAGGACTTCGGATCCGGTGTTAGCACGCTCTCTCTCTCTCTCTCTCTCTCTCTCTCTCTCTCTCTCTCTCTCTCTCTCTCTCTTTTGAAGTCAGTTAATGAGTAACATGCAAGTACAACACAGGGTGGAATTCGTCCTGCCCACACTTGGTCTAAAGGAAAAAGTAAATGTGTTTGGGAACTTCAGCTTTCAGTTTCCTAATGCTAGTGCTGCGTTGGCCCGTGGACTTTAGGCAGAGACATTTATGGAAAAGCAGCCTTCTGAAACAAAAGCAGGAGGTGCAGACATGGACAGCATCCAAATATTAAAAGTAACAACACCCCCCACCCCAGCCCCCACCCCAACCACCGGAGCCTGACCAACAGGACCAGGAATGTGGATGTGGTTGTGCCTTTACACGCACAAGAAGGCACCAACCCATCTGGCCTGGCAGTTATTGTTTGACAAGACACACAAGGAGCCGCGGGGCTGCAGGCCTAGCCCCCAAAAGACTGCGGTGCTGTGAACAGGCCCAGGAGATTTGGATGCACACTAAGCATTGTGAATGCTTTTACCTAGGTGCCTCTGTTACTGGGAAACAAACCAACCCAGTAAGAACCTTCAGGAAGGCTCAGGACATGAATTCTAGTTTATGCGGCATTCTTCAACCAGTTAATGCTTTAAGCACAGGGCCCACTAGCGCCCCTCCACCAGTGCTACGGGCAGCAGGGAAGTCACTAAGCTTGGTCTTCCGGGATTCCCTGGTGGCGACTCTGCAGTGTTGTAGAGGGCTGACTTTCAGTGAACTACACAGATTCTGCTTACGGAAGAGAGCAGTTTCCTTAAAAATGAAACCTTTACCTTGGCCTCATGAGCACGTTGCTCTAACCAACTGATCACCAACAGACATCTCTCTCTCTCTCTCTCACACACACCCCCACACTGTGTATATATATACATATATATATATATATATATATATATATATATATATGTATATATATACACACTGTAGTGTGTTAGTGCAGGTTGACTAGAGGAACAAATTCATAGACACTCATATGTGTATAAAAAGGACGCCGGACAGAGCAAGCTATGACAAAATGATAATTTATAAATTATCAAGGGTTCATGAGGGAGTGGGGACTGGGTAGGGAGGGGAAAAATGAGGAGCTGATGCCAGAGGCTTAAGTGGAGAGCAAATATTTTGAGAATGATGAGGGCGATGTATGTACAAATGTGCTTTACACATTGATATATGTATGGATTGTGATAAGAGTTGTATGAGCCCCTAATAAAATGATTTTAAAAAGGAGTTTTATATAAAAGAGCAATTGTATATTGAGAAAACATCCCAGCCCAGTCCAGATCAAGTTCATAAGTCTGATAATAGTCCATATGTCCGATACTAGTCTTTAAATTCCTCTTCAGACTCAGGCAACACATGCAAATGATGGTGAATGCAGGAAGATCGCAGGCCAGTGGGTGGAAGGTCTTGTGGTTCCAGTGGTGCTGGAAGCATCTCAGCGCTAGTGTGGGTCTCCATGTGGCTCCTCTAGCTCCAGAGCTCTGGCTCCATCACTGTAGGTCCATGTGGCTTGTCAACAGGAATGTCTCCTAGGGAGCGTGTGTGTCCCACCTCCAGAGAGGAAGACAGGAATGCCCAGAATCCCGAGGAGAAGGCCATGCCCACACAGAGGTATTATTAGCTATGACCTGATTGACAGGCTAGACTCCACCTCTTCGCTCAAGTTGGTAGGAGATTATGTAACTGCCACAAGTAGCGACTCAACACACTTTTGAAATAAGACACTGGATGTCTTTCAGGGTGATTTTCTTGGTGCCTGATGGAGTTAGAGTCTATTGTATGTGAGGCCACCGGGCACAGAGGTTGCAGGTAGCAACCCCAATAGGGTGGCCAACTTTTCCCCATGTCATCAGGATTTCCCTGCTTTTCGAATTGAGTGCTCATCTTCCTTGGAACCCACCCTCCTGGGCAAAGCAGGATGGGTGGTCAGCGTAGGGCTCGTGTCTTCATGCTGCCATGCTGATGTATCCAGCTGTTCTCCTTGTCGGCCCTTGACTGTGCATGAGCTGAATTCCTCTTCTCGCCTTATTTCACGTGGCAATTGTGTTAGCAATCATATCAGAAAGACATTAGCATGATACAGGATTTAATGATTTTAATATATAATATTTAATTTTAAAAGTTGGGATCCATGGATAGTGCTCCCCAAATGGTTAAACACACTCAGCTGATAACTGAAAGGTTGGAGGTGGCTCAGAAGAAAGGTCTGGTAATCTGCTTCTGAATAACCAGCCTTTGGAAACCCTAGGTAGCGTAGTTCTATTCAGATGCATACAGGGTTGCTGTGAGTTTGCATATGTAACAGCAATTTTAAACGAAGGAACATAAGCTAAGTGTTGAAGTAAACAAACCAGTCACTATACCTCACCCGAGAGCAATAACTGATAAGATGCTTTCTTCTCCTTATAATCAATCAAGTACATTAGCACAGACCTTAATAATTAATGAAACAAAATATGGTAGTCACTGCCAGGTAAGTTTGGGTTTTAACTAGAGACAAACTAACTCAGAATAAAATGTCCTTAAAAGGAGGAAATTCTAGTCTTAGGGCATATTTTCCAATAAGGCAGCGTTCCTAGCTCTTACTCAAGAACACATTTACTTACTAGCAAAACTGCATGCTAGCAACAGCAAATGATATAAAGATTTTTTTAAAGAAAAGGCTCATTGATATAATAGTGAAACTAGATAGAGACGATGTACATAATTGAAAAGTTATTATTCTTAGGTGCCTTTGGGCCAGTTACAATTCATAGCAACTCTATGAAGACTCCGTGTACGACAGCACGCAGCACTCTCTGTTCTGTGCCATCTCACGGTGTTACCGCGGCTGAGTCCATTGTCATAGCCCCCGGGTAAGTCTTCTCATTGAGGGTCTTCTTTGATTTCGGTGACTACCTAGCTTGATGTTCTTCTCCAGCGATCATTCTCTCCTGATAACATGTACAAAATGTGTACGATAAAATCTCACCATCCTCTCTCCTTTAAGGGGCATTCTGTCTGCATTTCTTCCAAGACAGATGTTTTGTTCTCCTGGTGGTCCATGGTATAGTCAATGCTTTTTGCTAACATGATAATTCAAAGGCATCCACTTTTCCTAAATATTCCTTATTCATTGTCCAGTTTTTTTTCAGTTAACTCAATCAAAGAGGGATGAAGGCATTCTATCAGGATAATATGTATTTCTTGAGTCTATGTACACTAGCTAATATTTTCTGATTCTACCTAGCATCTGTGCTTGATAATTTCATATAGAGCATCTCATTTAATTCTTGTTCAAACCATTTTTATAGAGGAGAAGTTGTTGTTTAAAAAGATTAAAAAAAAGATTAAATAACTCAGTCAGAATTAAATAGCAAGAATGTGATAGTGATAGAATCTACTCATTTATTAAATAATATCTGTATATTATTTACAGTTACAACAACAAAATAAAAACAAAAGTCTCAACCAATGAGTTGATTCTGACTAATAGAGACCCTATAAGACAGAACAGAACTGCCCCTGTGGGTTCCCCAGGCTGTAAATCTTTCTCTTATGAGCAGCTGGTGGTTTCAAACTGCTGACCTTGTGGTTAGAAGCCCAACTTGTCACCCACTATGCCACCAGAGGCAAAAATTATTTGTGATTCCTGTGATTTAGGAAGGTCCAGTAGCATAGGTAGAATTTGGGTTGAGCTCTGAAAACTGGAAGAGCAGACAGAGAGAGGGGCAGAGCTCGTGAGGAAACACTTGGGCTTGAAGCAGGTATGAGGTCACGTGTAGGGTTTGTGTGGGCCGGGTAGGGGGAATGGGTTTGAACACCCCGATGGAGGATGACTTATGAAGGATGCCTGTTTTCGCTATAAGTAATGAGAATAGACAGATAAAAGACTAATCTAATGGTTGCCTGCAAGCTGCTCCAGAAGCAGGAGGAGATATTGGAGCAGGAATGAGATGAGTTAGGCCATTCTTTCAATCACCTGGTGATAGTGGTTATTTCATTTAGGCAGCAACTTCCAGACTAAGAAGTAGTTGAACAATAGTGACTGAAATGTTTTGTAAGATGTTGAATTTATTTCTTATCATAAGACATTGTGTCAAAGATGAGATTCGAAGAAAGTATAGAGCAGGGTTCACAAGTCCAAATGCTTTCAAAACCAGAAAGGTAAGTGGAACCATGGGGTGGGATAAAAGACAGACAGTGTGATAGAAAACTGGAGCCATCACGCCCACCGGGTCGATGGGCATTCGAGTTTTAAACACTGTAGCTGCTGGTGGGAGAGGGTCAACCTAAACCTGTCTGAGGGCCAGAGTCAGCTATAGCGCGCTGCTTTGTGAACATGCCATTTCTTAATACTAACACCTATGAAAATATAACATATTGTATGTCTCCACAGGAAAGGGAGAGAGGAACCAGACCTCAACCTGGTACGCCAAGCCTTGAGGATAACATCCTGTCATGAAGCAGTGAACTAACAGAGAGGTCTGTGGGCCGGCCCCAATCACAGCCATGTGGACGCCCTTCCCAGAAGATGGCACGATAGAGGACGACAGCACTGAAGATACAGCCTGAGGAGAGAGGCAGGTGTGACCAGGCCACACGGGAGCAAAGTAAGAGGGCAAGAGAGAGAGAGAAAGAGAGAACCACAGCCTGGCCCAGCAAGGAGTAACCCGAGGAGGACACTCCTGCTCAGAGCAGCCAAGGCACAGAGAGGACCATAGGCCTGGGCCCCACCACGAGACTCGGTGTCCCTCACAGACCCACAGTCCTGCAGGGGACAGTCCTGCAGATAGAGCGCGGGAGTTGTGCCCGATTGACTGCCCCGCCCATCTCCAACCTGGCGGGACACGATGGGAGCATAACAGAGCAGCAAGGGGAGCAAAGCAATGAAGTCCCTGGGGCATCCCCAAAATAGACCTCAGGGCACCTCCTCAAACTTGATCAGAAAACATCCATAAAAGCCAGCAGACAAAAAAGAACAAAGAAAAGATAATATAACCAAAGTTGCAACTGGTATGAGGGGCTTCCAAAAGTTCATGTAAAACTACCATGAGCATCTAATTGTATTCTCCTTCCACTTTTTGAAGCTCTGTAAGGCGTATGGATTTTGTGTTCAAATGAGAATAAGTCTCTGATGGTGCATAGCGACTCAGCAAATTCCAACCGCCTTATTTTTAAGGTGAGAGGCAGTTGAATAGCTGCCCACAACACCCCTGCAGGCATTGCCTGGCCCTTCTGGTCACGCCACGGAGGCCCAAGCCACTCCTACCCAAGGACGCAGTTACCAAGTGTTCCAAGATAAATAACTGACGTAAGGGGTTTATGTAAATAAAGCTATAAAATGAGCACACAGATAGGTAAAATGCATTTCATAATAACTAGACTACTTCTAAGACAAGGCAGCATTTTATACACTTGCATGGAAACTAGAAACAAAACAAAAGCTGAATTAAAAGTAAGTCAAACAAGACGGAAACAGACAAGTCACAGGTTGTTTTCAATAAGATCACCAGTGATTCAAATATCCCATTTTTCTAATGTGTTCAAATTGTTGTACTGAATAGCAAATATACCATGGACTGCCAGAGAACAAGCAAATCAGTCTATAAGAAATAGAACCAGAATGCTTACGATCAAGAACAGTAAGACTTCAGCCTCCTTACTTGGATCACATAATCGGGAGAGATTTCATGAACCCACTGCCGTCTAGCTGGCTGAATGCAAATGCTCTCTTGGGCTTCTAAGTCTTCATGGAAGCAGAGCGCTACAGCTTTCTCCTGCAGAGCAGTGATGGGTCTGAACCGCTCAACGTCTGGTTAGCAGTTGACTGCTTTAACAACGGTACCACTAGACAACCGTCAGAGGTTAATATTGGAAAACGACATTGTGTTTGATGAAGAACAGGACCGGTGAAAGAGGGAGAGCCTTAATGAAATGGATTGATACCATAGCCACAGCAAGTCTCCTGAAGACACAGGACAGGGCAACATCTCCTTATGAGTGGGGTCCAATCTGACAACAACAATGAAAAGATCACACAATTATATCTTTATAAATTGGGATGATAAAATATTAGAGCGTAACATAAAAAATGGGCAACAATTTGGGGTTGTCTCTGTGGTAAGTCAATTAATCTCTCTAAACTCTGCTTTCTTCTACCAAATGAACAGATGATGCTAGATTATCTTAAGGACATCTTCTGTTTGGCCCTTGCTATGCTTTAAAAATGGAAATTTCATGTAAAACGTTTTAAGTTGACCTTGCTGGGAAGTGAGATCTGGCAAGAGTGTGGCAACAACTGGCTGGTGCCAACTGGTACCTGAACTCTGCACTTTCCCAGTCTCCAGCCCTCCTTCTTGTCTCTTCCTGCCTGCTGAGTTCATTCTTACAGTCTGCCTTTGAGTTTGGCCTTCTGGCCTAGCTAATGTTGAAAATTCTTTAGCTGTAGTTTATTTTGTTTAACCCCCAGTGAAATGATATCAAAATATTATTTTAAAAAAGATGAATAGATTCATGAATTTAATTTTGTTCTATAATAATACTCTTCAGTCATCATTTCCAAACATTCTGAAATTCTACAAATAAGGAGACTGGTGCTAACTAGATAGGAAGTAGAAAGTTCATGGTCTATTTGATAATGAATAAGGCAGACTGAAGAAGAATTGATGTGTTTGAATTGTGTTACCGGTGGAGTACTGAAGAACTGTGGGGTTACGGAAAGGACAAACAGGTAGGTCTTGGAAGCAGCATGGCAGAAGTACTCCTTAGAGGCAAGGATGGTGAACATGTTTTCAGAAGAGGAAGACCCTGGAGAAAGACATGATGCTCGGTAAAGAGGAGGGGCAGCACAAAAGAGGGAGGCCCTCAATGAGATGGATGGACACAGTGGCCGCAACAATGGGCTCAAGCATGGGACCAATCAGGAGGATGGCGCAGGACCAGGCAGTGTTTTGTTCTGCGGTGCTTGGGGCTGCTATAGGTTGGAAGCAACTCACTGGTACCTAACAACAACAACAACAACAACAACAACAACAACAGCAGTAACAACAACATCCTTCTTCTTCTCCCCTGAGAAGCATGGGAATTGCATGCCAAGGCACAAGGTTAGACGAAAAACACCAGGATTGCAGGCTGTCTGTTTTGGAAGAATGCTTGTGCTATTTCCTTGCTGTGCTACTTTAAAGAGCTACATAACCTCACGAAGCCTCTGCAAAATTAGGGACAACAGGCTGCTATGAGGATGTGATGACATAACACACATAACGTTTGGCATGAAGTCTGCATATAGTAAGCAGTCAGAAAGTACTATTGATGATTATAAAAAAAGAAGGTTTGAACTGGCTGTCTTTATACTATTGTTGACTGGAGTCTTATATAATAGAGCCAGAATTACTGGTCTTTGGATGAAATACTAATTGCGATGCTCCAGTACACAATGAAACATTGGAATCATTTCTTCTATCCCATGAAATTTGGCATAGAAACTTTACTGAGATGAATATAGATACCTATTTCAAAGAAAGGTGATTCAACAGGATGTGGAAATTAGTGAACAATATGATTCATATCACATGCAAATTAAAATATGCTGAAGATAAATAAAAAGGTGGTTGCATCAGTACATTAACAGGGAAATACCAGATATTCAAGTACATTAACAAGGAAATACCATTCACAAGAGGATGTGGAACAAGGGACATCATTACTGATGCCCGATGGATCTTGGCTCAAAGCAGAGACTGTCAGAAAGATCTTTACCTGTGTTTTATTGACTATTAGGCATTCACTGGTGTAAATTGAGACGAATAAGAATTCCAGAACACTTCCTTGTGTTCATGTGGAACCTATACACAGATCAAGAAGCTATGGAGCAACTGACTCAACATCACCTAACAGCAAGAACAATTTGTCTTTCTTCAGGGTACACCAGCTGGTATGTGCATGCATCTTGTGGTGGACATAATCTCAGTGAGTGAGTTACAGAGCTTTGGCATTGGGGATAATGGCCCCTTAGGGTGACAGGTAGCCCGGCACAATCCATCTAACTCTTGGACTAGGTCATATCGAAGCTTCCTCCTTCCCTCAAACACCTTTATTCTGTGCTTTCTCTAGTAAGCACTGGAGAAGGGGTCATTCCTCCCTTGCAGTTGCGAGCACTTCCACAAGTGGAAGCCAAGAGAAGATGCATGTGGTCTTTGAGAGCTCACCATTACTACCTGCAGCAGGGAGTGCCTTTTGAGGTTTTGCCCTCAGAAAGACTGGACATTTGACTTGGAAACTCCACTCAATGTGGTGAGATGACACCTAAGACAGCTTTTCTTTTTAGTTGTTGGCCTTTGTCATATAAGGAAGACGAACCTGAAAGACTATGTTCCTACTCCAGTCCTGTCACCCAATGTACAAGTTGTTTTTACTATTTCTAATCACATTTCTTAACTTTATGAAATGAGCTGAGGGAGTTGGTTTTAAGTATTCCATCGTGGACATTTCTGTGGTGGATATGTTTATTGTTTAAACAGCAGTGTGCTGGTAAATTGTTTCTCCAGGGAGAGAAAAGGCTCTGATTGTTGCTTTTATGGATTATCATGGTGTAAATATTCCCACTATAGTTTATGACAAGCCTCCAACATGACGGCACTAAATGTGACTTTGAGATGAGATGCTAGCTGCTCTCCTGAGCCAGTGTAATCTGACTTGATCACACCAGTATGAACATTAGAACATCCAAGTTTTGGTTGTTTGGTAGAAGATATAGTTTGGTTTCAGAGCTATCCAATTGAAAAAAATGTGTTCTTTGATTGAAATAGCATGCCACCTGACAAATTACATGGTAGTTGTCATTTGTTTCATTGTTAATTGATTTTATACATAAATGATAATGAATCCTGAGACCTATTTATGAAGCTTGTAGAATTAGTGTCCTTGTAAGTTTAAGAAAATATTATTTTACAACAAATATATACTAGTTATCAAATGCTTGCAAATACACAAAATGAAAAGGGGAAATGAAAAGTCACCTGTAATCTCTACTGCCCAACTATAACCAGGATGGATATTTTGCCATTTTCATATTTTATCTAAGTAATTATCAAAATAGTTTAATAATCCCCAAAGCATATTCATAATTCACTAAATATATTTGTGTTTCTTCAGGAGGCCTTGCTGGCTAGTGAGGGGGAAAACCCCCTGCTCAGATCCTTTTCCATAGATGGGAACCAGGCACCACTCTAGAGTGAGAAAAAAACCTATTTAAAGAATTTCATGACACAGATCTGAGGGAGACGTTGTTTGTGGGGAGACACAACACTGGCCAAGTTGTTTTAGAGATTAGTCTAGAAAGTAGGTCGTAAGTGATGCATTAAAGTCTGTCACAAATAGAGACCTTCATAAGCATCTAATGAATATACTTCATGTAATATCCATGTCACTTTGAGATTAGGAAAGCAGGTCCAGAGGGGTCAAGATGGCGTACTCTAGGTTACACGAATAAAGCTAGCGTCTCCCTCCCAACTCTGGGTGCACGCTTGACTTTGCTATCTCCATCCTCTGCACACTTCACTGCTTTGCAGGTCCCTGTGCTTTGTGACTCGTTAAAAACAAACAAACAAACAAACAAACAAGCAAACAAGCAAACAAACAAACCGAAATAACCTTTGCTCTCGAGTCGATTCTGACTCATGACAACCCCTGTGTGCACCAGAGGAGAACTACATTCTATAGAGTTTTCAATGGCTGCTATATCTGGAAGTACGTAGCTCGTCAGGCCTTTTGGCCAAGTGTCTCTGTGTGAACGCTGACACCAGACTTTTTGGTTCCCAGCTGAGCATGGTCACTGCTCGTACCATCCAGGAGTTGCTTGTCTCCCTGGCGGGGATGCAAACACGCCACGGGCTCTCTACAGCAAACCATATGCACTGACTCTTGTATTTATCTTGTTTTAAGGCAAGAGGGGATGTTCTCATAATCGGCAGTCCTTCATTTTCCACTGCCATTTGACAGCGACAACAATCAATTTTTGTTTTACCTTTCAAGCATTTACTTCCTTAGTTTTGTCATTGTTTACAATAGTTAGTAATATTTATTTATTGATGGTTAATTTTGTATTTATAACACCTTAAGTGCTCACAGTTCTCTGAATCTCAGAGAGTCACCGCCCCATGCCGCCCACATAGAGTCCATATTTCACACTTGGGCCCCACGCTGGGTGAGCGCCCATTAAAATATGCGGCTTGCTCTCTGTGGGTTATTCTTGTTGTACCAGTTACTAGCTGGGTGATTAGGACATCTCTATAGTTTAGGTTCTTAGCCTGTAAAATGAGATTGATCATTCAAAAGGAATAGTGTCATTTTCAGCATCAAAAACATTTAAAGACTTATCTTCAAGTACAGTGCTTTATGTAATAGGGTAGCTATTTACCTGCAAGGAAATCCAGTTAATATAATGACTTTTCAAATTTAAGCACCAACTACTAACACTAATGATGAAGAATTGAAGAACTCTGTCAGCTTTTTCCGTTTGGAATCGATCCAACATGCAATCACAGAGACATTGATAGCTACTGGTGATTGAGATGCAAAAGTTGGAAACAAACTTTTATAAATCAGTAGTTGGAAAATGTGGCCTCACTAATTCCTTCTTTCAACCATGTAAATGGCAGCTATTCGTGTGGTGCTTGCCAGATAAAATTCACAGTAATCCAATCGCCTTCATCTGTGGGAGGAGAAAATGGGGCCCCTGAATATTAACAGCCAAAGCGAAGGTTCTTCTAAGAACTTTCTAATTTTAGCTCTTACAGAAAAGATATCTATCTTCTATCTTTCTTCTTGGCACCTTTTGTTGAAAAGATGATTTTCCCCCTCTATTTAATTTTCTTGACCTTTTGTAAAAAGAACATTCAACGGACTATAAGTGCGGTATGTTTTTGGATAACGAATTATTCTGAGAACTATAAATAAAAACTTATTCAGAATTGGTAAAGAAAAACATTTTTGTTTTCGAGGACTTTAAAAAAAACCAAAACATTAGTTTGTGATTTGGGGAAAGCTTATGCAATAGTTTCAGAGTCAACAATAGATACACATTTTGTTTTGACATTAGTTTCAATGCCCTCAACATAACAGCGTTGTTTGCACTTCCTCCCTGGGGTCTCTGCTTCCATTCACCCACCTCTCCTGCCCTCGGACCTTTCTCTTGGCAAACGCTGCTCTCCTGGCCTCAGGATTGCTGGGAAGAGAATGTTCTTCCCGGGTGTCACTCTCCACCCTACAGGTCTGTCTAATGCTCAGCGGCACTTGATTTTTAGAGGTATTTCGCATGATCTCTGTGGGTGGGTGCCGCTCCAGCTTTGAAGGGTGCCTAAGGTCATAGTTTCAGGGGCTCTGCCAGTTCCTTGTCAGAGCAGTAAGTCAGGTCGTTTTTACACGTTTCCGTCTTGTTCTACAAGTTCCTTCCACTCTGCCCAGGACCTCGTATGGTGCCTCTCATCAGAGTGGCCGGGATGGTATCTGGGCGCCATCTGCGTTCTCTGCTCTCAGGCTAGTGGAGGCCTTTGGACTAATTGTTTCCTGCTTCTTCGCAGGAGTCACTCCTCTCTGCTCCAGACGGGGAGAGACCACAGTTGCACCCCAGAGAGCTTCTCATGTACTCGCAAAAGACCCCAACTGCTACTCACCAAAGGCGATCGAGATTAGACCATTGTCTTTGTGGACATGTTATACCAATCAGCCTAGATAGCGCTCAAGATTATGGCCCTAAGCCCTCAACCTAGGGATTCAGTCCTCACAGGAGTATTTAGTTATGGTTAAGAGATTTGAATACCCCCACCCCCACCCCCCGTAACTCTGTTGTTTGTGTCTACGGGATGTATTGACAGCCTGCCAGCCGAGCTGCAGATTTTGGGGTTTGTCAACTTCCACAATCCTCTAAACCAAACCTTGCACCTGACTGCTTGTTTGGGGTTTATCAGCCCCTGAAACGACTTGTGTCAGAAAAAGTCTGCAAGCATGCTGCCTGCTCCACAGGTTTGGGGCTTGCTACCCTCAACAACATGAACCATTGCTTTGAAATAAATCTGGATTTCTCATTCTCTAATATATATGTAAATAATTAGTTTTGCTTTTCTAGAGAACTCTGCCCAATACATTCACAGGCAGGGCTGGACTTCAGTGTCCATGCTTACTCACAGCGGTGTCTTTCTTGGGCTAAGCCAAAGAACTCCCGGCTTAATGTCCTTCTCCTTTGAAGATAGAATTCTTTGTGGGATTTTCAAGCACGTGTTGGAAATGTTAGAGGAATTAAAAAGTTAAGCACCTCTAAGTAAACAAAGATTGCTTTGATTTGTAAAATATCCTTGATACTCTGATAGCAGCTTTACAAACTTTTAAGCAAAACAAATAAACGAACAAGGCACTGCCCCCACCCCCAAGCCAAACCTTTAGTGTCTGTATAGAAGGAATTCAAAGAAGCCTAATCTAAAGTCAATGCATTTTCTAGCTTACAAGAAACTTAAAACCAAACTTTACAGTGCACACAGCAAGTGGGTTACAGTTCCGTCTTTCTGTAAAGCAACTGGGAAATTCGTAGCCCTCTGTGGCCACTGTGCTTTCCAGGGTTCTCTGAGAATTGTTCCTTGCCCTCTCCGTTTCTATTCCCCTTTCTTCAGTCTGAAAGTGAAGAACCTTAAATTCTGCTCATTTCCTAGGCAACAGACCTATAAAGCAGTGGTTGTCAGCTTGTGGGTCGTGACCTCTTTGGGGGTCGAACGACCCTTTCACAGGGGTCACCTAAGACCATACTTCTGGTGGTCCTAGAAACCGAGACACCGCTCCTCTATCCATCTCCAGGCGGGTCTGCCCACATGCAGATATGGCTGTGTACAGGGTCCCCACCACATGAGGAACTGCATTAGAGGGCCGCAGCATTAGGCAGGTTGGGAACCAGTGCATATAAGCAAAATGCAAGTGTGCCAGAAGCTCCTGAGTACATGAAAGTATATGAAGTCACGCTTGCTCTTGCTCCCGCTCGTGATGATTGCAAGGGAAACGTCAAATAGGTATGTGGTCAACAATTGCCTGGTGGAGACGGCCACTTGTCCTTGAGCTACTCAAAAAACCTTACTTAGGGCAAAGAGGCAGCAGTCTGCTCACAATTGCTTTTTTCCAGGTCGGAGACCAGTCACTTACAATTCCAGGCCTGGCTCCGCAGGCTTCACATTCTTCCCCTGGGCCACATTCTTCCAGGGCATGAGCTGTGCTTGGAATGTCTGCTGGATACTCCTCTTTGCTGGTAGAGTGGGATGTCTTCTCCACATCTCCCAGAAGCCAAGTGATCTTCAAGACACACTGAGGAGTACCAGGAAGGAACTTGGAGTTTATTTCTGATCTGACCAATGACAGGCCTTTCAAACAAGGGGCCTGCTCTTCCAAGCATGATATCGGAGGGAGAGTTTCTCTTTCGGACTCTGTTCAGGGAAAAGAGCTTGACCTTACCTGAAACCGACTCCTGTGGGTCAGGCAATGCCTGCTGCTACTTTCTGTGTGACTCATGATCATATTAGCTTCTGCTCTCAACAACTTTGTTTTATCTTGATGCTGACTTAGGGTCAGGTCTCTGACCTTTCACTCATGATTCCCTATTATGATATATTTCTGTACTTCAGGAGATAGTGAGTACGGTAGTCCCTTCTTATCTGTGGATTTGCTTTCCATACTTCTAATTACTCATGGTTAAGCATGCATCAAAAACACTAAATGTTAAATGAGGAGTTTAAAGAAATCTCGCACCATCCTTCTCTCTACTACTGGGCACTTAAGTCATTCCTTGACCCCAGCCCATCTGAGGCATGTATGTTATCAATCTTACCCTATTGTTGCTAATGGGCACTTAAGTCATTCCTTGACCCCAGCCCATCTGAGGCATGTATGTTATCAATCTTACCCTATTGTTGCTAATCTCTTACTCTGCATAATTTATAAGTTGAATTTTATCATAGGTATATTAATGCAGGACAGAAAATAGTATGTATTGGATTTGGTCTTGTCTGCAGTTCCAGGAACATGCCCTCCATGGAGAAGAGATGACTACTGTGTACACTATCTCAAGGGCTTTACCTTAATTTGTTAGATCTCTCTGGAGCTAGAGTTCTACCTCAGTCCTTGACCCCTCATGAGAAAGAATTCATGCCAAAGCTTGGTCCTTGATCCAAGTGAGTTTTATGAGCATTAGAAGAAGTTTCAGGTTTACACAGTACCCATCAGACTCCTCCCAACCATGCAGCCTGGCGGAAGCTGCTCAGCATCACGCAGACAAAGTCTCTCTCTACTCTAGGCTCCTGCCTTTTCAAGGATTCCACGGGGAGATGTGGTGGATGACCCCTGATCAATCTCATTGGCTGAATTGAATTCACCTGGCCTAGGTGGGCCGATCCAGGTTTAGCGCCCACCCATGCCCACCGGCGGGAAACCTGAACCTCTGAGCATGTGCAGTGTGCCACTCCTTGTTCCCATGTTTGGCCCTCTGGGCATGTGTTAATGGACATTCCCCATCCTACGCTAGAACCACCTAACATTCTCCCCTGAAGAGATATGGACCCAAATCTTTGGGGTACTGGACGACGACATCTCTAGCTACTTCCTGCTGGCAAAGGGAGCAAAGTGGGGTTTTGGGTCTATACCCTTCTTACTCTGTTAGAAGGGGTTGTTCATTTAGAGGCCAGGATGGATAAGGTCGATGTGGGTTTAGGAGACGGTGGTCCTGGAGCTGGCACACTTGGTTCTGAGGCCTTGGTAACCTGAGAACTGGAAAAACAAACAGACAACGGGTGAACAGTTGAAGGGAGACAAGAGTAAGATTGTAAGGTGGCAGTGCCCTTGAAGTTAGGGTACTGTCACAGGAAATCAATAGAAATCTTGGGACTAACAGGCAGAGTTTGGTCACTGTAAACACATGAATGGAGTAAAGGTATTCACTGACCTAAAAAGGCTGTGAGGGGCCTGAGGTAGAATCATCTGTGCAGCCCTCATCCGTCCTGGGGTGGTGATGAAATACCATCCTAAGACCATCCAGTGGCTCACAGGAGTATTCGTCTGCAGCCTCTGCCCCGGGTCAGATGGTGAGGATTTCCAGGGTTTCACCCGGGTGTGGTGGATCCAAGCACTCTGCCGAGGAACTTTGACAGCAGTGGGCGCAGAGAAAATTACTGCCAAAGGTCCCTTCCAAACTGGCAGGAGTTGGGAATTAGGGGGACCCGTCCTTCCAAGTTTTTATAAGAACTAGATCTCCCGGCTGGCACAGGGTGGTAACTTTTCCTCCCCTTGGGCCTGAGTGAGCCCACACTGATGGAATGCCTCCTGACACTGGGCTACTTGGGTGGCATATTGCTGTATTAAGGCTCCCTCAGAGTATAGAGCTGGCTCTGTTATAAGAAACGGCCGCCCGTATAAAACTTCACAGGGGCTCAAACACGCAGATGGCTGTGGGGCAATCCTAAGACATAGCAGAGCTATGGGGAGTGCGTCTTTGAGGAAAATTTTTACAGGGGTAGCATGCTTAGCTTTGCCGGGGACTTTTGTGTCCCAAACCTCAGGAGTTATGGCCTGTTCCCACGGTTCCTGTGGGGGAATCTGAGGCTCCTCCACTGTGAGGAACAATTGGAAAGCTGTAGAGGGACGAGGATGAGGCCCGATGCCTATGCAGGTGTGCAGCTTGGACAGCAGGTCTCGGCCTAGGAGAGGAGCTGGACATTCAGGGATCGCTAGGAAGCTATGAGAAAAACAGAAGTCATCCCAAAGACATCTGAGAGGTTCAGTAAAATGTTTAACTACAGGTTTTCCTGACATTCCCAGGATGGAGCAGGTGCGGGGTGCCAGGGGTTCAGGGAAAGAAATAAGGATAGAGACGGCCCCAGTATTTAAAAGTAAGTTCACAGACCTTCCTGCGATGTCAATGCTCACCCTAGGTTCCAGACCAGTTACAGTTATCTCTTGCTGCTGGGCCGTCCAAACTGGCGCCTTCAATTTTCCTTCTCCGTTATCAGCTGCACCTTGGCCTGTGGGCGCCTCCCCTCCAGGTTTTAGGCCTTAGGACAGAGGCCAGCCCAGTGGCCAATCTGCTTGCAATGGACGCATGATGTCTGAGGAGGCTTGTTCCGGTCAGGGCAGTTCCTTGCCCAATGACCCGGTTGCCAGCAAATATAGCACTTGGTAGCTGGTTCAAAGGTCTGGGTAACCTGGGATGCATTCGACGGGCACCTGCTATTAAGTGCAGCCAATACCTGGGCATGCCTAATGTCCTTTCTTTCATCCTTCTCCCGGGCTCGAGCTTCCCCTTGTAAAAGGCTGTAGTAGCACAAGCGACCATCTCCTCCAGGGTAGCTCCTTCAGGCTTCTGCACTAGTTTTTGGAGTTTCTTGCAAATGTCCTGTGCGGCCTGTGTGAGAAACTTGTCCCTGAGCAAGACTTGCCCCTCATAGGATTCTATATCTACAGCAGGATGATTCTCTAGGGCTTCCTTTAACTGTTCTAAAAAGCTTACAGGAGACTCAGTAGGTCCCTGGTGAATCGCTGTCACCTTGGCATAATTAACGGCCCTTTGCCTGCCTGCCTTTAGTCCACTTGTGATGCACACCAGGAAATGTTCCCGTGCCCACTTGTGCTGAGGCTCACTATGATTCCAAGCAGGGTCCGTGAAGGGTACAGCAGTTTCTGCTACAGGGTACTTTTCATTCATCACATGTAACTCCTCTGCAAACTTCCTAGCACCTTTAAGCATTCGCTTTTTCTCAAAGTCTGTCATGGTCTGTCCCAGTATGACCATTACATCCTCCCAGGTTAATTCACAGGCTAGGGTGAGGTGCTGGAAGTGTCCTATGTACTGTTCAGGCTTGTTAGAGTAACTGCCCAAGTCATTTTTAATTTGCTTGAGTTCAATCAGAGTAAAAGGCTTGTAAATTGTCTGGGGACCGTTCTCCTGCTGTCTCTATTACAGGTAGAGTATTCTGGGCTGTTTCAGGGTTGGGGTAATAGTTGCCCTCTAGTCCAGGGTCCCTTAGGGGGTCCTGGGTGCACTGGGAATAAAGATCTTTGTCCTTCCTCAAAAGGAAGAATGCTCTAATATACAGCATCTCCCACCACTTCTCCATCGTTCCACAGAAATGTTCTAGCTGTTGCAAGGTTGGAAGGGAAAGTGTACTATTGACTGGCCATTATTTCCCCTCCTCTAAAACATACTGTGGCCACATAGAATTGCAAAGCGTAATCAGCTTCTGTTTGTCCAGCCTTTCCGCATCAAATCTTTCTCAATTGAACAGGATACATCTGAGGGGGCAATTCCTGGGTATCGAGCTGGCAAGACCCATCTAAAAAACACAAAACACGAAGGCTATTGAGAGCTTGATGCCTCAAGGTCAATAACCGCAGCTTCAGCACGCACATCTGGAGTGCCATGAATCTGAGGCCTCAGGTAGGTGTCCCCACCCAAGGGAGGGGTCGAAGACCAGTCACTGCAGCCCACATTTTGGTTCAACCCTTTTCTAGACCACAAGCTAGGAGGGCCACTGCGTGGTGTGGCCCCACAGCCTTCAAAGACGCCTGCTGGCAGGAGCAGACTCTCAAATCTCTGAAGGGAAGGGACGTCTAGCCGGCAGCTTGGGGAACCTTTAAAGAATCGGAATTTTTGGCTGGAGCATCCTAGTGGCGGTGCTGTAGTAAGAGCTGTCCCAGAAAGTTCTGGAGTCAGCATCACTGGAAGGCCAAAGTTAACAGTTACACGGGCTCGGCTTCTGAACACCTTTGGCCTAGGCCTGGGCAACGGAAAACCAGCGGGTATCAAGGAACAAATCCACACAGGTAGAACACCAAAGCAGCTTGTTTGAAAAACCAGGGGAAAGCTAAAGGGAATGGAGGGGAAAAGGGAAACATTTGGCTCCCGGGCAGGGGTTAGCTACCAGGCACTGCCCCTCCACGTGGTTGGAGTGGTGGGTGCCATCTTGGCAGGGTCACGTGCTCCGTTGCCCAGTAGCCAAAATGGCGGACACCAGGTGGCACCATGCTGCCAGGGCGTGGTGATTCACGCGCTCCAAGTAAGATGAAATCCTCGACAACTTGAGTCTTTTCTCCATTTATCATAATGTTATTTATTGGTCCAGTTGTGAGGAGTTTTATTTTCTTTCCATTGAGTTGTAATGCATACTGAAGGCTGCAATCTTTGATCTTCATCAGCAAGCACTTTTAAGTCCTCTTGACTTTCAGCAATCAAGGTGGAGTCATCCACATATTGCGGTTTGTGTGGTAGTTACATAATCTGTTGTCAATTTGAGACTCAAGAGTGAAGGGGTGGAGCTTAGCCTGTCAATCACACACACACACCCTGTGAGACATTACTGGTGACCAGCCTGATGGAGCTACACTGATGCAGACAGAGGCCTGGAGTTGAAGGAGCCACATGGAGAACCCTGCCAGTACTGAGATGCTTCCACTGTCACCAGATCCACAAGACTTTCCGCCCATTGGCCTGTGATCTTCCTACACTTGACATCATGGCATGTGTTGCCTGAGTCTGAAGAGGAATTTATAAACTGGTATCAGACATATGGGCAAATATTGGACTTATGAACTTGATCTGGACTGCGCTGGGATGTTTTCTTAATATACAATTGCTTTTTAATATAAAGCTCTGTCTTATACACATATGAATGTCTATGAACTTGTTTCTCTAGTCCGCCCAGACTAACAGTTTGTTAATAAGCTTTCCTCCAATCCTGATGGTATATGCTTTTCCACATAATGCAACTTATCTGATTATTTTGCTCAAAATAATAAAAAATAAGTAATAAAATAATAAAATAAGAACTGATCCTTAGTTACTCCTATATTGTCATGACGATTATATAAATTAAATACACCCAACACAACAATATTGATATTCATTGTTAAATAATATCAGGGTCATCTCCCCCATGTCTCTTTTGTGCTTGTTGAAACCAGACTACTTATCATTTAAGACCGTGTTTCTACAGTATTCACTAAAGTTCTTTCCTCATTGCGGGGAGTCATAAACATTTATTTTCGACAAATTCCTCTTATTTGAAAGAAAATTCACAGAAAATGTGTGTTTTTCATTCTTCCTTCATTTTTGTTGCTCTATAATATTATTGCTGGTGAGTGAGCATTAGCTGCTAACTCACCAACTGTTCTGAGGGGAAAAATGGAGGCTCCCTGCTTCTATAAGGATTTCTAGCCTTAAAAACTTTTCGAGGGTCTCTCGGAGTCACAATCAACGTGATGGCTGTAGGTTAGGTTTTTGGTGTGTTTGTTTTGCCTGATAATTTCGGAGTCCCAGTGGTGCCATCAGGCAAGTGTTTGGACTGGAGGTTCAAATCCAGTAGCTGCTCCACAGGAGAGAGATGAGACTATCTTCCCCATAAAGGTTTACAGCCTTGAAAACCCACGCAGGGTCACTATGGGCTGACCACGGATTTGCTTTAGTTTGGGCAGCATATTGTTATTAGGTGCCATCAAATTGGTTCTGACCCACAGTGACCTTATGCACAATAGCACAGAACACTGCCCTGTGTCCTGCGCCTCCTCACAATGGTTCCTAGGCTTGAACTCACTGTTGTATCCGTCCATCTCATTGAAGGCTGTTCCTCTTCTTTTGCTGTTCCTCACGATGTCCTTCTCCGGGCACTGGTCTCTCCTGACATGTCCTAAGTTTGTGGGAAGAAGTCTCAGCGTCCTTGTATCTAAGGAACACTCTCATGCCAGATCATTAATAAAAACAGCTAAGAAAGACACTCAATGCTTCACATAATAGAGAATGGCATTTATTTTTAATGGATTGAATGAAAATATTTTTAACATTAGTTTGTATTTAATTCATTTTTATCTAATATCAATGCAGAATAAAATGTATGCAGGGGATGATTTGCTTTCTTAGGCAGTATTAAGATAGACTTACTTAACAGAACAAGAGTAGAATTTTATTGAAATCTAGTATTAGATAATTGGAAAAAAGACTTATATGCATGATATTTTTAAATTTTGTCCTCTATCCTCCATTCTCAATTCTTTTGTCAAAAGTTACCCGCAGATCCTGTGGTAGATTGAAGGCATTGAGGACTACAATGAACTGGAGAGCCTCTCTGTAGCCTTGCCCTTCGCCTGGTAGTGTTGCAGTCCCTGCCCAGTGGGGCACAGGACCAGACAGCATTTCCTTCTGTGGCACATGGGGTCTATATGAGTCAGAACAAACTCAATGGCACCCGATAACTACAAAGAGTGAGGTGAGATGGGGAAGTGAGGGGTAAGGGTGGTGGAAGGTTGGGGAGGGATTAATTTACTCACAGCAACTTCCATTTTGGAAATTCTGGCACCACCTAGTGGTTAATGAATTGTGTTTTGGAGACCAGTCATTTTCTTTCTTTTTAAAATCATTTTATTGGGGCTCATACAACTCTTATCACAATCCACACATACATCAATTGTGTAAAGTACGCTATACATTCGTTGCCCTCATCATTCCCAAAACTCTTGCTTTCCGCCTGGCTCCTGGAATCAGCTCCTCATTTTTCTTCACCCCCCTCCCCGCCCCCATGAACCCTTGATAATTTATAAGTTATTATTTTATCATATCTTACACTGCCTGGCACCTACCTTCACCCACTTTTCTGTTGCACATCCCCCAGGAAGAAGGTTATCTGTAGATCCTTGTAATTGGTTCCCCCTTTCTAACCCCCCTTCCCCTTTCCCTCCCATATTGCCACTCTCACCACTGGTCCTGAGGGGTTCATCTGTCCTGGATTCCTTGTGTTTCCAGTTCCCATTTGCACCACTGTGCATCCATCCTCTGGTCTAACCAGGTTTGCAAGGATCATGATAGTGGGGAGGAGGAAGCATTTAAGAACTAGAGGAAGGTTTTGCATTTCATTATTGCTACACTGAACCCTGAGTGACTCATCTCCTCCCCACTACCCTTCTTCAAGTGATGTCCAGTTGTCTACAGATGGGCATTGAGTCCCCATCACGTGCTCCCCTCTTTCACGATGATATGATTTTCCCCCCTCCCTTTGGTGCTTGATACCTGGTCCCCTTGGCCCTTCGTGATCACACATGCTGGAGTTCTTCTTCCATGTGGGCTTTGTTGCTTCTGGGCTAGATGGCCGCTTGTTTACTTTCAAGTCTTTAAGACCCCAGATGCTTTATCTTTGGATAGCTGGGCACCATCAGCTTTCTTCACCACGTTTGCTTATGCATGCATTTGTCTTCAGTGATCATGTAGGGAAGGTGGCTATCATGGAATGACCATTTAGCTGAGCAAAGTGCTCTTGTATTAAGGGAATATGCACGAGGAGGCCCAATGTCCACCTGCTACCCTACTACTAAACCTATAAGTATATGCATATAGATCTATTCCCCATAATCATAAATATATTTACATATGTACACGTCTGTATTTAGGCTTCTATGTATGCCCTTTGCTTCCTACTCCTTTCCTTTATTTCCTATGCTTTCCTCCCGTCCCACTCCCATGTTCAGCCTTCATTCTGGTTTCAGTAATTCCTCTCAGTTACATTGCCCTTGGTCACTCCCTACCAGTCCGCCAATCCCCTCCTTGCCACTGGTTTTGAAGCACTCGTTGTTCCCTTGTCCCTTGGTTGGCCAACACCTCTTCCCTTCCCCACCTCTCACTCTTCCATGCCCCCCAAGGACCGATGGTCCCATTGTTTTCTTCTCCATATTTTTTAGCCAGCCTATCTTATCTAGGTGAACCTGCAGAGATAATAATAAGTGCATAAAATTGCAGATGGCCTCAACACCACCAAACAAAGTGGCACATAAGAACACGGCAACGATGGCAGCAACACCCACAAACTAACAAACAAAAAAGCCACTGACATACAAACGCTAAAAGAAGAGAAAAGAAAGATAGAAAGGAAGAAAGAAAGAAAAGCCTGTTAATAGTTCAAGGTCTGGTTGCTGACCCTTAGAAATGTTTTCCGGATGAGTCTGATGGGGTGCCACACCCTGGCCCCAAAGTCCATCCTTGATACTCCTTCGGGACCTCCTTGCTCTGCTTCCCCCGCTGCTCTATTGCACGCCCCAGTGTTTTGCCTCAGTGTGGTGGGGTCAGCTCGGTCTCACATCCCACACTATGTCTCTGGTGCTGTCCCGTATAGGGCCATGAGTCAGTGTAGAATGTCACATCTCGCAGAGGGGCCGGGCATATGGTCCTCTCTGTGCATTGGCTGCTCTGAGCCGGGCTATCATCCTCTGAGCTTGGTGGGCCCTGGTGTGCTCCACTCCCTTCCTCCCCCTTCGTTTGCTTCAGTTTCCTTCTGGGTGTGGTGGGTCAGTTCCTTTCCTTCACCAGACGATCTATTTTCATTTTCTGTGGCACTCCCTTCCATGGTGGGGGTCGGGCTGATTCTGGTTGGGGCCAGGCGTAAAGTCTAGTCTTTTTGTGGATTCCTACGTGCATTACGTTGTCCTCCTGGTTTGGCGCGTCATGGTGGGGTCTGTATGCATGTTCCAGTTCTGTGGGGACACAACCTATACTTCCCCCCCTGGGTGGATTGGTGTTCTGTTACCCCTGTGTCATCAACTCAGTTTCTCTCCACCCTGATTCTCCCTCTTCCTGGCCCCTTCTCCTTCTTTATGTTGCACTCTCCAGTACCTCCCTCGGTATGGTCTGCCCTCCCTGCAACTATCTATGCTTCTGCCCATTTATTGGGAGATAAGCGTCTATTCTATGCCTGCTGTGCTGATTGTACTTACCTCAGGGGACCCATGTTATACCTCTCCTTTTGAGATTGGCTTGCTTCACTTAACATGATTCCTTCCAGCTCTTCCTATGAAACAACATGTTTCATGTGATCATCTGTGCTTTTCAGTGCTGCATAGTACTCCATTGTATGTGGCAGAGTTTACTAATCTACTTGTCTATCGATGGAAACTTAGGTTGTTTCCAAGACTTTGTGATTAAGAATTGTGCCACAATAAACATTGAAGCACAGATGACTGGTCATGTTTTATTTGTTACCTCCACTGGGTATATGCCCAGTAGAGGGATGGATGACTGAGTCATAAAGTAGATCAATTTCCATTTTCTTTAAGTATCGCCAGATTGCTTTCCACAGTGGCTGTACAAATCTACACGACCACTGAGAGTGGAGGAGGGTTCCTATTTCACCACAGCCCCTCCAACACTTGTTGCTCTCTGATTTGCTGATTTGGGCTAGCCTCAGGGGTGTTAGGTGGTATCTCATGGTTGTTTTGATTTGCATTTCTCTTATGGTTAATGACCGGGAACACTTTCTTATATGCTTGCTGGACATTTGGGTCTCCTGCCTAGTGAAAGTTCTTTTCAGTTCTTTGGCCCACTTCCTTAGGGGGTTAACCGTTTCTCTCTTTTTGCAGTTATGATGGTGTAGATTTATTAATGATCCCTTTGTCCAATGTGCCATTACTAAAAATCCTCTCCCAGTCTGTGGGTTGTCTTGTCACCCTCTTGGTGAAGTCTTTCGAGGCGCACAGTTGTTTTATTCTTATTAAATCCCATTTGTTGATATCCAGTTCACCTGTGTGTGTACCCTTCCCCATTGCAGTGAGCCTATGAATTCCCTGGACCAGTGCTGAGGTTTGTCCCGATTCCCTCCTTAATGGTCTTAATGGTTTGGGGTTTAACTTCTAGGTCTGTGATCCACCTTGAGTTTATTCTTGTGTATGGGGTGAGGTAAACGTCTCGTTTCATGTTTCTACATGTGGATATCCATTGTTTCCAGCACCACTTGTTAAAAAGGGCATCCGCTTCCCACTTGATGGTTTTGGGACCCTTGTCAAAGATCAGTTGTCTATATGCTGATGGTTTTATTCTTGGGCTTTCTATTCTTTTCCACTGGTCTGAGTGTCTATCGTTGTGCCAGTACCACGCTGTTTTGACCACTGTAGCTGTGTAGTAGGCATTGATTCGGGTAAGGCGAATCCTCCAATTGTGTCCTTCTTCTTGAGGAGTTCTCTGCTAACTCTGGGTTTCTCCTCTCTCCATATGAAATTGGTGGTCAGTTTTTCCAATTATTTGATGGTATTTGAATTGGTATAGCATTGAACTTGTAAAGTGCTTTAGATAGAACTGTCATCTTTACTATGTTGATCCTTTCAATCCATGAGCAGGGGATGTTCTTCCATTTGTGGAGGTCGCTTTTGGTTTCCTGTAGTAGGGTCTTATAGTTTTCCTTGTATAGGTCTTTAGTATTTTTTGTTAAATATATTCCTAGGTATTTCAGTTTGTTCTTAGCTACTGTGAAGGGTACTTCCTTCTTAATCCCCTCTTCCATGGACCTGTCTGATGTGTATAGAAAATCTACCGACTTCTGTTTGTTGATCTTGTATCCTGCCACTCTTCCATATTCCTCTATTGCTGTTAAGTACTCCTGTTGTGGAGCTTTTGGGGTTTTCAGTGTACAGGATCATATCGTCTGCAAATAGTGATAGTATTACTTCCTCCTATCCCATATGGATCCCTTTGATATTCTTCTGCTGTCTTATGTTGTTAGCCAGAACCTCCAGAACGATACTGAATAGAAGTGAAGACAGAGGGCATCCTTGTCTTGTACCCTTCTTCAGTGGGATTATTTTTGTCTTTTCTCCATTGACTATGATGTTGGTCATTGGCCTTTTATAGATAACCTTGTATCAGCTTGAGGAAGTTACCTTCCAATTCTACCTTCATGAGTGTTTTGATTAGGAATGGGTGTTGGATGTTGTCAAATGCTTTTTCTGCATCTATGGTATTATCATATGGTTTTTATCCTTTTTCTTCTCATTGTGGTGTATAATATTGATGGATTTTTGGAAAATTTTCCTTGTAAAAGGCATGAAGAATACTTCATTCTAGTTCTCTGGGCTTACGGCGGGATTTGGGCACCAAAGTATGCAAAACCAAGTTTCCCAGGTGAGTCTACTTTAGCTAGTGAATTTAAACACCATGTAGTTATTTCTTGTCTTCAGAATTAAGCAACTTGTCATTTGTATGGTTGCTCCTCTCTCCTTCCTTTTCATTCTACATTGTATAAATGTTTGTACAGGTTATTTTACAGTGTAAAATCATATGAGATGTGAACAATGGCACTTTAAAATTTTCTGAGGGCGGTCTGTCGTGTCCAAATCAAAACAGAGAAGATGAAGCGTCTGTGGAGTGGGTGAGCCAAGTTCAGGGTTGCAATTCACTGCTCTAACCAGCCAATATTTACATTAATACGATATTGTCCACACATAATCTGTCCAAGTTCGAAGGCTCTCTTTAAATTTGTCGTCATCTATTAACACAGTGGCTTTAAAAAATTTTAGCTTTCTCACTTTGCAGATTTAATTAAAAAGAGTTTCCCAAAGAATTCTTATCATATATTTCACCCAGGTTCCCTAAATGATATCTTAATGACTAAATATGATGATCAAAATCAGAAAATGAATATTGAAGCTATATTGCTCTATTATAGACCTTTTCAAATATGTAGACCTTGTTACAATTTTAGAAGCAGTTCTACTAATGTTCTTTCACTGATCTGCTACCCAGAATCTCATATTGTGTTTTTAACTAACATGCCTATTTAGTCACCTCCAACTGGAAGAGGGAGACCCAGTGGTTTAGTGGACTATGCATGGAACTGCTTACCACAGGGTCTAAACCACCAGCTGGTCCTTGTGGGAAAGAGGAGGCTGCCTGGTCTACCATGTCCTGGAACGTCACTATGAGTCAACATGCATTCAAGGGCAGTGTATTTTCAAAAAACCTGGAAACGTTTCTTAGTCTTTCCTTGTCTTGCTTGCATTTGGGTTTTTTTTTTTGTTGAAATGTACTGAACATCTATCAGCTGTGTTTTCTTTTTCTTTAAACTATTTTACTGGGCTCATAGAGCTCTTATCACATTCCATACATCCATCCACTGGGTCAAGCACATTTTCAAAATATATTCTTTCTACTTGAGCCTTTGGTATGAGCTCATTTCCCCCTCCCCCACCCCTCCCTCCTTCATGAACAACTTAATAATTTATCATTTTTTTCATGTCTTACACTGACCTCCGCTGAGTTTTCTGATCTTTCCTCTTGATTATATTCTTGTTATAGTTCTCTGACAGGAGTGCTACAATATTTGTGTTTATTCAGAAGAACAAGAGATAATATGACTTATTACTGATGATACTGATGTTAGTCACTTAGGGTTAGGGCACTCCTCTGGACGGTTCTTTCTTTAAAATTATAACCATTAGCTTAACATGTAGTCTTTGAATGTCTAGAATGTATCCATCACCAACTTAGTCCATCTTGAAAGAGTGATGGACAAGGCAGACTTAATCCTAGCTCTGAAGACAAATAATTTTAGATGAGTAATTATAAGTTATATAGTAGATGGATTTAGAGGAGCCGTTTCTGTGTGCGTGTGTGTGTGGAAAGAGATGCAGTTTTACTACCTCGGTCACAGATAAATGTAACAGATAAAATTGTCTAAAAAGGGGAGTGTTTACCACTTGTCTGTCAGTTTGTTGTACTGGGGTGGCGGGAAGCTCTATCATCATAGCTGTGATGCTGGAAGATATGCCACCAGTATTTCAACTGCCAACAGTTTAACCCATGGTGGATACGTTTTAGTGGAACCTGTTCTGTTAGTTATATAATCTGTTGTCAATTTGAGAGGATTAAGAGTGGAGGGGCGCGTTCAGAACAGCCAATCCACAGAGTGGACCATATGGCTGATCCCACTATGAGACACTATGTGCCTCGCTGACCCATGGCCTTACGGGGAAAACTCTGGAGACTCAGTATCAGGATTGGCCCATCTGACTCCACCACACAGAGGCAAAACACTACGGGTGTGCGGCAGAGCAGTGGGAAGAGCAGAGTAGGGGGTCCTGAGCAAGTACAAAGGATATACTTTGGGGCCAGAGTGTGGCAACCCATCGGACTCGACCGGAGGACACGCCTAGAGGTCAACAATCAGACCTTGATCTATTTACAGGTTTTTCTTTTTCATTTTATTTATCTGATCATTGGTTTTCTTTGTTGTCATCATTGTCGTGTTCTCTTTTGTCGCTTTGTCTTGCTGTGCCTTCTTTTTTGTGCATATTATTATCTCTGCAGGTCTATCTTAGATAAGATAGGTTGGATGAACAGTCTGGAGGAGAAAACGATGGGACTGATGATTCCAGGGGGGAGACATGGGAGAGGAGGGGGAGGGGGAAAGGTGGTGGTGTTGACCAACCCAGTGACAAGAGAATAACAAGTGATCCAAAATTAGTGGCAAGGAGGGTGTGAGAGGCCTGGTAGGGATTCAGCAAGAGCAATGTAACTGAGAGAAATTACTGAAACCCAAATGAAGGCTGAACATGATAGTGGAACAAGAGGAAATTAAAGGAAATAGAGGAAAGAAGTAGGAGGCAAAGGGCATTTATAGAGGTCTAAATGCAGGCATGTACACATATAAATATATTTATATAGGATAATGGGGAACTAGATCCACGTGCATATATTTATAGGTTTAATATTAAGGCAGCTGATGGACCTCTTCTCAAGTACTTCCTCAATGCAAGAACACTTTGTTCTATTAAATTGGCATTCCATGATGCTCACCTTCCTGATATGATCACTGAAGACAAATGGGTGCATAAGCAAATGTGGTGAAGAAAACTGATGGTGCCAGGTATCAAAAGATACAGCATCTGGGGTCTTAAAGGCTTGCAGGTAAATAAGCAGACATCTAGCTCAGAAGCACCAAAACCCAGATGGAAGCAGTACACCAGCCTGGGTGACCATGAGGTGTCGAAGGGATCAGGTATCAGATATCAAAGAAAACAACAACAACATATCATTGTAAATGAGGGGAGTGCAGAGTGGAGACCCAAAGCCCATCTGTGGGTAATGGGACACCCCCTTACAGAAGGGTCATGGGGAGGAGACGAGCCAGTCAGCGTGTGGTGTAGCTACAATGAAACATACAACTTTCCTCTAATTCTTAAATGCTTCCTCCCTCCCACTATCATGATCCCAATTCTACCTTATAAATCTGGCTGAACCAGAGGATGTACACTGGTACAGATAGGAACCAGAAACACAGGGAATCCAGGACACATGATTCCTTCAGGACCAGTGGTGAGAGTGGCCATACTAGACGGTGGAGAGAATGTAGATTAGAAAGAGGGAACCGATTACAAGGATCTACATGTGACCTCCTCCCTGGGGGATGGACAACAAAAAAGTGGGTGAAGGGAGATGTCAGACAGTGTAAGATATGATGAAATAATAATTTATAAATTATCAAGGGTTCATGAGGAAGGGGGAGCGGGGAGGGAGGGGAAAATGAGGAGCTAGGGTTTAAGTGGAGAGCAAATATTTTGAGAATGGTGAGGGCAACAAATGTACAAATGTAGTTGACACAATTGATGTACATATGGATTGTGATAAGAGTTGTATGAGCCCCCAATAAAATGATTAAAAAAGAGAGAGAGAGATAAAAAGTAGCTGATACCAAGGGCTCAAGTAGAAAGAAATTGTTTTGAAAATGATGATGGCGACATATGTATAAGTGTGCTTCATACACTTGTATAAAGTTATTACAGCTCTTATAACAGTTAAGAGCTTATTAAGAGCCCCCAATAAAATAATAAATCAAAAGAGTGGAGGGGTGGAGTTTAGCCTGTCAATCAGGTTGTAGCTTGATGACCTCATTTGGAGGTGCTAAGCAGATAAATAGTTTGCTGGAGGCAGGATACAGGCTGACTCTCAGCCAGACATTCCAGCTGAGAAGGCACATAGGGCTATTCTAGTGCCCTGAGCTGGAGGACCCACATGGAGACCCCTGCCAGTGCTGAGATGCTTACACAGCCACTGGATCCACAAGACTTTCTACCCACTGGCTGTGATCTCACTGCATTCAGTGTCATTGCATGTGTTTTATGAGTCTGATGAGGACTTTATAGATTGGTATCGGATACATAGGTTAATATCAGACATATGGACTTGGGCTGGGACGTTTTCAAATATTCAATTGTTCTTTCTTACACACATATGAGAGTGTCTCAGGATTTGTTTCTCTAGTCAACCCAGATTAGCACCCTTCAAACTAAGACAGCCTAGGAAGTAGGACCTGGTGATGTACTTTTAAGAGAGTCAGCAGTAAAAGCCTCCTGAGGAGCAGAAGCACACAGCCCGATACAGTGTCAGAGGATGAACTCTTCAGGCAGTCCAAGTGTCACTGGGAAAGAGCTACCTCTTCAAAGTAGAATAGTCCGTAATGATGCAGATGAAAGTAAGCTTTAGGGACCTTTATCTGCTTATGTGCATGGCTCAAAATGACAAGGAACAGCTTCAGCATCCATTAATAAATAGCATTTGGAATGTAAAAAATAGAAATCTAGGAAAATGGAAAGTTCTCAGATGCAAAATGAAATGCATTAAGACTGCAGATGAACTGCATGTGCTGTTAGAAATGTTGTAGGTCTGAGGCAAACATCCAGCCAGGAAGTAAGGTAGGCAGGGGGTGGGTTGTTGTTGGTGGGTTGTTGTGGTTGGTGGTGTTTGTGTGTGTGTGTGTGCAGTGTCATTCCTCTGTTATTAATTATTTTCTGGATGAATTTTATGGAAAACTTTTAATGGGTTAATTTTATTAGTCTTTTAAATGAATGACTGCTATGACCCATTTTAGTTCTAATAATGGATGATATTTCCTCCTGAAGAAAATTGCTATTAAATCTTAGGTGAACCTGGTAAGGAAGGAACCTTGGAGTGGAATTTTACTCTCTTGGTAGTCAATATCCAACTTTCATTTTCTCCCTTCTTTTGTCTAAATGTAGCGGTAGTGATGGTGCACATTTAAAACATGAATCAGATATTCAAATTTTGCTCCTTATCAGATAAACCTTTGTTTAGGAGGAGGGAAGGATTTTAGATTCTATTCTATATTCTTAGGAAAATTCTTAATGGGGAGCAATTTTTACTCTATGAGAGTAGACTTGATGTTTGCAGCATGAAAGAATCATTTTTGGTCAAGTTTCATATAGCAAAGGAGCCCTTCATGGGGAGTGGGTTAAGCTGTGGGCTGCTAACTACAAGCTTGATAGTTTAAACCCACCACTTGCTTCATGGAAGAAAGACGAGGCTTTCTACCCCTGTCAAAATTTACAGCCTTGGAAAACATATAGGGGCATTTCTACTCCGTTCTATGGATTCAGAATGAGCTGGAATCTCCTTGGTGACAGTGTGTATATACATACATATGTATTCACACACAGAAAGGGATTAAGATAATATTTCTGCTATATAGAAACGTAGGCTGGTTTTCCTCTGATATTCCTTAAGTAGTTTTGAAGGCATTTTGCATATATAAAAGCCTTACTTTCTGGAAACATGAAAGCAAGCTGTCTTATAATTTTTTGTGGAATTAGGAGAGTGTTCTTGGTGCATAAAAGCTTCCCTCACATATTGGTGAGGAGGTAGGGGAATGGTACTCTCTACTGAGCTGGGGGACTGCAAGTGGGTACGACCGACCATACTGGGAAATTGCTTGGTAGTCTCTTCTAGCATTAAGTGTGTGCCTACTGTAGGATCCAGCAATTTCATTTGTAGGTACTAACTGAACAGAAATGTGTATGCATATTTACCAAAAGGCATGTCACAGAATGCTTTTAGCAGTTTTATTACTATTTATAATGGCTCTAAACTAGAAACCACCTAATGCTTATCAATTGCCAAGTAGATAAATTCATTCGAGTGGACCTGAATAGGCAATCCTGTACAGCAAAGAGAAGGAGCTGTTGCATTCTTGTAAAGTTTGAAACAGGCAAGACTGTAGGTAGAACGGGGTAGGGACCACTTGGTTAGGGGAAGGAAAGTGGTCTGGGCAGACAAATGAGGCTTTGGGGTGCCGATGATGGTTGAGATTTGGTTATGTGGGATCATATACTGTCATACTTCACTTCGAAGTCTAAGCTGTGCCTGACCAAGTCGTGGCATTCTCAATGGACTCATAGGCATGAGAAAACTGGACAACGGATTAAGAAGGTTAAAGAATCGATGCCTGTGAAATATGGCGTCGGGGAAGGATGGTAAATACTGTATGATGGGTGGCCAGAAGAACAAAAATCCATCTTGGAAGAAGTACAACTCGCATGCCGATTAGAAGGGGGGATGGTGAGATTTCACCTCACATACATTTACCATGAGAGACCAGTTCCGGGAGAGGGATATCATGCTCAGTAAAGTAGAAAGTCAGGGAAAAACGAGGAAGACCCTCAGTGAGAAGAATGGAACCAGTGGGCTTAAATATAGCCACGATTGGGAGGATGTTGGAGGACTGAGCAGCGTTTGGTTCTGCTGTTCACCAGTCCAAACTGATTTGATAGCCCCTAACCAGGAAATACAGGCCCATGTCGTTTTTTATTGTTTATCGTTGAACATCTTTCCTTACTGTCTCATTAAGCTCTGTTGAAGTGTTTGGTGGTGAACCCAAAGATCTACAGTTTGAAGCCACCAGTATCTCCATGGGAAAAAAGACCGAGAGACCATAAGCAATACAGCCTGAGAAACCTAAGCGAGTAGTTCTCATTCGTCCTATAGGGCCGGTATGAGTTAGAATAGACAACGGCACACGGGCACAAGAAGTGGTGTTTTGTTCATTTTTAAAATAGAGAAAAGTATCCAATTACAAACATTTATTTACCTTCCAGACCCACACTACTGCATTTCAATTTTATTGGATTTAATTCTCCATATAAACCACATTTATAAACCAAATAATTGATAATCAGCAATGGAAGTAAAAGAAGACAACACAAAACAAGACACATATTTTTAGTACTGCAGTGAGGTAACACTGAATTTATTGAAAAAGAATTGTCCTGTTTCACTAAGTCAGAAAGAGGTCCCGCTATAATACTCTTCCCAAGAATGGGTGGGACTGCAGAGTACAGAGAGGAACCTAAGCATTGATAACACGCAGGCTACTTTATCTAGACAACTTTCCTTTGACTCTACTGGAAATGCAATCTAAGACAATGCCATTTAGGAATTTTTGGTTGGTTCTATTCGGAATAAAAGCCATGCATTCTTTTCTGGAAGGAAAGGCAAAAAGGAATTCATAAAAAAATCTCCACAGCTATCAAGTCAATTCTGGCTCCTAGCAACCTTATAGGAGAGGGCAGAACTGCCCCTGAGATATTCAGAGACTACAGCACAGGGCAGAACTGCCCCTGAGATATTCAGAGACTACAGCACAGGGCAGAACCGCCCCTGAGATATTCAGAGACTACAGCACAAGGCAGAACTGCCCCTGAGATATTCAGAGACTACAGCACAGGGCAGAACTGCCCCTGAGATATTCAGAGACTACAGCACAGGGCAGAACTGCCCCCGAGATATTCAGAGACTACAGCACAGGGTAGAGCTGCTCCTGTGAGTTTAGGCTGTAAATTTATGTGAGTAGAAAGACTTGTTTTTCTCCCGCACAGTGGCTGGTGGTTTTGAACAGCTGACCTTGTCGTCAGCAGCTCAACACATAACCATACACCACCAGTGTTCCTTGTAAAATTAATGAAATTTGCCACATTGCCCACAATCCACCTTTAAATGTTGTTTATTTGTTGATGGCTTTGAAACAATAATTGGATTTATTTATGCCCAATAGGCTGATTTTGGCTGACATTTAATGTTTTCTATGATAGTCCTGACTGCTCTCACAGTTGGCACCTCTGCCTGGAGTTTTGTAGAATGGTAATAGAATGTTGGGCATAATGCTGGAATTCAACTGTTACCAAAGCGATGAAACACTGCCAGGAGGCCAGCATTAAGATAGCCCCGGCGTATCTGGGAGTTTACCTTCAGGCTGGAAGTGAGAAAAGCAAAGACAGATGTCAATTTCCATCTCTGCTTATGTATCAATGACATGATTGTGATGGGTGGAAATAGTACTCATCCTTGGCCGAGGAATTAAATGCCTTAGTTCATCTCACTGTAAACAAACATAGAACAGTTACCAGGAACAAGCAAGAGATAAAGAGACAAATAAGCAGTTTCCTAGAATTGTGGGAGAGTTAAATATGTGCATAAAAAAGTTGAAACGCAGCATTTTAAGTACCACAGGGAAGAAACAAAAAGACATTACGCTACAAACACAGAAAATAAGGCAGCTAATGACTGCTCATTGGAAAAGCGATGGGAAAAGGTGGCTTTTGAAAGATGAGTAAGTATGGTCAGATAGACATGTGAGGAAGGCTATTGTAGGAGTGAGAAAAGAAGGGTGGAAATTCGAATTTCTGGGGAGTGGGTAGGGAAGGGTTTGGCATTTAAGGAACTAGGAGAAATGGGGAGGATGAGAAGGAAGCAGAAAATCTAGGCTAATGCAAAGTTTAGACAGCCCTGAAAAAACAATGTGCCTGTTAGCCTGGTGTTACATAATCTCCTGTCAACTTGAGTGAAGGGATGGACACTAGCCTGTCAATCAGGTCACAGCCAATAAAGCCCCTGTGTGGGCATGGTTTCTCCTGAGGATTCTGGAATCTCCTGTCTTCCTCTCTGGAGGTGGGACACACACACTCTCTCTCTGCTTCCTCTCCCTTCAAGACATTCCTGTTGACAAGCCACATGGAGCTATATGGATGGAGCCCGAGCCCTGGAGTTGGAGCCACGGGGAGATCCACATGAGCACCGAGGTACTTCCACAGCCACTGGATCCACAGACTTTCTACCCACTGGCCCATGGTATTCCTGCACTCAACATCATTGAATGTGTTGTCTGAGCCTGAAGAGGAATTTATAGACTGGTATCAGACATATGGGCTAATATTGGACTTATGGACTTGATCTGGACTGGGATATTTTCTTAATATACAATTACTCTTTGATATAAAGTTCGTCTACTCGGGCTAACACACCTGAAGAGCAACTGAGTTATAATAAAAAGGGGAGTGTACATCGTACTATGTTTGGAAAGGTAAGTCCAGAAGCCATGTGGAAAACAGACTAAGGAGAGGCAGGAGCCAAAGGTCAGTTGGGGAATATCGGCATAATTAATATTCTGACCTCAGCTAGATCAAGGATGAGCAATTTCCAAGAAGGTTGCTTGTTTTACTTGTATGTCTCGATTTCTCTCACTCATTCTTTCCTGAGTGCTTCTCTCGGGTTAGTTCTCTTTTAATTTTAAACAAATAGATTCAGTCTTTATTGTAAAATATATCTTCATTAAATAAGTTTTTATATGAATATGATGAAACAGGAATTCTGTGAATTCATGAAAATATTAAAGTTAGTAAGAAAGATGTCCAAAAGATGCTGCTTACAAAAACATGAACAATAAAATTTCATATCTTCATTATGTATCTATCTGTCTGCCTGTCTATCTGCCTCTGTCTGTCTGTCTATTGGGCTATCTACCCATCCATCTATTTATCCACACCTAAAAGTGATAGAAACCCTATCTAGTGGACTAACATGTTAACTGTAATATTTACTTTCTAGTATAATTTAAGTAACCTGGAGGAAAATGTAACTCGTATGCCCAATTAAGAATATAGACTGTGTGATAATTAGAATTTTACTTTTAATATTAATTCCCTTATAGAAGCCCAGTGGATAGTCTGGTGCTCTAGGTGAGAGTGTGATAGCAGACACAATGTTGGGTAAATATTGGTCAAAAGACAGCAAAAAGAAAATAAAACCCTTAAACCAGAAGAGCAGGGATGAGATGACTGAGTGAGAAGAGGATCCCAGGGAACAACAGCAGCAATGAGTGTGGGAAGGGTTCCCTCGGGGTGATTTCCAATGGTTTTATTTGTCGGCACCTAAGGATCCTGCTCTATGACAGTGGTAATAATTTGAACGGCCCTTCAAAGACCCTTTCAGCTAATTATTCCTTGTATCATCTGTTTCCATTGAACCAGTAGATGAAGGGAGTGAATGCGGTCTGTATATGATTGGTTTGGTATTATTTTAAGTAGTCTTTCTCGAGGTTTTCACACGCATGCGCGTGCGCACACACGTCACTAGGTGTAAAACTGAGTTAATGCTTTGGATAATGCAATTTACCTAGCACTGCGTGGATCGAGCTGATTTTCACCACTTCAGACTGAAAAGCTGACAGCAGGATTGGGGTGTGCAGACGTTGCTAAGACAAGGAAGAAGAGGTCAGAACTACAAGAGAAGGTTAGAAGGAGAAGAACCACTCCAGCAAATCGGCAGGAGAAGGAATTCACCTATGATGAAAGAAATCAGTAATCATGCTGCCATTTGTTTATTTCGATGCTACCAGGAAGAGGTGGGGCAATATGAAGAAATTGCCTCCTGCGAACATCCACCCTTTGGGGGCCTCGGGCATAATTAGTTTCTCTCGATTCCTTCTTAGTACTCTAGGTACTGGCTGCTAGCTTTAGATCTTCATTTCTATCACTCATTCTTCCATCAGTCCTTCTCTCCAGTTGCTCAACGTCTCTTTGCTTTTGATTCTTCACATTTAAAGGAATAGGTTCAGCCTAGATTGTAATATGTTATGAATATATATACACATACATAAAACAGCCAGGATTTCTGTGTATACCTCTAGGAATGGAGATGGGCAGGAATTCCTTTGTGGGTGAGGCCTTAGGTCAAATTGCCCAAATCAAGACCTGTTCTGTGGGTTTGGCAGAGCTCCTCTCAGTAATGATTTCCCAACTCCAAATGCAAAGAACTTCCCACAGACACAATGATGTCAGGGGAGAAGAAGGCAGGAAGGAAAAAGGCATGGGAGCTATTTGGTTTGAATTGAGAAAAGGTGACATTTTCCATGGCAGATTAGAGTCCACATTGAGATGGGAGAGAGGCTCTGGCCCCCAGATTCCTGGGAGCCAGTTTAACAATCCTACAGTTGAGACTCACATTGGAGATCTTTCTAGAGCAAACAGAGGTGCCTCATTCCGTGACTTTAAAATAACTTCTCTGCTTCTTAGTGTTGCCTGCCTCTGTTTCCGCCCCACCATCAGTCAGGAATTATATCTTTGTGATCCACAGAGTTCTGCATTGGCTGATTTCTCGGAAGCAGAGCCCTGGGCCTCTTTCCCTATTTTATCTTAGTCTGAAGGTTTGGCCAACGCCTATTCATCCACATGCAAGCCTCTGCTGCCCTCAGAGTGGCGGCTGAGGACAAAGTGCGCCACCTGGAAATTAAACAGGTCTCCTGTGTGGAAGGCAAACATCCTACCACTGAACAAGACTGCTGTCTTTGCCCATTATCAAGGTGGCCTCTTGAGCTTCTACTTTTGTGGTTCAGGTCACCCTCTTACCACCATAGACGTCTTAATCTTTCAATCTCAGGAGTCCATGACCCAACAGGATGAGGAGGCTATTTTTTTTTGTTAAGGAAACAATCATTAAAACAAAAAGAACTCCTCTATGAAACTTGACATATTTACACCCAAAGTATTAACGGTTTGAAAGCAATGGAAACGATGAATCCCCAATAAATAAATTGATATTAAATTGAACATAAAATCTGAACAAATTGATTAAGGAAAATCCAAGCGATAGCATTGATTCGACATTGGGCAGTGACCTTTTAATAAACATGCCTCAGTTTCAAAGTGTGAGCATCGTGAACGATATAATGCTGCCACCTGGTGTTTATGCTCCTTTACTGCAGTTGAAAAGACTAAAACACAAGAGTAACAATTCTGTTTGGAAAGAAATGCAACCACACTGCTTCTTAGAAGCCAGGACAGGGAGACTTCATCTGAAGCACTTTGAGCACGTCATAAGAGGGGACCAGTCCCTGGGAAAGGATATCTGTTTGCTAAAATCGAGGGTCAGCGGGAAAGAAACGGAGGACTCTCAACAGAGATTGACATCGTGACTGCAATAATCGGCTCAAACATAACAATTGTGAGCGGGGCGCAGCATCAGGCAGTAAGTATCTTGTCCTGTTGTGTATAGATAGGGTCTTTACCAGTCGAGCTGACTCACAGGCACCTAGCAGCAACCCTGCAGGAAGAGTTGTGGCGTTGACAAGCAGTACTTCACAGAAAGGCTAGACTCTTCTTGGGTGCTGGTGTTAGATGTTGTTGAATCAGTTCCCACTCTGGTGACCTTCTGTAGGACAGGATGCCCCACTGCGGCTCGGCGCCCCCCTACAGTCACGTGTCCATCTCTCTGGCTGAGGGTCTTCCTCTTTCAGCAAACAGATGTCCTCTTCCCGGGCCTGATTCCCCCTGATGACATGTCCAACGTGCATGAAAGTAAATCTTTTCTTCAATTCTGAGGAGTATTCTGGCCGCACTTCTTTCAAGGGGGATTTGTTGGTCCACGGTATTTTCAATATTAGTCACAACACTCTAACAAAGGTTTATATATATTTCTGTTTTCATCCGAGAGTATTTGCCATTTTTACCCCAGAATGAGCCGCATTTAATAAAAACATATATTTTAATGAATCACTGAAGTCTTGAATTCCCTTGATAGTACTATCAATGATAAATGTCAATTATCTTCTGTACAGAATGACACTTTTTCTCTCTGTTCCAATTACTAGAAACAAGACTATCTCCACAATCAGGATGGTTCTATGGTTTGTGACAATAAGGATCGTTTTCATGTAAATGGTATTGGGGTCCACAGGGAGACCTTGACATTTTAATGTAAAATGAGAGTGATACGGGGCCATGGCGGAAGTCAGAACATTCTGAGAGGAGCGTGACTTCTTGAAGGGACACCGAGTGCTCCGTATGTTTAGGTGAACTAAAAGTTCTTATTCTAGCTCTTCTATCTGTGTTTCTGTAATGCACACCAAATGACTGCGTGGGGCTATGCAAACAGGGTGCACGTAGCACTAATAAAAGGAGATTGGTCAGATTGGACAGGGAGAAATCCTATGATTATCTAGGGAGAAGGGCCATCTGTGGAGTATGTTCCTAGATCTCTGTCTGAAGTGGCAGAGGACCAAACCAGAGACACGAGAGGTTGTGGCACAGAGCAAAGGAGCCCGAGGTAGTTAGTTTATTGTGCCAACCTGGCCAATACACACATGTGGGGTTAATTGAAGGGCGGAGGGATAAATGGCTCAGTGAGCCTTGCCTTTCTAATTCTCGGGTCTCTTGCTTTGTGATGGTCGGACCAGGGTTCAGCTGCCTTAGCTGGTTCCCTGCTTCAGCTGGCAAGACTCACTTCCTGCAAGACATCCCTGAGGAGAAGCCACACGGACCTACCCCGATGCAGCCCTGGGTGCTGGAGCAGCTGTGTGGAGACCCCTGTCAGTGCTGAGATGCTTACACATTCACTGATTCGGCTTTCCTCCTACAGTCTGTTTTGTGGGATGGAGGACGACTTTGTGGATTAGTGTCGGACATGGGTTACCGTTGGACTTGTGGGCTTGGGCAGCACTGGGTTGTGATGTTTTCTTGCTGCACACTTAACCTTCATATAAAATTCTCTATTATACAAGAGTTTCTGTGGATTTGTTTCTCTAAAGTACCCAAACTAACACAGAGCCTGATTAGGAGACCATGGGCAGAAGAGAGGAGCTGAGACTTTGAGACTGTGAGGCAAGGCAGTGGGCTGGCTTCTTGGCCCATCAAATCAGAGGACCAAGGAACCACATGGCTGAGAGACTGTGGACCAGAGAGACTTGGCTGCTGGCTGAGTGAGGTGTTGTCGTGGACCAGTGACTGCATCTTTACTATTCACAGATCCTGACTCAGGGTAACTATTTAACTTCCCAAGTAAATCTCCTTAATTGTGAGTATCATCTTTGAGTTCTCTGTGGCCATTGCAACAGAATATTGAACCCAGTAAAGTGCCACAGGCAGAATGGTTGGTGTCAAAATAGGGCAAAGAAGCATAAATGGTGGGGGCATTTCTGACCTCTGTCTTGCTTAGGTGAGCTGTGCTAGGCTGGGTTGACTAGAGAAACAAAGTCACTGACATTCATATATTAGGGGGTAACCCCCAAACCGATACTTATTATTATTTTGATGTGAGGTGGATAGTGCATTTGGTGTTCATTCTACCAGGTCAGATTGTTAATTAAGCTTTCTATTTAGGGGTGCTGGAAAGATTGTTAACAGTGTGCAACCAAAACGCCCTGGTTTTTGCCACCACAACAATGCACTTGCTGACACAACATTTTGGCAAAAAATAGCATGCCTTTCTTGCCCCACACACCTTATTCACCTGATCCCACCCCGTGGGACTTCTTTTTATTTCTGCGAATGCAGAGGGACATGAAAGGACAGCAATTTGTTGATGTACTAGAGGCGAAGGAAAAAAAAGGAGGGATGTGCTGTCATCCATCCAAATAGATGAGTTTGAAAAATGTTTCCAAGAATGGAATTGCAGATTTGACAAAAGTATAAATGTACTGAAGAGAACTTTCAAGGTGATACAAATTTAAATACATACGCTATATATTTTGATAGCCGGGCACCATTGGCTTTCTTCACCACACTTGCTTATGCACACGTTTGTCTTCAGTGATCATATAAGGAAGGTGGGCACCCACTGATATGATTTTTAGTTCTTTGATGTCTAATAATTGGTCCATTCTACACCTCGTTACTGTTAAACAAGCGGCCATCTAGCTGAGAATCATCAAAGCCCACGTGGAAGAAGCACACCAGCCCGTCTGACCACGAGGTGTAGAAGGGACCTGGTATCAGGCATCAGAGAACAAAATATCATATGAGTGGGTGCCCACCTTCTTGATATGATCAATGAAGACAAACGTGTGCATAAACAAATGTGGTGAAAAAAGCTAATGGTGTCCAGCTGTCAAAAGATATAGCGTCTGGGGTCTTAAAGGCTCGAAGATAAACAAGTGGCCAACTAGCTCAGAAGCAACAAAATCCACATGGAAGAAACACACCAGTCTGTGTGACCACGAGCTGTCGAAGGGATCAGGTATCAAGCATCAGGGAACAAAAAAATCATATCATTGTAAATGTGGGTGAGTGCAGAGTGGAGACTCAAAGCCCATTGGCAGCCAACCGGACACCCCTTGCTGAAGGGTTGTGGGGAGGAACTGAACCAGGCAGGGTCCAGGAAAGCAACGATGAAACATATAACTTTCCTCTAGTTTTAAAGGTTTCTGCTCCCCCCCCCCCTCCCACTATCATGATCCCAGTTCTACCTAACAAATCTGGCTAGACCAGAGGATGTATATAGGTACAGATAGCAACTGGAAACACAGGGAATCCAGGACAGATGACTCCTTCAGGACCAGTGGTGAGAGGGGCAATGCCTGTAGGGTGGAGAGAATGTGGGATAGAAAGGGGGAACTGATTACAAGAATCTACGTATAGCCTTCTCCCTGGAGGATGGACAGCAGAGAAGAAGGTGGGGGGAGACGTCGGACAGTGTAACATATGACAAACTAAGAATAATTTATGAATTATGAAGGGTTCGTGAGGTAGGGGGGAGTGGGGAGGGAGGGGGGAAAATGAGCAGCAGAGATTAAGGGCTCAAGTAGAAGGCAAATGTTTTGATAATGATGATGGCAACAAATGTACATAAGTTCTCAACACAATGTATGTATGTATGGATTGTAATAAGAATTGTATGAGCCCCAATAAAATGATTAAATAAAAATAAATAAATAATAAACAAAAAGTAAATATATAGCTTTGAAAAAAATTATGTTTTTGTGGGGGTATCCCCTCATATGTCTAGGGAAGTATAAAGATATACTTCTTTAAATCAAGTAGTAATTGCATATCAGGAAAACACCCCCAGCTCAGTCCAACTCAAGTCCATAAGTCAGATACCAGCCCATAAGTCCCTCTGCAGACTCACACAGCCAAATGCAATGATCCAGAATAAAGGAAGATCACAGGTTGGTGGGTGAAAAGCTGTGTGGATCCAATGGTGGTGGAAGCATCACAGAGCTTGGGCAGGTCTCAGCATGGCTCTGACAGCTCTCCAAGGGACTCAAAAGCAGTAAGGTGAAAGTAGAGAGAGATGGGGAAGTTCCCAGGATCCTCCTATGAGAAAGTCACACCCACAAGAAGGGATAAATCTAACCTGATTGACAGGCTAGACTCCACACCTACACCCTAGTTGACATGAAATTATGTACCTACCACATGAGTAGTTGGATTCTACTTCTGCCTGCTTAGCCAGAAGAGGTCAAAGATGGTTCCCATGTTGCTTTTGCAGGTATAATCTCTCCGAAGCTATCAAGGTCACATCTGGCCCATGGAAGAGTTTTGTTTGGCTTTGATTAAAAAAATATATCTAGAGTTGCCAATCCTATAAAACAAGGATTTCTGAGGTCTCTTTGCAAATCAAAATGTCCAGATAATGGGATCTGAACCCCAGTTATACAGCTAACTGCAACATGGACATTCCGTAATATTTCAGTACCCACCGATAAGTTCCACTTATTTACTTACCAATCTGAAATTTGGAACCATCTGGGTTTACAACTTGAATCTGTGATCCCAGCAGATTGCCACACATCTGAGGAGCCACTACTGGGTTTGAACTGCTGACCTTTGGGTAAGCAGCCTAGTGCTTAACCACTGTGTAACGAGGGCTCCTTCTAAGCTCACTTCTACACCAATTCATTGGCAAGTTGACTCCCTAGCTGTGTTTGCTTATGATTGTAAACCTAGTATCCTCCATCACACTCTGGGGAGCTCAGTATTTATAAGGTTATTTTGGAAGTAAATTAAAAAGGGACTATACAATTTGATCACTACCCTTGGAGGAGAGGGAGGTAGGTGAAAAAGGCAATCTTGGGCTGAAGGTGTGTACGAAACCTGGATGTAAAAGAAGGGGAAGCTCTTCATGAAGATTGATCCCTTAATGACCAGGCTCACTGCTTGGCTCAGGGTGTTTTATTTATTCTCCTCAAGCTTTCCAAGTCTTGCTGTATTTCTGTTGACCGCCAGCATCTTTCCTAATGAGGGCAGAGGAGGTCTCCATAGGCTTGGGCGAACATTTCCAATAAGCTGTTTTTGGTGGCAACAGATGTTTCTGCACTTACACCAATTGAGAGAGAGAGCGATTCCTATTAGGATCCAGTACGCAGGGAGGAAAGACCTTCATATTCACAGCACACCAGGGCCAGGGAAAGCATTTAATAGAGTTTACTTGAAATGATGCTCAATCAAACAAGAGTGTGTTTTAGGAGGAGTTGACAAGTATGACTGAACGTATCAGCCCTTTTCGATGGCTAAGGATGCTGGGCTGTGTATTATAATATCATTCTTTGCTCTTTTCAGGTCCCACTTACTCCTGTGTTTAGTGACTCTCCCTACTTGTAATTAGCAGCCCTTCCTTTCCCATTACAATTCCAATCAGCCATGAGGGTGAGGGGGTGGGGGTGGGGTGGGGGAAATAATAGAAACCAAACCGCAAAATCCCACAGCTAAGCTTGAGCATCACTAATTTGAATATTAATTTTCAAGCCCAAGCTGTAAGATTAGTCCTTTGTTACTGTAGTTTTAATTAAATTGTTAAGTTTCTTTTGCTCTACTAACATTTGTGGAACAAAGAGGAAAATGGGGGTTAAATTGTGTTATGTGAATTAATAGTGGAATTTAATGTCATGAACATCAGTAAATATATAAATTAATAAAAATTGGAGAATTATGTGCCAAGTGGCCACTTTTTGATGATGAGTACCTAGTTTCTCATCATCGTTTGAGATTTCCAAAAATGAAAGCCTGCCCCTAAGTCTTATGTATAGTGATATATTATTTTGAAGGCATGATATTAATTTATGTGTGAATCAGCTCTCATCACTACTTGATATGAAAGAGAAAATAAGGTTGGTAAAGTAGTGTGGGTGGTAAACTTGATTCTATTTTAGACAACTGCCCTTTAGAACAGGACTGGTAATGTCACGGATGAAGACTGCGGTTTTAAAGCCTAAGTGATCCCCCCTAAGTGAGCTGCACTTCTGAGGTGTCAAATCTGAGACTAGAAGACAGCTGATCATCGACTGCAGTTATATTAATTCTTAGTGCTGAGAACATCTAATGGCATTGGACAAGGACAGCTGCAATATAATATAATGTTCCTGTCCTCTATTTCATACTGTACCTGATTTTTTTTCTCCCTCTAAAACTGATTGATTTGGTAATGTAGAATGTTTGCTTTCCAGCTGGTAGATCTAATTGTAAATAAACAGCTGCTTGCTGCATTTAGACAGTGGATGATGTTGGCAGGTACAAGAACAGGGAGTGTATAGATGATTTAAGACCTGTGCAGTGGAGTGTGTGGGAGACTGGGGAACCAGACACAGGCAGGGAAATATGCAGGCACAAAAGCCTTCCCGGCTTCAATAAAATTTCAAGGCTAACCATTTAAAGTTTTAATGTCAAATAAGAGTTGGTACTTGGATTGGAATGGCCTGGGATGACCAAGGTTATGGATTAAATATAAAAAAATATGCTAAAGCCCAAACTAATCTGTACTGCTTTATAATTTAACTGTTCATTTCTTGTATTATCTATTATCTGTATATAATTTAACAGTTCATTTCTTGTGTTATATATCTAACTATCTTTATAAACATATAAAAAATTATCAGCAATCTGGTTTTATCTCTCTAGAGAACCCTGTCTAATACATTTTGGTACCAGGAGTGGGGTGGGTCAGTTGTTTCTAAGGGCTCGATAGCCTCCTCTTCTAGAACATCAACCCATATGTTCCCATCCCATGTTTCAGGGTCCCAACTTTTCCCAATCAATGCCCTTACTTTAGTTTCAGACACTGCTCTAGATCGGCAATTCAGCTGCCGTTGTAATTCACCAACTCTTATAATGAGACTCTGGACCTGGTTCTCAGCAATGTCAGCTCTTTTACTAGAGGAGAGAAGCCTCACCTTTGTAGCGCAGATGGAGGTTTTCAAATCCGTTAGTCTGCACCTGAGGCGCGCTTTTGAGGTTTTGAGACCATCCCTCTCCTTAATCACACTTTCCATTGTAAGAAGGACCAGCCAACCAGCTGCCCTAGACTTGTCATTCTCACAAAACTCCTGGAAAATATCAAACATACGATCACTCAGAGCCTCTCCTTTAACCAGCACTTCATCTATCGGTGGTGCTACTTTAGGTATTATCTTTGCTATTTTACACCATGGATTAGGAGGAGTAGCAGACTTATCCATGCTTTGGGATGTTGAAGTAGCATCACTAGTGTTAAGACTAGTCAGGCTGGAGAGCAAATTTAAGAAGCCCATATTTCGGATTTTATTTCTCTAGAAGCACTCCTGGTCCAAATGAACCACAGGTGCCTTTAGCTGGAGACCAGAACAACTAGATGGTACCCAGCTACCAGTACCCTTTGTACAGACTAGAATCACGACAGAAGTTCTTAGAATGGGTAACAACATGTAGAACAATTTTTTAAAAAAATTTACATTTAAAACAATTTTTTTTTTTACAAATGAGACGGTAATGAAGATGAGAATGACGACCAGATTTAATGGACTGGAAGAAAGGGGAGGAACCTCTGGAACGATTGCCCTAAGAAAGCTTTCTAACTTGAGACTCAGCACTTTCCAGGAGGACGTCTCTCAGCCACATAAAGATGAGCCTATAAAATAAACACCAACACCAGTAAAGTATGTTCTTCTTGAACCAAACAGCTCTATTGGATCAAAAGGGCAACATTTGCCTAAAGCTACGACAGGGAAATCAGACGACTGGAATGGGGAGCAACAGAGGAAATGGGGGAAAGGGTTGACTCCTTGCTGGGAGGTAGCCCCATCACAGAATTATTGGCATATGAATGATTCCTTGGAAATGGAAACGAGTTCTTCATGAAAACGCTCATCTGAAGCACAATCAAAGGCTCAAAATCAGAAAACACAAAACACATCAAGGAACAAACACAGCAAAGCAAACCCAGCGCCGTGCAGTCGAAGCAGACTCACACTGACCCTCCAGGACAGAGCAGAGCTACCCCACAGGGTTTCCACAGTTATCTTCATGGAACCAGATGGTCACATTTCTCTCGTGCGGGAGCTGGGGGGTCCCAACTGTTGACCTCTCGGCTAGCAGCCGAATGCCTAACTGCACTGCCAGGGCTTTCCAAGAAAACACAGATTTTCTTTTACCCAAGTGTCTTTTCTTTCTTTGTTTTTTAAAAAAGTCATGTTATTGGGGGCTCTTACAGCTCTTATAGTAATCCATACATCAATTTTATCAAACATTTGTACATATGTTGCCGTCATGATTTCCAAAACATTTTCTTTTGACTTGAGTCCTTGGCATCAGCTCCTCTTTCCCCCCTCCCTTCCCCACCCTTCTACCCTCGCGAACCCTGGATAAAATAGAAATTATTATTATTTTTATATCTTACACTGTCTGTTGTCTCCCTTCACCCATGTTTCTGTTGTTCATCCCCCTGGGGTGGGGGGAGTTATACGTCGATCATTAAGATTGGTTCCCCATATCTCTCCCTTTCACCCCCACCATCACCCTACCCTCATGGTATTGCTATTTCTTTTACTGTTCCTCAGGGGTTTATCTATCCTGGATTCCATGTGTCCAGAGCTCTGTACCAGTGAACATGCTCTGGTCTAGCTAAGGTAGAACTGGGATATGATAGTTGGGATGGGGGTGGGGGGAGAGGAAGCATTAAAGAACTAGAGGAATGTTGTTTGTTTTATTGGTTTGATGCTGCACTCTGGCTGACTCTGGTGACCTTTCTGTGAGGGGATGTTCAATTGTCTACAGATGGGCTTTGGGTCTCCACTCTGACCCCCATCATTCACATTGATATAGTTGTTAGTTTTGGGTCTTCTGATGCCTGATACCTGATCCCGTGGACACCTTGGGATCATACAGACTGCAGTCTTTTCTTTTGACGAATGGAATCAGATATTGAACAGATTATTTGAAGACTGCTTGCCTCCATGGACAGGGTAGACTTGAGAAATAGGGATGAAAACAGAAGGGTGAGTATGCAGTGGGGATTCCTACTGGCTTATGGGATCATGCAAGAATGATAATCAAATAATAACACAAATGGCAGGTCCTGAGTACATGCCATTGTCTTAGTTTTGCAAGAAACGGGAGGCCCAACTTAGACACCCTCAGATATGGAAAATTTAGCACAGGGAAACACAAATAATCCAGAGTCACTTGATGTTTTAGTGTGAGAATTGGTCTTAGCTGATTCTTTGCTTAAATGACTGCTTGTTTTGATACAAAGCTTCAAGACCCCAATCCGGGCACCATCTACTTTCTTTATCACACTTTGCTGTAGCACCCTTATCTTCAGTGATCATTCATGAAGGTGAGTATTCAGCAGGGCCATGAGGTAAGAACTAATTGCTCTTAAGTTGGAGCTAGGATTTAGTGGGAACTCCTTCCTGGATCTATGGTTAGTAGCTGGGTACTTAATTCCAGGGATGCCGAAACAGAGACTCAGCCCAAACCAAACTGTGCTCACTGCCATCAATTCCATTCCAACTCATAGTGACCTTACGGGACAGAGTAGAACTGCCCTTGTTTGTTTCTGAGACTAAAGCTCTTTATGAGAGTAGAAAGTCTCCTCTTTCCCTTGAGGAGTGGCTAGTGGTTTCAAACTTCTGGCCTTGCGGTATGCAGACAACGACGAAACCCACTATGCCACCAGGGATTCTAACAGAATGTCAATACTCCCTAAACAATTTCTCCACATTTTCTACTCTCCCTTATGCCCACCATCCCAAGCCTACTCTAGATAATTTATATAAGTGGAGTCATATAGACTTTGTCTTTTTGTATCTGACTTATTTCACCCAGTACAGTGTTTTCAGGTTGCAATCAAGTAGCATGCATCAGAAGGGGGACTTCAAATCATTTCCTTCTGGTTTGGCTCTCTGCTGGGAATTTCCCTTTCCTCCAGATACACTGCATCAGAATCTACCTTTAAGCAGGATCCCTCCATGATTCTTACATACATAAGAATCATCTGGGGGTCAGTTAGGTCTTCACTCTAAAAGAATGAGTATTTTCTTGTTACCAGGGATGGGCGGCGAAGAGAAGGGAACACACTGACTTGAAGATCAACAGGTGTTAACTTGGGTGAAGGGGAAGCCGATCTACACTGAAAAGGAGGCTGATTAAAACAGGTTGGAGCTTGCGGAAGATGATAGGAGTAGTGCAGGGATAAAGACAATAGGAGTAAATGTTGTTATGCACACCATTCTGCATTAACGATAATCTACAGGATAATGCTGATGGACAGGAAAGCTGATGGGTGTGAGAATGAGAGTATGCTCATGAATATGTGTAGACTTGACAGAAGATATTTTTACACTTGTATTTACCACGACCACAATATATCCATGAATGTGGTAGAACATATAGGGCGCCAGGTAATTAGCAACGGCTTAGACATGGCCCCATACCGAAAGGGAATGCATCCCTCACTCTGGGAGAACGGGAGTACAGTTAGGTGAAACCGGATGTGGGCATGACATAGTTCTTAAAGACAGTGTACCAGATCCCACTTTGGTGAGTTGTGACTGGGGACTGAAAAGCTTGACAGCCATGGTGACAGCCATGTCAGGTGCAACTCTTGGTCTGTCCGCACCCAGAGGAAGGAAGAGTGAAGAAAGGTGTGTTGAAACAAAAGTCCAAATGTAGCATGTGAACATCAGTCCCCAGGACCCTGAGGTCACAGGAACTAGATGGTACTTGCCTGTTACTACAAATTGCTTGGGATAGGATCACATTAGAACGATCCGCATAGAGTTGGAGAAAAACGTGGAACAGAACTCAAATTCACGAAGAATACCAGGTGCTCTGGTTGACTGCGGACCAATGAAAGCCTGGAAGCGATGGCCCCTGGCATGCTGCGGGCTCCTTCTTGGGCTCAGTGTCAGCCAGCAGCGTCAGCCAATGATGGACAAGGCTGTCCAGGGAGCAATGGCACTAAGGAGGCAGGCACGTCTTAAAAATAGTCAATGATTTGATAGGAAGGGAAGCATTTGCCAAAGGACGACGTGCAGGGGGCCAAGACAGAGGGGGAAATGGAAGCAAACTGCAGGAAGAACATGGGATGGATGATGCTACCTTTACATTGAGGGGATCGCAGTCACTAAGAAGAAATACAATGTACGACAAGTGCAATGGAAAACTGATGTACTCTGCAAAAGTCACACAATTCACAATACAAAGTGAGCTAGCAAATGTGCGAGTGAGCGAAATCTCTTGGAAAAATGTAGATTCAGAGTGGAAAGGCCAATTCTCAGTGGAGGGTTGGACTGGCTAAAAGCCCTGATCTGAACCGAAAACAGTTTAAGTGAGGGGAAAAGGAAGCGAATGGAGCTCATTAGTTATCCCTCATGTTCGCCTTACCTCCACGATGAGGCAGTGCCTTCACCTGCATTCAACAAGGGCAGCTTGACCCTGACCTTGTCAGCCCTTTATTGCCACAGCCCCTCTTCTGGCAGTTCGTAGCAGCTTCTTCACGTGGAGGAGGAATGAGTCACAGTCTAGCTTATAAAGCTTCTAGGTCTGTGCTCAATCTATGCTGATCTGAAACAGCCCCATGATCTGTAATGGCGAGGATTTGAATCCATAATCGGAGTTTCCTTACCAAGCTAATTGAATATTTAAAGTTTGCTCATGTAGCGTCTAGAAGAAATTGGGGAGTGTACACTCAGAGATTTCTATCCCTACATTAGCACGCACAGCGGCACAGGCTTAATTTCTGTGATAGCTATTTTGAGGGCTCAGAGTTTTGCATTCCCCGTGGCAGTTAGGACTGGAGGGAGCTTGCGGTGTCCTTGGAACTGAGGGAGAAGAGAGATTACGACACTAAATAAGACACAACGGGCCTAGTCCTCACTGCAGTGGAAACCACTCAGAAAAGTTAATTAAACTCAGGAAATAGGCTGAAGATAATTAAGTTTAGGCCTAATTTTACACTGCAGGCATTCAGTATTGTTTCTGCAAGGGTCCAAGGGAACGTGAGCTCGCAAGTCTCCAGGTGCGGAGATTGATTCATAAAGGATCATTAGCGATTCAATGGCTAGATAAAAAGGTGACGTGTGGGTGGCAATGTAAGGTAAGAGTTGTAATTATGCTATAAATATCAGATGCTTATATCTTCTTTCAGTTTTTCAGCAGCACTGAAAGCTGTTGGTATATCTGGGGTAGGAAATGACAAGTGTATACATCCAAGATTTCAGAATAAAACACTTTATTGTTTAAAATTACGGTCACCACTTCCTTATTGTAAAATTTGCACATATTTCAAACCCTAAGACTGGAGGCAGCCTGGATCACTACCTTATTACCTTGTGTGAGATGGAATAAAAATTCTGTTCAAAGACAAGCGAGAAAAACATCATCTCATCTTGGTTTATCACTGTTCGAGAAGGGGTGTTTGCATTCTGAATGGACTTGCTTGTTCTGCAAGCTCTGTTTGCTGTGACTTAGTACTCTATAGCCTGCAAGGAGCTTGGCAGTTGATTATACTTTCTATTGTCTAGGAACCCGAGCTCATAGAGTGCTTATGAGTTGGACTGCTAACTGCAGGATCAACTGTTTGAAACCACCAGACACTGCGAGGGAGAAAGACGAGGCTTTGTACTCCCTTAAAGAATTAGTCTCAGAAACTCACCGGGCCTTCTACCCTGCCCTACAGGGTCCTCATGAGTAGCGTCGACTCAATGGCAGTGAGTTTGGTTATGGTTGAGTGTGAATTCTAGCTTTGCTTTTGGACAACGCAGAGATTTTATGTAATAAATGATGTGGCAATTGACTTTTTTTTTTATTTAATCTAGTTAAAACAAAATTATTCTGTAGGATAAGAAGGAAAATAAACCTAAAACTGTTCACTTGCTCCCAAAAGGAATGGAGTCATTTTTATTTCTTATTTACTCTTTCTGGGAAATTCAGATAGAAAACAATTTACCATTGGTTAAATTTGATTATCGGCCATTCTTAACCCTTAACGTTATGCTGTTTCCCTGACTGTCTGCCCCCCAAGGAGACTCTAGGTATTTTCCTGCTTCATTGTGCATTGGCATTGCTGACGGTTTGCAGGTGATCTGGAGTTTTTTATGCATTCTCAAGTAAAGGAGCTGCCAGGGCCAAACAGGTACAGACTGTTGGATGCTGTTAAATTGACTGACCCATCGTAGCCCCGTGAGACAAAAGGGCATGTGCACCTCCCCCCCATCCATGTGTCCCTCCACCCCCATGTGCTGGGTTTCCTAGGGCACACTCTATATGGGAGAAGATCTCCAGGTCTTTTCTCCAGTGGTGTGGCTAACGGGTTCAAAGTGCAGGCCATTTTGTCGTTAAATTCAGCCATTTTCTGATATCTCATACTTTCAGAATAAAAGCCCAAAGTTGAGACAATTGGCACTGAGTGTCCCCACCCTTTACAGAGGGCCAAGAGCAGCCAGGGCCCCACCCCTCCAGCATTCGGTAACGGCAGTTTGACTTCACTGCCCTTCTCGGGTCTGTCAGTGAAGATCAAAGTTCCTTAGAGGAGTGAATCTGTTTGCTCCATGAGCTAAGTGGAGATATTGTGGCATTTCCTTCCCGTCCTAGCCTCCTAAGCAAGCAGGGGTTAAACGCACTGCCATGGGGTCCATTCAGACTCCTAGGGACCCGGGGACAGCATAGAATTGCTCCATCAGGTTGCTGAAATGGCAAATCGTAGGGGGCAGCCGGCCTCATCAATCTCCCTTGTGGGCGCTGTTGGGTTTGGAATGCTGCCCTCTAGTTAGCAGCACACAACTTAACCAGGGCTCCTCAGATAAGCATTGGAGCTCGAATACCACGCATAGGAAGTGGGCATGTCCGAAGAAGGAGAGATTGTTATCCCACTGGATACGTGCTGAACTGCAGATATGGGTGAGAGGGACAAGAGGGCAGGCAGACTGTGGCCAGGAGTTCCCTCCAGAACTTCACTTAGATTCTCTGGACTTAGAAGTTTCTGCCTGCCTCTGGTATGCAGAATTCTAATCCTAATACCATTGGTGACAGCATCCCATCCCTGAAGGGTGCGTCCAAGGTAGGAGTGAAGCAGTCTGAAGTTCTTCTGATGTGGCCAGGCTGTGGGAGTTGTCTGTGGGGTCAGACAGATCTTGCCAGGAGTGAGCAGAGATTCAGTCATTTTCAGCTGCCCTGCTCTAGAGAGTGACATCGGAAGCCAAGGAATTCCAGGAGCAACAGACTGTAAGCTGTCTTGCTCCGAAAGGCCCCCAGACATCAAAGGGTAACCTGTGCATGGCAAGGAACACTGCAGTGTGGAGATCTTCAGGGATCCCAAAGAATAGACTCTTGAATACCAGCCCAACTGAAGGACCGAAAGGAAAAACAATCTTATTTGTAAGTATTGCTTTAACTGTGTCTCACAAGCCTTTCTATGTTGCACTTTCATTGTCATCGTTGTTAGTTGCTGTCAAGTAAATTCTGACTCGCAGTGACCCCATGTGGGAAGGGTCGCCCCAGAAGTTTTCAGGGTGTGAGCTTTTAGAAGCGGGTTGTCAGCCTTGTGTTCCAATCTTTTGACTAGTAGTAGATTACTTACCCATTGGCACCATGTAGAAATCTGGGTTAAAAAAAATTAGATAGACAGGGGTTCTGAGTGAAATTCTCATTGTCCAGTCTTCTCTTTGTCTTCTTAATCAGTAGAAACCCCCTCCCCCCACCGCCACCACCCGGATCTTTGTGGGGACTCAGGAGAAACAGGACAGTGAGTAAGTTATTGGCATGGAGTGCTGTGTGAGAGGTTGGTTGTTGTGTCCTTTGAGTTGATTCCACTGGACTGGGATCCTACGGGACAGTGTAGACCTGTCTCATCCAGTGTCCTAGGCCGTGAGCTTTATGGGAACAGACTGCTGCATCTTTTTCCCATGGAGTAGTTGGTGGACTTGAACTTCTGACCTTTTGGTTAACAGCCGGATGCTTTAACCACGGCATCAACAGGACTCCTTTTGTGTGATGTTTAAAACGCCCTAAAACTAGACCTGTTGCCCCTCAAGTAGATTCCTACTCCACCGATCCTACCGGAGGGCACTGCTCCGGAGGGATTCCAAGGCCGCGCTCTGATGGAGGCCGGCTGCAGTCTCTCCAGCTCCAGCTCAGCACTCACCACGGAGTCACCAGGGCTCTGGTGTGATTCGTAGACAATAGTGGTTTTGACTGGTATGTCCAGATAGGCACCTATAAGGATGGCAAGAGGCCAAGTAGGAAATGATGCATTGCGTGGTACAACAGCAATTAAGAATGAGCCATGCTTTACCCTTACTACAAGTTGAGGGAGTTGCTAGTGTTACAGGCATATGTCAGTTGAGAGGATGGTATAGGGCACTCACTGAAAGGTCTGCAATTCGAAACTACGAGCTGTTCGTGGGAGACAGATGAGAAGTCTGCTTTCATAAAGATTGACAGCCTCTGGCACTCTGTGGGGGCAGTTCTACATCATCATCTACAGTGTGGTGACCCAAGGCATCAGGTACTCTTAATACTTGGAGTAAGAAAAGCGAGTCCTTTACTTCCCTGACTTGTTTTTTCCTCTGTGAAAATCATGGCAAATGAATGGCAGCCTCCATACAAGTCTGGGTACAGGTAACATAAAATAGCGCAGGTGTAAATGCTCAAAGAACAACACGAGAACTTACCAAGGTTAGCAATTTTTTGAGACCAGTTAGTTGGAGAGTGGATGTGAAACAATACAGAGATAATCTCAGAGATCTCTATGATTGTTAAAGATCCGGAGGAGGTTCCACCGAAGCCACTGTGTTTACCCTTCTATATGCGGCCATTTGAAATGATTTTGAGAGATTAACTGTAGATTGAGACTGATACAATATCATTGTTGCTATCATTGTTAGCATAGGACATGCCATGGTTTCCATTGACAGGATATCCATATGCCCCGTGAGTAAGATTTAGAAACTGATAAGGCTACTGCATTTATTTTAAATCAGCACATCCAAACAAACAAACAAACAAACAAACAAACCCCACCAGCTGGTGGGACTGAACCTGTGCAACCCTTGTGGAAACAGCATGGTGCTCCTCAGAAAGATGGGAGCAGAAAGACCACATGGCCCAGCGATTCCTATGCTTGGTGAAGATCCTAGAGAAGTATGGGCCGTGGCGTGGCGAGATCCGTGCTCACCCAGTCATCTCAGCACTACTCGCAATAGCCCCAAAGGGGGAAACCCCCGAAGGCCCCAGCAGTCGAATCATAAATCAATTTTGGTATACACCCATAACAGAACACTACACAGCGTTAAAGAATAATGAATCTAAATAGAGATACATTTTGAGGACGTTATGCTGGGTTAACTTAGTCACAAAAGACCAAATATTGCATAAGACCGTTATTATGAAAAGCTAAGGAAAGCTTTGTACACTGAAAGGATCATTCTTTGATGGTCACCAGGATGGAAGGGGAAGGGACGTGGTGGCGGCGGTGGTGGCTGTGGGGGTAGTCAGAGGATTGTTGTTACGTGCCACTCAGTCAGCTCCTTCTCGTGGTGGCCTTATGGACAGCAGAATGAAACTCTGCTGGGCCTTGTGCCGTCCTTACAAATGTGGTTATGTTCTAGCTCATCATTGCAGCCATCATGTCAATCCATCTTGTCAGTGGTCTTCTTTTTCATTGCCCCTCTACTTGACCAAGCATCAGTTCCTTTTTCAGGGACTGGTTTCTCCTGAAAACATGTTTGAAGTACGTGAGATGAAGTCTAGCCATTCCCTGCTTCTAAGGAAACTACTGGTGGCATGTCCTGGTTGTTAGAGTTGATTGTTAGAAGGCAGACAAGTGTTAATTTGGGTAATGGGAAAGGCAATATACACTAAGAGGGAGGTTGGCAAGAAAAGATGGTGCCAGGGGAAGAGACTTTGAGCTTTGTATAAGTTAAGGTAACAGGGGAAAATATTATTGGATAAAGGCCCTGCGATGATGTTGATCTATTATGAGATGCTTGGAAAGACATGTAGGATGCACAGGTGTGGGAGGGAGAGTAGAAGAGTGCACCCCCACTTTGATGGAGGAGATTTGTCTACAAGCATTGATTTTGTTGTTAGTACAGCCATGAATGTGGTGCAAAGTTATGATTCTTTGTTTTACTTAAACACGAACAAACACCTTGCAGGAATGGCTTGCTGGCATTGGGGGAAATACCAAGGTTAAGTGGCATAACATAAATATCAAAGACTGGGTTATACATCCTAGTCTGGTGAGTAGAGACTGGAGTCATAAAAGCTTGGGAGCAGCCTTTTAAGGTGCAAATATTGGTCTCTCCCTGTCTGGGGGAAAGAAGAATGATGAAAATAAAAAGACATGGAAACTAGTAATCCAGTGGATCTCAGTCTTCACAGTCCTGAGACCAGAAGAACTAGATGGTGCCCATGCACTACTACTACCAATTTCTTTGAAAAGGATCATATTAGAAGGCTCTGCATAATGAAAGAACACGGAAATAGAACTCATAATCATAACATAGACCAGGCTTATTGATCTGATAGAAACTAGTGGGACCCCTAAGCCTATGGCCCTTTGTCACCCTTCAAGTCTAGAACTGCCCTCTTGTGCTACTCTAATCATATAAGACCATTTATCCAAGAGCAGAGGATTAGGAAGCAAGGAGGAATGGAAACGAGAAACAATGGGATAAGTAATGGAACATTAAGAGGATTGAAATGGTTGAGTTAAAACAAAATGCATATACATTATTTAATGCAAAGCCGATTATTTGCTCTGTAAACCTTCACCTAAATTATAACAGAACATTAAAAAAATTATTAGAAGCAATTTGCGTGTTCTTGCACAGGGCAGTGCCTGCAGCAATGGGCTCAACCACAGCAGCGATGGTGCGGATGCTGCCGGAACGGGCACCCAACAACAAGACGCACAAGACACTCATATATTTCACTGTCTTGATCCAGGGTTGTGCAAATTTTCTCGCTGCCTGCCACACTGTTGATAGATGGGACTGCAAATCACATATGGAAACTCTGCCTTCACTGATTACAAGAGGAGATGTTTTAATTAAGGGAAGGAGAGAAGCTCTTGCTGTGTTTTCTCCTTCTTCGTTGAGTTTATGACCTTCAGGGGACAGGGGATTAATTAACAGAAAGTTCACGAGCCTTCCCAGATAGTTACCACCTTGGGCATTCAACTAACAGGAGAGAGATATAACCGTTTAGATGGAAAGCAAATGTTTCTGACTTACGTCTTCCTCTAACACTATATATTTTGTAACCTTTTACAAAGGAGACCCCTGGGATTACAAAAGAGGGGACAGACACACGTTCTCTTCTGTCGTTTCCTCTTAGAACAGAGACTAACTCCAAGGCTGCATAGACAGTCAGACACTTTCTCATTAGTATTTTTGTACATATGTCTGTGTTGTTTTATAATCTATGCATAATTCCTGAGAATGCTTTCTATTTTGTCCATGGTGCTTTGGTGGGAGTACAGGAGAGGGTGTCAGCTCCCTCAGGAAAACAAAAGTGTGAGCCTGCATAGGCCCCTGGCAACAGCAAGAAAAGTAGGTATTGGTGGGGCCTGATTTGGATGGATGTGAAATAGCTCTTTTTGTCATGAATGCATTAAGAAAGCAGTCTTTATATATTATGATCCATTTTGTGTCAACCTTGTTGGGCCCAATCCGCAGTGGTTTGGTAGTGAACACCAACAATCCCCCCATAACCTGATTTAACGCAGCCTGTGAATTGCTAAGTCTCCACAAAGACATAGGATTAGGGTACCAGGTGAGCCCCTGACTCAGAGACTGGTATCTCCTGACAGAAGTAGTCAATTTAAATCTTGTGTGTTTTGTCTGGTGGCGTTCACATGCACAGCCACCATTTATGTTGTTGACAAAAGGTATTTGCAGTGAGGAAGGCATTGATGCTGCAGCATTCTACCGGGCAGTCTCAACATCCACATCGTTTCTTGAGAGAAGGTTGTGTTTTTCAGATTTCAATCTTCCTGGTTTGCAACATTCTCATTTCAATCACCAGTAATTATCAGTGCTACTTGACTATTCACTATCAGACTGCAGAAGTTGGTAAACATCTTCATTTCCTTCATTGTGGGCATTAGTGGTTGATACTTACATTTGAATAATAATTATAACAATATCCTATCCCTGACAGTCATTCGAGGTAACTATGTGTATATAGAGACATGTACATGTATGTAGAGACATATTTTGTCAACATATACTCTTGTTGACAAACAGGAATTGATTTCTTCACAATTTAAGAGGTTTTAAGTCTGAATTCCATGTACCTGCTGGACTTTCTCTGTGGGGACCGGGAAAAGGCCCTTATCTCTTCAGCTTCTGCACCCTGGCTTCTTGGAGAGCTTCGTGCATCGTTTATTTTACCCCATCTCTCAGATGGTTTGGCTGGCCAATTTTTAAAGCAATAGGTCTCCGAGTCATTTTTCCTAGTTTATCTTAGTCCGGAAGCTTCACTGTAAATTGCAACCTGGGTGACTCTGCTGTTTTAAATATCACTAGCACAACCTCCAGCATCACACCACAGTGCGACAAACTGACAGGCAGGTTGCGTGACTGAGACTTAGAGATGATTAGTAAAATGAAGTGTTTTCCGGGCTTCTGAAAAGATAGAACATCTAAACTAAGGCAATAGAGAAACATAATAATATTTTTAACTGCGGTGGACTACGATTTCAGATACCTTGTGGACATAGATAGATCATGAAGAAATTACACTATTTTGTGAAAAGGAAGACTTGTAAATTTAATTTAAATAACAGGTATATTATTTTCTTAAAATTTTTTTTTTATAAAAACATGCTGTTATTTTGTTAAGGAGTCCTGGTGGTGCTGTGGGATAAGCATTGGTCTGATAACCAAGAGGTTGGTGGTTCAAACCACCAGTTGATCCTCAGGACAAAGATGTAACTGGCTGCTCTTGTAAAGATTTATAGTTTGGGAAACCTTAAGGACCAGTTCCACCCTGTCTTTTAGAGTTGAAATGGACTCGACAGCAGTGATTTGGGGGGTTGATTATTTTATTACAAGTTTTACAGGTTATAATGGATACTCTGCAAACTCACTGAAATTCTTACTTGGACATTGGAGTCATTTCCAATATATACTATTTTCTAATATGGTTAAAATGATCAAGATGAAGCACTTGCTATTTTCCTTGGGAGAAACGTTCTTATTTCTATGCTCAATGAGCATAATAGTCCAAATGGGTCAATTCCTTGATGAATGGTCATATACCAGTGAATGAAAATATTTGATTTGACCTTTGTAAGTTGTTTCATTATAACCTGGAAGGCCCAAGAAATTATCTATAAGTGCATATAAACATAAACCAAGACCTTTCCTTCTCTTTTCTCTTTATTTGCTTAAAATGTATTATATCTGTGGAAAATAGGCTAGTTTATAGGCCATTTTTACAAATCTCATAATGTCTATTCAGAATTGTATACGTTTATTATGAAGGACATGAGAATGTAGTACAAAATGATAAACACCTTTTGTTATTTGTTTTGGTATTTTGTACTTTGCTTTTAGATAGCTGTATTAACCTAAGGAAAGCTTTTTCTCAATCCTTTTGCAATCTGTGATATAAAACAAGCCATTTATATCTTTCCCTGTTTCAGAGCCCTAAAGCCAATACTTTGAAATTTTGAGTAGGCAATTTCTACAATAGCAATGTGTATATATATTCTGCACTAGTTATATTGAAAGCTGCCTTTTCTGTGTTCTCAGAAGTATTGCTACTAAACGTTGTGAACTAAATTCAACACGACAAAGCAAAATATCTGTGTTTTTCTACTTTCTTCAACCATAAAAATATTACAGGTAGAACTATTTTGTGAGTCAAGCCTGAGGGTGTGAAAGTCACCGTGCGTCCCTAAGTTAAAGATTTTTCATTTTCAATCAGACCGAAGCACAGACACAATACAGGCAGAATGTCTAATTTAAAAGTAAAGAAAAAAAACATATACACTGGTTGTCCCTGACTAACAACATATTTTGAGTTACCATACACCATACTTAAAACTGTCTGTTTTTTTACAATTTATTGTTAGTACCAAATATAAAGTTGCAGGACATAGTGTGCTGATGTGATCATTCTCAGATATTCACTCATAGATGTTCATTTGAAATGTTTCCAACCCCCAAAGACAAGTGAAGATGCATTTTGTACAGATGCTGATAATAAAAGGAAATCATCTAATTAAAAAAACAGCTTTTGTGATTTACCATGAATTGGTCAGAATTCTGATGTTAAAAGTCAACAAAATATAATTCCCACTACTTGTCGGTCAGAGTGTAGCACTGTGGAGCTGATAGATCTCTGTGATTCTGGAAACGATGTCATGAGTTGTCAATTGCCAGCAGTGAGACACATGGCGCACAGGTTTCAGCAGAGCTTCCAAGTGAATAAAAGACAAGGGATAAAGAATAGACAGTCCACTTCTGAGGGGTTAAAAAACCCCTCACTGTTATTGAGTCAATGCTGACTCAAAATGACTCCCTGTGGGTTTCTGAGACTATTGACAGTTTACAGGAGCACAAAACCTGGTCTTTCTCCCAAGGTGGTTTCCTACTGCCCACCATGAGGATTACAGACCAACTCATAACCGCCACACCCCTGACAATCTTAAGAGCAGCAGCGGAGTGCTGTCTGCTATAGTAAAGGAAGATAAAGCCTCACGTCGGAGAGTATTTCGAGTACGATTGTAGAAGTGCTACCTCCTTAAAGTACACAGCCTCAATGGCATGATGGAGTAGAGCGTTGGGGCCCTGACCTGCCAATGGGCCGTTACCCCAAAGTAGAAGAGCTGCAAACATCCACTACTAATCAGAATATGGAATATATATATAAAAAGAATCTAGGAAAACTGGAAGATGTCAAAAATGAAATAGGATGCATAAAGATCGACATACTAGGCATTAGTGAGCTGAAATGGAGTGGTGTTGGATCTTTTGAATGGGACAGTCATATGGGTCACTTTGCCAGGAACGCCAAATTCAAGAGGAACGGTGTATTCCTCACCAAAGAGAACCTTGCAAGATCCCCCTTGAAGTACAATGCTATATTTGATAGGATAATAGCTATTCCACTCATGAGGAAACTCACTTACCACAGCATTTATTCAACGCTGTGCAATGACTGTAAATCCAGCAACACAGAAATCACAAAATAATCGATCTGAAACATATCAAAGGTGCAGCCAAGATTCATTGATAGTTACTGATGACTGGAATGCAAAAGTTGGAAACAAAGAGGAACGGTAGTTGGAAAATATGGCTTGGTAATAGGAACAAAACTGAAGATTGCATGTTAGAATTTTGCAAGGCAAATGACTTCATCCCCTAGCATGAGAAGGATCAGATGACACTTATCCCAAGGTTATGGAATTGGTCATTGGACTTTGGTTCAGATCTCTTGCTTTGAGGGTGCCCAATTAATGGTGACCTAGGACTTATGTATATTTATTATTTTTATGCTCTTTGCTTCCTTCTGACATGAGTTAGTCTGGAACGCATGGTTCTGCCTTGGTGAATGAATATTATTGAGGTAGTTACATGAGCTGGTGTCAATTTGAGAGGATTACAAGTGAAGGGGTGGAGTCTGACCTGGCAATCAAGATATAACCAATGAGGCCTCTGTGTGGGCATATCCTCTCCTGAAAATTTTGGGAACTCCTGTATTTTCTTCCTTGGGAGACACTCCTCTCTCTCTGCTCACTCCCTTGGATACTTTCTACAGACAAGGCTGACTTCCTACAAGACAACCCGGAGGAGAAGCCACAGGGATCTACCCTGATGCAGTCCTGGGAACTGGAGGAGCCACATGGAGACCCCTGCCAGCGCTGAGATGCTTCTGCTACCACTGACTTTGCACCCACCGGCCTGTAATCTTCCAACATTCAGTGTCATTGCACGTGTTTTGTGAGTCTGAAGAGGACTTTAGAGATTGGTATCAGACATATGGGCTAATATCAGACTTCTCGACTTGATCTGGACTGGACTGGGATGTTTTCTCAATATTCAACTGCTCTTTATAGAAACCTCTTTCTTATTCACATATGAGTCTCTATGAATTTGTTTCTCTAGTATACCCTGACTAACACAGCTATTGAAAGTTTTGCCTTATTCCCAACCCTCATTATTCATGTAAAATCATACCCTGTCACTTAAGCTTTTATTTTATTTATTTATTTTAAAATCATTTTATTGGGGGCTTGTACAACTCTCATCACAACCCATACATCCATCCATTGTGTCAAGCACATTTCTACATTCATTGCCATCATCATTCTCAAACATTTGCTTTCTACTTGAGCTCGTGGCATCAGCTCCTCATTTCCCCCCTCCCTCCTCAGCACTCCCCCCCTCAGGAACCCTTGATAATTTATAAATTATTATTACTTTGTCATGTCTTACACTGTCTGACATCTCCCTTCACCCACTTTTCTGTTGTCTGCCCCCCAGGGAGGAGATTATATGTAGATCCTTATAATCGGTTCCACCTTTCTATTTCACCTTCCCTCCACCCTCCTGGTATTGCCACTCTCAGTGCTGGTCCTGCATTTACCATTTACTTTAATCACAGGGCATGGTAACACTAAGAGTCGGTCTATGGGATCTCCTGGATTTCAGACATATTGTTCTTTACCTCCATTATGTAACACCAGTCCAATTTCTCCTTGGTAATCAGGATCAATCACACCACGTGATCAGAAAGAATAGCATCTGGGGTCTTAAAGGATTGTCTTAAAACAAGCAGTCATCTAAGTGAGGTGTCAACTAAGTCCTCATGGAAGAAGCATACCAACTGGTGTGGGTTAAGGACTGTAAATAGTAAAATCCAAATTTGAAAAAGGGAACTGTATCAGTGCTTAAGTTATGAACGCCCAGGTTGCAGGAGATGATAAATGACAGTGGAAACCCAAAATCTATTTTTAGGGCCCCCACATTGATTAAACATTTGGTAAATCCACTCTGACCATAGTTGAGGGATGTGAATAAATTTGCTATCTAACAGACAGAATTAAAGTTAATTATGGCAGATGTAGTTAAGTTAAAATGTAACATATTTTCATACACTCTCCATGTTGACCCATTTTAAAGTTGTTTCAGTTATCAGTATTTTCTGCTGTCTTTAAAAAAATAATAGTTTTATTGGCATATTTTAAGCAATTCAATATATCCATTCACATACAATTGTGTTGTTTAATCACATTGAGAGGACTTATACAATCATCAATACTATAAGCTCCCCATTCCCACCTTTCCCTCCCTCTTTTCCTATACCCTCTGGGTACCAGTGTTTCTTTGAATGTTTCTGCAGGATAATCTATATCAGCTTTAATTTACGGAAAAATCTTAAGTACACAAATGAACATATGCAAATATAACATGATTGTCAAGGTAAAACAAGTAACAGCCTTAATAGTAAGGGGAGGAAATATCAAAGAACTAGTGGATAATTATGTGGTTCATCAGTGCCATACAGCACCCTGGATTTAGTATCCTTTCCATGTGACCCTTCGGAGAGGGACTGTCTAATTACCTTGGATCTCTGTTGCATCCCTGCCCCCTTCACATTGAGTTGGTTGTGTGTGTTTGAACTTCTGATACCTCTTCCTATTGATACCTCATGATCACACAGGTTAGTGTGCTTCTTTCCTGTGGGCTTAGTTGCTTCCCTGCTAGATGGCTGCTTATTTAATTACAAGCCTTTAAGAACTCAGATGCTATATAGTTTGACAGCAGGGCACCATCAGCTTGCTTCAACACATTTGCTTATGTGTTCAGAGATCATGTTTAGAGATCATGTTAGGCAGGTGAGTATCATACAATGCCACATTATTAGAACAAATCGTTTTTGTATTGAGGCAGGATTTAAGTAGCTCTGCTTTCTTTTCAATGGAAGTTTTTCTCTGTTTTGTCATTGTTATTTTTCTTTCTTCTTTTGTTTGTTTTTTGTTTTGTATGATTTTCTGGATATAAAATCCAGGATAAGTCAGTCTATAGAAAAGAGACTAGTTCATCAATGACAATAAGAAATCTTAAAAATCAAAGCAGAAAAACCCACAAAAATATGGATTAAATTATAGAAAAGGATGAGAAATTTATTTACATTCTAAGATATTCAAATTAAAACAAAAATACACTATAATTTTTCTATCAGTGCCAAATGACTACAGGATCAAAACAATGGACAATATCTAGTCTTGGCATGAGTGTGGATAAACAGGGATTGCTTTCATATGTGTTGGCAAAAATCAGCACAAGATCTTCTGAGGGTAGTTTGACAGTGCCCGTTAAATTAAAAACCTTCACCTCTGTTGACTCCAGAATTTACTTCTATGAATTTGCCCCAGTTTATGCAGAATGCACAAAGAAATGTGTTCATCACTGTATAATAATTGCAAAAGAAACAACAAAAAATGGACCAAAAAAGTTATAACAGGGATATTGGTTAAATAAGTTATAACCAGTCTACACAGTTAAAATTTAAACACTTAAAATAAAAAGGGTTAATGTCTCAAGCTAATAACAATGAGTCTAAGAAAGAAGAAAATGTTCTAAAATTGATTGTGGTGGTGATTGCACAACCATTCTTAATATGTCTGAATGATTGAATTGGATGATGTGTGAATTACATGCCAATAAAACTATTTAAAAAATGAAAAACAAATTCTGAAACTTGTTCTTGACCAGAGAGTAGATAAAACAAATGGAAGAAATAATGAAGTAAATATATAAACCAAAAAATTCCCAAGAATAGTTTGAGAAGACAAAGTAAAATATAATAAAATTTTCTAAGGCCTGGAGTTAGAAAAACATATCTCAAGCTGAAAGAACTGAAGAAAAAATTCAGGCCTTGAGTTAAAACATTGAATGTTTCTATGGCCAAACTATCGGATGAAGCAAAAATCAAAGGATGATGGAGGAATCCACAGAGTCAGTATACACAAAGAAATTACTGACATTCAACTATCTCAAGAGGTAGCGTATGATCAACAACCTGTGGTATTGAAGGAAATATAAGTGGCACTTATTCAGGAAAGTATTCAGGAAAAACAAGGCTCAGGGAATTGATGGAATACCAAGGAAAAGTTTCAACAAGCCGACAAAGCACTTTAAAATATTTAAAATGGTTGCAGCAGTTCATCATCAGGGAGCTGCCAGAAATTCAAGTTGAATATTAGAGTAAAAAGCCAAAAGCAGAATGAGGGATGCTATTGTTTACATCTGATGGATCTTGGCTGAAAGTAAGGGATATCAGAAAGATGATAGCTTGTGTTTTCTTGACTGTGCAAGGACATTTTATTTCCTGGATCATAATAAACTATGAATAACATTGCAAAGAGTTGGAAATCCCAGAACACTTTATTATGCTTATTTAAAAACTGTACATAGACCAAGAGGAGGCATTTGAACAAAACAGGGAATTTTAAAAATCATTTTATTAGGGGCTCATACAACTCTTATCACAACCCATACATACATCAATTGTGTAAAGCACATTTGTACATTCATATCCCTCATCATTCTCAAAACATTTGCTCTCCACTGATCTGTAGCAGTGTGCATTCTCTGGTCAAGCCAGATTTTTTAAGGTAGAATTGGGATCATGATGGGGGGGCGGGGGAGGGAGGAAGCATTTAGGAACTAGAGGAAAGTTGTATGTTTCATCATTGCTACACTGCACCCTGACTGGCTCATCTTCTCCCTGCGACCCTTCCATAAGGGGATGCCCAATTGCCTCTAGATGGGCCTTTGGTCTCCACTCCGCACTGTCCCTCTCATTCACAATGATAGGATTTTTTGTTGTGATGATGCCTGATATCTGATCCCCTCAACACCTCGTGATTGCACAGGCTGGTGTGCTTTTTCCATGTGGGCTTTGTTGCTTCTGAGCTAGATGGCTGCTTGTTTACCTTCAAGCCTTTAAGACCCCAGATGCTATATCTGTTGATAGCCCGGCACCATCAGTTTCTTCACCACATTTGCTTATGCATCCATCTGTCTTCAGCGATCATATCAGGGAGGTGAGCACACAATGATATGATATTTTGTTCTTTTATGCCTGATAACTGATCTCTTCGGTACCTCGTGATCATGCAGGCTGATGTGCTTCTTCCATGTGGGCTTTGTTACTCCTGAGTTAGACCTCTGCTTGTTTACCTTCAAGCTTTTAAGACCCCAGATGCTATATCTTTTGATAGCCAGGCACCATCAGATTTCTTCACCACATTTGCTTATGCACCTGCTTTGTCTTCAGAGATTTTGTGGGGGATGTTGAGCACATGGAATGCCAGTTTAATAGAACAAAGTGTTCTTGCATTGAGGGAGTACTTCAGTTGAGGCCCAATGTCCATCTGCTACTCTAGTACTAAATCTATACATGTATGCACATAGATAATATATTTCCAAATCCTCATATATAAATATATTTACATATGTACATGTCTTTGTTTAGACCTCTATAAATGCCCTTTGCCTCCTACTCTTTCCTCTATTTCCTTTTACTTTCCTCTTGTCTCACTACCATGCTCAGCCTTCTTTTGGGTTCCAGCAATACCTCTTCGTTACATTAACCTTGGTCATGCCCTACCAGGCCTGCCACACCCACCTCACCACCAATTTGGATCACTTGTTGTTCCCTTGTCCGTGCGTTTGTTAACACCGCTACCTTTCTCCCCACCTCCCCCTCTTCCATGTCCCCCCTGAACTGTTGGTCCCCTTGTTTTCTCCTCCAGACTGTTCATGCAGCCTATCTTCTTTAGACAGACCTGCATAGATAATAACCTGCACAAAAACAAGACAAAGCAAAACCAAGCAACAAAATAAAACAAAATAACAACACCAATAACTCAATGACAAAAACCAAACCAAAACAAAACAACAAGAAAAGCTTGCAGTTAGTTCAAGGACTGTTTGTTGGCCTTTAGGAGTATTCTTCAGTTGAGTCTGTTGGGCACCAAACCCTGGCCCCAAAGTCTATTTTTTGTATTCCCTGAGGACTTTGTTGCTCTGTTCCCCTTGCTGTTCTGTTCTACGCCCTTAGTGTTTTGCCTCGGTGTGGTGGGAATTCCCACATTGTCTCCAGTTTTTCCCCCTGTAGGGCTATGGTTCAGTGAGGAATGTCGTGTCTCCTAGTGGGGCCAGCCATGTGGCCTTCTCTGTGGATTGGTTGCTCTTAGCAGGGATATCATCCTCAAGGCTTGGTGGGCCAGGATGTTCTCCTCTCTCTCTTCCTCCCCGTTTATATTTCCCATGTTCTCTGATTAGACATGTCCCTCTCCCAGAGCTGCCAATTCAGTGCTATCCTCTGAAATATATTCTTCTGGGTGGAGGGGTAGGTGTCCATGTAGTTGGGATTGGGGTCAGCCCCCCAGACCTCTCCACTGGCTCCCCAATCTATGCCAGGATGCCTCATTCATATCTTGGAGCACTGGGTTGAAGTCTGGTCCCTCTTCCCCTGTGGAGATATAAACAATACGCTCCCCTTGTGTAGGTTAGTGCCCTGTGCTCCTGCTCCCCATTTCTGTTTTATTTTTTCTCTCCCCACCCTTTTTAGTTGGCTACCATATGTATCCCTGGATTTTGCCTAGCCCCTGCCTTACTACCTGGACCTCACCCCAGGAATGTTTGTATGCAGTAGCTTTTTCCCTATGCCCCCTTTGCATTATTTTTTTAAGCTTACCTCAGCAGACTCATATTGTACTTGTCTTTTTGTGCTTGGCTTACTTCACTTAGTATGATTTCCTCCAGTTCTTCCCATGCAGCGATGTGCTTCATACGTTCATCACTGCTTTTTTGCTCTGCCTAGTACTCCATTGTATGTATGTACCACAGTTTTTTAATCCACTCATCAGCTGATGGAAATTTGGGTTGTTTCAAACTCCTTTCAATTGTGAACTGTGCTGCAGTGAACATTGGAGCACAGATGTCTGGCTTTGGTTTGTTTCATGCCTCTTCTGGGTATATGCCCAGTAGAAGGATTTCTGGGTCATATGTCAAGTGGATTTCCATCTGTTTTGGATATGGCCAAATCGATTTCTATAGTGACTGTACATACATACAGGTCCACCAGCAGTGGAGGAGAGTTCCTGTCTCCACACAGCTCCTCCAAAACTTGTTGCTTCCTGATTGTTTGTATTGGGCTATCTTTGAGGGTGTTAGGTGGTACCTCATTGTTGTTTTAATTTGCATTTCTCTTATGGCTAAAGAGCGGGAACATTTTCTCAAATGTTTGTTGGCCATTCGGATTTCTGCCCCTGTGAAACTTCTGTTCAGGTCCTTTGCCCACCTCCTCAGTGGGCAATTAGATCTTTTCTTTTTGGAAGCTACAGAGTATTATAGATTTTAATAATAAGGACTTTGTCTGATGTGTCATTGTTAAAGATGTTTTCCCAGTCCGTGGCATCTCTTATTACTCTCTTGGTGAATTCTTTCAATGTACACAGGTGTTTTATCTTCAGTGTATCCAATTGTTGATTTGTGCCTCCTCTGTGTTTGTGTCTATCCCTATTTCTGATAGTCTATGTATTCTCTAACACAGGGCATATTTTATGGTTTAAAATGAAAAAAGGTATAACCAGGATTATATCTTTGTACCACAGTATTTAATCTGAATGATGAGCAAAGAATCCTAGAAACTGGACTCTGTGAAGAAGAATATCCCATCAGGATTAGAGATGACTCATTAGCAACCTGTGACATGCAGATGGAGCAACATTGCTTGCTGAAAGTGAGGAGAACTTGAAGCATGTGCTGGTGAAGATCAAACAACACAACCTTATGATGTAATGTTTACAACTCAATGTAAACAAAAATCCTCGCCATGGCACCAATAGACAACCCTCTGATAAACAAAGAGAAGATGGATATTTTTAAGGATTTCATTTTACTTAGATCTACAATCAGTGCTCCTGGAAAGAGAAATCATGAAATCAATAGGCATATTGCTCTGGGAAAACCTGCTGCCCATGACCCATATAAAATGTTAAAAAGTAAAGCTTTAACTCTTAGAACTAAGATCATGCTTCATGTGAATCTGAAAGCAGGACAATGACTAAGGAAGATTGCAAAATAATTGATTCAATGGGATTATGGTATTGGCAAAGATGATTGCAAGTACCATGAACTTTGAGAAAACAAACAAAAACCAAAAAATCAAACAAACCAAAAATCCCTAAAATTTCTTTTGGAGAAGTATATCCATAATGTTATTAGAAGCAAGGATGGCAATTCTTCATCGTTGGACATGTTACTAGGAGAGATTAGTCAATGGAAAAGGACAACATGCTTGGAAACGTACAGGGTCAGTGAAAGAGTGGACGACTTGATGAGATGGGTTGATACACTGTCTCTAACAAGGGTCCCAAACAAGGCAACGCTTGTGAAGATGGCGCAGGAACTGGCAACGCTTCATTCTGTTGTACATAGGGTTGAGAGTTGGAGGAGCCAACTCGATGGCACCCAACAATGCCACCCATAATTACAATCTCTCACTTCAATGTGGAAAATGTGGAGCTATTTTAATGTTAATGCTGCCCTAACTCTGCAATATGTTGCCAGATAGCTGGTATCATAATTGCATTTTCAGAAGGCCATTCCAGCATTCTATCAAGGCAGCTGCTTCAGGAAAATGCTAAGGCCAGTGAATTCCGTGTGCATGGGTCTATTGCTGTAATTCATTGTCTGTGAAATGAGTCTCTTGATTCAAGTAATGGTATATGGGAGACCATCCCTCAGACTTCAGACTTCATATTTATCTGCCACTGGCTCTTCAAGCACCACCATTGGACCAGCAGGATAAAGTGGTCCAAACGGCAGAACAGCATTCACAGATGGATGAATGTTGCTGAGGATCCTCTTTTTCTGGCCACCACACCAAACTAGAAGCTTTTTTTAAAAAAAGAAAACAAACAAACGAACAAACAAACAGATAAAAAAAACAAGAAGCTTTTCAAGTCCCTTGACAAATAGTTCAGTGTGGCACATCCAAATATATTACCTCAAAATTCCAAAGAAGCTCTCCAGGTGTGCCTCCTTTTATAGTTACCAAAGGAGTTAGATAAAACAAGTTACACTTTACTTTAGAAACAAGTTTGAAACACAACCCACAGCTCTGGATCTCTAGAAATTCCATTGAGGTTGAAGACCCTGAATTTTTGTTGCCCCAGTGTGGTGGGGTCAGATTGGGCAGAATACCTGTACTGTGCCTCCAATGTTGTCCCCGTAAGCACTATGGGTCACTGAGGGACGTCGTGTCTCATGGTGGAGTCAGCCCTATGGTCCTCTCTGTGCATTGGCTGCTCTGAGCAGGTATATCGTCCTTAGGACTTGATGGGCCAGGATGTGTTCCCCTAGCTCTCCTTCCCTCTTCATTTGCTCCTGTGTGCTCTAACCTGATGTGCCCCTCCTCTGAGCTGTAGCTTCAGTGCTGTCCTCTGAAGTGAATTCTTCTGGTGGGAGGAGGCGTGTCCACGTAGTTGGGATTGACCGGCTCTGAAAACTCTATTGTTTCCCTGCTTCATGCTTAGCTGTTGGTTTTGAACTTCATCCTTAAATGCCATAGTGTGTTAGAGTGGGTCTGCTAGTGAAACAAATACAGAGACACTCATGTATGTATAAGATAGAGCTTTATATCAACGAGTAATTGTTTATTGAGAAAATATCCCAGCCCAGTCCAGATCAAGCCCATAAGTCCAATATTAGCCAATGAATTCCTCTCCACACTCACATAGCACATGCAATGATGTTGAATACAGGAAAATCACAGGCTGGTGGGTGGAAAGTCCTATGGGTCCAGTGTCAGTGGATGTATCTCCAGGGCTCTGGCTGCCATTAGCATAGCTCCATGTGGCTCTACAACAGGAGTGTCAAGCAGAAAGATAGTGTGTCTTGCCTCCAGGCAGGAAGTTTTCAGAATCCTCATGAGAAGGCCATTCCCACAAGGAGGGATCATTAGGCTGTGACCTGATTGATAGGCTAGACTCCACCCCTTCATTCTTTTATCAAGTTGACATGAAGTGGTGTAATTACCACACAGAGGTTCTGGTGTGGGACAGCATAGTTGTGTTGCTGGTCTTTCTTTCTGAAGGCAAACTGCTTTTGGTGTTCCTTTGGAATTGTAATTGAGAAGAAGTTATTTGGACAGATGCATAGTTGCATTCCAGTTACCAGGAGAAGCATTCATTTTCTCAAACAATGAAAACATATCTGGAAAATAGATGCAATTGGAGCCCGTGCCTGGTTAGGTTTACAGTAATACATCCTCCAAGATGCATTTTTTGGGGGTACCAGACAAAATGGGCCAGTTGAATGGGCTATGATGGCTATCCCTCTTCCTTCATCCTTCGAGTTCTTCCTGCAGTCCTCCTAGGAATGCGAGTGTTCCGTTGGTGGACTAGTTTCCTGAGGAGGGAGAGTTCTCATGACTTCTATTGTGCTTTTCTACTTTAACAGACCTCACTTCACATGTCAAGGATCCAATGTGAGAGTTTGCCAATTGATGAGTACGTATTTCTCAATTACGATTCTGTTGCAATAGAAAATAGCACAGAATGATGGAATCCGAACCCACTGCACCCACCGTGAGATGTATCTGCGGCAAGACTCCATTGATGCCTCCCCATGCAGCTTCCTCTGACTTGGGGACCACAGTGACATTTTGCTCTTCTATCCCTAGTGTATACCACCTGGCTGTTAGTGTGGTGGCTTGTGTGTTTCTGTGATGCTGGAAGCTATGTCACTGGTATTTTACATACCAGCAGGGTCACTCAGAGTGAACAAGTACCCATTCCAAAGATAGGTGACCCAGTAGAACGGACACATTAAAAGTGATACTATTAATATATGCAAGGAAAATTTTGCTGAAGATTATCCAGTAGTGATTTCAACTGTATATTGACTGGGAGCTGCAAGAAAATCAGGCTGGATTCCGAGAAGGATTTCAAACAAAGTGTGTCGCTGCTGATGTCAAATGGCTCTTGGCTGAAACGGAGGCTACCAGAGAGAGGTTGAATTGTGTTTCATTGCCTATGCTAAGGTATTCCACCCTGTGGATGCTAATAAACTGTGGATTGCCTTGAGAAGAATGGGAATTCCAGAGCACTTCAATATGTTCACGGGGAACTTGTGCATGGATCAAGAGGCAGTTATGTGAACAGACCAAGGGAATACTTCATGGTTTAAAATCAAGAAAGGTGTGTATTCTCTCACCATACTTGTTCAATCTATATGCTGAACCAGTAATGATTCATTTGTACAGAATCAATCCTTTCATGGCTGGCTGCTCTTTACACAAAGAATGGGAGTTGATTGTCATGGAAAATTTACAATAGCATTCACTGAGAATATCAGCCACAGGTTTGCTTAAATAACATACATCTTAATACCGCATAGAGGGCATTGATGTAGCAAGACCATAATTGTCTGCCTACTAACAGCTCAACAATCTTGGTACAGCTGTCTTCCACTTCCTCAGACACCATGAATTTTCAGTCCTACGTTCTCAGGTTACAAGTGTGTCCAGTTTGCCCAGTGGATTTTTCTCATTGGATCTCACTGTGCACCCAGAAGATCCAGGATTCAATGCTCCAGTATTCCACAGCACCTGGATGTACCCAAAAGCCCAGGCGCAAGGTGGCCCATTTGATGCATACATCCAGGGACATTCCACCTACCCCCAGAACCCTAAAGCTTTTTCAGTCATTGTTCCTCTTACCTGGGGGTTGGTCCTTCTACTGGATACTCTTTTACTTTTTTTAATATCAACAAAATGAGTTTCATTTTTCTACAGTTCAGCTCAATATTTTAAAAGTATCACTTATTTGATTAACTGCTTAGGAGGCATCAGGAACCCTGGTGGTGTAGTGGTTATATGTTGGGCTGTGATCTGCATGGTTGTTGGTTCAAAACCACCAGCAGCTTCTTGGGAGCAAGACTGGGCTTTCTATTCCCCTTAACAATTACAGTCTTGAAAACCCACAGAGGGTTGTTATGAGTCAATATTGGCTCAATGGCAGTGAGTTTTGTTGTTGTTGTTGAGGTATTGAACTTAAATTTAAGTAATTAAGTGCATTTTTACCCTCTGTAGAGTCTATTGCATCACATATTCCCAATTTTTGAAATTTTATTGACATTAACTTCAGGTAATTTCAGGTAATGATCAGTTGGCCGCGATCAGGCTTTGTGCAGGAATTATAGGGTCAATCACGATGAACTGTGTGTGTACCTCAAAACATATTCAGTGGGAAGAAGGGAGTACGTGGACAGAAGACTTATATTTTAAAATCCTGTCTAATTCCTTGGGGGTGGGGCTGATTGACATCATGTAGAGAGTTTCATATGGAAAGGTGGGTTCATTTGCGCCATGTTTTCGATGCTTGCCAGCTGTGCTCCAGGTTTTATTGGATCCCTGGTGGCTGCCCTGTGAGCCATCATTTAGATTTGGTTCCACTTTTTTTCTCCTGCTCTTAAGACATTTCACTATAACGCCTGTACTTTAATGAAAAGAAAATATCAGTAACTTTAGGCAAAATGGAGGTGAGAAGTGGCTGAATGGCTGGATTGTCCTTGTAGCATTTTTCCTGGGTAACAGTTGGTGCAAGGCAAACCTTTCATTCTATTAATAATACGCTACGCATGGTCACATCCCTGGTTAATTAGTCTTGAAGTTTTCAATTAACAGCATTTTTGATGATCCATTAGTATCCTTATTAGTGAGGTCACAGACTGTACTATAACAAAGCTTGAAGACTCTATTGTCAGCAGAATCTTGAAAGAACCATTTAACTTTATGAAATGTATCTGGTGAAGGAACTTCATGCTTTGTTTGATGTACAATTCGACCCCCATAAAGGACCCAATGGTACTCTTCTCCCTCCCCTTCTTAGAATAAAAGGCCCAACACTACAGATGGTGTGAATATTTCTCTTAGCTAAATGAATAACATTGTCAGAAAATGAAATCTGAACTTAAAAAAAATTAAGTGGAATGAGCAGCCAGATATTCGTATTCAGCAATTTATCATGTCTTTGGAAGAAATTTATGGTTCTATGTGAAATTGATTAACTCCATTAGATTTTAATTATTGTCCCAAATCAATACTTTTATGTGCTTCAGGCAATCCCCTTCACTCATCTGAATAAGGAAGTGGTGTTGGGCGGACACATTTTTTCAGTGACATTTAAAATACGCTATTGGTTCAGATTGTTGTTGTTGAGTGTTTTCTTCTCTGTTCAAATACAAAGAAGCTAAAATCCGCAGGGATTAGAGGAGATTTGTGGTAGCTTTTTATCTAAACTGCCCAGTAGCTACTGAACAATTGATTTTGTCTCTTTTTGTCTCATCTCAGGAAGCTGGAGAGCGATCTGATACTCCGAAGGATTTGCCAGTGTCCTTGGTGGTGGTGTGAGGAGGGTGCAGTCAGGTGTGGGTGCCTCTCTAGAGTTCTGTTTGCTTCATCCTTAGTTTTAAATGGCATGGTTATACTCGTTAGCAGTGAGCTATGATGTTTCGTTATGTGATTCATTGGATGTTTGATGTTTCAGCTTCATTATGATGCTTCAGCATGTGACTTCTCCAGCACAGATTTCTATGATGTGCTGATGAAGGGCATAGTCACACTTGTGTTTTCTGTGAACTTTCAAATTGAACTATAACAAGACAACATGAACAAGTCACGAGGGTGTAGCTCTATTTTTAATTTTTTAACAATGGGGATGCTCTGTGGAAACACCACACAAAAGATATAGAATAATACTAGCACTCGAGAAACCTCTCTCATTACTCTTCCCAATTATTACATTCCCCAACATGCAATCACTATTCAGACTCCTAGTACTACAGATTAATTTAGCCTATTTTAAGGGGTTGTACAATTTGAATGATCTCCTTTGCTGTACAAGATTGGCAGACTTTTTTCCTGTAAAGATCTAGATAGAAAACAGTTTCAGCTTTGTAGGTTAGATGGTTTGTATTACAATCACTGACCTACAACATTGCAACCCAAAGTCAGCCATAGACAATATGTAAATCAAAGGGTGTGTCTGGGTTTACTGCACATGTATGTGGAAGAGATTCTGGGTGTTTCCTTATAAACATTACAGTCTATAGAATGGGACTCTTTGGGACAGTACTGTTATGTCACATGGGGTTGCTATGAGTTGAAATCTATTGGATGCACCTACTCGAACTGATGTACGTGTGTGTGTTGCAAGGTAAGAATCTACAGTAACTTCCATATTGGTTATGCAAACATCCAGCATGATTTATTGAGAAGGCAGTTCAAACTGCTTTGTAATACAATGGCCCTTTTGTGATTATATACGAGGGTCTCTCTGCCTAGATTTTCTATTTGGTTTCATCAATTTGTTGTCTATTACCATGACAAAAATACACTGTTTTAATGTATTGCCATGACAAAAATACACCTTTTAAAATAAGTCTATATCTTCTAGTCATCCAATATGGTTTTCCTTTTCTAAAATTGTCTTTGCTATTCTTAGTCCTTTGTTCTTTCACATATATTTTAGACTACTGTATTATTTTTTTCATAAATATCTTGCTGGGATTTGGATTTTGTTGGATCCTTGGATGAATTTTAGGGTAAATAGATCTTGACAAGATTGACTTTTGAGTATTTATAAACATTGCATCCTTCCACTTATTTATGCACTTTCAGGTGACTCCAACTCTTTCTCATGTTTCCAGGAGCCCGAGGAATACTATTGGGTAAACCACGGGCTGCTAACCACAAGGTCAGTGGTTTAAATCCATGTCACTTTGAGGGAGAAAGATGAGGTTTTCTGCTCCTGTGAAGATTTACAGTCTCAGAAATCCAAAAGGGTCAATTTTACTCTGTTTTGTCGAGTCACTTAAAGTTGGAATTGAATTGGTTGCAATGGGCTTGTTTTTGTGTGTGTGTGTGTTTTATTTCTCTTTTGTAGTCGATTTAAGTTGGGGGGTTTGTGGGATACAAGTTATTCTTGTATGCAACAATATAGTTTTAAAACAAATCTTTGTCTATTTGCTATTGAATTTGACAAATTCAATAGGTGGGTATGAACCAACCCAAGTTATTAAATTTATATTGTTTTCTTACTTTTATTCAGTTGTAGAGAAATATAACAGGAAGTTTTCCAGATGGATAAGATGCTTGTCAGGTGTTGGCATTGCATTTGTGGTTGGAAAGATGTCTCCTTTGCAGCTTTGTTAGTTTTCTTTCTTATTTTATAGCTATTCTATATTCTAAAAGTCAGAGTTGGGACTGTAATAACTAATATAACACCATATAATTTATAAGCTAGAGTGGCACATTATTTTGTTTAGTCCTTAAAATGATACTGTAGTAGAGTTACAATTTGAAGCACTTGGTTGGCTCCACCTCCAATGATTTCCTTCTATGAACTGACAATGTAAAAAGCTCTGGAGAGTGGTTTTGGAAGTAGATTCTGATGACTCTTCTCCCGAGTCACAGTAGGACAGTCTCCTTCTCACGGACTTGCCTGGGTATGTCTTTAGTGGAAATTGGGATACTTGGGCCACATGGTCATGAATCCTGTCCTGACCACTCTGATCTGAAGGCCCCAGAAACAATCCTATAAATTTTTTATATCTGTAATAGTGTACAGATCCCAATCATGGTTCCTTTTCTGTTTCTGTAATGCTGTCTGCAGCAGTGGTCAACTTAACTGCCCCCACCCATGATTTGGGGATGAATTACTTTTGTCCACTCTGTTCTATGGTTAGCAATGTGGCCACAAAGTCTTTGGACACCATTATAGCCTCACACTAAAGATCTCCCTCATGTGGATGCTTTGTGTTTGTAATGTGTTTGTTCTAGTTAAGACTTAATAAAGGGATCTCTATAAAACAGATCTGAACTTGGGGTCTTTTTCCATCTGGCACAAATGCCCTGTGAACTGAGGGGTACTTTCCCTCTCATTGACAGTGGAACAGCTCACACTTAGTTAAGTCTCTGCTCCAAGTCATATAGTCAGGAGGTGACCGACCAGGGCTAGACTCTTTACTTTACACAGCATGCTTTCCTGATCCTGGTATCACCCGAATATGTGCCAGGCAATTGTCGAGAACACAGTGAATGTTACAAGTCTACTTAAAACAGTCCTAGTTCTCTAGGAATTCTGAGTTTTGCATTTTATATCACTCAGCCTCCCAGGAGGCAATGCAGTTCCCCCACCCCCCAAAATACCAAAGGTAGAATATCTTCAAGCTTTCACAAAATCTGTAATATTAAGATATGAGCAGAATACAAAAGAACGTCAATGAAATGGGAAAGTTTGGGGATGGTGGAGCCAGTTTGTTGTACTTATGTTTTTATAAGAGAACGATTCCCAGTTTGGCTCCAGGGAAAGGGGGACTCGTCAGGTATATTTTACAGTGGAATCCTCTTCTGCACAACTCTTGATTAAAAAGAGAACATGATCTTCAATCCTTTTTCTGTGGCGTGGCTTGGAACAACATGTGCATTTAACTTAGAATTAGAGACTCCTTGTTTTTATTAGGTGAGATGTGTTACAGAAAAAGCGAGACAAGGCTTGAAAATAACTCAGCCTTTGACCTGCTCATGTGCAGCACTACTGAGTGACAGGAGTCAAGGAAGCTGTGCTTGTCCGTGTCTCCTGGGAGACAGGGTCTCGCCTAGATGTTTTCGGAAAATGTGTGAGCACGGCTTTCATTGTCATGACTACCAGGTGGGGCCGAGGGGTATTTCTGACAAGTAGTTCTTCAGGAGCCTTGAAGCAGAGGGGAGAGCAGCCTTGAATGAAAGATGTTGTATTTTACTCTGCCAGCAGTGGTGAGTAATGGGTTGCTAATCTGGTGGTGATGGAGGATGGCTTTCAGAATCAAAAGCTGGAGGCAGACACCCGCTCAAAGGTCTATAAGGATAGAGGAGGACACAAGCGCTGTATCAGAATAGGGGAATGGAGATGGTTACATTTTCTTCAAGCCCATCTCATGGCATTTGTGAAGTTAGGGAGGATATATGTTCCATATTTGGGACATGAATGAGGGGAGGAGTGAGGTGCTAAGACCAAAGAAAGACCTCAGCAGTCTGCCTCAGTTCCTCAGTCGGTTCGATGCTCATCGGGCTCCTGTTTGCCTGTCCATGGCGCCCTTCTGCCCATTAGCTAATGCTTACTGCATGCGCATGCGCTACTCAAATACTTCATCTCACCAGGCCAGAGCAAATCAAATACTTGTTCTCCACGACGTAATGATACTAGCGACTTCTCTGAAGGTGGGAGTGTAGGATAATTACAAAGAAAAGACACAAGGATGATTCAAAATGTCTTCAGAAGTATTTGTAGTTCAGATATTTCAGGTGGCGATGCCAAAACACAACTTTTGGAGGAGGCAGGGGTAAGGAGGTGGTGCTGACCAAGCCAGGGATAGGGGAGAATAAGTGATCCAAAATCAGTGGCAAGGAGGGTGTGAGAGGCCTTATAGGGATTCAGCAAAGGCAATGTAACCGAGAGAAATGACTGAAATCCAAATGAAGGCTGAGCATGATAGTGGGACAAGAGGAAAGTAAAAAGAAATAGAGGAAAGAACTAGGTGACGAAGGTTATTTATACAGGTCCAAAGACTGGAATGTACATATGTAAATATATTTACATAAGAGTGTGGGGAAACAGATCTTTGTACATATATTTATAGGTTTAGTACTAAGACAGCAGATAGACATTGGGCCTCCACTCAAGCACTTACTCAATGAAAGAACACATTATTCTATTAAATTGGCATTCCAGGATGTACACCTTCCTGACAAGATTGCTGAAGAAAAATGTGTGCATAAGCAAATGTTGTGAAGAAAGTTGATGATGCCCAGCTATCAAAAGACATAGCATCTGGGATCTTAAAGGCTTGAAGATAAACAAGCGGCCATCTAGCTGAGAAGCACCAAAGCCCATATGGAAGAAGCACCCCAGCTTGTCTGACCACGAGGTGTAGAAGGCACCACTTATCAGACATAAAAGAACTAAAAATCATATCAGTGGATGTCCACCTTCCTGACACGATCACTGAAGACAAACGTGTGCATAAGCAAATGTGGTGAAGAAAGCTGATGGTGCCTGGCTATCAAAAGATATAGCGTCTGGGATCTTTTTTTTTTTTTTTTTACATATCACTCATTAATTTTTTTGGTAAACATTTTATTAGGGGCTCATACAACTCTTATCACAATCCGTACATATACATACATCAATTGTATAAAGCACATCTGTACATTCTTTGCCCTAATCATTTTCTTTCTTTTTTTTTCCCTCCTCTTTTCTTTTTTACATTTTATTAGGGACTCATACAACTCTTATCACAATCCATACATATACATACATCAATTGTGTAAAGCACATCTGCACATTCCCTGCCCCAATCATTCTCAAAGCATTTGCTCTCCACTTAAGCCCTTTGCACTAGGTCCTCTTTTTTTTAAGCCCTCCCTCCCTGTATCCCCCTCCCTCATGTGCCCTTGGTAATTTATACATTGTTATTTTCTCATATCTTGCCCTATCTGGAATCTGCTTCCCTCCCCCCCCCCTTCTCTGCCATCCATCTCCCAGGGAGGAGGTCACATGTGGATCCTTGTAATCAGTTCCCCCTTTCCAACCCACTCACCCTCCACTCTCCCAGCATCTCCCCTCACACCCTTGGTCCTGAAGGTATCATCCACCCTGGATTCCCTGTGTCTCCAGCCCCCATATGTACCAGTGTACAACCTCTGCCCTATCCAGTCCTGCAAGGTAGAATTCGGATGATGGTAGTTGGGGGGAGGAAGCATCCGGGATCTGGGGGAAAGCTGTGTTCTTCATCGGTACTACCTCACACCCTGACTGACCCATCTCCTCTCCTAAACCCCTCTATCAGGGGATCTCCAGTGGCCGACACTTGGGCCTTGGGTCTCCACTCTGCACGTCCCCCTTCGTTCATTATGGTATATATATATATATATATATATATATATATATATATATATATATATATATATATATATATACACACACACACATATATCTATTTTTTTATTTTGCATGATGCCTTATACCTGGTCCCTTTGGCACCTCATGATTGCACTGGCTGGTGTGCTTCTTCCATGTGGGCTTTTTTGCTTCTGAGTTAGATGGCTGCTTGTTCACCTTCAAGCCTTTAAGACCCCAGACACTATCTCTTTTGATAGCCGGGCACCATCAGCTTTCTTTACCACATTTGCTTATGCACCCATTTGTCTTCAGCGATCCTATCATGGAGGTGTGCAGCCAATGATATGCTTTTTTGTTCTTTGATGCCTGATAACTGATCCCTTCGGTACCACTCGATCACACAGGCTGGTGTGTTCTTCCATGTGGACTTTGTTGCTTCGGAGCTAGATGGCCGCTTGTTAATCTTTAAGCCTTTAAGACCCCAGCGTCTGGGATCTTAAAGTCTTGAAGATAAACAAGTTGCCATCTAGTCCAGAAGCAAAAAAACCCACATGGGAGAAGCACACCAGCCTGTGTGATCATGAGCTGTTGAAGGGAGCAGGTATCAAGCATCAAAGAACAACAAATCATATCATTATAAAAGTGTGTGAGTGCAGAGTGGAGACTCAAAGCCCATCGTTAGGCAACTGGACACCCCCTTACTAAGGGTTGTTGGGAGGAGATGAGCCAGTCAGGGTGCAAGGTAGCAGCGATGAAACATATAACTTTCTTCTAGTTCTTAAGTGCTTCCCCCCGCCCACTATCATGATCCCAATTCTACCTTACAAATCTGGCTAGACCAGAGGATGTACATTGGTACAGATAGCAACTGGAAACACAGGGAATCCAACAGATGACTCCTTCAGGACCAGTGGTGAGTGTGGAGATGACTGGAGGGTGGAGGGAAGGTGGGTAGAAAGGGGAAACCAATTACAAGAATCTTCGTCGAGCCTTCTCCCTGGGGGATAGACAGCAGATAAGAGGGCGGGGGGAGATGTTGGAGAGTGTAACATGATATCAGAATAATAATTTATGGATATGAAGGGTTCATGAGGTAGGGGGAAGTGGGGAGGGAGGGGGAAAATGAGCAGCCAATATTAAGGGCTCAAGTGGAAGGCAAATGTTTTGAGAATGATGATGGCAACAAATGTACATATGTGTTTGACACAATGGATGTATGTATGGATTGTGATAAGAATTTTATGAACCCCCCAATAAAATGATTTAAACACACACACACACACACAAGTTTTTTGGTGACTTCTGGCAATTCAGGAAAAAAAACAGATGAGATGGAATGATTTGGAAGCCTTAATTCTTCTTTCAGTGATTTATATATGTTAAAAATGATATATTTAGATAAAAGAGTTTAAAAAGAATATACTCTGATATTTCCTTGATAGGATATACATTATGTTATCATTTCTTTTAGAAAATAAGGGATGTCTTACTCATTTTTGTATTCTCCAGTGAATTAAGGAATATTGGGTCACATGGTTAAATACTCAGCAGATAACTGAAAGATGAGTGGTCTGAACCTGAGAAAGATGTGACAATCGTCTTTCTTTCTTATAAAAATTATTTTATTGGGGGCTTGTACAACTCTTATCACAATCCATCCATCCATCCATCCATCCATCCATCCATCCATCCATCCATCCGTCCATCCATTATGTCAAGCACATTTGTACATTTGTTGCCATCATCATTCTCAAAACGTTTACTTTCTACTTGAGTCCTTGGTATTAGCTCCTCATTTTTCTCCTCCTTCCCCGCCCCCTCCCTCATGAACCCTTTATAATTATTAAATTATTATTATTTTGTCATATCTTACACTGTCAGACGTCTCCCTTCACCCACTTTTCTGTTGTTCATCCCTCAAGGTAGAGGTCATATGTAGGTCCCTGTAATCGGTTCCCCCTTTCTATCCCACCTTCCATCCATCCTCCCAGTGTGGCCACTCTCACCACTGGTCCTGAAAGGATTATCCACTCTGGATTCCAGTTCCTATCTGTACCAGTGTACATCCTCTGGTCTAGCCTGATTTGTAAGGTAGAATTGGGATGATGATAGTTGGGTGGGTGGGGGTGGGCGGAGGGGGAAAGGAAGCATTGATGGACTAGAGTAAAGTTGTATGTTTCATTGTTGCTACACTGCAACCTGACTGGCTCATCTACTCCCCGCAATCCTTCTGTAAGGGGATGTCCAGTTACCTACAGATGGGCTTTGGGTCCCCAATCTACACTCCCCCTCGATCACAATATGATTTTTTGTTCTTTGATACCTGATACCTGATGCTTTCGACAGCTTGTGATCACACAGGCTGGTGTGCTTTTTGCATGTGGGCTTTGTTGCTTCTGAGTTAGATGGCTGCTTTTTTATCTTCAAACCTTTAAGACCCCAGACACGATATCTTTTGATAGCCGGGCACCATCAGCTTTCTTCACCACATTTGCTTATGCACCCGTTTGTGGCAGTCTTCTTTCGTAGAGAATATAGACTAGAGAACCCTGTCTTGCAGTTCCTCTCTGTCCCACAGGGTTGCTTACAATAACAACTGTGTGATCCTTGTTCAAGTTTTCTCCACTCTTTCACTGGCATCGAGTTGATTCTGACTAATAACTACTTTATAGAAGAGAATCAAACTGCTCCTGTAGGTTTCTGAGACAGTCAATCTTCACCAGAGTAGAATATTCAGCCCTAGTGGTATAGTAGTTCTGTGTTGGGCTGCTAAAAATAAGGTCCAATTTGGAACTGTCCACATGAGTCAGAATCAACATGATGACAGCGAGAAATCCTTGTTTAAGTAGGTTCTCAATAAGTATTTGATTAACTTGGTTGTCTTGATATGAAAATACAGGTACAAGAATCTTCATTGTGAGATCCATTAGCTATTACTTATGAACTGATATATTTCCAATTTACACAGATATTTCATAATTACCCCAATGTATCTCTTATTTTAATTTAGATTTTATTTCTGTTGTTGTTTTTAATGGGTGTGTTTCAGTAGAGTACCGCTTTCCACAATTTAAATTACTATCATATTCAGCATTTGTGGAAAAGTAAGCTTCAACATTCTGAGGACTGACTGTGTTTGAATTTTAATATCCTTCTTAGAAAAATATAACCTATGCAAATGCCCTGCTTGTATTCCGGGAGTGTGGGTGGCACTGGGGTGTAGCCACATGCAACAAGAAGCCCTCCGTTGGTGTGGAGGTTGATTTCCAATCACAGGCTCTCCAATAGCTTAGTGTTAGTGTACATGGCTATATCTATGTGTTAGATAAAATATGTTTGTGTTTATCACTATCCAATTGATTGCATAAGTGATCAGTATGGCTTAATAATACTTTTGTAAATTGTTTAGACCCAACATTTATTGGCTTAAAAATTATCACCTATTCCTAGCCATGTTTTCTGTGTTCACAGAAGAAACTTGGAACACAAACTGAGCCTATGGTGCCTTATTTAAAAAGAAAAACACAAAACCTCACTGGGCTTTCTGTCATTTTTCCCTTTCCAAGCATTGTTTTTCTCTTAGACCATCTGCTAAGTGTTTATCTGTATGGACTTGTGGTTAGAGATAAAAGTCCCGAGCAGGTAAACAACCAGAATGCACTGGGGGAAGGATTGGAGTGAAGTAGTTTTGGATCTTAGCAGGGAAGTGTGTTCTTGAGAGGTCAATGTACTTTGATGATGCCTATAAATGATTTTTGTTCGAAATGAGGTAGACTTGAGGTCCCTAGGTGAGGCAAACGGTACACACTGGACTACTCACCTGAAGATGGTTCAAATCAGCCCAGTTGCACCATTGAAGAAAGCCTGATGATTGCCTTCCGTAAAGATTATTGACAAGAAAGTCCTATCAAGGGGTTTTGCTGTCAACATGGGGTCATGTTGATTTGGAATGGACTCAGTGACAGTGGGTGGGGACTTCTGTGTGAAGTTTTTATTCCAACAGCGCTGCTTGCAGCTGTGACACCATGTTGGTTAGGTCTGCATGATTTCAAAACAGCAATGATTTACCTGCTGGAAATGCACATCTAACAATTCAAATTCCCATTCTACCAAATTCAATGACCTCTCTAAACCTTGCTTTCTGACCTGTAAACATGGGGTTAATAATAGGAACTGCCTCATCAAGCAGCCTGAAAGTTAAACGAAAGATTAAATGCTTGGGCAGCATTTAGGTTAAGGCCTGGCAATTAGTAATTGCTGAATGAATGCTAGCTATTTTTATTAAAATTTCTAATAGGTTTTCTAGTTCTTGTGTCACTTGCGTCCAATGGCAGAGATGGCAGGTATCTTTCATGGATAATAGTTTTGAGAAATAAATGACATAGGGTTTGCTCAACCTTGAAAATGCTCTATAAGACTTGATGGATAGTCCTTTTCAGTCAAGAACTAAAGCAAAACAGCAAGTGACAGAGGAATGCATGAGACCTGCTTTACTCTCAATTAGAAGTTGAGCCCATTCTAATATGAGCAAGAAAGATAACCTGTGTGTTGATGAAATGACATCAATTCAACCCTGATACAAGTACAGCTACTAAATGTAATCAGATATCATGCAAATCAAACCTGTGGTGCTACATTTCAATAGCAACTTTTCTACAGGTAACACTTAAATTTGGATCTAACTTCCATAAATGAGCCCCACGTTTTGGTTGGCATTTCTTCAAAAGGGAAATTTGAGTAACATTTTATATAACACCTGTTTCTGTGATTGGATGGGATGTATGTGTAATTTTTATCCTAATCCAGAGACTTTAAAATAGACAAACAAGTTAAATACTCATTAGCATTTGCATTGAAACCACCATTCAAGTGCACTTGAAAAGACACGTTTAAAAGAGGCCAAGATCATTCCGTGATGCTCACCTTCTGGACACAATTTCTGAAGTCAAAATGGGTGAATTAGCATATGTGGTGAAGAAAACTGATGGTGCCTGGCTATCAAAAGAGATTGGGTCTAGTGTTTTAAAGACTTGAAGTTAAACCGGCAGCCATCTAGCAGGGAAGCAACACAGCCCACATAGAAGAAGCACACTGGCCTGTGTGATCATGACATTTCAAAGGGATTAGGTATCATGCACAGAAGACCTAAAATAAGCAATAATATCGGTGGGAATGAGGGGGGTTGGAGTGGAGACCCACAGCCCATCTGTAGACAATTGCACATCCCCTCATGGAAGGGTCACAAGGAAGGGATGAGCTAGCCAGGCTTCGGTATAACACCGAGGATACACACAACATTCCTATAGTTCTTTACTGCTTCCTATCCCCCACTATCATGACCTTAGTTCTACCTTACAAATTCAGCTAGACTGGAGCATGTACTTTGGTACAGATAAGAGCTCTTGACACATGGAGTCCATGACAGATAAACCCCTCAGTAACAACAATGGGAGTAACAATACTATGAGAGTAGTGGGAAAGTGTGGGGAGAAGTGGGGGAAAGGAGGGACTTATCACAATAACCCCCTAGTCCCCAGGGGGACTATCAATGGAAACATGGGTGAAGGGAGACAGCAGACAATGTAAGATATGAAAATAATAATTTATAATTTATCAAGGGTTCACAAGGTGGTCGGGTGGGGATAGAGGGGAAAAAGGAGCTGATAATAACGGCACAAGTAGAAAGAACATGTTTTGAAATTGATGATGGCAACATATGCACAAATGTGCTTGACACGATGGATGGATGGATTGTTATAAGAGCTGTAAGAGTCCCCAATAAAATGATTTATTAAAAAAGAGGCCATGCTATTAGCAATACATTTCTATACATAACATAGTTTTCTGTTTGGAAAAAATTGTATTAATTGAAGGAAAATATTGGTGATTTAGTTGAAATTAAAAGAACTTTATCATTGCTTTGGACATGTGATAATATAGTAAGTTTCTTAGGAAAATTTAAACTATTTAGATTCTGATCTTTTAGTCTTATTTAGTGATAAAAATATGAGTAGAGACATAAATGTCAACATCTCACACAGAAATTTGAAATTTTACTTTGGATCTATTTCCTTCTTCAGTCAAGGAGATTACCAATTGGTAAAAATGAAAACCTGTTGGCATTGAACTTTATATTAAGTGATACAGATATTGATTGTCCAGAGAAAATTTTTGTGCAAATGAACTCTTCTCTAGTTTTGAATATCTGTATTAGCCGTGAGTGTTAAAAAGTAAATCTATGAAAGGAAGCAGGGAGAGTAGGAAGGGAGGAAAGATAAAGCAGCAGACTAGATAGACTGTTGATTGTGTTAATTTGGGAAACTTAGAAGCTAGTAGTTCACAGAAGGAGAGGAAAACCCAAGGAGCAGGGAAGGGTAAACTATCAAGGGAGTTGATTAGCACCTTAAACTGCTGAATGCAAAGTTGAAATGCCACCTAATATGCAATAAGTATTGTTGAAAAAAGGAAGAACCTGTTATCTTAATCTTGAATTTTAAAGGATTTATGCTTTGGTTATTCTTTTTAGTATTCTCTTTAAGAAACTGAAAAACTTAAAATCTTACAAACGGTCTTTGGAAAATACACAGTTTTAAGTGGAGCAGATGAATGTTTTGACTCAGAACCATCATTCCCACTTTAGAAACAATGGATTTTAGCAGAAGAAAAATGAATGACACTCTTCACTTATCGTGTAAGATTAACCAAGGGTTAGTCTAAAGAATTATTTCTGCAAGTTTTTTTTTAAATAGGAAGAAGTAAAATATAGTCTCTAAATTTCAAGGTGATATGCTGAAAAAAGGAAAAAAAATTCTCCCCATTCAGAGTGAATCTGTGTGAGGTCACTCTCTTAACCTTGGTGAACTTCAGCAGAACAGGGGCAATGTAATAATTAAAAACTCATTTCACAGCAGCTGATTTTCACAGCAACTGATTAAGGTTTGATTCACAATTATACTGTCTTTCAAAAGTCTCCTCTATCTGAGCATTTTAAAAATATGATGGCTTCATTATTTGTTATATTTCTAAAGTTAGGGCTTCAAAGGAGCTGTACAAACTTTCTCCATCACAGAAAGTCATGAATAAAACATGCATACCCAGAATTTTAAATGAAAGTAATTAGACGATATTAGAATCTTAAAAAAAAATTTAACATCCATGTCAATGTGGAGAAAGATGCCCTTCATTAAATTACGTCTTCTAACTGTCCAATATTTTAAACTGTCACATTTAATAGAACATTAGAAAAATAAGTACTATGGTAAAGAAAATTAAAAAAATAAATGTTAGAAAATTCAGAGCAAAACACGTTCAAAGTATCTCATTCCAATAATACTTTTTCTACCAATTATTTAAAATTAGTGAGGAAATATCCTGACAGCCACACCATCCTCCAGGATCAAAGTGAGTGTAAGCAAGGCTGATCCTTAACTGAAGACCCAGGTGGCTCTGGTATGGATACCATACAATACAATACAATAAAAAAAACAACAACGAGCAGTCTTTGATTATCTATGAGATACAAAACATCTAAAGGTAAGACGATGAACTGCTGCAGCTGTATGAAAGGCAACGCTCCAGATTAAAGTTGCAAGGTAAATTTGAGACTTGCATATTAAAGAGATCTCCAAATGTATTGAACCTAGAAAGGCCAAAACGGGTTCACTGGAGGAAAATGTAGATAGGCAAGTAGGAGATGCTGAGTTTTCAGGATCCCAAAGGTATATTTCTTTTGTAATTAAGCATACTGTATATACAGTCATTATCTTAACTCTTATCACAATTCTGCCTATTGTGTCATTGTCCCACAGAGACACCTTCTTTTTATAATGAAAGTCAAGGAAAACAAAATTAATTTGATCACATTAGCATGAAACCTGCCAATGTTGTCGATCTAGGAACAACACTTTGATAACCACTAGACTAGAGCAATGCCCTGTAAGTCTGGTAGCACCTTAGGTTCACCTAGGCTTCATTCTGGAAATTCTGATCACTTTGGTCTGGGATAAGTTTAACATCTCTACTGATTCTAATGTGTAACCTGAATAACCAAATCATATTTTTTCCCCAGTTGAACCTTGGGGATGCCTACTCATTTAGAAGGAAGCTCCTTTCCCACTTCTGCATGGGTTGGGAATCCCATGCAGAAGCGGGACATGCGGTTTAGTCTCTGGAGTAGATAGTCTTGGTCAGTTTGACTCAAATGGTTGCTGTCTGGGCTTGTCTTGGCTTTACAGAATTGTTGGCATTGGATTTGTTAGGGATTCTGGAGTACTCAGGGTTTCCAGAGAGGTTTGGCCTTCTCTCAATGTGTCTGAAATGCTTAAGCAACTCAACTTTTGGTAAAAAGGACTTATGGTAAAATATTTCTCTTCTGAATATTCTTTTAACTTTACTGTGTTAGGTTGAGTTTTCTGGAGATGCAAACCAGCTATGCTTGTATGTACTTGCACATAGAAGGAAATTTATATTGAGAAATGGCTTACACATTTGTAGTTCAATCTACTTCAATCTAGTTCAAATCAAGATTCTCCTTGCTCATGTAACTGTGGAAGCCACACAACCAACAGACCAACAGGAAACAGAATGACAAAGCTGGGAAGGTGCATGGCACAGGCTGGTGGATGCACAAATGAATCCAAAGTTAGTGAAATGAATCCACCATCAGTAGTCCACTGATAGTTCTTGGGATTGGCAGAATCTAGCTCCAGCAGAGGGCAAAGGGCCATAGAGAATTCAGCTCTTCTTAAGATCTTATACAAAAGACCACACCTTCAAGGAAGTGTTATCAGCCTGTGGCCTGATTGATAGGTTGGGCATGTCTAGTTGTCATAGATGCTAACCATTACAGATCACCCTTTGCCAGTTTGATACTTGTAAACAACTCTTTGAGCATTATATCGAAAGATAGTAAAATCATCCTTGTGCCTAAAATGATACAACTGACATGCATACAACCGCACATGGACTACCTCCATTCTCATCTTCTATTTTATCATTGAACAAAAAAATATTTGAGGCATACATACAAATAGGAATTACTCATAACAGTTTCAGTCCTCTCTTATGCAGCTAGTCATGTGACTGTGTTGCTGGTGTTTAGACCTATCCTCTTGTACTACCTATTGTATATTTCCTTTGTCCTCAGTGAGTAACTTGGCTGGTCATGGTTCTTTGCCTTGTGGAGTGATGCAAACTTGCATTCATGAAGAGTTTGGGCTATTAACAGTCATATCAGAATTGGGGTACTGTCGTTTACCATTGACTTTAATCATAGGACATGGTAGTACTGAGAGGCAACATAAGGAATTTTCTGGATTCCAGATATGTTCTTTACTTACGTTATGCAATATTAATCCAATTTCCCCTTGGTCATCAGTATTAGGGTAATCGCACTACTCAGTAAAGTAATATTCTTTTTTCTACTTGTAGATCCAGAGGCTTAAAGAGTCCAAGATATCCAGGAATCAGTACTGTTTTTTCAGGTGTCAGGACCCCTCCTTTTGGAACTAAGATGTCCAGACCCAAGAACAGAGTTGCAGTGGCAGGAAGCAAAAATGTGGAGAGTGGGTTATTATGAGTAGGGGTGATTGGTGCCACTCACATTTCCACTCCTTGGCTCTTGGATGTGTAAATCCGGTACCCCCTTTATGAGAGGGTACCCCCCTCCGAAAAAACCTTGGAAAAAACTTCTTTGGGCGGAGCTTTCATAATACACATTTTTCCCTCTAGGCGAGCATCAAGCAACTCACTCTGTTAGTGCATCGAGTGGCGTTGCCTGGGAAGGTTCTCTCTGATCACAGTGATTTTTTTTTTTTTGGTAAAAGAAGTTTTGCTTAAAATAAGGTTTTTTTGGAAGGTCAATGTAAGAGAACAGTATATGGCTATGAAATTTTGTTTTCTATTTGGGAAAAATGCTGCAGAAGCTGTTGTGCTGCTGAACACAGCTTACAAGGACAGCACTATGGGAAAAACTCAAGTGTATCAGTGGTTTTCTCTTCAAAAAAGGTGAAATGCCGATTGATGACAAACCTTTTCTGGACATCTTTTAACTTCCCATGACTTCTTTTTGTTTCCATGGATGAAGAGGGAAATGAAAGGACGGCGATTTGATGATGTAGAAGAGGTGAAGGAAAAATAAAACAAAAAACAATGAGGGAGGTATTGTTAGTCATCCAAACAGATGAGTTTGAAAAATGTTCCCAGGAATGGAATTGCAGATTTCACAAATGTATTAAGTGTAATGGAGAATACTTTGAAGATGATAAGGTGGTTTACAATTAAATACATAGCTTTTAAAAAATTCTACTTTTTTTGGGGTGCTTCCATGTATTGCATGCTGGTTTAGACCACACACAGCCTCCTGAAGAACATTGTCACAACTTTGCAAAGCATTTCCACCTAGCAAGCACTATACTATGATTTTTAGAAGTCCATTCCATTGTTCTATCAAGCCAGCTTCTTCAGGATGATGGGGAACATGGTAAAACCAGTGGGTTACAGGAGCATGGGCCCATTGCCACACTTCATTTACTGTGAAATCTTGATTTGAAGCAATGCTGTGTGGGATACCATGTCAGTGGATGAGATATTCTATAATTCTATGAAAGATAGTTTGGGCAGAAGCATTGCATGCAGGGAAAGCAGGTCAATACTCAGAGAGTCTATTCCAGTAAGAACAAAATTCTGTCCATTCCATGAAGAAAGTGGTCCTATATAATTAACCTGCCAATGCATTGCTGCTTGATCTACCAGAGGTATGGTTCTATATCTTTGATTCAGAATTGTTCTCTGCTGATGGCACAATGTTAACTCAGCATTGGCAGTAACCAAGTTAGCGCTGGTGAGTGGTAGACCAAGTTGCTGAGCCCCTTCAAATAAACTCCATTCCTGCCACCATGGCTGTTTTGTTCATGTGCCTACTGGGCAAAGGGAGGAGTGGCTGTGGAAAGAAGATGACTGGTTTCCACAGTATTGGTCATCCTGTTAAAGTTCAATAATTGTTAAAGTCCTCTTCTTCAGAAATAACCTTTCGGTGAAAATTCACATGAGACACAACTATCTTTATTTATTTGGGCCAATTCAGTGAGGTTCTATCTTCTCCACACCCCCTTGTTACCAATTTTCCAACCATGTTCCTTCAACGTCCCAGACTATTCAATCAAGCCATTGGTCACAGCCCATAAATCAGTATACATTTGCACATTTGGCCATTTTTCCTTCTAAACAAACTGGACAACCAGGTGTACTACTCAAAGTTCTGTCTATTGGGAGGATTTCCCTTCACCATTGCCCTTCAGAGAGGTCCCAGAAAGGGACTGTGGTACCACTGGTGTCCATTTTCACGTGGTACCTGTATGCCACTCAGAATCATCAGTAAACCAAGCAAATATTTTCTGTTCCTCAATGAACTGGTAGTAAAGAACTCCCATGAAGCCATAAGTGGAGACTTGGAGAAAGACGGCACCGTGACAGGAGTGGAGAACACAGGCATTTGAGTCAATTCTTTATGCAGCTTGCTTGTACCTTCACTTACTGCTGTGGCCAAATCTCATATATACTACTTCCACTTAATGAGTGATTGTTGTTGTGTGTGGCCTTTTTATTGACCTGTGTGTCAGACAACCCCCAGTTCATGATGGGCCGCTCAGCCGCATGGGGACTTGGTGGCCCACGAAGAGGCATTCCATCTCCACGAAAGACCAGTAACAGGACAAAGGCTCATTTTCAAAAGGAACATAGTTGTCAGCAGAGGATGGAAGAGCTTTTCTCCAGAATTCTAAGGGTATGCGCTACACTGTGATTCACCAATAGGGGCCTGCCAAAGACTTTAAACTGCATCTCTATCTGCCTCTAATACCTCGAGCATTATTGGCTCCTCTGGATTAGATGGCCCAAGTGGCAGAGTGGCTTGCATGAAAGCTTGAACCTGTTGCAAAACCTTCTTTTGTTTCCCACCTGACTCACACAGTTTTATGAGTGTATTGATATATATGCTGATATTTATGAGTGTATATGACATATATGCACACTTAAATGAGGGTTACGTTGCCTCTAAAATCGGAGGAGGCCTACTAAGCTTTGTGCCTATTTTTTTTAATGTGGAAGGGCCAGATGCATTAGTTTATCTTACACTTTAGTAGGACTATCTCAACCTGTGCCACACCACTGTTACTCTTAGGTGCCATTGAGTTTGCTCCAACCCGTAGTACTCCTATGCCCAGCAGAATGAAATGGTGCACAGCCTGTGCCCTCCTCACAATTGCTCCTATAACTGAGCCCATTGATGCAGCCACTGTGCCAATTCATCTCTTCAAAGGTCATCCTCCTTTTTACTGACTCTCCACCGTACCAACATGATGCCTTTCTTCAAGGAGTGGTCTCTACTGACAATATGTCCAAAGGATGTAAGACAAAGTCTTGTCATCCTTGCCTCTAAGGAGCACCCTGGCCTTGCTCCTCCATTACATATTGGCTTGTCCTCTTAGCAGTCCATGGTCCTTGCAATATTCCTCTCCAGCACCACCATTCCAATGCATCAGTTCTCCTACAGTCTTCCTTAGTCAATGTCCAACCTTCACATGCATATGATGCAATGGCCATTACCATGGCTTGGGTCAGGCACATTTTAAAGTATTCAAAGTAACGCGTCGGTTCTCCAATACTCTAAAGAGGACGTGTGCAGCAAATTGACCTTATACAATATGCCTTTTTGATCGCTTGACTGCTGTTTCCATGAGCATGATTGTGGAACCAAGTAAAATTCTTGACAGCTTCAGCCCTTTTCCCATTTATCTTGATATGTTATCGATTGGTCCAATTGTGAGGATTTTGGTCTTCCTTACATTGAGCTGGAATCCATCCTGAAGGCTACAATCCTTGATCTTCATCAGCAAGTGCTTCATCTTCTCCTCCTGCCTTTTAGTATGCAAGGTTGTGCCATCTGCATATCTCAAATTGTTAATAAGCCTTCCTCCAATCTTGAAACCCAATATACTTCTTCCAATGCTGCAATCTTCTTCATATTATAATCCAGTTTCTCCAAGGATTTTTTTTCAGCATACAGATTAAACAAGTATGGTGAGAAGATACAACCACAACATATACCTTTCCTGGTTTTATTTAAACCATGCAGTATTCCTTTGCTCTGTTTGCACAACTGGTTCTTGCTCCATGTACAAATTTTTCATGAGCACAATGAGGTGTACAGATCCCATTTGTGTTAGGCCGCGTTGACTAGCAAAACCAACCCAGTGGTACTGATATATGTCTAAAAGAGAGCTTTATATCAAGAAGTAGTTATATATCATGAAAACATCCCAACCCAGTCCAGATCAAGTCCATAAGTTAGATACTAGTACACAAATCCCTCTTCAGACCCACACAGCCACAAGCACAGGAAGATCACAGGCCTGTCGGTGAAAAGTGTTGTGAATTAAAGGGTTCTGGAAGGTCTCAGGGTAGCTCACTGGCATGAAGGTGAAGGCAGAGACAGGGAGGTCCCCAGGACCCTCCTTATTAGGAGCTCAGACCTACATGAAGGCACCATTAATCTGTGACCTGATTGACAGGCTAAACTCCACTCCTATACTTCACGTTGACATGAAATCATGTCACCACCACACCATTATCCACAAGGTTATAAACACTTTATTAGGGTCCATACAGTAAAATGCCTTGACATAGTCAATGAAACACAAGTAAACATCTTTCTGGTATTCTCTATTTCAGCCAAGATCCATCTGACATCAGCAATGACATACCTTTGCACATCCTCTTCCTGAATCCAGCCTGAACTTTTGGCAATTCCCTGTCAATGTGCTGCTGCATTCAAATTTGATGGTCAGAGTCTATCTATGTGAACTCATGAGTGAAGGTAGGTGTGGAATCCAACCTATCAATTAAGTCTTTTGTATAAGAGCAAGATCTTAAGTAGAACTTAATTCTCCTTGGCCCTTCATCTTCTGCTAGAGCTGCATCTTGTGTCTGGTTCCTCTATCTCCTGTTGCATTGCTCAGCGATCCGAGGAATTATCTTCAGACTACCAGTGGTGGATCATTCAACCAGCCTCAAGTTAATTTGCCTTTCCATTTATCAGCCTGTAACTACCACAGCCCACCCCAAATCCTGCTTCTTTTTTATCTACTTCTACAGCTACATGAGTTACTAGAAGCCTGACTTGAATCAGATTGGACATATCTACATCTACAACCGTGTAAGCCATTTCATGATATAAATCACTTTATATACAAGTGCATAGAAGCTTCACTGATTTTTGCTTCCCTAGAGAACTCAACCTAACACATATTGTACTGGGAGTGGTTCTACCATAAATCATTAAGATGAATTTTAAAAATTGGTTCTCAGGTCTAATTAGGCCTAAAGGCACTGAGAAGCCTGTAAGTACATATAAGCCTGTCACCCAGTCAAGAGGGTATTATTGATCCACAGTGTGAAGTGGAAAATCTAATACCCCAAATAGCACTACTGATAGATGAAGTACTGCTGAGATTTTGGGTGATTGTGTGTTTGAAATTTTCCTATAATTTTGCCAGGGTCAGAAGTATAGGAAGCCTGGTTGGTTGCTACTTCTTGTGAAAGAAAACTAATAAAGGAAACAGATGAACTGAGACTTTTGGAAGCCAAGCTCAAATGCCTTAGAAATGATCTCCAACTTCTATTTGTACCGTTAAAAAAAGCCACATCTCTTTCAGTAAAAGGCCTGATTTTGCTGAAACCAAATGTTTGCAGAGTCATCCAGAGTTAACAAGGTTTCAGTGGAGCTTCCAGATAAAGAAAAGGCCCAAACAAGGACTCCGCTCCCCCATTGGGAGGAAGAAGCCACTGAAAACTTTTTGCATAACTTAGAGGCATTTTCAAATACCGAAAGCCTAAACAAAGGAAAAAGCACATTGTTGGAGATTCTGCTGGCAGATGGGCTCCTCGGGTCCTAGGATACTAGAATGTAAGTGAAGGCGAGCTGATTACTTGGAGTGGAGTAAACCATGGTGACTTGAGTTGGGGAAATCCTGTGAGCATGGAGCCTTCTGGATCTTCATTTGCTGATAGGTCATGCCTCAAGGTAAAGAGAAATAAAAATCTTCTAATGCTTGGAATTTGGAATGTGTAGAGTATGAATTTAGGAAAATTAGCAATGGTAAAAAATGAAATAGAACACATGAAGGCCGATATCCTAGGCATTAGTGAACTGAACTGGATTGGCACTGGCCATTTTTGAATCAGAAAATCATACGATCTATTATGCTAGAAATAACACAATTATGAGGAATGGCATGACACTGTCAGAAAGAATTGTGTTAAATCCATCATGAAGTACAATGCTATCTGTGTTTGGATTATATCTATCCAACCTCAAGGAAATCCAGTCAATAAAACTATTATTCAAATTTATGCACCAACCATAAAAGCTAGTGATGAAGGAATCATAGAATTTTACCTATGATTTGAGTTGGAAATTAATCAAACATGCAGTCAATATGCATAGATAGTTATTGGTGATTGGAATGCAAGAGTTGGAATAAAGAGGGAGGAAAAGTAGTTGGAAAATATTGACTCTGTAATATCAGTGAAGTTGGAGATCACAGGATAGAAATTCGCAAAACCAACAACTTGCTCATAAAAAAATACTTTTTTCCAAAAGGCTTTTATACACAGGGACTTCCCCAGATGAAATACATAGAAATCAGAAACTCAAAACTCAATAGCAGTAGCTAAAACCAGACCACGAGCTGATGTGGTACAGACCATCAATTGCTCATATGTAAGTTCAGGATAAAGTCGATGAAAATTAAAACAATTCAATAGAAGCCAAAATACGACCTTGAGGCTATCCCACTTGAATTTTGATAACATCACAATAACAGATTTGACGCATTGAGCACTAGTAACAAAATATCCGATGAGCGGTGGGAGGACATCAAGACAACTGTCATTGATGAAGAAAGCAAAAAGTCCTTAAAAAGACAGGGAAGAGAGAACGATCCAAGTGGGTGTCAGAAGAGACTGAAACTTACAGCAAATGGAAGAAAGGATGAAGTCAAGGAGCTGAATGGAACGTTTCAAAGGGCAGCTCGAGAAGACAAGCCAGATGTTTTAATGGAATATGCAAGGACCTGGAATTCGAAAACCAACAGGGAAGAAAAAGCTTAGCATATCTGAAACTGAAAGAAATAAAAAAAACTTCAAGCCTCAAATTAGGAGAGGAGATGGGTCAGTCAGGATGTGAGGTAGTACCGATGAAGAACACAGCTTTCCCCCAGATCCTGGATGCTTCCTCCCTCCAGCTACCATGATCTGAATTCTACCTTGCAGGGCTGGATAGGGCAGAGGCTGTACACTGGTGCATATGGGGGCTGGAGACACAGGGAATCCAGGGTGGATGATACCTTCAGGACCAAGGGTGTGAGGGGCGATGCTGGGAGAGTGGAGGGTGAGTGGGTTGGAAATGGGGAACTGATTACAAGGATCCACATGTGACTTCCTCCCTGGGAGATGGACTGCAGAGAAGGGGGGGGGGGGGAAGGGAGACTCCGGATAGGGCAAGATATGACAAAATAACAATCTGTGGATTATCAAGGGCTAATGAGGGAGGGGGGAGTGGGGAGGGAGGGAAAAAAAAGAGGACCTGATGCAGAGGGCTTAAGTGGAGAGCAAATGCTTTGAGAGTGACTAGGGCAAAGAATGTACAGATGTGCTTTATACAATTGATGTATGTATATGTATGGATTGTGATAAGAGTTATATGAGCCCCTAATAAAATGTAAAAAAAGAAAAAAATGATTAGGGCAAAGAATGTGTGCTTTATACACTTGATGTATGTATATGTATGGGTTGTGATAAGAGTTGTATGAACCCCTAATAAAGTGTTTAAAAAAATTTCTAGTTTGAAAGATTATATAAGCAAAATAGCTAATGATTCAGGAAACATCAAGAGAAGATGGAAAGAATACACAGTCACGGCACCAAAAAGAACCAGTGTGACATTTTGTGGAAAGGAAAGGTGATCAGGCCCTTGCAGACTAAATTATGGCCAGTCCTGAAGAGTTGGCATAAGCCCGAGGGAGAGTTGTTAAAGGGTACTGTTCTAGTTGTGACTGTTTTTTGTTGCCCTAGTAGATAGTCCACCATTTCAGAAGTTGCATATGAGCAAGAATCAATCGAGTTGAAGGAAGAAGTTCAAACTGCACTGAATACATTAGACAAAAACAAGGCTCTATGAATTGATGAAATACCCATTGAAATGTTCCCCAAAACTGAAGAAGTACTTGGAGCACTCATTTGTGTGTGTGTGTGTGTGTGTGTGTGTGTGTGTGTGTGTGTGTGTGTGCGTGCCAGGAAATTTGGAAGACAGCTACCTGGTCAACACAGGAAGAGATCAGTATTTGTGCCCGTTCCAAAGAAAGATAACAACAGAATGCTCAAACTATAGTATTATGTCATTGATATTAAACACAAGTAAAATTTCACTTAAGATCATGGTTGCAGCAGTTCACTGAGAGGAACTTCTAGAAGTCCAGGTGGATTTTGAGAGGATGTGGAGATGGGTTATCTGATGTCGGATGGATCTTGGCTGAAAGTAGAGAATCCCAGAAAGGTGTGTACTTGTGTTTCATTGACTGTGCAAAGGCATTTGACTGTGTGGACCATAAGAAACTGTAGAAAAGTTTGTGAAGAATGGGAGTTCCAGGACACTTCATTGTGTTTGTCTGGAGATTGTGCATGGATCAAGAGGCAGTTCTGTAAACAGAACGAGGTTAAAAATCAGGAAAGATGTGCCTTGGAATTGTATCCTGTCACCATACTTGTTCAATCTGTATTCTGAGCAAATCATCAGAGAAGTTGGATTATATGAAGGAGCGTGCAATCTTAAGATTGGAGGAAGGCTTATTAGCAACCTGTGATATACAGACAACACAGTCTTGCTTGTTGAAAGTGAGGAGGACCTGAAGCACTTGCTGACAAAGATCAGAGATTGTAGCCTTCAGTATGATTACAATTCAATGGAAGAAAGACCAAAAACTTCGCAACTGGACCAATATGATAAATGGAGAAAAGGTGCAAGTTGTCAAGGATTTTGTCTTACTTGGCTCCACAATCGATGCTCATGAAAGCAGCAGTCAAGAGCCCAAAAGACATATTGCCTTGGGCAAATCTGCTGCACAAGTCTTCTTTAGAGCATTGGAGAGCAAAGGTGTTACTTTGAGGGCTCTAAGGTGTGCCTGACCCAAGTCATTGTTTTTTTCCATGGCATCTTATTCATGTGAAAGGTAGACACAGAATAAGGGAGATCATAGAAGGATTGCTACGTTTGAATTGTGGTGATGGAGAAGAATCTTACAACTATCATGGAAAGATAAACCAGTTTGTCTTTGGAGGAAGTAAGGATAGACAGAAGGTTCCTTAGAGGCCTGGCTAGCAAGACTAGCGTCTGGAGGAGGCCATCATGCTCAGTGCAGTGTCGGGTAAGTGGCAAAGAGGAAGGTTTCTGATGAGAAGGATTTACACGGTGGCTGCTTCAATGGGCTCAGGCACAGGAACGATTGTGAGGCTGGTGCAATTGTGCAGTGGTTCATTCTCTTGTGCATAGGGTTGCGATGGTTGGAGCTGACTCAATGACACCTGTGTTAGCCAGGGTTCTCTAGAGAAACAATACCAGGACACACACACACACACACACACACACACACACAAAACACACACACACACACACACGCACGCATATGAACGTGTACCCTCAAAGGAATTTTTTTCAAAGCTATGTATTTACTTTTTAAAAAATTTTTTAAACAAAACAACCTTATCACCTTCAAAGTACTCTCCATTACACTGAACATATTTGTCAAATTTGTGATTCCATTCTTGGAAGGATTAAAGAGCTAGAGGAATGTTATATGTTTCGTCGGTGCTATGCTGCAGCCTTGCTGACTCGTTCCTTCCTTGTGACGCTTCTGTGAGGGGATGTCCAATTGTCTACAGATGGGCTTTGTCTCTCCACTCTACCTCCTCCCCCTTGTTTGCATCAATACAATTGTTTTGGGTCTTCTGATGCCTGATACCTGATCCCGTGAACACTTTGTGATCACACGGGATTGTGTACTTTTTCCACATGGGCTTTGTTGCTTCCCTGGCAGTTCCATTCTTGGAAACATTTTTTAACTCATCTGTTTGAATGGCTGACAGCACTTCCCTTCTCTTTATCTCCACCTCTTCTGAATTGTCAAATCAATGTCCTTTTAATTCAAAGAGAAGGTCCATGGAGTGAAGTTAGGTGAGTAAGGGATGTGAGGCAAGAGAGGCATGCTATTTTTTGCCCAAAACTGGTGCTCTGTGATCACTGTGTGAGCAGGTGCATTGTCTTGGTGGCAAAACTAGTCCCCTGTCTGCCACAAATCAGGCTTTTTTGTCACATGCTGTTATGCAATTTTTTCAGAACTTCTAAATAGAAAGTTTGATTAACAGTCTCACCTGGTAGAATGAACTCCGAATGCACTACGGATTGACATTTTCGTTTCCTCCGGAAGTTGATGGACGTCCAGAATGAATTTTGTCATCAGTCGACATCTCACCTTTTTTGAAATGAGAACACCACTGGTACCCTGGAGTTTTTCTCATGGTATTGTTCTTGTCAGCTATGTACAACATCACAATAGTTTCTGTGGCATTTTTCCTGAGCAGGAAACAAAATTTTACAAATGCATGTTGTTCTCTTAAATTGGCCATCACAAAAAATGAGGTTTAAGTGAAACTGCTTTTATCAAAAAATTCACTGTGACTGACCAGAGTGATGCCACTGGGTTGTGCTAAATCAGAGCATTTCTTGATGCTTGCTTAATGGGAAAAATGAGTACTATACAAGTTCCAATCCACACAGTGAAATTCTGGGGTTTTTTTTGGAACCCTCATGTATAAAAGGATAGGCTTATATAATGAGAATTTAACACTAATAGTGCACACAGCGCTTCAGAGGGCTTAGTTCAACTTACTTTGTGGAATAATTAATGTACTGAAGGTCCTTCAACTCACAAGGGCTGCTGGTCCAAGGTCAAGGAAGCAGACAGTGGAGTCTGCCTTTCGGCACGACAAGTAAGGTGGGGCAGCAACAGCAGGAAGATTAGAAGTTGAGGCATAGCAGAAGCCAGTAGCCCAGGAGCGTAGCTAAGCGGTACTGATCGCACCACAAGAAGCTTGGTGAAGCACATCTCGATGGCACCTCAAACTCTAGCGCTGCACACACGGCGAGGTGACACAATCCACAGGTTGGCTTGGTCCACAATACCGCAGTACACAGTTGAGGCAAAGGACTAGCTCAGGCAGCAGAGTGCTGGTCTGATCACCAGGGAGGAAGAAGGAAGTGGGCCAGCCTTGGAAAGCCATAAATGTCTTGTCACCTTCTAATCAAGCTGTGACCTAATTCAACTCTGCCTACATGTTCCTATGGAAGCTTAGTTGATACAATACAATACTTAAGAACAACATCATCACATGTACAAAGACCTGAATTAAGCTCTTCTGTGGAAAGAGGCTTTGCTGGGACCATGTTTTCCCAAAAGTAAGACCTCCCCCGAAAATAAGACCTACTTACAGATTTGCTTCTCACCGAAATGTAAGGTACCCCCCAAAATAAGACCTCCCTGAACATAAGACCTCCCCGATAATAAGCCCTCCCTGAAGCTATCGTAACTCTGGATCATAGTGGCGGGCGCCCCCGCGTAGCTCACTGTTGGCCACAGCGCAGCCAGAGCAGACAGGAAGTGTGAGTAAATGTACCATAGATTGTTGTTCATGGAGACAATGGTAGTAACAAGAAATTCTTGATACTGTAGGATTCACAGTTTGTCTGGTTATGCTGGTTTGTGATGACAACTACTACCGTACCGTACACAGGTAATAAATTTCCTTTTTCTGTTGTTCAACAATAAATGTGTACCGTATTCTTCTTCATGGAGAAATAAGATATCTCCTGAAAATAAGACCTACTGTATCTTTGGGAGCAAAAATTAATATAAGACACTGTCTTATTTTGGGGGAAACAGGGTAGTAGCTAATATATTTGGCTGATAATCCTATGGTTGGAGATTTCAGTTCACCTAGAGGCACCTCAGAATAAAGGTAGGCCCCAGACTAGGAATGAGATTTGTTCTTACGTGTAGGTAGTTGGAACAAGTGTGCAAGTCTCTTGTTAAGCCCCACCTTAGTGCAACGAAAGGAGCTCTAGTGGTAATGTGGGGAGGGATGTGCTGCTCTCCTAAAGGTCAGTGTTTCAAGCTCACCAGCCACTCTGTGGGAGAGATGAGGTTATCTGCTTCTTAAAGAGTTACAATCCTGGAAATTCTATTAGGTTCACTATGTGTTTGGATTCGACTCAATAATATTTGGCTTTTGTTTTTAATTCAGGGAAAGGCTGAAAGCTTTATTAAGGATTTAAAAGCTGCATCTGCATGGCAAGTGAAGGTGATTTTGATACAGAATTTGTTGTATGAATTTGTTCAAAGAGCACTGGTTGTACAGTGCTTGACTGCTAATAAAGAGGTCATTGGTTTGAACCCACCAGTCACTTCATATGAGAAAATGTGGGTAGGTGCCTTTGTTAAGATTTAGAGCCAGAGATGTGAACAGCCTACTATCATGCAGTGAGTACAGTGTTTTGTTTTTTTCTCTGTATTTTGTCATGTTAGGCAGGGTTCTCTAGAGAAACAAAATCAGGATATATATATGGAAAGAGATAGAGAGAGAAGGATATAACAGCCAATTAGTCCACACAGCAGTACAGAGGGCTCAGTTCAGCTCACTTTCATGAAACAGTTGTTATATCGGAAGCACATGGGCTTCTGAGTCCAAGGTAAAGGAAGTAGACAGTGGAATCTTCCCTTAGGCAAGGCAGGCAGAGTCTATCCATAGGCAGCAGACAATAAGGTGGTTCAGCAATAGTCAGTAGCTTGGGAGCTTAGTGAAGCAGGCCCCAATGGGATCTTGAACTCAAGCACAGTGACAGGAACCACCAGCCCCAAGTTCAAGCAATGTATGCACCAACAGCAGGGTGAAGCAGGTATCAAAGGAGCTTCAAGCTCTAGTGACAGGATCCATGGGCTGGTATGGCCACAGGTAGTGTAGCACACAGGTTGAGGCAGAGAACTAGTTTAAAGCAGCAGCATGCTTGTCCATTCACCAGGGAGAAAGAGGGAGATGGGATGCCGTCTGTCTTTTCCCCTTCGTCCTCCAATCAAACTTCGATGTGATTAAATCCCACCCATGTGTTCCTATTGGCCTAGTTGGCACAATAAACATAACATCACATTTGTTTCCAATGTTTTCAGCGTCTGAAATCCAGGATGGGTAGAGCTACGGAGAGAGTGACGGCATTGATGGGTTCTTGAACGTATGGTGAGGGATGTCAAAGGGAGGTGGGGAGCTGATGAAAATGACTACAAGAAAAAAGTAAATGTTCAAAAATTGATTGTGGAGCGATTGGACATTTTCTTTGATAGGATGGAATTATTGATTGCATGGTATGTGAAATATATGCAAATAAAACTAAAAACAAACAAAACAAAAAGATAAACATATATCATGGACTAGTAAGGAGACCTTGAGGAGCCAAGTAAAACAAAGATACATTATGATACCATCTGGTGAAAATATAAAGATAGTTATATTTTTCAACAATTTTTTTGTACCTCATCTTCTGTATATGTGCATGCAAATTGCTAACCCAACATTAAAAGTATGTATATCTTTACAAAAAAGATTTAGAGGCTTACAAATTCTATGGGGGCAGTTATATGTTGTCCTATGCAGTCCCTTTGAAATGAAATTAACTCAATGGTAGTGGGTACTGAGGGGTTGGTTCAATAATTTCAAAGTGAGGGTAAATTTGTATAACAGAAAAGAGCAAATATGAGTTGTCTATAAGTTGAACATTTATTACCTGGAAAATTCTGAACTTCCAGGAAAACCGACCATTAAACACCTTTTGTGACACACTTCTACTCTGACACACAGGGCGTTGCTAAGAAACCAGAGTTAACTTTATGGGATGTATTTGTTCTTTGGTTGGGACTGAGAATGGAGGTATATAGTTTAACCATCTTCTCATCAAAATCCTCAAAACCTAGCTGTAAGACCTCAATGAGAGATTTTCTAGGCTTAGGGAGAATGAGTTTGGAAGAGTTCTTGCTAGGGTGACTTCCTATAGCCCATGCTCTGGCTTGAGATTCCCACACTTCTGATTAGCTAGGCCAGAATGTGATGCTAAATTCGGACATTGCTTTTGTCAGGGAGAGGAGAGAAAGGCTTCTGACCGCTGGACCACAACAGCTATTCTCTCCCATCTCAAAGTCTTTGATTGTGAGGCATGTGTTTGAGCCTGAATGAGAATCTCCACTGTGGCTATCATTTCTTCATCCACACAATAGAGCAAGGGTGGGGGGCTGGACAAGGGGGACTCAAAAAAGTTTGTGGGAAAATTTCACTGTCTTTTAATTCCATTTTCACAGGATTTTTTCAAGCCACTTCATAGTTTGGTTGCTGCTGTGGTTAAATGAAACCATGAAGAGAGCTGATAATTCCTCAGCATAGCTCCCACTTGAAAAATGGTCTTTGAAGTTCTGTCGTAACTGTGTTCTATGCGGAGAAGCATGCTGAAGGGCTTTGTACTACACCAATAAGCATGTGTAGATTTCACTGAACTTATTTCTACACGTGTAGAAAATATATGTATAACCACGAGTGCGGTGGAGCAGACAGAGGGCAAAGTTATAAGAAAAGATCTGAGACAGCCAAATCCTTTCTGGGAGTGAATCTTGGGCCTTGGGGGCTCAGGACTATTGTCTCAGGGGACACCAGGAATATTGTTACTGTATTAGGAAATGTTCTCTATTTCACTTTACTGAGTAGTGTTGATGTCTTAAAAGCACATGATTAACCATGTATGATGAAACTATTGTTGGTTTCTCCCCATTTTCTGGAGGAAAGAAAAGTGAAAAAAATGGATGTATGGAAATAATTAGTTCAATGGACGAATGGGTCATGTGAACAAAATCCTCCATGACCTTGAGACCAGATGATCTGGATGGCGCCAGCTAACACAACCAACTGCTCTGAAAGGGGTCACATTAAAAGGTCCTACATAGAATGGGAGAAAAATGTGAAACAGAACTAAAACTCACGAAAAGGCTAGGTGTACTAGTGAAACCCCCAAACCACGACCCTTAGTCATTTTTCAGGTCTGAAAATGAATGTACTCCCATGGCTCCATTTTCAGCTGAACAAACTACAAGTCTGTTAGGGTAACAATAACGTTAAGCAAGTACACATTTCTTAGGATAACCAACCATTTAAAGTCAAAGGGGCAGTATTTACCCAGGGACAAATTTTCAGAGGGTTTGGAAAGAGGGAGGAATGGAAACAAGAACCACAGGAAGAAAATGGGATAAATGATGTTATATTATAGGTTTTACAACTAATAACATGAAGCACAATGTACATGGGTTGTTCAATGGAAAATTGGTTTGCTCTGTAAAGCTTTACTCAATTCACAGTAAAAAGTTGCTATTGTTTTTAAAGGTGCTTTGATTAAGTACTTGGTAGCTAACTAAAATGTGAGCAATTTCACCCACCAGATACTCCATGGGGGAAAGCTTAGAAAGAATTGAAACCTAAGAAACTGTACAGGGGTAGTTTTACTGTTACGTGGGGTCACTGTAGAATTGACTTGATGGCACACCAGACAGTACGATTTCTCTTTACTAGGCAGTTGAAACTACTCAGACCATGTTCTTGTTGTTAGGTGCTGGAAGTAGGTCAGTTGTGACTCACAACCACTTTAAATACACAGAGCTAAATACTATCCAATGAACCCTGAAAGCAGTGTTGGGTTAAATGCTGTCCCACTAACCACAAGATTAGCAGTTCAAACCCACCAGCCACTCTGTGGGAGAAAGATGAGGCTGTCTACTCTTTAAATGAGTCACTGTGAATGGGAATTGAGTCTCTGGGTGGGTTTGGGGACCCTTTTCAATTCTGTGTCACACTAACTGTTGCTGCCGTATTTGAGAACACCGCAGCAACCATCTTGTTGAAGGTCTTCCTCTTTTAGTTGACTTTTTGCTTACCAAGTGTGATGTTCTTCTTTAGTACTGATTACTCCTGATAGCATGCACATTGTACGTGAGATGACTTCTCCTTTTGATGGGCGTGGTGCCTGTTTTCTTCCAAGACAGATCGTTCATTCTTCTAGCAGTCCATTGGTTATTCAGCAATTCTGATCATCACAACCATTCAAAGGCGTCAATTATTGTCTGGCTCTCCTTGTTCTCTTTCCAGCTTCACCTCCATAGGAGGCAATTGCAATGGCTCGAGTCAGGGATACCCAGTCCTCAAAGTGACATCTTATAATTCAGCATTTCGTATGAGGAAAGGTAAATGAGAGTCCTTGGAAAACATACCAAATATTTGGAAGGTTTATGGGTTCATATGTCTCTGGGCAAAACAGATAGATTGTGGATGATGTGTTAATTGGGATGCATCTTCAAAGATGAGTAAAATTATGGCAAGTGAGGAAGGTAGGGCAGTATTTCAGGTATAGAGAGCAGCAAGACAAAACTGAGCCAGGAAAACAAACGTGTTCCCAGAGACTTTTGAACTTACAATTTTGGGCTAGAGCAAGTAACGGAAAGAACAACTCAAGGTAGGAGCTGGGATAGGTAGGTTTATTGTGCCAACCTGGCCAATAAGAACATGTGGGGCCAATCAGGTCATAGCTTGATTGGAGGGCAAAGAGACAGATGACTTGGCAAGGCCCGCCCCACCTCTCTTGCTCTCTGGTGATCAGACCAGTGTGTAGCTGCTTTAACTTGTTCTCTGCCTCAACCTGTATGCTACACTACCAGCGGCCAAGCCAGCCCATGGATCCTGTCTCTAGAGCTTGAGGTTCCTTTGAGACCTGCTTCACTACGCTGCTGGTGTATTCATTGCTTGAGCTTGAGGCTGGTAGATCCCGTTGTCTTGCATTGGTTGAGTTCGATAACCTATCCTGGCCTGCTTCTCTAAGCTCCTGAGCTGCTGACTGTTGGTGACCCTCCCTGCTGCTTGCTGCTTGTGGCCAGACTGCCTGCATTGCTTGAGAAAGGCTCAGCTGTCTGCTTTCTTGACCTTGGACCTGGCAGCCCTCCTGAGTTGAAGGACTTCCAGTATATTAACTGTTTCACGGAAGTGAGTTGAATTGAGCCTTCTGTATTGCTGGGTGGACTAGTTAGCTGTTATACATTCCTTCGTGGTATACAAACCTATCCTCTTAGATATACATATAGTCATAAATGTCCTGGCTTTGTTGATGTAGAGAACCTTGCCTAACACAGGAGCGTTCTTACTGTTGTTGTTAGGCGCCATCAGGCAGGTTTGGACTCATAGTGACCCTGTGTACTAGAGGAGGAAACCCTGCCGGGTCCTGTGCCGTCCCCACAATTGTTCTTATGTTTGAGCCAATTGTTGCAGCCACTGTGTCCATCCATGGCAGCAAAGGCCTTGCTGTGTCTCTCCGCCCTTCCACTTTACTCAGTGAGAAGGGCAGGTTGAAAGTCGTCAAGGTGAAGAGCTGGGGAATTAAGCGCACCCTTGAGAATTGCTGAAGCTGCCTTTTTGCCACCACCTCCCCACCTCCCCACCTCCCCACCTCCCCACCTCCCCACCTCCCCACCTCCCCACCTCCCCACCTCCCCACCTCCGCCACCTCTTTTGAAGCAAGTAAATACAGTTAAAAAAAAAAAAGGAAAGGGAAAAAGAACACAGAGGGAAAAAATCTGAATTTATAAGCAAGCATTTTCCTTCAAGTCAAATACTGATTCCAAGAAGAGATGCCAAATATTTTCCAAATGATTTCAAAGTGGAAAGAAATGCCCTTGAGAAGCTGTCTTATTAAATATGTGCTTACAAATACTGGGAATCAAGGACACTCTATCCCTCTCTCTTTAATAATCACTGGAAAGGCGTACTCTCCTAAACAGCTATCAGCTTATGAGGTGTCCGTCAGTCAGTTGAATGGTATTCATTCCAACCCAGCTACGTGTCTAGGAGCACATCATGTATTAGAGATTAAAAAAAAGATATATAAAAAGCACATTTCCTGCCCTCAAGTAACCCAGTCTAGTTGCAGAAGAAAGACTGACATACACATAGCAACTGTCAAGTGTATTCCAACAGAACTGTGCATGACCAATCAAATCATCCATTCTCTAGATTTTATAAAGCCAGGTAAATTCCAGTGCTGAGACCTATTATTACAGGCTATTATTACTGTTTTCTGTATTGCTCTTCCTCAATTGTATACCTATCATGTGACTAAGCTTATCAAATGGAATGAAAATTGCTCCCAGAGCAAATGCATCAGCCTGTCTTTATTTTGATCACAAATACATAAATCACAAGATGCCTCTTAAAGCTCATCTTGGGAAATATTGTAACAATTCAGAGTGATTTACAATCATCTTCTCATTTAAAAGCAGATCTGCTCCACGGGAATTTAAAGTAAAAACAACACCTTCCCAAGCTTTTTATGGGCTTGAAATGAGTTATTTGCTTTTTTTTTTTAACTACACATTCAGGGGGTGACTTATGTAGCTTTGAAAGCTGAATTCTTGTCAATCAACATCAGAAAATGTATATTGGGTATAAAATTCAGTTTATTTAAAACAATATAAGAAATGAGAGAAACCCTTTTTACAATAACTTAGAAACAGAAAATGTTTAGAGCTTTTTTGCAACATTTAAAATGTGAGCTTTTAGACAAGTTTTAAGTGTTTTTAGTAATGAAGAGCAAAATAGTGTGCAAAGTACTTTTATTAAAGCATTGATCAATTTCATAAAGTCAACTAAATATGCATCAAAATTAATTAACAATATCAGGTAGTCTGTAGAAGCTGCCTAAAAATAGAAAATAAAATAAATGCATTAAGAATATTTGTGTGTATTTCAAATTATTCAAATTACTATATATTCTATATCCCATATGTACCCATCATAAATTACCAAAACCACCATTTGACGTAGAGCTAGGCTTTATAATGACTAATAGATAGAAACGCCTCCATGTAGGAGTACCCAAAATCTATGTGTTTGGCATAAAGAAGGGTTCCACTCAGGACACAAGCTGGACTCTCTTAGTACAGTCCATTCTGAGCCTACTCTCAAATATCACGTGAGCCAGATGCTTCTGCAAGGCTGTGGGCTCCGCCAATTCCCTCAAAGAACAAAACTTCATGCGGCTTGACCAAGTTTTTGGACTATGTTTTCTAAATTGTAACTATCCTTATGATTGCCTTATTATGCATTTTTTGGGTATTATCCCATTTTAACCATTTATTTTTCCATGCAGGTAACTGAGGAAACTTACTTTGCCATTAAATAAGCCAAGTGAATGGCTGAAACTATTGGACTTTCACAAATTCTTATTCCTTGAGAAACAGCTCTAGTATACCAATTGAAGCATGTTAACTGGTAAACCACGTAGCATGAAAGTTCACTTGCTTGTAACCCTTTCTATTACTATTACCTTTCTTGAAGCTTGGGAAAATAATTATTAGATTAACTCCCTCCGTAGCCAGGCCCAAGAATTTGAGTGACTGCTTGATTTAACATCAAGTTCTAATACTTCGCATGAAAACTCTGATCCATTAGCATTGACCACTCTAGGCTCCCGTCACAGATGCAGTGCTGCTGCTCATCTTAGTGCCAGTGCCAGATTAAGCACTTGCATTAGACTATGATATTCTTCTAATTTTCTTGTTTAACTTTGGCAATATTTTTTAAGTTTGTACAAACCCTGGCATTATTTATAATGATAGACTTCCTGTTCCTCTTATTGCTAACAGCCCTCTACAATGCAAACAAGCTTTAAGCTCGCTTACTAAAATTGTATTAGACAATTGGTATAAGTGTACTAGTAGAAGTAAAGTAAACAAGATCAAAATAATGCTACAGGACTTCAAATGCCTCCATGTTTAACTCCCCTTTCCTGATCATTTTAATTGGCTAGCTATTGGTATTGATTCTGGTTATGTTCAGTTTTACACACTATGTTAATTTTCTCATTGTCAGAGCAAATATCATAGGATTAATACAATGTTTTACCAAATGTGATAGACAGGTTTATTGTACCAATCTGGCCAATAGGAACACATGGGCTTACTAAAGTTGCAGTTTGATTGGAGGGCAAAGAGATCAATGGTTTGAAAAGGCCCACTCCTCTTTTGCTCTCTGGTGATTGGACCAGTTTGCAGCTGCCTGGGCTAGTTTTGTGTCTCAACTTGTGAGCTACACTACCTGTGAGACAGCCAACCCATGGATTGAGTCGCTAGAGTTTGAGGATCCTTTGTACCTGCTTTGCCACGCTGCTGGTATGTACCTCGCTTGAGCTTGAGGCTGGTGGATCCTGTCATCTTGCATTGCTTAAGTTCGATATCCCATCCTGGCCTGCTTCTCTAAGTTTCCAAGCTGCTGACTGTTAGTGACCCTCTCTGCTGCTTGCTGCCTGTGGCCCGACTGCCTGCATTGCTCTAGGAAAGGCTCAGCTGTCTGCTTCCTTGACCTTGGACCTGGTAGCCCTTGTGAGCTGATGGACTTCCAGTAAATTAACTGTTCCATGGAATTGAGTTGAACTGAGGTATTGATGAGTGGACTAATTAGCTGTTATATTCCTTTGTGCTGTATATATCTATCCACATAATATATACAATATTATAGTACATAAATAAAATCATAAGTGTCTACTTTCTTAAGGAATAGTTTGGCTCTTAACTTCTCTGATGTCGTTTTCTGGCAAGTATTCCTATTAATTAACCCCCACGTTTACACACTTTTCTTAAAAGACTTCAGAAATAGAAGACCAAGCAAGGTGTGTGTGGAAGTTACATAATCTTCTGTCAACTTGTGAAGGGGTGCAGTCTAGCCTGTCAATCAGAGACCTCTGTGTGGGCATGGCCTTCTCCTGAGGATTCTTACCTTCCTCCATGGAGGTGGAACATACACACTTTCTCTGTGAGACATTCCTGTTGACAAGCCACATGGAGTTACAATGATGGAGCCAGAGCCCTGAAGCTGGAGGAGCCACATGGAGACCCACACCAGCGCTGAGATGCTTCCACCACCATTGGATGCACAAGACTTCCCACCCACTGGCCTGTGATCTTCCTGCATTTGGCATTATTGCATGGCTGTGTGAGTCTGAAGGGAAATTTGTAGACTTGTATTGGACACATGGGCTAATTTTGGACTTATGAACTTGATCTGAACTGGGCTGAGACATTTTATTAATTTATAATTACTCTTTGATATAAAGTTTTTTCCCTATACAGATCTGAGTCTCCCTGGATTTGTTCTCTCGTCAACCCAGGCTAACACAGTATGACATGGCAGGCCTTTATTTGTGAAGTGCAGGTAATATCTGAAGGGTGGTGAGTAAGAAAGAGAAGGAAAGAAAGCCAATAAGAGTGTGTTATTAAGGTATTATCAAAGTAGAGGACTGGAACTTAATCCTGTTGGGGAAACTCTAGGAAAAGGTACAAAAATACATGCTTCAGAATTTTCCTACTAATGGCACAATGTGAGGGTACGTAGATATCCACTGAGGGGGATCATCAATTGAGGTTGCTCCTACAAAATTGGGCATAGTAATTGCTCATCACTTCTACCTTTCTCTACAAGCAGGCAGCACACAATGTCAGGTTACCGTGTAAGCCAAGTAATCAACAACGCTTGTGCTTACTCATTAAGAAGTAGTTTGTACAGAGGGAATGCTGTGGGAGTGGCCTCCAACCTCCTCTTACTTCACCAGCGGGAAGGACAATCAAATGCCCCAGCAGCATCGGCCCACAACTGGTTTCTATGGGCCTGAAACCAGATATTCCCGCAACCTTTCTTATCAATTCTGACATCAGCCATTCCTCCCACATACTCACCTGGGCTTAGTAACTCATTGCTTTGGATGCAAAGAACTTACAGATAATATAACTGTGGGGTTTACGGAGGAAGTTAACAGGCTGTTGATGCTCAGAATACAATTACTGGGGCAGGATAGCCTCTTCTCAGTCTTGCCCACAGGCAGGCCTTTCTCTGCTCTTTGGCCTCTCAGCCACGTAAGCCGATGGGCTCATGCTCTGCTTGGGCAGTCTTTCAAAGCTCTTTTAGGGATACTAGTAAATGCTCAAAAACTACCCTATTCAGTCATAAACTTCAGCCTGAAGACACCTGTATTAAGCAGTATGGGTCAGCAAACCTAGCTCCCCGAGTAAGAGCCTAGCTCCCCCAAGTAAGAGCCCGGATATACCTTTTTCTGCAAAGAAGTCTCCAAAGGCACTCAGCTTGGCTTGCTCTGTGGGCTGGGAAGTACACTATTCCATCTTGGGCTCGGACTCTTGTTTCTGTTGCTGCTGTTACTCTTCTGGAAGTGCTGGAGCACTTCTCCTGCTCTTCTGGTGTCACAATTGTCACCCGGATGAAGGAAGTTCAGTATTTAGAGATCGTAGGGCCCAAAGGATGTACTCCATGCCTGGTTTCTCGTGCTGGTAGTGACACCTTCTCTTTGGCTGCAGCTGAGATGGCTTATTTTATATCCAGCAGGATGGCAAAATTGGCCAATTCCTACATTACATTTGAGTTCCACGACTTACCACCCCAATGAATCCTGTTGGCAACCACTCAAAATTGAATTATATCAGCATCTTCTCCACCTTTTCTTAGCTGCACCCATCAGGAAAGGAGGAAATATACCTATTTGTGTGGCGGAAGTCACAAAGACTATGGCTAGAAGAGCTATATTAAATAATTTACTACACTGCAGTAGTAAATATTTTCACTATCCCCCAACCCCACACACACATCAAATATTCTCCTCCTAGGGTGTCTGGCATTTCCTCGACTTCACAGCACCTTACCACAGAGTGAGTCTTCAAATTTACAGTCCATGACAGGAATGGAATATCTTGTAAGCAAAGTAAGCGCAGGCTTACTTCTACTGGCTTACTAATAGGCAGTGACAATTTCACGTGACTCTCACCTCTGAGCATGCCCAGTTGGTGTCAGTTCTGGGGGGAAAGAGCGCCTTTGCCGCACAGACACAGGCACTTGGAGGCCGCCAGCTAGAGGACCCAGAACGCTCAAAGGAACATATGCAGCGCCTAACAGTGTTGGCTTCAACAATTATTTTATTACTTTGATAAGAATTAA